>NC_138182.1:73522086-74732086 GCF_964194105.1 Spermophilus citellus | reverse complement strand
CCTAGCTGAAGTCAGTCTCCAAATTTACTTCCCTCAAGGTTGAGCTCAGGGTCCTACCCTGAATAACAAAGGTATTCCAAGTGTTTAGAGGTTGCTACCCATGACCCAAGACAAAGGCCAGACCTCTCTTTGAGTGGAGTCACATTCCTTACTAACACAGGAGTCAAACACATTTCTAAACCAAGTTATCTAAGAGCAAAAGATAACATCCAATTTACTTTTTAAAATATTATGTCTAAGCTTCACAGTAAGTGATATGTTGAAAATCAGCAAAGGGCTTCTACAGCAGATCTCTTCCCACTGAAAGGCCTGTGTGCGTGTCTGATTGACAGAGTCCAGGGCAAGTGCCTAGGTCTGGACTGCAAGGGAGCTAGGAAAGGAGGACTCAGAATTGAGAAATTCCCAGATTTAGGAGAAGTGTTCAAAAGATGCTGAGCAGTTATTCAAGGTGAGAAATGTCTGCTAGATGTTGCTTTTGTTCCCCTAATCAAAATCAAAGAACTAGCTATTCCACATAAGATCCTTAAAACAACCAAAACCTTTTATCTACCAATACTGACAACCCAGCATGTTTTCATTAAGTACAGATGTTACCCAAAGCTCTGTCCTTATCCCCAATGCCAATCCAATAACGAGGACACAGTTTTGAGAAAAGGGAAAAAGAAGTTTTATTGCAAAGGAGAAGCACAGGAGACTCGGGTCCCAGAGGTATGAGTCAAGCCATCAAGGGGAGAAGGGGGCTTTTAAAGAGGTGATTCAAAGGCTATATTCCATGTGTTCTGTCTGGAGTTGTAATTCGTTTGTTAATTCAGGAGACTGTCATTTCTGGAGATCTGGAGCCATTCCCAAGTCTGAATTACTTGTTCCTGTGTGTGTGTGTGCTCAAGGACAGATAATCCTGCCTAGAATGGGGAATAAAGGTAATTCTGCTTTCCTTGAGATTAGGGAGGGGGAGAAATCAGGGAGGAGCAGGGAGAGAGGAAGAGAAAGAAACATGTCTCTTTAAAAAATAAGTCTCAGTGGCAGGACAGCAAGGGCTATATAGTCAAAGAATAAAGTAGACCACAGTTATACAAAGAGCTTGTTAGTTCTTTTTTTCCTTCATCAAAGACCTACCATGTAAAAGATGGCTAATAAGCATCTAGCAGTACAAGTTAACCTAAAAATACAAACAAACCCTCTATGATCAAGGAGAGGACAGAACAAAATAAAAAACACACAAAATATGATTAATGTAAATTCAAAAATGAGTAAAACTAAACAATATTGCTTAAGGATGCATATAACCTTCTATTTATCAAAGATAGTAAATTTTGTTATAATAAAAGATCTCTCCAATATACCTTGTTCATGGATAGGCAGAACTAACATCATCAAAATGGCGATATTACCAAAAGTACTCTATAGGTTTAATGAGATGCCCATCAAAATCCCAACGGTATTTCTCGCAGAAATAGATAAAGCAATCATGAAATTCATCTGGAAAAATAGGAGACCCAGAATAGCAAAAGCAATCCTAAGCAGGAAGAGTGAAACAGGTGGTATAGCGATACCAGATTTTAAAACTATACTACAGAGCAATAGTAACAAAAACAGCATGGTACTGGTACCAAAACAGGCAGGTAGACCAATGGTACAGAATAGAGGACACAGAAACCAATCCACAAAATTACATGCAATGGAGAAAGGATAGCATCTTCAACAAATGGTGCTGGGAGAACTGGAAATCCATATGAACAAAATGAAATTGAATCCCATGCACAAAAGTTAACTCAAAATGGATTAAGGAGCTAGGGATCAAACCAGAAACTCTGTGTCTAATAGAAGAAAAAGTTGGCTCTAATCTCCACCTCATGGGGTTGGGCTCCAAATTCCTCAACAGGACACCTATAGCACAAGAGTTAAAATCAAGAATCAACAAATGGGACATACTCAAACTAAAAAGTTTTTTCTCAGCAAGAGAAACAATAAGAGAGGTAAATAGGGAGCCTACATCCTGGGAACAAATTTTTACCCTTCACACTTCAGATAGAGCCCTAATCTCCAGAGTATACAAAGAACTCAAAAAATTAAACAATAAGAAAACAAATAACCCAATCAACAAATGGGCCAAGGACCTGAACAGACACTTCTCAGAGGAGGACATACAATCAATCAACAAGTACATGAAAAAATGCTCACCATCTCTAGCAGTCAGAGAAATGCAAATCAAAACCACCCTAAGATACCATCTCACTCCAGTGAGATTGGCAGCCACTATGAAGTCAAACAACAAGTGCTGGCAAGGATGTGGGGAAAAGGGTACACTTGTACATTGCTGATGGGACTGCAAATTGGTGCGGCCAATTTGGAAATCAGTGTGGAGATTCCTTGGAAAGCTGGGAATGGAACCACCATTCGACCCAGCTATTCCCCTTCTCGAACTATTCCCAAAAGACCTAAAAAGAGCATGCTACAGGGATACAGCGTCATCAATGTTCATAGCAGCACAATTCACAATAGCTAGACTGTGGAACCAACCTAGATGCCCTTCAATAGATGAATGGATAAAAAAAATGTGGCATATATATACAATGGAATATTACTCAACACTAAAAAATAACAAAACCATGGCATTTGCAGGGAAATGGATGGCATTAGAGCAGATTATGCTAAGTGAAGTCAGCCAATCCCTAAAAAACAAATGCTGAATGTCTTCTTTGATATAAGGAGGGCGACTCAAAACAGAGCAGGGAGGAAGAGCATGAGAAGAAGATTACCATCAAACAGGGACGAGAGGTGGGAGGGAATGGGAGAGAGAGGGGGAATTGCAGGGAAGATGGAAGGAGACCCACATTGTTATACAAAAATACATATAAGAGGAAGTGAGGCGAAGGGGAGAAAAAAAATAAAAAATAAGAGAGAGAGAAATGAGTTATGGTAGATGGGGTAGAGGGAGGGGCGGGGAGGGGAGAGGAGGGCGGGGGGATAGGAAGGGGATAGGAAAGGCAGCAGAATACAACAGACACTTGTTTGGCAGTATATATAAACGTGGCTGTATAATCAATGTGATCCTGCAATCTGTACATGTGGGAATAATAAGAATTCACACCCCATTTAAAACAAATGTATGATATATGATATGTCAAGATCAATGTAATGTTTTGAGCAACTAATAAATTTCTGATGTTTAAAAAAAAATAAATTAAAAAAAAAGATGCCTCCAAATAGAAAATTCCACTCTGAGAAGACTCGCTGGTGAACTTTATCAAATATTTAAAGAGAAATGATGGTAATTTTATGGAAACTTTTCCAGAAAGCAAAGGAGAAAGGAATACTTCCCAACTTGTTTTATGAAACCAGCATAAAACTAATGTGAAAACTTGCCAACCATGATAAGAAAATAAAATTACTGATTAAATAAAGATTATAGGAGTTTTGAACTGAACTATATTAGGCCCCAATAGACCAAAATAAAAATGGAATCACTAATATTAAAGTTCTTGATAACCAAATCAAAACTAAAGTTGTTATCTAACCTTAGAGAAATTAGAACAAAAGATAACAGCCAAGTTTTCTAAACAAGTCAGTTTTAAGAGGCATGAATGAACTTTAAAAAAATTCATATAAAATAACATCGGTAAACTGATGTTAACCAGTTATTTTTCTATTGTTCTGTTTTCCCTATATCTGCCTTATAAGGAAAGTAATTTGAAATGACTAATCTTTTTTTTCTGCTTTCTTTAACCCTTCTTTGTCTATAAAACCTTCTTCCTCTGCTTGCCTCATTTGAATGCTTCTTCTATTTTATGGAATAAGGTGTTACCTGATTCTAAAGTCACAACTATAGTCAATTAAGATCTTGGGTTTTTTTTTTGTTGTTGTTGTTGTTGTTTGTTTGTTTTTTTGATACTAGGGATTAAACCCAGGGTACTTTGTCACTAAACTATATCTCCAGCCCTTTTGATTTTTTTTTAATTTATTTTGAGACAGGGTCTCACTAAGTTGCTGAGGGCCTAAGTGGTTGAGTCTGGCTTTAAACTTGCAATCCTCCTGCCTCAGCCTCCTAAGCCATATACACAGCACCTGGCTCAAGATCTTTAAACTAAATTGATTGTAATTTTATCCTTCGGCAAGATCAATATTCCACATGAATACAGAAGCAAAAATTTGTTATACTATATAGTAACAAATTGATTTCAACAACATATAAAATTGATGATACACGGCTTATCTTAGGAATAGAAGGATGGTTTAAGTTGAAAATATTTACTATCTGGGCCTTTACAGAAGTTTGCTGACCCCTGGTTAATCCAGGTATGGTGATGCACACCTCCAGCTCTGCAGAAAGCCGAGGCAGGAAGATCACGAGCTGAATGCCAGCCTAGGCAACTCAGCGAGACCTCAAATCAAAATAAAAATTAAAAGGGTTGAGTATGGGGGCTGGGGATGTGGCTCAAGCGGTAGCGCGCTCGCCTGGCATGCTTGCGGCCCGGGTTCGATCCTCAGCACCACATACAAACAAAGATGTTGTGTCCACCAAGAACTAAAAAATAAATATTAAAAATTCTCTCTCTCTCTCTCTCCTCTCTCACTCTCTCTTAAAAAAAAAAAAAAAAAAGGGTTGAGTATGTAACTTAGTGGTAGAGTACCCCTGGGTTCAATCCGCAATACCACAAAAAATAAATGAGTGAATAAATAAATGAGAGAGAAAAGCCTATCATCAATCACACAGATAGTGCAAAAGTATTTAACAAAATTCAGCATCTACCCATGTTAAAAACTGAGCAAACTAGGTAGAAAAGGGAACTGCCTCAATCTGAAAAAGGGCATCTACCAAAAAAACCCCATAAAATTGCCATTACACTTAATTTAACTCTGTCAAAGTATTTCTACACAATGGGAGAAAGCATGAGACTGGAAAGAAAAAATTGTCCCTGGTCACATAATTATAAATAAAGTTTTATTTATGTATATGTGAAACAAATCATGGCATCTAAACCATTTATCAATATTTTGTCTAGCTTAATACAGGAAACATTGTTTCAAGTATAAACAGATTAAAAAAAGTTAATCAGAATAATGGCAAATTTCACAGACAAAATACTGAGGAAATCCTGCCCTCATCCAGGTGATCAAGGTCAACACCAGTGGGGTGTCACGTTGATAATATATACCCTATATGTTGTGATAAGAATGGTACCTCACTCCATATTCTTCCTCCTGAAAAGCCCTAGTTAAGAGACATTTACAAAATATATGACCAGTACTCACTGTGAGGTCACTGTGATGGCCTGAATCATTGTTATGTTTGTCCCTCAAAGGCTCACGTGTCGAGGGCTTGATCCTCAGTGCAGGCAGCAATGTTCAGAGGTAGGGCTTTGAAGTGATTGGATGTCCAGGACTCCAACACCTCATCTATGAATCCACTGATGGATTTGTAGCTGAATGGACTACTGGGAGACGAGAAACCATGAGCCAGAACCTAGTTGAAAAGAGAGGTCCTTGGGCTGTGCTACTGGGGCCTGTATCTTGTCCTTGACACTTTTCTCTTTCTCTGCTTCCTAACTGCCATGAGTTGAGCAGTTGTGCTCACCATGAGATACAGCAATGGGGCCAATATGGACTGAAACATCTAAAACCATGAGCCAAAACACATCTTTTCTCCTTTAAGTAGTTTTTCTCAGGTATTTCATCATAACAACAAAAAGCTGGCTAACATAATCATCAAAAACACAGACAGCCAGGCACAATGGCACATGCCCACAGTCCCAACTACCTGGGAGGCTGAGGTAGGAGGAGCACCTGAACTAAGGAGTGCTAAAATTTAACTGTTCATCCATTGAAAAATATTGGGACTATGTCCAGTATTTGGCTACTATAAATAGAGCTGGTGAGATGAACATGTATACTGGTTTTATTTTTTTCTGAATTAATACAAGTAAATAAAAATAATGACACTATATGACAATACTGGAAATTAATAAAGTAAATAATTAAATAAAAATAAAGGCAATACTGATGAGAATGTAATGATGGTATACTTTTTAATCTGGGTAACAATTTAGATTGGCATTATCTTTTGAAAATGAACTTGACAATTGAAAAAAAATTCCTACTTTCTTACCCAATTTTCATTCATAAGCCTTCTATTTCATAATAAGAATAGATTCACAGAAAGTTGCAAAAATTCTACAGAGAGTTCTCATGTACATTTCACCAAATCTTCCCCAATGTTAACAATTTACTTAACTATAGTGAAATGTCAGAACCAGGAAACTCATGTTGATACAACCCATAGGATTCATTGGATTCACAAGTTTCACATGCACTCAATTGTCTCTGAGTATAGCTCTATATAATGCTAATATGTGTAGATTCGTGAAACCACAATTATAGAGATAATACAGAATATACCAACTCTACAGAGATTAGGTGATGAACCCTTCAGAGCCATATCTACCTTCCCTTGCCTCAACCTCCATTCCTAACTCCTTTGAAGCACCAACCTCTTCTTTTTTTGAGTGTTTTCTATTTTATTAAGAGTATGTTTATGCATATATAGATGTATATTAAGCAGATATCTTAGTTTTTTATTTCTTTATCATAGAATATAACATTTATTGACTTAATTTAAGTACTCAAGTGTTATTAAATCTGCATCATAGTAGTCATGGGATATCAGAAAAGTAAGCACTGTTCACCCAAAACAAAGGAGGGTGGGAAGAGTAAGAATAGAAATCCACTGGATCAGACAGAGTGGAAACAAGGGAAGGGACGGGGAGGGGAATAGGAAAGACAGTAGAATTAATCAGTCATAGCTTTCCTGGCCTTGTATTTGAATACACAACCAGGTAACTCCACTTCATGTACAACCACAAGAGTGGGATCCTAAATAGAATCAGTTATACTCCATGTATGTATAATTGCCAAAATACACTCTGCTGTCATGTATAACTAAAAAGAACCAAGAAAAAACCCCCACAACTTTGCCTCCTATTCTGGAGCTGGAATTAGAGCACTTTTAGTTGTAGGCAGAATAGTTACATTGTTAGGCAGAGTTAAAGCCTTGTCATTATGTTTATTTGGAGATTATGGTTTAAGGAGATGTGATTGGACATCAAGTCAACAAGGGGGGGGGACTTGTGATGGTGAATCTTCATTGTCAACGTGGTTGGATTGAGAGACAGTTAGGAAATGAGTAAAGTGCACTTCAGGGTATGTCTGTGAGGATGTTTCCAGAGACCACTGGCGTGTGGGACCGCATACTGAGATGGGGACTAGCAACCTCCCTACCAAAGTAGAAGGAGGAGGAAGCCCATTAGCATGTATGCAGACTAGATTGTTCCTGAGAGGGTGCATCCATTTGCACTGCCATTGCCCATGGACATCAGATTCCCATCTTCTTCAACCTTTCCATATGGATTTACACAGTAACTCTCCAGGGAGCTTCCAGGCCTTCAGCTTCAGATTGGGGTAGCATCATTGATCCCTCTTGTTCTGAGGTTCCTGCATCTTGGAGTGAGCAGCTCTCCATCTGGCCTGTAGATGGATATTTGTGGGACTATCCAGCTTTCTATTATGTAAGCCAATCTAATAAATCCCCTCTTTTTCTCCCATATTTTTATTGGTGTATAATAGTTGTACATAATGATGGGATTTATTGTTACATATTTATACATGCACACCATATAACAATACGATTTGGATAAGTCTCTCCTTACATGTACGTATTCTATTGCTTCTGTTCCTCTAGACAACCCTAATACAGACCCCACAATAATGAACAGGGTCTGTAAGAGAGGAATAAGGGGAATATCATTCCTTTCAGGCTGTTCTGACAAACTACTGTAAACTGGGTAGCTTATGAACAACAAAAATTTATTTCTTGAAATCTGTAGGCTGGAGGTCCAAGGTCAGAGGGGCCAGCATGATTGTTTCTGGTGAGGGCCGTCAGCAGGTTACAGACTGTCGACTTCTCATCGTATCCTCATGAAGGAGATAGACAAAGAGTATGGATTCCCATTCGTGAAGGCTCCACCTCCAAACATCATCACAGAGAGGGTGAGGATTCTATTATATGAACTTGGGAGGATTTAAACCTTCTGACCTAACAGGGAACTGGGATGGGAACTAGAAAACTCCCCTCATTCAGGTACACCGAGCCCTCTGCCCTGTGAACTCTTCCTGGACCTTCCTGCGTTTAGACAGCCAACTTATTAAAGTGGCTCCAGGGAGGCAATTGTGACCGAGATTCCCACATTCAGCCTTGTGAGCCTGCTGTGTCAATTTGTTCTTGCATACATCCTTGTCTGAGTGGAGCACAACTTCTCACTCTTGAGCTGCGGAGGGCCAGCATTTTAAGCTACAAATAGTTATTCATGATAGGTTGGCAAACATGTTCAGATTAAGCTAAGTATCAAACTCTGGAATTATGACAGTGGAGCCATCAGCGTCTGGATCATCACTGCGCTTGCCTTGTCTTCTGGCTGGGAAGGCCCCAGAGCAGGAACTGTCCTTAGGGGCTGGTGGCCTGAGCTGTTCCCCATGGCAGGCATCTCCTTACCCATTTTCCACCATAGACAATATCCAATCCTCTTCCTCTTGGGCACCTCTAGGGTCGGGCAGCTCATCACCATCCAGGGCAGAATGCGTCTTCTCTGGGCAATTCTTCTTGTCAGAAGATATTTTAGGTTACTTAACCCAACCTGCTGTCTCAGTGTGCTGGCTTTTAATAATGCCAACAGCATGTAATCATGCAGTCACTCAGCAAACCTTCCAGTTGTCTAGTGGGTGCCAGACCCTTTGCTCAAAGCCAAGGATCCAGAGGAGAAGGAAGCATGACCCCTGTTTGTGAGAAGCTCACCTCCAGTTTTAGAAACCAGGAAGTCCAAAATCAGGGTACAGAATGGTGGGGTTCTGGAAAAGGCTTTCTTCCTGGCTTGTGATAGAGTCTTCTTGCTGTGTCCTCACATGGCAGAGAGGGAGGGGGAAAGAAAGAGGGAGGGGGAGGGAGACAGAGAAAGAGAGCACCAATCTGTTCTTTATTTCAGTAATTTTGTCAGTTTAAGAATTTTATGTAATTGAAATCACACATTATGTAACCTGAGACTGGCTTTTTTTTTTTTTTTCATTCAGCACAGTTTAAAATGCATCCAACTTATTTTGTTTATCTACAGTCCATTCCTTTTTATGGCTGAGTGATAATCCATAGTATGGCCACACTTCATTAACCGTTCACCTACTAAAACACACTAAGGTTGTTGACAATTCTGGAGCTTGCTGTCAACAGTTGTGTACAGCAGATTTTTGTGTGGACATAAATCTTCCTTCCCTGCTCCTGTCAGTAGCCCTGAAGACTGCCTTGGACACTGGTCCCTTGTCTTCCTGGTAGCTATACTGATTAAAGTTCCTTTCCTACCTTCACTGCTCAACTCTTTGATTAGTATCTTGGAATAAGTGGTAGAATCTACTTTGTTGGGCCCCCTGGAGCATGCAATTCATTACTTTTAATGTATTCAGAGTTGAACAACCATTCTACAAATTTTAGAACATTTTTACCATTCCTCAAAGAAACCCTCATATCCCTCAGCAGTGGATTCCTATTTCCCCACCTGTATCAGCCCTAGGCAACCAAATGGATTGTACTTTAAATTTCTGTTTCAGTGTTAAATGTATAACATTTAACATATATAAAAATATTACTGATTTTTATGTTTTGTAACCATAATGAATTCACTTATTTTATTAATTCTGTGAGTTTCTTCTTAGATTCCTCGGAATTTTAAACTTAGAAAACCATATCTGTTTACTGTATGTCTCTATACATTTGGTTATTCTGCACATAACAATATTCTATATACAAATAAAATGACACAATACGTGGTCTTTTGTGAATGGTTCCATGTTTACTTTTCTTTTAAAAAAATGTAAAATTTTTTTCTTGAGAATTTGTGTCATTTTACCCACCTCCAGCAATGTATGAGAGATCAGTCCTTCCCAGCCCCTGAACAAGTGCTGGGCCTTGCACCTGCTAATCACACTGAGAGATCCAGTTTCTTTATATCTTCACCAGGTTTTGGTATTTATTTGAGCAGTTTTAATAGGTCTGTAGTACTTACTACCTTATGGTAGCTTTAATTTGCATTTCCTGAATACTTAACAACTTTGAACATTTTCATATGTACATTTTTCATCCGTTTTACTCTTGGTGAAATATCTGTTCACATCTTTTGTCATAAACTAACTGGATTGTTTCAGCCTTTATATTGTTGAATTTTAAGATATCTTTTTGCAGTTTTTTAAAAATATATTTTTAGTTGTACTTGGACACAATATCTTTATTTATTTTTATGTGGTGCTGAGGATCGAACCCAGTGCCTCACACATGTAAGGCGGGCACTCTACCACTGAGCTATAGCCCTAGCCCCAGTTTATGCAGTTTTATATATATTCTAGCTTTGAGACCTTTGTCAAAAGGGTAGCTTTCAAATATTCCCTCTCCCCTCCTCAATCTGCAGCTTATCTTTTTTTTTTTACTTTTTTTTGTTTTTTTTTTTATTGTTGGTCGTTCAAAACATTACATAGTTCTTAATATATCATATTTCACAGTTTGATTCAAGTGGGTTATGAACTCCCATTTTTACCCCGTATACAGATTGCTGTATCACATCAGTTACACTTCCATTGATTTACATATTGCCATTCTAGTGTCTGATGTATTCTGCTGTCTATCCTATTCTCTACTATCTCCCTTCCCCTCCCCTCCCCTTTTCTCTCTCTACGCCCTCTACTGTAAATCATTTCTTCCACTTGTATTATTCTTCTCTTACCCCTCCTTTCCTCTTATATGTAATTTTGTATAACCCTGAGGAACACCTTCCATTTCCATGCGATTTCCCTTCTCACTCCCTTTCCCTCCCACCTCTCATCCCTGTTTAATGTTAATCTTCTTCTCAAGCTCTTCGTCCCTACCCTGTCCTTGGTTACTCCCCTTATATCAAAGAAGTCATTTGGCATTTGTTTTTTAAGGATTGGCTAGCTTCACTTAGCATAATCTGCTCTAATGCCATCCATTTCCCTCCAAATTCTATGATTTTGTCATTTCTTAATGCAGAGTAATACTCCATTGTGTATAAATGCCACATTTTTTTTATCCATTCATCTATTGAAGGGCATCTAGGTTGGTTCCACAATCTTGCTATCGTGAATTGTGCTGCTATGAACATCGATGTAGCAGTGTCCCTGTAGCATGCTCTTATTAGGTCTTTAGGGAATAGACCGAGAAGGGGAATAGCTGGGTCAAATGGTGGTTCCATTCCCAGCTTTCCAAGAAATCTCCATACTGCTTTCCAAATTGGCTGCACCAATTTGCAGTCCCACCAACAATGAACAAGTGTACCCTTTTCCCCGCATCCTCTCCTGCAGCTTATCTTTTTAAATTGTCAAACTGTCTTCTACAGATACAAAGTTTAACTTTTGGTGAAGTACAATATATCAATGTTTTCTTTTATGGATCTTGTTTTTGGTGCCATCTGAAAAAGACTTACCAAGTACTAGGTTCTCCCGCGACCCAAAATTTTTATATTTTTATATAAAATTTCTTCTAGAAGATTTTGAATTTTATATTTTACATTTAAATCTATGATTCATTTAATTTTTCATATAAGTGTATGCTTTAGGTTGGATTCTTTTCTCCCTTCTTTTGTACTGTCCAGTTGCTTTAGTATCATTTATTGAAAAAAATTATTTCTGAAATTACACTTTGACTTTTGTACAAAATCAGTAGGGTATATTTCTGGGTTCTTTATTCTGTTCTACTCATAAATGTGTCTACTTCTCTTAAAAAAGTTTTAATTATTATAGCCAAATGATAAGTCTTAAATTCAAATAGCATGATTAAGGAATTTTAATTTTCTTACTCAAAATATTTTAATGTTATTTTTCTTATTCAAAACTGCTTCATTTACTTCCTTTGTCTTTCCATATGAAGTTTAGCATGTGCTTACCTATAGACAGACAGAGACACACATACAATCTTGCTAGAAATTTGGAAGGAAATATGCTAAACATATGTACATGATTTAGGGATAACTGACATCTTTTCTCTGTGGTACATATCTGTATTTATTTAGTTCTCCCTTGATTTATTTCATCAACTAATAATTTTGAGTACACAGGCCCATGTGTTTTATTAGATTTACAATTATTTCATTTTGGAGGAGCAACTGTAAATGAATTGCACTTTAATTAAATTTCTGTTTCAGTGTTAAGTATTATTTATAAAATTACTACTGATGTTACTGATGTTTATGTTTTGTAACCATAACAAATTCACTTATATTAGTTCTGTGAGTTTCTTCAGATTCCTTGGAATTTTAAACTTAGAAAACCATGTTTGTAAACAGAAAGTTTTATTTCTTCCTTTCCTAGCATGATGCTATTTATTCCCTTTTCTTGCCTTATTGCACTGGCTAGGACCCCCTATGTTTTAAGAGTGTTAAGAGCAGATATCCCAGATTTGTCTAAATTTTTTTTGTGTGTGTGGTACTAGGGATTAAACCCAGGACCTCATGCATTCTAGGCAAATATTCCACCACTGAACTGCATTCCTAACCCTAATCTTGTCGAAGATTTTAAGTGGAAAAACATTCAATCTTTCACCAATAACTATGGTATTGGCTGCTTTTGTAGATGCTCTTTATGTCAAATTGAGGAATTCCCCTTATTAAGTAGTTTGCTAAGAGTCTATTATGAATTCAGTTGAATTTTCAAATTCCTTTTCCATATTAATTTATAATCATGTGATTTTTCTTTACCTTATGATATGTTAAATTCATTGATTTTCTTTCTTTCTTTCTTCTTTTTTTTCTTTCTTTCTTAAAAATTTTTTTAGTTGTAGATGGACACAATATCTTTATTTATTTATTTTTATGTGGTGCGGAGGATCGAACCCAGTGCCTCACCCTTTCGAGGCAAGTGCTCTACCACTGAGCCACAGCCCCAACCCCATTTTTCTTTTTTTAAATTCATTGATTTTCTAACAGTGAACCAGTTTTACATTCTTGAAATAAGTCTCACAAGACTATGGCATATAATTCTTTTTATATATCGCTAGATTCTCTTTAGTAATATTTTGTTGAGGAGTTCTGTACTTATGTAAATGAGAGATTTTGGTCTATAGTTTTCTTATTTTTTGTTTTGGTATCATGGTAATAATACTGGTCTCATCTAATGACTTGGAAATCACTCCTATTTTCTGGAAGAGGCTGTGTAGAATTGGTGCTGTTTTTCAAATATTTGGTAAAATTTTGCAACAGAATCATCTGCTTTGTTTCCAATTGTGTCCCCATTCCCCAAATTCATACACTGAAGTTCAATGTAATTGTATCTAGAGATATATTCTATGAGGAGTTGATATGTTAAATGAGGTCATACAGGTGGGGCCCTAATTTATTAGAGCCCTGTTATACTATGGATCTGGAATGTCCCCCAAAAGCTCACGTGTTAAAGGATTTGTTCCCCACCAGTAGCGGAATCTAAGAGGTGGCGCCTATGGGAGGAAGTTAGGTCATTGGGGACATGTCATTGAAGGAGATATTGGAAACCAACCCCTCTCTCTTCCTTTCTCTTTCATTTCCCAACTGTCATGAGGTGAGCAGCTTGCTCTACCACATATTCCCCACCATGATGTTCTGCCTCACCAGACCCAAAAGCAACAGGGATAAGCAACCATGGACCAAAACCTCCCAAACCATGAAATCAATTAAAAATCATCTTAAGTTAATTATCTTAGATATTTTGTTACAGTAATGGAACAGTGTCTAACATGTGCCCTTTTGAGAAGAGACACCAGAACTGACTTCCTCTCTGATAAGTAAGGACACAGTGAAAAGGCAATCATCTACAAGACAGGAAGAAAGCCCTCGCCAGGATACCCTAATGACACCTTGATCTTAGGACACTGCAGTCAACAGAGCTACAAGAAATAAAAAATTGCTGTTTTTAAAGTCATGCTACTTTATTTTGTTATAGCAGCTATAATGGAAAAATACACTATCTAAGGCCTGAAAAATTCTATTTTTTGAGAGGTTCTTAATTTCATATTCAATTCCTTTAAAACTTATAGAACTATTCACATTTTCTATTTCATATTGGTGAGTTTTGGTAGTTTGTAGTTTTTGAAGAATTGGTCAATTTCATCCAAGTTGTTATATTTATGTGTACAGAGGTGTTTGTAATGTTCACTTATTGATTTTCAATGTCTTTAGGATCTTAGCACTCTCCAATTTTATTCCTAATGTCAGGAATTTCTGTCTTCTATTTCTTTTTCAGTCTTACTGTTGCTTTGTCAATTTTATTGATCTTTTCAAATTTTTTAACATTGATTTTTCTCTATTTTTAAATTTTCAATTTCACTGTTTTGATCTTTATCTCCTCCTTTTTCTTTGTGTTATTTTGCTCTTTATTTTACATTTTTGAAGTGGGAGCTTAAAATACTGATTTGAGAACATTTTTTCTAATGTGTTCAGTGCTACAAATTTTTCTTAATGACATTCCACTAACTGTATACTTTTATCCCTCATTTTCACTCAGTCCAATGTATTATTTATTTATTAGTTGTAGTTGAACACAATACCTTTATTTTATTTTTATGTGGTGCTGAGGACTGAACCCAGGGCCTTGCACATGCTTGGTGAGCACTATACCACTGAGCCACAACCCCAGCTCCAGTCCAATGTATTATTTATTTATTTATTTTTAGAAATATTTTTTTTAGTTGTCGATGGGCACAGTACCTTTATTTTATTTGTTTATTTTTATATGGTGCTGGGGATCGAACCCAGTGCCTCACGCAAGCTAGGCAAGCACTTCACCACTGAGCCACAACCCCAGCCTCAGTCCAATGTATTTTTAAATTTCTCATTGACCCATAAGTTGTTAGAAGTAGGTTTAGTTTACAAGTGTTTGCAGATATTTTTCTAATGTATATTGTTTCAATTTTTAAAAAAGTGTTGAAGTCTTTGTTATGACCCAAGATACCATCTATCTTAGTGACTGAAAGATGTTATATTTTTATGTCATTGGGTAGAGGGTTCTATAAACATGAATAGGTCCTTTAGGTTGACGCTGCTATTACGTTCTATATCCTTGCTGATTTCTTGAATAATAGTTCTATCAATTGCTGAGAGAGGGAACTGAAGTCCCCACCTATAATTATGGATCGATCTATTTCATCTTTCAGTTCTACCAATTTTTTCTTCATCTTTCATGTCATGAAAACCACTTTTGAGGGGAACTGGGGATTGAACTCAGGGGCATTCAACCACTGAGCCACATCCCCAGCCCTATTTTGTATTTTATTTAGAGACAGGGTCTCACTGAGTTGCTTAGTGCCTCGCCATTGCTGAGGCTGGCTTTGAACTAGCGATCCTCCTGCCTCAGCCTCCTGAGCCACAGGGATTACAGGCATGCACCATGGCGCCCGGCTCATTTAAACCACTTTTGTTTGGCGACTAGTAGACATTTGGAATTGCTATGTTCTTTTTTTTTTTGTGTGTGTGTGTGTGTGTGTGTGGTGTTTGGGATTAGAACCCAGGGCCCTTGTGCATGTAAGACAAGCACTCTACCAACTGAGTTATATCCCTAGCCCTGGAATTGCTATGTTCTTGATGAATTAGTCCTTTTATCATTATGTCACATCTCTCCTTATTGCTGATGAGTTCTTTTCTCTTAGGCCTAGAATAAAGTACTGTATGGTATATATTTTTCATTCCTTTTACTTTCATTGTTTTTGAAGTTTCTTATAGACAGCATATAGCTAGGATTTTAAAACAATTTATTCTAGGCTTTGTCTTTTTATGGTATATTTATTTTTTAGTGCATGACTGTTATACATGATAGTGGGATTCATTTTAACATATTCATAAATGCACATGACAAAGTTTTTTCCATTTCAATCCCCAGTACTATTCCCTTCCCTCCCTTCCTCTATTCCCCTGATCCCTCCTCTACTTTATCGGTCTTCCTTCTGTTTACTTTATATATTTTAGTTGCAGATGGACCTTTGTTTCATTTATGTGTGGTGCTGAGAATCAAACCCAGCGCTTTACACATGCTAGGCAAGTGCTTTCCCACGGAGACACTCCTAATTCTGACATTCTATCTGTTCTAAGTCAGCTTCAGTTGACTGATTTTCTAATCATTTTGTGTTGTATTCTCTTGCTTTGAGCTGTATTCTTTTGCAGGCCTGGTGATTTTTAAAATTGAATGTCAGACATTATGAACTTATTGTATGGATGATATTTTTGTTTTCTTATAAATTCTATTGGCCTGCGGGATGCAGCTCAGTGGTACAGCATTTGCCCGGCATGTTCAAGACCCTGGGTTGGAACCCCAGCACCACAAAAATAAATAAATAGATAAATTTTAAAATAATTTAGATTAAAAAAAAGTTCCATTTATCCTTTTCAAACTTAAAAAAAAAAAAGGGCTTAAGTAAAACTGACATAAGCAAAATGCAGACCATAAAGTTACAATGCAGTGAATTCTGGTATGGATAGCCCGTGTAGCCACTTCCCCTACAGCCTTCATATATTACGCGTGGCTCACTCCGGGGAAGTCTTCCCTGTTCTGTGTTCATTTCACGGTAGGGTCCTACTATGGTCAAGTTTCAGCCCCTAGCAGGGGCTGTCACTTATCTCTGAAGTCCTCAACCAACAGATGATGAAAAGGACGATCGCCCTGAAGTAGCAGAGGGACTCTAGGCTGTGCGTTTCTCAAATTGCATGCATCGAACGTCTGGGGTCAAACAAGAAAAGGAGAGCGGCCACTTCTGCCTGTGCTTAGAAGGGGGCCTCCACGGCTGGTCATAACCCGGGAGTTTACAATTCCCCGCAGCCTACAGTTTAGTTAACCGTGCCGTCCAAAGCTGGGTGTGGACGCGCGCTGTCCAGGACGCAGCCCCTGCAGGCACCAGGACCTACCGACCTAACAACCAGGTCCCCATTCTTAGATAGGCTCTAGCTCACCCACTAGGCCTCTGCACCACTACTGCACCAGACAAAGGGGGCGGAACAAGCGATAAAAACCAAACCGAGCCCCAAACCGCTCCGAGGCGCTAGGCCACCCCACGTACACGACCTCGGTCCACTCACCAGCCACGCGTGCGCAGCCACCCAGGAGAGCTCGGAGCGCGGCGGGGGCGGGGAGGTGCGGAGCCGCCCGCGCAAGCGCAGACCCCGGCCGAGGCGGGCCTCTTCCGGGAGTTTCCGTTGCTCCTACAGTCAGCGAGGGCCAGCTCCTGCGGGGAGCCTTTCCGCGAGCTTGTGTCTCAACAGTTGACTCCAAGAACGGTGGCTCCCCCCAAAAAATCTTTTAAAGTTTTTGGTTAGATTCGAGTTAGGCCCAGAATCCTAGCCTCGTCTATCTAGTGTTATAATCGAAACGTGTTGAGATTAGTGGCAGGGTTAGGAAAACACTTTCTTTTTTCTTTTTTAAAATATTTATTTATTTTTCAGTTTTCAGCGGACACAACATCTTTGGTGGTGCTGAGGATTGAACCCGGGCCGCACGAATGCCAGGCAAGCGCGCTACCACTTGAGCCACATCCCCAGCCCCAGGAAAACACTTTCATC
Source organism: Spermophilus citellus (assembly GCF_964194105.1). NCBI lineage: Eukaryota > Metazoa > Chordata > Mammalia > Rodentia > Sciuridae > Spermophilus > Spermophilus citellus. Next base: position 74,714,471 of record NC_138182.1, on the reverse strand, counting down.
CTCTTCCAGTGCCTTCAGCGTGGAATGCACCGATCAATCAACGTATATTAAAGCAAGCATATAGTTAGTCCCATAAATATGATTTTTGTAAACTACACCTAGTAACTACAGTACCTGGCACGTATAAACTATTAGAAGGTCCCCTTTCACCTTGGCAGATCACTAAATGACATTTGTTTTACATCCACGAGGCAATCTATAATGTTCCTATCTCTCACCTCCATTTTCTTTACCAATTTTATGATTTTTCTAAGTTGTCGTACTGTTTTAAATATATCTAGTTTTAAACCCTTTCTGGTATAAATAAATTGTTCAGCTCCTAAATGATGCCATTCAATTGTACTTCACAAGAATAGGTTTATAACTGGATGGGCCATAGTTTCTATTTAAAGTGCTGTTTCCAGTCTGTAGTAACCCATATTTTGACTTTGATCTGAACTGATAAGTCTTTTAAACTAAATATTTCAAAATCGGGTGTAACTTGCAGGAAAGTAAACATATTAAATGAAATCACTTAACAAACCAAGAAAGAATAGCCAACTTTTATGGCAGAATTATTTTTCATAGAGGTAATGTTCCATACATAGAAGACTGCCTTGGCTTATAATTTAACAGAAAAGCTTATATTAAAGCAAATTATTCTTGTTCTGAAACAATGTTTTCAAAGCTTCCATTGTTTTAATAGCATGTAAGACACAAGTTATCTTATGTATTTTACCATATGCTATTTTTGCAATTGAAGTTACCATAGACTTTAGAGAGCTTAAATATTTCTACCTCCATGAGTAGCTGAAGATTGTTCAGAAAGCATGCCAGTAGTACAGGAAGATTAGTACTTTCCTGGTGAAACGTATGCACTGTAATTTAAGAAGTTTTCACTCATAAGAATTTAATTATCAAAGGCAAACTGATTTACAATCAGTTTATCAGTAAAAGGAAAATTGCTTGTCCAGTTAAATTAGACTTGAAAGATGCTTTCAAATCCATTTAAATTCAGGGATTATTCCTTTATAGTTAGGAAATAGTACAAAAAAGGAATGGAGATCACTCTGAAAAACAGTTACCCCCCACTTTTTTTAAGGAGGCAGGGAAAGCACACTTTGTTCTTTCTTGTTGTAGATGGACACAATACCTTTATTTCACTTAATTTTATGTGGTGCTGAGGATAAAACCCGGTGCCCAGTGAGCTACAAACCCAGCCCGTTTTCTCTTTTTTGAGCTGGATGTCTCTACATCGCTGAGGCTGGTATGGAACTCCTGAACTCAAGCAATCATCCCTTTCCCCTGCTTCACTCAGCTTCTTCAATAGCTAGGACAGGCTCCGCCTACCTCCACGCCTGCCCTGGATCCTTTTATGTAAGACCTAATTACATATATTACAAAACCACAAAATCCTGGGGTTTTTTTTTTCCCATTTTTGAGTTACTTAAAATTACTCAAATTATCATACATAGGATAATTACTCAAATTATCCTTTGTATGATGCAAAAGATTTTCCCTAGAATTCTAGTCCCATAAAATTTTTTTTTAGTTGTTGATGGACCTTTATTTTATTTATTTATTTATATATGGTGCTGAGAATTGAACCCAGTGCCTCACACTTTCGAGACAAGTGCTCTACCACTGAGCCACAACCCTAGCCCCCATAAAATACTTTGAATGTAACGATTAAAATCTTCGAAGTCCTACAATCTTGATGTATTAAAGCCTTTAACTCTAAAGAAACATTTTCTCAAACTTACATCAGACTAAGCTATAAAGAACTAGTGATGCATGAAATGTACGTTGGGAATCTCTTGTTAGGATTTTTTTTTTTGCGGGGGGGGGGTACAGGAATAATGAGTATATTCAGCAGAAATTGAAATAATTATGCAATGGTTTCAATGAGTCTCCTCCGAAATTCAGATATTAAGATGTGGTACATTTAAGAGGCGATTAGGACAAGAAGATTCCTTCTTCATATAAGAGTGTAGGTGCCCCTTCAAAGGGGCCTGATGGAGGTAGTTCTTTATTGCTATTCCACTTTCAGCCACATAAAGACATAGCAAGAAAGCCCTCACCAGATGCCCACACATTCATCTTAGACTTCCCAGCAACCAGGACTATAAGAAAATAAGTTTCTGTTCTTTATAAATCACCCAGTATCAACTATCCTGTTAAAACAGCAAAAATGTACTAAGGCAGTGAAGTTACTAAATAAATTTTTTCATAAAATAGACAGTAATATTTACTCCATTACAATGCCACTATGGTGGTTGTGGCATAGGGCTATACAATCATGTTGTATTGAAGATTTAACTATTTAAAAATTATTAGTGACTATCAGGTATTAGACTTGTGTTGGGATACATGTATCTGATGAAGTAAAATGTGTTTTTAGAAATATTTAGATACAATGGAACTCTTATTGAACATTTATTATATTTTATCCATCACTATTTTTTAAATTTTTTCATTGGAAAGATGTATGATATAAATGAAGGAGCTGTGAAAGTTAATGTAACCTCTAAGTAACTTAGGAATTGAATCTAGGCCTGTCCACCCTGTATTTTGCCAATTCAAATAGCCTTACTAGTCAGTTCTCAGGGCAGTGCAGTTATGATCACGCATACCAATGAGAAGCTCCACTACTAATATATCTTGAACATTAAAAAAAAATTTTTTAAAGCCTATCTTGGCAACATAGACAGAAATGAACAATACCAAAAACTAAGTACAACACTGCTAACACTAAGAAACACCAATGACTTACCTCAGACCTCAGTTCACTCTCCTGCTAGATGTTAAAAATAACTGATACACAATGATGAGCTCAGTAGCCTGTAGATTTATGTGTTTGAGATCTTAAAAATAATCCATGGCTTTGAAATGAGAAATAATTAGCCTATGACTATGGTTCCACCCTTAGTAATGAAGGGAAACAAAAATTCAAAACACATTCTATTTACTCTTCTTAAACTACTTTTATCTATTCTTAGATTAGAATCAAGCCTCAATATAAAAACACTATAAATCAAATATTCAAAGAAAACTTACATTAGAAATTAATAATTTTCATGAAATATCATACATCAAGAGCTGTGTAATGTTGTGAACAACCAATAAAAAAAAGGAAAAAAAAGAAATTAATAATTTTCAAAATGCATTTAAAAAAAAACATTAACTTTTCAAAGAGTGTGTTCATAAGATTTAAAACTGGGCAAAGGGTGAGGGCTGGGGTTGTGGCTCAACCGGAAGAACGCTCACCTAGCTCGTGGGAGGCCCTGAGTTCGAAACTCAGCACCACATAAAAATAAATAAAATAAAGGTATTGTGTCCACCTACAACTAAAAATTAAATATTTTTTTAAAACTGGGCAAAGAGTGAAAGAAGATGTATGTAGCACAGAGGAGGATTGACTCATACTACTAAAAACATTTACTACAAATCATACCCCAAATCTAATGATTTAACTAATAACTCTGAAATTGCTTCTAAGACTGTGGGCTAAAATAAATATTATAGAATGTAAACAAAATTTTAATTTTTCTTTCTGATTGCTGGGTATCCTATGAGGGTTGAGGGTTCTCTCAGAAGGTAATGCAAATTTGATTTTGATCTATAGGTATATCTTTAAAACTATTTTAGGAATGTATAGTGTTCTGCGTGATTCATCCTATGATGTCCAACTAGCATCACTTCAATATTTTTCATAAAATAGTCTAGTTCAGTACCCACGAACAAATCACACATGGTCATAACAAAAATGTAATAAAAATATTTAGTGAAATGACATTTTAACTCCCATTTATGGATTTAAAAAATACAAATAAAATTTATCAACTTGATATTCAGCTTGTAACAGGCTCAATACATAGCCTTGATTTATTTTCTAAAATCATACTGCAGCATTTTTGAGAAACTAAATGCAACTTTATACCTTCATTGTTATAAGAGAGGTAAATATTTGAACAGTACACTCATCCCTGGGTCTCTTAAAAAAATTGAAAAGTCAGCATAAGTTTAAAATTTTAATATTTATAAATTTAAAAAATTTTACACGTGCTGAATGGTAGCAGTGCTAACATTTTGTGACCATTAAACCACCAACTCACTGCATAGAGCTTCTTTCTTTGTACACAGAATCAAATCACAATACCAATATTTGCAATTTGTCATAATTTTGTGGTAAAAGACATCACACCAGAAGCCTGGGCTCAGAGCACACTTGAGGTCAGACCCCCAGGAGGTACGTAGTGCAGATGTGGTATTTAACTTCAGGCCAGGGAAATTGCTATTGGTATATATCTGACAGCTCCTAATAGCTAAGAGACCTAAAAATACAGTCTGAAAAAGAGAAAATCAGACCTCTCCTCTGCTGAGGACCAGGAACAGGTGAAGGAAGAGCAGACCAGTGGGTAAGGAGGGTGGATAGATGGTTCATGGAGTGAGTCCCACAGGTGACAGATTATGTGTAAGCCACACCTCTCAGTTCATGGTAGGGAATAACCACCACAGCTAGCTTAGAATATTCCATCTTACAAAGACTTCCACACAGAGTTACAGGCTAGAAACAGAATTCTTCATTCATCTTCCTTAAAAATAAAACAGAATGGATGCCCACTATTAAGCTTCTATCTTTACCTGAACCAAATTATTCTTTGGCTACATATGTCATGGGTTCCCATTATTTGCCCAATGGCATTTCTTACATCTAAATTAAAAAGCTTAAAGTTCAACTTGAACCATGGCACTTCAAATCAATTTGGGCTCAGCAAGATGCCTACCTTGGACATATTTTAATGTCAGATAATCAATTTTTAAAGAATTCTTAAATGCAGTGTTTTCAGAACATAGTTACCAACTCAGAGAAATACCCACTTACATTTAAAAATAATTTAAAAGATTATTATATACTCAAATCATTTGTTTTATGGAAAAATTTACAGGAAATTATGTTAAAACTTCATATCTGAATCAGTTCCTTATTTTCTGGTTTGAAAAACAAGAACAAATGAAACCCCTAAGAAATACTGAGGTTCCTTCTGACTTAAAAGGTTAATATTTTATTCAGGAACCAATAATGACAATTACCTGTCAGAGACAGCTAACTTAACAAGGTCCAACAACCACCACCTCTAACAACAGAGATGGCAAATAGAATACAAGTAATAAAAATCGTATTTTAAGGGTTATACTAACACTGTCTACCAGGAGATTCAAACTTGGAATCCTTGAAACTGACAGCTAGTTTCCCTTCAATACTTGAGGGATTCATAGAAATTTTAACAGAAACAGAAACATGGTAATGTTAGGACTTTAGAGACTTGACATTTTTGGTAAGGGAGAAAGTTCAATCAAGACAGGGCAGTATTAGTAATGCTGACTGGTGGGGGAATTATATAGAAGCTTGTTTTTGAAATGAAAATTGTGAAGGAAAAAAATAGTAGTAATCATCTCTTCTGAACAGAGCAATGCAATGTAAGTAGATACACAGTTTACCATAAAAATAAGTCTGAATTCTTAAAAGTAGTTTGGAAAAACCTGCAAAGTTTTGTTTACATAAAATGTTACACTTTATACCAGATGAAAACTCAATGCAGTGATGTTAACATGCCACTGTCTTCCAACAAAGTAAAAGACTGCCAGGCAGAAAAGACCCAAGTAACTGTGTTGGAAGGAATACTGTCAAATACTGTCAAGCAGTTTGGCTATCAGCAGCCACCCATCCAGCACAAGGACCATAAAATCACACCATCCCTTTTAACAGAACTACAAGAACAGAGTTACAGGTGCTGTTACATTAATACAAAGTGTGAACATACAAAGTCCTTAGTAATTGTGCCTTAGGACTCCTTAGTGATTGTGCATTGGGAAACAAATAAGGAACAAAAATGAATCACAAATCAAACAAAGGGTACAAGGAAAACTTAAGTTTAGAGGATACTATGTGAACAACAGAAATTTAATTAAAACAATCTAAAAATTGAACACTTAACAGTGCCCCTTTAACATATATAAAGGACACAAATAATGTTTTTGTTAAAAAAAAAAAAACTTTAACAAATTAACAGTCAGTTTTAATTGGGAAAACCAATTTACTAAATTCAGCCAGTGTTCAATACCCACTGGGCCAAGAGCATTAAGCAAAGTAAAACAAAATCTGAAGAGCTAATAAACATAGCTTAAGACAAAACTGGGAAAACGAAAAAGATCCAGACTAAACAAATATCCAATTAGGCAAACGTATACACAAACACCCTGAAGAGTCTAGCTGGTACAATTCAGTGGTATCCTTACTACCTAAAATATGGTGTCAACCCCCATCCCCTTTGCCACTAATTGACATTCTGATGATCTCTTAAACATTATTTGGTCCAATCTGAAGTAAATGTTGTTTTAATTAAAAATAGTCTACAAAAATTGGAGTATTAGAATCTGGGAAAATTTAGCAAATATTTCTGTCTGGATAGGAGTTATTTAAATACAGATGCCTTTTTACTTACTGAGGCATTCCTTTCCTACCCATCTTTACTTTTAATAAAAACTTGATTATAGTTTTGTGCTGGCCAGTCAGTTGTGGGTCTCAGTGCCCTTGTGTGTTTCAGGGACCACATACACTACTCACACGTGCTGAGGAAGCTTGAGGGAGTGAAGAAACACAAAACAAAAACAATGCAAAGCAAAGTGATCACTACTGCACATCACTTCAAGGGAAAAAAAAAAAAAACCCTAAAAACAAACACATCATTCAAAGCATTTTTTGAAATATAAAAAATGTGTCTTTCATCAAGAGTGATACTAGTTTTCTTCCTCACAATCTTGCAAGATGTTTTTGTTCCACTTTTATTGTTATAGTGGTGATCAAATTAAGAGAAATGATCCTCAAAAAGTTATGGCTATGGACCTCATATTCACTCATATCTAACATCACATGCACAGGTGGGATGAATTTAGATGCTTCCAGTATTGTCTGCTCTGTTTTTAGCACAGTTACACAAAGTTTTGCAGAGCATCACATGTGAAGATGTATATGCTATGTGCAATTCAAATATAATAGCTGTACTTGCAGGGTGGGTTAACAGACAGTTATTAAGGATATGTGGAAGGAGAAAGTCTACTCCTCTGTAGCAGAGATTCAAATGCACCTATTCCAGAATCCTCTACTTGTCATTGTGTTGTGAGATTCTGGTTTGTAAAGCGTGAAGTTTCATATGCCTACAGTTTATAAATTAGCTTTCATTTCCATAATTTAAGCTGGTACACATTATTAAGGGAAGCATGACAGCAGTATAAAAATCCTGATTAGAAAGATCCAACTAGAGGATCTGGAGTAGACTTTTTAATTTCTGAAATTAAATGTGCGTGACTTCTGTGACACAAGAATAACACCCACTTCATAATTATTGCCCCTAATGCCCCAACGTGCAATAGTCAGTAATTCTACTGTGTGAATCAGTAATTCACATCCTTTAAAAATAGATATTGCTTAAGCAAGCTATTCAGAGTAGATATGGGCTGTGTGGCTGGATAGAAACACACTTGGAAAGTTAAATACATGGGGATAAGCCTTTTGTTTTACTCATAAACCCACATAAATTCACGATCAAATGGGGCAACAGGTTCATAGCAGCTAATACCCTAAACCAACTCTGGAGCATCAAGACTTGATTTCTTACTTAAATCTGCCTCCCCCACCCCCCCACCCCCTTAAAATTAAGGCAATGAAATGGCTACAGTTCCTAGAAGTTCTTTTTATGGAACAAAAATACACACATATTTTCCTCAAGTTCAGGCATCAGAGTATGATTAGAGACCTGTATTAATTACACAAAACCTGTAACATGAGTTGATGAGAGAGAAAGAAGAGAGTGAGAGACAAAGAAGAGAATAAAGAGTGTGAGAGAATGAGAAAGAACATCAACTAAAAAGAATCCAACAAACATTTGGTGATTTTTTTTTTTTCCTGCTCAATCACAAACCTAATTATCAAAGGGAGGAAACATTGAAAAACACAAAACCTCTTAAAGAGTTTTCAATGTCTCTTGCATTGATTCAAAACTTTTGGGGTGATGGAGGGGAGGAGCTTACTAAATTGCAGACCCCAAGGTCCAACCACCAGATTCTGACTAAAGGTTTATGGTTGGGCCCAAGACTCTTCCTTTTCACCAGATCCTCAGAAGGTGCAGGTGGTCTATGGACAACATTTTGAGAAACATTGCCTAGAACACATCCACCTAATATTTAATTACAAAAACTCTATAAACTTTGGCTAGCCACCTATGCTTTGATAAAAGGGGAAAAGGCACTGGATATGTATTTCTTGGTGCCCATATCTGTTTGCACATATATGGAATTGCATTTTGAAAATTTTAAGTCATCATTTAAAATCTAGAAGACATGTATGTGACAGCTTGTGGCTAACACCTAACAGCAGAAGCTGATTCAAAGTTGACCTCTCCTGTTTCACTGCATTCCATATTGAAGTTTCAGGCTCTCCAAAATCCAAAATGGCCAAAAGAACTGAGGAACAGGACAAGACTCATGTCAACTTTCAGCAATTCAGTGCACTTTGCAGAAAGGATCTATATTAAGCATAGAGTTTTGTTGTTTATTTTACACAAAGGAGACCACCAACATTTGCCATAAATTCTTCTAAACTCTTTAGGAAGGACATCTTCTGTTTCCGATCCAGCGTAGGAGGAGTGCTGCTTGCAGTGAGCTTGTTGAAGGCATCTGCTAATCTCTGGTAAATAACTGGGTCTTGTTGACTTGATAGTAATGTCTCAACCAGTTCAGAATATTCAGCCTGTGGAAAGGACAAGATGCCCATAAGAATGTATCTTCCTAAGAGTATCACAGACATGACTATGTCAGTTACTGGATGTGGGGTTCTAAGAGGCAAAAGCTGACAACTCAATGCAATCTAGTTGCAGATCCATGTAATTACCAACTTTGTATTATTGCCTCTTCTGTGTTTTCAAAGCACATTATTCATATTTACTTTTATTTTATACATAACCTAAACTGTAATATGGCTATGAATAGTTTTCCAAAGTTGTATAGAGACAACTTGTCAACCCAGTTCTGAGGATAGTAGATACACACAGTGCTCCATCAGGTGTCTGGGAGCACAAGCATGGTGGAGAAGTGTTTCAGAGCTTTCTCAAAGGTGAAGGCAGAGCACTTTGAAAGCTACACATCAGCACTGTACCCAACAGCTCTTCAAGAAAAGGCAGGAAAAGGACTTTCATGAGTACAGGAATATGGAGTGGTGTTTTCTATTTTTAATATCCTGTCTTATACAGGGGGTGGGAATGGGTATGGGTTTAAGGGAAATGCACCCAGGACAGAGATAAACTCTAAGAAAGCTGGTCTGCTAATATTTTTCATTAGCTTCTTGGGATATCATAACAGACCAAAACAGTGAAACCAAATGTTAACTGCATTTGAAAGTGGAATAGAGTGCAGCATCCCAGCCCTCCCCCTAAAACATGGAGACAGGATGGCTGTCCTAAGAGCCTTCTCCAAGAGATAGGACTGCTCAGAGGGGATCAAGTATAATGTCAAATCATTTCCCTACTTGTAAGAAATGGTAGTATCTCTGGAGCCAGGCCAGCAGGGGATTCTACTGGCTATTCCATTAACTCCCTGTTCTCTTTTCAAAACAATGTAAACATGTTGAAAACAAAAATCAAAAAAGACACTAAAGGCAACCAGAGAGAAATGGCTTATACATGTGGGGACAGAAGGCTTAACTCAAGGGAGTCAAATTTCAGAGAAAGGCCACACAACTGAGTGCATATTATCAGCAGCAAGTAGCCACTAGAGTAGAGTACAAGAAATGAGGTCCTAGAGCAACTTCATCTTTGGGTGTAGGTGGCACAGGAAGTCTAAAGGAAGAGGGTTTTAAGTATATGAACCTCCCCTAAATTCTACCTTTTCTACAAAGCATAATAAAATGCAAAGTTTCTCTAGCCAATCATTTGGCCATGCTGGGAGGTGTACTTGTATATGAGAGGGGAGTAAATTGATGAAGTGCAAAATCCAACAGGGTTCTTATATACTGAGGGACACCTACTATATCAGAATAAAGAACAGAGACAGGTAAGCAAACCTAACTTCTTTCGTTACATTAATCTCAGATCAGTGATGCTTCAGATCTTAAGCATTCAACAAAATAATCTGCTCTTTTCTACAACATAAAACAAGAATAATATGCTGTTCTTTATATTTTATGAAGGCAAACTTCTCCTGGTCCCCAATTTTATTGATCTTGTCTCTTATAAAATTTTAGTTCCTCAAAGTATTCATTATTCATTCATGTTTATGTTCCTGGCTCCCTGTATAGTTGTTTAAGGACAAGCTTTGGAGTGTTAACTGTTACAAAGGATGACTCACAATAGTGGAGGAAAATTCTTCTGAGCTGACAAACAGTTTGCCAGATAAACACAAAATAAAAACTTAAAAGTTATTAAGGAAGATCAGAAATACTGCCTCACTGAAATATAACTGCAAGTCTGAGTCACTGATCCTGTAAGTATTGAGGTGCTGATAACCCACAATCTTTCTAACAAGAAGAATCCCCAGAAGAGAGGCATGTCCAGTACCTGATGTAAACACACCAATGTGTAGAAAGCTTCACCAGCTGCAGTGGTCATCTCTGTGTTGTGCTTTTGCAAAACCAGCATGTCAAAAACCAGCTGAAATTACATAATAAGACTTCTAAATGTTTTTTAAAAAAACATTGTAAATACTTGTCGTGATAGCTGAATTATCAAATTCCCAATTATATTTACCATTTGAATTTTTAAGAATACAAAATGAAAGTGGATAAAAACAATATGTCCCTGAAGAACTGATCTCAAAAAAACAAAACAAAACAAAAAAACCCACCATGAAAATAAAGTATTTCCTCTTCTCTGAAAAATTATGTTCACTGACTGTACTTACCAAAGTGGATGACTTTTCATGAAACATCTTACCTTAAGAAAGTGCCGAGTTGCTAGAAAAAGTGGTGAATCTGTTTCTTGTGCTTTTGCGCACTGTTCAGCTAATGGTGTCAGGGCCTCCAGGCAGAGCTGGCAAACCTCTGAACTCATTCTGATCATGAAGGTCAAAGAACAAACTAGATTGAAATAACTCAGTTACAAAAGATTAAAAAAAAAAAAAAAGCCAGTATCAAATGCATGACTATTTCTAGAAATGAATACAGATGTTTGTGCAGATCAGTATGCAATATATCTTAATTGAGTTATAAAGGAAAGACAATTTCCAGTATTTTTAGATGACCCATAAGAGTTTAATCTGGAGGTGGTGATGTTTAGTTCATTTCTGCGTATGACACATACAAGTGATAAGAAGTCATATCAGGGGGCTAAGACTAAAAATCCAGCAATAACACATGACATTGCTAATGGGTTCTTAATGAAGGAGTAACAATGGGATGAAGGGCCAGTTGCCTTATGATTCTATGTAAAGAGAACAGGATTAGGCAAATTAACAAAAGAAACACAAAATTAGAGTAGTTATAGAGATGACAGCTTTTTTTAAAGATAAAACTAAACCACAAAATAAAAATAGAAAACAAATTTAAAGAACTTTTCTTTAAGTAACTACCATCTTTCCCCCAAGTGAGAATAATGTTCATTTTAAAGGATACGATGTCATTCCTAGTTCTAGGGAGTACATCAGACTTTTAAAAAGATCCTCAGGAAGCTGTGGTATTTTTTCAGGAAAAATCTCACAAATAAATGTGATTAATTTGTAGTATTGATTACAAAGTGTTGGAAACTGAAAAAAGAAATTAGATATGTAGATGCTCAATAGTATCTAATTTTTATTTTCATTAATGTAGTAAAGTAACTGACAAACTTTTAATGTACAATGACTTCTTTAAAACATGTACAAAATAACAGAAAACAGGAAAACCTAAATAAATGTAAAAATAAGTTATAATAAAGGCAATATTTTACTAATTACTAAGCAAAAAAGTAATACATAGTAGAAACAATTATATTCTAGATTGTTAATAAAAGCTATAGTCAATTCTAGATAGTCTATGTTTACTTTGAACAACATCCTTATTCTTCTGGTTCCTTGCCTTCCAAACACACTTCAATCTCTATTCTCTTCCTTCCTACTATCACTCTCTCATCCCTTTTATCTCATGTGCATATATACCCCCTCTCCTTCCTATCCTTGTCCTTGCCCTTATCCCCCCATGACAACTCAGGATACAAGAGACTGACCTTTCTTATGGTACTTAGGTAAGAAAAGGTCAGTCTTATCTACACAACACCTAGTACTGACTGGTAAAATCTAGGTCCAATGGAATCAAGAAGTGTAAAAGTTTTATATTACATTAGTCTTGGTTTCTTACCATCTCATTTTTACATAGAATAGCTTGGAAAATGCCCTCCTTTTCTCAATCCTTCAGCCTGAGAATAATGTTCAAAAATACAATGACAAATACTGAGGGAATCAAAACTGCAAACAGAAATGTTTTTTTCTAGGACTTTTTTTTTCTGTAGCACTCCCTGACAAAATGAGTCACTAATGGACCAGGGCATACACACTCTACAGCCTGTGTTACTAAGAAGCAAGCATAAGTCACTCTAACAGAAATGCAATCGTTTTGTTTTCATGTACACTTAATTAAGTCACAGATATATTAATGTCTAAAGTATTTTTGAACTTCAACAATGTATAATATTAAAGTTCACATTTCGTTGCTTTAATTACCTTCAAAAGATCTTGTGACATCAAGGGTAGAATTAGGTTGACCCCATATAAAACAACATCAGCTGCTGATACAGATCTGTTTGCTGCTTGACCCGGCTCATGTCCTCTAAACACTTCATCTATTAAAATAGAAATAATGCAGTCTTACAGATATAAGATCATTAAATCTCCAAAGTTCATATTCTCTTTATGAAAATAAATATAAATTCAGGCCCTTTAGTCTGAATACATTCATGAGATATAATAAAAGTAAACCTAATGTTTACTTTAACATAAAATGAAATAAAGATTTTACTGGTACACTAGCCATGCTATGAATTATATTATTTGCATAGTAATATCTATTTGATGTTTTAGGTGTACAAAATCTTTCTAAGCTCAAAAGGATTAAGGGAAATATGGAAATGAAAACACTATATAAAAAAAGAAATTAGTGTAATAGAGTAGCAAGGAATATGACAAATAATTCTTACCCTTAAAACAAATATCTACATTTATTAATAAGAATAAATAGCTAAGTGAGCAACATCCATGAACACTGACTCCAATAAAAAATAGTTCATTCCAACTATTAAGCAGGGCAAATTTTTATTTTATTTTATTTTTTTAATTTATTGTTGGTCGTTCAAAACATTACAAAGTTCTTAATATATCATATTTCACAATTTGATTCAAGTGGGTTATGATCTCCCATTTTTACCCCGTATACCGATTGCTGTATCACATCAGTTACACTTCCATTGATTTACATATTGCCATTCTAGTGACTGATGTATTCTGCTGTTTATCCTATTCTCTACTATCCCCCTTCCCTCCCCTGCCCTCCCCTCCCCTTCTCTCTCTCTACCCCCTCTACTGTAAATCATTTCTTCACTTGTATTATTTTTCTCTTACCCCTCCTTTCCTCTTATATGTAATTGTGTATGACCCTGAGGCTCACCTTCCAATTCCATGCGATTTCCCTTCTCTCTCCCTTTCCCTCCCACCTATCATCTCTGTTTAATGTTAATCTTCTTCTCAAGCTCTTCGTCCCTACCCTGTCCTTGGTTACTCCCTTTATATCAAAGAAGTCATTTGGCATTTGTTTTTTAAGGATTGGCTAGCTTCGCTTAGCATAATCTGCTCTAATGCCATCCATTTCCCTCCAAATTCTATGATTTTGTCATTTCTTAATGCAGAGTAATACTCCATTGTGTATAAATGCCACATTTCTTTTATCCATTCATCTATTGAAGGGCATCTAGGTTGGTTCCACAATCTTGCTATCGTGAATTGTGCTGCTATGAACATCGATGTAGCAGTGTCCCTGTAGCATGCTCTTATTAGGTCTTTAGGGAATAGACCGAGAAGGGGAATAGCTGGGTCAAATGGTGGTTCCATTCCCAGCTTTCCAAGAAATCTCCATACTGCTTTCCAAATTGGCTGCACCAATTTGCAGTCCCACCAACAATGAACAAGTGTACCCTTTTCCCCGCATCCTCGCCAGCACTTGTTGTTGGACTTCCTAATGGCTGCCAATCTTACTGGAGTGAGATGGTATCTTAGGGTGGTTTTGATTTGCATTTCTCTGACTGCTAGCGATGGTGAGCATTTTTTCATGTACTTGTTAATTGATTGTATGTCCTCCTCTGAGAAGTGTCTGTTCAGGTCCTTGGCCCATTTGTTGATTGGGTTGTTTGTTATCTTATTATCTAATTTTCTGAGTTCCTTGTATACTCTGGATATTAGGGCTCTATCTGAAGTGTGTGGAGTAAAGATTTGTTCCCAGGATGTAGGCTCCCTGTTTATCTCTCTTATTGTTTCTTTTGCTGAGAAAAAACTTTTTAGTTTGAGTAAGTCCCATTTGTTGATTCTAGTTGCTAACTCTTGCGCTATGGGTGTCCTATTAAGGAATTTGGAGCCCGACCCCACAGTATGTAGATCATAGCCAACTTTTTCTTCTATCAGACGCCGTGTCTCTGATTTAATATCGAGCTCCTTAATCCATTTTGAGTTAACTTTTGTGCATGGCGAGAGAAAGGGATTCAGTTTCATTTTGATGCAAATGGATTTCCAGTTTTCCCAGCACCATTTGTTGAAGATGCTATCCTTCCTCCATTGCATGCTTTTAGCCCCTTTATCAAATATAAGATAGTTGTAGTTTTGTGGATTGGTTACTGTGTCCTCTATTCTGTACCATTGGTCCACCCGCCTGTTTTGGTACCAGTACCATGCTGTTTTTGTTACTATTGCTCTGTAGTATAGTTTGAAGTCTGGTATCGCTATACCGCCTGATTCACACTTCCTGCTTAGCATTGTTTTTGCTATTCTGGGTCTTTTATTATTCCATATAAATTTCATGATTGTTTTATCTATTTCTACAAGAAATGCTGTTGGGATTTTGATTGGGATAGCATTGAACTTATAGAGAACTTTTGGTAATATCGCCATTTTGATGATGTTAGTTCTGCCCCATATCCATGAACAAGGAATATTTTTCCATCTTCTGAGGTCTTCTTCTATCTCTCTCTTTAGGGTTCTGTAGTTTTCATTGTATAGGTCTTTCACCTCTTTTGTTAGGTTAATTCCCAAGTATTTTATTTTTTGGGGGATATTGTGAATGGAGTAGTTGTCCTCATTTCCGTTTCAGAGGATTTGTCGCTGATATACAGGAATGCGTTTGATTTATGCGTGTTGATTTTATATCCTGCCACTTTGCTGAATTCATTTATTAGCTCTAATAGTTTCTCTTCTCAAGTTCAGGGCAAATTTTTAAATGATACTATTTTTAATTCATTTGAACTAAAAGCGATTTTTAAATGACAAGATTTTATTGCTAGTTAGGCTATAATGTGATGGTTATACTAAAAAAAAATGTGTATGTTCATATATATATATATATATATCCCTAACAGCACTTATCTAATAAGAATATAAACAAATTCATACAGACACTTGTCCACAGAAATGCTTAATACATTAATATTTATAAGAGCAAAAATGTAAATATTCCAGATGTCCAATATTAAGGAAATAGGTTAGATTCTAAAATGTGGAATATCATACTGCTATTAAGATGTCATGACAATTTTAATGAGAAGGGGCTGGAGGCAAACACTCAGTAGTAGAGTGTTTGCCTAATAAGTGCGAGGCCCTGGGTTCAATCCCCAGTACTAGGAATTTTTTTTTCTTTTAATGACCAGGAAAAGGTTAACACTCATCAAAAAAGTAAAGCCAGGTACAAAGGCACACACCTATAATTCCAGCTACTCAGGAGGCTGAGGTGAGAGGAGTGCTAGTTCAAGACCAGCGTAGGCAATTTATTGAGAACTTTTCTCAAAATAAAAATGTCTAGGGCAGAGCACCCCTGGATTAAATCCCCAGTACAGAAGGTGGGGAGGAAGGCAGAAGTTAAAATTATATTTATAGCATGATTGCCAATGAAATTCTACAAAAAAAAAAAAAAAAAAAGAAGAAGAAGAAATTCCCCAAAATGCAACATACAGTTTATTCTGGATACTATTAAAAAGTATGGATGATTTTCCTTCCTCTTTACTTTAAAGGTAAAATGATAAGATTCTTTTTCAAGTAAAAACAACTTTTTTCAGTCTAATTCTGAACTTTCTCTAAGAATCTCAATTCTGCTTGAAAAATCCCATTTTCCAAAGCACATTTTTGGAAAAGTTCAGCAAATGTTTTCTGAACATCAGATTGGTCTATTCCATCCAAGGAGATTTGGCTTGCCCATCAGTTCCACGTCTCTCTGAGCTGCAAAGGCTGACCTGAATGAGCTGAATAGGACTCTCAAGTGCTCTGGTAAGGAGTCAGGAATGCAATTCAAGCATCCAATTAATGAATAATGTCAGACATCTACTTCCAGTTTTCCTTTAAATATCTCACTTCAGCATGTTTGGTTCCCTTTTTTTCTGATACTGGGGATTGAACCCTGGGAAACTTAACTACTGAGCTGTATTCCCAGCCCTTTTTTTTTTTTTTTTTATTTTTCATTTTGAACAAGGTCCTAAGTTGCTTAGGGCCTTGCAAGTTGCTGAGACTATCCTTGAACTTGTGATACTCCTGCCCCAGCTTCCTAGGTTGCTGGGATTATAGGCATATATCACCATGCCCGGCTTACATGTTAATTTTTTAATATTTAAAATTTTATATTTTGTTTTAGCTATCTATAACCTTCATTTTAAAAATAATAAAATATTATCTTCCTTTGTATCATCTATTTTACCAGGTAATGCTGTTTCTTTAAAATTTTCTGTTTTAATAGTCTTATTTTGGTTTCTTTTAAATTTTCAACCCATACATCCTTATTTAATTCTTTTCACCCCATTTTTATATTTTATCCTTATTTTGTTCTTTCTACCATGGGCACTCTGGTGTCAATTTCTTTATCTTTTATTTTGACTTTAATCTTTTTCTAAAATATTTTTTTTTAGTGGTAGAAGGATACAATATCTTTATTTATTTTTATCTGGTGCTAAGGATCGAACCCAGTGCCTCACACATGTGAGGCAAACACTATACCACTGAACTACAGCCTAGCCCTTAATTTTAATCTTTTAACTGCTTTTATTTGGTAAATCTTTCTCAACTGCTTAACTTTCTCGTTTGCTCTACAACCTTTTCTCAGCATGGTGACATGAGGAAGTGCAGCTACACTGTAGTCTGAATGATAGAGAGGGTCTTTGCCCTCCAAATGCCTTTAGTAGTTCCACTATTTCTTTCAAGGAAGGGAAGATCTCAGAAGGTGTACTTGGGGAAGGATTCTTCATCCACACTCCAGTGAGGAAACGGTGTTGGTTTCCCAGAGAGGCAAGAAGAAGAGGAGACGCAGGGCCGGAGTTGTGGCTCACTGGTAGAGCACTGGGTTCAATCCCCAGCACCACATTTTTTTTTTTTAAAGGAAGAGATCCTACAAACTGGCCAGAGCCCTATCATCCCTAACATCTTGAAATGTTTACTTCTATTATAATTCCTCACTGCCCAGTGCTGGGGATCTAATATAATATATAAGCAGGTATGAACATGATGGAATTATTATTCTGGGAAAGTTATTCTAAAAGAAGAACATAATATTACCTTCCAGATAAGGCAGCACATCTAAAATGTCTAGGGAACTTTCTTAAAATGTAGACTTCTCAAGTTAATAGGATGGACCTGATAGTTTCAGTCAGAACTGGGAACCTAGAAACTGATAATCATTCTAGAAATGAGAAATCTGAAATAATGAGCTGATTTATGAAATATAGGGGTACCTCTGACAGTAAATCATCTAACTGTACAAATGGTTTAATACTGGGTCACAGCTCCTTCTCAGCATAGTTCTTAACTCGGCACAGTACTTAAGCCTCCAAGAGACAACAAACGCCCTGTAGGATGGTGTAATGCACACTACTTGAGGGAGAGGCACTTTTGACCTGGAAAAGGTTTAACACCCTGAGACTGTGAAGCACAAACCAAAGGACTTAGAAAACATGGGAACGGCTGTTGCATGAGGGCCTGGGACAAAATGAAAAGAATTTGCTAAGGCAAAGTTTGGACAGTGCTTTTCAAACCATTTCACCATATTACCCATGGTTAACTTGAATAAACCTCCTAGACAGTGAACTTTGACAGTGTCTAGTACAGGACACATACTGGGAAAACCATGGTTCATTGAAGAAGGAGAATGACCAGTAAAGGAAACAGAGCAAGAACAACCTCAAAGATTGAGTGTGACGACTTAATTGGGGTGTTATAGCACTAATTTAAGAGACTCTTGAAAGGGAGAAGCCAAAAAGTCTACTATCACAAATGTCTGTATAACATAAACAACATAATGCTAGATATGGTTTGTTTCTCTTATAAAACAAGTTCTAGTTACCTTAAAGATAAGCTTGACAGTGGGGTTAAGCAGCTGGGTAGGGGGTAGATTTTACCAGTCAATAAAGAAAACAAGCAGGCTAACTGACTTTCCTCTTGTCATGTTATTGATGAGCTATTAAATTTAAGCGGCCTGTCAATTCTAGAACTCAGGGTTTTGCACTCCACAAGGGTTTCCCAAACTACACTCTACAAAGTGTTAGGTTTGTTGGGATGCCCACTTCTGAGGATACAGAGAAGTCAATAAAACATAACTGAAGAAACTGGAGTCTATGGTCACCTGCTGGGTTTTAAAATTGAATCCCAAATTACTACCTAAATACCTATGAGTAAGTGACTTAACCTCTCTATGCTTCTATTGCCTCCTCTTTAAAGTGAGAATAACAATGTTGTCTACTTCATCCTATGTGAGAAGAACAGGGCCTGATATTCAGTAAAAACTCAAAAAAAAATGTGGCATATATACACAATGGAATATTACTCAGCACTAAAAAATAATAAGATCATGACATTTGCAGGGAAATAGATGGCATTAGAGCAGATTATGCTAAGTGAAGTTAGCCAATCCCTAAAAACAAATGTCTTCTCTGATATAAGGGGGGTGACTCAAAATGGGGAAGAGAGGAAGAGCATGGGAAGATTACCTTTACATAGGGAAGAGGGGTGGGAGGGAAAAGGAGGGAGAAAGGGAATTGCATGGATGGTGGAAGGAGACCCTCATTGTTATACAAAATACATGTATGAAGATGTGAGACAAAAAAAAAAAAAAAAAAAAGAATAGCGTTACCCTAGATTAGGTAGAGAAAAATGATGGGAAGGGTGGGGAGATAGGAAGGATAGTAGAATGAAACAGACATTATTATTACTGTGTGTATATATATATATGAATGCATGACCAATGTGATTCTGCAACCTGTATAATCAGAAAAATGATATTATACCCCATCTGATTCAAATGTATGATATGTCAAGGTCATTGTACTGTCATGTGTAACTAATTAAAACAAAGAAAGAAAGAAAGAAAGAAAGAAAGAAACAAACCTTTTTTTGGAGATGGTGTTTGGAAACTATGTTGCCCAGACTGGCCCAAAACTTCTGGGCTCAAGTAATACTTCTGCCTCAGCCTTTTGAGTAGCTGGGACTACAGGAAAGCACCACTAGCCCAGCTGAAGACATTATTTTTATAAGAGGAAAGGCAGCAGGAAGGCTTGGTCTTTACCCTCACTTCAACAAAAGATATCTACTTTAATTTGTTTTGTAAACTGAACTTCAAGGGTTTTCACTTCAAACAATCTTTTGCTTTAATAAAAACAACAATCACAATCAAGTTTAAAAACCATCACACTATATACTTTACCTGTGTCACTGAAATCTATGAATTCTTTTGACAGAAGGTTAGTAAGAAGTTCCATAATGAGAAGCAGGTCTTGGTACTGTTCTTCTTCAGCAGTAACATCTATTCTTTGCCTCCCTAAATTATTCTTAGAATATACTTGCAACAAAGTAAGGCAGGCTTCATATAAGTTCATAGCTTTGGACTGTAAGAAAACAAGCACAAATTATTCTATTTGGTAGAATCTAGGCTGGGAAATAAGTAGAGAAGTTTAAATTTACTCTGAATTCAAATAGTAGCTATGATACTTGTTTAAATGTTGAAACATTAACAGTAACAAAAAAAACATATATTAAGAATACAATGATATTTAAAATTTAGCCTTTTTCTAAAAAATTTTAGGGCAAGTTATATTATTAGACATGATTTAACTGAATCATGAATTCTTTTTAAAAGTTTTCCTGAAGGATCTTTTGGAAAAATAAACTTATTTTAGAAAACATGCATCAATACATTATTGGAGCTTTGAAGAGTTTTAATCCTTAAGGGATAAAAACTAGAAAGTGCTTACCTCTCCAAGATAGCATATCTGTTTATGTGCAACTTCAACAAAAACTTCTATAATGAGATTGACAGTCTCTGGGGTATTTTTGTAAACTTCCATCAACCCAATGCAATTGGTAAGGAAGTCCATTAAAAAGTTAAAAAGAATGGCTACATTGTCAATCTGGGTAGCCTCAGCAATGCCACAAAGGGCCTCCAGCGTAGCAGTGATTTCCTGCTTGATTTCCTCTTGCTGACACATCTGCTGAAAGTTTTCTTGGTTTATCACTCTTAAGAATCGCTGCTGAAGTGGCTGAAGAACCTATAAAAGTATAGCATAAACTTTCTAAACACGCTTTATTTAGTTCCTCAACTTGGATCAATATTTAGTTTCCAAAAGATTTCTAATTATTGGAGGCAGCTCAAGCACAGAAAGTAAGGAATATATATAAACTACACACTACATTCTGGTATACACAAAGAAATGACACCCAAGTCATGAAATATCAGCTTTTCAGTATCATTCACAGAACTGTGCAATTTCATTCCGTCTCTTTTCAAAGGATTAGCAAAAACATTTTTAAAAAAGATAAAAAGTTAAGATTTTTACAGGGGGGGGGGGTTCAGCAAAGTTTTTTATATAAAGGGTCAGAGTAAATATTTTAGATTGCACTGTGTGAAGTACAGAGCCATAGAGAAGATGTAAACAATTGTTTCAATAAGACGTTGTTTACAAAAACAGGCCACATTTCACCTATGGGCTGCAGTTTGCAAACCTCTGTTCTAATGAGCACCCAACACAAAGCTCTTGCCTGCTCTTTCTTTCTCTACTCTTAGCATAGAACACTAACTCCAGATCCTAAATCTTGTACTGTACATATAAGTACTCACATTCATGGGAACAGTATCTTAATTCCACTTAATTCCATAAAATGATACAATTATTTAAACTAGAAACATACAGTCTGTGACCTCTGACTTCCGAGGTCACACACAACTGTTGCTACTGTGCCCCTTCTCAGAAATTAAGAGCACTTTAGACACAAGGACTAAAGGTCAATAATGTACATACACACCTAATCCCTAATTCAAAACTTATTATATAATATGTCCATGGTGGTTGTTATGAATTGAACTGTGTCCCTTAGAAATTTCTATATGGAAATCCAATTCTCAAGCACCTCAGAATGTGAACTTATTTGAACAAAGAATCATTGCAGATGTAATCAGTTAAGATGAGATCACACTGGAATAGAGTGGGCTCCTAATCCAATATAAGTGGTGTTGCATCAAAGGGGAAATTTGGATGTGGATGCTCACTTAAGAAGAATACCATGTGAACACAAAGACAGAGCAGGATGATGCATGTACCTATGAAGGAACGCCAAAGACTGCCAGCAAACTACCAGAAAGTATAGATTCCTCCTTAGAGCCCTCCCTCAGAAGGAACCAACCCTGCTGATACCTGATCTTGAACTTCCAGACTCCAGAATTATGAGACAATAAACATCTAATATTAAGCTACCAAGTTTACATAAGCCCCAGAAAACAAAGTGGTTAATTTGTGTCTGTTTGCTCAAGACAAGAAAACATTTCACCAATTTTAAAAAATATATTTATTCTTAAGTTTTAGGTGGACACAATATCTTTAATTCACATTTATGTGATGCTGAGGATCGAACCCAGTGCCTCGTGCATGCTAGGCGAGCGCTCTACCACTGAACCACAACCCCAGCCCCCATTTCACCAATATTTATGTCATAATTCAATCTTTACCCCAATGCTGGGGATCTCACCCACAGCTTCATGCATGGTAGGGAAGTTCTCTGCTGTTGAGCTACACCCCCAGTCTTAAGATTTTAAGTTTAGACCCTCATTAGGCTTGGGAAAATATGCCTAAAATATAGAACATTTGATAATATTCAATGTTTCCACATAAGCAGGTATGGACAAATGATAAAATTGAGTTATTTGTCAAGTAATAAGCTTCAACACATTCACTAGAGGAAAAAACATCAAAAAAGCTATGACTGATATATTTGTATCCCCATAGACTACAGATACATAGATAAAGCAACTACAGAGTTACATGAGAGGGTGCAATTAAATTAGAGAGAACTGTTACCTCTGTCCAATATTGTTGTTTGGTTTCTGTATCCATATGTGCAAAACCCCCTAAGACAAGAGCCTTCATCAGTGTCCTCTGCACAGGACTTGACAAGAAATTAAGAGGGGGACTGCGGCTTGCAAACTGCTTAGCTAGGTTCCACCAGTTTTCACACTGAATTACTAAGTTTGCCCTTTGGGTAGAAATAATAAAACATATATTACTTTCATATATATTAAGAAAATGAAAATTAAAGATAACTGGATTTTTTTTTGAGGTGGGGATCTCACTATATTGCTCAGGCTGGTCTTGAATTCATGAGCTCAAGTGATCCTTTTGCCTCAGCCTCTCGAGTAGGTGAGGCTATAGGCATACACAACTACAACCAGCTGGAATTAATTGATCTCAATCAATTTTATAATCCGCAAAATACGGATAAGAATAGTTACAGCAACCCTCAATCTCATGCTGACTGATAACTGAGACTGATAATGATTAAGTGAGATACCATATATGAAACTCTTAGGACAATATGTAGCAAATTATAAGAATTTGATAAATAGTAGCAATGGCAAGAGTATTACCAACAATAATGATACTCATGTACAGAAAGAAAAATTAAAGTATTTTCAGATTTGCTATAGAAAGCACTAAAAACTCTACAATGTTAAGAGTTTAAGTATCAGCTGTTCTCATCTTTAAAGTTGGAGATAATGCTAACAGGATAATTGGAAAAAAAAATCAAATGAGAATATTCTACACTCAAGTGTTTTTTAAAAACTATGAATTACTAATAAGACTTATGTTACTCTTAAGGTTCTCTGATGCCAAATCTTTGAACAGTCAATGCAATCTTCAATTATAACACAAGAAAGCCCCATCTACATTTGTCGAGATAGCGTGATAACATCTTTAAAAAAACAACAACAAAAAAAACACTACCATAAAAAAATGTAGCATCTATCTGGACTTAGACCTGCAAACTACTCCCACACATACACCCCCATGGCATGAGTGTCTGTGTGCGTGCATGCGCTGCCCCCCAGGCTCTCCAACAATGGGTTTACCTTTCTCTTCTTTCCACCAAAGTGACAAGGAGCTGCACAGTATCATTTGCAAGGTCTTGCTCACTACTCCAAACTGAGAGGTTACTGATGACTTTTTGTAAGAGGTAGCCAATAATCCACTGAGAACCTTCCGTATCTGCTCCAAATGCTGTACTGAATGGCAGACTTATCTTAAGAGAGAAAACAAATGTTGTGAGATCAGAAATATCAATCATCTGAAAAAATAATCCACAGAAAAACTGAGTCTAAATCCAAAGTAGTGCTTATTCACATTAATTTTATAAATTATCAATTTCTTAAGTCCAAAAAGACATTCTCAATTCACTCTTTATTTTCCAATGTGATTTTTCTGTCAACTTTATTCTCATACTAACACACTAGAATGAATATATTACTCAATTTCCAAATAGCAGTCTGTTATCTTTTTGTTGTGGTGGTTGTACCAGAGATTGAACCCAGGGATGTTTAATCTCTGAGTTACATCCTCAGCCTTTTTCAATTTTTTGAGACAGGGCATCACTAAGTTGCTGAGGCTGGTCTTAAACTTGCAAACCTCCTGTCTCAGACTGCTAAGTCACTGAGGTAACAGGCATGTACCACTGTGCCCAATTTTGTATTGTATCTTAACACTGGTAAAATAAATAAACTAATAATGAATGTGCTTTAAGAAAAGCCACAAAATAGCAGAATTCTCAGTTGTTTTCAGTGCAGAAAAATGTTCCAATTCCATTATGATGAGAGAAATCAATAAGAAAAATATTCTCACTTTTATAACTATCATCATAAATCCAAAGGAAGTGTAGAAGTTTTACATTCTGACCTGATCATACAGTTTTTCATCCACAAGGAGATAAGTCTTGGCCCAGCGTTTTAGAAACCAAACAATATCTTTGCCCATTTGAGGGCTTAGTAGGTGAGTGAGATCTGCTCTTATTGCTCGAGATTCAACTTCTGAAACTCTTAGAACAGCAGACAATAGCCTGTAGGTATAAAACAGAAGTCATTTATTCTTTTATTGATTCAGAGGTTGTCTAACTATATTTTTTTCCTAAAAGTCCATTTTTGTTCTCAAGTCTCTGGGTTTAGGCCAGTAAATACTTGAAAATATCATCAACAGGACTGTAGACAAATGCTTTACAATATTTCTAATGAGAATGACAAAGTTGGAGACAAGATAAAGAGAAGGAAGAAAGTCAACACTAGAGACATTATTGCATGTGCAAATCTCAGCATTACTGTCTAAAGATGAAAAATGGAGAAATATATAAAATTAAATGTTCAGAGTGCATGCCAAATTCTTTCAGCATTCCATCACTACCTAAAACTCCCTTGGTAGGCACAGCATGTGATTTTATACCATAAAACACAAGATCTGTTATGGTATAAGATCTGGAACTGACTCCTCTAGAATGTCTGCAGTACCAAGCCAAATCTGATAGTCCTCCGTTTCCCATTAAACATGATTCCTAATAGTATTTTAAAATAAGAATCTTGCTATAAAGATTACATAAGTGCACATATTGTCATTGTCCCCACTACATAATTCATATGGCCAAGAGGTGTCAATAACATAGTATGATATTTAGGTAAGTAAAAATGTCTTTGTTCTGGGAGTGCAAGATGGGCACATAAGTCATATATATGTTTAACTTGACTTTAGCCAAAAGGCAAAGAAGCAAAGGATACAATAAAATAACTTATTATAATAAATTTAATAAATACTAAATAGCAACATTGTGAATCTAATCACTGAGGTTTGGTCTTTGCTCCTTTCCTCACCACTCTCAAGACTGAAATCTTTGTAATGAAATCAGATGAACATGTTTCCAGCTTCAATGTCTCAGAAGTACTAGATGATGCTGACCACTCTGTCCTTTTGAGAAAACTCCTTCCCTTGGCTTCCCCAGCACCACACTTTCCACATCCCCCTTATCCATCTGCTCACTCTTTCCTATTCTTTAATGGCAGCCTCCTCCTTTTAAGTCAGAAGGTTTGTAAGGTTCTATCCTAGAACCTTTTCTTTTCTCACTATCCATGAACTCCTAATACAACAGTGTTCAAACTTTCAAAATTTATTTTAGGGGGTATGTAAACAAAATATTCCAATAACCTCATTATTTCATTTATGTTAATATACCAAAATTTCCCCATAAGATTAAATAATTTGGCAACACAGTGGCTGAGGAGAATTGCGAGTTTAAAATCAGTCTCAGCAAAAACAAGGCACTAAGCACCTCAGTGAGACCCCAAATAAAATACAAAATAGGACTGGGGATGTGGCTCAGAGTGAGTTCCCCTGAGTTCAATCCTCAGTATCTCCCCGTGTCCCACCCCCAACAACAACAACAACAAAAAGATTAAATAATTTTAGACCATTTCCAGCCTACCAGAATTCTAAATAAATGGTTACATTAACACTATATGTTTATATACTAGAATTCAATCAGTGTTCTTATAGCTAACACCATCTATTTAAAAAGTGAACAAAATTTTCTTTCACTTCCAATTCCCTACAGAACATTATCCTAATATAATAAATATATATGCTATATTTGCTGATCATACTATGATACAACTGTCTAGGCTAACACAGTAGTGTTTTCTTTCCCATGTATCTCTGAATAAATATTACTTATTACCAGGATAAGTCACCATTGAACACAATTTGGTTTGTATTTTTCATTTTAATGGATAGAAAACAGTGAAAAAACTTGTTCATATTAATAAAAAGAAGGTATTTTTAAAACTGCAAGGTCACCCAATTATTTGAATTTCTTCTAAGGAATATGACAAAAATCACAGAGATCTACCATCAAAAATTATTTTAATAATCTCTTAGCTGACACTAGATTAGGTCCTATTCAATACTACATAATGCAATGGGATGAACTTCCTAATTGTACACTCATTCTAATAAACACTGAACTATTTGCACCTGCTCCTTTATTTGGCACTCTGTGATCTTTTATATACCTGCCAATCCCCACAGTAAAGTCAGAATGAGAGAGCTTCCACCTTTCTTTTGTTAAGTAGAAGAAAGGTGAATAACCTGTAATCCCAGCGGCTTGGGATGCTAAGCTGGGAGGATCATGAATTCAGAGCCAGCCTCAGCAACTTAGCAAGGCCTTGAGCCACTCAGTGAGACCCTGTATCTAAATAAAATATAAACAGGGCTGGGGATGTGGCTCAGTGGTTAAGCATCCCTGGGTCCAATCCCTGGTACCAATAAATTAATAAAAAGAAAGATAGACAGACAGACAGATAGACAGACAGACAGACAGCAGCTCAGGTAGTGGTCTGGCAGACAGAGGGGAGCCCCAAGTGCATTCTTTCATCCTTTCTATCTCCTCTCCACCACATCCAACAATTAGCATATGCCTGGGAGCTCATTCAGACACACCTCTCAAACCCAAGGGACTTTTTCTACCTTCACTCAAAAACTACTAACAAAATGCTTCCCAATTTGCTGTTATCCTTTAACTCTATCTTCCACAGAACATCACCTCTAAACAACTGGATAAGTTCACATCTATTGCAAATCCTTTCCCCCAGTTTCACTCCTACCTTATGAGCCCACGTATAGCACCCTCCCTGCCTCAACCTCATCTCACTCACCAGGACCAGTGCTCCTCCCATCACATTCACACACTAGCCACACCAAGTTTTCTCTCTCCCCACCTTTGCTTCTATCACTGCCTTGAGGACTGTTTGCCTTCCTTTCATTCTGCAAGTAGAAGTCCCCTGCCAGTTGACTAGGTACATCCAAGTGTTCCTATACACTTTATTATATCCTCAGATCCCATCACAAAGGGGAATTGAAGACACTACTGATCAAAATATCTTCTATTTTTGCTATTCCAAGATTAATACCTCAATTCTACTTGAGTTCCTTAAGAATGCTATCTGAAAATACTGTATATTCTAGACAGCACTCAGTTTCCTAAATGAATCCTGGATTACATTTGCATTTCACAAACTAAAAGTCAACACAATCAATCAGTGTTTTTAACTTTTTTCATGGTTGACTTTTCTATGGTTGATCTGATCTGGATACCATCATATCCTTGAATTACTGCAACTAGCTACATATCTGGTCTTTTCACTTTCATCATTCACTCTTGATACAGCAGAGTAATCTTTTTAACACACAAGTAATTTTCCTGCTCAAAACTGTGTAATAGCACCCCAGTTCACTCAGAGCAAAAGTGAAAGATGCTATACAGTTCTAAAGACCTTATCTAATTTTTTCTATTTTCCCAACACCATCTCTTACAAAATTCTACTTCAGTCTGCCTAGTCCACAATGGCTTTCTTGCTGTTCCTTGAACATGCCAGATATGCCCAGGACATTGGTATAAGATGCTGTTCTCCTTGGAATGCTTATCCCCCAGACATTTTTATGGTTTCCATACCATCCTCAAGTCTTTGCTCTCAAATCACCTCTAAAAAAGGCTGACGTACATCACACCGTTTAAAACTAAAATGATCCCTGAAGTCTTAACTCCTTATCCTCCTACTCTGCTTACATTTTTACCCACAGCATTTACTGTTTTCTAATATTATTTTACTTCTTGATCATCTCTCCTTTACAGGGAGCTCTATAGGAGGAGTGAATTTTTTTGTTTTATTACTGATATATTCCAAGCATCATTAAAGTGACTACTACGTAGTTAAGTACTCAATAATTATTTGTTAAATGGTATTTTCTTCAATAAAGGTGAACTATGTTTTTGGTAAAACAAGGAACATTTTTCCTAAACACCAGTTAATTTCACATTTAATTCTTTGGATTAAAAAAAAAGGGGGGACTTTTTTTTTTTTTTTTTTTTTTTTTTAGGCAGGGGGTGCACAACCCTCCATAGTCTGTGCTCTCAGATACAAAGATGTTTTGCTCCCACACTGATACCTGGGACTGGAAAAAATTGAAAAAGCACTTAAAATACAAGGAAAGCACTCCTAATGGTACTACCCAGGCAAGAAATATGACAAAGAATACATGACAGCACCCTGAAATTAGTTGTCTTTGAAATTAACATTCACCATGAAACAAACCAAAGCAAAAGCACTGATTTCCACAGATACTGAATTTAAAGACTATAGTAATCCCAGAGAATGATTTAAAACTTTTCAAATAGAAAGTTGTTATTTTAAAGGAAATGAATTCCCAAAGATTTCCTTGATATCAGCTTAGTATTACAACTTGAAAAAAAAATCACTTTTTCTTTTGTAGAGATTTAAATGATGCACATGATTTTTCATTAAGAAAAGAATAGAAGGGATAGCAGCTTGTTTGAGTTACTGATTTTGCAACTGAAAAAAAAAACTAATTTGTTATCATTACTGACATCTCTGACTGTATTCTTAATTTAAATTGAAAATACTCAAATTGAAAATACTATTTTCAAATCCACTTTTAAAAGTATATTTATTTATTCCATATTTACCCCTTCTTAACGTCACCATTAAAAATTATGAAAACTTGCCATTACTATTGGGAAGACTAAAGTGAATCCTCTCTCATTGGAGGCACTATTCTACCTTGTAAATCCCCCAACAGGGTCTCATTGTTTCACATATTCAAGATAAATGTTTCCATTTTATAAGAAAAAAAATTAGTTTTCCTTTGGAAAGCCAAAGAAATGTACTTTTAGCTTTCATGAACAATAAACACCTATTAACGTTCACCTGGTTCCTAAGAACCTCAAATTCCTGTTTCCCTCATTAAGGGTGCCTGTACATACCTCAGTACTATTTTCTGGTGGACAAGTGCTATGTTCATAGTACATTAGACCGAATGTCTCTTCCAAATCTCCTATTTAGAGTAATTTTACATTTATTTTCTTCAGTACTAGAAATAGCTGTCAATTCCCACCACAGTGGTGTTGCCTAAATAATACTGAGTACTTGCCATCCTTTTGTATTTCAAGGCTTCTCCAAGTTTTATTTTAGTTCGTGTATCCGATTTACAGCGTGCCTATCCCTCTGTTCATCTACCCATCAACTCAAAATTTATAAAACAGTATAAATTACAAGAGCACAGCTATAGAGTTCATATTACCTAATCACAGAATCTGTTCTGTTGTACCCTGGGATGGAAGAAGCCTTTTCTCCTGGAGATCCCAAAATTTGAAGTGTTGTATTAATGTCAACTTCAGATGAATGCTTAATGGAATATTCCATTATTTCTGGAGGTATTAGCGGAGTCTCTCCCTGAGTATCATCAGCTAAGAGGTAGCCTTCAGTTTAAAAAAAATTAAAAATGAACACTTAACAAATCTACATTTACCAAATTGCACTATAAATGTTTTCAGTTTTATTTGATTTATATACATCACATAAATTGATGTAAAAGTAAATCATAACTGTTAATCTGTTAATTTAAAGTTGGTGAGAAGAAATTTTCTATTTCTCAGATTATCAACCCTCAAAAATACAAAGGACAAATGTTTTCTTTATCAATTTTATAATTCATAGTGACATGTAGGCATTTTAATGCACTACCTTTTAATAATTTTCAGTAATATTGTCTATAAAGTTAATATGATTTCTATTATTCATACTAGAAATCAATATTAAAGAATGCCTTTCCAAAAGTCAAAATTTTCCCTGATTATTTAAAATAAACACTAATAGTATGGTGGTTAAGAAAGAAAATCCTAAAAGCCAGACTGCCTACATTTGCACTCTGGCTCCA
The DNA here is from genome assembly GCF_964194105.1 of Spermophilus citellus. Lineage (NCBI taxonomy): Eukaryota > Metazoa > Chordata > Mammalia > Rodentia > Sciuridae > Spermophilus > Spermophilus citellus. The sequence goes on along the minus strand of NC_138182.1, from coordinate 74,684,151 downwards.
AAAATTAATAGCAATGTGACCTTGGTCTACTTTCTTATACTCTTAGCTTCTTTGTCTGTTTGATGGGGATAATGATGATGATGGTAACAGTAACAATACTTAACAGTACGATTTTGGTAGAGTATGATGAGATCCACATGAAACATTTGGTGTGCAATAGGCAATGAATACATGTTAGCCAGTATTTAAAAAAAAAAAAAAAACATCCAAAGCTCTGTGGCAAATAACACTATACCCAAATTTTGTCCTATATTATAAATAAACTACTGTTTTTAATATATCAAGCTTCTTTTAGAGCTTAAACTGTTGACAACTACATTTTAAAAAGAAAAACTAACCAACCTGTAACTAAAATAAGCCAGTGAATATCTTCATAGAGATCATCAAGCATTTTGTTATCAATGGTGCTTGAACCAGGTGAAGCAAGTAATTGTTGCTGATGTCGCTGTAACTGACCATGGAGTCTTGTTACTCTTTCTTCTAATAAACTAAAAAAGAGGAAAAAACAAAACAATTAGCTTCATGAAGTTCAATCCACAAAGATGAAGAACAATTTATAACTTCCATATACTAGATAATATAAATTAAGATGTTAGCACAAAAACAAATATACAAAAGTATTATAGTACACAATTGTTGTCATAGCACCATAGGAATCTAATTTACTATTTATGACACAGAAGGAAAACAATGCTTTACAAACAATCAAGGTTTACAACAGGCATTTGAAAACTGGTTATTCCAACTTTTTATGATATGGGTCAAATCGTTTCTCATACCATGTTTTCCATAATCTCTCTGCCATCTATGCTGTAGTGCCTGGGCTCCAAATGTATAAGCCAAAGAATGCAATCATGAGTATGTTTCTGTCCATTGATCCAGTGTGCTGGGATACGGGGTGGGGGTGTTTAAAGTCTTTAAACACTTTAAGTGCTCTCCGGGGAATTGTGAATACAGAATATTTGCTCCATGGGGTTTCTTTGGACTGTGTGTACCTTGTCAGAAGAGGTATACAGTGTTCTGCAGCAATTCTTCCTAGCATTCCTACACTGGCTAGTTGATCAGAAAACTGGTCTCGATCATCTTCTTGAAGTTCACTTATTTCTTCTTCCTCACGAGAGGCTACACCATTGGCAGTCTATTACAGGTGAAAGAAAAAAACAATTGAGGAAATGTACTATCTTGTTCAGGATTTTTTGAGGCCCTATAAAATAGCTTCAAAACTGCATATGGAAAGAAGAGCTGGACAAAGTCAAACTTCAGTGCAGCTATCCAGGAACTCCTTTCTAACCATGGCAACAGCTCTAGTGGTTATCAAAAGAGAGGCACAACACAAAAAGATGTAGAAATATCACTCATCAGTGCATAAAGTAAACACAGCTAACTTCATACCCATAACCCACCTCCCACACTGGAGAACTTCACTTGTCAATAAAATGATCTTTTCACATTCCTGGTCCTTTGGATATAAGAAATAATTCATTAGCACTGCACAACTAGCGAGACAGAGGTAGGAAAATGAAAGCTGAAAGGAGAGGACTATAAGTAACACACTCCCCCTCCACCAATATAAGAACTCATTTACACAACAAGGGCCACATTTGCACTCAGCAAATTTCCTCAGGGGGCCTATCTTAAATGTCTAGTTTTATATACTACTTAAGATGAAACAGCCTATGATGATTCTTAATCATCATATTTTAACCTGGCTTAAAACTTACCAAATTCCTTGTGCCATCTGGAGCAGCTAGGTGGCAGTGAATATAGGAATTAAAAACTTGAACTGCATGTTGGGTAAAAAAGCCTTTGTGGAAATGTTTGTCATCTTGGACCAAAGTTAGCCAGGACTCCAACAACTTATCATATGCTTCCATGTATACCATATCATCCTTATCAAGCTAAAAAAAAAGAACATTCATAAAACAAATATCCAAAGAAAGAAAATGGGCATCATAAAGAATCACACAGTTTATAAGTTGTTCCTTAAAAAATGATGATTCTTATTGTTTTAATTAAACTTCTAAACTTTTTCTAACTTACTCTAAATAATTGTTAGGCAATCTGAAACTACTGTTTATTTTAGAAGACTACCTGTTCAGGACATTTTGCATGTATTTTCTTTTCTTTTAATTTTTTTTTTCGTTATAGTTGGACACAATACCTTTATTTATTTATTTTATTTATTTTTATGTGTTACCGAGGATCGAACCTAGCGCCTCGCACGTGCTAGGCGAGCGCTCTACCACTGAGCCACAACCCCAGCCCTGGAGCATGTATTTTCAAGCAAAAAGAGTCACTAACATTTTTCTAAAGTAAAGAAGAAAAAATGTGGGCCTGGGGTTGTGGCTCAGCAGTATAGGGCTTGCCTAGCATGTGTGAGACCCTGGGTTTGATCTCAGCATCACATACAAATAAAATAAATAAAGGTACTGTGTCCAACTACAACTTAAAAAAAAAAAAAGAAGAAGAAAAAACTGTTCGAATAAAAAGATAAAATGGGCACTTCCTATCTATTTTCTTTTCCTTTTTTTTTTTTTTTTTTTTTTTTTAGGATGATGTTGGAGCTAGAACCCAGGGCCTCTACATCTGAGCCACAGCCTTGGCCCAATATTTTTAAATGATTTTAGGGAAAATGAAGAATGATAAAAATGAATGTCTCCTAATCAGCAGAACTTCACAGACGTTCCTTAACAAGATAACTCTTTTATAATAAAAATGATAAACAAATTGTCCACAGTAAAAAAAAGTATTGTCTTTCAGAAATATAATATCCAATGACTCAATTCATAATATTAGGGAAGTATCAAACTGTCTCTTCATAGAAGAAAAATCAAAAGGTACAAGTAGATGAAAAAATGAGAATAACCCAGATCTCTCTCCAGGCTAAAACGTCTAGCCAGCTTGACTGGGCCTTTCCACAAGAGTACCATGCAACTGTACCTCTAGTGATTCGAACATTAACCAAACCATGATGTTACACACACACACACACACACACACACACACACACACACACACACACACAATTTTCTGCATGGTCTTAGTGAAATTACTAAGCTTGCTATTCCTAATTTCCTTTTCCCCCATTCTTTCTTACTCATGAAGAACTGCTGTTTCGGGGTTAAAGTTTTATACCAAAATTAAACTACTAAAAATAAGGAGAAATTTCAGAGAAACAGGTAAGAGAGATGATCCACATCAACAGGCTAATTTATAGAGATATTTGTGGTACAAAATCTCCCTGGGCAGAGCTAATTTGCTAAAAAGTCATTTTACCTTTAAAAGTTGCAAAAGCCAGGAGGGAGGAATAAGCTAGGAATTTCACACAACAGAAAGAATGCTGGTGGATCTGGAGTATATAGGGATAGGTCCTGAAAGAACCTGAAGTGAGGATGGGGGTGGCAGGAAAAAACAGATTCAGAGAGACTTGAAAGGAGAATAGGTTTTCTTCTAATTGCAGCAAAAAGCCACTGCAATGTTATAAACAGTGATGATAACACATGATACAGCTCTTTAAAAGAAAAGCACACTGCCTGCACTGCAAAGTATGATGGTGACTTGGGCCAGCAGGGATATGTTGACAAGTGGCCAGACTGAGTGAAGACTTTGAAGGAAGGAAACTGAAAGTCTGAGGGAAAAGAGAAAGCAAAGGTGGCATCTGAAATTTTATCTTGATCTGGAAAGATGGTGGTCTATTTCCTAAAATGCTAAAGACTAAATGAAATAACATGTACAAGGAAAGGAAGGTTTCTCTTTTGGACATGTTCAGTGCAAGATGTAAATAAAAAATTCAAGTGAGACGTTCAATTAACTGATATATATCTGCAATCTAGGGAAGAGGGCTGGAAATACAAATGTGGCATAGTTATATATATTTAATTTTAAAATCATAAAACCAGGAGCATTCACTTAAAAGTAAGGTGTTGGTAAAAAACTAAGGACAGAAGAGGGAGTACAAGTCCAGTGGCAGAGTGCTTATCTGGCATGCAAGGGGCCCTAGTTTGATGCCCAGCACCACAAAAAAATAAATAAAAATAAAATAAAATAAGGACAAAGACAGAGCCCACATAGGGGCTTGAGGAAAACACTGACACAGAAGAAATACCAGGAATGTGTGGTATCAAATAAGCCAAATGTGCAAGGACAAGAGTTTGTAAACACACATAGAATATCTTAGTCTAGTGTGTCAGAGCTATTCTTTTCTTCTAGTTTTGATTTTATCCTGATTCTATTTTGCAAGTTTTAAAAGACCATTTCATTTTAAGTGTTCTTTATGTAAGTTACAAGAAAGAAGTCTTATATGGTACAAAGAGAATTATAAAAAAAGACTTCTAATATTGTTTGAACTGTTCTGGAATTACTTTCCGTCCTTCTAAGAGTTAACCACTCTTTCAAAAAAGATTGCCTGATTTATGGGAAAAGCAGCTGTGATAGAAGCCTAATGGAGGGGGGAAATGCTTGAAGGATTATAAAAATTAAACTAACTTCCTTAGGAATATCTACTGAACAGAAAAGTCACATGGTGATTTACATAAAAGAAAGTTTGCTATAGCATTACTTAAAATAGTAGAATAAATAGTAAATTGATTTACTGAACCCTTTCTCCACTGTGTACCAGTTAAGGACATAAGAAATGGATCATAACATTAATGAAAAGCAATTATTTTAAGTCTAATTTATGCTTTAAAACCTAGAAAAAAGTATATCAAAACTGTTAGAAGATGAAATTACAAGTATTTTGGTTCACATCTAGTTTTTTTGCTTTTTCAACAAGTATTAAAATTCCATAATTAGAATTTTTAAAAGTCCTACATGTGAATCAAAAGATGCCAAGAAAGACTGTCACTCAAATGATAACACAATTCCAGCTTCTTCTCATCAAAAGAAACAATCAGTGAGGTGAATAGAGAGCCTAGAGAATGGGAGCAAATTTTCACTACACAGGATATATCAAGAACTCAAAAATCTTAACACCAAAAAAACAAATAACCCAATCAATAGATGGGCCAAGGAACTGAACAGACAGTTCTCAGAAGAGGATACACAATCAATCAACAAATATATGAAAAACTGTTCATCATGGCTAGCAATTAGAGAAATGCAAATCAAAACCACTCCTAAAGATTTTATCTCACTCCAGTCAGAATGGCAGCTATTAAGAATACAAACAACAATAAGTGTTGGTGAGGATGCAGGAGAAAAGGCACATTCATACATTGCTGATGGGACTGCAAATTGATGCAACCAATATGGAAAGAAGTATGGTGATTCCTTGGAAAACTTGGAATGGAACCACCATTTGACCCAGCTATCCCACTCCTCAGTTTATACCCAAAGGACTTAAAAATATCTGACTTAAAAACAGCATACTACAGTGATACAAACACATCAATGTTTATAGCAGCATAATTCACAACAGCTAAATTGTGGAACCAACCTAGATGACCTTCAGTGAATGGATATAGAAAATGTGGTATATATACACAATGGAATATTATTCAGCATTGAAAAAGAATAAAATCATGGCATTTGCAGGTAAATGGAGAGTTGAAGAATATCATACTAAGTGAACCAATTCCAAAAAACCAAATGCCAAATGTTTTCTCCGATATGTGGATGCTGATACATAATAAGGATTTCGGGTGGGGTGAGGGAGCAGGGGAGGAATGGAGGAACATTAGATAGGGCAAAGGGGAAGGAGGGGAAGGGTGGGGGCAAAGGGGTAAGAAACATGGTAGAATGAGATGGACATCATTACCCTAAGTACATGTATGAAGACATGAATGGTGTGACTCTACTTTGTTTCCAGCCAGAGACATGAAAAATTGTTCTCTATATATGTACTATGAATTGAAATGCATTTTGCTATCATGTATAACAAATTAGAATAAATAAATTTTAAAAAAACAATTCTATGTGATGGAATTTTGGGATAATCTTAACATTGCATAATTGTTTGAATTACTTTTTCCATTTTCATAACATTAGTAAGGAAATTCAAATTATGAACGTGAAGAACAAAATAAAAGTGAAAACTAACAACTTATAAGAAATTGACAAATTCCTACAAAAATCTGTCTTGGCAAATTGGATCAAGGGATAAAAAGAAAAAAAAAATGAATATTCCCATATCTAACCACTTGAAAAATTTAGTTAAATTTTTCCCCCAAAGAAGAAAAGTGGTAGAGTGCTTGCCTACCATGTGTGAAGCACTGGGTTTGATTCTCAGCGCCACATAAAAATAAATAAAATAAAGGTATTGTGTGCATCTACAATTTTTTTTTTTTTTACTTTTCCCAAAAAGAAAACACCAGTTTCAGTGGATTTATGGGTAAGACCTACTAAACTACTCAGAACCAAACAAAAACAAAACAACCAATTTTATACAAACTGATAGAAAGAGATGAGTCTGAGAGTAACATGAGAAGCTGGTTTCGCTCTGATACTAAGCAAATCCAACAGTGCATTAAAAAAAATGACATATCATGATCAAGTTGGACTCAGATCAGAAAGGCAAGGTAATTTTTGACATCAGAAAAATCTAGACATATGGGCTGGGGTTGTGGCTCATCGATAGAGCGCTTGCCTAGAGCGTGCGGGGCCTTGGGTTCAAGCCTCAGCACCACATAAAAATAAATAAATAAAATAAAGATACTGTAAATGAATGGATAAAAAAAATGAGGCATATATACACAATGGAATATTACTCAGCAATACAAGAGAATAAAATCATGGCATTTGCAGGTAAATGGATGGAGTTAGAGAAGATAATGCTAAGTGAAGTTAGCCATTCCCAAAAACCCAAATGTCAAATGTTTTCTTTGATATCAGGAAGCTGATTCATAGTCGGATTAAGGAGGGGGAGCATGGGAGGAATAGATGAACTCTAGATAGGGCAGAGGAGTGGGAGGGGAAGGGAGGGGGCATGGGGTAATTAATGATGGTTGAATGTGATGATCATTATTATCCAAAGTACATGTATGAGGACACAAATTGGTGTGAGTATACTATGTATACAACCAGAGATATGAAAAATTGAGCTCTATATACGTAATAAGAGTTGTAACGCATTCTGCTATTATATATATAAAAAAGAAAGAAAGAAAAAGATGGAAAGATTTCCCTTGTTCTCAGATAAGCAGAATTAATATTGTCAAAATGAAAAAAAAAAAAAAAAAAGATATTGTGTCCAACTACAAAATAAATCTTTAAAAAAAAAAAAAGGGCTGAGGTTGTGGCTCAGTGGCAGAGCGCTTGCCTAACATGTGCGAGGCCCTGGGTTCAATCCTCAGCACCACATGAAAATAAATAAATAAAAATATAGGTATTGTGTCCAACTACAAGTAAAAAATAAATATTTAAAAATAAATAAGCAAAATGAAGATATTGTGTCCATCTATAACTAAAAAAAAATTAGTTAAAAATTTAAAAAAAGACAAGAAAAATCTAGATATGTAATTTACCACATTAATAGATTATGCAGATAAGCTTTTTTTTTTAATTTTTTTTTTTTAGTTCTCAGCGGACACAACATCTTTGTTGGTATGTGGTGCTGAGGATCGAACCCGGGCCGCACGCTTGCCAGGCGAGCGCGCTACCACTTGAGCCACATCCCCAGCCCCAGATAAGCTTTTAATTAATATCAATACCCACAAAAGACAGCTCAACATCCTACAGCAAACATTGTTCTTAATGATGAAACAGAAAAGGTATCTTCTATTACCACTTGTTTTCATCAGTATACAAAGAGGAAAAAATAAACAATTACAAATACAAATTATAAAGATTGAAAAGAAAAAAGCAAATTCTCATTATTCAGAGCAGATATCATCATCCATAGAAAATCAAATACTCTGAAGACAAACTATCAGCTGGGCACAGTAGTGGTGTGCTTATAATCCCAACAACTCAGGAGGCTGATATAGGAGGATCATTAGTTTGAGGTCAGCTTCAGGAACTTAGTGAGGCCTCAGCCACTAAGCAAGAACTTGTCTCAAAATAATAAATAAAAATGGGGTAGGAGCCAGGCAGTGGCATGTGTCTGCAATCCCAGCAGCTTAGGAGGCTGAGGCAGAAGAATCCCAGAATCAAGAATTCAAAGCCAGTTTCAGCAATAGGGAGATGCTAAGCAACTCAGTGAGACCGTCTCTAACCACAATTCAACTTGATGAACTGAATATTTACATGGAAGAACAGAGGACCAAATATATTCAAGACTCTTCTGATGGAAAAAAATGAGGTGATGTAACATGTCTACCACCTAGCCAGACTTCCTGTTAGGACTGTTATACAAAAGTACAGAAATAAACAGAAATACCCACTTATACATGAAAACTAGGTATGTTATAGCTGTGGCCCTGTAGATCATCAAGAAATAAAGTATTGCCATGTGTGGTGGAGCATGCCTATAATCCTAGTGGCTCAGGAGGATCATGAGTTCAAAGCAGCTTACCAAGTCACTAAGCAACTCAATGAAACCCTGTCTTTGAATAAAATAGAAAATAGGCCTGGGGATGTGGCTCAGTGGTCAAGTGCCCCTGAGTTCAATACCTGGTACCCCCCCTTCACAAAAATTAAAAAAAAAAAAAAGAAAGAAAAAGAAATAAAGTACTATTCAATAAATGTGCTGGAAAATCCTGTTATCCATGTAAAAAAATTAAACTGGATTTCTACTTCAGTTCTAAGATGATAATATAATGAAAGGCAAAATATGAAATATTTAGAAGAAAACACAAGAGGTAAGGTCTAACAAAAGAACTAAAATCACAAAGGAAATCATCATCATCATCATCATCATCATCATCTCAACTATGGTAAGATGAGAATGTGTTCATCACAAGATACCACAAAGCAACATGGTATCCTGGAACAAAAAGAGGATATTGGTGAAATCCAAATAAGTCTGTAGTTTAATACCAAAAATATATCAATGTTAATTTATAGTACAAAAATACTATGGTTATGTAAGAGTAATATTAGGGGAAAACTAGGTACAAGATATGTGGAAACTCTCTGTTCTGTATCTTTGCAACTCTGCTATAAATCTAAACTTATTCCAAATTAAGAGAAAAGACCATAAAATGAAAGGGGGAAACAAAACAGGGGAACAGTTCTGCAACACAAAACCAACAAAAAATTAGTACACAGAACATTAAAAAAAAAAAAACTGTACAAATCATTAAGATCAACAACTCAACAGGAATATGGTCAATTGGAGGGCTGGGGATATACTTAATCATAGAGCACTTGCCTAAAACGCACAAAGCCTCGGTTTTAAAACCCTGGTACTACATAAACAACAGCATTAGAAACAACAAATCAAAAACAGCAGTGGACAGGAACAAGCATTTTGAAAGAGGAATCACAAGAACTGCATCTACAAAACTTAATGTTATTAGTTTTTGAGAAAGCAAAGACTCTATTTTAACTTGTTTAGTGTTTAATGCTGGAAAGGAAATGGATCAAAGAAAACTCATATACACCACTCATGAACATGTATATACAGACCCAATTACTTCAGTAAATACTTTGACACTACCTTATAAAAGTGAACATTTACATACCCTAAAATCCAAAAATTTCACTCCTAAATTTAAACCTTAGAAAAATTCTCAAAAGGACCAGGCACACTGGGGCACACCTGTAATCCCAGTGGCTCAGGAAGCTGAGTTAGGAGGATCATGAGTTCAAAGCCAGCCGCAGCAAAAGTGAGGCATTAAGCAACTCAGTGAGACCCTGTCTCTAAATAAAATACAAAATGGGGCTGGGGATGTGGCTCAAATGTCAAGTGTCCCCGAGTTCAATCCCCGACTTGAAAACTGAAAATTCTCAAAAGGGCTGGGGATATAACCCACACTTGACTAGAATGTGTGAGCCTCTGGGTTCAGTTCCCAAAACACTTGCGCAGATACACACACACACACACACACACATATAAAAGAAAAGGAAAAAGAAAAACTTTCAAAAATATAAAAGAATATTTATAGCAACATTATAATGACAAAGGAGGGGAACTCAAAAATTCATTTATAAGAGAATGGATAAACTGTAGTATAATATTCAATGATATAGGAATACATATATATGATTAAAAACTTTAAAGGAAAGAAATGATAAGACTTCAGACCAGTAGTCAGTCATCTCTGCTGTTGGGAGTAGAGCAGGGGAACACTGAGGGAGATGAACCTTGAATATAACATGCTAATAGTATCAAGTATCAGGTACTCCAAATGCTCGAGTTGAGTTGTGGGTTCACGCATAGCTATTTTACTACATTTTAGAACTACATATATGTTGTATATGTCATCATAAAGTCACATATGATTGAGGATGAATGACAGAATACATATAAAATAATCAAAAAGAGTACTAAAACACCTAAGCACAGTACTTGATTTGTTGTTAGTAGTGGGAGAAGGTGGTTTTATCCTTCAACAAAAATGTATGAAATGCTAAGAGCTGAATACTGGAACACAGATGAATAAAATACTTTCTTCCCATAGAAACATCTGTGGCCTGTTTATATACTTAACAAAGCATGTGCTTCACAGACATCATTTGTTAGGTCTTAACAGTTTATCTTGCCAAAATAAACAGACTGATAACATATCTTAAGGGGAACTTCAGAACAGCATCCTCTGACCTACATTTCAAAAGGAAAAGAAACGGACCACTTTTTAAGAACTTTTTGTTGTTTTTTAGTATGTATCAAATACATGTTATCATAGTTGATACATTGAAAATTTTAAATAAAAACATAAAAGTCTTATACAGCTTTCTATCAGTGAAAGAGTTTTCAAAAATTCCTTCTATAAAGCCCTGATACAAGCAAAAGAGAAAATCACAGGTAGACTCTAAAAGTTCCTACTCATTGGATGGCAATTTAAAATAAAAACTATGGACCCCTAAAAAAAAATTCTGGTAACCTGTGAATACCAGTACAAGTAACTCATCAGGCAAAGTGTGAGAAATGTGGTTGATGACAATTGGCTACTAGATCTTCCAGTGTAATCATAGAGAACTGAAACCTAACCTAGCTCTTTTTCATAATCCTTTGGCCCTGCTCCATAGCCACTCTGGCCAAAACCCAGCAGCGAAGCCAGCAGCACGTGCACAGAGATGACTAAGGAGACCAAGCTAGACACTATGTGCTCATGCACCCGGTATTGTCAGGCCTGCTGCCAGAAAGGCTTTGGAGAGGGGCTTAGAGCTTATGAGACTACTTGACCCCACTTTACTCCATTTGGAAATGGAGGGTAGAGAAGGTAATCAAAATATGATATCAGCACTTCTCTTTCAATGCCCATAATTAACTTGCAAGTGCATAAGAAGTTATATGCAGCCCTTCAGACACAGGGGGAAAAAAATCCTGTTTTTATGCTTTGGTAATTATGTTGAATATATAATTCAAAAGCAGTGGTTAATATTTTTGTGAAAATGTTGCCAAACAAAGCTTTTGAAAGAAAATTTTCAGTATGTCAATCTGTCCCCCACCCTTGACATACTGAATTTCAGAGATTAAAATTAACGTTGTTGTATGATTCTAATTATATAACACTCTAGACATTTTAGAAACAGTGAAAAGATTAGTGGTTGTCAGGAGCTAAGGTGGTAGGGTGGGATGTATAAGTGAAACACAGAGGATCTGATTTTTTTTGGTACTGGAGATTGAACTCAGGGGCACCTGACCACTGAGCCATATCCCCAACCCTACTTTGTATTTATTTAAAGACAGCGTCTCACTGAGTTGCTTAGTACCTCACTTTTGCTGAACCTGGCTTTGAACTCATGATTCTCCTGCCTCAGCCTGCCAAGCCACTGGGATTACAGGCCTGAGGATTTGATTTTTAAGGCAGTGAAACTATTCTGTATGATACTACACTGGTGGACACAATATATATTTATCCAAACCCATAGAATTTACAACACCAAGAATAAACTCTCATGGATATACAATGGACTCTGGACGATAATGATGGGTCAGTATAGGTTCATTAACTCTAAAAAATGTACCACACTCTGAGGAGGGACAGTGATGGAGGGAAGTTGATGGGGAGGAGGCTGTGCACATTGCTACTGGGGGAATATGGAACTCTGTATTTTCACTCAGATTGTGCTATGAACCTAGAATTGCACTACAATATGTCTTTGTATTTTTATCCATCTACATAAATCTAATAATAGGCACTGTAAAAGCATACAAGATAAATATTATACCAAAGGAGTTAAAAGTTTGGTTCTTATATTGAAAACAACTCCAAATCTATTCCTAGCAATGATGGAACTATGGTTCCCAATAGATATCTGCTATAATTCTTCCCACTACATTTTTTCCCACAAACAGCAAATAACCAAATCTTCTCCATGAATTTGAAATCTCTTTCTCTCAATCATTAAATCTTACTTTCCTATCACCTTCCTCTCTCCCTAGTGCTGAGGATTGAACTCAGGGTCTCACATATGCTAGGCAAGCTCTACCACTGGGCAATATTCCTCAACCCCAAATTATTTTCACATTTACATAACAAGGGTTATGCAAGAAAAGTATGATTTGCCTATATGATTGTACAAGCCTATAAGCCCAGCTACTCAGGAGGCTGAAGCAGGAAGATCACAAATTTGAGACACGCCTGAGCAACTTAGTGAAATCCAGTCTCAAAATAAAAAATAAAAAAGGACAGTGATGTAGTTTAGAAGTAGAGTGCTTAGGTAGCATGTGTGAGGCCTTGGGTTCCAAACTCCAGTACAGAGAGAGAGAGAGAGAGAGAAAAAAAGACAGAAAAAATGCAATGAGATGGACGAGAAATTTTATTAAAGGAAAAAAAACTTAAGAAGCTCCTTAGCCTTGTGGAACTCTGGGTTCCATATTTCCAACCTGAGGCTACTGCTGTGTTATGGTTTTTAAGAATCTGAGCATGAAAATCAAATTCAACTACCACAGATGGAAGAAACCGGGATAATGTTAAAAGAACACAGGCTGGGAAGTTCACTAACAGAAAAATCATCTGGCAGAAACAAGTTATGCAATAAAACTTGCTTACAATAAACAGGGTGGGGATAAAAATTCAGGCTCTATCAATATATCATTTTAAAAATCTGGGTGACTGATACAGAATTGTTTATTCTATTACTCTTCATAATAGCATAATATATAAAATTTACACTTTGTATGATGAAATATTTCAAAAAGGTGAAAATTTACAGGTTATAGCACAATCACCAAACTCAATGATAAATCACACAAAAAATATTTGCACTGCATAGTATAAAACATTAACAAGGACTTATGAACAATCAAATGTAAGAGCCATGCTTGTTTATACTGTTACTCCTCTGCTGTAAGTATTTTAGATTCTTGCCTAATATAGTGTCATTTTAGATAAATATGTTAATAGACAAAAGTGACAGAAGAGTGATAAATGGATCCCTCTATTTAAGAAAGTAAGAATCTAGAAACCTTTGAAATCAATCCATTATCTAATTATATTGGTTTTTCTAGCTAGTCCTTAACAAAATTAACATAACTTCAGAGTACCTATGTAGCTGAGAGTATTCTTGGCTTCTGAAATCCCCCAAGAGAAATTGATTTAATAGACAAGTATTGCAGCTGTCAGTAGAATCCTATAGACAGATAACTTAATTTAAAAAAAAAAAAAACTTACCTCTACAAAAACATGAACAAGTTTTAATTTACAGAACAAGTTTTTAAATGTTTTACTCAGGTTAACATACTTTCTTCCTTTGTAAATGCTCTTTGCATTTTTTGTTTTTTTGATTTTGCAATGCTTGGTAGAATCCAAGGCTTGCACATGCTAGGCAAGTATTCCATAATTGAGCTACATCCCACCCCTGAATTTCCAAATTCTTAATGCAAAGTAATGTATACATATTATACAATCACACCTGGCACATAGTAGCTATTAACACATGTTTCTGAAACCAAATTAACCTATAAGTATTCCTAATGGGTTGACATCTGGGGAACTCCTTTGACTTACAATGGATTGAAGGGCAATCTTTTTCAGTGCACTCTAGCATTCATTTTTGAACTGGATCCACAGGTTTCATGTTCATATTTATGTTTCTAATGCTAGCATTATAAACAATAACAGGGATGTTGCATGGAACAATATTATCACAGTAAATAAGCTTTATTCTAAATCTATCATACACTATCTCAAGTACAAGAATTCTGTAAAATTTAAACACTGGTTATGTATTAGGATTTAAACAATCAGAACTGAGTTATAACCAAATCACAAAACATTGAATAGTAAAATTATAATCCAACCACAATAAAATAAAACATTAACATAATTCTTATTAACACTTCTTATAGTAAGTGTATTTTATACTAAGGTATAATGGTAACCAGTTTTTTCCAAATATCATCATAGAGCTAAAACTATGGTTGTTATTATTATAAAGAAATGTACTTTCAATGTATAAGATTTAAAAAATACTCATGCATCTCATTTCCATTTTTCCTATGATCTTTTATGCTAGAGAAATGCATGCAGGTGAACAGAGTCTGGACAGTCACCTTGCTCTCTCTAGTATCATCAAATAATAGCTATCAGAACCACTGAGCAAGGGATGTTGGTAGGGATTTTCAAAAAAGCTTTTCTTTCATGAGAGAAGATGCAAGTTATTTAACACAGTTACACTGTACTGACATCACCATTCTAGAAAATAAGGGCTGGGCATGCAGTTCAATGGTAGAGGTATGCCTACCATGTGTGAGGCCCTGAGTTCAATCACCAGCACCACAAAAACAGACAAATAAATAAATTGATTAATTAAATATTTTTTTCTTATCATGGAAATGCCAAGATTTCTCTTAATCTTCTCAATCTGTAATTTAGCTTTACTATATTCATTTTCATCATATCTTGTCTCCACAAAGTGATCACCCAATGAACAAGACAAGAGTAGATTTTGAATCAAGAATGCTGACCTTTAAATGCCCTCACTTACTAAATTATTCTACTGCACTGCACTCTTTAAGGAACTTCCTAACAAGTTTATTAAATCCTTTTTCTTTTCTACCTTATCTTGTTGGTCCTGAGATTAGGTTATAAATGTACTAAAACCAAATGTAAAGTTCTTCCTTCATAAAGTAATATCTACCATCACACCTCCCTTTACACACACATCAAAATACATACACAGAACACACTGTTGTCATGATATTTTATTCAATCTGTTGCATGGCCTCTCTGATGATCCTACTTGTGAAATGAACTAAAAATACTCTACAGATAAAATAAATCAAGAAAGAAACTGATATAGCGTTCAGGTCATATCTTCCTCAAATTTCAATAAACTAATACAAATGCATGTACTAATAAATATTTTGATATAGTTGGTATATTAAAATGAACAATTATTAGAATTCTAATCTTCAAGACAATACTGTTTCATCTCTACAATCATTCTCATTTCCTCAGTCCAGAAACAGATAATAATTGGACTTTGGGATGTAATAAAAAACATTTTTATGAGGCATCATGAAATCTCAGGAAATACCAAGAAACTTTAACAGAACAACTTGGCTAAAGACGGGAACTTTTTTTGATTCTCAGTTTACTGCAGGTCAAATGACAGTCATAAATATAATGTTCACGCAAAGGCAAAAGTCACTAAGCAAGGACATATTTCAAAAACACACCAGTATCAAAATTTTTCTTCCTATGAAAATGTTCTTTTTTTCCCTTTTGGTATAGCAATATAGTTACTATCAAAGATAAGATTTGCTTAGAAAAACAGAATCTAGCATTATTCCTAAAGAAATAGCAGTTCTGAAAAAAAGTATTATAATAAAACAAGTCTATCTGCAAAACATGTTCTCTTACAGAAAAGAAGCTCTTTCAATATTAAAGACAAACAAAAAAGTCTTTTAAAATTGAAATTACAAAAAATTATTGGTTTGTACAAAATAAAACTTAATCAGTCTTACATAGTAACAGTACATAAAATACAGAGCATCAACCATCTTAAAGGTTCATTTTTAAAAAATTATTATTCTACATTTCAGTGTGCATACTACACAGGAACTTTCATAAAGTTAATCCATGCCACAAAATATCAGAAGGGATTATCATTCTGACTTTACCAATGAGAAAACAAATTCAGAAAAGGGGAAGCAGCTTGCCCAAAATCCTGCACTTTACAACTACTCAGCTCATGACTGTATTCTCTCTCCCACCAAATTTCATGATCTTTCAATACCACACTGGATCCTTTTTTTTTTTTTTAAATGAATCAATTTCCCAAAATTTCCTTAAACAATCATTCCCTCATACACTTTTCCAGCTCAGGACAACTACTACGTGTTATGAACTAATAATGCAACCAGGGGGTGACCAAGGAAACAAAAGATAATACAGTCTGTCCAGAAAGTTCAATCTGATTTGACTGGATTTGTTCATGAACTTTTAGTATTAGCTATATATTCCCCAGACAATAAAACACTGAAGCTGAAATGACATTTGGGAGGATTTGTTTAGTCTTCATTCAAGTCACTGTGCAAGGGCTACTACCCCCTCAGATGTCAGCTTCACCAAACCTCCCAATGTGGCTTCCACAATTAAAAAGCTTTAAACAAACTGTTACCCTCTGTTCTTTATAATGGGTGACCAATTACTTTTAAAAATAACCATTAAATATAAACACATCAATTAAAATAATTAAAACATTTAAAAATACAACACTTTACTTAAATGAAACCTATGAGGCACATCAGAGCATGCCCTCTTGTGAAACAAGCAGAAGATGTACCTGCTTCTCTGAAAGTTTATATAGGCTTTCTATACCCCAATACTTCTATGTTAAAACTTGACAGAAAAATTGTCAAGTTGAGGGCCTCCTGCTTAAAATAAATAAATTTTCAATGTAAAATTTGCAAACCACTAATGTCATGTATCTTTAGCAATTCTTTGAAATGTTAGGACTGCTCTTAAACAAACAGAAACTAAAAGGTAGCTATGTTTCTAAATATCTGATCAACATGCTAAATCTTTAATCTACCTGGCTTTGGGGAGAAAATAAACCAAGAGGGAAAAGTACAAAAGCCATGTTAAATCAGACCTAACCAGTTCATAATCTGGGATCATTTGAGAAGAGTTTGAGTAACACTTGAATACTTAAATTTTCTATGGACTTTCACGTTTAGAACACAAAATTACTTCCCTAGGAAATTTAAACCCCACATATGATGGCTTTAACCTTCTATTCCTCTACTACTTAAATGTTTTCCATCAGATAAATCCTTTTCTGACCCAGCTACTTTCCTCTCATCAAATCACTAAAGTGCCCAATTACATAAACACAATCATTTCCAAGTTCTTCATTTTCTGAAGACCTCTGAAGGGATTCAAAAAGCCGACACAGTGCCAGAGTTCCACCAAAACTACTTGGGATTTAACATAAAATCCTAACAGATATCTACAAATACTGTTTTTAATTTTATAATCTTTTTAAAGACTCACATTTTGATTCATGAAAGAGAATCTCAACAATAACTTTTGTAGGGAAAAAAAATCTATTATTTTCCATGATTAATGTAGCTATTCACAGTAACTTATAAAAGCAGCTGTGTTTTCAAGGGTTTTAGTACGTGTGTTCTAAATTTAAATATAAACTTGAAAATGTACATCTAAAAATCTGTGCTAAAAATTATTAGTATTATTAGTCTTAATTTTAATATAAATTAGATCCTACCAAAATATACGATTAAACCTTTCTACCAAAAAATAATGAGAAGCATCTAATCAAAACAAGCATGGCTACAATTTGAACTGCATCATGTTTACATAATTTCCCAAAAGTCCAAAATAAAAATTATCAAAATAAGTACATATACATATAAAATTACACATAATCACACCATATACAACAAAGCAGTACCCTGCTAAATTGTGAAATGGGGTTTTCACAAAACTTTTAATAGAAGTAATGAATTCCAATTATTTCAAAATTAAAATCTTAAAACCAATAACTTTCACCTGTTTTGAACCCCCAAACTTTAAATGTCATGTTTCCAAACACATGTTGCCAACTTACATATATGAACAAATTCGTAACTTAACAACAGCTACTACCACTCACTTAAAATAATTACATGTCATAAGAAAACGTTACAAAGACAGCATAAATTTCCTCATGAAAAAAGGACACAATTTATTTTACAATAGTTACTCACCACTTCTTCCAATGCAGCACTTCGCCCAAAAGAACAAGTGAGGTGTGTGAGGCAGTTAACAAAGGAGGAGAAAAGTTCATTGGGAATGGCAGTTAAAACATTTCGAGGGAACACAGTTATCAGGTTGCTGATAATGCTGGAGATTCCTACAGCTTCAGAATCTTCTATTTCAATTCTATAAACCAAGTAATGAGGATTATTATTAAGTGGTAGTAGAAGAAAAGTTACAACTCATTTCCAAACATGCAAGTATTATCACTTACTCATTTTTAAAAGTATATCTCTGTGTATTAATTCCAAATTAGCCACATGATTTCACTTCAAAATACAAAACGGAGGAAAAAACCACTACTTTCTTTTTTCCTTCACTGTTAAACACAAGGAAAACTCGGAAAGTTCCCTTTTCAGTTATAAAGGGTAAATATACCTACCCATTGATAGTATTCAGCAATCCCTCAATGAAGTGTGCTAGATAATCAACTTGTGATCCTTCATCTGGGAAGATGGGTCCATGAAGAGAAGCTAACTGGGCAAGGCACTGTAAAGAATCTTGTGCCATATCTGAATCTTCTCTGATTTTTCGATGTACCTGTTAGAAAGAATTACTAATCCATAAAAATAAATTCTTCTTTTGTAAGGGTCACGTGTCTACCATGCCGAATGAGGTAAGAGAAAAATTCACTGTAGCTGATTATTTCCAGAAAATTAACTCCTGAATTAAACTAATTTGAAAATTGCCCCTCAGTCCACCTGACATTATAGCCCATGATTTTAAATCTATCAATTAATTTTTAACTGAGGGCTACCTACATTTTGAAAATTGAACCGTCTCCAGCATGTTATGACAAAGAGAGAAACAGATGCCAGCCAGTCAGACATACTGCTTATTCTAAAAACAGCAACAACGACAGTCATCTGTATTATGCTAACTATGTCTCACTACAGCTTCTTGCTAAAGTTAGCGACAAGTTCAATCAAGAGTATATAAATGCTGCTTTAGTGGAAGTAAACAGTCGCAAATTTAGAAAATCAATATACCATTCAATCCTTTACATTCATTCATTCATTCAAACAACTTGAGTCTATGCTTTCATTAATTCTGAAACTGCTTACAATTTGTTTGAAACTCATTTTATCCTACATCACTGCTTTATATAATACTAAAATTTTTTAAAATAAAAATTTCATTTAAATTATACATTAATCCATTTATTTATTTTTATTTTAATTTTTTAGTCATACATGACAGCAGAATGTATTTAAAAATCCATTTAAAAGCGCATCTTGATTTGATTTCTATTGTGCAATACTAATGTGAAACGCTTATACAATGTTCCATATGAAACGAAATGTTCCCCAAATATTGCATTCTAACTTTATGGTATTATTAATATTCTCAGATATTAAAGGTTTCATTCTATGATATGAAAAATAAATAAACAAAAAATATTCAGTGAAGAATTATATGGCAACTATCCATCTAAGCCCACCTGATATTTACTATGACCATTTTCTATAACCATTGCCCTTCTTCCAATGTCCACACTAGTGTAACCCTTCTCTTTCCTACACAAACTCTCAACTTTGTAAATACTCAGAGCTGAACATTTATTATTTCAGGTTATATTCACTTTGGCTCTAAAAATAATTTATAAATTACTTGACGTCAGAATATTTCTTTTAAATATTCACTGGTAGAATGCTGGTCACAGTGAACACAATAACTCATTATTCACTGATTGATTCCAGAAATACTTAATCACTGAACTTCCTACTGTTCTAGTCAATAAATTTAAAACACCATGACAACTCTAAAGATTACAAAGTTAATCTATTGACATGCTTAAAATGTGTTACACTCTTTGGTCTAGAATGGGACTTGGAAAACCACCACCCATGGTTTTTGTATGATCACGAGGTTGCAATTAATTTTTTCATGTATATGTAATAAAGAAAAAAATCAAAATAATATATTTCATAACCTGTGAAAATTATACAAAAGTCATATTTTAATGACTATCAATAAAGTTTAAATGGAACACTTGGCCACGCTTGTTTATTTATTACCTTGGGCCACTTCTGTGCTATAATGAAGAGTGGAGTGGAACCATATGATGTGCAAAAGCCTAAAATATTTATTATTTGGCCCAATAATAGAAAAAGTTCACCAATCCCAGGTCTAAAATACAAATATTCTTCAAGCTATAGTCCATTGTATTATATGTTTTATATAGTAAATTCAAGACAAAATATATAAATTCAAATATACACTGTCTAGTTTATGAACTGAATACAACATTTTGATATGCTCTTTATCAATAAACTATAAATTCAAGTGTGATGTGCAAGGATACATTCTACCAACAGCTACAATGTAGTCTGGAGCAAAAGAAACCCTGCTTACAAGCTCCTCTACCCACTGAGACAGATGGTTGATCACTGCTGGTCTATTAGTAAGGAATTGAAAAAATATCCTCAATGAACTAGCTAATGTTGATAATGTAAAATTAACTGTCCTTGATAATGTAAAGTTTACTGTCTTTTACCATCTGCCTATATTGTGCAAGCTTAATTTATTTTCCCCAAAATATCATAAAATTCATGATAAACAATTCTTATATATTCTTGCCCTTCTTCCAATGTCCACACTACAAAAAGAGTTTCCTTACACACAAACTTGTATTTCAATTAAAAACTGAATTCATCACCTGAATAAGGGAAAGAGGTGAGGGATAAGAGAGAGCATGTCTAGCAGGACTCCCAGAGCAGTTAAGAGTGAGGCTATTCATCAAGACAAGAAAGCAAGTTAGTAAGATGACAAATTCTACTGGAACATGTTAAATGTGAGAAGTCTGTGGTCCATCCAAACTGAAATATCCAGTAAGCACTCGGGATTACGAAGCTCTGGGAATCTGAAGCAGCCTGTGCTGAATATAGATTTAGGAGTCATCAGTGAAATGGTGCCTAAAGTCCTACGCGTGGAAGCAATAGCCAAGAAAGTGTATAAAGTCAGCAAAGTTGGAAACTAAGATATGAACACTAATATTTATGCAATGAGCAAAGAAAGAAAAGACCATAAGCAAGACCAGGTAGAATCTGTCCAAAAAAAAAAAAAAAAAAAGCAGGAGGAAAACCTAGTAAGACTAGGATTTTCCCCTAAGACCTTATGGAGAAAGAAAAGTCAAGACGTTTATAAATTTCTGAGGGGCACAAGGCAACCAAAAATACTCCAAATTTCAGATGTAATCAACAAATTAGTCTTGACCTCATGTGAGAATATATTTATGTATATCTATTCAAATCTACCATAATAGTGATGTACCCTGGAAAAGTGCTTTAAATTAGGCAATGAATTCACATAAGTGAAACTGAATTTAACAAAAATCGAATTAAATAGAAAAGTGAGCCATTATGATTTTTGTGACAAAATTATTACAAAATTAAATTGTTTATAAACTTTTAAATGAAAAGGCACAAATAAAACTGCTAAAATAACAAAGTGAAAAAGGGTTAATTTTCAAATCAAAAGTTATTTGATTGTGGTAGTTCACAGCTGACAGGAGCAGCTGTCTGGTTTGTCTAGACAGCTGTTCAGATTTGGTGGAGTTGTTTCCAGTACTGCCGACAAGTTTTTCACCTTTTCAAAAACTGCTGGAGTGGGATCTACTTTCAGTCCAGTGAATAATACAAAGAAGTGAACTTGGATCCCTATCAAAACAATTCCTGTCAGATGAGGCAGGCAATAGTTTTAGATTTTAGTTACAATTATCTCTTTGATCTTGATAGTGTTTTAGTCATCATTTCTCTGATTTAAAACAAAAAAAAATTAGGCGATTAATGCTCAGGGTGGATAACCTTGTTCCATGTATTTTAAAATACATACCGCAGAACTACAATATTATGCTTGTGCATAATATTTTCAAAATACAAAAGAAGGTAAGAAACTATAATATAATGGTTGGAATTTAGCAAACTAGCTTTCTTTTTTAATTGGTCTTTATTTGGATTTTGTCCAAGTCATCATATCTAACTAGTGTATTCATCCTATAACTGCAAATTAGCACCCAACACACACATACTTTTTGTTTTTTAAATTCTACTAGGGAAACTTTTTGGCAAATATGAATATACTGCTTATTTCTTGTATTTAACCAAAAATAATGAGGAGTATTTAAATTTATACTTGAAATAAATTGCTATTAAATAATACTAACTTAACCCAGCTCTTATGCTGTTCTGTAGTAGTGGAGGTCTGTTCAAAGACATATCTCTAAGTGTGGCTGGAGATCACTAAAGGTTCCTAAGATCCTGCCATTTGTCTGTGAGAGCAAAACTGCTTTCATAGTATAAACACATTACCTGCCTTTTCCAGTCTCACTGTCTCAAATGTATAAGGCCACATGATATGGAATACCAACTGAATGCAAATGAGACAAGAAAATCTATTGTCTTCTATTTAGCCAGACTTTAGAGATTTGTAAAAATACAAAGGAAACAAAAAAGAAAGTAAAACAATGTTACTCTTCTCACAAAAATATTTTTTGTTTTCAAAAACAAATGTTTATTTGTTCATTAAAATGTTATGACTATGCCTTTACTATGCAAAGGCTCTGGTTTTTTAAAAATGAATTAATAAATTATTTTTCAAAGTTAGTTTGAATTTTTAATAAAGCAAATAATAATAGCTATGGTTAAACATAAGCTAAACTAAAGGTCTTTGGGGTACTCAACTTTTAAGAGTGTAAAAAGTCTGAGAAGCTCTAGGATACCAAACCCTTAATAATTCAAAATATATTTTGTAAATAAGCAAGAACCTTTTTATGTAATTTATTTAGGCAAATATATTAATGAAAGGATTATAAAGGAGAAAAGCAATTTGTCCTGTTCTATTTAAAAATACAAAGGCATTTCCTCTTTTCCATGGCCCTTGCTATCAGAGATGAAGACTAACACTTACTGTGAAGAAAAGTTCCATAACTCTGCTGTCCAGAAGAGTCTCCCGCCAGGACTCTGTTGGCTTCAACAGCACATTTTGTGAGGATTCAAACATAGCTATATAATGTCTGCCCAGTTATCTGGTGTCAAGGTCAACAACAATAACATTCTTACTTTGTCTAAAGTATAAGTATACCCTAAATATAACAGGAGCCATCCAGAAAGAATGCAATGGAAACAGTTCAAGCCTCTTCACATATGCCACATAATTCATGCATGAAGCTAAGGAATAAAAGGCATTAAGCGCTGAAAGAAAAAAAAAAAAGAATGCTACAGGAATGCAAGATACCAGTTTCATAGTAATTATGTGTCATGCTATAGGGATATACGAACTCTGATAATCAGAGAACTCAATGGTGGCAACAAAAGAAAAAACACGACTTGCAAACAGAAGCCAAGACACACAAAAAGAAGAATCAATTTCTGCACATTTGTCCTATCATTTCCCCAATACTTTTTAACAGTTAACGATATATAGCCCATTTGGAAAAATAAGCAATTTTTCCAAAAGAAATACATTCCCTGGGAAATTTTTTTAAAAAGGCAAGAATAAACTCATATCATACTTAAGAGGAAAAACATTCCCATATCATAGTACCAAATATTAAGTCCAAACAAAGAACTAATCAGTTGGCATAAAACTTTATACTTATTTAACATCCCCAGACTACACAGAAATTTATAGGCTATTCAGGTATCAAACATGCTTCAAATGGAATACTGTTTTTACTATAAATAAAGCAAAATATCTATTTGTAGGTGTTTATAACTATAATTCACTCAATGAGGCTTTTTAGAAAAATGGGAAAGCTGTTTAGGGATAAAGATAGCATTATGCCCCTTGCATTGCTAATCAATGTCCAGCTCAAATACCTCTAGGAAACATCCACATCATTCAATGAGAAATTTTAACAATAGTTATCTAAGACTACAGTTAGGAAGGAAGGAAGGAAGGAAGGAAGGAAGGAAGGAAGGAAGGAAGGGAGGGAGGGAGGAAGGAAGGAAGGAAGGAGAGAGAAAAGGAAAAAGAAAAAGAAAATTAGGTATAAATTCAAACACAATATTTTCAGTAAAGCCCAAATCATTATTTTTAGAAGTATTCACAAAGAAAATTAAAGGCTGACAATGAGAAAATATTTTTTGAAGACAGCTTAACCCCTTTTTAAGAAAGTTCACATTTTCTCTCTGAAAAGTGGGAAGGAACACTGAGTTGCTTCTTAAAAAAAACCACTCCTGAAATGTTCTGCAACTCCATTAACTGGATTAACAAAAATGAAACCCAAATCAGGGTCACATAAACTTCACTTTTCTCTTCCTTTACTGCCCCCTTGTGGGGGTGCAGGGAAAGAGTCAGAGATCAAAGGTAAGATTAAACCTGAATTTTAAAGGTGGGGTAGGGAACAATGAATACTAAGAGTTATAGTGAGTTAATTTTCTTAGGAGGCATCTGTTTTCACACAATACAATATACTACTTGGATACTAGATCTTTTTCCATGTCAAAAAAATGGTTTAATTATCTCCTACAGAAACTGAAGTATTTATGGGTGAAATTTATCTGACATCTAGTATTTGCTTCAATATATTCTAGGGCTGGTAGAGTATTCAAGAAACAAGACTGGCTGTGAACTTATAGCTGTTGAAATCAGGTATTCTATTTGGAATCTATCTTTGAAATTTTCTATAATAAAGGAAGAAAGGAGCTTTAGTACATAAAATAAATCCTCTGATTCTACTTCATAAAAATGGAAAACTATTCCATTTATACTTCTCCATTTTCATTATCCTTATTTTTCAATGTACCATTTATTTAATTAAAAGGTAACTTTTGGTATATAAATTGTTCAGGAATGAAATGTATTTACTAAGCTATATTAAATACTGTGTAGAGCAAAATTGTGAGAATTATGCCAATCTAATTTTAGTTCCTAGGAATTTGCAATCTGATATTAAAATGGTATTAAATTGCTTACTTTTTGAACATCCAAATATAACATACAAAGTATGTTCATAATCGCTAAACATCTTCAATGAGGAAAATTTTGAGTTAAAATTCTATGTGCTTATAAAAGGTGTCATGATTTCATTCACTTATTTATTTACTTACTTATGAGATGGGTCCTCATTGTCTTACCCAGGCTGGTCTCAGAACTATAGATGTGTACCAAATGGGTTCACACAATCACAAAAAAATGGCAGGTTTCAGAGCAGACCCTACACCATTTTAGTGGCTAGCAGACAGCACAAAGCTTCAGGGTAAGAAGGCAAATACTTCATGTGTTGTAACCACAGGAGAAAGCTAAACTCTCCAAGCTCCAGTCAGTTCAAGTATAGGAGAAGTGGGGTGGCAAAAGCAAAGGAACTAATATGTATGGGTTTTGCTACTTTTAGAAATACTGAAAAATTTATTCCACGTGACTGACGAGATCTCCCGCATTCTAACCCTGCCAGTGACATTCAGCAAGGAGTGCAACAAAGCTTTTAAGTATGTAAGAGAAGAACACAAAGATTTATTAAAGGAAACTAAACCAAAATGTAGGTTCTTATATAATTCTCTGCCTTTTTTATTAATTATAAAAAGTAAATAATCCACAAATACTTCTGTATCCCAGTTATTCATATTAAGGGGGTCAGAGAGAAGGCTTTTCCAAATATGAAATGGTATTCACTGCAACTTCTCACCTAAAAGTCCTGTTCAAAATCATCAAATCTTACTTCTTTAAATCTTGTCTTCAGGCTCTCCTGATCATGGTCTGTTTTTAAAACACACTATCTTTAATGCCCAATCTGAATGCTTAAAATTGTTTACAAAGCTGATGAATAGAATATTAAGATCTGAATTTCTTACATATGGCCAAAAGCATGAGGAGATATATGAATTTTATGTTTGATACCCGTCAGAAAAGACTCTTCTCCTTAATTATTTTAAGGTTCATGTAAGTTTTGTTTTTCACTTTAACTCCAAATCTGGAAAGAATTTTTTCTGGCATAACATTCCCTCTCTATTAAGAAAGTACACTTGAAATGCACCACGTAGAGGCTGCACTTATTTTCGCCAAAAAATCTACAATGAACAACCCTGCAGACCTAACCACCTTTTTATCAGCCAACATAGTGTGCCACTAAGAACACCACTTTTTCATAACAGAAATGTAGAAACAATATAACTTTTATAGCGACATTGAAATGAAAAGCTAAACATTAAAACAATAAAAAGAACAATGTAATGAGCTGGGATTATGGCTCAGTAGTAGAGCGCTTGCCTAGCATTGTGTGAGGCACTGGGTTCAATCACCAGCATCACCACAAAAACAAACTAAACAAACAAAATAATGGTATTATGTTTAAAAAAAAAAGTAATAATGAATATAACAAATTTAAAGAACTAAGGTAATTCAATTTTAAACTTGGAATTCCCAAATATTCCTGTATACAAGCATTAGAAATCTCAAAAATACCATTCCTTCCCATCGATACATACAACTGTAATGCACCAATAAAAATACCATTTCTATCCCAGATAATTCTTAATGTAGAATATTTTTTTAAAAACAAAACCACTATCATCAGAATTAAAAAATTTAACACTTCAATTCTTAGAACATATTTTCAAAAATTATTTAAAGGTTATCATTTCATTTTTAAAATAACAGTTTTACTAAAACAATAGTTTCCTTTTAAAAAGTTTTCTAAGTCTTGGGCTGGGGTTGTGGCTCAGTGGTACAATGCTTGTCTAGCACATGTGAGGCACTGAGGTCAATCCTAGCATCATACAAAAATAAATAATTAAAATAAAGGTGTGTCCATCTACAATTAAAAATATATTTTTTAAAAAATTGTATAAGTCTTGGCTTATAGACATTACTTTAATATGCTATAATATCTGGATATCATATTTTTATCTTTTTAAAACAAATATGTCATGTCACCAATAAAAGAGCAACTTGACAATGAACTATTATAAGTAATCTTTTATTACAAATATTATACTTTAGTCAGATTTATCAGATATCACAACATATTGGCATTGATTAAACAGCTATCATTTTACCAAAATTCAAATTAAGGGTAAATTCATAAAGTTCTTGGGCTATGGTCAAGAAATATATTTATACATTTTTCTAAAGCAAAGATTTAACTCATTTAATATGTATTTTGTATCAGAGAATTCATTCCTTTGTAACAACAACAACAAAACCCCACAATTTCACCAATAAGATAGTCAAATAGAATTGTTCTGTCTTTTAAGAATCCTATTTCCATATCTTTTTAAAAATTTGTCATACACATCCAATCTTTATTTTCCCATGTTTCACTACCATTAAGTTATACAATGGTTTCCAGGAGTTATACAATGGTTTCTTCTTAGCCAGGGTTCCAGCAAGGGATCCAGCTTTGAGGTGTTAAAACCTAACCATTCTTCTAAGCTCAGTGCCACCTTAATCCCCTGGAAAATCAGTTACAGCAACATGCAAATTCTACTGTACCACAAAACAGTGAAGAATTAACTCCCTATTCCCTGCTTCCTCTCCACGAAGACACTATCTAGCTCTAGCTCTAAAATTTTCCATTTAGGAAAGCCCACAAACTTCTGAGAAATACACTTATGAACCGCCTGTCCTATTCTAGAAGTGTATAACCAGAAACAAACACACACTAGGCCAATAGCCAGAAGCACAAGCTTAATCGCACCCTGCTACTATCATTGGATAATCCTATTAAGTCTTTGGTCTCAAGTTCTCCAACACAGACAGCATTATCAGTAGGAGGTTTTGTTTGTTTGTTTTATTGAGTGGTACTGGGATTAAACCCAGAGCTTTAGGCAGCAAGAGCTCTACCATTGGGCCATATCTCCAGTCCCACCTCTCTTTTTAATTTTGAGATAGGGTCTTGCTAAGTTGCCAGGACTGGATAAAATTCCAATCCTCCTGGCATCAGGTTCCCAAGTAGATGGAATTACATGCATGTGCCACAAATACATACATCTTAATTTGAAGAGGAGAACTGTAATCTTTGGAAATAACACAGGTCTTTATATATGAAAATAAGTTCTTGTTCATTTACTAACACCTTTAGTAAAAATATTTGTGGTGGTGACTGACAGTTTAAAAAAATTAAATGAGTCATACAATACCTACAAATCATCCTTGAGCAAATGTGGACAGTCTGAAAATTTCCATTGCCTATTCTTATTAGTATTTTACAATCTAGGGAGATGTTGCAATAACAATGGACATTTTCCAAAGCAATGAATACTTTAATCTCTCCATCTTTCTATATTCTTTTTAAAACTACTTCAGGGGCAAGAGAAAATCCACTTTCTCTTCTTAAATATGTAACCTTTTTCATTATTAATTTTTAAAAAAATTAAAAACTGTTATTTCTCTGGCACAACAAAGAACCGATGAGTCCAATCTGATAGATAGCACTTGGCCCAAGCAATCAAAAAAGTTCTTAAAATAGATGAGTACTACCTCACTCAAACACTTTCTCAAGCCTTGCCTCCTAAGATTGAGTTTGGCCTGAATGAAAATCTCAAATTTAGATGACTGCTTCTGTTTTCCACTACCATTTCATGATCCAATGAACTTACCACTAGAGAGTTAAATTAAAGAAAAATCTTCTTTAACTAAAACCAAATCATATCCACAAAAATTGAATGCCAATAAGAGTGACTATAACCAAACTAAAAAAAGAAATATTACTAAAGCCAACATACCTGCCAAACATTGTTATTACAAAATGATACTGTCATTTACCACTGCCACTGCCAAAACCCATAAGCATTTATGGGCACCAGGTGAACTACTACATAAACACACATCCAAGAACTGTCCTAACACTTCTAAACTGCCTTCCTTCAATGATTATTTGTCAAACATCTGTGTAGTTGTTTACAATTCAGTGAGCAAAAGCATAATCATGCTTTCATAAAGCTTTGTAAAATGGGTAACAGATATTACTTAATAATACTTAAATAAACTAACAAATGAAAATAGCAACCAAGAAGTGAGTAAGCCAAATGAGAAGAAATCACATATGACATGCTATGAAGAAACAGCCAAAGAAAGCTGATCTAGTCCAGGGTACACAGCTGAAGTATGAGTAGTGGGTGACTGGGGAAAGGACAGGGAAAATCTATCCAGGCAAAGAAACACCATGGGCAAAGGTGCCAGGGCAGAAGGAAACCTAGCCTGTAAGTGTGACCAGAAAGAGCATGGAGGAAAGATCTAAAAGGAAGTAGAAATAAAGACCATCCAGGACCTTCAAAGCCTATTTTAGAATGAGATCATTTAAGACAGAGAATCACAGAACAAGACACTTTTGATGGACAATAATTTAAAATAAAGTAAGTAGCAGAAGAGTTTTGCCTTTCAACAGAGATGGGTACACAAAGGCCAAAGAAATTAGTTCACTGGGGTGAAGGGTAATTTTATTTTATTTATTTATTTTTTAAATTTTAATATTTATTTTTTAGTTATCGGCGGACACAACATCTGTGTATGTGGTGCTGAGAATCGAACCCGGGCCACACGCATGCCAGGTGAGCGCGCTACCGCTTGAGCCACATCCCCAGCCCGTGAAGGGTAATTTTAACATCTAATGGATCCCAAGAGCTATGGACTTTGCTCAACCCAGGCCTAGTTGGATGGATGCTTTCATAAATCATCTTCTGTACACAGGAAACCTACATATAGAAATCATTTAAGAAATAATGATTTATAGCTAGGCACAATGGCGTAAGCTGAGACAGGAAGATCTCAGGTTCAAAGCCAGCCTCGGCAACTTAGCGAGACCATAAATTAGTGAGACCCTGTCCCAAAATAAAAAATAAAAAGGGCTGGGGATGTGGCGCAGTTGGTTAATTGTTCAATCCCCAGTACAAAAGGCGGGAGAGGGAGGGAGAAAGGTTTACAGATGACATGACACAATCATGTATGTAGAAAATAAAGAAAAGAACCCTAAACATGCCACTAGAGTTAACAAATGAATTCGGCAAGATAACACACACAAGATCAACTACAAAAAATCATTTCTATTTACTTGCAACTAACAATATGAAAGCAACAGTTAAAAAAAAAAAAAAAACAACAACTCCAGAGCTGGGGCTGTAGCTCAATGGTAGATTGCCTGCCTCACATGTGTGAGGCACTGGGTTTGATTCTCAGCACCACATAAAAATTTAAAAAAAATAAAGTTATTATATCCATCTACAACTAAAAAATATATTAAAAAAAAAACTCCATTTAGTGAGAGGCCAAGTTCAATTCCCAGTTCTGCCTGCTCCCCCCAAAAAAAACTCCATTTATAATTGACTTAAGAATAAAATACTTATGAATAAATTTAACGAAAGTTCTTTTTAAACTATAAAAACTGTTCAAAGATCACTTGTAAAAATCTTAACAAGCTAATCACAAAGTAATCCCTATCAAAATTCCACAGATTTGGTTTTTGCAGACTTTGATAAGTTGATAAACTAAATTTCATATGAAAATATAAGGAACATAAACAAAATAATCTTGAAACAGAAGAATGAAGCTGACACTCTCAATTTCAAAACTTACCACAGTCACAATAATAAAGACAGGATGGTACTGGCATAAAACAGACACAGACCAATGGATTGAACTGAGAGGCATAAATAAACCTTCAACATTTATACTCAAATAAACTTCCAAAAGGGGGCCAAAACAATTCAATTTGGAAAGAATACTGTTTTCAATAAATGAGACTGGAACAACAGGATATTCATATACAAAATAAAGAATTTGAACACCTACTTTATGCCAAATATAAAAATTTACTAAAAAACAATGACAGACCTGAATTTAAGTTTTAAGAGTCAAAATCATAAAACTCTTTGAAGAAAATATAAGAGTACATCTTTGTGACTTTAATTAGGCAAAGCAATCTTAAATATGACACCAAAAGCACAAACAATAAAATACAGATAAATTGGACATCATCAAAGTTTTACAGTTGCTAAGGGACTTGTACCTAGAACTACTATAAGGAACTTTAAAAAATTCATTTTTTTCCATTCATCAAAATCTTTTTAGAGTCCATCCTCTTTCTAGAAGTAGCAAAATGAAGGAGCATCGTTAGTAGTTATCTAACCAACACTCCCCATTATTCTTTTTTTCAAAAATTTCTTTTAGTTGTAAACAGACATAATACTTTTATTTTATTTATTTTTATGTGGTACTGAGAATCAAACCCAGTGCCTCACACCTGCCAGGCAAGTGCTCTACCACTGAGCCATAATCCCAGGCCCACTCTCCCTTATTCTTGACATTAAAAATTGAATGCAATGATTTTTTAAAAAAGAACATTTACTTTACACATTGATTCACATCATTTCCAGTGGTTAAAATTCAGTTATGCCTGGAAAGAACAGAAGACAGTAGCTGAAAAGCACACTTAAATATTATACTTAAGATGAGTAATATTAAAGATTTAAACATAATACATTTTTCCTCAGAGAAAACAATTTCAGTTTCTAAAAAAACATTCATTTCTGACATCTCAATTCCTAATTTCAGTGGCTGCACCCTGTGCACTTAACTTTGCAGCACATGTCTGACAAGTAAGAAACTATTCTTAACATAGTAAAAACAGAAGGTGTGTTTATGCCCTATGGTGTAAGGCATGGCAGGCCAATCTCTAGAGGGAACCTTCTTTGCCACTGGTGACTATTGCACTGCCACTATTAGAAGCACCAGTAAGAAGGAAAAGATACACCATGAAAATAACTTGCCTTTCAATTTCTGAATATTGATAAGTGGTATAAGAAAGACCAGAAGCTCAGAAAAACTATGCCACAGAAGCTCATTATTCACAGTCTCAAAATCAACTTCACAGATGTTTTGGAACTTGCAAAACAAAGGTGCAAACTTTCCCTTTGATGGAAAATCAAAAAATTAATTCACCTAATTTCAGAA
Organism: Spermophilus citellus; assembly: GCF_964194105.1. Taxonomy (NCBI): domain Eukaryota; kingdom Metazoa; phylum Chordata; class Mammalia; order Rodentia; family Sciuridae; genus Spermophilus; species Spermophilus citellus. The sequence continues at coordinate 74,652,013 of NC_138182.1, read as the reverse complement.
ATCCAACCACAAAATTCATGCACTGTTTGACTTTCCCAATTGATCCTAAAAGAGGGTTTCAAAACTGATCATAGCATCATTCTTGTTATCACCTCCCACCAACAACATAAATAGCATACCAAAGCTTCTGATCTTTTTACTCAGTGGCTTTCATCTCAAGTTTGGAGGAGGGGAGATTGAAACATTTTCCTATTGAATATTCAAAACTGTACCCTCAGTGGCAAATTTTGAAGTAGATGGTGAGTCTCCATAAGAAAAGTCACAACAGCACTTTCACTTCTGGCTCAAAGCAAATTAACAGCCCTTTCTTAAATCTATGAAAGCACTGAGTGAAATAGGAACAAACTAGCTGCTCCAGGACCTTGTTTAGCTCAAACTTTACACTGACTTATTCTAAGCACTATTTGTATCCTCTATGTTCTCTTCTCTGAAAGCCATGTCTTCTCTGACTGTCTCTTCTCCCACTTCCTGCCCACAGCTATGACAGGATTTTTGCTGCAAGTACCAGGAGCCTATGGAATCTACAAAATGTCCATGTTCCGTGTTAACATTTTCTGAAACATTCTTAGGAAAGTTTGGCTTTTCCTGATGTTACCCAGACTTCTGGAACTTGTGGGCATCACAATTCAATTATTTCAAAAAGAAAAACTACCTAATTACAAACTGGACAAAAAAATCTAAATACACAGTTCTCCAAAGATAAATAAATAGTCAACAACCACATGAAAAGAAGTTCATTAGCACTTACCACAAAGGTAATGCAAATAAAAGCCACAATGAGATATCACTTCATACCCAGTAGGGTAGTTATAAACTACTAGTGAGGACAGAAACTGGAATTCTCATACACTTCAAAGATAATATAAAATGGTGCGCTATTATGAAAAACAGCCAAGGACTAGCTCCAAATGATAAATAATAAATGTGTAGTTACCATACAACCCAGCCAACCGTAATTCTAGGTATTTACCCAACAAAATGAAATATATATCCATACAAAAACTTGTACATCAACGTTCACAGCAGCATTTTTATATTCTGGTCAGTACCTTCAAAAAGAGTGAAAAATTCAAATGCCCATCAATGGATGAACAGACAAAAAATAAAATGTTATATCCATCCAATAGAATATTATTTGTGAACAAAATAAAATAAAGATACAAGTTACCACATGGATAAACCCTGAAAACATGTCAGGTGAAAGATAAAACTGACTACAAACTATGTATTGTCTATTTCCATTTAATTAAAATGCCCAAAATAGGCAAATTTATAGATATAGAAAGTGGACTAATGGTTGACATGGGTGGAATGGATAAGAGAATGAGGAAAAGGGGAGGATGACTGCTAAAGCGGGCAGGGTTTCTTTTTAGGGTGATAACTAATTTTTTAATATTTGTGGTGAAGAAATGTATAGTTACTCTTTTAAGAATAAACTTAAAAGAGTAACTATACATTTTAAATATGTGACTTATATGTTATGTAATTATATCTCAATGCTTTTCTTTTTTAAAAAGATACAAGGCTAAGTTTCCTTGTGCCTCAAAATTTTGTCATCTCTATGTTGGTCTTTTGTATATCAATGCTAAAAGGGTTTATTGTGGTGGTGGTGATACAGGGGATTGAACATGCTAGGAAAGTACTCCACTGAGGAACTATATCCCAAAGCTTTTTATTTTATTTCCAGACAAGCTCTTGCTAGTTAACCAGGCTGGCCTTGAACTTGTGATACTCTCCTCAGCCTCCTGAATAGCTGGCATTATAGGCATGCCACTATCTGGCTTGAACACAAGTTTTAGACTATGAATCATCAATTAAGAATAATACTGGTTTTAATAAGAGATAAGACATAATGCCTCAAATACACATTTTAATTTACTTGTTTTAATTAGAGTTTAAAATATTGATCAAGATTACTGTACATGGGCTGGGGATGTGGCTCAAGTGGTAGCGCTCTCGCCTGGCATGCGTGCGGCCCGGGTTCGATCCTCAGCACCACATACCAACAAAGATGTTGTGTCCGCCGAGAACTAAAAAATAAATATTAAAAATTCTCTCTCTCTCTCTCCTATCTCACTCTCTCTTAAAAAAAAAAAAAGATTACTATACATGACAATTCTGACTTCATCTGCTCTGTGAAGTTAAAACTGATATAAAATGAAGAATATTTGCTAATCTTCAGTAGACTTTATAAATGCAGAATCTTGGGCTGGGGTTGTGGCTTGGTAGTAGAGCACTTACTTTCCATGTGTGAGGCACTGGATTTGATTCTCAGCACCACATATAAATAAATGAACAAAATAAAGGTCCATCAACAACTAAAAAAATATTTTTAAAAAATGTAGAATCTAAGACTAAGAGTTCAAAGGGGCTACATTAACTCTACTGGCTTAGGAGCTTCCTCAACAAGACTCCAAAAGTGCAAGAAGTAAGATCAAGAATCAATAAATGGGACGAATTCAAAACTAAAAAAGCTTTTTCACAGCAAATAAAGGAAACAATCAAGAACACAGAGAGCCTACAGAATGGAAGAAAATCTTTGCCACCTGTACCTCAGAGCAAAAACTTAATGCCCAAAACCCAAATAACAATGAATAAATGGGCAAATGAACTAACAGACACTTCACAAAAGAAGAAACATTTGTGGTTAACAAATATATTTTAAAATGTTCAACATCTCTAGCAATTAGAGAAATGCAAATTAAAACTACACTGTGTTTCCATTTCATTCCATTCAGAATGGCAACAATCAAGAATACAAGTAACAATAAATGTTGGCAAGGATGTGGAGAAAAGGGTGACTCACTCATACGTTGCTGGTAAAACTGCAAATTGGTGCAACCACTCTGGAAAGCAGTATGGAGATTCCTCAAAACCTAGGAATGGAACCATAATTTGACCCAGTTATAGCACTTCTCAGTATATATCCAAAGGAGTTAAAAATCAACATGCTACAGTGACACAGCCACATCAATGTTTACAGCAGTTCAAGTCACAATAGCTCAGCTATGAAAGCAACCTAGTGCCCTTCAACAGATGAATGGATGAAGAAAATGTGGCATATATACATAATGGAATATTACTCAGCCATAAAAAGAATGGCTTTATGATATATGCTGGTAAATGGATGGATCTTGATACTACTATGCTAAGTGGAAAAAAGCCAATCCGAAGAAAGAAGAAGAAAAAACAACAACAAAGACTGAATATTCTCTCGGATATGTGGATGCTACCACACAACAAGGGTGAGGGAGGGAAGAAAAGAAATTCAATGGATTAGACCAAGGGAAATGAAGGGAAGGAAGAGGGACGGGAGTAGGAAAGACAGGGGAATGAATCTGACATAACTTTCCTATGTACATATATAGGAAATACACAATAGTGTATCTCTACATCATGTACAACCAAAAGACTGGGATGGACCCTAAAGATATATTCCATGTTTGTATAAAAATGTCAAAAAACTCTACTGTCATATGTAACTAAAGCTCATTAGGGAGACTTTTTTCTAGCATTCAGTGATTCTTCCCTGCTCCTCTACTATTTTAAACTATATAAAATAATAAGTGAAAAGTCTGTGAGCTTGTAAAATAAATAAATAAAACTGCATATCACAGCTCTAGCAGTAGCAAACACCTTAGAAGACGTTCCCTTCTCTTTCCTCTGATCAGCTGCAGTTCAATTGCCAAATGGCAGTTTCATTTCCTTTTATACTCCAACGACCTTCTCATCTGTGGTAGTTACAATGATTACAATGAGATACAGCAGGTTATGTAACTATGAGTAGTGCAGGTCATATCACAGGCAAGGGGAGAGGGATGGGGGACACCAAACAAGTACAGAACTATAAAATTAAACAATGTTTATGAAATGTTATATAGGTTAAGTTCAGCAGAGTCAACTATGCCTGAAGTCTAAAGGAACTCTTATTCCCCAATATTTCCTCCCAAGTGATTTCTACACTTCATTCCTCTACTTCAACTAGACAAAGTTGATCAAATTACCTTAAGAACATGGATCATCAAGGTTGGCAACATCTATCAACACATGGCTTTTTACCTTCCTCACTACCTCAAGTAAGCCTGACCTATCTCAATACCCACATCATTGGTAACACTACAATATCACATTTTCTTTCCTAAATTCTGACTTCTCCCCTTGGGAAATAAATAGATCACTTAAACCACAAAACATGACCTTCCCTTGGCCAAACTCCCACTCCCTGAAGCCATCACAGCTGATGCTCTATGAAATAACTACACTTCATTCTCCACTTAATTACAATCATTACTCAATCAGAAGTGTATGGCTTTGGCTTTTGCACCTGTCCCTTAACACAAACAGATCTCCCTATGATCAACTATACCTAACTAATATCAGATGTAGACTGCAAATACCCTCCAATTTACCCTTGGGTAACAGATGATACTAACCACCTTTATTGTTTGAAATTCTCATCTGTTTCTCAAATTCTCCTTGTCTGGTTCTCCCCTCCACTGTGTTAACTGGCCTTCTCCATCTCTTTCGATTCTTCTTGCTTTTTGACTATTGCTGCACCAAGGGTCCTGACACTGCTCCTCTTTGCTTGTTTTTGGATGACCTCTCCCACTCCTTTTTAGCTTCAATATTCCTATCACAGGAATGACTCCCAAAACTCTAACCTTAACCTCCTTTATAATGTAATTCCACTGACAGGAGGCAGCTGAACTGCAAAGCAGCATGAAGGATAAGGAAGGCTCAAGAGATCATTTGAAAGGCTTCACTAAGACATAATTCACAATTTTCTCACTAAGCATATAACTTCTTTATATTCATAGTTTACTATATTCAGAACCACAAATCTAATTTTAGAACATTTTCATCACCTGAGAAAGCAGCTCTTTATGCTTTAGCAATCATCTCCTATTTCCTCCCAACTACCCCCCATTCTATATAACCACTAATTTGTCTCTGATTTGCTTATTCTAAACTTTTCATATAAATGCAGTAAGACAACATGAGGTCTTTTGTGAATGGCTTCTTTTACTCAGTACAATGTTTTCAAAGTTCACCCACATTGTTTCATGTATCAGAACTTCCTTCATTCCTTTTAACTGACAAACAATATTCTATTTTATGTGTTTGCTGCATTTTGTTTATCCATCTATTAGTCAGTGAACATTAGGGTTGTTCCTACTTTTTGCCCATTATGAAAAGTATTGCTTATTGTATAAGTTTTGGTGTGGATGAATATTTACATTTCATACCCAATAACTGCATGTTGTAGGGTTCTTCTGCACACTGTGACATGTTCGGCAGTATCCCTGGCCTCTATCCACTAATTGCCCATAGCACTCTCCCAGTTACAGCAAGCAAACTTGTCTCCAAACACTGCCAAATGTCCCAACTGGGTGGCATGTCCCAGCTGAAAGCCTGGCAACACATACCAACACATGGCTTCTTCTACTACAGAACTATGATTTCTTTAGTAAAATTTTGTATCTACATAATCTTGGCCTAATATCATAAAACAAAATTTAAATATGACAGCATTAAGGCCCTTAAATGTTAATATCTAAATATTTAATCCTTACATTCTTTTGTTACTATCTCTCTGCATATCCCAGTTCCACTGGCCAAGTCAGCTTCAACTAGTTTTCCCAATGACATTTTATAGTCACACTTACACACTACTTCTCCATCAAAAATTTCCAAAATCTTTAGCTGAGTCCTCAAATTTCCTTCTAATCAATCTAATATAGATGCTGGTCTACAGTCAAATTATTTTATTCACCAACAAATACTATGCAATTCCTACATATAAAGGTAAGTTGAACATGCATATTTAACCTCATAGACCAGTGATTCAAATAATTACCTCCTGAAATGCAAATGGTTGCATTTCAAATTGAAAATTAGTGTTAGAGCAACTAAGTTACATCTTAACTTATGCATGTATTACATATATTAACAGAGACAGCGACCAACATGGCACCATAGGTATTTCTTACTCTCCCACCCTCTTCTAATCTTTCTGTTCGATAGTCAGTTATCTGCTGAGACACTCTGAAGTTGAAATACCTCACACCACATATAAAAGTTAACTCAAAGTGGACCAAAGACATAAATAAGAAGTCTGACACAGAAGAAAACATAAACATGAATCTCTGTGACTGTGGACAAAGCAATGGTTTTTGAGATATGACATCAAATTTAAAAATTACGTAAAACTAAAAATTTCTGGGCTTCAAAAAATACAATTAAAAAGTAAAAAAGACAACTCACAAAATGGAAAATATTTGAAAATCACACATCTGCTGACAACATATCTAGACACATCTAGATTATAAAAGAACTCTTGCAGCTCAATATTTTTGAATACAAATAAACCAATTAAAAAGTAAACAAAGGGCCTGAAGAGATGTTTCTCCAAAGATATACAAATGATTAATAACCACAGGAAAGGATACTCAAGCTCATTTATCATTAGAGTATTGCAATCAAAAATACAATGAGCTACCCCTTCACACCAACTAGGATAGCTATAAACAAAATTAAAGGTAACAAGAATTGGTTAGGAGCTGGGATTGTGGCTCAGTGGTAGAGCGCTTGCCTAGCACGTGAGAGGCCCTGGATTCGATCCTCAGCACCATATAAAAATAAATAAATAAAATAAAGGTATTGAGTCCAACTACAATTGAAAAATAAATATTAAAAAAAAGAATTGGTTAGGATGTGGAGAAATTAGTAATGTCATATATAACGCCTATGGCAATGGGAATGTAGCACTACCACCTTGAAAAACAACTTGGCCATTATTCAAAAGGTTACACATAGAATTACCATATGACCCAACAATTCCACTCCTTGGTACATATAGGAGAAACAAAAATATAAATTCACATGAAAATCATACACAAATCCTCATAACAGCATTCTTTTTGTTTGTGTGCTAACGAAACAGGGTCTCCCCATGTTGCCCAGGTTGACATGAAACTTCTGGGCTCTAGCAATTCTCCTGCCTCATCTTTCTGAGTAGCTGAGAATAGAAGGGTACTCAAATGAACCCAGCAGCAACATTATTCTTAATAGTTAAAAAGTGAAAACAACCCAACTATCCATCAACTGATTAATAATAAACACAAAGTGGTTCCCAGAAAATGAAATACTATGTGTTACTAAAGAGGAACAGAATAGTAATTAAAGATGCACACTATGTCTAAGAGTAAGCTATATACTATGATAAGAATATACAATACGAACTTGGAAACATTACACTAAGTTAAGCCAATGACCAAGACTATAAATTATGAGATCCTATATACATAAAATGTCCAGAATAGGCAAATATATATTTTTAGGCAAATGCATATTGAGACAGATGACAAAAATTGAACACAGAATGTAAGGCAGATAATGGTATTTTATCAAAGCTATAACTTCTTGTATTGAAAACTGCACCTACAATCTTGCAAGACATTCTCATAACTTCTTAAAACAGTACAATTTCAAAACAATTTGTTGTTGTTGTTAAGTACCAGGGATTAAATCCAGAACCATACAATTGCTAGGCAGGCACTCTGCTATTGAGCCAACCCCTTTAAAACTCAGTGTGTGAGAGTGTGTGAGTATGTGTGTGTGTGTACACACACTGGGGATTGAACTCAGGGGCACTCAACCACTGAACCACATCCCCAGCCCTATTTTGTATTTTATTTAGAAACAGGGTCTCACTGAGTTACTTAAGCATCCCACTGTTGCTGAGGCTGGAATTGAACTCATGATCCTCCTGCCTCAGCCTCCTGAGGCGCTGGGATTACAGGTGTGCGCCACCACGCCTGGCTCCTTTAAAATTCTTGATCATAGAAAAATGTACAGTAAAATATTCACAGGTAAATAGGCATAATGTCTGCAATTGGTCTCAAATGGTTCAAATAAAAAATAAAGGTATATTTAAATATATATGTACATATACATAAAAATGTACATTTGTGTACACTAATAAATGGAATAAAATGTTAACTGGCAAAAATGGAAGTTCTCAGAATTATTCTTTATGCTTCAAATTACATCAAAGTAAGAATACAAAACAGAAAGCAATTACAAAAATTATGAGGACAGATTTAAGTAGACAATTTACAACAGTTCCAATTAACATGATACCATTCTAAATGATCACATATTTGACATGAAATATACAAACACATTTTACAAGGTTTCTTAGTATTCATGTCTACCCTAAAAGACAAATCACTTTTTAAAAAATCATCAACTGAACCCATTTTTTTTTCTAAGTTTCAATCTTAGATCCTCTCCATGGTACAAAAGCTAAATAATTATTCAACTTTCCTTAATGATCAAACGGGTGATCGCCAGGTAATTGCTATAATTAGATATTAGTCAAAACTGGGTTTCTTGATAATAATTTTTCCCTAATTTGCTGCAACAGCAGCTATTGCTAGGTTCTTTCTCGTATGCTTAAAGCCAATCCACTCAAAGGAAGGAAAACTTGATTGTAGTGCAGTTTGCCAACAAATGGAACTTATGGTCACATAAGCACTCACTCATAAGCCAGTAGAAGACCATCCTTAAGATCAAGATAAACTTTTTTTAAACAAGGAATTACTTCTTTGACAACACTGCAATAGTGCTTACCATTTTCAGAGGACAGGTTTTCCAAAGCTTTATCTAAGAACTTTATATGCAATGCAACTTTCGTTGATTTCCCTTCATATATATATTAATGTTTTGATAGCTCCATTATAGTCTGATACTTCTAAAATCTGCCCAAGATTTTTCAATCTTTTTTCTTTCAAAAAAAAAAAAAAAAAAAAAAAAAAAAAAACTAGAGCAGGGAGTGTTATCTCTCTCCCCAACTTCAAGATACCATTACAACGATCCCTAAACTTATAGCCAAAGTCTGCCTTAACTTTTAAAAACAAAACTAAACATAATCTGGAGCAAAAATAAAAATGCAAACTCAAAGAGGAATTTAAAAAAAAAAAACAAGGCTAAGAAAATATTTGCCTCTTAAAAAGAATTAAGTTAACATACTAAAAATACAAAATTGGTTATTAGGAGGAAAATGATGAAAGAATAAGGGACAAAGGAGAAAGTGATTAAACTCAGTGTAAGCCTCACCCCTCAAAGCAGTCACTATTGACTGTCCGTAACTCTGTGTGAGAAGTCACAGACACTTTACCCCATACAACCTTTCATAGTTTTCTATTACATATATACAGTAACTTGAAAATAAAAGAAAAGGTTATGACCCACCAGATGCCTTCAAATCCCAGTTTTGCTTTCACAATTTGTTAAAATTCTATGTACGTGAATGTAGTAGCTCCTGGCTCTGATAGTTTAAAGATGAGTTTCATCCAAAATCTCTGATATGACTTAATATCTATTTACTTATCACCAGACTTTTTCTCCTGAACATAATCTCAGCCCCAGATCCCTAAGAAAGGCCTGATTAAATACATCTAAAACAAGTTACATTAATTTTCCATACCATATAAAAGTGTATTAGATCAAGGAGAATCATGACATAGCTAGTTACCCGATGAATTCTTTTATTCAAGATGCTATCTCAACAGTAGCTAATCCTGGACGTTTTAAATGTACTATTTCATTTAAACCATACAACAATCCATATCTTCATCTTACATTGAGAAAAACTAAGATTCAGTGGTTCAGTAATTTGCCTAACATCAGCTGAGGCTTAATCCCAGATTTGTCTGACTGAATTATGCTACAAATGGGTAGCCATTATATATTACTGTTCAGTCTACCAAAAGGCAGCAGATTTTCTAGAATAGCAAATTATAAACTTTAAGAAACCGCTTTCTAAAATACAAGTTTTTCTACTTTAGAAACTGATTTTAAAAAGCAGATGTATGTACCTATAACACATTTAAATTTATTTTATATTATAAATAATTTCCTAAATATGAAATATTCATCTTTTTAAACTAGTAAGGCCTTTGAAGAATAAACATATTACTAACTTATATCTATACTTGAATAATATCCATAAAGTTAATCGAAGTAGACTTAAAATTTAATATAATCAAATACAGGGAGAAAATGGTTCTGTTTCTTAATAAAAATGCTTTTACCACCTTTTTCCTTTTAATTGTCAAGGATTACTGCTCCTCCTTAAATTAGCAATAGCCCCATTAGTCACCAAATTCGCTTCCATGTATTCTACTCTCTTCTATAAAATAGTAAATGGAATTTAAAATCTTCTAAGCAGTCCACTGTAATGTGGCATGATAAAACAAATTTAAACTTCATTTTTTAAAGAAAAACAAACTTTTCTTTCAACAACACATTTTATAAAACCTGCAGACAAATGATTTTTAAGTTATAATTAAGTTATCCATGAATATTAGCACAAAAAAATACTGTTCAATTGTTAAAAGGATATAATTTGGAGGAAGAAAGTTCCAGCTCAAGACTTGATTGGCGAGTGCAAGGTAACGCTGAAACACTGAAGACATCTGCGCATTGAGGTTTTCCCGCCTGCTGAACTCCTGCAGAACTTCAACAGTTAACATGAAGATCTGACGAAGGTCTTCTTCCTATCATCAATAAATCACAAGCATTTTTGTATCTAAAACTTATTTAAAATGCATTCCCTTTTAGAACCACAAAATAAAACAAATAAGAACCTTAAAATTCCCACTGGAAGACACTATTTCCTTAAGAACATTTTCCATCTTGAGGACTACTCAGAATTTTTACATTAGAGTATGCTTTCAAGTGACACCATTTACTATAATATAAATGCTACTTCATAGAAAGGAGTCTTTGACAACTACTGCAGAGCTGGAGTCAGTTGCTATAGTGCAGAGCCCTAGGATTTAAGCCAATGCCTTCACATAACTTTACTCCAGAGCCAAACAATACATACTAGAGAGACAAAGAGCCCACACCATCTGCAATAACATTTTAAATACATGGCCCTCTTTGGCATTCTGCCAGTCCTATTTTTAAGACCAGCAGAATCCTATCAATTGAATCACTTATATATAAACATGTTAATAACAAAATAAGGCATCTTTATAGTCATATCTTCTGTTTTGTTTCAAGACTAGAATTAAATAAGTAATTTTTAAAACTGTCAACTACATTGCCCAAACTTATCACTTCACTATATTCTATGAAATCACAACACAAATCCTTGCATACTAGCAATCATTCAATTACATAAATGTTCTCATTTATTAGGAACAAACACATAATTAAACATAATTAAAACACAAGAACAAAAATGCTAATACCTGAAATACTCTCTTGCAGTTACCATGGAATTCCATACTCAGTCCAATGTTGCTAGTTTTACTTGAACTTGAGAATTCACTCAATAGTGCAGTTAAAATAGAACAGGCCAGTGTTTGCTGTATTTGGTAAGAAATAATTTTAAGGCATTATTTTTTTTCAATGCTTTGTTTCAATACAATATTTGTTCAAACATAATAGAACATTTTCTGTCTTTAGATTATCCATTACATCTTCAGATCTTATATCAGTCAGAAAATCAGATATGACAAAACAAAGATTAGCTCTCCTTTCTAGGTGGCCTGGTGTTAACAATACTTGTCAATTCCAGCTGTACAAATTCATTTAGGCCTTGAACTTAGGATACACTCCTATTTAATCACAAAATTCAAACGGTATTTTTAAATAATCAATGTTAAATGCATTATTTTATTTAATTCGCACAACAAACCAGATCCCATTTTACAACTGAAAAAACTGAGACTTGGAGAGGGTAAGTATTACCTAAAGCCGGCTGAGATTTGAACCCAAGTCTGTCTGACTCAATGTTCTGATTCTGGTAAGATGTATCCCAAAACAGATGAAAAGTAAAAGACTTTTTAAATTAATTTTTAATTGACACATTATAATTATACAAAATGGTGGGAGACACTGAGGCACATCTGTAGCATGAAAATAATTTGGTCAATTTCAATCTCCAAAAAGATGGAACACTTCACAAATTTACACGTCACCCTTCACAAGGGCCATGCTAATCTTTCTTTTCTCTGTATTCATTCCAATTTTAGTGTAGTGCTGGTGATGAAGAGAGCACTAAAACAGACTTAGTAGTCTCCAAAGTATCAATCAAGTACTACTCAAAAAGGTTAAAAATTAAAAATGAGGATTTTTCCTTCTTTCTAATTCTAATAGGCTCAGAATATCAACTCATTAATTTTATTCATAGACTATTTAGAATCAAGGTGCCAAAGATGGAGATAACAATACAAATTATTTTGGCATTTTTCCAGGGGTTAAAGAGAAATATGCTTGCTACCTCTGAACAACCGAAAGATGAAAGTCAAGATGATACTATTTTTGCAAGCTTATACAACAGCTGAACACAGTCAGACCCACCCACCAACTGCATGCAGCATCTTTGCTCAGAAATGCTTCTGATGTTAGTACCTTGACCTTACAGATGCTTATCTTGGCAAATCTTAGCAAATATATATAAAATTAAATTTCTAAAGACTGAAAAGAGTTGATATTTGTTGAAGGTGAGCAATGATTACATGGGAGACTGACATAGTGCTCATCTGTTTTTATATACATCTGAAATTTTCCTTTAAAAATGTAAAAACAAAAAAGAAATTCCTATTATTTTTATCTCAACCAAAATAAGCATGACTATATAACTAATATGTTTTAGCAGGCATACAATTCCACATATTAAAGTGGTTTCCCAGAATTATCTACACCAGGAAGTAACTGTAAATAATCTGGGGAATATGAAGGTATCCATCAATGGTGCTTTTCTATAATGATAAAAGTTCTCTGAGTGCTCCTGATTTATCTTTAAACACACACACACACACACACACACACACACACACACACACACACACAGAGGTGTTGGTGTTCGGCTGGTTTTTGTATGGACACCTGCACACCCTTGCTGGGGATGGAACCCAGGACCATGAACATGCTAGGCAAGCGCTCTACCCACTCTCACACTTTGTAAATTTTACTTTAAAGTATATATTTATTTTAAAATAAAAGTTTCCCTCCTCCCCAAATCTTCAAAAGAGTGGCTGTTTAACTGCTTTTGCATGTCTCAAAAAAGAACCATAGTCTGAGAAATCCAGCACAAAAGCCTCTCCTAGAAAAAAAACTGTTTATGGCATGTCATTTTACTAGAGGGACTTCAATTTATCGAGTAAGATAACTTTGGTTTTTGTTTTTTCTAAGAGTAGAATTTATTGAAGAACAGAACTCTTACAGTCAAGAGGGGACCCAATGGCAGGTTTTCTCCTAATAACTTCATTTTTGAGTTAACAAAATTGGTCATGTGGCTCAGTGGTTAAGCACCCCTGGGTTCAGTTCCCAGTGCCCCCTCGCCCCCAAAAAAGAAATGAGTTAACAAAATTATAATTTTTAAAAAGTCTTTCTTTTAAAATGGTGATTAAAAATTAAAGTGCCAGTAATTGAAACCTCACACATTTAAATTAGATCAACTGTGAACATTAATTTTTAAATATAGCTAGAAAAATAGGTATAAAATAAAGCAATAAATAGGCACAGTAAATCAAATTAATAAAATTCAAATGAAAGCTAATTCATAAAGATCTAAAAAAGTGAATTTCAAGATCTTTGATTCTGGAGACAATTTTTAATATTCTGTATTTTTTATAAGTGTTAGTCTTGGATTTTGACCTAAAGTTTGTAAATAAGAATTCAGTGAAAAGGACCTTGGAACAAATATCTAAATGTTTAAGAGACTCTAAAATGAGATAATTTATTGAAAATAGAATTCACACACAACTTATATGAAAAAACAGGCAAGCATAAAAATTCAGAAGCATCCTTAAACAAACCATCATCCTTATAAATAAACAATCCATAATAATTTTGCACAAGTAATTTACAACTTACCATATATTGAGTGTCTTCACAACATGGCACATTTAAACTATGATCATATTAATATTTTCAGTAAAACACCTCTAGTAAATGTTCAATACATACAATAAAGTTTTAATTAAATGTGAAATGAGTATTTCCTTAAGATTATACACATAGGGCTGGGGATGTGGCTCAAGCGGTAGCGCGCTCGCCTGACATGCGTGCGGCCCGGGTTCGATCCTCAGCACCACATACCAACAAAGATGTTGTGTCCGCCGAGAACTAAAAAATAAATATTAAAAATTCTCTCTCTCTCTCCTCTCTCACTCTCTCTTAAAAAAAAAAAAAAAGATTATACACATATGTTTATTGTCAAGATATGGAACAATGCCAGGCATGGTGGCATACACCTGTAATCCCAGAGGCTCCAGAGGTTGAGGGAGGAGGATCTCGAGTTCAAAGCCAGCCTCAGCGATTTAGTGAGATGCTAGGCAACTGGGTTAGACCCCATCTCTAAACAAAATACAACATAGGGCTAGGGATGTGGCTCAGTGGTGGAGTGCCCCTGAATTCAATCCCCAGTAACAACAACAACAACAAAAAGATATGAAACAAATTAGTGGAAAAAACGGATAAGGCAAAGACAGGTGAAAGGTAACTGCAGTTCAGAATCAGGAAAGATTTTTAGGTCTCCTTTAGCTACAAACTTCAATGAACAAACAAGCAGTCCCTAGGAGCATAAAATTGCTTTTAAGTTTTGGCAATAAATACATTCCTCCAAGAGAGAATATTCATACTAATGATGAACAAATTCATCCATAAAAGTATACTGTTCCTCCTACCCCTGAGTACTGGGGATGGAACCCAGTGATGCTTAACCACTGAGCCAGATCCCCAGCCCTTTTAATTTTTTTTTATTTTGAGAGCCTCGCTAAATCGCTGAGGCTGATCTTAATCTTTCGATCCTCCTGCCTCAGCCTCCCAAGCTGCTGGGATTATAGGCATGTGCCACTGCACCTAGCTAAAAGTACTTTTTTTTTTGCCTGTGGTGCTGGAGATTGAACCCAGGGTTTTGTACATGTGAGGAAAGCACTGTACCAACTGAGCTATAGCCCCAGCCCCATTCTTAATATATGAGAATCAGGAACAAAATGAGTTTTCATTACAGACAGCTCTCTGAAAAAAAAATTTTTTCATTCTTAATTTTTTTTATCCAGAAAAATAATACAGTATATCTTCATCTCAGAAAAGCACACAAAAAAGTGAAAATTGCCTATTATCCTATCATTCCTATTTCTTAATGCATATGTTATTTATATACCATTACTATTAATCCACATATATTATTTTATAGTCTACTTTTTATACTTATGGAAAAGACAAACCTATAAAAACGTTTTCTATCCACATACTACTTAAGGAATACATAAAAATAAATTATGCAAAATGAAGAAATATTGTTTATAACTATGTAAAAATTATCAGCATCCAAAGAACTAAAATTCAGAAAGAGATCTGCATCATTAAAATATATCAAGTAGTTTGATCTCTCTTTAATTTGGAAAACCTGTAAGGATATGACATTAGCATCATAAACAATAAACACTATACAAAAGGGCCAAATGAATAAATTCATTCATCAAAGAAAGATGAATAGTTAAGCGTTAATTATACATTAAGAGAGCAAAGTATTTCAACACATATCAACACACATTTCTCCCTATTCACAGGGATACTAAACATATCACAAAATGTCTACGGCTCAGTAACAAAAGTTTACTCATTTTCAGTGTTTGTCAATTAAATCCCCTTAAAATTAAGCTACCCTCACATTGTATTGTCATGAAGATAGGTAGGGAAACAAGCCAAAATGAGCTCTCTAAGGAGAACAGAGGGCAGCTCCTTTCCAGGACAGAGAAAGTGGGAATGGAGAAAAAGCATCAAATCTGCCAAGAAGAGATCACAAACTTTAACTTGTTCATACCCTTGTAGAAGTTTTCTAACTGATTGTCTCAGAAATTTAGGTCTCAGTGGCCATCCTAAGTGTATAACCTCTTAACTCCCCTTCTAACTTTAAGCAGCAGAACCAGAACTATATTCTATAATAGAGATAAGAACTAAATATTATCATATTGGAAGTAGTGACTCCAATATTGAGGAGGCTCAGAAACACTCTTGTAAACAATTTCAGTGAAATCAGATGAAAGTTGACTGAGAAAAGCAGTATGAGACTGTCATACTAAAGTTACCACGAATTTGACCAGAGTCCAAATCTCAGACTTCTAAGAGGTTAACACAATAATGCTTTATTTATGCCAGATCACAAAGAATTAAATTTTTAAGTGTAGTGAGTAAACTGTATTAATGAAATCATACACTTTTGCAAAAGAATTATTTCAGTAGCAATTATTACCTAATGTTAGAACAAAATAACTACTGGGAACTACAGTGTAAGCCTCTGACAAAGTGGTGTCAGATCCATTCTTTTTGATTTATGTTTGCTTCACAAGCAGCTTGTCTGTCACTCACTGCTGCTGGCAATTTACCACCAACAGGTAGCTCTAAATTTATCATTTTCATTTGCAGATAAACTAAACAAAATAACAAAATTTATTAAACCTGTATTGTAAATAAAATAAGTGAAAAACACTGTAATAAGTAAATAAGTAAAAAAACACTCTAAAGGACTTTTTGCATACAATATGAGAATCCTACTGTTTTGCCCAGGTGCCAAAAAAATCTGGGTTCTAACAGGCCAAGATTTCCCACTTCAAAAAACTGTGGACAAGGCACTTTATTGAAGGTAGCCACAGCTGTCTACTGGTTACTAGCCTCTGCCCTGCTTAATTTCACATGATTGCCCTAAGTTTCAATTTAAATAATACACCTGAAAGTGCTATATCAATATAGCAGGTCATGATGAGATAAAGCGGAAGGGGTATTTTTACTATTACCATAAAATAACTACCATTGTTTTGTCTTTATTCCCCCCCCCACACACACACACCTCTTGATTGTTATCTATGTTCAAGCAAATTAAAAGAGTTGTCATTTTAAAAGATAACCATAACTACAGCATCATTAAAGTAATATAGTAGATGCTCAGTAAATATTCCTTGAATTAATTAATCAATGCTTATTTCTATGCTTATCATTATGTTAACACAAGAGGAAAGTGGAAAAGAAATACATGATGATCTTTATTTTTTTCTTTATAAAATTTCAAAGAGAAAACTTAAATATTTAAAATAAATAGAAGGCAATGCCATAAGGTCTCAAAGTTATGAAAAAGTCTTCACAGAAGTCTTCTTTCACTGAAGTACTGAAAATTCAAATTAATAAACTGGCTAACAATTTTAAGTAACTCTTGTCTTCACATCAAAAGCTTTACAGCAGCATTCTCATTTCTAATTAAAGCCATTATTTTCATGCTAGTGGGGGTGGGGGAAGGCCCTTCAGAGATAACTTGCCTTACTCACCAGCTTACTGTCACAAGCACAAGAAACTCAAACACTAACTCCAGCTGACAAAATAAAATGCTCTTGTTCAGAGAGAGGATTGTCTCTTATAATAGCCTGGCTCTTGCCCCAGAAGCCTTATTACCAAGAATAAACTATGAAAGGTTGCCATACATAAAGCAGACTTCCAGCTGCTCTTCTAAGCAAACATCAATGAGACTTTGTGATAAGAGAGATTAACTTGGCTATCACATACAGGGGCAGCAATGCTGTAGACAAGTGAATTTCTCACTCACTCCTCTTTAACATGGCAAAGAGGAGTGAAGGGGCTTAAATGCTGAATTAAACACCTTTAAAAGTGATTTAGTCTTGCTACTTACAAGGGAAGACAAACATGAAGCATTAAAAATTTTAGCTTAAATCTTAGCTTAAAATTTTTTAAAATGTAGTTGCTTCCCTAGGAAAGAAAGTTTCCATACGCCTTTCAAACTAGTAGGTCTGACAGTTGCCAACTGAGATGAAGTAACCACGGTAACCTTTATAAGCACAGAAGTAAAACAGCCTGCCCACAAAGACAGGCATAAAATAACATATTACTTAATAACCATACATGCATAACTACACTAAGAACACACCACGACACATGGAAAACTATACTAAGGAATAGAAAAAGTTTGATGAATTGAATGTAATCTTTCCATAAAACTCTCTGGAGTGAACCAAGACTGTAAGTTACTTCTTAAAACATTTAAAGGAAACTCATCTATTACTTATCTGTATCTTTTAAAATATACAAATAATTAGTTTTCATTATGGATACTTTCTTCTGCTTTTCAATATTTAAAAGTTTGATAGAGATGATTTACTATAGTTCACTTTCTAAAGATTCTACAAAAATGGGGCGAGATGCCACACAGGAAGAAGCACAAACACTGCTTAGTGAGCATTCCCTGAAATGGTATCATCACATTTAGTTTACATATGCCTATAGTAGTTAAATAATTTGTTCAAGTTACATAGGCAGTAAATGGCAAAGCTACACTTTAAACCTAAGTAGAATTCAAAACCAGTGCTTTATTACATATACTACATTACCCCCAAACTTGGATAAAACACATTCATGAAATTAGCACAGGAGAACAACCAACCAAAACCAAATACTCTTCCAAAGGCTGAATGAGCTAGTTTCAAGCTACTGAGCAAGAACAAACAGGGAAGGCCAGTGTGTGTATTTCACCTGCCATATAAATATAGATTATTTAAGTTTTAATGTTTTCATTGTAGTCACCAAAATCAATTTATCTTACAATGTTGAAATAAAATTCTACCTCTAACTATTGATTTCTTACTACTATACAAGTTCTTGGCCCTACTATTAGAAATTTGACTTTGAAAAGAAAATCTTTGTTGTGGAGTATTTTATAAGATTTTTAAATTTACCTACTTATATTCTCAAAGTATACACACTGTGAATATAGCAAAATCTTCTCTAACTAAACAGCTCCATCTGTTCTAATCATTCTCAGAACATCAGTTATTTCAGTGCCTTGGAAAACCCCAATTGTCAGTTTGCAGTGGACTACTTTTTGTGCTGGGTCAAATTACCCCAGAGGAAAGGAAGTAGAGAACACAATTCCCGAGTATGTGCTCATTCCTGAGAGAGGCAAGGGACTCTTTATCCTTTGCTTGCAGTGTCCTAGTGCCAATAGGTTACTTGTAGCGGGTGAAGACAGGCTGCAAATCTCAACAACAAAATCCCAGCTGGAATGATCACTAAACTAGCACAGAGAGGGCATTAGTTATAGATAGATCTCAGCGCCACTGGCAAAGTTCCTCAAATTTAAATTCAGTCCATTGCAATAAGATAGACTCTTAACTACAGGACTGTCAAAATGAAACAAGATGTGCTAAAGCAAAATCTAAAATATGAGAAGTAACTTGATTCAGAGCATTCAGGGCTAGTATGCAGTAGGACTTTCTATTCTAAACCTTTTCCCTGCCCATAGTAGCTAGTAGCACTTTTCCCCTAAGCCCTCTGTGACAGCCAGCATTGGACTGCACACATGCCACTAAATTTGGAAGCAAATTACTATCAAAATCTGCACAAATAACAAGACTGTCATTATGCAACTAATGAGGTATCCCTAAAGCATCAACCTTCAAGAGTTAAGTCTCCATCAGAAATGAAGAATACATCTACCAATAAAAGCGATCTTTGAGACTATAGAGAATAATGTTAAGTAAATAAGTATCTTCCCAATAATTTTAATCTCAAAACTTGTAAATGGACTCTTATCACAGGATCATTTTCAAGAAATTTCCACTACATAAAATCAAAATGCTTTATAAAATGTGGTGATTAAAAAATGTACGTTTTTCTAGTTTTATAAACAATTAGATTAAATTAAAAATTAGATTTCACAATACTAAGATATTCATAATATTAAGGTAAAAGGGCATAAAATTAAATCCTTGGATTATCAATATCTCTGGAACTGCCCTGTTCAATATGGTTGCCACTAGCTACATATGGTTACTTGAATTAATTAAAATTAAATACATTTAAAAATTCAGTTCCTTGTCACACATTCCAAGTGTTCAAAAGCTACATATCACTGGTGTACCTATATAATGAAAAGAACTGATATAGAGCCAGACACAGTGGCACATGCCTGTAATCCCAGTGGCTCAGGAGGCTGAGGCAGGAGGATTGCGAGTTCAAAGCCAGCCTCAGCAAAAGCAAGGCACTAAGCAACTCAGTGAGAACCTGTCTCTAAATAAAGTACAAAATAGTGGCTCAGTGGTTGAGTGGCTCTGAGTTTAATACCCAGTACCAAAAAAAAAAAAAAAAAAAAAAGAACCGATATAGAACATTTCTACCAACCAATAAAGTTCTACTGAACAGCACTACTTAAAGAAATCTGCCACAAAAATGGCATAACACACAAATGCACACAATAAAAAAAATCACAACAAATATTCTGTACCTTTGATTCTGGTAATAATTTAATGTTATAAATAATTACAAAAAATCTCCTGAAGTGTACATTTTAAATAAATGCAGTAATGAATGCAAATTATTCCTCAATAAAATTGATAAGGGAAAAAAATAAACACTTGATCACTGGTGAATTCCAAAGGTTTAGTAAGTGAGTTCCATAGTTCTAACAAGCTTGCTTATAGATTCCTTCAGTCTAGACCCTAGCAAATGTCCAGAGCAGTGAGATAAGTATACAGTCATGTATGGTAAAAGGCCAGACGTAAAAGTGAAAAGTAAAGGACAATGTACACAACCTTCCTAAAATGTACAACTACATCTTAATCTCAAAGCATCAAGCATATCATTAAATCATACACTTGGGGTGGGGGTGTAGCATGCACAAGGCCCTGAGTTCAATCCCCAGCACCATGAAAAAAAATATAAAAATAAAAACCTCAGCCCTTTACTGAGAGGCCACTGAAGATACAAAGGAATTCCAAAAGAATTGTACGATGTATGGGCTCACATAGGTCTCTCTCAAATGATTCAAGAAAAAACTGTGGAAAGCAAAGGGAAAAAATAATAATAATAATAACTACTCAAAAATATTTAAAGATTTAATTCTTGAGAATCAGAATGAACAAGTATTGCCAATATAATTTATGGGTGAGTTAAGTATTAGAAACAGTTACCATATGAGTTAAGTATCTGCAGCTCAATCCCAGGCAACTATTATAAGATTTTTGTTTTGCCAAATGTCATTTTATATTTAATTCAAACAGTTCTGTAATAAACAGTAGTTGTCCAGGGTTTATTTAAAAATGGGAAAAAATATCAGACACAAAGGCACAGACCTATAATTCCAGCTAATCAGGAGTCTGGGGGAGGAGAATCCCAAGTTCAAGGTCAGCTTGGGCAACTCAGACTTTGTCTCAAAAAAAGAATTTTTAATGGGCTATGGATGTTAAATCAGTAGTAGAGTACAACAGAAATGATTAAGAATATTATAATATATTAATTTAAGATATTTTACAACCAATTAAAATGATGATTATGAATATTATGGCAATATATAAAAACAATCAAATGCAAAAGCAAAATACACTACATGTAAATTATATATACACATTAAAAAACAAAGAAAACTTGAACAAGTGAAAATTTCTTGATTTATTAGCACACTTTTTCTTTTATGTAGAAATCCATACTAGTATTGGTATAATGCTAGCTGTGAAATAAAAATAAAAAATTCAATACTTATACATACAAATTGCATACTCACCACAGTGGGATTGCCACTACTTATCAACTGGCTGACTTCATGAAAAATGCTTTTGCAGTCAATTGATTTATCTAATGATCCTCGTTTTACGATTACTGCTACGGCTAATAGAATCTGTTCCCGAACATACTTCTGGAGGCTATAAAACATAAAAATCATTATGAAAACATTTAACTAAATTAAAAATATTCTCAAGCTTCTCACTAGGCCTGAAACTACTAATAATACCCTTTATATCTGAGACCAGGATACCCTCCCTACTAGTTATGTACAGATTCCAAAGCCAGAAAACCTATGTTCAAGTCCAAGTTGCATAATTTATTGTCTGACCCTGGGCAAAACAGTACCTCTGTCTTCTCTTCTGTACAATGAGGGTAACATTAACAGAATTATTATAAGGATTAAATGTCCCTCGGATTGTGCCTAGTATCAAGCACTTTAGGCAGTGTTCAATATATGTTAAATGAGTTCCCTGGTAAATATTTGGGGAGAGGGGATTACTAATATTAAGAAAAATTATGATTTAATATCCATCTCCAATCAGTAGCATAATCATAAATCCCATCACCATCCACATGAAAAGGCACAATTCTAGCTATCCAAGGTATAATATTCTGGAAACATACATATTCTAAAACAAACTTAAAAGTTTCCCATCTAGGCTCTGCTCCTCTGTATGATGGCAAAAATACCTATCTCTAGTTGAAGCATTTTACAAAACCCATTTGATAACAAGGGCACTGAGATTCAAAACACCTTTTCTCAACTTTTTCTTAAAGGTAAGGCTCATAAAACATGAATTTATATACAACAGCCCTTGGGTTATAAGCAGCTCTGGGGCCCATCCTGACTTTCCTACAGCAGTCTCAACTTACCTATTGTTCACATAATTATTAACAATGCTTACTTTAACTCTCAGAGCTGTCCCAGTTTAGACATGTTATATGGTTATCCATTTGGAAGGCCTTTCATGGCCAGGTGCCTACTCCTCTTTCCAACCTGACTCCTTCCACATACCCTCAAAACTGCAGACCTACTGAATTTTTTTCAGTTCCTAGATCCATGCTCTTACACAGTTCTACTCCCTCTGCTAAGACTGTTTTTCACTTTGTCCAGGAAGTTACTACTAAGGGCTCCCAAGGCACCCCCACATAACATGATGCATCTGTTAATACTGTTTAACTCATCTCCCAGATCAACCACCATTCTAAGAACACTATTATAAGCAAGCTACATTGCCTGCCATATAATAGGTATTTATTCAACATTTATACAATGAATAAATATGTCTACCTAGGTCAAGCCTGAAGTGAAAAATATTGAAAATATTAGATTTGAATGATTCATCCTTCATTCAGTAGGCAAATAAATGCTTAAGTACAAAAGTGTTTGTTGACCAAAGAGAATTTTATACATATATATTTTTTGGGGGGAGGGGGGCAAAATACTTTCATAATACACATATAAATTTAAAAATATATATAAAGCCAGGCATGGTGGTGCATACCTGTAATCCCAGCAACTCATGAAGCTAAGGCAGAAGGACTACAAGTTCAAAGCCAGTCCAGACAATGTAGTGAGACCCTGTCTCACAATAAAAAATAAAAAGGGCTGTGGATGTGGGCCTTTTACCTAGTGGTAGAACACCCCTGGGTTCAACCCTAGTACCATCACTAAATAAACAAACAAATAAAGTTGAAAACTACTACTAAAAACATACATAAAAGCTAGTTTTATAAATATCCATCAACAAGAATTAGAAACCATTAAAAAATAAATAATAGCATTGAGTTCTTATGATATGCAAGGCTTTACATACACTTCACAAAAATTAACACATTTAATCCTTATGACAATCTGGGGTTAAGTACTACTGTTCACTCATTTAATTATCCTAAAATGAATGCACAAAAAATTAGTCAAGTAATTTGCCGGGGTTTCGGCATGGCAGAAGTCAGGTACAAGTCCCTATCTCAACTACTATGCTGTCTATACCTGCCTCTCTAAAGAGGGGGTTGGGGGGGGGGGGACTGTGGAACAAGGGATGTGGCTCAGTGCTAAGCACTTGTTGAGCATGCCCAAGGCCATGAGTTCAATCATCAGCACTGAAGGGATCTCCTATGGAAGAGCACTATGTATCTCACACCATATAAATCTTACCATAGGAGAGGAAAAAATAGAAAAGAAAAAATCATGAGCAAGAAATGTAAAGTACACAACTATACTAGACAAAGGTATACTAGTCAATACAATACAACCTGTAGTGTTCTACCTATGTAGCAAGCCAAAAATTTTTGGTTTGACTCGCATTTTAGGGCATTCTATAAGATTAAAATGCCTGTGACATGAAAGATAAAAAGGGCACAATAATTCTAGATTTAAAGAGACATAACTAAATACAATGTATAATCTATGGTTAAATTCTGGATTTTTAAAAATAACTATGTGTAAAGCACACTTTAATAGATCTGAAGGAAGAGATAGACTGCAATATTTTTAAAAATAACCAAAAAGAGGAAAAGGGATATAAATAAAAATCAGACAAATGAACAACTCCAAATAAGAATTAGAAACATATTAAATAATAAAAATATAAAAGTTATGTCAACAGTACTGAGATTATGCTCATGTAGTTAAGGATATGGTATTATGATGTGTGAAGCATACTCTCAAATGGCTCAGAGAAAATGTGATGAAATGTTAACTGAGCCACTACTAAGAAAAGGGTATATATGTGTTCAATGTACTATTAAGAAGTTTCATTTTAAATTGTTTCAAATAAATGTTTGGAGGAAAATTTATAAGTGAATTATTTTAATATGGAACCCTATAATCCATTCTAAAAAAGTTTCAAATTATTATTTTGGATAATACAAGAAAGCAAACACATAAACACCATGCAAATCTGTCACACACTGAAGTCTATCCAGTTGTACAGAGTTCTGAGTTCCCAGGCTGGGAGTTATGTTGTGTTAACAAACAGATCTAGCCAGAAGCTCCCATGTGATCCTGACTTTCTTAGGAAAGGCTGCTTGACAGAGATGGCTACAGCAGCTAGAGCGCCAGAACTCAGTCTCGTGTGATCTGGATCCTAACCACAAGACATGGCTACCAAGTCCCTGTTCCACGCGTCAAAAACGAGAATATTCAGGTTTTACATCAATTCCCCAAGGTTACATAAATAGACTGCTTTTCAGAAAACACTTTAGGTCTAGGGGACAAAAGATGAAAAAAAAAATTTCTTACATATAAACTCAGAAACCTTGGCTTATTTTCTTTTACTATATAACTATAAATGTGCAAGCTTATCTCAACTTCTGTTCAATAGTATACATTATCAAAACTGATTTCAACATATTTTACTAGGGTAAAGAATATATCAAAATAAGTATCCTTCTCCTCCAGGTGAACCTGTAATAGATATTTTAATATGTCCTAGTTGTGGTGTATGCAAAAAAAGGAAATAAAATAATGCAACTAACACTTGCTGACACTGTCAAGACTTCTATTTACTTATACTTACCTCTAGTTACATACAGAAGGATCAAAGAAAAATCTTGTCAGATCTAACAAATATGGTCAAATGGCAACAATAAAAGGGCAAGCTAGTATCACACCCAAATGGCCTCACCAAATAAAAACCAACCAAACAAGCAAGCAAGGAGGAAGGAGAAAAGTTTAAAGCCAAGAGTAAGTCTCCCTTATTCTATAAAAATCAGAAAAATAGGCAATACCCGCCTCCCCCTACACACACACACTGTTCATCTATAGGTCAAACTGGTAACACTAAAACCTAAGCAAACTCTGGCTCTTCACTCTTATGCATTTTTTTGTATGCAAAGCAATTAATATAAATGCTGAAGTCATGTCAGTAACTATTACTAAATAAGATGAATTCAGAGACTGATAGTCAACAGTTGATAAGAACAAATGCATGACAATAATGTTCTGCATTTAAGTTTTTATGTATGTTTATCATCACCATTCCCAACTTCATGCATTTCTGATTACATAATAAACTTTACTCATTGACCATGGAAAGGTCAATGAGAAAGTATTTAACTGCACAGTGAACATATAATGTTCACTGCCTGTTCTTGAAAGAACACTTGGTGTTTGGGGAGACATTAAAAAATTAGTAAATCAAGTTCTCCCCAAAAGCTGTATAATTATTTTTCTCAAGAAATCATACAAACAATAAATACATAGTCTTATAAATTGTTTAAAGTACAGAAGAAAAATTCACTTTCACCTCATTTCTCAAAGGAAACTTAAAGAATTTGGTACTTTTTGCCATATAACATTTTCTATGCATGTTTCTGTGTGTGTGTGTATAAAATATAAACCTAATACGGTAAGCTTAAGAAGCTTAATCTCAGCAGTTTAAGAAGCTAAGGCAGGAGGATCGAAAATTCAAAGACAGCCTCAGCAAAAGCAAGGCACTAAGCAATTCAGTGAGACCCTATATCTAAATAAAATACAAAATAGGGGTGGGGATGTGGCTCAGCGGTCGAGTGCCTCTGAGTTCAATCCCGGGTATCCTTCTCCCCAAAAAGAGAGAAAAGGTATTATTAAATTCCAAAAACCCTACAATCATATGTGCATGAGGGGGTTTTTTGGTTAGTCTTTTTAAAATTTTTTAGACTTTTTTAATTGTTTATATTAGTTATATACAACATTAGGATTCATTTTGACATGATTATAAAAGCATAGAATATAATTTGCTCTAATTCAGTCCCCAGTACTTTCCCTTACCCTCCCCCCTTCTCTCCCCATTCCCTTTCCTCTACTCTTCTGATCTTTCTATTTATTTAGTTTTTAAAATTAGTTTTTAAACTGTGAGTCCCATATAGAGTTTAATCACATACACCAATCATTAAAGAAAAAAAAAAGCTCACTCTAAAAAGACAGATACATAAGTTTAACAAGAGTATTTTAGCAGTGCTTCCTCCATGTACTTACTTAGGCCTTTGTAAGACATAGGTTAAAAGGAATGTTCGCAGTGACTCGATGCTACCTTTTTCCAAGAGAATCCACTCTCGGACAACTGCTTCCATTATGGCTGTGGCAGCTTGAAAAAGGACATAGTCCACTTTACTAGTTTCTGAGGAAAAAAAATTGAAAACTTTCTTTAAACTGTAGTTCACATTACCTTGGGCATTTTGCATTTATTAATTTTAAAACAGAACTTTTCAGACAAGGAATAAGATGATTACCTGTTCATTTTTTAATCCAGTGACCTTGCTCTAGCACCACAAAGAGGTTAGTTCCTCTCAGAAGACACCTCAGGCAGGTGGCAGCTAATCACCGATCACAATTTTCACAAACTTTCCTCACCTCTCTTCAACTGTTACTTCCAAAGCATGAAGAACTAAAAAATAACACAGCTTTAAAAAAAAAAAAAATAAAAAATATAAAGCAATCAGAAAATATACTAAGAGATTCTCACCCTGTGCAAAAACAAAACTTTGTATCTGAAAAATCTCTTATTAAATTGGTCCTTGAACATTACTATTTGTGATGAGCCATGCTGTTAAATTATTTCGGTTTTTAAGTAATTAAGCCTTTAGCAGGATGACCCATCTCCAATAGCAAGTTCAAAAATAAACACAAGCATGCTGATGTTATTTTTTCAAAATATTAAAACAAAATGAGCCACATTTACACAAGGTGAGAAGTTCTCATAAATTTTCTGATTGCGCTACTGATCAAACTGAGTAAAATCCCAAGCTACTAGAAAGACCCAGCCTTAACTAGTGAGTTATATTTTCTATACTAAAAACTGAATTGGGGGGAAAAATAGAAAATTAACATATCTAATAAATATTTTATATTAATTTTCTATTTTTTCATCTCTTCACCAATGACTACTACAATCAGTTTCCAAACAGCATTATCAAAAGGGAGAAACAGTCAAAATGAAGTCAAGAAAAGGTAGAGTTTTCTGAAGGTCTGAAAAATAACCATAATGTGAAATTCTTGAAAAGTCTATAATTAGACTCCAGATTATTTGCCAAGATCACTGGTCATGAGCATTTAAAAGCCATGAGAAATTAACTCTTGAGTATAGAATGGCACCTTCAAGAACTTATCAGAAGAGCATGAAGACACAATCCAGGCACACTGTTTTCTCTCTTGTTCAAAAGCTCAGGTCATTTAAAAATCTTATGAATAGTCTTGACACAATTAGCTATAAAAATAAGGGGGGAAAGTGTGGCCTACATAAATTCCTATCTATTGTACTACTATATAGGAGGTCTAAACATAATAAAACTAGTAAGAAAAACCAATTTGGACCTTTTAAAAAACCTTTTATTATTCCATGCTACATTAAAATAAATTCTAATTGAGATAATTAGAATTCACAAAACTTTAAAACATTTAAAAATATAATAGTTAATAAAACAAAGCAGTAACTTTTAAAAGGTGTGATCCTATTATAAAAAGAAATGTTTAAAGTTCCAAGAAAGGGGGGGGGGGATGACGATTTTATTCAGAGAAGATTTAAAACAGAAACAAGCTACATTTAGGACATTTAAGGAGAAATATAGTACTGTCTCATAAAGTAATTCAAATAATCTCTCACTTATGACCCTCTTCTAAAAGAAAATGATGATTGTTTGCCTGTCTTTGTTTTCCTTGCATTTTTAAGGGCAAGGAAATATTTAATATAGATTTTTTAACAAGGAGGTAAACTCTATGGCACTCAGAATTTTAGAATTAGATCTCCACAGATCATCTAATACAATTCCTACATTTTACAGCTGAAGAAACTGATGCCAGAAGACTAAAGGGAGAAAATTTGAGGTCATAAGCCTAGCAAATGTTCCTTGCAATACTAATCCATCCCTAAATGCATATGCCACTGAAGACAAGATCAAATAAGCACCTTCTGATACTCATGAGCACTGAAACATACTTATTTTTAACTATTTATACTTATATCCTAGTCTTTTTGTGCCCTTTTGGTTGCTATTATAAAAGAATAATGACATTTCAAAGTTTTCAAGATACAACAAAGTTTCATAATTTTTTCTTAGCTACCTGTGCATGGTATTAAAAGAAGACTTCTAAATTACTACTCCTACAAGAAGCTGTTACTGAGAATGGAAAAATGTGGGAAAAAGAAAGCCAAATTCCAATTTAAAGTAAGAACTTTAGAAGCCTACTGATAGGAGATAGAACACCTATGTCCATGAGGCTTATTTTTACTCCTTGGTAAAAAGATATATGAAACTGTAAGATTTTCATAAAGAACATAATTCATCTAGAATTTCTTCTTTAATTATTTTTAAGAAGATATGTCACTGACTACTACACTGCCAAGATGATAAGTTATTTGAGAACACTTTAGCAGGAATGCCTTCCCTTGCCTGCCACCACATAACTTTCTTTAATAATCATTATGAACATAAAATTCATTTTTATCTTATCAGCCATCTAAAACTAGACCAAACCATGCAGACAAAAGTTCAAATGAAGTAAATATGAGAGGAAGAGCACTACATTCTTATCAAAAAAAGTTTTTTAAGAGAATAAAAATAAGCCATTGATGCTCAACTACTACAACCTCTTCTCTGGCCTTAAAAGATTTCTATCCAAAACACAGAAAAAATAAGGATCAAAAAGTCTTCTTTTTTGACTTAATGGTATTTATGCCCACCAACCAATAATAAAGTCTCAGATGAAAGAAGACAAAATTAATAGCTTTACTGAAGAATTTTTCCAAATACAAAGAAGTATAAGCTTATTAGTCTCACTGACTTTTTGTTAGTTTATTTCACTTTGTTTTGCCTAGTTCTGAGGTAAGAGGTGAATCAAACTCATTTCTCCCTCTGAAAAGGACAAAAGAATGCTACAAAGTTAACTCCAGAAAACGTAAGCCAATCCCTCACAGTTCTTGGTTCTTTAACAAGAACAGAACTGACAGGTTTTTTGAGGAAATAACTGACCCTAAAAATTTTTACTAATTCCAAAGCACCAAAGATTTCTGTGGTGAAGTAGGCTACAAGTACTCTTCTGACAAAATACACAAGCATGCAACATGCACACACACATAGACCACACACATACACACAGAAAAGAGTAAAGAAAATAAAACTAGAATGAAAACAAAAGAGAAAGAAATGAGGAAAAATAAGAACATATAAAACTCAAGTTAAAGAAGTTTGAAGGAAGAGCTTTAAGAGACCAGAAAAGGGAGACATCAAAGAGAAAATCTCCCCTTTATCAGAATATATTTCCCAGACATTCTATAAAAATGACATATAATCCCTAAATAAGAATGTGAAAATTCTGAATTGTGATTGACTGCCACTTGTATGAGAAGTCTTCTTAGAGGAATTTGCCCTTCTGTGCTGGTGGCAACTGAGTAAGGAGTTAAAAAGGATTTTTTTTTTTTTTTTGTGAAGTTTAGATGTAAACATTAATGTAACACAGGGCTATGCAGTACATTAATGATTATGCTTATCATACATGCACTCCACCTTTTAAATAGTTAATGTCTCAAAACCCATACTAATATTAAAAGCATGGCCAGAACTAGCAATACTACTCTTTAGAAAATTTTATCAAGAAAACAATAATAATCCAAAACAAACTCAAATCATAAAAAAGCAATAATGGTTCATAAAATATATATACTCTAGAAAGGAAAGAGTGATATAAACAAATATGCTCTAATAAAATACTTATAACTTAGATCAACTATTTCCAGCCAATCTAGAATGACAACTGCATTACAACAGAAAGTCAGATGGAACACTGATGGAATTCTAGTCAATGTAGGTAAGGCATGAGCCATAAAAACCAGACTAATTTTAGGTTAACAGTTTAATACAATAGTTTTCTAAATCTATTGATGATGAACAATTTCAAAGCAGTAAGGGTGAAGTAGGCCTCCCTTAAATTCTTTATGCTGACGTTTTACTTCTTTTACTTTAATATTAAATTAAATATTCTCCACAGGTAAAGAAATTTTCTTAGTAACACAAACAAATCCATCCAAGTATAAAAACTAATGACTTATAAGTAAATTAATTAAAATGGCCTCATTTAGAATTGAAAGAGTTATTAAAACTGTTGCTCTTAACAGTAAGAATTCCTGAATAATATAAGAGCCAGGTTGACCATTAATGTTAACTCCTTGCCAACAGAAAAGACAGCATTTTATAAGCCAGTCATATTCCTAAAAAACTATCTTAAATGAGATACTGTGGATATGACATTGACCAAATTGTTCACAAAGTGTTCTTAAGTGTAATTACACCTGCATCTCACAACAACTTAAGATAGCCACATCCCTTAAGGCAAATGTATCATTATTCCCACAATGCAAATGAAGAGGAGGCCTGGAGAGGCTGGCTTCCTAAAAGTGACAGTGGCAGCCAGATCTCAGTTCCAACACCAGTACTCTTTCCATTACAACTTAATGTGTCTCATATACTCTTTTACATAAAGCATTTTAAACACATAACCATAATTATGGCTTATTTCAATCTGGAAACCAGAGTATTGGTAACAGATAACCCTATTAAAAGCACAAGAATAAAAAGTCAGATGTTTTAGCTCCTAATGCTCAACTAACCAATTTTATGTTCATAGATGACTCAAAGAGCCTTTCAGAGCCTTAAACATGTTATATAAAAAATAGCTCCAACTAAGAAAACAGTCAAAAATAATCAGGCTATAAAATAACAATAACCAGTGAAATCTCCCTTACTATTATTGAAAAGCATCTAAGAAACAGATGGCAATGTCATATACAACTCTTAGAAAACGCCACCTTTGGACAAGAAAATTTTAATTCTTGTGATTTTTTTTTTTAGAAGAGAGATCACTTCTGTACATGTAAGGTACTCATAAAACAAATCTCACAAAAGTAAAAAAACAGTGCTTTATTTTATGATATACAGTGATAACCTATCTGAAAGTATCTGATAACTGCTAAGCAAGTAGAGTTCAAATTAAATGGCTTAAAAATTTTAAAAAATAAAATTAAAAAAAAACCTATGGGAAAACAACTAGAAGAAAACAGAACTCTCTAAAAGCAATTTTAATTTTGAAACACTGGGGAAGAGATATATTATAGTGTATGTCTTGTAACAAATGATATGACACTTAAGAACAACTGAAAAAACAGTTTTCCTCCCACCATTAACAGTTTTAAATTATTGAACACCATATCTAAGAGGGAAAAATCCAAAGTATAAATAAAGTTTCCTTTCTGGTTTCCCAGAATATCTTCAGAGCCACTGCAGTATGATAATTTTTAACAGAAAATTATTAGCTACAAGACTCTGCTTATTGTTAAAAGGAATTTAAAATAGTACATGTTCAGGACAGGAAAACCATATTTGATTATGTCAAAATATTTTAAAGTGAATACTTACCCAAAATATGCTTGCAAACTGCAAATGGTGATTTTGATTTCCTAAATGATAAGAATATGTGCTCTGCATGCTGGCGTTGTTCATTATTGACCATGGAAGGTGGTGCCTTGAGAATTAAAAACAAAAAGAGTAACTTAATGAGAAAGCTTTTACAACAGCAATCCCACAAAAGAAAATGTTTTCACTGCTGAAGGAGCAACAAGGGAACAAATTTTCTCTTGACTCTTAAAGAAATTATAGTATAAAATAAAACTTCATGATAAAGATTTAAAATATAGTTTCAGGGAAAAATAAATTCCTGGCAAGGTTTGAATCAGAATTCTTCAAAGCTGCCTGCATTTTATAACATAGATACCTAACATTAAAAGACTGGTGAATTATTATCAACTTTTATTCCAAAATATACCACTCAGTCTAACTTGACCCAGTTCAAATAAGGCCTAGATTCTTCAGAACTGGTGAAAATCCAAGTTACTAAAAAACAATTTCTAAAAGCAATTATTTATGATAAAAGATCAAATAATTCTATCTTAAATTTCTAAAATCACCACTAAACCAGAGAACAGTTAAAATTTGGAATTTATAGAACTGTTCTCTAAATAATAAATTTATCAGTCAAAAAAGCTAAAACTTCTATCTAACCAAAAATAACTTTTAAAGTCTGTTCACATTTTTAAATTCCACTTTGGTTTAACAATCTTTCTTCTAAACCAATCTACCTAAAATATATACTCCCATTATATGGTTTGATTATCTTTTGATCCTAAATATCTGAAGAGAAGAGGAAGAGATTGCTTATACAGCCTACCAATCCCAGTTTGGGAATAATAAAGGTTTATTCTTCTACCATCTACCCAAAATTGTTTCTGAAGCTAATGATTCAGGTAGATGATAAAAAAAAACAAAAAACTTTTTATTCTTACTAACTTAACTACATGAGAGGGTCATAATTTCAACCATATCAAAGAATCTGAAAGATGAAAAACATTTTTCAACCAAATTCATTAAAAATAATATTAATTTTGCAATATTAGTCACTCTAATTTCAGTCAAAGTAATATAATAAATATATATACATATATATTTATAAAATATAATAAATGTATAGGGGCTGGGGTTAATGCTCAGTGGTAGAGCGCTTGCCTAGCATGTGTGAGGCCCTGGGTTCGATCCTTAGCACCACATAAAAATAAATAAATAAAATAAAGGTATTGTGTCCATATAACTAAAAAATAAAATATTTTTTAAAAAAATGTATAACCAAGAAAAATGAATTACTGTAATAATCACTTAAGTGAATTCCTATAGAAAGTCAATTCTGATTATTCCTAATGCTCTAGCACCCTCTACAGTTCTCTAGATAAAAATGAAAATTATTTTTCTTTTTATAATTATTTTTTATTTGTTTTCAGAAAAAATGAAAATATTTCCATTAAAGAAATTGTTTATTTATAATAAAATTCTTTATTATTAGTTTTTAAAAGGATTTAGTAATAAAATATTATCAAGCTTAACTATATCCTATAAGTATTTTTGTCCTTCCATCTGTAATTCTTTATTCCCAACATTTTCCCTAGTACAATAAGAAGAGTTTATATTTTTACAAGGTATCTCATCATTGTTTGCTCACTTTACCCTGAATATATGACATATTAGTAAACATTACTACCCATGTTCTACTGCTATGTAGAACAAGTCAATTCTGGATTACCTCGGCAATTTCTGAATCATTCTCATTATTCTATGCAAATTTTTTTTTTTTAAGAGAGAGTGATAGAGGGAGAGAGAGAGAGAGAGAGAATTTTTCAATATTTATTTTTTAGTTATCGGCGGACACAACATCGTTGTTTGTATGTGGTGCTGAGGATCAAACCCGGGCCGCATGCATGCCAGACGAGAGCGCGCTACCGCTTGAGCCACATCCCCAGCCCATTCTATGCAAATTAATATGCTTATTATTCTACAAATAAAAATTGTTTCTAAAGCAAATGATCAAAAAGACACCCTGATAGTCATATACATTTACTCTACTAAGAACTGGTGTGAATAAATTGTTAATACAGAATGCAATGTACATTCTATAAATAATGAAGTGTAATCTAAAAGTTTATATTAACCACCTAGTTGAATACTATATCACACAAACAATAAAATCATCAAATCAATATATTAAATGGCAAGATGACACTCCTAACACCAAAATTTCAAATTCCTTCTTGAAAGCAAGATGTGGTGGTGCACACCTATAGTCCCAGCTACTCAGCTGGTTAAAGCAAATGATTGCTTGAACCCAGGAGTTGAAGCCAGCCTGGATAACAGAGCAAGATCCTGTCTCAATAAATACACAAAAATTCCTTCTTGAAATTAACCTGGCTATGGATTCCAAATACAAAGTCCCAAAAAACTTCAAAAAAAAAAGCAACTCTCAAAGATTCTAAAGATTGAAACTCAAAACCAAAAATACACATTTTTCCTTCAAATTTCCCCAGGTGGTACTGACCCGCACAACACACCTGTCAAACTTCTTAACCTTCAGAAACCTAAACTTATCCTTCAAAAATCTGCTTCAGTCTCTCTTTCTTTCATCAGTCTTCCTTAACCTTTCCCCAGTCCGCCTGAGCATGTTTCTCCCACCTCCAAGATGTACATTGGGTGTATATCTCTGTTACCCACCTTTGCATAATGAACTGCGACAGTCTTCATCCCCAGTCCTTTTAGTTTTTTTTGTTTGTTTGTTTTT
Source organism: Spermophilus citellus (assembly GCF_964194105.1). Lineage (NCBI taxonomy): Eukaryota > Metazoa > Chordata > Mammalia > Rodentia > Sciuridae > Spermophilus > Spermophilus citellus. The sequence continues at coordinate 74,617,296 of NC_138182.1, read as the reverse complement.
GTTTTTTTGAGACAGGGTCTCCTTAAGTTGCTGAAGGAATTGCTGAGGCTAATCTTAAATTTGCAATCCTGGGGCTAGAGTTGTAGCTCAGTGATAAAGTGCTTGTCTAGCATGTGCGAGGCACTGGGTTTGATTCTGGGCACCATATATAAATAAATAAAAAAGAAAAGTCCATCAACAACTAAAAAAATAGTGTTAAAAAATTGCAATCCTCCTGCCTCAGCCTCCTGAGTTACTGGGATCACAGGCATGCACCACCAAGCCTGGCTCCTTTTCTTTATTAGTTTTCTGACACCAGGACTTTATTTTACTCACCTCTAAATTCCTAGGGCCTACCAAATATAAAAGGGAGAGGCACTTAATGATAATAATAACTAGCATTTATTAATATTTAGCAATGCTGGGCAATATGTTAGATAGATACACACACACACACACACACACACACACACACACACACACAAAACAGGAAAGAAGAGAGGAAGGGAAAATGGAGGAAGGTAATTGGATTCATCCTTACAATGACCTTTTGTAAAAGATATAGTAATCCCTCCTTATCCTCAGTTTCACTTTCCTGAGGTTTTAGTTAACCCACAGTGAACTGTGATTTAAAAATGTGTCATAGAAAATTTCTGAAATAAAGAATTAGTAAGTTTTTATTTGTGTTCAGTTCCAAAAAGCATGATGAAATCTGGTGTCATGACATTCCATCTGGCCAAGGACATGAAACAGCCATTTGTCAACCATTCACTACCCACTCATTAGTCACTTAGTGGCTGTCACTTTGTAGCTATCCTGAGTATCAGATCAATTGTCAAAGTATCCCAATGCTTATATTCAAGCAACTCTTATTTTACTCAATAATGGCCCTGAAACACAAGAGAAGTGATGGTGGTAATTTTCAGATAGTATATTGTCATAATTGCTCTACTAAATAGTAATAATAATTACTATTATTATCATCATCATCATCATCATCATCATCATCATCAATCTCTTACTGGGCCTAACTTACAAATTATATTTTATCATAGATATATGTATGTAAAGGAAAGAACATAGTACACAGAGGATTTATCAATCTCTTACTGGGCCTAACTTATAAATTATATTTTATCATAGATATATGTATGTAAAGGAAAGAACATAGTACACAGAGGATTTATCAATCTCTTACTGGGCCTAACTTATAAACTATATTTTATCATAGATATATGTATGTATAGGAAAGAACATAGTACACAGAGGATTTAGTATTATCCACAGTAGGCATCTATTGGTGGTCTTGGAATAAACCCCTTGTAAATAAGGGAGGGTACTACTATGTAATTATTATGCTCATTTTACAGATGAGGAAATTGAGGCAAAGAAGGTGAACATAAAGTCACACTATTAGCAGGAAATTAAGCTAGAAATTAAATCCAGGAAGTATGAATGCAGGTTCCTAACTGTGAACAGAAATTATATTTAAAAGGATCAAATGTAATCACACCAGAGACCCTGCACCTAATAAAGGAAAAAGTAGGCCCAAATCTTCATCAAGTCAAATTAGGCCCTGACTTCCTTAACAAGACTCCAAAATGGCAAGAAATAAAATCAAGAATTAATAAATGGGATGGATTCAAACTAAAAAACTGCTTCTCAACAAAACAATCAATGAAGAGAAGAGAGAGCCTACGTTTTTGGAAGCAAATTTTTGCCACATGCATGTCAGATAGAGCACTAATCTCCAGGATATATAAAGAACTCAAAAAACTTAATACCAAAAACACAAACAATACAATCAATAAATGGGCTAAGGAGCTGAACAGATACTTCTCAGAAGAAGATATACAATCGATCAACAAATGTATGAAAAAATGTTCAACATCTCTAGTAATTAGAGAAATGCAAATCAAAACTAAGATTTCATCTCATGCCAGTAAGAATGGCCGTTATCAAGAATACAAACAACAATAAGTGTTGGTAAAGATGTGGGGGAAAAGGGACACTCATACATTGCTGGTGGAATTGCAAACTGGTGCAACCAATATGGAAAGCAATATGGTAATTCCTTAGAAAACTTGGAATGGAACCACCATTTGACCCAGCTATCCCACTCCACAGTCTATACCCAAAGGACTTGAGAATCAAAATACTATGGTCACACAGCCACATTAAAGTTCATAGCAACACAATTCACAATAACTAAACTGGAACCAATCTAGATGCCCTTCAGTAGATGAATGGGTAAAGAAACTGTGGTACATATACACAATGGAATATTACTCAGCATTAAGAGAATAAAATTATGGCATTTGCAGGTAAATGGATGGAGTCGGAAAATATCATACTAAGTGAAGTTAGCCAATCCCAAAAAAACCAAAGGCAAAATGTTCTCTCTGATAAGTAGATGCTAATCTATAATGGGGGTGGGAGGCATGGGAAAAATGGAGGAACTCTAATTGGGCAAAGGGGAGGGAGGAGAGGGGAGTGTGTATGGAGGCAGGAAAGATGGTGGAATGAGATGGACATTATTACCCTAGGTATATGTATGACTGCACATATGGTGCAACGCTACATCCTGTTCAACCAAAGAAATGAAAAGTTGTGCTATAATTGCGTACAATGAATCAAAATGCATTCTGTTATCATATATACCTAATTAAAATAAATAAAATTTTTTAAAAAAGGATCAAATGTACGCTAAAACTCATCCTTCTTAAGACCTGCAAGTAGAAAGGAAGCAAATCTCCCCCTAAGTCTTCCTCCAGGACCCAATACAGACATTAGGGTGTTTTACATAGATTGTGACATTTCAGTAAAGAAATTAGAACAAAGGAGCCTTTTTGTAGTCCATTCATGTTCTACTGTGGACACTAACAGTAAAGGGCTCATACTTCAGTATTGAAATGAAATAAATCAGAAGAGTTGGGAGCAATAGGTAGTGAAACAGCAGGAAAAGAAATAGCAGGTGACCAATCCCAGAGTCCTCAGGAAACTAAAAACAGGGATGGGGGGGAAACTAGGTGTGCTTCTCAAGAGTCACAATAGCACACAACCCAGAATGCATAAATCATAACTCAACTGACTGATGTCTACGGCTCCAACTGCACCGTGTCATTGATGTGGCCCAATGCCTTCAGTTTACAAAATCTCCTAGAGAACACAACCAATGGCTCAGAGCTGAAAACATTCAAAGTGAAACTCTGGAGATTATTTACTGAAAAAAGGATTAATCTCATGTTTAATTATTTGCTTTTTTTTGAAATACTGGGGGTTTGGGATGGAGGAAAAAAGAAAGACAAAATCTTTGGTTTCTATTCTAAAAAGTATATGAGCACTGATTATATGACTACCACTTTTCCAAAATCAAGGGATACAAAAGAAAGGAAAAAAGTCCCTGCCTTTTTGGAATTCTATTGGGGGGGGGGGGAGAGGTATTAGTCAACAATTACACAAATAATTAGGAGTCCATAAATTCTGCCTCTACTTATTCTGGCTTCCTCCCCACCCAGGCTGCTTAAGCCTTTCCTCAAAAAAGTCAGAAATCCCAATCATCAAATCCCACAAATATTATACTCCTTTTTTCCTTGAGAAGCAATAATTATTTTAGTAACAATGGCTACCATCTATTTACCAGAGTGCTAAATTCTTTACATATGTTATCACATTTAATCCCAACAACACCCCTGTAGGAATTATCTCCCCTCAAAAATATAGAGAGAAACTGAGATTCAAAAATTCTTACATATCCAAGATCACAAAGTTAATAAGTATTTTACCAGATCTTAGTCTATGTAACATTAAAGTCCATGCTCTGAACTTCCTTAATATTACTGCTGGGGACCTGCAGTTCGATAGACTAGTAGCTGTCAGGTACCTAGTAAAAAAACCAAAATAATATTCTTTTTAATTTTATTCTTATATATATATATTAATTGCAGGGTTGCCAGGGATTAAACCCAGGGGGGCAATTAGCCACTGAGCCACATCCCCAGACCTTTTTTATACTTCGTGAATGGTGTGACTCTCCTTTTGTACAAACCAGAGAAATGAAAAATTGTGCTCCATTTGTGTACTATGAATTGAAATGCATTCTGCTGTCATATATAACAAATTAGAACAAATAAATTAATTTTTTAAAATAACTAAATAAATGGTGCTAAAGAACTGGATATTTTTAAAGCAAAACATAAAATTGTACCTAGTAAAAAATACTATATGAATTTAAGATCTAAAAAAGAAAAGCAAAACTTTTAACAAAACATTAGAAAGAAAGCAGGAGAGTATAATGTAAGCGTAGGGAAGGATTTCTTAAGCAATAAAAACTACAAATTCTTTTAAAAATTAATAAATTTGCCAGCCACAGCGGCACACGTCTGCAATCCCAGCAACCTGGGAAGCTGAGGCAGGAGAATCCCAAGTCTGGGGCCAGCCTCAGCAACTAAGCAAGGCCCTAAGAACTTAACAAGACTATGCCTCAAAATAAATAATAAAAAGGGCTGGGATGTGGCTCAATGGTAAAACCTCTGGGCTCAATCCCCAGTACAAAAAAAAAGAAAAGCTAATAAATATAATAATATATTCAACCCTCACTAGTAAACATGAAAATGCAAATTTTAAAAAGTACTATCGTTTCTAACTGATGGTTAGACAGAAATTAAGTACAAAAACAAGTGTTTGGGAACTCTGATGTACCACAGATTATTATACACTGTTGATGGCAAAACAGAACATTCACTGAAATTTAGGATCATCTGATGGGTCTTGAACAACAGATATGTACGAGTCCACTTCTAGGCATGTATTCCCTAGAGAACTTCTCCCCATACACATAAAAGTCACAAAGTTGTTCCTAGAGCACCATAAAAGCAAGGAAGAAAAATAAACAATTCAAATTCCCATCAATAGAGAATACACCGCAGTATAGTCATGCAGTGGTTTATAAGGCAGTTAAATGATTGAGCTAGAATTATAGTTATCACTATGAGTAAACTCTGAAAATTATTCTGAATAGAAGAGGCAAATGACTATAATATATATATATATATATATATAGTATCATTTACATTAAAATTTTTTAATTAACTTTTTTTACTTATATGACAGCGGAATGCGTTACAATTCATATTATAAGCATAATTTTTTATATCTCTGGTTGTATACAAAGTATATTCACACCAATTCGTGTCTTCATACACGTACTTTGGATAATAATGTCCATCACATTATTCCACCATCATTTCTAACCACATGGCCCCCTCTCTTGCCCTCCAATCCCTCTTCCCTATCTAGAGTTCGTCTATTCCTCCCATGATCCATCTCCCTACCCCATTATGAATCAGCCTCCTTGTATCAGAGAAAACATTTGGCATTTGGTTTTTTGGGATTGGCTAACTTCACTTAGCATTATCTTCTCTAACTCCATCCATTTACCTGCAAATGCCATGATTTTATTCTCTTTTATTGCTGAGTAATATTCTGTTGTGTATGTATGCCATATTTCATTTTATCCATTCATCTACTGAAGGGGATCTAAGTTCGTTCCACAATTTAGCTATTGTGAATTGTGCTGCTATAAAGATTGATGTGTGCCTGTGAACCTGTAGTCTTTTGGGTATAGACCGAGGAGAGGGATAGCTGGGTAAAATGGTGGTTCCATTCCCAATTTTCCAAGAAATCTCCATACTGCTTTCCATATTGGCTGCCCCAATTTGCAGTCCCACCAGCAGTGTAGGAATATATCTTTTTCCCCACATCCTCGCCAACAAGTATTGTTGTTTGTCTTCATAATAGCTGCCCTTCTGACTGGAGTGAGAAGAAATCTTAAGAGTGGTTTTGATTTGCATTTCTCTAATTGCTAGAGATAATGAACATTTTTCCATGTATTTGTTGACTGTTTATATATCCTCTTCTGAGAAGTGTCTGTTCAGGTCCTTGGCCTATTTATTGATTGGGTTATTTGTTGTTTTGGTGTTTAACTTTTTGAGTTCTTTATATACCCTAGAGATTAGTGCTCTGATGTGTGAGGGGTAAAGATTTGCTCCCAAGATGTAGGCTCTCTATTCACCTCACAGATTGTTTCTTTTGCTGAGAAGAAACTTTTTAGAGTTCATCCCATTTATTGATTCTTGATTTTTATTCTTGTGCCAAAGGAGTCTTATTAAGGAAGTTGGGGCCTAATCCCACATGATGGAGATTAGGGCCTACTTTTTCTTCTATTAGACGCAGGGTCTTTGGTTTTATTCCTAAATCCTTGATCTATTTTTGAGTTGAGTTTTGTGTATGGTGAGAAATAGGGATTTAATTTCATTTTGCTGCATATGGAGTTCCAGTTTTCCCAGCACCATTTGTTGAAGAGGCTATCTTTTCTCCAATACATGTTTTTGGCACTTTTGTCTAATATAAAATAATTGTAATTTTGTGGGTTAGTCTCTGTGTCCTCTATTCTTTTTTTTTTTTTTAGCATTTTTTTTTTAAAGAGAGAGAGAGAGAGAATGAGAATTTTAATATTTATTTTTTAGTTTTCGGCAGACACGACATCTTTGTTTGTATGTGGTGCTGAGGATCCAACCCGGGCCGCACACATGCCAGGCGAGTGCGCTACCGCTTGAGCCACCTCCCCAGCCCTGTGTCCTCTATTCTATACCACTGGTCTACCAGTCTGTTTTGGTGCCAATACCATGCTGTTTTTGTTACTACTGCTCTGTAGTATAGTTTAAGGTCTGGTATAGTGATGCCACCTACTTTACTCTTCCTGCTAAGGATTGCTTTAGCTATTCTGGGTCACTTATTTTTCCAGATGAATAATAATGAAAAATCAATTTCATGATTGTTTTTTCTATTTCTATAAAGAACGTATTGGGATTTTTTTTTTTTTAAAGAGAGAGTGAGGGGGGGGGAGAGAGAGAGAGAGAGTCTCAGAGAGAGAGAGAGAGAGAGAATTTTTAATATTTATTTTTTAGTTCTCGGCGGACACAACATCTTTGTTGGTATGTGGTGCTGAGGATCGAACCCGGGCCGCAGGCATGCCAGGCGAACGCGCTACCGCTTGAGCCACATCCCCAGCCCCACGTATTGGGATTTTGATCAGAATTGCATAAAATCTTTATAGTGCTTTGGAAGTATGGTCATTTTGATAATATTAATTTTGCCTATCCAAGGGCAAGGTAGATCTTTCCACCTTCTAAGGTCTTCTTTGACTTCTTTCTTTAGGATTCTATAATTTTCATTATATAGCTCTTTCACCTCTTTTGTTAAGTTGATTCCTGTTGAGAGCCACAGCCAAGGGGCCCCAGCAAACTTCCAGCTGCCAGCTGATTGGCTCCTTTGCGGTGATGCTCACTGGGCTGTTTCCTCGCCCTTGCAGACCATGGAGCTGCTCATTGGGGGACTCTTTTGGCTCCGCCCACGTGACCCAGCCAATTGGCCTCAAGAGCACGAAGAGTGGGGGGTTGAGAGGCTAGCAGGAAGCCGGTGGTAGCAGTTGGGCTCCGAGGGAATTCCTGAAGAGCTCCTGTGGTGCTGTGTGTGTGTGTGTTTTAAAAATAAAGTTCGTTTCTGCTTGACAAGTGGCTCATGAATTATGCCCAGCCAGACTGCGGCAGATTCCCAAGGTTTTTTTTTTTTTTTTTTTTGAGGCCATTGTAAATGGGATAGTTTCCTCATCAGAGGATTTGTCAATGATATACAGAAATGCATTTGATTTATGGGTGTTGATTTTATATCCTGCTACTTTGCTGAATTTATTTATTAGTTCTAGAAATTTTCTGGTGGAATTTTTAGGATCTTCTAGGAATAGAATCATATCATCAGCAAACAGTGCCAATTTGAGTTATTCTTTTCCTATGTGTATCCCTTTGGTTTCTTTCATCTGTCTAATTGCTCTGGCCAGTGTTTCAAGGACTATGTTAAATAGAAGTGGTGAAAGAGGGCACCCCTGTCTTGTTCCAGTTTTTAGAGGAAATGCCTTCAATTTTTCTCCATTTAGAATGAAGATGGCCTGGGGCTTAGCATAGATAGCCTTTATGATGTTGAGATATGTTCCTGTTATCCCTAATTTTTCTAGTGTTTTGAACATAAGGGGTGCTCATTGAAATTTTTAAAGTAGTACATGATTTATCTTTGTTGGAAAGGGATAAAGACACAGAAAGAAAGGATAAGCAACTTTAAAACTGTAGTTACCTTTGTGGAAGAAGCACAGGCTGGAGAATAGCATCTAAAGAAACTCAAAGAGGGCTTCAAGTATATCTGGGATATATGTTTTTTTAACAAAACAAACATATATTATTTACTAATCTCGTAGGTTGGCATTTGAGTATGATTTATATGATTCTATGTGCTTTTCTATTCATCTGAAACACTGCATTTCTTTAAATGAATGGACCTTTCATTCTCCACAGCACAGCTAACTAGGTATCTTAAATAACTTTTCTGCTGAAAAATCAAATAAAAATGATACATAATTTTTTAAAGTATTAAATGTTTTTCTGAGCTTTCTAGAAATTAAGGAATTATAAGAAGCTTAAAAGTAGGATTTACAAAGATTCAGCACATACTCATTTACCTAGAGATTTTGTGCCAATCCCTACTGACCTTGAGTTTCCTGTTTGACAACTGCCTAGGCTATAAAAAGACAGGATAAAACCAGGGTCCACCTAAGGTGAGGATCTAACCGAACATCCCTCCACAAAACACTGGGATCCTTAGCACAAGGTTAAACTATTTAACAAACAAAATTCCATTAGGAAGGAGGAAGTGAGAAAGGAAGATAGAAGGAGGGGAAAGGGGATTTGCCAGTCTGGATTTCCAATGACAGATGAAAAAGGGAAAATTACATCAAACAACAAATAATAATAAGTAAGCCCCAAAATAGAGCTCCTGCCCTATTATAATAGAACCTATATACTCCAAAACACTTGAACTCAGTTAAGTTTAAAGTAGTCCTGTGTTGGTCATATTCCTAGACACTTGGAAAAACACATCTTAATCCAGGTTTCAGAGTTTCCCAGAATCACTTCCAAGAGTTAATACAGTAGTGTCCCAGCTTATCCACAGTTCCACATTCCATGGTTTCACTCTCCCATAGTTTCAGTTACCAACAGTCAACTTCAGTCTGAAAATATTATGTAAAAATTGAAGAAAAAAATAATTCATAAGTACTACATACTTTTATTACATATATTATTATAACTGCTCTATTTTACTACTATTGTTGTTATTCTCTTACTTTGACTAATTATAAATTAAACTTCATCTTAAGTCTGTGTATTCAGTATAGGAAAAAATCTAGCATATACAGTTCAATCTGCAGTATGTCTTGGAACATATCCCCCATAAATAACAAAAGAGGGGGGACTACTATACATAAATTCTACAAAACACACAAGAATGTAAGCCACTATGAAATTGCAGAGCAACAAATTAAGAAATCAAGCCAATAAAACTCACAGATGTTGGAAATGTCAAACAGAATATATAGTATGTTTAAAAAGACAGACTAAAACTGTTAGAATCAGACTTCATCAAAATTAAAAACTACTGCATATCATATGACACTATCGAATAAAAAAATCCAAGAAATGAGAGAAAATGTTTATAAATCATATATCTGATAAGAGATTAATACCTGAAATCTAAAAAGGACTACAGAATAACAAAAACCAAATAACCTGATTAAAAGATAAGCAAAGGATCTGAATAAATAAGATACACAAATAGTTAATAACCACATCACTAATCTGGTGATTAGAGATGTAGTTATCAATTTCATATCATATTATTAATCATATCATATTTTCATCAGAAAAATACAAATCAAAATAAGATACCAGTTCACCTCTATGAGGATGGTCACTATTAAACAGAAAATATGACATTATACATTATATACATGAATTAAATCATATGTTTTATGGAAATATGTACAATAATTATGTGTTAATTTAAAATTAAATTATGTATATATTAATTTTAAAAACAATAAATTTTGGTGAGATATGGAAAAACTGGAACCCTGTGTAATACTTATGGGAAGATAAAATATTGTAGCAGCCACTGTGGAAGGCAGTTTGGCAATTCTTCAAAAAATTCAACATAAAATTACCATATAACCCAGGAATTCTCCTTTGTGACACATAAAGCAGAACTGTGATAGATTATTCAGAATGTTCACAGCAGCATTATTCACTATGAAAAGGCAGAAGCAACTAAATATGACCACTGATAAATGAATGGATAAACAAAAAGTGGTGTACTTTTATAATGGAATGTTATTCAGCCTTTAAAAAGAATGAAAATTGTGACAGAAGCTATAACATGTACCTTGAAAACATGCTGAATTAAATAAGTCAGACACTGAAGAACAAATAATGAATGACCCCATTTATGCTAAAGTAAGTCATATTCATAAAAGAAAGAAAGTAAAATGGTGGTTATCAGGGGATAGGAGAAAGGAGGAAATGAGAAGTTAGTGTTAAATGGCAGGAAGTATTCCAAAATTGATGCGAAACACTAAAACTAATTTCAGAAAGACCAATGAGTTCCAAGCCAAATAAAGCCATATTACTAATATCATATTGAAACTGAAGAATTCAACAGCCAAAGAACTATATTACCTTCAAAGTAGTAAGACTGAAACTGATTTCTTAAAGCAACAAGAAGTCTGGAGAGAAAAAAGAATAACGTGCTTAGGGAACTAAGGGAAAATAACTATTAACTTAGAAATATGTATCTAGCTGGGCATGCTGGCGCATGCCTGTAATCCCAGCGGCTTGGGAGGCTGAGGCAGGAAGATCAAGAGTTCAAAGTCAGCCTCAGCAACTTAGAGAGGCACTTAGCAACTCAGTAAGACCCTATCTCTAAAATAAAATATAACAAAAAGCTGGGTATGTGCCTCAGTGGTTGAATTCCCCACGAGTTCAATCCTCAGTACCAAAAAAAAAAAAAAAAGAAAAGAAAAGAAATGTGTGTCTGGGGGGTAGATGTAGATATGCAAGACCATGGGTTCAATCCCCAGTACCACCAAAAAAAAAAAAAAAGGTATATCCAAAGAAGCAATTTCCCCCCTAAGATTAGTGTATTAAAGGCATGATCATGCAAATAAATATCATGTGAGCATACCAACCAAGCACTCTCCTTCAAGAAATTCTAAAGTTATCCCAGATACAAAGTCTTGAATGCAAAGGACTATGGAATAAAGAAATTGTTGCCAAGCACGGTGTTCCATGCCTATAATCCAAGCAACTAGGAGGCTGAAGCAGGAGGATTACAAGTTTAAAACTGGCCTTGACAACTTACAGAGGCCCTAAGCAACTTAGTGAGACCCTGTCTTAAAATAAAAATATAAAAAGTACTGGAATGTGGTAAAATGCACCTGGGTTCAATCCCCAGTACTGAAGAAGAAGAAATTGTTACCTATGTTGACTCAATCTAAACAAATACTGACTGTATTTTTAAATTGGAATTTTAAAAAGATAAAACTTTAGATTAAGGTGTTTTAAAAATTTTTAGTATGTTTAAAAAGACAAACTACAACTGTAAGAAGCAGACTTCATAAAAAAACTACTACATATCAAAGACACTATCAAAATAATAAAAAATCCAAGTAATGAGAAAATGTTTAAAAATCATATATCTGATAAGAGATTAATACCTGAAATCTATAAAGGACTACAGAATAACAAAAGCCAAATAACCTGATTATAAGCAAAGGACCTGAATAAAGAAGATACACAAATAGTCAATAACCACAGCACTTTTCTAGCTGAGAAAAAATATATAAGATTAGGACTGAGATATAGCTCAGTGGTATAGCACTCACCTAGCATGTACAAGACCTTAAGTTCCAGTCACAGCACACACATATTAAAATGTATATAAAGTTCATCTGTATAATCTTTTTTTGGGAGGTGGGGGCAGTGCTGAGGGTCAAACCTGAGTGCTCTATTACTGAGCTACACAGCCAGCCCTAGACTCAAACAGTGTTGAGCATGTTAAAATGTCTACTGTAACCAGCAAAAGAATAAAATTAAAAATTAGTAACACTGTTCATGGAATGATTAAACAAAGGATTATCAAATTCCAAATCCCATAAGGAAGGGGAAAAAATCAAATACAAAATAAGATAACAAAACAGTGATTTATCAAAATCACAAATGAATGTAATAAACTAATACTCTTTTTAAAAAAAAGATTATCAGCCTGTATAAAAAAGAAAATCCAAATTTATGTTCTTTATATGAAACGCATACAAAATTCAAGGGCATGGCAAGGCTGAAAGTAAATGGCTAGAAAAAGATAAGCATTCTAAGCAAAAAGTCAATTAAACTGACTTATCAGAAAAAAAAAATCAGAATATAAGGCAAAATGTTACCAAAATGAGTCAATTAACAATTATAAGCTATTAAGAGTCTGTAAACAAGTCAAGATGGCGCCTGGCATTTTGCAGAGGGAGTGGTTTGTGAAGTAACGCCAGCGAGCCATTAAGTGTGAATAAATGGCTCCCACTCCTGCTGTATCAATGTACACAAGTTGCTCGTCACCCCCCTGGTTATGACAAGCAACTTGTGTACATTGATACAGCAGGAGTGGGAGCCGTTTATTATAGGACAGGAGGGGTATATATACATTCCACACAGCTTATCTTAATTAACATAAACTAGATACAACAGTCAACCAATAAGGAGTCTCCACACTTAATGGCTGGCTGGCGTTACTTCACAAACCACTCCCTCTGCAAAATGCCAGGTGCCATCTTGACTTGTTTACAGACTCTAACAATAAGTAAGTCAACTAAAATGGTATAAATAATATATAGCCTCAAATTAAAAAAAAAAATTAAAAATGGCAGACTCACCAATCAATCCACTAAAGTGGAAAATTAACATGCCCCTTGGTAGGTGTTAGCTTATGAAGGAAAAAAAAATTTAACAAGCTTGATTTTGGGGAATAAATATACTGCTCCTGTAACTGGATATCAACACATTCTTTTCAAACACACTAAACAAAACATAACAATATACTAGGCCACAAGCCATATCCAAACAATTTTTTTTTAGTTGTAGACGGACATAAAAACTTTATAAGTATGTATGTATGTGGTGCTGAATATCAAACCCAGTGCCTTACCTGTGCTAGGCAAGCGCTCCACCACTGAGCCACAACCCTAGCCCCCCCAAACATTTTTTAAGTAAGTATTTTATATATAACAATCTTGGACCACAACCAATTAAGAGATTGATTTAACAACAAAAACTAGAAATGAATCAAGAATAAAATTTTTAAAATCATAACAGAAATTAGAAAACAAATATTTAACTAGTTTAATCCCCAGGACCACTAAGAAAGTATTTACAACTGATGAAAAATATTTCATACCAAACATCTGTACTATACAAAAATGAGGAAAATGTATAGGCTGAAAAGCCTACATGAGAAAAAGACACGAGTTAAGCATCTAACCTAATAACTCAGAAAAACAGCAGAATCTACCCCCAACCAGCAAAAATAGAATTAAGGAAGTACTGATAAACCTTTGCAAGATTAGTCAGGAAAGGGAGGTAGGGGAGGAAGAATACAAATAAACAAAAATTAAAAGAATTCAACAAAAAATGCTCCAGAAAATAAGGCTTCTAAGATGACTGCAATCATTTACAGTGATAAATAAAACTTTAAGTGATACTGATAAATCCTAGAAAAATATAACTTAAAAAAACTTAAGATAAAATAGAAAATCTGAACATTCCTGAAGCACTAAGTAAATTGTATTAGTAGTTTAAAATAGTTTTTTGTTAAATAAACACACTGACCCAGATAATTTTTCTAAACAATGAGGAACAAATAAATCCAAACATACACACTACTTCAAGATAGTACCAAAAAAAAAGAATATAAATATATCATCATAAATATACCAATATAAAGACCAGGTGAGGATAGCAGAGGACAAAGTCAGCTTAAAATAATATTAATATACTAGGTGTGCTTCCACAAACCTATAATCCCAGTAACCCAGGAAGTTGAGGCCAGCCTCAGAAATTCAATAAAACCATTTAGCTCAATAATTGGTTTTTGTTTGTTTGTTTTGGATTTTTGGTGATATTGGGAATTTAACCCAGGGTGATTTACCACTGAGCTACATCCCCAGATCTTTTTCTTTTAATTATTTTTTAATTCTATTTAATTTTTATTTTTTAATTTTGAGACAGGGACTGGCTTTGAACCTGTGGTCCTCCTGCCTCAGCTGCCTGAGTCACTGGGCTTACAGGTATGCACCACCATGCCAGAGGAGACCCTGTCTCAAAACATTTAAAAAATAAAAAACAAAAAGAGGGGCTAGGGTTGCAGCTCAATGATAGAGTACTCACCTAGTATGTGTGAGGCCCTAGGTTTGATCCTCAGCACCACATAAAAATAAATAAAATAAAGGTACTGTGTCCAGCTACAACTAAAAAACATTTTTTAAAAAAAGAGGGGCTGGGGTTGTGGCTCAGTGGTAGAGTGCTCGCCTAGAACGTGCAAGGCCCAGCCTGGGTTCGATCCTCAGCACATAAATGTAAAATAAAGACATTGTGTCCACCTAAAACTGAAAAATAAATATAAAAAAAAAAAAGGAGCTGGAGATGCAACTCAGTGGTAAAGTGCCCCTAGGTTCAATCTCCAATACTACAAAATAATAATAATAACCACAACAATTATAACAATAATAAAAAATATTTCCCAAACCACAATCAATAAAATAAATAAAATACAATTAAACAAAAGTTTTTAAAGTAGTTATTCAGGAAATGAAAAACTAGGTTAACATTAGAAAATCAACTAATATCTTTCAAATTAACATGTTAAAGGAGGCAGATCACATTATCAGAAAAGGAGAAACATATTAAGTAAATGAAGATCTTTAATTAAATTTTTGGTGAAGTAGAAATTTCCTTAACTTCATACAAAAGAATTTACACAAAACCAATAGCAGGGGTTGGAGGTGAAGCTCAGTGGTAGAGAGGCTTTGGGTTCAAACCCCAGCAACAAACAAAAACAAAATAAAAATGTGGGCAGAGTACAGTGATATGCACTTGCCCCCACAAATTCAGGGCCAGCCTGAGCAGCATAGTGAGATCCAATCTCTTTTTTAAGAGAAAGAAAAACTATAGCAAACATCATACTACTGTTGAGACAACAAAGGCATTCTTTTAAATTGTCCACTTATCTTCAGGGTACTAGACTCAATTTTTAAAATTTTTTGAGTTGCTGAGTTTTTTGTTTTTATTCTATTTTAAATACTTGCTATTTCATTATTTTTAATTTTTCTTACAAATATGGAAATTTTTCCAAAAAAATAGAATAAAACTCATTCTATCCTGAAATTACTTTGTAGGCCCAATGGACCCTTTTTAAATTTTTTTTTTTATAGTTGTAGATGGACATCATGCCTTTATTTTATTTATTTATTTATTTTTTTTTGGGTGGTGCTAAGCCTTGGACCCAGTGCCTTACATGTGACTTACAACCCCAGCCCCCCAATGGACTCTATTTTAAAATCTATAACACACAACAGAATCACAGTGATCTCACTTTTTCTACATGTTGAAACATTATGCTATTTCATCATCTTAGGGATTATTTCATCAGAACTCATCAATTATTCCCAACTATGCTAAGAAAAGACTAACAACAGAAGGGTTAAATAACTTAGAAGAGGGAGACAATAAATAAATAAACTATCACATTACCCTTAAAATTTTTGCTATAATTTCTAAGTTTAAGAAAGTGTGAATTCACAAAGGTATGAAATCTAAAGACACTATTTATGTGGTCTAAAGATTAATTATTTCAATGGGGCGGGGCACAACTATAATCTCAGTGACTAAGGTGGCTGAAACAGGAGGATCACAAGTTTGAGGCCTGCCTCAGCAACTAAGTGAGACCCTCAACAATTCAGCAAAACCCTGTGTCTCAAAATAAAAAAGAACTGGGCATGTGATTCAGTGATAAAGCACTCCTGGGTTCAATGCCCAATGACAAAAAATAAAAATAAATAATGAAGGTTTCAATGGAACAGTATTAAGAAACAGGAATTTTTCATTTTCCACCATAATGACAAAAAAAAAAAAAAAGCAGACAGTAGAAGACATTTCAATTAAGAGGAAAATTAGAAGAAATCTGAATACAGAATAACATCTAGCAGCACTCTCCATGCTTCCAATGTAGTAGCCACTAATCACATAATACCATGTAAATCTAAGACAAATTAAAATTTTAGTTCCACATTTTATTAGCCACATTTCAATGCCTAACAGCAGGCATGGCTAGTAGTTGTCACACTGGAACATTACTATCATTGTACAAAAAAATTTCTTGCAGGCAGAGCTGTTTTACACTCTATGGATGATGGTAAAAGTGATCATGTAAGTATAATCTCAGATGATTATACTTAACATCAGAGGTTGTTAATTAAGGGCAGTTTTCCCTCCCCTCTCAGGGACATCTGGCAGTATCTGGAAACATTTTTGGTTGCTACAACAGGGGAGTGTTACTGGCAACCAGTGGATCGAGGGAACATCCTTCTTGACAACAAGGAATTATCCAGCCCAAAATGCCAATCAATGGTGACAAGGTTAAGAATCCTGCTCTTCATGAATTTTCTCAAACCCAATTATAATGAATAAACACTGTAATAAGGACAAAAAGGAAATATGGTGTTCTTATCCAGTTACTCATTAGGTAAAAATTACTTCATTACTCAATACCCTGTGACAAAAAGTTGGACATGCCTGCTTTGCTAAAGAATATGTGACACTATTCTTTCAACATATATGCTGTGTGAAAAAAAATTTACTTGAGACAATTCACAAATAAAAAAATGCTAAAGGCAGATGTGTATATAAAAGTGAAGAAAAAAATGTTTTGATCATTCTAATTCATTTTATAAGTCTAAAAATGAAAATGATTTATAATTATGAGGCAAAGAATATACCTATCCTCTGAGCATTATATGCCATCAATGTTATCGAAAGTATTGTTTTGATGATGCTAGAGCAAGAAAAAAAAAAACAAAAGTGCTAAAAAGCAGAACCTTTTAAAGATGTGTTGAATGCCTAGAATTAGTACTGTACTTTTTTTAATATTTATTTTTTAGTTGGACATAATATCTTTATTTATTTATTTTTATGTGGCTCTGAGGATCAAACCCAGGGCCTCGCATGTGCTAGGCGACCGCTCTACCACTGAGCCATAACCCCAGCCCAGTACTGTATTTTGACAGTGGGAATAGCAACAACCAGAAGAAATGATAAGCTAGAATATTTCAAATGTGAATCAGTATTTATAAATCAGAAGGAAAAAAAAAAAAAAACCTTGTGAATAAGAGAATAGTATATGAAAGGCCCTGTGGTAGGATAGAGGACAAGAATGGAAAGGACTGAAAGAAAGCTGGAGTGGCTGATTCAGAGACAAACTAATTGGAAAGGAGTTCCAAGAAACTGGAAAGGTAATAACTTATTAAAAAAAAAAAAACTCCCAAAAAGCAAACAGTAAGTAGTAAAATCTCAGTTCAAACCTGGGTAATTTATCTCTGGACCTAGCACTATACTTTATGCCTTCCCCCCCACAGGAATTTATGTATTTCAGCCCACAAATTTATAAGTTTGCAACTTATAAATTTATTGTTACTCATAAATCACTATATCCCTATTATGAGTTAAATAATTTCAAAAGGAAATGCTTTATATTTTACAATTGTCAGGTTTAAATGTGCTATATATTTCAAAATAATTATCACATGCCCATGATGTTCCAAAAATATGCTAGATGCTGTGGAACAACAAAGAACCAACAATAAATAAAAGTTGAATACCTACATTCAAAGAGCTTTTGATTTATTGGGAAAAGTCAGTCACATAGTCATATAGTCTAAAACTTTAGGTGTAATAAATGTTACCAAAGCAAATGGTGTTACCAAACAACAATGTAGACCAAACAGTTCCACTGAGATTCAAGGCATCAAAAGTAGGAGAAAAGTATTTTAAGCTAATGGAATACATAAATATAAGGTTCTAAAAGAATGAAGAACAATGAAAACACACAGAAGCCCAGTATGCTAGAGCTTAAGGTCAGCTTTATGGATATCTGACCTGTGCAATTTTTTTTTTTTAAGAGAGGAGAGAGATAGAGAGAGAGAGAGAGAGAGAGAGAGAGAGAGAGAGAGAGAGAGAGAAAATTTTTAATATTTATTTTTTAGTTCTCGGCGGACACAACATCTTTGTTGGTATGTGGTGCTGAGGATCGAACCTGGGCCGCACGCATGCCAGGCGAGTGTGCTACCGCTTGAGCCACATCCCCAGCCCCTGACCTGTGCAATTTAACAGGGCCCCATTCTCAAAAGGACCACATGCTTAATTTGATGTGTTGTGGTCATAAGCCTGAAATTCTTAATAATTGTTATCTTCAAATCTGTTTTGTAAGTGAAAACCAATGGGACAATGGAACAGATGTTTCATTAGTAAAGACAGGCTGGTAGCCAGCCAAGCACAAACAGGGAGCAACCTTGGAGCACCACAAGTTCCCCCTGCCCCAGGTACCTGGGTTGAGACCTACATGTAGACTGGCAATAATAAGGGGGCTGGGGAGACAATGGACACAGCCTGATGGTCCGTCCCCAGAACCTGCCCCCCAAGGCAGTTACACAAATGTAACTCTGCAGCCTGAGCACCTGCACCTGAACAGGAACTGCTGTACTCAGGCAGTAAACTTGGTCAGTAAACTCCAGAACAAGGGCTAGGAAGGAGCATAGCTCAGTGGTAGACTGCCTGCCTAGTACATGGAAGTTCCTGGGTTCCTTCTCCAGCACTGCAAAAACAAAATAACAAACGAACAAAAGTGGGCACATGGACACTGCAATAAAGCACTTCAGTGCCGCAGTCTTGGCTGGGCACAGAATCACGAGCCAATCAAGCAGGAACAAAACTTTATTTTGAAAAAGCCGCTAACACTCTCAGCGCCAGCAAGTCAAAAACCGGTCCTCCCACGAGGGTGTCCGACCGGAACCGCGCGCCGACCGGAACCCCGGGGTCCCCCGGACCTCCCCCGGAATTTCCTCCTACTATCCTTCCCCAACCAATGGGAACTCTCCAAGAGTCTGGTAACATGAGTCCGTAACATGAGTCCGGTAGCAGGCCAAGGTGAACAGCGGGAGTCCAATTTGCATATGAATGTAAATCTTAACATAATCATCTCAGTGGCTAGCTGGCGTCACTTTACAACCAAAGGTGCCATACATTGTATATTTGCTTGTGGCTCCTAGCATCTGCCCCCTTCTGTTTAATTAAGCAACAAGCAATGTGGCTAGGGACCGTGCCTGGTAGGTTGTCCAATTTAACATATGGTTCTTACCCGTCATGGGAGAACTGACCTTTAGGCGTCAGCTTCCTGTCTTAGGTTGAATCCACTGTAATCAGAGCAACCCGTCGCTGACTACCGGTCCAGCATTCAGCCATGCTCGTGGATAGGCCTATGCACCAGTGGGGGGGTGAGGTTCTTGCCTCACCTCTGTTGGCCCCCAAATTTTGCCTTGGTGCCAGTGGGGGGGTGAGGTTCTTTGCCTCACCTCTGTTGGCCCCCAAATTTTAGACCATCACTAGTAGAAGGGAGGAGGATACAGAAATGCCACGACACCAAGCCAATTGATGGCTCCTTGGAAAAATTGCGTCACTGGTGACACCATCAGCAAAGATATGCCAGTATTACCACAATAAACATGGGGTGAGCTGGCAAGGAAATTGCATCACTGGTGACACCATCAGCAAAGATATGCCAGCAGTACCACAATTCGGTGCACCAGATGATATTTTACAATGTATACAACTGATATATAGTCCAGGCAAGTTCTGCAAGCAGTTCAAATTGGAGGAGTCTATCAATATGTCCATTTCCTCCCAAAGTAAATCAAGTCCTTGATTGAGCATTACTTGTTGAGTTATATTCATTGATGCATCAGTTTATACAGTTTACTGTGATAGCTATCATAGAAGCTGTAGTTTGGTTTTATCTCAGTCTTCACCGGAATTGGGATGGAGATGGAAATTCTGGCAATGATGCTAAAGAGACATTATCCTGAACAGAGTTATTAAATATAATGAAAAGGAATGGTGAAAGTAAACAAACAGATCTGTTAACCATCTTTAACAACAATCATAAACAGCTGTTCACCTAATTTAAATTAAACCATATAAATCACGTGAATAAAGAAAAAATTCGGATCCATTTTTTCATGAGCGCTCCTCATATAAGAAATATGGACATACACACATACAGACATACAACACAAAACAGAAGTGTGCACACAACATACAACACATAAGACAATAGTAAATAAAGGCCTTGTAACTATACTTAGGTGAAATCTCCATTGCAATGTTTAAAAACTCCACAGTCAAAAAATAAATAAATAAATAAATAAATAAATAAAAAAATAAAACACAGTCAAAAAATAAAACTGATCAGAAAAACATTAACCTAGGTTTGTATGAGCTCAAAAATAAAATAGAACTTTATGATGTGGAAAAATGCAATAATAAAATAGATACTGAAAAAAAAAAAAAAAAAAAAAAAAAAAAAAAAAACACCTTGGTTAATCACTGTCGCCGATGTAAGAATAGCCAAGCTGGAGCTCTGGATGTCAGCTGTTATGGATTTGAGTCAAATCATCTTCTTTTTCTGTAGAAATTGTTTTAGTTAATCTCTCTGGAATCCAAATTGGTTGCTGTTCATCCTGTGGGAAAACACAGACAGCGCCCCGATTCCAGACTATCACTGGATCCGGGCCTTTCCATTGTCCTGTTAGAATATCTTTCCAAAGTACCTTAGGCTTATGTACATTTTTGGGGTACAAATGTCTTTCCGCAGCACTAAGTCCCGATGAATCTAAATTTAAAAAGTTTAGAGTAAAAAGGGTTATTTTAAGTTTATCTTTGGGGGATATATACCCCTTTCCAATTCCCTCCTTTTGTTTTAATAAGTACATTTTAATAGTTTGATGAGCTCTTTCAACTATGCCTTGTCCTTGTGGATTGTATGGAATTCCTGTTATGTGAGTAATACCAAATGATGAGCAAAATTGTTTAAAAGAGGAGGAAGTATAACCAGGACCGTTGTCCGTTTTTAACTGTTTTGGAACGCCCACAGTGGCAAAATTTTGTAAGCAATGAGCTATAACATCTTTAGTTTTTTCTCCGGCATGAAGGGAGCCCATCAAAAATCCGGAAGAGGTATCAACTGTAACATGTAAATATTTTAATTTTCCAAATTCTGGCAAGTGTGTGACGTCCATCTGCCAAATATGGTTAGGTATTAGTCCTCTAGGATTGACTCCAAGATTAACTTGTGGTAAAAATGTCACACAATTTTGACATTGTTTTATTATATGTCTGGCCTGTTCTTTAGTTATTTTAAAACGCTTTTGTAAAGTATTAGCATTGACATGGAACCTTTTATGAAAATTTATAGCTTCTTCTATTGTGGAGAAAATATGTATGTCATGTGTAGATTTATCTGTTAGTTCATTGCCCATACTAAGGGCTCCAGGCAATCCTGTATGTGCCCTGATATGACCTATGAAGAATGGATCTTTTCGGTCCCAGATTAGACTTTGTATATCGGAAAACAAAGAGAAAACAGTAGAGGAAGGGGAAATCCTACCAGCATCTTCAAGGGAATTAATAGCATTAACTACATACTGACTATCAGAAAATAAATTAAATACAGAATCTTTAAACATCATAAAAGCTTGTAATACTGCATTAAGCTCTACCTTTTGAGCTGATTGTTTGGGTACTAAAAATGTAAAAGTTTGATCAGGAGTAACTACTGCTGCTGTACCATTGTTTGACCCATCAGTGAATATATTTGGAGCATTTATGATAGGGGTTTTTCTTGTCATTTTTGGAAAAACTACAGGATGCTTAGACCAAAAAGACAACAAAGGATTAGATGGTAAGTGATTATCAAATGAAACACTAGTTTTACACAGGATTATTGCCCAAGTATTTAACTCATTAGCTAACTCATCAATTTGATCCATAGTATATGGAGTAATAATTTTATTGGGAGAAATCCCAAACACTCCCTTAGCTGCTTTTATTCCTTTGAGTATTAATTGTCCTACAGCCTCAGGATATCTAGTAAGAATAGTGTTAGGGGAATAAGATAAATGTATCCACAATAATGGACCTTCTTGCCAAAATACTCCTGTAGGAATATTTTTTGTTGGTAGTACAATAAATAATAAAGGCAAACTTATATCAATTCTATCCAAATGCATATTTTCCATATATGTTTCAATGATTTTTAATACTTTTCTTGCTTCAGGCGTTAACATGCGGGGTGAATTTGGATCTGATGGACCTTTTAGAATATCAAATAAAGGTCCTAACTCTCCTGTTGGTATGCCTAGATAAGGCCTTATCCAATTTATGTCTCCCAATAACTTTTGAAAGTCATTAAGTGATTTGAGTTGATCTACTCGTATTTGAATTTTTGGTGGACGGACCATGGTTGAGGATAATAGAACTCCTAAATAATTAATTGGAAGATTTAATTGTACTTTATCTATTGCTATCTCTAGATTATAGTTTTTCAATAAGTTTGTAAGTGTGGCATAACATTCTAGTAATGTGTTTTTATCTTTATGTGCCAATAACACATCATCCATATAGTGAAATATTTGTAGTTCAGGATTTTGGTTTCTAAGTGGCTGGATTGCTTTATTAACATAAATTTGACACATAGTTGGGCTGTTAGCCATCCCTTGAGGGAGTACTTTCCATTCATATCTCTGATCAGGACCTTCATGATTCAGTGCAGGGATAGTAAATGCAAAATGTGGACTATCCTCGGGATGAATTGGAATTGAAAAGAAACAATCCTTAATATCTATAACTAAAACATGCCAGGTTTTTGGTAAAGCAGACAATTGAGGAATCCCTGATTGAGCAGGTCCCATAATAACCATCTCATTATTAATGGCTCTTAAATCTTGTAATAATCTCCATTTACCAGATTTCTTTTTAATGACAAAAATGGGAGTATTATAGGGGGATACGGAAGGTTGTATATGTCCTTCCGCTAACTGTTGTCTGACCAAGTCATGGGCTACTTGTATCTTTTCTTTAGTCAAGGGCCACTGAGGAACCCACACTGGTCTTTCTGATTTCCAAGTAATTTTGATTGTCTCAGTGGCCCTTTCTGAAAACCCAATTCATGTCTATTTATTTCTTGATCTATTTGAATAGGTGCTGTCATACCTTGTTCTTGTTCTCTTAATCTTTTTTCTTTCCTAAAGCCTTGTTTAGCCCTAGTAGTGGGCGCGTTAGGATTGATGTTATTTGTTAATGTCAATCCTAATTGATCTAGGACATCTCGTCCCCATAAATTTACAGGAAGATGATCCAATACATAGGGCTGTATAGTTTCTTCACATCCTTCAGGATCCCTCCAATCTAATACCATAGCACTTCTATGGGGATTTGTTGCCACTCCTAGGCCTCGAAGCGTTTGAGTGGCTTGTTGTAATGGCCAATATTTTGGCCATTCTTGACGAGAGATGACACTAAGGTCAGCTCCTGTGTCCAGCAGCCCATTAAAGTCATGTCCTTGAATATTTAATTTTAGCATTGGGCGAGAATCTAAATTCAAAGACAGCATAGCCCAATCTACACCTGTGGAGCCTAATCCCTTGGAACCTCTTTCTACATTACAACTGGAAAATTTATCATGCAGGCTGGGTATTATTAATAACTGTGCTATTCTATCTCCTGGTGAAATTACTGATATACCTCTTGGAGAACTAGCTATAATTTTTATTTCACCTTCATAATCGGGATCAATTACCCCAGGACTTATCATAAGTCCTTTTAGTGTAGAAGAACTGCGTCCCAATAATAAGCCTACTGTTCCCTGGGGAAGAGGTCCTTTTACTCCTGTGGGAATGATTTGAATTCCCATCTCTGGGGTTAGTACTGCTCTGGCAGAGGCGCAGATGTCCAGCCCTGCGCTCCCTCTAGTTTGTCTGATGAGGGATTTAATGGATAATGCGTCCTGGGCACTACCTTGATGGGGCTGTTGGGTTCCTCCATTGCCCCATATATTTGTGGTTTGGGGCCCCGGGGCATTGGGCCCTCTAGTCCGTTTTTTGGCAATGGAGCTTGATACCTTTCTCCACGATATCGTGGGTAAACACTTGGTCCTTGTCCGTTTTTTGATAACGGAATACCCTCTATGGTGGTTTGAGAACGGCATTCATTAGCCCAATGTCTCCCTCTACGGCATCGTGGGCAAATACCTGGTATTCTATTCCTTTGATATCCAGCTTTGTTAAACCCTCCTCTTATGGGGCAACTCCTTTTAAAATGTCCTGTTTGATTACAATTATAGCATGTTCTTGGCCTGGCATCTAAAGCCTGTTGTACTGCTGCTAAGACTTGCCCCTGTTCATTAATGTCTCTACATAATTTAATATATGTGTTTAAATCCTCATGTCTCCATGGTCTAATGACCTCTCTGCAGCAACGATTTGCTTGGTCATAAGCCAGTTGTTTTATAAATGGCATTACCTGTTCTGTATTTCCAAATATCCTAGAGGCTGACTGAATAAGTCTATCTACAAATTCAGCATAAGGTTCATTAGTTCCTTGTATTACCTTAGATAATTGACCTTGTAAGTCTCCATGCCCCTGTAAAGTTTTCCATGCCCTAACTGCATCTACAGCAATTTGTGCGTACACACCAGGGTCATATTCAATTTGTTGTCTTTGACCCTCATAAGGTCCCTTCCCCAAAAGCATTTCTATATTTCTTTGAGGATAACCAGCTTCTGCATTTCGCCTAGCTGTCTCCATGCAAAATTCCTCATTGGCAACCTTCCATAACAAATATTGTCCTCCGTTTAGCACAGATCGACACATGTTAGCCCAATCTGCTGGTGTCATGTCCAAGTTGGTAACAGATTCGACCATGCTTATTGTGAAGGGAGCTTGCGGCCCATAGGTCGTTACAGCCTCCTTTAATTGCTTTATTGTTTTGAAATCTAAAGCACGGTGAATTCGTTGCCCTCCTGCCTGCTCAAGTACAGGGCATGCTAATCTTTGGGGTCCTGCCTCAGAATTCCGTCCATCAACTACGGGAATTGAGGGCCGCTCAGCGGTAGATGGAGCTGTTGGCTGAGTTACGCCCTCTGGTGATAGAACGGAGTTGGTAGCAACCTCCTGTTGTAATTCTCCACCTGATGGCTGCTTGTCCTCTAAGCTTGCTTTTTTTAAATTTTCCTCTGTCTGACTAGCTTGAGAGACCTTCTCTTTTGCTTGACCTAGCGTTTTTTCTACCATAGTCTGGACCTCTAACAATTTACTTAACAGTTTTTCGGTTTGTTTTTTATTGGATTCTAATCTACTATAACCTAACCCAATAAGGTAGGATAAAACAAAGCCGAAGCAGAATGAAACAAAAACGGAGCAGACAATGGTTGTATCAATTTTCTCTTTCTCAGGGCCGAATAACTTCAAACCTTGAGCCAACCATTTTTCCCAGTTCGCCTGAGAAAATTCTAGGGCTAGGGAGCTCGAAATAAAAACAAAATAAATCAAAACAAGAACACATTGTTTTTTGAGAAGGTCATCCATCCTGTCGCCTTCCCTCAGGGGCGAGCAATTTACTCACCTCTAAGCTTCAGGCGTTCCCCGCACGGGCCGCCAAATGCCGCAGTCTTGGCTGGGCACAGAATCACGAGCCAATCAAGCAGGAACAAAACTTTATTTTGAAAAAGCCGCTAACACTCTCAGCGCCAGCAAGTCAAAAACCGGTCCTCCCACGAGGGTGTCCGACCGGAACCGCGCGCCGACCGGAACCCCGGGGTCCCCCGGACCTCCCCCGGAATTTCCTCCTACTATCCTTCCCCAACCAATGGGAACTCTCCAAGAGTCTGGTAACATGAGTCCGTAACATGAGTCCGGTAGCAGGCCAAGGTGAACAGCGGGAGTCCAATTTGCATATGAATGTAAATCTTAACATAATCATCTCAGTGGCTAGCTGGCGTCACTTTACAACCAAAGGTGCCATACATTGTATATTTGCTTGTGGCTCCTAGCACTTCAGGAAGTTATTAAAATCTGTCATAGATTTTAGAATCTGTGGCTTTTATTTTATTTTTTATGTTTATTTTTTTAGTTATAGGTGAACACAATATCTTCATATTATTTTTATTGGTGCTGGGGATGCCAGTGCCTCACACATGGTAGGTGAGCGCTCTACCTCTGAGCCACAACCCCAGCCCAAATTTATGGCTTTTAAATCTGCTACAACAAAGCAAATATCTACAAGCTTAGAAACAAAAATTAGGTTTAAAGATTGTCACACTCAAAGAAAAGAACACTATTTTAATATAAAGCTTTGAGTGAGCCCAATTACTAATGAAGAACACAATTTTAGAATTATTTATTGTATCATTGAAAATACAGCAGCAAGATAAGGGTGACTGTAAATGCCTGTGATCCCAGCAACTTGGAAGGCTGAGGCAGGAAGATCAAAAGCAACTTAATGGTAGAATGCTTGCCTAGCTTTTGTGAGGCCCTGAGTTCGATTCTCAGCAACTTATACAAATAAGTAAAATAAAGGTCCATTGACAACTAAAAAAAATATTAACAAAAAGCAACTTAGTTGTAGTCTCAGCAACTTAGTGAGACCCTGAACAACTTAGTGAGATCTTGTCTCAAAATGAAAAATAAAAAGGGCTGGGCTGGGACTGTAGCTCAGTGGTAGAGCACCTGCCTGACACATGTGAAGCACTGGGTTTGATCCTCAGCACCACATAAAAATAAATAAATAAAAATAAAGGTTTTTGTGTCCATCTACAACTAAAAATATTTTTTAAAGGGAGGGAGAGCTGGGCATATGGTTCAGTCTAAAGCAGCCCCTGGGTACTACTACTACTACTACTACTAACAATAATAATAATAATAATAATAATAATAAACAAGCATTTAATTATGTACAAAGTGTGAAACTACTTTTGATTTTTTATTTGACCTGTATTAATAAGAATCACCAGAAAAAATTTTAATACTCTATAAAATTTCATGTAATTAAATGCAAATTTACATAAAGCTAATTTTATGTAATTAAACCTTCTGAGAAAAAAAATTCTGCAAGAATCATCAGCTTTAAATGTGCTAAATATTTCAAAATAATTAGAAAATTATCCTATTATAACCTATAAATAACAGCTCTAGCAACAAATGCATTAGTGAAAAGATCCTTCTCAAAACCAAAACTTGTGAATCATATTTTTTTTACATGCTCCAAATATATATGAAAAGAATTTACTTTCTATCTTTGGTTGTGGAGATATATACCCATACATATACACATACATACACATGTAGGTTAGCATAGGCTAACCTAGTTATAAAATGTTTCTTACTACTTAGCAACAGCAATTGATGTCACTCTCAATTACACTAAAAATGAATTTGTTAAAAGTAAAAACATTGAAAACCTAATAAAATGAATTTACAGAAAAAACAAGCTGCAGAAAAACTGCATGACCAATCAAGATAGCACATAAAAGTATTATTAGAATTATATAAAATTGTTACCAAAATGTTTGAAAGTTATAAATTTATTGTTACTCATAAATCACTATATCCTTATTATGAGTAAAATACTTTCTAAAGGAAATAAATGCTTTATATTTTACAATTTTAATGGCACTTTTCCCCTGGTTTTTGAACTACGCTGGACCTTGCAAATTATGTAGCCAGGGCTGGCTATAAAACAAAGACAGTAAGTAGTTCCAGCCTTAGGGGCCGATAACTATGCTGAGCTTTCAGACCTACTAAGAAAGCCACTAAAGATAAGGAAATGGAATAAAACATGACTACTAAATCAGACCTTTATAGGTAAGGCAAAAGAATCTGTCAACCTCAGACCAACTATGCACATTCTAAACTTTGAAAGCCCCTACTGTAAAATATTCTGTCAATAGTTGACCTAATTTTCCCCATGATTACAAGTAAATACAGTAAATCTCTCTTCTCTAAAACAAAAGTGTGTTAGTTTCTATTCATTCTTTGTTACTCAAGATATTTTCCCTTTTATTTGTGAACAGTCATACCTAGCAATGATCAAAGAAATCATTGATAAATAGGAAGCCACAAATGTAGTCTTAATTCAGTCTGAGCCATGGCACACTTTCAAATTTTCTTTAAGATAAAAATAATTACAGACCCTAGTATTAACATTACACATTATACACATGCATAAAAACATTATATAGACTGTTGGGCATAGCTTGTAATCCTAGCTACTCAGGAGGCTGAAAGCAGAATTGAAAGTTGGATGTCAGTCTTGGCAATTTAGTGACATCTCAAAATAATTTTTTAAAAAAAAAAGGCTGTGGAGGTAGCTCAGTGGTAGTGTGCTTACCTAATATGTGCGAAGACCTTAGGTCTATTCCCCGGTACTACCAAAGGGGGGGAAAAAAAAAAATCACATGGTAACCACATATATACAATTTTTATGTCAGGGAAAATAAATTCCATGTTTGCAAAAATTAAACATAAAATAATAAGACATTCCAGAAAACAGTCATAGATTTTTCTAATTACATGCAACATTCAAATTTACTAAAATGATGTATCCATTATATATGATCCTATTTTTGTTTTCTAAAAAAAAGAAACGACTGTGTATATTTGTACACACAAAAACAGAATCGGAAGCTATATACTGAAATCTTTAAGAATGGCTGGGTACACATCTGTAATCCCAACTACTTGGGAGGCTAAGGCAGGAGCAAAACAAAGATGGAGACCAGTCTGAGCAAATTAATGAGACTTTCTCAACATATAAAATTAAAAGGGCTGGGGATAGCTCAGTAGCAGAGTGCTACCTGAATAGTTTCATAGTCTAAGAATTTCAAATTATATTAGAACATGAAAGACTTTTGTCCTGGGACTGCAGTTGAGCAACAGAGCGCTTGCCTCTTACGTGTGAGGCACAGCATTCAATTCCCAGCACCACACAGAAAGGGGCAAATAAAAAATAAAGGTCCATCAACAACTAAAAAAATATTAAAAAAAAAAAAAAGACTCTTGTCCTTCCAATCCCGTTCCCCAGACAGCCATTCTCTCCCATCCCTACCTTCAGTACAAGGGATTAAATTCAGGTGGCACTCTGCTACTGAGCTATCCTCAGCCCTTTTAATTTTTTATGTTGAGAAAGTCTCATTAAGTTCCTCAGACTGGTCTCCATCTTTGTTTTGTTCCTGCCTTAGCCTCCCAAGTAGCTGGGATTACAGTACCCAGTCATTCTTAAAGATTTCAGTATATAGCTTCCAATTCTGTTTTTGTGTATACAGATATACACAGTCATTTCTTTTTTTTAGAAAACCAAAATAGGATCACATATTCTGTTCTATACCTTTTAATTTATTTTAAAGAGAGAATTTTTTTTAATATTTATTTTTTAATTTCGGCCGACACAACACCTTTGTTTGTATGTGGTGCTGAGGATCGAACCCAGGGAGCATGCATGCCAGGCGAGCGCGCGACCGCTTGAGCCACATCCTCAGCCCTACCTTTTAATTTTGAACATCTTTCCATGTACATCAAGTCTTGCCATTTAAAAAACCTACCACCTAGAGCAATGGTATATACCGGTAATTCCACATACTCAGGAGGCTGAGGCAGGAGGATCATGAGTTCAAAGCCAGCCACAGCAACATTGAGAGCAATCCTGTCTCTAAATAAAATACAAAATAGGCAGGGGATGTGGCTCAGTGGCTGAGTGCCCCTGAATTCAATCCCCTGTACCCGCCACCAAAAAATATCAAATATATAGGGCTGAAGATGTGACTCAGTGGTAAAGCACCCCTGGGGTCAATTCCCAGTACCACACCAAAAAAAAAATTAATTAAATAAGGGGCTAGGGTTGTGGCTCAGTAGCAGAGAGCTTGCCTGGCACATAAGAGACACTAGGTTCAATCCTCAGGACCACATAAATAAATAAAGGCATTGTGTCCATCTACAACTAAACAAAAATATTTTTTTTAAAAAATGAAATAAAATATAAAAATAAAAACCCTATCACATATTAATAGGTGTATCATATTTTCAAGAGTTCCATGAAATTCCGTTATATAGAATATCACAGTTTATTAAACCATTTTCTTATAACTACACATTTACATTGTTTTAGTCTTCACTACAGCATAGTACAGGAAGCATTCTTTGTATATATAAAAGTATTTGTACAGGCTGAATAAATGGCAAGTGAAACAGCTGGGGTCAAAGCATTTATTTTTAAGGCTTTTAGAACATACTATGAAACTATCTTCTAAGATTGTCACATTTTATACTTCTACTAACAGTGTCTGTTTCCTCATACCTTTACAACCTGAAATACCTTTTTATTCTTAACTGTTTCTGGCCTGTTCTATTCCAACTTTCTATTCTTTTCCCGTGTCAATGCTACAATGTTTCAATTATTGTCACTTTTGTACTCATTTAAAAATGTACTTCATTTTTTGGTTTTAAAAACATTCTTGGGAGCCAGGTGCATGTAATCCTAGCATCTTGGGAGGCTGAGGCAGGAGGATGGCAAATTCAAAGCAAGTCTCATCAACTTACTGTGGCCCTAAGCAACTTAGTAAGACCCTGTCTCAAAATAAAAAATAAAAGGGTTGGGGATGTGGCTCAGTGGTTAAGCTCCCCTGGGTTCAATCCTTGGTACAACAACAACAAAAAAAAAATTAGTAATTCTTATATAATTACTCTTCCAGATATATTTTCTAATTAATTAGTCCAGTTTTTTTTTTCCTCCCAACTAAAAGAAAGGGAAGAAGGGAAGAAAGATTGTGACTGACAAAAAGAATTGCTAGTATACATTTTCTAATATGTAGTGCCACACCATGGAGTAAAATAAATAAAAATCGATACTCAGTATAATGTATTTTTTCAATAAAAGTAAAATATAAATCTATTATGTTTAATATTGCCAGGCATGGTGGTACACACCTGCAATCTCAGTGACTCAGAAGGACAAGGCAGAAGGATAGCAAGTTTTGAGGCCAGTCTAGGCAACTTAATAAGACTCTAGCCGGGCTGGGGATGTGGCTCAAGCGGTAGCGCGCTCGCCTGGCATGCGTGCGGCCGGGGTTCGATCCTCAGCACCACATACAAACAACGAAGTTGTGTCTGCCGAGAAATGAAAAATAAATATTAAAAAATTCTCTCTCTCTCTCTCTCTAAAAAAAAAAAAAAAAAGACTCTAGCCTCAAAATAAAAAATATAAAAAGGATGTATCTCAGTGGTAGAGCACCCTTAGATTCAAGCCTAGTACCACACACACAAAAAAAGTTTGATATTATGAAATATGAATTAATGATTACAAAAAATTGAAGCAATGTACCTTATACATAAGAGGGGCTCAGGAAATATCCATTAAATGGATGCTCAAATATCTCCTAAAAAAGTTATATTCTCTTGGGCCTTAATAATACATATCCCTTCACCTAGGATATCCTATATCCAACTAAAAAACTACAATTTGTCTTCAAGACTCAAGTTAAGGATCACCTGTTCCAAGAGTCCCTTTCTAGATCCCTACCGCAGTCTGGGATAGATGTTCATCATCTTTACTGTCACAGAACACTACTACATAGTACTTCTAATATTGCCACCCAACAACTCCTAATATTTTTGCCTTTCTCTCCCAATTAGCACTACTTTTTCAATCATTGAAAAGGTGGTCTTTCTCCCATCTGTCAGCATACACAGCACAGTGCCTAAGATATACATACTAAAAAAAAAAAAGTGGGGGATATAGAATGAATGGTCAGAGATTGAATTCCAGATCCAGACTGGTTTTAAGTTCACAGGCAAATTACTATCTCTGAAGCTCAAAGTTTCCTCATGTACAAAATTTAAGACTATCTCACCATCCTGTTTACAGAATTGATGTGAGAATCAAATAAGAATTTGAAATATATCCCTACATATCTGCAGATACTTTCAAAGATATTAACCAAATTCCAATACAATAAAAACTAGGAATGGCTGGGATATATAGCTCATGAGACCCTAAGTTTGATTCTGAGCACCACAAAGAGGAAAAAAGTAGAAAGATCAGTCATGAATCCCTCTTGCCTAGACTTACTAAACTCATTCTTGCTTTAAGACAAATAAAATTATAAAATATATCAATTAACATGTATGTTCTAAACTATCTCATATTATCACTTATATTATATAAGAACAACTAAGAACAACTATAAACAACCTAAGGGATATAGGAACAAAACTAAGGAAATTCAAGGAAAAAAAGGAAATAAAGCACTCTTTAGACTCATGGTTTAAATGAATGTGGTATTAATACTGTAATAACACTAAAACTTTGATTATGCTTTTCTCTGAAATCAAAATGCATCCTACATTTTATACCGACTCCCAAACAAGAAAATGGAAACAAATTTATAGATTACACAATCTCATTTTCAAAAAGATACATTTTAAAGATTTATATATGTATGCTTTTATACAATTAGAGATTTCCTATATAGACACCAAGAAAATCATCCCTGGGAAAAGTGGGAATGGGAGCTTACAGAACTTTTACTTCTTCTTATGTACCCTTCCTCATAGTTTGAATTATGTACTTGTTCAGAAAGGTATCTCTTAAGTTTCTTTTTTTTTAAAAAAAAATCAGGAACAATGTTTATAGTGTATTTTGCTTACATGTTAAAAAGAAGAAAAGTTACATAATACATATATATGTATTAAAACTGATAACTGGGAGGGGCACATGAGGAAATGAAGGAGACTTTTTATTCTATGTATCTGTGAATTGTTAATATCCTTTAAAAAATGAATTTGGGCATTACTGCTATAACTTGTAATTACATAATATGCAGCTATATCACCAAATTTTTAGGTTTACATTTTACATAACCTGCTAAATTCATAGGAGTCAGGAAGATTCTCACCACAGAGAGTACAGAATGAGTGGTTAGCTTTATTTACTCTGATAATTATCTAAAGTCATCTAAAAAATGTAGGATTAGGTTTTTTAAGCAAAACCATCAGAGTATTTTTGGAAAAGACCCTATTTAAACAATGTTACTTGTGCACAATGTTTTCAAAAGAATTTTACTTGCATACTGTGACTAATTTACAACAACAGTCCTTCCTCATTTTAGTTTGTTCACCTTTAAATGTATTTTGCAGAAAGCAATCTCACTGCCTTGAATCGAAAGATGAAGTAGTAGTTACAAGTATCTACAAAAAAATTTTAAAACTCTCTGATTACTATACCTTTGGGGAGAAAAATCCTGCTTTATGCT
Source organism: Spermophilus citellus (assembly GCF_964194105.1). Taxonomy (NCBI): domain Eukaryota; kingdom Metazoa; phylum Chordata; class Mammalia; order Rodentia; family Sciuridae; genus Spermophilus; species Spermophilus citellus. Next base: position 74,583,932 of record NC_138182.1, on the reverse strand, counting down.
GAGATCTATAAAAATATCTTTTTTACCTGACAGGTCCAACATAGTACCTCATTTTTGGCACTTATCCAATAACCTCGGTAGAACTGGATATAAATGTATTACATTTAGAAATCTCTCATCAAACAATAAACTGTAATGCTCATATTATAATATGTTGGCTTTGAGAAGATATGTGAATAAAAAATTAAAAGATTAAAAAAAGAATTCTTACAAATAATAAAAAATGCTGATGAGCATGTGAAGGAAAAGGTGTACTCTTACACTACTGGTGGTACTGAAAATTAGTGCAACCACTCTAGAAAGCAGTGTGGTGATTCCTAAAAAGACAACGAATGGAATCACCATACAACCCAGCTCTCCTGCTCCTCGGTATTTATCCAAAAGGTCTAAAATCAGCATACTAGAGCAATATACAGCCACTTCAATGTTCATAGCAGCACAATTCACAATGGCCAAATTATGGAATCAACCCAGATGCCCATCAACAGATGAATGGATTAAGAAAATGTGGAAATATATAGTATATACATATATACACATACACATGCACACAATGGAGTTTTGCTCAGCCATGAAGAATGAAATAATGGTATCTACCAGCAAATGAATGGAAATAGAGAAAATCATGCTAAGTGAAATAAGCCAGACTCAGAAAATCAGGGGTATAATGTTTTTCTCTCATATGTGGAAGCTAGAGCAAAACAATGGAAAGAAGGCAGTTGGCGGGCTGGGGATGTGGCTCAAGCGGTAGCGCGCCTGGCATGCGAGCGGCTCGGTTCGATCCTCAGCACCACATACCAACAAAGATGTTGTGTCCCCCGAGAACTAAAGAAGGCAGTTGGGGAGGGGATTGAATATCATAAAGCAGGGAAGATCACGAAGAGCAGGACAATGAAAGTGAGGAAGGAAGGAAGGAAAAGGGGAAGGAAAATGGGATACATTTAACAAAGTCATGTTATATTAATATATAAAGGTACCAAAGGGATTTCACCTTTATGTATATGTAAAACAAAGGAAGTTTAGAGGAATAGGGGAGGGAGAATAAAGGGAGATGGGGAGGAGGGGAGAAAAGGTGAGGGAAGGATGGGGACTGAATTCAAATTCCTTCCAGGTACAGATTTTGTCAAAATGAACCTGAATACTATGCATAATTATAATGCTGTAATAAAAAAATTAATTTAAAAAAAAGAGTTCTGGAGCCAGGATATAATTTAGTCAGTATAACATGTGCATGGCCTAGGGTTTGATCCCTGGCATTAGAGGGGGGAAAAAAAGTTCTGAAATGGAAGTCATAATGATCAGAGCTCTAGAGCAGCCCATCATTACTTTTACCTCTTTGAACCCTAGTTTCCCCCATCTATAGAACAAAAGAGAGAAGGCTTAGAGAATCTTATTTTCCAGAATCCTTAGTATCTAAGAGAAGTTAATAAATCTATAGACCCTAATACTAAAAGTGTTTGCACCAAAAATTTTGCTTACAATTTCCTTTGATATCCATCCTGAACTCTCAAAGACTTTGCGCTAAAAGTTCTCTTAAGATTGTTCTATGCACTATAATTCTACTAAGTTCATAAAAGAACTATATGGATAGCCTAATGGAAGAAGTATGCAAATAATATATTAGTAACAAAATATATTACTAATTATCTTGAATCTGAAATCTTATTAACAGCTTAAGTATAGCAATTTACTATATAAAAAAGTCAACTCACAGCCAGGCACAGTGGCACATGCCTAAAATCCCAGAGGTTCGGGAAGCTGAGATGGGAGGGTCTTGAGTTCAAGGCCAGCTCATCAAAGCAAGGCACTAAGCAACTCAAGAAGACTCTATCTCTAAATAAAATACAAAATAGGGCTGGGGATGTGGCTCAGTGGTCGCAGGCCCCCCGAGTTCAATCCTGGTACCCTCCAAAAAAAGTCAACTCAGACACACAGGTGGATAGATGCTAGAATCATCATTTTTAGTTATATATTTTAATGCTTAATAATCGAAGGATCAATAATAATTTTAACCATCCCTAAATGCATTAATTTATATCCTGTCTGGTTCTACTATCCTATAGGTTAAGAACCACAGGCTAGTAACAGACAAACCTGAGTGTGAATCCTCAATCTTACATTTTCCATGTAAATTACTTAGCACCTACATGTTTGAGTTCCTTAGTCTACAAAATGAAAATGAGAGTAATAATATCTATAGCTCAGAGTTACTGAGAATGCACTCAATAAATGATAGCTATTAATAATAATAAATTTGAATATAACCTTTACATTGAGGAAGTAAGGATGTAATTCCAAAAAATTAATTTTCTATTTTTAATAACTTTTTTCCAAAACTCTTCTCTTAAATAATAAAAAGCATGTAAACAGGTATCTATATAACATATGAGAGGTAGTGGGGTAGAGTGGAAGGAGAGAAAATCCGGCTTTAGAGTCAGACCTGAGTTCAAGACCTAATTCAGTCACCTAGTAGTCATATAACCCTGGATCCTTAAAGCTGAAGAAGGACTCATCAAATAGGTAAAGTATGTAAAGCATCAAGTTCAATATCTAGGATTCATTAAATAGTACTTACTATCATTTTCTTACCTACCCTTCATAGCTTATAAAAAACCAGCCTTACCAGGAAAGGTACTGGTAAGTACTAACACAGATTATAAAAGGCCAATGATGAACACCGATTTTATCCATTTAAGTAAAAAAGTACTGTTGTTTGTCTGGGTCATATACTCCTTCCAGACTCTAATGAAAATAGGGCCACTAACTCACAGGAAAATTTCAATAAGACCTATATGTCAGGGACTTTAAGAACTTTGTATTAAAGGGGAGATACTAGCTAGTTTATCAAGAATTTGGGAATGTTATCTAACCAGCTTTGTAGCAAAACCATACATTATCTTGACTCATAAGGAAGCAAGTAAATCCTCCTTTTATTACACTTGTCAATTTCTTAAGAAGCTAAAATATCTAGTGGTGTGTATTGAAACAAAACTTGATAAATGAAACTACAAACCATGCTAGTATGATGTTAGATCACATAACCTTATCATCGAACCAAAAGGAAAAAAGAAAATTAAGTCTGGCTGCATTCAATTATTTGAACGTTTGAACCAATTCAAGTAATCAAATAAGCATCTACCGTTCAAAAAACTACAAACGTGTCTTAATTTACAAAAACAAAGCTGAACCAGCAAACATAAAAGTTTACTGAATGACTGAATGTAGTTTATCCTTACTTCTACTCCCTGAATGGCTTCTTAAACTCCCTGAGTAAATAACCTCATCAAACTATTTATGGTAGCATAAGAACGAAGTTAAAGAGTACCAAAGACTCAATTCTCCGAATGAGCGACCCAGAAGGAGCTCGGTACTGGACCAAGTTTTGCCCCAATGACCTTGGTCCCAAAGATTCCGGTCCCTCCCTCCAGCCGGTCTTTCCACGTGCTGCCGGGCGCGGTTACCCCAAAGGTGGCTGGCTGCACGTCAGGGAAAGCGCTAGAAGACCCGAAAGCACGAAGGGAACAAGGGTTGCTAACAGCACCTGGACAGTGCCATCCCTTCCCTCCCGGCACCGACTTCTCCCGCGGCGCGCACACTGACCCACAAATTTTCTTGACCTCCCTGCCAGCTCCTTGCTCTAAGATCCTGTCTGCCAGGCACCGTTAAAGTGAAGCCCGTAGCAAAGGAAACCTTCTAATATCACTACGTTCCAATACCCTGCTAAGGAGCTGGACAGCCAAGAAATAGGGACAGTCCTAGAAAACGGGGACCAAGGCAGGAGGAAAGTAGGATGGAGACTCCTGCGCCACGCCACCGCCACCTCCTCCTCCGCTTCCAAAGCTCCCCGGAGGCCCTTCCCGGTCGCTGGCCCAGCGGGCGGCAAGGCCTTGCGTAGCAGAGCCAGCCGGCGGCCCGTGGATCCCGGGGTCCCGTGGGGGCAGCGTCCTCACCATCAGAACTTTGGCCGCGTTCTCCAGCTGAGCGATCACTTCTGGGGGCCCCAGCGCCGCCGCCATCATGGTCTCTCTTCAATGACGCGCCATGCGCTGCATTATGGGAGCGGGCGCCGCGACCGGCCAATCGCCGCCACGACCCCGGAGCCTCACGCGCTCCCGAGGCCGTCGCAGCCGCGGTCGACGCCGGCGTCGCGGCCTCGGCGGGGCTAACAGTGCCGCCGGGTCCTGGGCGGCCAAGAGGAGACGAGTGTGAGCCAGGCCGCCACGCTACCGTGAAGGCGGCTGCAGCCGGCGCCGGGCGAGACCCGGCTATCCGCCCAGACCGCGACGGCCGCACGTCCCACTCGGCTTTGAGTTCCGCGCATGCGTGCTCTTCTGCGCGCGGGTCTCCTGGCCCCCAGCTCGTGCCTTGAGACCCAGCACCCAGCCACGCGCGGACGCAGGCTCCCTCCCTCAGGGTCCTGCCATCCACCTCGCGTGCTCCTGCTGCTCCTTTCCTTTCCAAACTTTAATGCTAAGCGCGATTTCTTAGTCTTGGAACTGCTGTGCCCGCTTCCCGATTCTGAGAGCGCACCTCCTCTCAGAACGTCTGTTTCACTGCTCCTTCTTACCACAGGAGGAAGCATTCCAAGATAGAACTCTTCGTTTTCTTAATGGAACTCCTTTGTCCCGAGAGTTATCTAAACTTACATGGACCGCGAGTCGCTGAGAGACTCTACAGGAAAGCCCACCCTTAGCACTTAACCATTTTCACTTCCCAAGGGCTGTCTCCTATAGAAGGAAAAAGCAGGGACGCAAAACCTTGACCTTGACCGCCTGGTTCCTTCAATGCAGTAAGACCTCAATTGCCATCAGCTTTGTCTTGTTTAGGGAATTTATAATCGTAATATTAAATATACAATATGTGATGAAAGGTGCATTCAAGTATCTGTATCCCTCCAGCGCTTCAGTCTTTTTTTACAACATTCCAATTCAAGTAATCAAATGCTATTTCATTGTTCAAACTAGTTTTAACTGCACGGTGGTTTGAGTAAGGGGCTTGTTTTAAGTTGACATCTCTTCTGTAACTTGTACCTTTTGGTGCCTGTTCTGCTTTTTGGAACTGCATCAGAATTTCATTATTAACTCCATTATTTCTTGTATTTGACATGTCTACAACTTGAAATTGAGAAAGTAAATTAATGAGGTTTCTATTGTTTGAGAAAGGAAATACCTTTTATTTCATTACCAAAGAGTAAATCTAAAATGCAGTTAATAGTCCTTTTTTAAGAAGTGTATGAACCTAAGTGGTTATCATAGTACCTGACAAATAGTACTCAACAAATATTCTACCAAGTTTAGAAATCTTCAAAAAGATTGCATAATGACTCTAGCTTCAACCAAACATAATTAACCTAAGATCAATTATATTGTGACATTAAATGTTTGAGGCTTAATAAATACTTCAGATTGGGCCTTAGATTACAAAGCAGTTGTTTTGTGCAATTACATAAGAACTTCACAACTAGGCATGCTTTAAGAAAGAGGAGGAAAGTGAATGTACCACAATGAATCCTTTTATATATATAATGCACTATATCTTTATATTACATATAGTGTATATATATAGTATTATATATAGTTTATATTGTAAATAATATATAGTATGCATAATATTTATAATTTTTAGTATATATCACATATAGTATATACTTATAATGCACTAATTAAAATAGCAATAATAATAGAAGGGATATCAGTACAATAAGTGAATCAGTAGAGGGGAGAGGGTAGGAAAAATGAAGGTACTATCGAATAAAACTGATCAAATTAAGTGCATGTATAATTATAGCATAAAGAATCCCACTATTATGTATAATTATAATGCACCAATAAAAAATACATTTAAAATTTTTTTTAATTTGTTTAATTTTTTTTAGTTGTTGATGGACCTTTATTTTTTATTTATTTGTATATGATGCTGAGAATCGAACCCAGTGCTTCACACATGGTAGGCAAGCACTTTTCCACTGAGCTACAGCCCCAACCCTCAAAAATATTTTAAAATAAAAAAGGAAAGAAAAATATTAAATATGAGGATGAATATGCTTCCTTTCACATTAACATTGTTTTTAATTTGAGGCTTTTTTTTTAAGTGGTACTGAGCATCAGACTCAGGGCCTTGCATGTGCCAGACAAGTGCTCTGCCATTGAGCTACATCACCAGCATGAATTTGAGGCTTTATAAAGTAAGTTATAGCATCTCACATAACTGGGAGCCATAACTTCAGCACAAAATTGAAGTTTTAGAATCTCAATATCGAAAGCACTTTAAAATTCACCTTTTTATTTTTTAACTCTCTTCCAATGCCTAACACTTGTTATTCTTTGACTCATTATTCAATAATAACATTCTAGGAATCATTAAAGTAGTATTTCAGCCTATCCTGCATGTTCTTCACATCCTAAAATAGAAGAAAAGAAGAAATTTCAAACAGTTTGTCGCTAGGCATGAGAGAAATGTTTATAGTCTAGAAAAGGGTAGATGCCTGGTTAAAATCAAGAACATTTTATAATACATCCCCCCTAGTTTCAGAGTATTCTTTGTACACCTGTGATGCCTTAGGCTCCAAAACATCCCTTTTTATTCTTTGCCAATGGGATTTGCTTTATAGACAAATTTATTTTCTGTCTTTCTTAAATAGTTACTTTCTGGAAACATTTGTTAAGCCAAAATATAGCTGCTCACCATCCCTGCTACTGTCATTCTGGTGCAAAAGGATAGCCAACTGTTGTACATAATAGATAATGCTAGTTTAAAACTAGAAGATAATGTAGAGAGTATAGAATCTTAAGATTTGGGGACTGAAAATACTTTTAAGGATTTTCTGGTTTTCAGATTTAAAAAATAAGACCAAAGAAGTTAAATGACTTAGGAGGTACAACTTAAAGGTGTGTAGTCAAATATGAATGCAAGGTTTTTCTGTTATTATGGAATGGCAATCACTTGAGTATTTATTTATCACAGTGCTTAATGCTATAAGTTATTGAAATTGGAATCATCTTTGCTTCCAAAGAATTTGAGATATATATGAAAAGATAAGACTAACATTTAGAGTGCCAGGGCTGTAGCTCAGCAGCAGAATGCTTGCCTAGCATGAGTGAGGCACTGGGTTCAATCCTCAGCACCACATAAACAAATAAATAAATAAAATAAAGGCATCTGTCCATCTACAACTACAAAAAAATAAAATAAAATAATAATAACAGTTAATTCATTCATATTCCATCACTTCTCTCATTGCTTTCCATTTTCTATGCTATAAAAAGTACATTTGTCTTTGTCCCTGATTCTGGGAAGAATATACCTTGGATGGTAGGATATTTTTTGTTATTCATGACAAGCCCCTTGTAATCACACCTGAGTTTGAGCTAATGAGGTATCCTAGGATGGACTGGTCATGAGAAAGACAAAGTAATTAGAAGGTTAGAACTTTGTCTCACCCACTGGCCTCTGAAAAGGAAAGGGGGAGAAGCATACACTAGAAATTTGAGTTATTCAACAAGGAGATGGAGGTTGATGAATCCATCCCCCCATGTGTATGGACACACCCAAACTTAGTGAAGGCAGAGGCTCCCGTGCTTGAGACTCTTCCACACCTCACACTATGTGGCTCTTCATCTGGCTATTCACTATGTTCTTTATAATAAACTGGTAGATGTCAGTAGTATTTTCCTGAGTTCTGTAGGTCATTCTAGCAAATTATTAAACCTGCAAAGGGGATTTTTAGAATCCTTAGCTTAGATTCAGCACATCAGATCTGTGAGTGGCCTACAGGACTTGTTACTGCCAACTGCCTTCTGAACTGAAGGAAATTCTGTGAGACTGAACTCTTGGCTTCTGGAGTCTGCAGTAGCTATGAGTAATTAAGGTCAGAATTAAATTGACCTTAGAATACCCAGTTAGTGTTGGAGAATTACAGACCAACATATGGAAAAATTTCTAGAAACACAACCTTCCAAGACTGAATCACAAAGCAATTGATAATCTGAATAGACCTATAACTAGTAAAAAGATTGTATCACAAGTCAAAATCCTCCTAACAATACCCAGCAACAATCAACAACAAAAACTTCTAAAACAATAAAGCCTAGTACCAAGTGGTTTCACTGGTAAATTCTCTCAGACATTTAAGAATTAAAATTAATCCCCAAATCTTGAAAAATCTAAGAGGTAAGAATAAGTCCAAACTCATTCTATGAGACTAGCATTATCCTCACAACAAACCCAAAGACAACACAAGAAAACTATAGACCAATATTCCTCATGAGTATTTCCTCAGAAACATACTGACAGAATTTGAGTACATTAAAAGACCATGACTAGGGAGAATTTATTCCTGGAATTCAAAAACAGCTCAGCATTGCTAGGGTTTGAATATGGGTAGTGTCCATCAAATGTCCACGTTAAAGGCTTGTTTTGCAGAGTGGTGTTATTGGGAGATGCTGTGCACCTTTAGAAAGTGGAGCCTTGTGGGAGGTCCTTAAGTCATTGAGGGTTTGCCCTTGAAAGGGATGGTGGGACCTTGCCAATCATGGTTTTTTTTTTTTTTTTTTTTTTTTTTGGTGCTGGGGGTTAAATCCATGCACACATAACTACTGATTCACATCCTCAGCCCTTTTGATTTTTTAAATTTATTTATTTATTCTAATTTGTTATATATAACAGGAGAATGCATTTCAGTTCATAGTACACATATAGAGCACAACTTTTCATGTCTCTGGTTGTACACAAAGTAGAGTCACACCATTCGTGTCTTCATACTGTACTTGGGGTAATGATGTCCCTCCTACCCCTCTTCCCTTCCCTCCCACTCCTTCCCCTTTGCCATATCTAAAGTTCCTCAATTCCTCCCATGCTCCCCCCTCCACCCATTCCCATTATGGATCAGCATCCTCATATCATAGAAAATATTCAGCATTTGGTTTTTTGGGATTGTCAGCCTTTTTTATTTTTTATTTTGAGACAGGGTATTCCTAAATCGCTTAGGACCTCAATAAATTGCTGAGGCTGGCTTTGAACTGCTATCCTCCTGCCTCAGCCATCTAGTCACTGGGATTACAGGAGTGCATCACTGTGCCCAGCACCAATCATTTTTGGTTTTTAACTTTGTAATAACAACATTTCATATTTTGTCTTTCCACATTTTTTCTTAGTACATTATAGTTGATATGATGATGGGATTTGTTGTTACATATTCATAAATGCACAGAATATAATAATAAAATTTGTCTACTATCACTCCCCAGCACTTCTGCCAATCATGTTTTCACATAAGAAAAACATTTGTCAAAATCAACACTCTTTCATTATTTAAAAGAAAGAAAACTTAACAAACTAAGAACATTAAGAAACAAAAGCTACCTCAACATAATAGAGGCATATATGAAAAATTCCACAGCCAAAAATACTGAAAGTATTTTTCTTCTAGATGAAGATCTAGAAGTGATTTGGGAATACCCTGTCTTCAAGATGAAGACAAAGATGTCCACTTTTACCACTTATGTTCAATGTAGTACCGGAAGTCCTAGTCAGAATAAATAGGCAAGAAAAAGAAATAAAAGTTATTTAAATTGGAAAGGAAGAGGTGAAATTATCTGTTTACAAATGACATGTAGAGAACCCTAAAAGTTCCACAAAAAAATCTGGGAGAACAAATAAATAAATTCAGCAAAATTGCATGTTACAAAATCAACATACAGGGTTGGGGTTGTAGTTCAGTGGCACAGTGCTCACCTAGCATATGCGAGGCTCTGGGTTCAATCCTCAGCACCACATAAAAATAAATAAATAAAATAAAGATGATATTGTGTCCAATAAAAATCAACATACAAACATTAAGTTGCATTTCTATATATTAATGAGTCATCCAAGAAGGAAATTAAGAAAATGATTTTATTTACAGTAGCATCAGAAAAAAATGAAATACTTAAACTTAACTGAGGATGTAGAAGTCTTATTCAATGAAAATCACAAAATGTTGCTGAACAAAATTAAATACAAATAAATGGAAAGATAGCTAATATTCATGGGTTGCAAGATTCAATATTATTAAGATGTCAACATTACCTGAGTGATAAACAAATTCAATGCAACTGCTAAAAATCCCAGTGGTATTTTTTGCAAAGATAGAAAAAAATCCATCCTACAATTCATATGGGATTTCAAAGGACCTCAAATACCCAAAACAATCCTGAAAAAGAAGAGCCAAAATCAGAAGTCTTACACTTCTAATTTCAAAACCTATTACGAGGCTACAGAAATCAATATAATGTGGCACTCGTATAATGACAGACATGAAATACATGGAGAGCCCCTAAACGAACCTTTACATATCTGATCAATAATTTCTGTCAAGAATGCCAAGACTATTCAATGGAGAAAACAATCTTTCAGGGCTGGGGATGTGGCTCAAGCGGTAGCACACTCGCCTGCCATGCGTGCGGCCCGGGTTCGATCCTCAGCACCACATACAAAGATGTTGTGTCTGCCGAAAACTAAAAAAAAAAATATTAAAAAATTATCTAAAAAATTTAAAAAAAAAGAAAACAATCTTTCAATAAATTGTATTGGGAAAACTAAATAGCCACATGCAAAAGAATTAAGTTGGACTTTTACCTTGTACCATATTCAAAATGGATCAAAGCGCTAAATGTAAGACCTAAAATTCTTAGAAGAACGCATAGAGGTAAAAGTTCATTATCTTGGACTTGGCAATGATCCCTAAGGTAAGACAAACAGTAAATAAGAAAAAAAGTAAAAAATAGATAACTGGTGTTAGACCACATCACAAAGAAAAGACCACTGACTCCAACTGAAATCAAATTAAAGCAAGCTTATAATTTTGACCGGCCAGGCTGCCTCTCCCAACAAAAACCGCGGAAACAAAAGACAGCCCCAAAGCTCTTCCAGAGCGCAGCTTTATAGCCCAGAAAGTTACACAAAGGAGGGTTTGAGAACTTACAGATAACAAAATTTTGACAAGCACAACACAAAGGCAAGAAGTAGATCTCTGCACAGGATTTATGAGGCACCATTAGAGTTCCAGAGAGGGTCCTTATCTGGCCAGGGAAAGCCAGAATTTATGAGGGCCACTAAAGTTCCAGAGAGGGTTGTTATCTGGTCAGGGAAAGCCAGGCATGGGTGAGTTCAAGGCACGGGCAGGCATTCTAAGCAAGTTTAGACATCACAGTAATTTATAGTAAAGCCGAAATTAGCTTTTCATGCCTTTGTGGCAAGATGGCTCCCAATCTTAAGAGGGAATTAGGCTGGGTTTATCACTGGATTACATAAACATTTAAAAAACTGTCCAAACATATGAAAAGATGCTCAACATTATCAGTCATTAGGGAAAAACAAATCAAAACCATGAGATAATTCACACCCATGCAAAAAAAAAATAGCAATAATGAATGAGTATGTAGAAATATTGGAACCCTTGTGCAATGTTGGTACTGGTAGGCAATATGTCACTTGTTGAGTGTGTGGGAGATCTTGCCTTTTGGTTTCGTTTCCCCATCTAGTTTCTCTCCACTAAAGTTAAGTTTCCGTCTCTGGAGAAGAACATCACCTAATCTCTCACTCCTCCCCCTCCTCTCTGAAGGGTGCCAAGCCAAAGGGCGCCAAAGTCAAAAGTTTTCTCAACCAATCCCTGCGGGACTCAGTGTCCACTCACGAGTTGCTGAGTCACCCTGCCAATCAGCACCCATTCTGTGTCACCCTGCCACGTGGCCAAAGCAACCCTTCTTAAGCTGAAGGTTCCAGGCTCACGCTGCTGCTGCTACTCTCTCTCTCTCCTTTCTACCCCTTCAGGCAGCCCCCCAATAAAATCTCTTGGTTGAATTTCAGTCTCTCATCTTTTACCACTGAGTTATATTCCCAGCCCTTCTCATATTTTATTTTGAGACCTGGTCTCAAAGTTGCCCGGGCTGGCCTACCACTTGCAATCTTCCTGCCTCAGCCTCCCAAGTTGCCAGTGTTAACAGCCATGCACCATTGTGCCTGGCTAGACTTTCAGTTCTGTAAGATGAAAATTTTAGAGATCTGTTGAACAATAATTTAAAAATTTTGAATATATTTAACACTTCTGAACTGTATACTTAAAAATGGTTTAGCTGCTAATGTGTATATTCTTTATTGCTTGTAGAATTTTTAAAATAGTAGTATATTAAGCAAATGATTTTTATGTAAAATTTGACTGCTTTGCTTAATAAGATAATAGAGGGTACTTAGTTCTCTTTCCCTTTTTGCAAGATGGTGAGTGAAATGGCTGAGAAGAAACCCAAGAAAGGGAAGCCCCGCTGCAGCTGAAACCCTGTCCTGGTTAGAGGACTTGGCAGACACTCCTGATCTGCTATTTATTCCCAAAAGGCCATGTACAAAAGAAAGTACTTCACTGCTAAATCCAAGGTTGAGAAGAAGGAGGAGAAGGCCCTTGCTACTGTTACAAAACTAACCGGTGTTGACAAGAACGGTAGTATCAGAGTGGTTAAGTTGTTGAGCCATGACAAACCAATCAACCAAGCTTCAGTCAGCATGTGAGAAAACTGCAAGCCAGCATCACTCCTGGACCATCCTGATCATCTTACCAGGTGCCGCACAGGCAAGAAAGTAGTTTTCCTGAAGCAGCTGAGCAGTGGCTTGCTACTTGTGATGGGACATCTTTCTCAATTGAGTTCCTCTGCGTTGAACACAACAGAAATTTGTTATTACCATCTCCACAGAGACTGATAATAGCAAGGTGAAAATCCCAAAACATCAACTTCAAGAAGAAGTTGCAGAAGCCCAGACACCAGGAAGGTGACATCTTTGACACTGAGAAAGAGAAATATGAGATTACAGAGCAGCATAAGGTTGATCAGAACGCTGTGGACTCACACATTTAACCCCAAATCAAAGGGCTACATGTGATCCATTTGCTCTAACAAATGGAATGTATTCTCACAAATTGGTGTTCTAAATTTCTTTCCAAGAACTTAATTAAATATCTTTAAAAAAAGAGGAAGAAAAAGATAATAGGCACATACCTGTAATCCCAGATACTTAAGAGGCTAAGGCAGGAGGAATAATTTTCTTGACTTACTATAAATATCATTATTTACAGAACCATTAAAAAAGTGGGAGTATTAAAGTCAAGTTTAAGGGCTGGGGATGTGGCTCAAGTGGTAGCGCGCTCGCCTGGCATGCATGCAGCCAGGGTTCGATCCTCAGCACCACATACCAACAAAGATGTTGTGTCCGCCGAGAACTAAAAAAAAATAAATATTAAAAAAAAATTCTCTCTCTCTCTCTCTCTCCTCTCTCACTCTCTCTTTAAAAAAATAAAATAAAGTCAGGTTTAAAATCAGTTACTACTCATAGATAAAACATAAATTACAAAACTTGGAGAGAAACATGTTTTGAAATAATTTCTTAGAGTTCATAGTAAGAATTTCTTAGCTTTGGGGCTGGGTTTGTGTCTAGTGGTAGAAGGCTTGGCACCACATAAAAATAAATAAATTAATTAAAGGTATTGTGTCCATCTGCAACTTAAAAAAATAAATGGAATCATGTGATCTTAAAAAAAAGAATTTCTTAGGTTTAATTCTAAAATTAAAAATTATTTAGCTGGGAGAAGTGACAGAGTGTAATCCCAGCAACTCAGGAGGCTGATGCAAGAGGATTGCAAGTTTAAGGCCAGCCTCTGAAAACTCAGTGAGGCCCTAAGCAATTTAGTGAGACCCTGACTCAAAATAAAAAATAATATGGACCAGAAATACAGCTCAGTGGTAAAGCACTTCTGGGTTCAATCCCCAGTACCAATAAATAAATACCTATTTTAATAATTAAATTAAGATACTATCTTTCAGTATCTTTCTCTCAAGTGAACAGTGGAATTTTCCACATGCTGTGGGATATGGGGTATCACAGTAGATTGAATGCAGAGACATTTATGAAAATTCAGTGGTCTTCTAAGACTGACGTTAAACTGGTAAAATTATAAGACAATATCACTCCTTCACAAAATGTTGTTTTATTTTATTTTTTTAATATTTTTTTTTTAGGTGTAGATGGACACAACATAATACCTTTATTTTTATGTGGTGCTGAGGATGGAACCTGGGTCCTGCCCAGGCGAGCGCTCTACTGTTGAGCCATAATCCCAGCTCTCAAATTGTTGTTTTAAAAAGTGACTTTTCTTAAAATATCTTAACTTGTAATAGGTTTAAGAAATTCTTAAATTTCTTAAAATTTGTAATGGAATAAGAAATTCTTTTTTTTTAAGTCATATACCACATGATTCCTTTTTAAAAAAAAAAGTTTTCCATTATTTTAAATGAATAAATATATGGGGGCTGGGGTGTGGTTCAGTGGTAGAATGTTTGCCTCACATGAGTGAGGCACTGAGTTCTATCCTCAGCACCACATAAATAAATAAAATAAAGGTATTGTGTCCATCTATAACAAAAAATTTTTAAATAATTTTTTTAAAAAATAAATATTTTTCTAATTTCTTAGTTTTTATTTTTTAGACAGTCTATATCAATAAGTATAATTTACATAAATCCTTTGCATCATCAATAAGGTTTAGGACTTTTAATTGTTTTTTTTAATATTTTTAGTTGTAGATAGACACAATACCTTTATTTTATTTATTTATTTATTTATTTATTTTGGTACTAGGGATTGAACTCAGGGGCACTCAACCACTGAGCCACATTTTGTATTTTATTTAGAGACAGGATCTCACTGAGTTGCTAAGCTCCTCATCATTGCTGAGGCTCAAGATCCTCAGCAAGATCCTCCTATCTCAACCTCCAGAGTTGCTGGGATAACAGGTATAGGCCACCACACCTGGCTTTATTTTATTTATTAATTTTTATTTGGTGCTAAGGATTGAACCCAGTGCTTCCCATGTGCTAGGCAAGTGCTGTACCGCTGAGCCATAACTCCAATAAATTAATTAAAGGTATTTATGCTTTATTTTAAATGTTCAGAATATTTAGGAGAATATAACTTTAATTTTGTTTTGCATTGTTTGGGTTTTTGTTTTTGTTACTTTGGGTAGTGGGAATTGAACCCAGGGGCACTCTTTTTTGTTTTATTTATTTATTTATTTTTAAATATTTTTGTAATTGTAGATGGACATGATACCTTTATTTAATTTATGTATTTTTATGTGGTGCTGAGGATAAAACTCAGGTCTTCACATATGCAAGGCATGTGCTCCACCACTGAGCCACAACCTCAGCCCCCTTTTTTATTTTGAGACAGATCTCAAAGGCATAGGGCTTCACTGAGTTGCAGAGGCTTGCCTCAAACTTGCAATCCTCCTACCTCAGCCTCCTGAGTTACCAGGATTATAGGCCTGTGCCACCACTCCCAGCTAACCAGCTAACTAATTTTTAATGTTAGAGTTAGTTATGAGATAGTAAGAAAAAGAGCATGGTATTGACACCAAAACAGACATGAAGACTAATGGTACAGAATAGAAGACACAGAGACAAACCCACATAAATACAGTTATCTCATACTAGACAAAGGTGCCAAAAACATTCACTGGAGAAAAGATAGCCTATTCAACAAATGGTGCTGGGAAAATTGGAAATCCACATGTTACAAAAATGAAATTAAACCCCTATGTCTCACCCTGCACAAAAATCAACTCAAAGTGGATTAAAAACTTAGGCACTAGAACAGAGATCCTGAGCCTAATAGTAGAAAATGTAGGCCCAAATCTTTACCATGTTGGCATAGGAACTGACTTCCTTTTAGGCAACTATTAGCAATTTTCTGATACTTCCCCTTTTTCTCTCATTTTGTTTCTGTTTTTTTTTTTTTTTTTTTTTTTTTTTTTTTTTTTTTTTTAATTCTTTATCCTTTGCAGTTCTTCCTGGGAGAGTGGGTCTTCTGGATATGGCTTTCTATGCACAGGACACAGCCCCCTTTCATCAGCATAAATCGGATGCCTCAGGACTGGCCAACCTGGTTTCAAAAAGCTGCCTCCCTGCGTTAAGACTCCCTGAACAAGAGTTGGGAAAACTCCTCTTCCAACCTGAAGGCTTCCAGGAGGAAGCTATTTGTAGTCTGAGAGAGACTATCTTATCAGTTAGTTGGAGGCTTTGATCAGTTATTTTTTAAGATATAAGGAGTAGTCAGATCCACGGGCACACGCCTGAAATCCCAGTGATTTAGGAGACTGAGGCAGGAAGATCTTAAATTGGTGGGCAACTTGGTAAGACTCTCTCTTAAATTAAAAATCAAAAGGGCTGGTGATGTAGCTCAGTGATAGTGTGTCCCTGGATTCAATCCCTAGTACCATAAGTAAATGGTTCCAAAACAAAAACTTTGAAAACCCCCTCAGTTGAAGGTTTGTCGTTTGAAAGTGTCCTGACACATTTGGTCTAGTGGGAAGGAGAGATGCAATTTGCCAGTAGTCCATGAGGGTTTTTGTAGTTGTAATTGTTCTTCAAATATGAAAGTCATAGGCTGGGGATATAGCTCAGTTAGTTGGTAGAGTGCTTGCCTTGCATGCACAAGGCCCTGGGTTCAATCCCCAGCGCCACACCACACACACACAAAAATACATGAAGTCATGGTCTGGTTTGGTCAGGTTGACTTCATTTCCTGAGAAAACAGCCATACCTTTTGCGTTCTGGCTTCCACCTCATGAGGTAATTGTTGTTCCCCTCATACATGACACTATCCCTGTCTCCTCCTGTGAGGACTTGCATTCTGTTTTTCCCCCAAAAAAGCTCCAGCCCGCCTCTTATCAAAGACTTCCCCAACCAGTTCTTCTGACTCCATCCCTACATATTTATTTAAAAGGAATAGACATATTTGAAGCAAAACCATGGTCTTCCTGTAATCTTAAAAAATAATTCTTTCTTCAAAGTTCTAAATTCTAAATCTGGAAGCTAAGTACTGCAAATTTCAAGTTTAATGAAAGTAAATAATTATGACCAATAGAATGTAACTGAATTAAATAATTCTATCTGCTTTATATTCAAACACTTCTAATGAATTTATGTAAATTAATCCTTATGGATTTTGCAAACATTCAGGTTTAATTTCAAGCATTCAATATGTGCAAAATAATGCTCAATACATATATCAAATATCTTGCTGTTAAATATTTTTTTGTTAATTTAACATAGGTTCCCCTAATGGTTCAAACACAAGAGGTAGCCATGGTATTCAAGGTTATTTACTGTTTTGTTATGTTTTGATCAGGGAAGAGGGGGAGCTCATTATGCAAATTTGACAGAACACAATAGAAATTTGCAAAATATGTCTTGTTTCTAAGTGGCCATGTGGGTTCAACAGTACTCTCCTGGACAACACAGATGAAAACAAATAGCTAAAAGAAAATGTTGCAGTCTGCAGGTAGCTTGATAAAGAATGGCTACCTTGGACAAGGGCTGTAACTCAGTGGCAGAGTGCTTGCCTAGCACATGTGTGGCATTGGGTTCGATCCTTAGTACCACATAGAACAACTAAATAAAACAAAGGCATTCTGTTCATCTACAACTACAAAAACAAATTTAAAAATTAAAAAAAAAAAAGAATGCCTACCTTCCTTTTGGTGGAAATGATATGCCAAGAAATTTTGTAGACCCTTGGAATGAGCACAAATCTCACTTGCAAAAGCAAATCACCAGCTCCCTCTGCTGTTTGTTAGTCCTGTTTGAACTTGGAGAAACAACAGTAGTACTTTCTGAGCTAAAACATTGTGTATAATTCATCATATATTATTTACCAGATTAGACACAGGCTAGCAGTTGATGTCAGCATGTTATTTTTAATGTATGTATATATGTATGTATTATGTATTTTTTGGTGGTATTAGGGATTAAAATCATGGACTCTCTGCCAGACAGTAGTACTTTCTGAGCTAAAACATTGAGTACAATTCAGCACATATTATCTACTAGATTAGACAGACAGGGTCTCACTAAATTGCTAAGGCTGTCCTAGAACATCCTTCCACTTCAGCCTCCCCAATCATGGGGATCACAGGCATGTGACACTACACCCAACTAATGTCAGCATATTCTATGTGTATATTCCAGATTGAAGAAAATCAAACCACCAAATGCATTTGCATAAAGTAGTTCCACCTTTAGTATCTGTTTGTGTTTCAGATGTGATCATGTAACCTGTTATGGGAAAGAAAGAATGCTTGAAAATTTTATCTATTTACATTTATTTAGTACAATCTTCAAAGGCTCAGAAGAGAAGCATGCAAAAAATCCACTAAAGACTCTCAGATAATCACTGGAAACGAAATGCATTGAAGATCAGGAACCAAACCCCATTTAGAGAGTTCTAAAGACTTTAGTTGTGAATCCCCACTTACAGAAACAATAGCCTGAATAGAAAGTTCTGCTCTGATCACATAGCCGCCTGTCAAGATGGTGCTACAGAAAGACAAGAAGCCTAAGAGAACAACTTGGAAGTTGAATTTGGACCTTTTTCATCCTGTAGAAGATGGGATTTTTTTTTTTTGGAAAGTTTGAACAGCCTGAGGAAGAAGGTTAAAGTCAGCGGTAAAACTGGGAAACTCATAAATGTTGTTTACATTGAATGCTTCAAGAATAAAATCAGTTGTTTCTGAGAAACATTCTCTAAAAGGTATTGGAAATATCTTACCAAGAAATACATTAAGAAGAATAATCTTCATGATTGGCTTTGTTTGGTTGTATGTGACAACGAGACTTAAGAATTTCGATATTTCCAGATTAGTCCAGATGAAGAAGGATCAGAGTCTGAGGACTAACTGGTCTCCCTTTTTAGGGCTTTGCTTTTTAATAAAACAAATGAAGTATTCATGAGAAAGAAACATCTAAAGATGGGACTACCAGTAAATAAAAAAAAATTGTTCTCAAAAGAAAAAGAAAATTACACAGCTGTCCACGGAGATCAACACCATGAGGCTTCCTCTAAATTTAATTAAAAGTCTTATCAATTCTTGAAGTTCAGAATTCTGAAACACACACACACACACACACACACACACACACACACACACACTTTAATTAGGGAGAAAATCTGAAGTCATATTCTAGGTAACACATTTATTTTATTTCTCTAGTCTGAGAGTATTTCTTATCCCACATACTAAAGCCTTCTTGAATCTGGAGTGTAGATTCTAACTTATTTCTCCTTAGTAAAAATAAATAATTTAAAAATTACCCATAGATCTAGCTATAAAGCACATTATTATTAGTTTATAGATGGTTCTTTTGCTAAAATTTATATACCCTAGTATATCATAATTTTTTTTTCTTTTTTCTTACTAGTACCCAAAGACACAGACTTAATTTTAAAAACTTTTATTTGGAAAAAGAAATCCATTATATTTTTATAAAATAATCTTTGGATAAAGGAATGAGACAGAGCTTATCTATGAAAAAGCATTCTCAATGGAAAAATCTTTCTTGAAAGTATAGACCACAGTTAATATGAGGTGGTTAGGGCTATAGGTTAGTTATCTGTACTAATCAGTAATATAATAAAGGAAACTATTACTTGAAAAATTTACATTCTTTTGACAACTTAAAATATGATTTTTGCAAGTTTAAACCAGCCTCAGCAACTTAGCGAGGTCCTAAGCAACTTAGTGAGATGCTGTCTCAAAATAAAAAATAAAAAAAGGGCTGGGGATGTGGCTCAATGGTTCAATCCCCAGTACTAAAACAAACAAACAAATAAGGTTTTGAGGAGAATATTTTATTTTTTTCTTTAGATCTCAATTCCTCACATAAACAGGAGCTGTTGAGTTCATTTGCTCACTTTTTCTCCTGAACTCAAATGGGTTGAGACTTACTGAATCTACTTAATTTATGCCTTTCAAATTCACCTAAGGTCTTGAATAAGATCTCCACATAGAGGAATAAAGAACAGTCAGAAAAGACAAATTGTAAACATCACTAAGACTTAGACAAGAAAATGTCATAAAACATTGGTTTCTTCCTAATACTTTGGGAAAAAAAATCATTATTAAAAAATGCATTCACTGATTTCTGAAGCACTTGAAGACTTTGTCAAATGACTAAACCTTTTGAGGTTTCTCTAATGAGGTAGGCCAATTCTTTTTATCTTTCTCAAATAATCATTTTTATCCAGAAGTGATGAGGAAGAAGCTTGATTTTCTGTCTCTGAAAATTAGACTTATAATTTTTTAAATGGAAAATTTGAAATTTAGAGAAGACACAAGTTAGCACAAAATTTAGCCTTTCTCTGATTTCATACTTCAAAAGCATTAACCCATTATTTTTTAAAGAAACTTTAGAAAATATTGACAATTAAAAATACTTTAAAAATGTTCACATTGATAAAAAAAATTTTAAAAATGTTCACATTGGGGCTGGGCTTGTGGCTCAGCGGTAGAGCGCTTGCTTCACACTGGTGGGACCCGTGTTCGATCCTCAGCACCACATAAAAATAAAGGCATTGTGTTGGGTCCATCTACACCTAAAAAATAAATATTAAAAAAATGTTCACATGAAGGAAAGTGATGGAAGAATAAATAACAGATTAATAAATGTAAAAAATGTTGATTTCACTAATATGCAAACAACTGATTTTTTTTTCTATTAAATTGAAATGTTGGGGCTGGGTTGTGGCTCAGTGGTGGAGTGCTCACTTAGCATGCACAAGGCACAGGATTTGATCCTCAGCACCACATAAATGTAAAATAAAGATATTGTGTCCACCTAAAACTTAAGAATAAATATTTTTTAAAAATTAAAATGTTTTTACAAAATATTTTTTAGTTGTCAATGGACCTTTATTTATTTTATGTGGTGCTGAGAATTGAACCCAGTGCCTTACACATGCTAGGCAAGTGTAAGATCTTCCACTGAGTTGCAACCCCAGCCCAAATTGAATGTTTTTAAAGATAATATCCAAACTCTGCACAAAGGTAATATAGAGCAGGTTGAAAAACTCAGATTCTATGAATTTATACTTAAATATACCATACAGGGTTCTTAACATTTTTTGAACAGAGATTTGGGTTTCAGCTGCAATTCTGAAAAATAAAAAGAAAGAAAACCTGCATGAAACATTTTGTCATATATGTTTATTCAGAATATAGAAACGAAATATCTAATACAGAAAAAGATTAGTGTGCAAGGATGTGTATTATTTTTTTTTTTTTAAAGAAGAAGAAGAAGAATAGGAATTGGGAAACATACTCAATTTTTTTTTTTTTAAAGAGAGAGTGAGAGAGGAGAGAGAGTGAGAGAGAGAGAATTTTTAATATTTATTTTTTAGTTCTCGGCGGACACAACATCTTTGTTGGTATGTGGTGCTGAGGATCCAACCCGGGCCGCACGCATGCCAGGCGAGCGCACTACCGCTTGAGCCACATCCCCAGCCCAAGGATGTGTATTGTGATGCTATTTATAAGGAATATTTATATATCCAATTACTTAAAATAGGAAATAATCCACATTTTCAATATTAAGTAAACAGGGAAATTGTGTTCTATCATTATAATTGGAATATTACAGAACCATTCAAAGCCATAGTTTTATGAGTTTTAGTGACTGAGAGAACAATTACCATAGGTGCCTCTTCATTATGATTTCAAAGGGTTCTAAGTTTTTTCCAGTGAATTTTTTTTCTTGCTGCTGGAGATCAAATGCAGGGCCTTGCACATGCTAAACACACGTCTTACCACTAAGCTATACTACTCCACCCCTTATAGTGAAAATTTCTATTGCTAGTTTCAATACTGGGCACAAGTAGGAAATAATAGGGCCTTTGCAACAGTGGTTGATAGGCGAGGGCAGGTGAGCCTGATTCTGTCATCGAGCAGCACTGAGACAGTCTAAAAAGGTGTAAAACCACTTTGGAGGAATATCAACAAACTGTGGGCTGGGGTTGTGGCTCAGTGGTAGAGCACTTGCCTAGCAAGTGTGAGGCTCTGGGTTCGATCCTCAGCACCACATAAAAATAAATAAGTAAAATAAAGATATTTAAAAAAAAAAAAACAAACAAACTGTGTTGTTCTGAGTGCTTGCTCAGGCTAACACATGAAGCTAGTATAATAGTTCTCAAAATTTTTGATCTCAAGATCCTTTATATTCTTCAAGGTTATTGAGGACCACAGAGAATTTTGAGTGTGTATATGAAGGGTAGAAAATGGGATTATATAGTCACTTCTCTGCATCTGAGGCTTCCACACCCTTGGTTTCAACCAACCACAGGAGGAAATTAACTGGGAAAAAAATTGTCTGTACTGAACATATGCAGACTGTTTTCATGTCATTATTCCTTAAACAATACATTACATGACATTTATATTGAATTAGGGTTTTTTCCTTTCTTTATTTTTTTTCCTGGTACTGGGAATTGAACTCAAAGTTACTTTACCACGGAGCAACAACCCCTTCCTCCTTTATTTTTTATTTTGAGACAGAATTTTGCTAACTTACCCAGACTGTCCTCAAACTTGTGATCCTTCTGCCTCAGCTTCCTGAGTAGCTGTGGTTACAGGTGCACACTATTGCACCCTGCTCTGTATTGGGCATTTTAAATCATCTGATTTAAAGTATATGGGAAGGGGGCTGGAGTTGTGGCTCAATGGTAGAGCACTTGCCTCATGTGTGTGAGACACTGGGTTTGATTCTAAGCACCACATATAAATAAATGAATAAAATAAAGGTCCATCAACATCTAAAAAATATTTTTTAAATACTTAAAAAAGTAAAGTATATGGGAGGATATGGGTAGCTTCTATGTAATACTATGTCATTAATATAAAGAATTTGAATATCAGAGGATGTTGGTATCTGAGAGCCCTAGATTCAATCCCTGGCTGATACTAAGGGATGACTGCATTTATCAATGTTCTTCATACTAGAAATTAAAACTGAGAAATTTAGAGAATATGCATTAATTGAAAAATAGCAATTATAAAGCCATTAGATGTTAACACAAGTAATGGTTATTGGCAGCCAAGCAAGTGAAAATTGCCTAGATCCTGGCTGGCAGAATTCAGTCATTTTAGCACATAAGAAACAAGCAAATGATGGGCTGGGGTTGTAGCTCAGTGGCAAAGTGCTTACCTTGCACGTGTGAGGCACTGGGTTTGATCCTTAGCATCACATAAAATAAACAAATAAAATAAGAACATATAGTTTTTAATTGTTTATTCTAATTTGTTATATATAACAGCAGAATACATTACAATTCATATTACACACATAGAGCACAATTTTTCATATTTCTGGTGGTATACAAAGTATATTCACACCATTCGTGTCTTCATACACGTACTTAGGGTAATGATGTCCATCTCATTCTATCATCTTTTTTTTATATACCCCTTGCCCCCTCTCTTCCCCTCCCTCCCCTTTGCCCTATCTAGAGTTCATCTATTCCTCCCATGCCCCCCCTCCCAACCCCACTATGAATCAGCCTCCTTATCTCAAAGAAAACATTCGACATTTGGTTTTTTGGGATTGGCTAACTTCACTTAGCATTATATTCTCCAACTCCATCTACCTGCAAATGCCATGATTTTATTCTCTTTTATTGCTGAGTAATATTCCATTGTGTATATTACATATATACCACATTTTCTTTATCCATTCATCTACTGAAGGGCATCTAGGTTGGTTCCACAGTTTAGCTATTATGAATTGTGCTGCAATAAACATTGATGTGGCTGTGTCCCTATAGTATGCTGTTTTTAAGCCCTTAAAAAGACCAAGGAGTGGGATAGGTGGGTCAAATGTTGGTTCCATTCCAAGTTTTCCAAGGAATCTCCATACTGCTTTCCATATTGGCTGCACCATTTTGTAGTCCCCCAGCAATGTATGAGTGTGTCTTTTTCTCCACATCCTTGCCAACACTTATTGTTTGTATTCTTAATAGCTGCCATTCTGACTGGAGTGAGATAAAATCTTAGAATAGTTTTGAATTACATTTCTCTAATACCTAGAGATGTTGAATATTTTTTCATATATTTGTTGATTGTTTATCACCTTCTGAGAAATGTCTGTTCAGTTCCTTGGCCCATTTATTGTTTGGGTTATTTGATTTTTTGGTGTTTAGCTTTTTTAATTCTTTATATATCCTAGAGATTAGTGCTCTATATATCCTAGAGATTAGTGCTCTATCTGATGTGCAAGTGGTAAAAATTTGCTCCCAAGCTGTAGGCTCTCTGTTTACTTCATTGATTGTTTCTTTTGCTGAGAAGAAGTTTTTTAGTTTGAATTCATTCAATTTATTAATTCTTGTGCTATAGGAGTTTTATTAAGAAAGTAGGGGGCCTAATCCGATATGGTGGAGATTTGGGCCTACTTTTTTATATGAGTCTATACTAGAAAACCCAAAAAATTCCACCAGGAAACTTCTAGAACTAGTAAATGAATGCAGCAAAGTAGCAGGATACAAAATCAACACCCATAAATCAAACACATTTCTGTATATCAGTGACAAATCCTCTGAAGAGGAAATGAGGAAAACTACCCCATTTACAATAGCCTCAAAAAAAATAGAATACTTGGAAATCAACCTAACAAAAGAGGTGAAAGACCTTTACAATGAAAACTACAGAATGCAAAAGAAAGAAATTAAAGAAGACCTTAGAAGATGGAAAGATCTCCCTTGCTCTTGGATAGGCAGAATTAAATTTGTCAAAATTACCATATTACCAAAAGCATTATACAGATTTAATGCAATTCCAAGCAAAATCCCAATGACATTCCTCATAGAAACAGAAAAAGCGGTCATGAAATTCATCTAGAAAAATAAAAGATCCAGATAGCTAAAGCAATCCTTAATAAGAAAAGTGAAGCAGGTGGGCTGAGGCTGTAGCTCAGTGGTACAGTGCCTGCCTTGCACGGGTGAAGCACCACATACAAATAAATAAATAAGGATATTGTGTCCATCTACAACTAAAAAAAAAAAAAAAAGTGAAGCAGGTGACATTGCTATACCAGAACTTAAACTACACTATAGAACAATAGTAACAAAAGCAACATGGTATTGGCACCAAAATAGACTGGTAGACCAATGGTACAGAATAGAGGACATAGAAACTAACCCACATAATTACAGTTATCTTATATTAAACAAAGGTACCAAAAACATACATTGGAGAAAAGATAGCCTCTTCAACAAATGGTAGGAAAACTGAAAATCCATATGCAACAAAATGAAATTAAATCCCTATCTCTCACCGTGCACAAAACTCAACTCAAAGTGATCAAGGAACTAGGAATTAAACCAGAGACCCTGTGTCTAATAGAAGAAAAAGTAGTCAGGAAGCAGAGAGAGGGCAAGGAGCCATATAAATCCCAAGGTATACCCCAGTGACCTAAATCCTCCAGCCACAGACACACCCCACTTGCCTACAGTTACCACCCAGTAATTCATTCAGTTTTTTTTTAATTTTTTATTGATTATTTAAAGCATTACATAGCTCATGATATATCATCTTTCATACATTAGACTCAAATTGTGTTTTGAACTCCCATTTTCACCCCAAATATAGATTGCAGAATCACATCTGTTACATATTCACATTTTTACATAATGCCATATTAGTGTCTGTTGTATTCTGCTACCTTTCCTATCCCAATTCATTCAGTTTTTAATCCATAAAGTGAATTAACCCATTGATTAGGTTTCAGCTCTCATAATCTATTCATTTCACCTCTGAACATTCCTGCATTGAATATGAGCTTTTGAATGGACAACTTATATCCAAATCATAACAAAAATAACCATCTTTTCCACAACAAATCAAAACTTGTGGGAATAGTAGCATTATAAACATTTTTGCAAAGCTCTTGAATATCTATTTGGTTTAATGGCAGACAGTGGGATTCTTACTTTTGCTTCTGCATGCAATCTCTTGTGATGTATTGTTTTGGTTGAAGCAATAGAGAAAGTCCAGCCTCCCTCAGGTATGTAGATAGAAAACAGAAGCTGGTGGCTATCCTGAACTCCACAGACCACACTTTGAGACTTGTTACTCTAGTTTTAAATTACAAGTTTTGCAATCATATAAACAATTCTGTAGCAGAAACTAGTATGGTAAACTCTTAACAGAGACCAGAACTAAATCTGTTTGGAAAAGGGTTTCTCACAAGTCATTGTAAATCACATGACCTTTTTTATTTTTTATTTTTTTGGGTACTGGGGATTGAACCCAGTGGGGCTTAACCACTGAGCCACATCCCCAGCCCCTTTTTATATTTTATTTAGAGACAGGGTCTCACTAAATTGCTTAGGGCCTTGCTAAATTGCTGAGGCTGGCTTTGAACTCGCGATCCTCCTGCCACAGCCTCCAGGCGTGTGCCAACATTTTTTTCATTACTTTGAAAATGACTGGGGAGATGGGTCAAATGGTGGTTCTAAGCGCCACATATAAATAAATGAATAAAATAAAGAAAGAAAGACAGTAGAATGAATTGGACATAACTTTCGTATGTTCATATATGAATACATGACCAGTATAACCCCACATCATGTACAACCACAAAAATGGGAAGTTATGCTCCATGTATATATGATATGTCAAAATACACTCTACTGTCATGTATATCTAAAAAGAACAAATTAAAATAAAAGAAGAAGAAGAAAAAAAAGAAAATTAGTTCAGCTCTGTAGCCGGTTCCTTTTTCAAACCACCTAGAGGTTTTTTGCCTCATTGTACAGCTATAGTCTGTGCAGCTCTGGCCACCAGGGGGCTCCCACTAACAACTTTTTCTGGAAGAATACAATTCAAGATAATTTGTCCTTTGAAAAACTGGCTGCCCTAGTCACCAGGGCTAAATTTCTTTGATTGGTTCAACTTGAAATCAGTCAGTTAAATAAATGGAGAATTAAGTCAAGTAAAAGAGAAGTTAAAAAAAAAGAGAGAGAGAGAACAGCTATTTTTTTAAGGTGGAAGGCTGTTTTTAAAAATCTCTTCTAAACAATTTAATGACACCCTGTCTCAAAATAAAAAATAAAAAAGGCTGGGATGTAGCTCAGTGGTAAAGCACAACTGGATTCAATCTTCAGTTAAAAAAAAAATCCCCAAAGGGTCATTCTGGATATTAGAAGAAGTACTATTTGGCACAACACTATTTTACCAGCTAGTGCGACTTTCTCTTATATTTAACTGGCATGCCTAAATTGGGTATACTATCTCCACTAACATGATTCTCTCCCAAAGCAAGACATCATACTTGGAAACCACATGGGATAAGAAGAGAAGTAGTAAGGAATGAGCCATTCTACCCTGAAAGATGAGAGACCTGTTTTTCATTCTAGCACATTCTCTTCTGACACTGGAGAGTGACTTAATCTCAGAGCCATTCCACCTAAAAACTAGGGCTAATAATACCTCATCTGTTTAGAAGTTTCATTCTCAGTCTGATTGTTTCTCAAGTTCCTCCCTAGATTTGAGATGTATAAATCTATGATTCAATTTGAACCTGGTAGAGTTCTTCAGTTGCATGGACAGAAACCAACTTTGGCTAATGTGTCCCAATTTCTTTAGTAAGACTTGAAAAAGGTTCTTATGACCTGAACCCTATATCTCTCCCAGGTGATCCAGTTGCATTTTCTACTTCTCTATCATACTTGCTACTTGCTTTTTTTTTTTTTTTTTTTTTGTACCAGGGATCGAACCCAGGGGTGCTTAACCACTGAGCCACATTTCTAGCTGTTTTTTTTTGTTTGTTTTTCATTTATTTATTTTTATGTGGTGCTGAGGATTGAACCCAGGTCTCACACGTGCAAGGCGATTGCTCTACCATGGAGCCACAACCCCAGCCCTTGTTTTTTTGTTTTTAGACAGGATTGCTTAGGGCCTTGCTAAGTTGTTGAGGCTGTCTTTGAACTTGTGATCCTTCTGCCTCAGCCTCCTGTGCCCAGCCTCCCTCATAGTTTTGACACTACTACATTATAATTTCCTCAGTGTTTTTCCCAATACATAGTGCAGTATCTGGCACATAGTAAGTACATAAAAAAATATTGGTTGATGGAGGAAGAAGAGAAGACATCTCCCTTTAGATAGTGTCTATCATATAGTAAGGGTTCATTAAACATTTGTAAAACTGAAATGAGAACACTGACACCCTTAACAGGATAGTTAATACTCAATTAAAAAAAAGGTACACATTGGGGCTGGGGATATGGCTCAAGCGGTAGCGCGCTCGACTGGCATACGTGCAGCCCGGGTTCGATCCTCAGCACCACATACCAACAAAGATGTTGTGTCCACCGAGAACTAAAAAATAAATATTAAAAATTCTCTCTCTCTCTCTCTCTCTCTCTCTCAAAAAAAAAAAAAGGTACACATACTAGTAGGATTTTGATACAGGGGTGATTGATACAGGGATTTGCCTATATCACAGAACTAATAAATGACAGACCTGAGCTCTGATTCACAATTTTGATATCTTTCATAATAATTTTATTTAGAAAAGGGAAATGCTTTCTTCCTTCTCTCCCTAGGCACTAATCAGCATAAGGAGACTCTCATGACACACAGCTAAGCACACATTGCTACCTTGAGTTCAATGCTCTAGAGAAGATGTAGAGACACTTGGAAAGACTGAAAAAGGATGCCCAATAACTGCATTCTAACAAGATCAGAGAAACCAAGGAGAGGAGACATATGCTAGCACCGTGAGACCAGATGCTGCCTGATTTGAAGAGACAAGAACATAAACACATAGAGGCATTCTTTGCATGACTGTATAGCACACATGCCTTGGGAGATTGTACCCCACCCTCATATATCTCCTGCAGGGACTCTGTGGTCTGTAGCTCTGAATGGGACCTGGGCATGTACCTGGCAACTGAGACCATCAAAACCCTCTTCTGTTAGAGGTCAGCAGAAATGGTGACAGGGATGCAGAGGTAGTTGAACTCCCTCTGCCAAAGGCTTCTGATGACAACTTCCCAGAAGCCAGTGACCTGGACCACACTCCTACACAGTGACAGGCTGCCCAGGCCCTGCATTCTCAGGCTCAGGAACCCTCCTTCCTTCCTTCCCTCCCTCCCTCCCTCCCTCCCTTCCTCCCTTCCTTCCTTCCTTCCTTCCTTCCTTCCTTCCTTCCTTCCTTCCTTCCTTCCTCCTTCTTCCTTCTTTCACTTCCTTTCTTGATTTCTTCCTTCTCTGCATAACATAAACTTCGCCATCTTAACTGTGGAGAGCAGTGACTTCAATCATGGTTCTTTGACTGCCTGATGGCTGCTTTGCACTGGGAATTTCCTGTGCAAGGATGCAGGTCAAGATGACCCAGTTGCTATGGTGACGCCCAGCCTGAGGAGGCTCTATGCAAAGATGCAGAGCTGTATCAGTCTGCATCTTGAGCTCAGGCACCAACTCCCAGGATAGAGAATTCTGAGCATAACAAGATAACCTTAATATCTTGCCAGTCCTGCGTCCTTCAGATTGCTTGCTTTGCTGAAACTTTCCCACAAATAATGTTTTGATGATGAAACCTAGGTAATAAATGCACAGTACCAAATATGAGTCATTATTCCTCCATCAGAGGGCAATGTCCCATCTAGCCCCAGCTTTCTCTTCTCTCTCTCTCTCTCTCTCTCTCTCTCTCTCTCTCTCTCTCTCTCTCTGTTTATCAATCCCCCATCACCCCCCTCGCCAGTTTTTCTGAATTAATGGTTGTGGCTGAGAGATGGGGCCACAGCACTTAACAATTCCTTATTTTTAAGGCTGAATAATATGTGATTGTATGGACAGAGCACATATTCTTTATCCATTCATCTGCTGATGGACACTTTGGGTTATTTCCACCTTTTGGCTATTCTGAACAAAGCTTCTGTGAACAAAACGTTATTTATTGTGAAGAAGAATGTATTCTCTTTTCAGAACAAAAATTTTGACTAGCACACAGGACTCTGAAGATTTGAGTTCAGAGCACAAAGGTGACATGTTTTAGTTTTGGGAGGCAAGTCCCCCAGTCTTTAGTTTCCTCAACTGTAAAACGAAATGCTGATATTTACTAGCTTTTAAATCTGTGGGAAATATTACATGATATCATGGATATAAAAGTATTTTAAGCTGAAAAGCCTCATCCAGCCCACATGGTTATGGATTTTGTGACCAGCCATTGTGATCAATGGAAAGTGTGATCTGTGATGGTCATTCATGGTAGAGGCAGATGTAGAGATGTTTTGTGCAACAAAAACTGATCAACAGTTATTATCAGATTAGTAGCTGAAAGTAGTTTTTATGTTTTCTTTTTTTCCCCTCAGTTTTTCTGTTTTCTGTAGACATGTAGGGTAATTTTGTAATAGTGGCTTATTTTATGCCCTATTTTATATTTATAGCGCTTGCTGTTCTGTCACTGCAACTTATTTTTTAAAGAACATGTTTCTTTCTCTTCCTCTCTCCCTGTGCCTCTCTTACCTCTCGCCCTCTTTAATCTCAGGGGAAACAGGATTACCTTTCTTCTCCATTCTAGTCAGAGTTATCTGTCCTTAAGCACTCACCCACCATAGGAATGAAGTCATTCGGACTTTGGGGATGGCACCAGAAGATCTCAGGAATAAGTGATCTCCAAATTAACAAGTGAATTACTACTCCATCGGAGAATATGTGGAATGTAGACTTTGAACTACCTCTTTAAAAAAAACCTGTGTTTCAGAGGCTGGGGCTATAGCTCAGTTGGTAGAGTGCTTGCCTTGTACCCACAAGGCCTTGGGTTCAATCCCTAGCAATAAACAAACAGACCTCTGTTCCTAAAAAGTAGAATCATAGCCTTTTAGGAGTCCCCTGTGTTTCTCTTTTGGTAGCAAAGCAATAAAACTTCTTTTTCCTTTTTCTCAAGAGTATGTCCTTGTTATTGGATTGGCAATGGGGACAATGACCAAGCTTTTGCTAACACTTTATTAAATAATTTTTTTAAAAAATCACTTCTCTAGGTCAGGCGCAGTGATGCATGTAATCCCAGAAGCTCAGGAGGCTGAGGCAGGAGGATAGCAAGTTCAAAGCCAGCCTCAGCAATTTAGTGGGCACTAAGCAACTCAATGAAATACTCTAAATAAAATAGAAAAATAAAATAAAATGAAAATTACTTCTCAGACATATTCCAATGAAACTGCTTTAGACCTTATCTCATGTTCTCATGTCTTGAATTGTAGCTCTCATATATGCCCTTCCTGAATTGTATGCATGTGTTAAACATCAGTTTAAAATGGAGTTATGGAATCTTTTTGTTTTCTTTTTTTTATTGTTGGTCGTTCAAAACATTACATAGTTCTTAATATATCATATTTCACAGTTTGATTCAAGTGGGTTATGAACTCCCATTTTTACCCCGTATACCGATTGCTGTATCACATCAGTTACACTTCCATTGATTTACACATTGCCATTCTAGTGTCTGATGTATTCTGCTGTCTATCCTATTCTCTACTATCCCCCCTCTCCTCCCCTCCCCTCCCCTTTTCTCTCTCTACCCCCTCTACTGTAAATCATTTCTTCCACTTGTATTATTCTTCTCTTACCCCTCATTTCCTCTTATATGTAATTTTGTAAAACCCTGAGGATCACCTTCCATTTCCATGCGATTTCCCTTCTCACTCCCTTTCCCTCCCACCTCTCATCCCTGTTTAATGTTAATCTTCTTCTCAAGCTCTTCGTCCCTACCCTGTCCTTGGTTACTCCCCTTATATCAAAGCAGTCATTTGGCATTTGTTTTTTAAGGATTGGCTAGCTTCACTTAGCATAATCTGCTCTAATGCCATCCATTTCCCTCCAAATTCTATGATTTTGTCATTTTTTAATGCAGAGTAATACTCCATTGTGTATAAATGCTACATTTTTTTATCCATTCATCTATTGAAGGGCAACTAGTTTGGTTCCACAATCTTGCTATCGTGAATTGTGCTGCTATGAACATCGATGTAGCAGTGTCCCTGTAGCATGCTCTTATTAGGTCTTTAGGGAATAGACCGAGAAGGGGAATAGCTGGGTCAAATGGTGGTTCCATTCCCAGCTTTCCAAGAAATCTCCATACTGCTTTCCAAATTGGCTGCACCAATTTGCAGTCCCACCAACAATGAACAAGTGTACCCTTTTCCCCGCATCCTCTCCAGCACTTGTTGTTGTTGGACTTCCTAATGGCTGCCAATCTTACTGGAGTGAGATGGTATCTTAGGGTGGTTCTGATTTGCATTTCTCTGACTGCTAGCGATGGTGAGCATTTTTTCATGTACTTATTGATTGATTGTATGTCCTCCTCTGAGAAGTGTCTGTTCAGGTCCTTGGCCCATTTATTGATTGGGTTATTTGTTATCATATTGTCTAATTTTTTGAGTTCTTTGTATACTCTGGATATTAGGGCTCTATCTGAAGTGTGTGGAGTAAAGATTTGTTCCCAGGATGTAGGCTCCCTGTTTACCTCTCTCATTGTTTCTTTTGCTGAGAAAAAACTTTTTTAGTTTGAGTAAGTCCCATTTGTTGATTCTAGTTGTTAACTCTTGCGCTATGGGTGTCCTATTGAGGAATTTGGAGCCCGACCCCACAGTATGTAGATCATAGCCAACTTTTTCTTCTATCAGACGCCGTGTCTCTGATTTAATATCAAGCTCCTTGATCCATTTTGAGTTAACTTTTGTGCATGGCGAGAGAAAGGGATTCAGTTTCATTTTGATGCAAATGGATTTCCAGTTTTCCCAGCACCATTTGTTGAAGATGCTATCCTTCCTCCATTGCATGCTTTTAGCCCCTTTATCAAATATAAGATAGTTGTAGTTTTGTGGATTGGTTACTGTGTCCTCTATTCTGTACCATTGGTCCACCCGCCTGTTTTGGTACCAGTACCATGCTGTTTTTGTCACTATTGCTCTGTAGTATAGTTTGAAGTCTCGTATTGCTATATCGCCTGATTCACACTTTCTGCTTAGCATTGTTTTTGCTATTCTAGGTCTTTTATTATTCCATATGAATTTCATGATTGTTTTATCTATTTCTACAAGAAATGCTGTTGGGATTTTGATTGGCATTGCATTGAACTTATAGAGAACTTTTGGTAATATCGCCATTTTGATGATGTTAGTTCTGCCTATCCATGAACAGGGTATATTTTTCCATCTTCTGAGGTCTTCTTCTATATCTCTCTTTAGGGTTCTGTAGTTTTCATTGTATAAGTCTTTCACCTCTTTTGTTAGGTTGATTCCCAAGTATTTTATTTTTTGGGGGGATATTGTGAATGGAGTAGTTGTCCTCATTTCCGTTTCAGAGGATTTGTCGCTGATATACAGGAATGCATTTGATTTATGCGTGTTGATTTTATATCCTGCCACTTTGCTGAATTCATTTATTAGCTCTAATAGTTTCTTTGTAGACCCTTTTGGGTCTGCTTGGTATAGAATCATGTCATCTGCAAACAGTGATAATTTAAGTTCTTCTTTTCCTATTTTTATGCCTTTAATTTCTTTCGTCTGTCTAATTGCTCTGGCCAGTGTTTCGAGGACTATGTTGAACAGAAGTGGTGAGAGAGGGCATCCCTGTCTTGTACCAGATCTTAGAGGGAATGCCTTCAATTTTTCTCCATTCAGAATGATGTTGGCCTGTGGCTTATCATAGATTGCTTTTACAATGTTGAGGTATGATCCTGTTATCCCTAATTTTTCTAGAGTTTTGAACATAAAGGGATGCTGTACTTTGTCGAATGCTTTTTCTGCATCTATCGAGATGATCATATGGTTCTTATTTTTAAGTCTATTGATGTGGTGAATAACATTTATTGATTTCCGTATATTGAACCAGCCTTGCATCCCAGGGATGAATCCTACTTGATCATGGTGTATAATTTTTTTGATATGTTTTTGAATCCGATTCGCCAGAATTTTATTGAGGATTTTTGCATCTAGGTTCATTAGAGATATTGGTCTGTAGTTTTCTTTCTTTGAAGTGTCTTTGTCTGGTTTAGGCATCAGGGTGATGTTGGCCTCGTAGAATGTATTTGGAAGTTCTCCCTCTTTTTCTATTTCCTGAAATAGCTTGAAAAGTATTGGTGTTAGTTCCTCTTTAAAGGTTTTGTAAAACTCTGCTGTATACCCGTCCGGTCCTGGGCTTTTCTTAGTTGGTAGTCTTTTGATAGTTTCTTCTATTTCCTCTATTGTTATTGGTCTGTTTAGGCTGTCTATATCTTCCTGACTTAATCTGGGCAGATCATATGACTTAAGAAATTTATCGATGCCTTCACTATCTTCCAAATGGGGTGACTTGGCTACCGCACCATCGGGTCGCTGGTTCTGTTCTAGGCGTGGGCGGCTACTCTCTTCAGCCCCAGCTGCAGTTGGGGTGTCGTGATACCATGCTGGCGGGTCACTTGGCCTGCTCTGGGCGCAGGTGGCAGCTCCACTCTGCCCCCCTGGCCCCCACAGCACCCAGCAGGACCCGGACCGAGAAGCAGTCACCGCAGGTTCCCCAATCCTGGGCCAAAGCAGCTTCGGGAGCCAGAACCCGGCCTCTCCGATCCCGGCTCACGCTTCGCTAGGAGCAGGCTCCAAGGAGCGACCCCCGCGGGTTCCCCTGCCCCAGGCCAAAGCAGCTCCGGGAGCCAGAGCCTGGCCGCTCCAAGCTCTCTAAGCTCGGTGCACGCTCCACTGGGAGCAGGCTCAAAGATGCAGTCCCCGCGGGCTCCCCAGCCCCGGGCCAAAACTGTTCCGGGAGTCAGAACCCAGCCGCCCCGAGCTCAGCGCACGCTCCACTTGGAGCTGGCCTCAACACGCAGTCTCCGAAGGTTCCCCAGCCCTGGGCCAAAGCAGCCCCGGGAACCAGAATCCGGCCACTCAGAGCCCGGTGCACGCCTTGCCAGGAGCGAGCCCCTAGGAGTATTCTCCACTGGTTCTCCAGCCCTGAGCCTGAGCGATCTGTCTGCGAGACGCAGGCAAATACCAGCCTGAAATCACCTGTTCCGTAGCTGAATGAGCTGAGATCAGTAGAAAACAGGGATGATTACATCAGCTCTCCAAGATGGCGGCTGCTGTCCTCCTCCGTGGTCCGACCGGTGTCGAGAACCGAACTGGACTGCTTCTCTCCTCTGTCTCAAAGCCAGAACTCAGCACTAAGCACGGCCATTGCACCACTGGCAGGAGCCCCCAGAATCCGCATCGCTGCACCCCTGCTCCGGCACCTCGCCGCTTCCCAGCGCGCGCCGCAGACTCCAGCTGCGGGGCAATCCGCCGATCAGGCAATGCGACCCTCCGTGCGGAGAAATCGCCCGCGTCTGAGCCCCCGCAGCTGAACCTCGCGCGATGCAAATCCGTCCACTAGATTCTGGAGCACCTCAATTTCACTGGAAATTCCCAACAAGATAGCCTTGAGCTGTTTCACCTTGTCTTTCTCCCGCACAGTGACGCGGCGCACTGGGGTGATGCACTCCCTTCGCCGCCATCTTCCCAGCCTCTTTTTGTTTTCTTATGGTAGAAAGCATATAAAAGTTTCCATCTTAACCATTATTAAGTGAACAATTCAGTCATGTTAATTATATTCACACTGTTGTGTGACAGTCCACCAGAGGGGTTCCCAGAGAGGGGGACCTTGACTTGTTATGAGCAGTGGTGTGGGGGTTGTATTTTATTTCTCAGTTCTGTGTTTTGTTTTGTTAGTGCCAGGGATTGAACCCAGGACCTCTTAACCACTGAACCACATCCCCAGCCCTTCTTAGTTTACTATTTTGCGACAGGGTCTTGCTAAGTTGCTGAAGCTGACTTTGAACTTGTTATCCTCCTGCCTCAACCTTCCCAGCTGCTTGGATTACAGGCATGCACCACTGTGCCCAGATAGCTCTGTGTTCTTGCAGGAGAAAATCCAGAGAAGACATAAAAGGTTGTAAAAGTATAGCAAAGAAAGCACTCGCAAGAGGGAGAGAGTGGATCGCCTCTAAGAGGAGAGAGAGCTAGCATCCTCTTGTTCCAGTTTTATTGGGGGTCTTAGGAAAATTTCTAGAAAGTTATTTATTCAACAGATCTTTTATTTTATTTATTTATATGCAGTGCTGAGGATCAAACCCAGGGCCTCATACGTATCAGGCAAGCACTCTACCACTGAGCCACAACTCCAACCCCACTTCTCAACTTCTGACTGACAGTAAACTGCATCAGATTTTTAAAGTCCCTACCATGCATGATCTTACCCACCTGTTCCCAAGTGGGAGGGAAAAACTTTATTAATATAGTATTAAAATGATATATAAAGATATAAAGACAACTCTTGGCCCCTACTGACCAGCTTAAATTGAAACTTTATTATTATTTTTTTTTATAGATTTATGATCCTGGGCTTTGATAAAGGTCATGAATGTTCCCCCTTAAGGGGCAACTTTGTGTTCTTATCAGCAGGGAGGAGTCTTACTATCATGAGCCTCAAGCAAGAAAATTCTACAGATAACAAGTTGTTTGCCTAGGAATGTTACATATTCTATTGACTGAAGGCAGAGTAGGGCCAGAATTGCCTGAGGTAAGTTGATTTTTAAAGAAAATTTAAAAGAAAGCACATGGTAGAGCAGCTCTTAGGCTCAGGCTATAGGATCGTCCCCTTAACTCAGGTTCCTACCTCTCATATCTATCTGCTACCTATCAGATTCAGGACAAATGAGGTCCTTGGCGTATGTATCACAAAAGACTTAGCACACACCAGATACACACTGAGGAAAGCAGATACACATTCAAGGAAGAATGCCTGATCTCTTGAGAGTGATCAGCTTTTGGGGTAGAGCAAGGAATATACATTTAAGGGAGAATATGAACCATTTCCAGAGGAAAAACAGACCCCTTGGTATGGCGTATTGATCTTAAGGATCAGAAGGATAGGGGGTGAACCAGAGGTGGAGTCAGAGAGGAGTTACACAATTTTGTGACACTTCTTCTAGTATTGCACATTGTCTTGCATCATGTTACTTTTTGCAGGCAAGGATGTGGGCCAAGGGCTCAGGTCAAGGACATGGGCTAAAAACATGGGCTGGGTTGCTCTGGAATTGCTTGTTTTGCATTTCAAAGGTTCCAGCTCATAGGCTCCTGTTTTTGAGATTCAGTGTATCTTTCTTTTTTTATATCCCCAAATTCCTATCTCACAACCAATTGTTAGAAGGCTTTTCATTTTACAAAACTGAAACTCTGTATCCATTAAACAATTCCCCTTTCTCCCCTAGTCCCAGCTCCCAGTAGACAGTCTGAAACCAATAGGTTTCTTTGTCTTGAAAGAAGGCTATCTACTACTTTCTGTCTCTAATTCTGTCTTTGATTCTGACTACTCTAAATACCTCATATAAATGGTATTTGCGCCTGAGCACAGTGGGCTCTCCTATTGGTAAGTGCAAACCAACAACCACACCAGGAAATAAAACAGTGAAGAAAAGAGACTATTGGGGATAATGTCCAAAGTATTCTCTTCCTGAACAAAGGAAGCAAGGGAGTTCTAGTAGGGAGATTGAAGCATATTCACACTGTAGAGACCTGTCATTGCATATAGAGGCAGGTATATGCCTAAGCATGTGCGTATTGAGATCAAGTTTCTTCATATATCACAGATCACATGCTTTTTTGTTTTTTGTTACTGGGGATTGAACCCAGGGGTATGTAACCACTGACCCACATCCCCAGCCCTTTTTTATATTTTATTTAGAGACAGGACCCCGCTGAGTTGCTTAGGGCCTCACTAAGTTGCTGAGCCTGGCTTTGAACTCCCAATCCTCCTGCTTCAGCCTCCCCAGCAACAGGGATTCCAGGCGTGTGCCACTACACCAGGCTATCATGTTTTAAAATGGTGGGCAGAACCACTCCTGAAGTGGAGGATTTAGCATTAGAATGAAATTATAATGAACAAAGTTAACTCTGTGAAACCCAGAAGAGGAACTGGGTGGCTTTAGCTGATTTAAACCTGTTCTTTGTGGCCTGTTTTGGAGAGCCTTGTCTAAAACAACAACAGCAACAAAGCAGCTTGAATGGATATTAACAGTTGTCAGGGGAGGCGGCAACTTCTTCCCCAGCAAGCACATGTGCTTGACCCTAAAAGTTCCTGCCTAACAGCTAACAGTATTTGTCTTTTTTTTTTGGGGGGGGGGGGTGGGGGACTGGCTTATTTTCACTTTACCTCCATGCTAGTATGAGGTAAAGTTTAAAAAGAAGGTTTTTCCCAAGGAAAACAAAGGAATGGTCTTAGCTTATAAACAAAACTACCTTTAAAATTCAGACAGACCTGCAAACCAAAGGCCAGCAATGAGCTTCTCTAGTGTGTGAAACCCCAGGAAGACAGGACCAGAGGCTGGCCAGGAGGCCTGTTTGGGTCCATTTCCCGTGGCTCCCAGTTGCTGTAGTGAGTTCAGAGTCTCTTCTCTCCATCTGTAGGAAGTGCTGGAAGGTCTTGAGTCCTGGGACAAAGAGAGCCTGGCCTTTGTTCCAAGGTACCAGGAAGAAACACAATTATGACCTTTGTACTGAGATTCTTTGGGCACCTCTTCATTAAGGGTTATTATTGTGTATAGCATTGTGTTAGGCATTGGGTGGTAGGAAAAGCACAGAGAAAACAAACATCTGTAACACATAGGCCCAGATCCAATGGAGCTTATGGAAGAAGACATTTATTTATTTATGTATTTAAAATTACAAGAGCCCATTCTGTGCTAGATACTGGGGCATCTATGGGGAGTGAGACACATTCACTTTAACAAAAGTTACTAAACAAAAAATTTAGTTTGACATGGATGTTGGATCTAACATAGCTAAAAAGCTTCTAGAAGAAAACATGAGAATTTCTTCAAGATCTTGGAGTGGGAAAGGATTCCTTAAATAGAATACAAAAAGAACTAACCACAAAAGATAAAATAAATTGGGTTTCATTAAAATTAAAACCTCTGCTCTTTAAAAAAGACATCATTAAGAAAATTGGGGCAGGGACTGTGGCTCACTCATAGTGTGCTTGTCTAGGATGTGTGAGCTCCAGCATCACAAAAGGAAGAAAGGAAGGAAGGAAGGAAAGAAGAAAGGAATGAATGAATGAATTGGATTAACATGATCACATGTTGATAAATGTAACACCGCAAGTTCTTCATCTTAGACATGAACTCATCAATTCCCATTATAGAAGGCAAGAGTGTAACTCTTTTTAAACCCTCTGCCCTCACTACTCCTGCTTGATCCTGCATCCTAATACAGTATTGTCATAATTTTAATGAAATCAATATTCCAGTATTTCATTATTATGACTATGTAAATGTCATTCTCAAAAGAACCAAATAGTAGTAAATGATAATTCCTTTTACTTTTCTACACAGTGGTGATGGTTTCAATATCAGGTATCCCCAAAAGATCATATGTGAGACAATGCAAGAAAGTTTAGAGGTGAAATGGAAGGTTAGAGGTGTTATGAAAGCCATAACCCAATCAGTGAATTAATCGCCTGAAGGTATTAACTGAGTGGTAACCCTAGAGAAGTAGGGTATGGCTGGAGGAGGTGGGTGGTTGGAGCCATGCCTTTGGGGTTTATATTTTATCCCTGGTGAGTCGAGTCTTTGTCTCTCTCCTGCTTTCTGATCATCCTATCCTGAGTTGTTTTCTTCTGCTACACACTTCAGCTATGATGTTCTGCCTCACCTTGAGCCCTGAGGAATAGAGTCCACTATCTATGGACTGAGACCTCTGTAACTATAAGCTCCCAAATAAATCTTTTCTCCTAAAATTGTTCTTGTCAGGTCCTTTGGGCACATAAGTGAAAAAGCTGACTAAAAAGCAGCCTTTAGTGTTCTCTAGAATTCATAATTGTCTTGTGTTTTCCCTTTGCCTAATTTTCAATGTACTTATCCCAAATCCACTCCAACATCTTCTTTGATCATCTCTCCTAGCGCTTCTGATACATCCCATGCAAATGGCTTGCTCTGTACAAGAAGTGTGTGGCTGTCATCCCAGAGGGCTTTAACATCCTTTCTTTTGTTGACTATAATTTCTCAGACCCCATTTCTTCTTCTAGGTTGGTTTAAGGTCTGGCTTTGTGGAGCACATCTTCCAATTACATTCTGAAAAAGAACGTATAGAAGAAAATGTTTTTAATTGTTGGATGTCTGAAAATGTCCTTCATACTTAATTAAGAACTTTTCTGTGTATATACAGAAACAATTATCCTTACACAATTTGCAGGTTTTGTTCCATTGTTTTCTAGTGTCTAGAACTATGTTTAAGTACAAAGCCGTTCTGAAGCTGGGTGCAGTGACCCACGCTTGTAATCCCAGCCATTTGGAGGCTGAGGCAGGAAGATCTCAAGTTCAAAGCCAGCCTCAGTGACTTAGTGAGTTCCTAAGCAACTTAGCAAAACCCTGTCTCAAAATTAAAAAAAAAAAAAAAAAAAAAAGACTGGGGAAGTGGTTCAGTGATTAAGGGGACTTTGGTTCAATCCCTGGTATTTAAAAAAAAAGTCATTCTAATCCTTGATTCTGTGTATGTCAACTGTTTTGTCTTTCTGGAAACATGTAGGATTTTCTTTTTTTTAATTTAAGATATTCTGAAATTTTGTGATGATGTGCATTTGTATGTGTTTCTTTTTAGCCATTATACTGAGGCATTTTAGGCCCCTTTTAGTCTAGAAACATGCCTGTTAGCTTTGGGATATTTTCCTGAATTATTGAATTTATGATTTCCTTAATTCCACTTGAATTTTTTTTGCTTTTTATGAAACTTCTCCAGTGCAGACAGTAGACATGGACTTATCTTCTGATTTTCCCTTTCTTCATTTTTGGTACATTTGTGTGTGTATGTGTGTGTGTGTGTGTGTTTGTGTGTGTGTGTGTGTAAGAGTTCCTTAACTTTATTTTCTAAATTTCTATTAATTTTTTCATTTTTATGTTATCATTGTTTATTTAATTTCAAAGGTTCTCTTGTTCTCTGAATATTATTATTATATTATCATTGTTATTAATATAATAATATTATTTTAATATTATTATTATTATATTAAAGATTTAACAATATCTTTATTTTTTTATTTTTATGTGGTGCTGAGGATGGAACCCAGATGCATGCCAGATGAGTGCTCTACTCTGAGCCACAACACCAGCTCTTTGAATATTATTTTTAAAAATAGTATCCTGCTTTTGTTTTGAGGTTGTAACATCTACTGTTTTTTTAATATACATTTTTATAAAATAATTTTAATGTATATAAATCTGGGTATAGTATAGCTTTGGACAGTATTCTATAATCTCAATTTTTCAACAGTTGACTCTGTGCACCTATAACAAACAAAAAGAGATCACTTGTCTCTTGATAATAACTAAAATGATATTTTAAACATTATAGAAGAGTGATAATTCATATCTCAACATTACTATTTAGACTAGCTGTAGATACTCTACAATGCATTATAACACTTAGGCACTATTTATTAGGCAAAAGGGAAAAAAATTATAGTAAAACCTAAAATGTTTCCTCGTTGTTTAGTTTCCAACCCAAGTAAATTTTTAAAAAAATCATTATGAATGAGAACGATAATGAAATAAAACAGATCATTTGCCAAATGTTAAACAGTTGCACCTTTTTTTTTTTTACTCACTTATTTTTTATGTGGTGCTGAGGATCGAAACCAGGGTCCCGTGCATGCGGGATGAGCACTCTACTGCTGAGCCACAACCCCAGCTCAGTTGGGCCCTTTTCAATACTACAGTTAAGTCAGGGCAAATGTCATTCTTAGGTAATTGTCTTGAAGTCATATTTTCAGTAGACTTCAGGAATACTATTAAATATTTTATCACAAGAAAAATTATGAGCCTCTTACCTTGAGAAGGGAATTTAACAGCTGTGATATGATAAGAAGCAATGATGAATTATGAGATTCTTATTTTTGAGCTACTGGGAACTGAATCCATAAGTGCTTTACCACTGAGCTATATCTCCCCTCTCCTTTTATTGAGACAGTGTCTTGCTAAGTTGCCCAGGCTGACCTCAAACTTGTGATCTTCCTGCCTCAGAATTCTGAGTAAGATAATTTTTTAAATGAAATAACTGATATTGTAAATGTGCAGATTTACTGTGTAACAACTACTCTTGTCATTTTGAAAATATCATTGGTAATTTGTTGAAGCTTTCTTCTCCTTCCATAATCTCCTTCATTCAGGGTGTATTTTTTTTTAAATATTGTTTTTAGTTGTAGTTGGACACAATACCTTTATTTATTTATTTATTTTTATGTGGTGCTGAGGATTGAACCCAGGGCCTCATACATGCTAGGCGAGTGCTCTACTGCTGAGCCACAATCCCAGCCCCTGTATTTTTTATTTGTGTTTTTTTTTGTCAACATAATTCATATTAGAAGCTTCCTTTAGGTTCATATTAGTTCTCAGAGATTTATCTCTTAGTTCATTTCTGTTGTTATAACTGAATACCACAAACTGGATAATTTATAAGGAAAAGATGTTTATTTGATGTGTGATTTTGAGGGCTGGGAAGTTCAAGATCAGGCAGCATCTGATGAGGTCTCCTCTGGAGTCCTGAGGTGACATGTAACATCATATAGAAAGAGTATCTTAGCTCAGGTGTCTCCTAATCTTATAAAGCCACAGTGTCATTAGATTATAAAGCTGAGCTAATTTCTATCATCAAAGTATCCAATAAGACCAACTTAGAGGAAGAAAAGTTCATTTTGGCTCATAGTTTCAGAGATTGAGTCCATGGTCAGCTGACTCCATCACTCTGGTCCTGAGGTAAGGTAGAAGATCATGGTACCAGGGCAAAGCAGAGTAGCACCGCTCTGCTCATGGCAGCCAGCAAGCAGAGAGAGCAAAGGAAGAGGCTGCAGGGAAGATGCACCCTTTCAGGGCCCATCCTCAGTAACCCACCTCCTCCATTTATGGTCTACCTGCCTACAGTTACCACCTAGTTAGTCCATTCAAACTAGTATGGACTGATTCAGTTATAGCTCTCATAATCTGACCATTTCACCTCTGAATATTCCTGCGTTAATTTAGAGCTTTTGGGGAATACCTGCTATCATAACCATATCAAAAGCCATTAGATTCTAAAGGTATAATGCCATGAGATTAGAGTCCTACCACCTTAGGACTTCATTTAATCTTCATTATTTACCAAAGTTTCCACCCTCAAATACTATAGTCAGTTAAGTTCTTACCCTCTTAATACCTCACAATAGAGATTGAATTTTCATGAGTCTGTTTGGGTGGGGACATTCAAACCATTTTTTTCCTGAGAGCTGGGTATTCAATGCCACCTGGATGTTCCAATGTGTGGCTGAAGCTTCAGCGTAAGGCAATCTTGCAGGGCCCTATGGTTGAAGGATCTTGATATCAATATTTTCAAGTCTTTCCTTATAGGAACATTTGGAATCATAGGCCACAGAGAAGACCACTGATCTGCCCAGAGGATGAAGGTCTTGTTGCTAGGAGCTAGGTTGGGGGAGAGGGGTATGAGCTGAATATGCATATATCCACTTGATTCCACTCTGGACAGTCCCGTAGTTCTGCCTAAACCTCTGGGTAGTAACTGCAGCTGTGGTAGTGACCCTCCAGTTCATCATCGTCAGACAACACCTTTCCCGTCTTTTTTCCAGCTGGAGACCGTTACTTGTTTGACAAAAGCTGGGAGATGAGCCGGGTAACAGACTTGTTTTATCAGCTTTTTCAGCTTTTTCTCTGTTGTAACTAAAAGACCTTACAATTTTAGGGGAGAAAAAGTTTATTTGGGGGTTCACAATTTCAGATGTTTCGGCAGGCTCCATTCCTTGGGGCTCAAGGTGAGGCAGGACATCAGTGGCCTAAAAGTCTGGTAAGGGAAGCAGCTCACATGATGATCAGGTAGTATAGAGATCTCCACTTGCCAGATACAAATATACCCAAGGCCACGCTCCCAGTGCCCCACCTCCTCCAGCCACAATCCACCTGCCTTCAGTTACTGCTCCATCCCATCAGGTGATTAATTCCCTGATTGGGTTAAGGCTCTTGTAACCCAATCATTTCTTTTCTAAAACTTCTTGCATCGTCTTTTGGGGACACCTCATATCTAAACCATAACTAGAGTGTTAGCTAATCCTCCTCATTGTAGCAATCTTTTCACTTATGCCAGGTTCTAGGTACTGCCATTTTCTGAGCCTTTCAAGGATTTTATGGAATAAACTGGGATAGTTCTTAACTTTTTTTGATTTCTGCTTAGGACTCATAATTCTTGAGTTCAACCATCTATGTTCACACTCCTATAATTGTGTTGTTTGGGGGGCTGGGGCTGGGGCTTAGTGGTAGTGCACTTGCCTGGCATGTGTGAGGCACTGGGTATTTCTCAGCACCACATATAAATAAATAAATAAATAATAAGATCTATCAACAACTAAAAAAAAAAGTTTCTCTTTAAGAAAAAATGGTGTTGCAGGCTGGGGTTGTGGCTCAGTGGTAGAGCGCTCACCTAGCACATGCGAGGCCCTGGGTTTGATTCTCAGCACCACATAAAATTAAATTTAAAAAATAAAGGTATTGTGTCCAACTATAACTAAAAAATAAAAT
The DNA here is from genome assembly GCF_964194105.1 of Spermophilus citellus. Classification (NCBI taxonomy): domain Eukaryota; kingdom Metazoa; phylum Chordata; class Mammalia; order Rodentia; family Sciuridae; genus Spermophilus; species Spermophilus citellus. The sequence goes on along the minus strand of NC_138182.1, from coordinate 74,539,467 downwards.
ATTAAAAGAAAAATTGTGTTGCTATTGTCTTTTCTCCAATTCTGTGTTTATATCATTTTTTTAAAATCTCTTTTCAGAAATCCCTGTTTTTGGTTCAGTATATATGAGCTAAACAGTCACCACTCCATTCTAATAACAAGTAAAAAACTGGACAAAATGAAAAAATTAACAAGTCTTTTAGGTTTAGAATAGTAGTGAGGTCATTGGGTGTAGTGGTATACACTTGTAATCCCAATGGATCAGGAGACTGAGACAGAAGGATTGCAAGTTCAAAGCCAGCCTCAGCAACTTAGTGAGGCTATAAGCAACTTGGAGAGACCCTGTCTCAAAATAAAAAATAAAAGGGGCAGTGTTGGGGCTGTGGTTCAGTGGTAGAGCGCTTGCCTAGCATGTGTGAGGCACTGGGTTTGAACCTTACACTACATAAATAAATAAAATGAAGGTATTGTGTACATCTACAACTAAAAAATAATGTATTTTAAACATTTTTTAAATGTTTAAAAAATAAATAAAAGAGGCTCGGAATGTGGCTCAGTGGGTAACCACCCCTGGGTTCAAACCCTGTACCAAAAAAAAAGTGAGGTTACTTCCCAGGAAAGGAAATAGTGCTGGGCTGTAACTTTAAAAAAATGATGTATGCAAACATGAAAAAATGTTCAACATCTCTAGCAATTAGAGAAATGCAAATCAAAACTACTCTAAGATTTCATCTCACTCCAGTCAGAATGGCAGCTATTAAGAATACAAACAACATAAGTGTTGGAGAGGATGTGGGGAAAAGGCACACTCATACATTGCTGGTGGGACTGCAAAATGGTGCAGCCAACATGGAAAGCAGTATGGAGATTCCTTGGAAAACTTGGAATGGAACCACCATTTGACCCAGCTACCTCACTTCTCGGTTTATACCCAAAGGACTTAAAAGCAACATACTACAGGGACACAGACATATTAATATTTATAGCAGCACAATTCACAATAGCTAAATTGTTGAACCAACTTAGATGTCCTTCAATATATGAATGCATAGGGAAACTTTGGTATGTATACACAATGGGACATTACTCAGCATTAAAAGAGAATAAAATCATGACATTTGCAGGTAAATGGATGGAGTTAGAGAAGATAATGCTAAGTGAAGTAAGCCAATTCCAAAAAACCAAAGGCCATGTTTTCTTTGATATAAGGATGCTGACTCAAAATGGCAATGGGGCAGGGGGAGCATGGGAGGAATGGAGGAACTTTAGATAGGGAGAGGAAGGGAGAGGTCAAGGGGGTAGAAATGATGGTGGGATGAGATGGATATCATTACCCTAAGTACATGTATGAAGACAAGAATGGTATAAAAATACTTTGTGTACAATCAGTGACTTGAAAAATTGTGCTCTATATGTGTAATATGAAATGAATTGCATTCTGCCGTTGTGTATAACAAATTAGAATAAATAAACAATTTAATAAAAATGGTGTACACTTAACTATATTTATAAAATGAAGAATTTTAAACACAAAAGATTCTATCCCCAGCACCACCACCACCAAAAAACAAACAAAAAAAAAAAGAGATAGTACCAATCACTTAAGCAGTGATCTTTAAACTTGTTATGCTAGCAGAATGTCTTTTTTTTTTTTTTTACCTAACAAAAAGTAGAAAAAATAAGAACAGGTGCTCTGATACTACAGGTGAGTCTCACCTCACCCACTGCTGAGACACTTCTTGGAAACCAGCTCTAAACTCAGAGACTAGTGTAAAACCACCAATTCAGACTCCCTCTGCCCCATTAGAACTAATATACCTGGCATAAATTCTAACTTAACCAAAGTTACAGAAGTTAGACTTAGAATCAAGGCCCAGGACTCAGAATTTAAAGAGTACAGAGGCATAAATGTAAAACAAAGAACAAGACAAAAGTTGATCTCATTGGTGCTGGGGTCAGGGGAAAGTGAAAATGAGATGAGACTTTGATAGGAACTCAGAGAGATCAGGAGCAAGGGAGAAGAGGGGACATTAAGAGGTTACTCCAAGAGTGGCAAGTAGATTTTATCTCAGGTGCTTAGTTTCATCAATTAATAAGACCTGCTCTGAGAGCTGAGCTGGATTTTGAGGCTAACTCTGGGTTTGGTCAAGTGTCCCTTGATTGATGGGTGCTGTCTTTAGGAGAGGGTGGGCATACCATATGTATGTTATTTTTATTATATATGGTTAAGCTATCATGATCTATGCTATAGTTTGGATTTTTGTTCCCTCTTTTTTTGATAGGCTGCTTAGTCTGGTCTTGAATTTCCAGGTTCAAGACCTCCCACCTCAGCCTTCTGAATGCTAGGCCTAGAGGCTTATGCTACCATGCCCAGCTCTGAAGTTTAATTGACATTGTAACAATATTAAGAAGTGGGCCTTTGAGAGGTGATTAGTCTATGAGAGCCCTGCCTGTGTTGGTGGGATTAATGTACTTATTAAAAGGTGAGTCTGGCCGCTTTTTCCTGTTTTCTACTTTGTACAACATGATAATGCAGCAAGAAGGTCCTCATTATATGCTGGCACCTTGATCTTGGCTGTCCCAGACTCCAGAACTGTGACAAAATAAATTTCTGTTCATTTAAAATTACCCAGCATGTGGTATTTTGTTATAGCAACACAAACCAGAAAACACTTTCAGATACATTAGTTGCCAGATTAAAGAGTCATCAGAAAATTGGTGATTGCTGGAGGTACCAAGTAGTTCGAGCAACAAAACAGAAAAGGAATAAAGCACAGATGTAACTGAGCCTGACAGTGTTGAATGCACCCTACATCTTCAGACCACCCTGTTCTCTGGGGAATAGTGTGTACTCTCCATTGCCCAGGTGTCACAATCCTTGCTTGCACTAGTCTCCAGATTCAGCAAGATGTTTGTCAATGCAAAGATCGATCCTCTCAGACAAAATGGTAGCCGTTAGCTGCATGTAGCTTCTGCACTATGAAATGTGGCTGGTATGACTAAGAATTTTAATTAAAGTTAAAATTGAAGTCAAGACCCAATTTTACTTCCAGGAAGATGGGGTAGATGTACTTTTCCTTATTCCTTCCACTAAGAACAACTAAAATTCATATAAACACAAGACACTAAGAAGTGGGGAGAAGAAGGCAGACCAGCTAGGAACTTCTGTACCTGAGGAATGACACGGGATGAGTTTTCTTTTTGCCTTTTTATACCAGGCTTGGGTGTGAAGAAGTTAGCAACCCAGAAATGCCAACAGCATCGACAAAGAGTCCCAACAAAAGTCTTCTCCCTCTAGTCAAAGGACCAGGAAAGGGAGAGAGACAATAGCTACACTACTCCAGTCAACCCGTGCTTGCAAAGACTGAATGGGAAGCCTTGAATTCCTTGAAGGCCCGACATTCCTGCCAGAGTGATGTCAGAGCATTCCAAAGTAGGAAGCTGGGATTTACAACCTCATTGACTGTTAATGCCTTACCTCTGGAAGGTCTAAGTAGAAAATAATGTGAAGAGTCTGGATTTTGATATCTGTCCAGAAGTAATGGGGAGTTGCTCTCACTTCCTGCTAGGCCAGTGTCAGAGGAGGCCAAGTGGAGAGTCCAGACTTTGCTTACCATTGTCAAGTGGTGATTAGGACATGCCCCTTTGGTGGACACAACATGGATTCCAGGCACTCCCATCCCTGTTCAGTAGTAACAAGAGGCCTCTCTGAGGACCCTGTCAAAGAGAATGAGTCTTCCTCCTCCTCCTCCTCCTCCTCCTCCTCCTCCTCCTCCTCCTCCTCCTCCTCTTCTTCTTCTTCTTCTTCTTCTTCTTCTTTTCTTCCTCCTCCTCCTCCTCCTCCTCCTCCTTCTTCTTCTTTTTTCTTTTTTCTTTTTCTGAGTGGAATCTTCCACCTTCTCAGGCAATATTGAGGTTACCTGCCTACCTTTTCCTTACAAAGCAACGTCACTGAAAGCCAGCTAAAACTGAAGATCCTTGCCAGGTGTGGTGGCTCATACCCATAATCCTAGCTACTGGAGTAGGGGGATGAAGCCGGAGGATTGCAAGTTTAAGGCCAGTCTGGACAACTTAGTAAGAGTCTGTCTCAAAATAAAATGTATAAAGAGCTGATGTAGCTCAGTGGCAGAGCACTTGCCTAGCATGTGCGAGACCCTGGGTTCAAACCCTAGTACTGCAAAAGACAAAACAAAAACAGAAGATCAAAAGTCTCAGAATACAAAAATGCATTAATTTCCATCAATAATCAGTCATCATACCAGGAAGAGCTCAAAACTGAGTGGAAAATATCAGTGGATGACCACACTAAGATGACAGAGATGTTAGAATTACATAGATTTTAAAAGTGGCCATCATAACAAGGCTTCAGAGCACAATACAAATACTCTAGGAACAAAGGAAAACAGAAAAGCTCAGCAAAGAAACAGACACTGTAAAGAAAAAAAATAAAATTTTAGAACTAAAAACCATAATAACTAAAATGAAAAGCTCAATGGATAGGCTCAAGAAAGTGAGAGGAAAGAATCAGCAGTAGAGTGATTGCCTCGTACGTGTGAGACCCTGGGTTTGATCCTCAGCACCACATTAAAAAATAAAAATAAAAAAGTGAAATAAAGGTGTTGTGTCCAAATACAACAACAACAAAAAAAGAATCAGTGAACTGTAAAATAGAATAATAGAAATTTAGGGCTGGGGATATAGCTCAGACAGTAGAGTACTTGCTTCGCATGCACACACAAGGCCCTGGGTTCAATCCCCAGTACCACCAAAAAAAAAAAAAAAAAAAACACACACACACAACAAACAACAACAACAACAACAACAACAACAACAAAAAAACCCAGAAATTTCTCAAATTGGAAAAGAGAAAGAAAGGAAAAAGAACTGAATCTCAAGTATTATAACAGAAGCTCTATATTGTGCCATTGGAGTTCTAAGATGAAAGTGGAAAGGCAGGGGTCATGGGGATAAAACTGCTATAATGAAATAATAGCTGAAAACTTTTCAAATTGGGCAAGAGAATGAACCTACAGATTCAAGAAGCTGAGCTGAGTGAACCACACATGGGATAAATACAAAGAAGTCCAGAGTACACAATCAAATTTCTGAAAAGTAATCCAAGAAAAAAAAATCATGAAAACTGCCAGAGAAAAGCAATACTTTATCTATCTCTAGAGGAAAAGTAATTAGAACAATAGATTCTCTTCCAAAGACAAAATGAAGTGTCTTGTTATTTTTCAAGTGCTGAAACAGAGAGGAAAGAAAGAAAAAAAAAAGAAAAAAGAAGAAAGAACCCTTAACCTAGAATCCTATAGCCAGTGGAAATACTTTTCAGGAAGGGAGAGAAAATGAACCCATTCTTGGATGAAGGAAAACAAAATTTGTCAACAGTAGACCTAACCTAAAACAATGATTAAAGGACATTCTCTAAAAATGAAAGAAAAGGAGAAGTTAAATGAAAAACCACCACCACAACAAAGAACCCTAGAACATCAGGAAGAGAGAATATAGTAAGCAAAAATATTAATAAAAGCAATAGACTTTTCTTGTTTCCTAAAGTATGTCGAATGGTTGAAACAAACATATAATGCCATTTGATGTGAATTGGAAACAGAACCATGTTGCCATTCAGGGTAGTTTTCTATCTTAAGTAATAGGCCATGGGTATTTCACCCCAGTTGCAATAGATTTTTCTTTTTAAGGTGAATAGATTTATTTCCCCCAGTATCTTTTGGCTGCTAGTTTTGGAAATGGAAAATTTTACCAATGAAAATATTCTTTTTTTCCCTTCCTTCTTTCCTTCCTTCTAATGGGGACAGAACCAAGGAGTACACTACCACTGAACTACATCCCTAGTCCATTATTTATTGTTTTATTTTAAGACAAGTTTTCCTTCCCTAAGTTGTTGAGGCTGGCCCTGAACTTGCAACCCTTTAGTCTCAGCCTCCCTAGTAACTGGGATTATAGTCATGCACTATATGACCCACGACAAAAGCTTCTTTACTGATGAAACAACATACAGTAGTTAATACTAGCACAGTACTACTTATAAATATGCACTTAATAGGAAAAAAAAAAAAAACACTTTTGGGACAGGTTTCACTATGTAGTGTTGCCCAGGCTGACTTCCAACTGGTGATCCTCCTATCTTTTGTCTCCCTAGTAGGCATGCACCACTGTGCCTGGCTAATCTTTTTTATTATGCTGAATTTTGCTAGTAGAAATAATTGTTAGTTGATGAGACTATATTATATAATGCATGTGTTAACAGCTAGTCATTCCTCAATGTATATGTACTTCAAAATATTATATTGCAACTGGTAAATATATACAATTCTTTGTGTGAATGTAAAAAAAAGGTACTGAGGCTTACAAATCATAGCTGGAAAAAGTAGGATGAACTAGACAAACTATTTAAAAATATGCAACTTGAGTTGGGGGTGAAGCTGAGTGGTACAGCACTTGCCTAGCACGCACAAGGCCCCCTGGGTTCCATTCCCAGCACCTGCAGAGCAGGAGAAGCAAAATGATTTAGATCACAGAAGATTTGGAGGAAGCTTACCATACTGGCTAATGTTTTTGACTTTACGACTTGCATTTAGATTTGACAAGAAACCCATAGCATGAAAGTGTGAAGGAAACTGAAAGGAATGCCATAAGCTATTTCTTCCCTCCAAGGACTCCAGTCACACCCAAGCATGACCACAAATATGCAGAAGCCAAACCTGGCTATGCCTTTGTGCTGCCATGAGCAGAAGCTTCCTTTCCTATGGAATCTGGCAGAAATGCTGCAGGTCTGTCTCTGTAATCTATTATCTGGCTGTGAGCCCAATTAGTTCACTTTAATCAAAAGAGAAGATGAAGAGGATGGAAATTTTTTTTTTTTTTTTTTTTTTTTTTTTTTTTTTTTTTTTTTTTTTAATACTGGGGACCGAATCTAGGGGCACTTAACCACTGATCATATTCTATGTTCCCCATCCCTGCACTCTTTTTTTTTTTTTTTTTTTTTTTTTTGAGACAGGGTCTTATTAAGTTACTTAGGGTTGTTGAGGTTGGCCTTGAGCTTGTGATCCTCCTGTTGCACCCCTGAGTCCCTGGGATTGCAGGCAGCGTGTCATCAAGCCTGGCAGGGAATAGAAATCTTTTGGGATTCTCCAAAGTAAGCACTGAACATCAACACTCAAAACGTAAAATTAGGATTATTACTTTTAGGGATATTTAGATGGACGTTAAGCATATAGAAAGACGCTCATGTTTTTTTTCCAAATAAGAGAAACATCAAGTAAAATTACACCAAGGTAATTTTTTTTTTTTAAGTCAATGGGCAAAGATCAAAAAGGTTGATACTACATTGTGTGGTTGGTAAACTGTAGGCAAATGATCCCAAGTATTTAATTCTATTGGGAGTATACATTGGCACAATACCTATTGTCAGGTCTGGGATTTTATTTTTACTCTTAATTCTTCCATAGATGCTGGGGTAAGATAAGAGACTCCTGGATCAGAGACAGAGCACTTTCTCATAGCACAGCAGGTAGCATGAACATTCACATGTTTGTCAGTTCCTCTTGCCCCCAAATGGACAAGACCCACTGTGTTAGACCCAGATGGATCCAAACTTCTTTGTCCTGAAGAACACCTTCTTCTTTCAAGCTGCTCACTGCAAACTAAACTATGATAAATGGCCCAGGTAGAAGACCAGATCCTGCTTTCTTGGCATATGCAATGAGGGGTGAAGGCTATAGAGTATTTTCTCCCAATATCAGTGTGGGACAGTTTGGCAATAAAAATTGCAAATAAACCTAATTTTTGACTTAGCAATTTCACTTCTAGGTGGACACATAAGTTTATTTTTATGTGGTATTAAGGATCGAACCCAGTACCTCACGCATGTTAGGTGAGTACTCTTCCTCTGAGCCACAACCCTAGCCCTTACAATTCCACATCTAGGAGTCTGTCCTATATATTTACTTTCCCATATATAAAATGACAATAAGGGCTGCGATTGTGGTTCATTGGTAGAGTGCTTGCCTAGCATGTATGAGGCACATAGGGTTTGATCACATAAAATAAAAACTCAACAAAATAAAGGTATTGTGTCCATCTACAACTAAAAATATTTAAAAAAATAAAATGACAAGAGGTTACTTATTCTAACACTGCAATAGATCAGAAGTGACTGAATGCTTACCAATATGAGACTGCTTTGATTATAACAGCATCTCAATGGAATACTATGCAGTAATAATAAAAAATGAAGAGGGCTGGGATGTAGCTCCGCAGGACTGTTTGCCCTGATTCTGATCAGTAACACTGCAAAAAAGTTTCCATGCTGAAATAGTTGCCAAGACACATTGTATATTGTCAAGTGAAAAAAGTTGCAAAAAAAAAAAAAGTATAACAGTTTCATATTTCTGTAGGCAGCAATAAAGAACACATACACTTTTTCTTATACTGTGTACTATATAAGATTTCATTTCTCTCAGAATGCACAACAAACTACTATCATTTGTTGTCTGTGGGAAGATGAATGACAGCAAAATTTTTCTGTACATTCATTTAGATAGTTTGATATTTTTTGATACTGGGGATTGAATGCAGGGGTGCTTTATCATTGAGCTACTCCCAGTCCCTTTTATTTATTTTATTTTGAGACAGGGTCTCAATAAGTTGTTTAGGGTCTTGCTAAGTTGCTGTGGCTGGCTTCAAACTTGCAATCCTCCTTATTCAGCCTCCCGAGTTGTTGGGATTACAAGTGTGGGCATATATCTTGATTTTTAAACCATGACTATAACCATTTGAAAGGCTAGCACAAACAAATCAATCTTTTCCAAATTTTTTCATACTATAGATCATTTTAAATGAAAAGGTAGGTGCTACACTCATCCTTAGTGTAATTGTATCATGATGCAGAGGAATTAGCTCCTACTCATGATTTATTTTATCATCTATAAAAATATATATTTGATATCCCACTTATGCCACTCAAAACTCTAAAAAGAGTACATTTTACCCCCATTTTATAGAACAGAAGGTGGTCACAGATCCATGGCCTGGTTTGGTCTTTGTGTCTGACTGAAAATCCATTTTTTCCATGTTCCAGGCCCTTTCTGAGACAGAGCCTTGTCTGGGAGACATCTCTCCATATTCTCTCATGATAGTGACTCTGTCAGTAGTTTTTAACTTGGCTGCATGGGAATCACGTGTGTGTGTGTGTGTGTGTGTGTGTGTGTGTGTGTTTTGTGGGGAGTTATAAAACACTAATAAAGACAAGATCTTACAAATTCCAATAAAACTTGACACCAACTAAGGCATTTGGACTCAAAATTTTAATAATAAATTGTGCCAGTAGAAGCTTTTCAAAGGCAAATGATATATCAATAAATAATGGTTAAATTGAGTTCCTGAGAAAGAACCTACCACATGAAAGTATGTCAGAGCGCTGTAAATAACAACATGGCATTACTATAAAATAGAGAAAATACTGTAAGTCATGATACAAGCACAGCAGACTTCAGAATATGCCATTCATACAAATGTAAACCAGTACACAGGAATCGTTTTTTTAGACATTGATAAACTTATATAAGTGTTGTTGCCTAGATATATACTAAATAATGGATACATTACACTAAGAACTTCAAGGAAAAAATATGTGGAATAATATAATGAAAAATATGATGCATCAGTTCTTTTAAAAAGCAAAAAAGAATTGAACTTTTTACTCAAATATAAATCAGTTTAAATAGGAACCATACTAATTTGAAATAAGGAATATTTTGTGTGTTTATCTATATAGTTATATATACACCTATACATCTAAGAAAATATGTATGGCTTAATTGGTTTTTTTTTTATTCCAATGTTACGTTGAAGAATTTTTGCTTTTTTACAAAAGAATACATTTAGAAAAATGTTTAAATGATTTAAACAATACATTTGTCTAAATAAATTGTTTAAACCAAGCTTTGATACTTCAAAGCACACTAAAAAAATGTGGAAAGAACCATAAGACTATTCAATTTCATCTCAGCTGTCTAAAAACAGGAAGAATAATGTTCATTTTAGCTCAGTGTGGGCTGTTGGTGAAAAAGTTAAGTTGTAGGGTAGCTACTGGATTCCACATGCCAGCTATACCAAGAATGAAAAGAGCAAGAAATAGACACAGATCTATGATTAACTTAAAATGTTTTGGTATAGCTGAATTAATCCCTTTTGATGTATATAAGTTTAGTACATGACAAATGTTTATGTTTACTCCCCAAAGAATCCAATCATACTCAAGACACACAAACAAAAATCACTTCTCAGTTATACATCTGCATTTCTTTAACAAAACAAAAAGGGATACAATCATAAGGAAGAATTCACCCACACAATACATTATCAGCACATTGTCTAAAATACCTCATTTAAAAACACTCAGTAAAAACATATTCACAGGACCTGCTGTGAATGGCAAGATATGGTAATTTTATAATAGAAAAACCCTGCTCATGCAGTACTTTCCACACGCCAGACACCTGAAATCACACCCATATCACTTTGCTCACACTTTCTATTATACTATAATATGCAAAAAGCAAAAAAAATTATAATAAAAGCAGCTTTTAACATTATATCACAATTTTGAAATGTGGGAAAAAATACAAAACAAAAACCATTGTGTGGATAAAATGGTCTCCGTGACATCTGAGCAGAGCTTTATCTTTTTTTTTTTTTTCAAACATTATTGCACAGAGATTTCTTATCACATGTTCTTCAGTTTTTATGTCTTTTCCTAAATGTGAATAAGTGCTATGGATAAAATACAAATGTAGAAAATAACAGCAGCATGATTTGTCGAAGTTAATCCCTATAATTTAGTAAGAAAAATTGGATATCAACAAAATAAGTGCTCTTTCTAAACTGTACTAAACTGTTAAAAATCTTATTTTAATGCAGTGAAGGCCCTCAAAGCCAATCCCTGTTGAACCTTCTTGACACCCATCAAACAGAATCTAGAAACAAAGATCTGCTAGACTTCAGTCTCTTTTTTTTCAGTTTCTTGTTGGTTTGGGGTTTTCTTGGTGAAGACCAGAATTTCAAGTGATGTAATCAACAGACTTATTGCAAACAAAGTCACCCTGCACGTCCCATCTGCCTGTTCAGGAACCTGCTGCGGCTCCCGGGCTCTGAAGACAAGAGCTGTGGGCACCTGGTCACAGCCTACACATACACCGGCTGGCAGTTTTCGCTCTGGTCCACCAGATCAGAAGTTTCTAAATCTGTGTTCTCAGACTTTGAAGCTTCTGTTCCCGAAGGCTTTGGGCATCTAAAGGGGTAGCCATTGTCATCAAAGAACCTCCGGAAGGTGAATTCATAAAACGCATGCTCAGGGTGCTTGTTATTGGGGGAGGTGAGAGTGTCCCAGGTCTTGGTGCTGCCTTCACTATTCTCATTCCAAGGGCTTTCTTCATCTACGGGATCAAAATTTGAGGTGTCCATGGGGTGGCTGATGGTGGGAACGTAGGGGGCGGGCTGCTTCCGGATGTCACTGGAGAAGTCAATGGAGCTGAAGAAAGGGTGGGCCTTCAGGTCATCTGCTCCGTCCCGCCCCAGGCGGCAGTCAGCAGAGCAGCAGAGTTTGGTGATGAGGTCCCTTGCCTCGGGGCTCAGCTTGACCTGGGATGGAATGTGCAGCGTGTTCTCCCAATTTATCACCTAAAGAGACAATAGCACCAAAGTTTTAGTTTCTTCTTCTGACTCAAGGCCCAGCTAGGGCAGGTCCCCGAGACAATACTCGATGATGTGGCTGTTAAACCATTCCAGTTTCATAACGTGAGGCAGTTAAAACAGACAACAGAGGATGCAGTGTTCATCTGGGCAGCTGGAAGGCAGTGTGGTTTGGGAGGTGGCTCACAGGCCAAGGCTTGGGATGAAGAGAATATAGACAGAAAGCTACTCATTTTCTTTTATCAGAAATACTGTGTAGCCAAAGAATTTTGTGCTTTCCATAAAGATGAAGCGACTGATGTATGAGTTGCTTCTGTAGCTACAAATGGATTTCTGCTGGGCTATCACAGAAATCACTAAAACTTACTATCACTGAGAGATGGTTGGTTGGTTGATTGATTTTTCTGGTGCTGGAGATAGAACTCAGGGCCTTGAGCATTTTAGGCAAGTACACAGAGCTACATCCCCAGCCCTAGGAAATGGTTGATGTGTATTTTGTATGGGCAAGGAGTGGAGAAAGGATCCGTGGCCTTAGCCTCATGTTCATAATGCTCAACCAGGGTACACAGCCATCAGGAAATTGATTAAATACATTTGTCAAAGAGGTGTGTCTATTGTGAACAGAGACTATAAGGGATTTCTGTATTGTGTTTTACTCTAGGTGAGACAAGGCCAATATAACTGGCTACCACCTGGGGTAACAGGGTAGCGGGTGAGGCACAGAAGGAGGTGGGCATTTGTTTGAGAGGGCTGCTTTAAATCTTAGGAGTCTTTTTTTTTAGTAAAACTATGAAACTTAGAAGAAATCACAGGGTAAATCTTCCTGATACTGGATTTGGTAGTGATTCTTGGAAATGATACCAAAACACAGGCAACAAAAGAAAAAGTAACCTGGATTTCATGGAAACCAACAACTTTTATTATGCATCAAAGGATATTGTTGACAGAATGAAAAACTAATCTATAGAACAGAAGAATATATTTGCAAAGTATGTATTTGAAAAGGAGTTAATACCTAGAATATATAAAGAACTATAATATAACAACAAATCATCTAATTTTAAAAAGGTGACAGAGGTCTTAAAAAAGCTATATGTCTGAAAATATACAAATGGCCAATAGCTACATGAAAATCTGCTAAATATCACCAATCATTAGGGAAATAAAGTACACTGAGCATTTTAAAACAACAATGAAATACCACCTCACATCCACTACTATTTAGGAATGTCTACTATTTAGGGAAATGTCGGGTATAGGGAGGGTGATAAGCACTGGCAAGGATGTGAATAAACTGAAACCAATAAACCCTGGTGGGAAAGTAAAATAGCACTTTAAGGAGGAAGGAAATTAATCTTGAGGATGTTAAGCTAAATGAAATAAGGTAGTCACAAAAAGACAAATGATATATGATTCCACATATGTGAGGTACCTAAATTTGGCATTCTTCACAATTTGGCAGTTCCCTAAAAGTTAAAAGTAGAATGACCATATGATCCAGAAATTCCACTTGTGGGTATATATCCAAAATAATAGAAAGCGGGGACTAAGAAAGATATGTGTACACCTATGTCCCTTCACAAAAGCCAAGAGGGGAAAACAACCTAGATGTCCATCAATTGAGGAATGGAGAAATGAAGTATGGTACATACACACAAGGATTATAAGTTCAGCTTTAAAGAGGAAGGAAATCCTGACACATGCTACATCATGGATGGACCTTAAGGATGTTATGCTAAGTGAAATAAGGTAGTCACAAAAAGACAAGGAACGTACAATGCCACATATATGAAGTACCTATATTTGGCAAATTCAGAGCAGAAAGGACAGAGGTTAGAAGAGGCTGAGGGGGCCAAAGGGGGAAAAGGTAGTTGTTATTTCACTGGTGAAGTTTCTGTCTGGGGGAATGTTGAAAATATTTGGAAATAGAGAGTGGAGATGGACACACAATATTGTGAATATACTTAATGGCACTAAATTGTATACTTCAAAATGGTTAAAATGATAAATTTGGGGCTGGGGATGTGGCTCAAGCGGTAGCGCGCTCGCCTGGCATGCGTGCGGCCCGGGTTCGATCCTCAGCACCACATACAAACAACGATGTTGTGTCCGCCAAAAACTAAAAAATAAATATTAAAAAAAATGGTAAATTTTATTTTACTACAATACAAAAAGAATCTGGGTTATTGTGCAGTCAAATTAGTGAGTTTCAGCATTCAATAAATATGAAGAAAAGGCCAAACTGCAAGTGTATTATTCTTAGAGTGAAACTAAGCCTTAATTTAAGGTTTTCCTAGACTACACTTGGGCTCTATCATGGACTGGAGGGCATATGAAAACTTCCTAAATTGTGCCTCAGTGGCTAAATCCACTGAAAATTTCAGATGCTCAATTCAACCCCTAACTAATAATTTTTGTCAGAAACAAATGGTTGTCATATCTAAAATTATTTAGTATTAAATGATTAGTTGGCAGATTTAATGATTTCAAATGAGTATTAAGAATACACACAACTAGCCTAACCACCTAGTTGATAATTTGCAAATAGAAGTATTAACATCCAAATAAACACACTGATTTCTTTAGCTTTAAGTTACAAAGTTCTGTTTGTTTTTTGCAAAGTAGGCACAAATGGTGGCGAGACATGATTTGCCTTGGGCTCTTACTGCTTCTAAATGTGTAGTTCTGGCCTGGGAATAACAAGATACCATACCAACAATGGATTAAAAATTTCAGATACACAAAAATATGGTACTCAGGTCTAATTTTGTGGCTTTACTTTACCCTGCTTCAAATAAAAAATGAAAAGGACTGGGGAGGTAGCTCAGTGGTAGAGTGCTTGCCTAGCATGTACAAGGTCTTGGGTTCAATCCCCAGTACTGGAAAAAAGAAAAAGAAAAAAGATAATAATTTTAAAAGACAATATTACTTTAAAATACCCTCAGTATATAGAACTGCAATTTCCATCCTACTCAGAATAGTAAGGGGTCAAACACCAACCAAGGATCCATGGATGAATCAGAAAAGTCTGGTGCTCTGCAAAAAGCAGGTGTAAGTTCCTTTCTGCTTACCTTTAGCTGGGTTTCTGTGGGAGTAGGAGCCAAAAACGGCGGCTGTCCCACCAGCATCTCAAAGAGAATCACACCAACACTCCACCAGTCACAGAGCTGAGTGTACCCTGAAAGACAAAGGTCACTCACTCAATTTCTGCACTGGCAGATTCTTCTCAAAAGTAAGTTCTATAAGATCCTGAACCTACAGATTTACTGTGAAGAGAGAAAATAAGCTAACGTAGTATTGTAATACAAGAAGAAGAGACACACCTACATAAATGCCTGTCCTTGCACAGGAGGACTGAGAATGGTGGGCTGGAAGGGGTTGGGATCAGGGTGCTATAGTCATCATGGGGGGAGGCCACAGTCACTTATTTTCAATTATTAGCCTGTAATAAATACAGAATACTTTTATAGTAAGAAAAGACTTTTTTTACTTAAAAAGATTATTGGTATTATTAGCAATAATACAAGATGTTAATCAGAATTTTAAATTCTTGCCAGGTGCAGTGGCACACACCTATAATTCTGGCTACTCAGAAAGCTGAGGCAGGAAGATCCAAAGTTCCAGGTCAGCCTCAGCAACTTTATGAGACCCTATCTCAAAATAAAAAGGGCTGGAGATGTAGCTCAGTGGCAAAGCACCCCTGAGTTCAATCCTCAAGTTTTTTTTTTTTTTTTTTAAAGAAATTTTAAGCTCTTAAAGATCACATAAAATAAACACTCACAAAACAAAAGTGCCGTGACTGGGATATGGGCAGGTAAGGACACAGAGAGGGTTTCCTGGGGAGGCTTCCAAGTCGGTTTTGGAACAAGGTGAAGACCGTAAAGATGAGGAGGATGAGAGTAGGCTATTTTGGCAAAGGGGACAATTGGACAGTATTTACTATGATCCATATAATTACTATGAGACCCTGATGGAGCCAGGCATCTCTCCCAGAGCCCCCATCTGGGGTAATGAGGGACAGCCTCAAGGATTCTGTGAAGTGAGTTTATTTATCTTTGATTTTTCTCCCACTTTTCTTTCAGAGCCCCAGGTTCCAATCAAGCCAGGATAGGCTTCATGTCACCTAATCCTTCCTAAGTGGGAAACAGATGTGAGGTCAGCAGGACCCCTGTGCACTCCCACCGTCTCATCTCGTCCTGCCCCAGGTGGCACTGGAGGCTACAGAATAACCCTGACCACTGGCTCCTCTGGAATGGTTCACATGGCAGGAGACCTGAGGCCTTTTCTGGGCACCAGGATTAATATTCACATGCTTCTGAGGAGTTAACTGCCACATTCGTAATGCTGAGAGGTACGGTAATCTGCCTTGGATTACCACAGCCAACAGAGAAACTTCGACTTGAACTGATCTTGCTGGCTGCAAACACTTCAAACAAAATGTGTGTGAAGGAAAAGGCAGCCTACGTCTAGATTTATTATACGGAATCAGATCAACAGCCTAATGTCACTACAGGTTATGCAGGATCAGTGAAGGACCCTCCTGGTCTGAACCAGATGTTATATTTGAAGGAATGAAACCTCAATCTAGGAGACAAACTTTATGAGTACTGGTGATTTTATGCCCACTATTGTCTGCAAATCTTGTCTCCTATGAGGTTT
Organism: Spermophilus citellus; assembly: GCF_964194105.1. NCBI lineage: Eukaryota > Metazoa > Chordata > Mammalia > Rodentia > Sciuridae > Spermophilus > Spermophilus citellus. Next base: position 74,523,115 of record NC_138182.1, on the reverse strand, counting down.
TGGGCTGGCAGGGAGATTAGGTGGAAAACAATATTTGTGTGTTGAATATGGCATAACTTGGCTGAGAACTTGGGAAAGGGAGAGTTAAAAGAGAGCCTACAAATGATGGTTTAGGCAGACTGAGTAGTGTCCTGTGGCCCCAGAGTTGTTTACATCATTTGACTCTGTAGAAACCGATTCTAAAGCCATTCCCTGAGTCCTAGGTAGAAAGCCTACACCCCACACATCCCAGCTGGAGGAAAAGGCAAGCAGACATTGGCCTAATGGTGTGTGAAGCAAGGGTATTTTCAGAACAGAGATGAGGAGCAGGAGGCTTGTTTGTTAGGGATAGTTTAGTCTTGGAAAGCTAGAGCTGAGAGACTTCTTAGAGGTCACCTGGCTCCATATAGCTGCAGGTAAGGATGGCCTTCAGCCAGAAGCTGGCTGTGGGGTGGGAGGAAGTAGCCCAATGGCATACCTTTGCGCAAGAGCACCTCTGGTGCAATGTAATTTGGGGTTCCAACCAGGGAGTGTGCCAGGCACCTCTGGTGCTGCTTCCGAGCTCTCTGCTCCAGGGTCTTCAGTCTGTCCCCACATCGACAGTTAGACACATCATCCCAGAGGTCACTGGGCTCCATGCTATCCTGTCTGATGTGGTTCCCTTTGCCCACGAATCATGGGTAGTAAGAGAAAAGAACAGAAAATAAAATGAATGTTCGCTACTGAACAAAATCCATAGCTTAGCAGAAAAGTAATTCCAATCAGCTGCTGACATGTTAGGACAAAGGATCCTCTCCAACTGCTCCACAGGGACAACTGTTATTCCAGGGCTCTGAGGCACAAGTTGTAAGGTAACATCAGTGCCAAGGCAGAAATGATGGCTGGAGCACTAACAGCCAACTATATTGTGCTGAGTTGGCAATGAGACAATGTGAATAAGACAGGCTAGAAGAACTTTGGGGCATCAATTTCAGGCTAGTATCAAAAGGCAACACCTGCTGGGCGCAGTGGCACACACCTATAATCCCAGCCACTGAGAAGGCCGAGGCGGAGGATCGCCAGTTCAAAGCTAGCCTCAGTAAAAGCAAGGTGTTAAGCAAGTCAGTGAGACCCTGTCTCTAAATAAAATACAAAATAGAGCTGGGGATGCGGCTCAGTGTTTGAGTGCCCTTGAGTTGTCCCTAGTATCGCCCCCCCCCCGCCCCACGCCAAAAGCTAACACCTGTCTAGCAAGACATTTTATGATAAGCATGGGAAAATTAACAAGAATTTTAAAAGTATGAACGAAAGTAACAAATTCCAGAAAAAGTGAATGAGTCAGGTTCATTTTGAGTTTTTTAAGTCTGAGTTATGCGGTGAAAACAGCTATTTCAAGCATCCCAGCCATTAGAAAGAGAGTGACCAACTGTTTTTGACTTTTCCAAATAGCAAAACCCCTAGAAATGGAGTTGAACTATATATTAGATCCAGGTTAGCTATGAAAGAGCTAGCCTTGGGAGGCTGTGAGACTTTTATTTTGAGATGGGATGTTGTTATATTACCTAGACAGGCGGACAACTCTTGGGTTCAAGCAATCCTCCTGGCCTGGCCTCCTGAGTAGCTGGGACTACAGACACGTACCACTGTATCCAGCTCTGAAACTTTTACTTTTTAAGGCTTGTTTAAATAGGGCAGAGGGATGGTTCTTCACAAAAGCTCCACGACAACATGTCTAAAATGTAGTAAAACTTAAATCCACTAACAACAAATTTTGTCCCATCAGCCCAGATATGGAACACCTATATAAACTTAAATATAGTATATAATGTATAAAATATATAGAAACTTAATTGATATAATATTAATATAATAACGATATATGCTCTAGAGTATGATTTCCAATTTACTTTAATGTACTTGTGTCAATTTTTTTGAAGTATTTATAGTTGAAATGTGGGACTTAATGGGTTAAGAAAAAATCTCACACATATCAGATCCTTCCTTTAGGGAGAGAAGGCTATCACACCGAGTTATACAATAATGGATAATTTCAAAATGATTAGGAGCCACTGGGATGGGAAGATACACCAAGATGTAGAAACTGGACAGAGCATGCCTAAGATAATACCTTTCTGGTAGTATTTGGAATTGTGAGTCCACCTGAATCCAGTGCAGAGGCCAAAATCTGTCAGTTTGATGTGACCATCCAGATCTATCAAAATGTTGTCAGGTTTAATGTCTCGGTGGATGAAGCCCATCTTGTGGACACTCTCGATGGCCAAAGTCAACTCTGCAATGTAGAACCGGGCCAGGTGCTCAGGGAAGACCTCCATACGGATCAGCAGGCTCATCATGTCCCCTCCAGGGATGTAGTCCATCACAAAGTACAGGCTGTCTTTGTCTTGGAAGGAGTAGTAGAGTTTGACCACCCACTCATTGTCTGCCTCAGCCAGGATGTCCCTCTCGGCCTTGACATGGGCCACCTGATTCCGGTTCAGGACGTCTTTCTTCCTCAGGGTCTTCATGGCATACAGGGCATGAGTGTCCACCTTACAAGCAAGGCATACTTCTCCAAAGGCACCGATCCCCAGGGTTTTGATTTTCACAAACATGGATTTGTCCATCTTGGCCCTCTTTAGTCTGTTATAATTTGACTCCTTCTGGTAAAGGATCTTCCTCATCTGTTCCTGCTCAGCCTCACACAGTCCAGCCTGCACACAAGGAAAATGAGAAGAAGTCACCTTAGAGGGATTCTATAGTAGCAAGTGATGGGAGCAGGGGAGGCCCTGGAATTGAGTGGGCTCTACAGAAAGGAAAAAACAGAAGAATGGGTCTAATCGACTACAAGCAAAATAATCATCAGTTTGTTCCTTATGTTCAAATGTAGATACGAACCTGGAATCCAGAGTATGACAGAACAGAGATCTTTCTTTAGGTGACTTTAGGCTCTAAAAACTAAGGAAAACCTCTATTAATGAAAGTTGGTGGGAAAAGGGACCACAACATTACTGGAACTCCAAGAACAATCTAATACTTAGCTCAAAAGAGACGTGAAAACAAAAACAAGTCAAATACATTTGATTTTTAGAATTTGGCGTGATTTAAATTTAGTGTTACACTTTAACTTCATTAAAAATCATCTTTTCTAGCACTTGAGTGTCAATTAAAGTATGTTTAAAATATTCTTTATTAGTTAAAAACTTAAAGGATGGCTAACTGGATTATTACTAAATATATTTTTATTTATGAATCCTAATTTTAATTTTTAGAACTTCAGACTTTATTTCTACTCTTCTAAAATGTTCCATTAATAAGTAAGCCTTGATGAAATTTGTGTAAAGACACACCTTTATAAACATCAATTTGCTAATTTGCCTTTTAGCAACATTATGGATAGCTATCACAGTCTCCTGAAATCAGAGGGAAGAGGAAATAGAGAAAGGGAAGTATTCACATTTGTGAGGATTCTAAACTGCTGGTCCCATAACCAGATTATGACCTGTGATACAGGGTTTATGATAAAAGTATATAAATTAGGAATAGTACTTCTCTGTTGTGATTCCTAATACCAGTAGAGAGGAGCCAGGGGCAAACAGTGAGAATAAAATGAGAAATTACTTTGGCCATTTCTTGTTCAAGCTGCAATCTCCGGTTGACCTTCTGCTGGTAGGTTTTTATGACATTTTCCACATGCTGTTCCATGAAGAACTTAAAGGCATAGGGGGAGTAGCTCTTGATGCGGGATTCCCTCTTCTCTTCATCTCTGCTATTTTTGCGGACTGGCACTGGAGAAGTCTGGATCTGCTTTTTATCCTTGCCACCTTTGTCCCCCTTGGCACTTTTGTGGCTCTTGTCGCTCCTCTCCGTAGGCTCTGCAGTTGGGCCCCCACGGAGGCTCTGCTCCACACCGGCACATAGGCTGTCCAGGTCGTACTGCTCGGACTTGCTGTGCAGCAGCAGGTGTTTGGGGTAGGGTGGAGGTGGGCATCTGCGGTCTGGGCCACTATACTCCACATCCAGTGGGTAGACAGCAGTGGCTCCCAGGCCCAGGGCGTGCTCATCCTTCGAGTCCAGGCCTTCAGCGGCTGGGGCAGGTGCGGGCACCCAGGCAGGGTGGGAGGGCCCCACGGCTGTCTGTGGTTCAGGTCTCAGTACCCGCACGCTCTTCACTGGGTGCAGGATGTGTGCGGCCGTCACGGCTGTGACAGTGTTTGGGGCAGGCAGGGAAGGCTCGGCCTGGCCTGGTGCACCAGCCCGCGGCTGCTGACTGTTGAAGGAGTTGGTCCTGCTGGGTCCTGGGCCGTCAGGCCGGAAGGCCACGTGCGGGCGTGGAGCCTCCAGGCCTGGCTTCTGTAAGGAGTCGCGGCGGGCCAGTGTGGCTGCCGTCCACTGTTGCACAGGGGGGCCGCCCAGCTCATACAGATCCACATTGAGGCTGTTTCTCGAGGGGACCAGCAAGCTTTGCGGTGGGCTGTCGCCGGTGAACACCTGGCCCCGGGAACCCATCACGTGCAGCTGGTGGGCTCCGGGGCCAGCCTGCTTGTGGTGCGCATGCGGGCCATACAGTCCGGCAGTGGGCGCGGGGAAGGCGATGCCCGCGCCTGGCGGGGCCCCCTGGCCCTTGGCAGTCAGGCCGGCATAGCCCCCCGACTCGGGCGGCGTCTTGCTCTGGAAGGAGGGGCTGCGCTGCACACCGTAGCCCAGAGGCTCCCCGGGTACTAGGAGGTGCGTGCGGCCATAGTGTGCACCTGGAAGTGGCAGGGACGGACCGGTGGGGCAGGTGGCCGGGAAATGTGCTCCCGCTGCCTCCATGCTGGCACCATAGGCCTTGGGGGGGTGCTGGTGGCCAGGCAGGCTGTGGGGACCAACTCCTGGGAAGAGGAAGTCCATATACTGCCGTGGCACCTCCTCCAGTCCCGAGGGGCCATCTGTGCCAAAGCCTGGGCCCTCGTAGGCTGCACCGCCCAGCTGGTGGTAGGATGGGAACGCTTCGCCTGTGCCTTCGAAGCTGGGCCTCCTTGTCACCGGGGTGGACACAATGCCCTTTCCTGCAGTGGAAAGAATGGGAAGGTGGCATGAGGAGTGTGGTCGGCCAGTCCTGGCACTTTCAGATGGATCCCCACACTGGCAATGTCCTAGGGGCTGAGTGGCTGCACAGGGTCTTCAACTGAGGACTCCCCTAATATGGCATGGGGGTGGGGGCGGGGGACTTCAGGCCAAAGGAAACAGAGGAGGGTTACTGGCCATAGGGAGGACAGTTTCCCAGTCCTGCTGGGGAGTATCCCTCACACCTCTGAGGATACAGCACCCAGGATCACCATCCTGCCATGCTAGGGAACCAACTGAACAGCCAGCTCTGTTTTCTCCATGATATGCTCAGGTTGTTTGGGACAGCAAGTTTACTGCCACATGATTCCCAGTCTCCTTTTCTCTTAACAGTAGAACCATTGTCCAAATGTCTACTTTATTTTCATCTATTTTTCAAATTAAAGGTTTTCTGGGATTTTTGTTTTTAATAAAACCAAACAAAACAACATATACGCAACAACAATAAAAACCACACAGAACCCCCCTAAAAATACCCAGATGGATTTCTGCTGTTGCTTCCTTATTCCTGATTTTTTCCTTTCTGAAAATCTCTTCTCATTTAAAACAGACTCTTGGAAGGAAGGACAAAGGCTCCTTTCATTCTGTACAATGACTGCTTGATTTGGCAGAGGGTGCTATAGTCCAAAGGCTGTGTCCCCTTCACCCTCCCTGGACTACCTGGCAGGGTGAAGGCCTCAGTAGCCTTGGCATTGAGTAGAAGTCAGAGCCCAGTGATGATGGCACTGTGTTGCCAGGGCTAAAAAGATGCATCAGTGAGCACACCATACCAAAGGCAATTAGGAAGGAAATCATAATGGGGCGTGTGTGTGTGTGTGTTTCCCTTTGGTATCATGCTCTAAGGTTGTAGAACTCAAGAATCATGACATAGATGGCCAGATGGAGGCTAAGTACATTCCTTCTCTCAAGAAGAAAACAGAAATGTCTGTTCTCCTTAACAACAACTGAGACAGAACTTACAAAACCTGTAAGATTTTCTCATTCATTCCATAAAGTGAGCTTCACACCAGGTCTTCCACAGATAGGGAAAATTCCTTTTGGAAATTATCATGAATCCTTTATTATAACCCAGGGACTTCGAATACCAAAAATAGGGTTCATCTATTCCATCCTCAGAGAAGAACATCCCTTGATAGTCACTGAAACAGAGCAGATGCCTTCAGCTGTTCCCAGGGGACACTAGGGGGAAGCCCAGCATATTGCTCACAGCTCTGGCCCAGAAAGGTGCCCTCCACTGGACAGCTGCTTTCAAAGGCTATGATGTGAGAAAAGGTTTTTTTTTAAGGATAAACCTCCCTTTTCAAAGACTTCTCCAGGCCCAATAGCAAGTAAAAACAACATTTTTACTCACTTTAATTTTTCAATCTTTCATAAAACAAAACAAGCAAACTCTCCAGATTGGGAGCACCACAGGTTATTTCAGACTGGGGTGGGAAAGTCCCATGATCTACTACTTGTGGTAGGTCCCTCCAGGTCCTTACTGCTGGGGCAGAGCAGGCTCAGCTTACCTGTTAAATGCATAAGTCAATGTGCTAAGAGACTATCTATTGACCAAGGGCAGGCTGGATGTTTTCCTGCTAACTGTTCTGTGTTTTCAGATCATAAATCTTCTTCATACACCATGCTGCTGGTTTGGGCTCACCTGGGGAAGTCTGCTTAATGACTCGTACAATCTGCTCATTCCTGGGGTCCAAGTAACCCATTTTACTGATGTACTCCAGGGCGGCTTCAATACTCCTGCTGCCGGTCTGCTTGAGCGCTCTGCCTGCCATCTCCTGGGAGGGAAGCATGAAGATGTAAGAGTGTGTCACTATCATCATAAAACAAAGCCACAGGTGACTTCTCTCCTTACTCTGTGCCTGACTGTGCCATGATACTTTGCCTCTCTGTTTTGCAAGGTGCTACAGATGACTCAGAATGTGCATGTCCTACAGATGCCAAAAGTCAAGCTCATATCACATCACAGATGATGTAACCTATTATCAAAAACATATGTGGATTTGAAAGAAACTTAAGTTCTTCTCTTTAGTGCTCTACCACCGAGCTATAACCCTAGCCCCCTATGAAATGTTGATCTTAAAAAATGTTTTTTATTAGAACATTATAATTATACATATTAATGGGATTCATTTTGACATTTTCATAAATACACATAACTTGCTCCATTTCAATCCCTAGTACTTTTCCTTTCCTTCCTTCCCTTCCTCCCTCCTACTGAATCCCTTCCTCTCCTCTACTGGTCTTCCTTCTACTTATTTATTTATTGTTTTTTAATTGGTGCATTATAGTTATTCATAAAAGTGGAATTCACTGCAATATATTCATACATGCACATAGCATAATTTGGTCCATCTCATGCCTCTTTTCCATCTTCCCCTCCCATTCCCTTCCTTTACTCCACTGTTCTCCCTTATATTTTCATGAGAATGAAATGCTTATTAAATGTCTACTGTTTACAATGACCATTGTTGGCTATAGCAGTAAAGATTTACCCTTAGGGATATGACTAGAAAGAAAAAAGAAGTAGGAGCCCTGGAGCCTAGTAGGCACAGGACAGGTTTCTTAAAGTTGCTTGTGGGATAAACAGAAGACAGAAACTGGTGGTCACTGCAGGAGAGGTACAGGTCGGGTGAAAGAGGGTCAGAGGAGAGGGCTCCTTTCCATCCAAGAGAGGGGGTCAGACAGCTGCCTTTTCAGAGACTGATGGTCTTTGGGCAGGTGAAAAGTTTAGGTGGAGAATAGGTATTCTTAGCAGAGGGACTGGTCAGAGCAGAGGAGGCAGGAAGAGTGGGCTGAATGGCAGCAGCACTCAGAGACATGAGACAGGGGACACAGAGCCACAGACCAAGGTCAGACTATTCTGGGTTTTGCCCTATTTGCAAAGTCATGGGAGATTTCAAACAGAGACATGTGCAGTATGATCTGAGGACAGCTGCAGGGTGCCCAGAGCTCGAGGCAGTCTGAGGCAGGGAGGTGAAAGGGGCAGGAGGGGACTAAGAAACATGGCAGGCTTCTATAGATGGAAATGCTGAGCAATGTGAGGGCAAGGGGGAGGTGGACAGGAGGAAGAGACTGAAAAGACCCTGTCAGTCAGGAAGGAATAAAGAGGACATAGGACAATGATCTCAGTGGAGGCTGCACAGGGCCACTTGGTGGCAGCCAGTCACCATGGGAGTACGGAACCACTTTGTGGAGAGACAGCACTGTCCCTACTGCCCCTGGATAGGCCTGTGGTACTTCTGACTTTCATCCCCCTCAGCTGCCTGACTGCTCCATTAGGACAAGGAGAAACTGCCAGGCTCTTAAATACCACATTACTCATGGTTATATCCGCCTACCTCATACAGTACCCAGAACAAATTAAGTGTTTAATATCCAATGATCATCTAACATTTAAACCAAGTTTTCTCTTCCTGGTAGTCTTCTAGCTGAGTGGTAGGACAAAAACATTGAATGGACTTGGCTATAGAGTCAGTAATGTGGGTGTGGGGTCCTGCAAGGTGGCAGAGCAAGGGAGGGGACCAGGGAAGAGTGAGATGGGAGGCCTGAGGAGGTGCCACTAACATATAGGTGGCATCAGAGGGAAGAAACAGAAGTGACAGCTTAAGAGTGGTAATAAGAAGAAAGCTGTTCTGTAAGGCAGCGCTTGGGCTGACAGGAAGGCACATGGTATACCATCTGGAAGAGCCACGGGGAGAAGGCACCAGAGTTCTGGCCTGAAGTACTCCTTCTTCACCCAGAGACAGGTGATGACACTTCACCTTCGATACTTCATAGCTGTGCTATTTGATGAGATCATGTCTGCAAGACTCTCAAGGGCTTAGAAGAAAGCATGCTTAAGACCACATCTTAGCAGGATAGCCCTGGAGCGTCTGGTGCCCATTGAAAAACATGCCAGTCAGAGTCAACACTAACCGCAAACCTTTCCATCAGCACTGACTGTTCAGCTTCCTGTGAAACATGACCACTGACCTGTCTCCTTCAGAGGGAACCGACAGCCCATGCTCATTACTTAAGCACCTGATAACAGTCAAGGAGGTGACAACTTCATGAAAGGCCATGTCACTTACATACAATTCAAAACTCACTCTCTCTCTTTTTTTTAATAATTTAAAAAAATATTTATTTATTTATTTTTTAGTTTTCGGCGGACACAACATCTTTGTTTGTATGTGGTGCTGAAAACTCTCTCACTACTTTAAGATCTGTGCTTCAAATCTAGGAACTTAACCCAAGATGAAACAGGAGGAGACCACAAGCGAAGACTTGTGCTCATAGGGGTGTTTCAAGTTGTAAAACAACCACATTCATGAGCCAGCTTGTTTATAAATAAAACCTTCAATAGTCTAAGTCAGTCGAGGCTTGCTTTTGTTATCTGTGCATAACCTTTCATGGAGCAAATATGTAGTTTCTTTTTTTAAAAAACATTTAAAATGTAGATGGACACAACACAATGCCTTTATTTTTATGTGGTGCTGAGGATCGAACCCGGGTCCCGCCTGTGCTAGGCAAGCGCTCTACCGCTGAGCCACAATCCCAGCCCCAAATATGTAGTTTCTATACATTACCTCTCAGAAGATGCTACTATACATATCTGTAAAGCTATTGTGTTCTGTTTTTTTGTGGTGACAGTGATTGAATTCTGGGCCTTGCATATGCTAGTGGAACAATCTACTATGAGCTACGCTCCCTCCCTCTATAACATCTATGTTTTAAGAGCTGAAGGAAATCCAGAATACATTTCAAATCCATCAGGAACACAAGTCTTAGGTTGACAGAGAGTATGGGCAAAGGCACAGCAGGGAGCAGCAGGGCTCTCCTGAGGAGGCAGCATAACAGAGAGGTGAGCCTGAAGTCCAGCTGAGGAGCCTGGCCTTTCACCTTCCTTTCTCAACAATGTTTGGAGATCATTGTTGAGAGTCCTGATCTAGAATTGTACGAAGCCATTCGGAAAATAGCAGAATAGTGCTAAGCCTAGATAGACACCAGACACCCGATTTCATGTCTCCCCTCTGCTGTCTAGCAGCTGTTCAGTCTTTAGCAAACTCTTTACTTACTTTGAGCTTTTATTCCTCATCTGTGAAATGAGGTTAACCGAGTTGCTGTAGGGATTAAAGGGGATAAAGGCACATTTAAACACTATTTCAGGGTTAGCTGTTGTAGTTCACAGAAGGATCTTAGGTGCCTCTGGCAAAAAATGAAGAGCTGGCCCAGAGACACTCTAATTCCAGCAACCTGGCCAGCTGAGGCAGGAAGATGGCAAGTTCAAGTCCAGCCTGAGCAATTTAGTGAGACCCTGACTCAAGATAAAAAATAAGAGCTGGGGTGACTGTAAGAGGGTAAGTTCCCCCCACTGCTAGGATGCCCAAGAGGAAGGTCACCTGGGCCAAAGGAGATGTGAAGGAGGAGGTGAGCTCTGCTTCTCTCTGGGAGGTAGGGTGGTGGGTGGATGGTCTATGAACTCCTCTGCCTCAATGACAAGTGCCTTTTTTCTCTCAAAGCCCAAGGAGAGACAGGTGAGTTGTCAGCTAAACCTGTCCCTGCAAAAGTGGAAATGAAGCCCCAAAAGGTAGCAGAAAAGGATAAATGTTTGGATGAAAAAGTGCAAACCAAAGCAAAAAGGGGAGAAAATGGAAAATAGACTGAAGCAGCTAATAGAGAAACTGAAGATTTACCTGCAGAAAACAGAAACTGAAAATCAGGAAAGCCCAGCCTCCAGTGAAGCAGAAAGAAGCAGAAAAAAAAACATACTGTGTCTTATCGGTGGTTTCTGACTCCCTTCTTGTATAATCCAGAGGATATTTTTAAACACAATTGTTTTAGTAGTCTAACAATTTTAGAAAGGAGAAAATCTCACCTCATCCCATTTTTTAAGAGCAAATGATCTTCTTTTTCTTCTTATTATTTTAGAAGTGAAATCATTTGCTGGTTGTTTATTTATTTATTTTTTTCGCACAGCCAAAAAAAAAAAAAAAAAAACAACAGTGGGCAACTATGGGAAGCTTCAATAGTCTTGGCTGTCAGCTTGACAATCTATAGGTAGGCTGGGGTAGTTTTATATTCTATAATGCAAAGCATATTAAATGGCAATTTGGAGTCACAGATCCGCATTTAATGTCTTGAATATTTAAATTACTTCCATTCACATGTTTGTTTTTTTTTTCCTAAAGAAAACTACTTGAATTGTTTCCTAAAGAAAACTACTCCTTGATTATTGGCCTATAAGAATTATGTATACTCAGTAACATATTTGGTCTAAAAGAAAGACTGGGGAGGTTAAGGAGGGTAAGATAAACTGAGGTTTCAACTTTATTGGTTTTCTGATAGCACCAACAGTTTTCATAAACTCCACCTTATGTATGTGAATTTTGTCTTTTGGGAAGGGAGTGGTTCCTGGAGATTGAACCCAGGGCTTCATACATGGTAGGTAAGTGCCCTCCCCTGAGCTACATCCCCAGCCCAGTGAATGGCCCAGGCATGGGGTACATGGCCTGCCAGAATCAAGGGCTGGTGTCTTCGTTCAGGGGACTCTACCCAACTCCAGAGCTTTCCATGAGATGGTCCAAGCCTCTGTAGCAGCGTGTCACAATTCAATGTCCTCTCTGCCCAGCCCACATGGTGGGGTGCTCCCTCAGAAGCCCTGCCCTGCCAGCCTTGCCGCCCACATGACAGGAAGCTGACAACCTGACATCACCCTTTCTCCTCTGTGTGCTTCCCTAGCACACACAAGTCCTGCAGGGATGGCTGGGGTACCCAGATCTGCTTCTACAATCTCACTCCGCTCAAAGAAGGCAAGAGCTGGGACCACAGTTTCTATGCAGAGAAACATTTTTTACCGGCATCACTACGTGACTGAGAGTAATTTAAATTCAGTGACAAATTATTATGTATGAAGGAAGGAATTTCCTATGGAGATCCTCCCTCACCCCCTCCTGGTGAAGAAGCATTTTTCAAACATTAGCAAAGTCATATCCCAATGTTTTCACATTCCAACTATGAGGTTTGGCTAAAAAACTGGAAATGAGCGCTCTGGACTTGCTGGGTCTCCCAGGGGCTCTCCTTGTCTGTGTCTGCCTGTCTTGCCTCTCTCAAGTAGCTTGTGATTTCAGCTGGGAGGTGTGGACCAAAGGAGTTCAGCCCCCAGGCTCTGCTGTTGCGAGACCCAAAGGACTCAATTTCTTGATGAGAACTGAGGAGGAAAAGAAAGAAGAAGCCAAGTGTTTCTAAAAGGTACTGCTCCCCAGCTGGGGCAGGGTGAAGCAAAGTGAGGTTTGTTTGGCAAAGGCCTCCTGCTCAGGCCCCAAGCTGCCCTTCCAGAGCTGGCCACTGGGCTTCATTCCCTGAGCAAAGTGCTTCCAGGAGCCCTTTTGGAAACACTGTGTTCCACTCCGTTTCCAAGCATCCTGCTGCCAGTTGTCAGGCCTTAATCAGAAACACAGCCTCAGGCAGAGTGTGTGAATCACCGGGGCCCACCCTTCTTTGCATTCTATGTACTTCCTGAAGAGAACTGAGAGAGTTCAACATGGGCTCTCACAAGCTGTGTGTGTGTGTGTGTTTTCAAGCTGTGCCTGAAAAAACAAAGTGAAGGAAAAATGGAAGTAATCTTTGAGTTTTCAATGAATGTACATGAAAGGAAAACGTATACCAGTGCAACAAACAGAAGTTTCAGCCTCTGACAGTGGCCTCTCAGTGCCTGCTGGGGAAGCCACAGCCCTTTCATCTTAATGTATTCTTCAGCCAGTGCACAGAGGAGGATAAATGCTTAACACTTCTGAGGGAAAAAAAAAATATTTTTAAAAATAACTTACAGGCAGGGAATGAAGAAATATGGCCTAAAACTAAACCAACATGAAAAATTGTCTCCGTTGCCAATATCAGATCAAAGAAACACCAATAAAATAAAATAGCATTTTACAACTATTGTTAGGACCAAAATAAAATTGGTAATTATAAAATAAATGGGCTGGTGAAATGCTTTACAGCTATATACTTTTTGTGGCAGTGTAAACCCTAAAACCTTTTTCGGGTAAATATTTGTTAACTATAAAAAATTTTTAAATTTTTTGGTATCCTAAATTAAATAATTTTTTCGCTTTTGAAAATTTATCTTCGGGCTAATTTAAAAGAATTCTATTTTAAAAATCAATTTCCTTAATAAGATATCTGTCAGAGTTAGGTGTAATATATTAGCCTCTCAAATACGATGGTGAGGTGGGAGTTAGAGCCTGACTACCCAGTAATGGCAAAAGTTAGCTGTAATTAATGTATTTCTTAGGATATATTTAACACAGTTATAGAAATACTTCTTATAACTGCAATTATTTTACTTGGCAAATTTTTGCTGAGTCTCCACTATTGTTCTGGATACGGAGCACACAGCACTGAATAAAACCCAAAACTTCCAGCCGTGTAAATAACATGGAAAAACGTCACTTAGTATTTTAACAAAGTACATATCACTGTGTCTATGACGAAGGAGCCAATCTAGAACACGAGGAAAATAAAAATCTGACTTCACCTTTCTTACGCTGAAATAGCAATGATTTCTTTTTGTTAAACAAGAATACCTCCCACATACGTCAAATTCCATTATAATAAAAACTGCCTATACTATGTAGTTAGCAACATAATTACAGGCAGATCACAAAAATTTTCCAGGTCACAGTTGAGTCCCATGAGAGGATAAGATAAAATTTCACACGTTAATTGCAAAGTTCCTTTAACTCAGAACTCCACGATCAAGAGATGCTTGTTAAAATAAGATGTAACATTTTCCACCATTGATAGAGGAGAATAGAGTGATGGCACACATTCCATGGAAACTTAATATGCCCCCAATTCCCTACTAGTTTTGACATACCCACAGTTTCTATTTTGTGCTAATATTTAGAAAGAAGCACCAGTGATTCCTCCCATATCCATATATGCAGTTGCAGCTCTGTGATTTGCCCTGACCAGTCGAATGACAGGAAGTGACACTGTCAGTTCTAAGCCCAGCCCTCAAGAAGCCTGGCTGCTTCCACTTTTACCCATTAAATACCAGTGACTGGAAAGACTTGGCAAGGTCCAGCTGTTCTAGCCAGCCCTGCTGTGGTTCTGACCCATGAGTGAAGAATCCTGTGTGTCCAGCCCCAGCTGAGCCCTCAGGGGGATGAGCTATACAAATCCTAGCAGACACCACCCGGAGCAGAACTGCCCAGCCGAGCCCAGCCGACCACGGGGTCATAAGAAATAATAAATTAGCATTGTTTTTAAGACACACAGAATGTTACACAACAAATAATTGATAATTGATCCTACTTCTTTCTCTGTTGTGTATAATCTGGATAACAACTCTATTTATCTTATATTAAATTTTTAATGGTTTGGTCTCCCCTAAGCTTTTGCCCAAATAAACTCAATTTACTGCTAGATCAGAAAGTTTTCTGAAAAAGTTAAGATTACATGATTATTAACACAGAGATTAAACAAAATGCTAAGAAATAATATTTCATCAGAAAGTAAGATAATTACCCAATACTGATGGCTGGTGTGAGCAGTGAAGTTTGAAACCCTAAATAAATGTTGTTGTTGTTGTTTTTTATTCTAGTATATTAGGTTATTCTAGTTTTTCTATAATGACCCTAATAATAAAACAACTACTTTAATTTATTTATTATAATTTGGCTGTGTAGTCAGCAGTAAGGAGTGACTTTTTACATGGTCTTGTCTCTAAAATAAACATTTGGTTGAATTAATATGTTACTACAAAATTATTACTACTGTATCTTTTTTTTCCTTTTTTTTATTGGTCAAAACATTACAAAGCTCTTGACATATCATATTTCATACATTAGATTCAAGTGGGTCATGAACTCCCATTTTTACCCCAAATACAGATTGCAGAATCACATCGGTTACACATCCACATTTTTACATAATGCCATATTAGTAACTGTTGTATTCTGCTACCTTTCCTATCCTCTACTATCCCCCCTCACTACTGTATCTTTAAATGCTTCTGTTCTTAAAGATATGCTAAACTCTTAGGTATGGATGCTATTATTACATCCAATCTCTTTTTGAGAAAAATATACTCCAAAATTTTTTTTAAAATAATAAAAACCAACAGAACATAACCTACAAAAGCACTTTTCAAAAATGTTTCAGGAGCCAAGCGCAACGGCACATACCTGTAATCCCAGAGGCTCAGGAGGCTGAGGCAGGAGAATCCAGAGTTCAAAGTCAGCCTCAGCAATGGAGAGGTGCTAAGAGACTCAATAAGACCCTGTCTCTAAATAAAATACAAAAGAGAGCTGGGGATGTGGCTCAGTGGTTAAGTGCCCCTGAGTTCAATCCCCAGTCCCCACCCCCCCAAAAAATGTTTCAGGAAAGGATAAGAATCAACCTTTAATAGTATATGTTCCATTCAGCTCCAGTGTTTTGTATAAAAACATAACTGGGCACAGAGACCAGCAAGTATGTGTGGGTACACATGTGTAAGCTTGAACTTGTGCACACAGCCAGCCTGTCATTCAGGGCCTAGGAAACTGGCTCCTGCCCTAGGCTCCAACCTGGAAGGACCCCTCTGCTTTGATAGGAAACCCTCTGCTTTAACAGCACCAGTGAGAACCAGGTCCACCTGGGACTGTAGAGGGGCTTCACCTGGCAGGATTCTGTCTCCTTCCAGAACTGGTCCCCACCAAGAAATCCCTGTTTTTATTAGGAGGACATCCATCAGGTACTTTACAATCTGGCTTGTAGAATTCACCAAAAAATAGTACGCAAAATCCATAGGGGGGATGATCATGTGCCTCATTTTCACTGGAAAACAACCTCTATTTTCCAAGAAAACAAAGAAGGGAATTTAGATCAGTGCAGGCCAGGATCATTCCAGGGAGAGAGACCAGCCTGGTATTCTGAGTGCTTATGGAAAGCCAGGAAGCCTTCTGCAGACAGCACAGAGCAATGCATTCTAGCTGAAGGAACTGTGGTTTCACAGAGGACGGAGTTCTAAGGAAAATTCTAGGAGCCATCTCTAAAGTAGGAAGAGCTCCATGTTTTCTCAACACAAGAGAAAACCTAATACTAAGCTAGGGAGGCAGCAATTGCAAAAGGAGCTATCAGATGGAGGGTGGGGCTGGGTGGCTTTCAGAAGTTGACTCCATACATGTCTGGGGGATAGGAAAGGATTGCATGCAGAGAGCAAATAGAAAACCACTTGACCTGGATAGTGCGTGGGGTCTATAGCAGAGAGATGCTGAGACTAAGAGCCAGCCTCCTGGCCCCTTTGCTGGCCCATACTCAGGCTGGCCAGGGCTGCATGACCCCAGGCTGAAGGGATCTTTCTCTCCCTTCCCAGGTAGGTTCAGGCTGGGAGTCAGAAGGGCTTGCCCAGCTGAGAGAATTCATCTATAAACTTTCTTCGGGACTTACAATGTTGTCCCTGACATGGGTAGAGAAAAAGATCAGGTAAGACAAAGGCCACCTGGCCACTTGTCTGCCAGGGCTCATACACAGTGGTAAGGGTCAGAATTAAGAAGGAAATTAACCGTCTGGAGGTGTTGTTCAGTGGTAGAATGCTTGCCTAGCACGTGTCAAACACTAGGTTTGATCCTCAGCACCACATAAAAATAAAAATAAAAAAAAGATAAAAGTATTGTGTTCCATCTACAACTAAAAGAAAATGAATTTAACAAGGAAATTAATGAATGTTTTGATTCACACTCTTGCTGGGAATACTACCTTCAGAGGAAAAAGATCTTCATAAAGGGAAAGATTTCATTTCTACCCATCAGGCTGCAGGGAGAAAAATCATAGCAAGAAAGGTGATAGGGGAGTGGTCTATGAGAAGGCAGGGAAATCTGTCATTGGTGAGTGAAGGAAGAAAACTGTGCCTGAGACATGCACACAGTTCTCAAAGGCAGCCATTATCTGTCCCTTGTGCCCCTGATGTGCCTGGTATCCAGCACCCACCATCTATGTCTTGGAAAAGGAGAAGAGGATATAGCATGTTCACCTCTACAGGTGGACTGTTTTGCCACCTAAGTTCCATGTTGTGATGAGACTGAGTTTAGAAAGGACTAACTTGTGCCATAACCAAGCACTGAGAGAGCCAAAAAACAAGCCACAGAGTCATCAGAGCCAAAGCACGAACAGCTTTAATGTGACTCTGGAAGAACAGATTTTCTCCTATTTGGGCTACAGGCCAAGGCTGGCTCTTGAAATTAAGTCGGCTGAGTATGTGGGAAGACTGGCTGGTCTGCACATCTATACAAATGAAATACTGCCTGCAAGATGCTACCATCATCTCTATTAGCAAGATCCTCTTACTGAAAACAGCACAGAGGCCTATCTCATCCAGACACACCTTTGGCCCTGACCTGAAGGCGTTTTAGAAACCTGCTACCTACTTCTTCACTTTCTAAAGAATCCCCCCCCCCCTTAGGGCGAGGCCTTGCTATATTGCCCAGGCTGATCTCGAACCCCTGGGCTCAGGTGATTCTCCCATCACAACCTCCCTGGGAGTTTTATTTTTTATTCACATTTCCAAAGGCCCAGAATCTATACAACAGCTTCAGTTTTCCATCATTTTGTTGAAGATCTAGCTGTGACTTGCCCTCTGGAATCTCAGGACCCATGTCACTGAATTAGTAACTCTGGGCATCTGAAGAGCTTTCAGAGCCTTCTGCAATGGCATGTCTACCAGGGGGCAAACACAAGCCAGGCCACCTTAGCCTCCTGTCCTTCCAACCTAATTGTCTCACAAAACTTTTCATAACTGGAGAGAAAGGATTATACCCAGTCAGGGAGAGAGAACTGGCATGTTGGTGTGAGAGAGGTAGAGAGACACACAGAGAGTTGGATAGGTGAGTTTTTGAAACAATGGACCTGAAATAGATATAATTCTACATTTGGGGACGAGGCTAAAAAGTGCCTTTGAAAATTACAAAAAGGACCCCAGGTGCCATGGTGCACGCCTGTAATCCCAGCAGCTTGAGAGGCTAAAACAAGAGGACTGTGAGTTCAAAGCCAACCTCTGCTAAAAGCAAGTGAGATCCTGAAGTAAAAAACAAAATAGGGCTGGAGATGTGGCTCAGTGGTTGAGTGCCCCTGAGATCAATCCCTCGTACAAAAACAACAACAAAACAAAACAAAACCAAAAACAAACAAACCTCTATCAATGTACCTCCATTAGAATAGCCAAAATCCAAAACACTGATAACACCAGCTGCTGGTGAGGACCTGTAGCAACAGGAACTCTTGTTCGTTGTTGGTGGCAATGCAAAATGGTACAGCCTCTTTGAAAGACAGTTTGGTGTTTTCTTATAAATTAAACACTTTTACTAGATGACCCAGCAATCATGTTCCTTGGTATTTACCCAAAGGAGTTGAAAACATGTCCACATAAAAACCTACAGAAATATATGTATAATAGCTTTATTCAAAACTTGGAAGCAACCTAGATGCCAGCAGCAATGGCAAGTCGCTAAGCAACTCAGTGAGACCCTGTCTCTAAATAAAATACAAAAGAGGGCTGGGGATGTGGTTCTGTGGTTGAGTGCCCCTGAGTTCAGTCCCTGGTACCAAAAAGAAAGAAAGGAAATTACAGAAAGGATTACACACATGTAGCTCTATCTCCAGCATTCTCCATGCCAATAACTGCCACTAACAAACTTTAGGGGCCTCCCATACTTCTGACCTTAACATCTCACAAAACTTTTCATGACTGGAGAGAAAGGATTGTTAGCAATGAGGACACACAATTTAACAGTGGTGGGAACATCTCTGAATGTTAACACTGTTGTCATCCTTGTCTGGTGGGATCAGGTATTGATTTCAAGTCCTTCTTTGCAGTTTTCCTACATCTTCTATGATGAGTTTGATTATGTATGTATTTAGGAAATAAAGCCTTCCATCAGCTTACTGAAAGCCCACTACTCTGTCATTCCTTCAAGATATATATCTCCTATGGGCGGATGTGCAAGGCACTATCCTAAGCCCTGGGGAGACAGCAGTGAATAAAACTGAGGAACACGTATCTTAGTAGGGCTAATAACGAAAACAGAGTAAACAGGATGTTAGATGGTGACAAGTGCCGAGTTTTGGAGGGGGATTACTATTCTATTTGTTTGTTTGTTTGTTGTAGCTGGACACAATACCTTTATTTTATTTGTTTATTTTTATGTGGTGCTGAGGATCGAACCCAGCGCCTCGCACATGCTAGGCAAGCGCTTTACTGCTAAGCCACAACCCAGACACGGATTACTATTTTATAAAAGGATGTCTAAAGAAAGCATTTATTTTTTTAATTAAAAAATTTAAATTAGTTATACAAGACAGTAGAATGCATTTATGCACTATGATATATCATACACATAGATGGGATATAATTTCTCATTTTTCTGAGTGTACATGTTTTGTAGAATCATATTGGCCATGCAGTCGTAATAATGTTTGTTTCATTCTACTATCTTTCCTATCCTCACATCCCATCCCATCCCCTCCCCTCCCATTACTTCCATCTACCTCATCTAAGGTAACCCTATTCTTCCCTAGTGCCCCACCCCCGCACCTTACTGTGTATTAGCATCCACATATTAGAGAAAACATTCAGCCTTTGGTTTGTGGGATAGGCTTATTTTGCTTAGCATGATATTCCTCAACTCCAACCATTTACTGGCAATTGCCATAACATTACTCTTCTTTAAAGCTGAATAATATTACATTGAGTATATATACCACATTTTCTTTATCCATTCATCTATTGAGGGACACCTAGGTTGGTTCCATGGTCCAGCTATGATGAATTGAGCTGTTTATAAACATCGATGTGGCTGCATCACTATAGTATGCTGATTTTAAGTCCTTTGGATGAACCAAGGAGTGGAATAGCTGGGTCAAATGATGGTTCCATTCCCAGTTTTCTGAGGAATCTCCATACTGCTTTCCATAGTGGTACACCAATTTGCAGTCCCACCAACAATGTATGAGTGTACCTTTTTCATCACATCCTTGCCAACATTTATTGTTGCCTGTATTCTTGATGATTGCCATTCTGAAAGGAGTGAGATGAAATCTTTGTGTAGTTTTGATTGGCATTTCTCTAATTGCTAGAGATGTTGAACACTTTCTCATATATTTGTTGATCAAATGTTTTTCTTCTGTGAAGTGTCTGTTCAGTTCCTTAGCCAATTTATTGACTGGATTATTTTTTGTTGTTGTTAAGTTTTCTGAGTTCTTTATATATCCTACAGATTAATGCTTTATTGGAGGGGCATGTGATAAAGACTTTCTCCAAATCTATAGGCTCTCTCATCACCTTATTGTTTCCTTTGCTGAGAAAAAGCTTTATAATTTGAAACCATCACATTTATTAATTCTTGATTTTACTTCTTGAGCTTTAGGAGTCTTGTTAAGGAAGTCAGATCCTAGGCTGACGTGGTGAAGATTTGGGCCTATTTTTCCTTCTATTAGGCACAGAGTCTCTGTTCTGTGCCAGGTGAGAACTAGAGGTTTAATTTCATTTTGCTACATATGGATTTCCAGTTTTGCCAGCACCATTTATTGAATAGGCTATCTTTTCTCCAGTGAATGTTTTTGGCACCTTTGTCTAGTATGACATAACCATTTTTATGTGGGTTTATCTCTGTGTTCTCTGTTTTGTACCAATAGTCTACAGGTCTATTTTGGTGCCAATACCATGCTGTTTTGTTACTATAGCTCTGTAGTATAGTTTAAGGTCTGGCATTATGATGCCTCCTGCTTCACTTCTCTTGCTAAGGATTGCTTTAGCTATTCTGGGTCTCTTATTTTTCCAAATAAATTTCATGATTACTTTTTTCCCCCTAATTCTATGAAGAATGTCATTGGGATTTTAATAGCAATTGCATTAAATCTGTATAACGCTTTTGGTAGTATGGTCATTTTGACAATATTGACTCTGCCTATCCGAGCATGGGAGCTCTTTCCATTTTCTGGGGTTTTCTTCCATTTCTTTCTTTAGTGTTCTGTAGTTTTCACTGTAGAGGTCTTTCACCTCTTTGGTTAGATTGATTTCCAGGTTTTTTTTTTTTTTTTTTTTTTTTGAGGCTATTGTAAATGGAGTAGTTTTTGAAGAAAGCATTTCTAAGATGGGAACATTTGAGCAGAAACCTGGAGGTTTCTGGAAGTGGGAACAGCAACTGCAAAGGCCCAAGTGTGTTCAAGGAGAAGCACAAAGTTCAATCTGGATGAAACAGTAGTAGGTGCCACAGCTACTCTATGACTTCAGGAAAAAATTTATTTTGCATGAAAACTCAGTACATGTGCACATAACTGAATCAGCACTAGCAACATGGTGCAAATTTTTACTCAACTCTACCTTATGTTTCCAAAATGCTGGCCACAACCCTTTAAATTGATTTTATAATTCACTAATGGGGGACAGACCTTAGTTTGAAAACTTACCATATAAGCCACAATATGGACTTTGGTTTACACCCGAGTGAGACAGGGAGCCATGAGAGGGTTTTGAACTCAAGACCTGGCTCCTATTTTAAAAGGACCATTTGGGCTGCTCTGTGGAGAATAGGGTATGAGGTGGAAAGAGGCAGGCAATGTGGGTTAACATGCTAGTGCAACGCCACAGGCATGTATGTGGTGACACTAGCTGCTGCATCCCTAGCCACCGTGGGCTCACCAAGCTGTCCCCTGTGGCACAATGTCCATATGGCTCTCCAGGACTTCTGCTAGGATTCTTGGGAGAGCTCTACCAGCTCCAAATGGACCTCTTTGACTGGCTTCTGCTGCTCCAGACAATTGTCTTTGGGGGTTTCCTCCATGGAGAGGGAGCACCCCTCATGGTAGTGCTGGTAGAAAGACTCATGACTGAGACAGAATCAGAGCCAGGACTGTGTTCTCTAGGTATGATCTCTAATTCTCATAGCAACTCTACTGTATGGGTATTCATGTTTCATCAAAATCAGGAGAGTGAGGCTCCGAATCAGTAGTCATTTTCCAATTTTACACAATTTTAAACACTCAGTGGTAAACTCTGAATTCAAAATTCAAATAGTTAAAAGATGTCTAACATCGTTAGTAATACAGAACTTCATTAAAAAAAAAAAACATGAGACATTGCACACTAATTAGATTTACAAATATTTAAAATGTCTGTTACCTGCAAGTGTTAGCAAGGATAGAGACCTGCACTGATAACCAGCCATATAGGGTAATACTTTGATGGTCTAGTAAAGTTAAAGGTGCTCCATTCCTACAACTCTGAAATTCCTCTTCTATCCTCTGGTGAAGTTCCCCTCATAAGCAGGAATAAACATATAGAAGAAATGTCTCTGCACTTCTGTTTGCAACGAAATATTGGGAACCTAAATGTCCATCAACAGGATAATGAGAAGATAAGTAAACACAGGCACAGTGATGCATGCCTGTAATCCCAGCAGCTCGGGAGGCTAGGGCACTCCTGCCTTAAGTTCATCTTGAGTTTATAGCCAGCCTCTAGCAACAGCGAGGTGCTAAGCAACTCAGTGAGACCCTGTCTCTATATAAAATACAAAAGAGGGTTAAGTGCCCCCAAGTTCAATCCTCAGTACCCTCCCCCCCAATAGAAGCAGAATAAATATACAACACAACACAGCTCACCAATTTAAATGAATTAGGGACTCATCTATCATCAACATGCATAAATTGTAAAAACATAATGAATGAAAAAAACAAGTTGCAAAATCATAGTGTACTGAGTTTTTTAAAAAAACTTGAAAAACATTACTACTGCTCAGCTACAATGTGCCACTGGAGTAAAAGGGCAAACATGATTAGGAAACTCCATGGATGACAGCAGTTACCTAGAGTGGAAGGGCAGGTGCAGGCTGTGGCAGAGCAGAGGCTCCATGGCATGTGCCACAGTGCGTTTCTTTTAAAAGTTCTTCAAACAAATGTGGAGAAGTGCTATTCTCTCTGCTTTCACAAATGTTTGAAATACTATACATCATCGATTTGTCAGGAAACATATCCAACAATGAAATCAAGGTCTGGGTTGTTTATCCCATGACCCACTCTTTCTTCACAGTGCTGTTTCCCTGCCTTGTCTGTTATTGGAGCCAGAAAATGAATTTGTGGCCACTGAACTGGGCAAGTAGGAACTCAGTCACATGCGGCAAAGAAGGAATGAATGAACCAAGAGATGGACCCAAGCCTAACTCTTCTATACCTGGCTCCTCAACCTCCTGGTCAGGCCCTGGGAAGCAGGTACAAGCACAGCTCCCATCCAGTTCAGAACCTTGGAGGAGTTTGCTCAGTGCTCAACAACTAACCTCTAACTTGCTCCACCACCTCCCTTTAACTTGCTCCTGCCACCCTCTCCTCTCAAGAGCTATGCAGAAATCACTCTCGTAAACTGGTTTCAATTATGGTTGGACAACTAGTCTCAAAGGGTACCTACTTCTTTCAGCGCTACAAGTCATGTCTAAGGATTTATGCTTATCCTAGGTGTAAACTAAAATAGTTAATTGAGAGGATCTCTGACTTTTGCTTGTGTCCCCAAAGAAGCAAAGTTCTCCCATTCTTTCAGTGGAATATAATACTGTTATTTTCCAGTGTCTCAAAGAGTAACATTTAGTAACATGGGTGATAACAAAATGGGTACAAAACACACATGGGACTTCTGGTAACACATGGCGCATTCACCACACCAAATCACTGCCTCATTATTCTGCTTAAATTCTCATCATAGTTCTCATGTAACAATCACACACATGCAAAAATGCTGATACCTGATAAAAGAGAGACATTGGATGTAGGAATGGCAACTTTTTCCACCTAGCAAAGGATGATACATAAGCACAAGCTATAAGCCACAGGGCAATGAGGTTGGGGTGAAGGTGGAAAGGGAGGCTCCCTAGACGACTATATGCAGAGTGCCTGGGTCCCTGGATCTTCCCCTCCTCCTTTTCATAGACATTGAACCAGAGATTGTTGCATAGGGAGGGTAGACAATACGCACTGGAATAAAACATAACTGAGGTTGAACATATTAAATCAACTATGGGTCTTTCAACTCTCTTCTCCTTCTAAGTCCCTCAAGCCCCATAGATTTGAGGATCTCCTCTGGAAAAACCCAAGGGCAGGAGAGCATATCAGACATGAACATTTGGGGTCCTCGGTGAAGAGTCTGACTGCCTACCCCAATTACCTGACCGTAAAGCCCCTCAATGCACAGGCCCACCCACCCCACAGTTCTTCCAATTGGTCTTTAGTGCATCACTCCCAAACATGAACAGCTGAGAGCCAATGGATATTTGAGAAAGTTTTCCAACACGAAGCCCAAACAAACCAAACAATACACACTAAATGATCTTAGCTTTTTTTTTTTTTTTTAAGAGAGAGAGAGAGAGAGAGAGAGAGGGAATTTTAATATTTATTTTTTAGTTTTCGGCGGGCACAACGTCTTTGTTTTTATGTGGTGCTGAGGATCGAACCCGGGCCGCACGCATGCCAGGCGAGCGCGCTACCGCTTGAGCCACATCCCCAGCCCATGATCTTAGTTTTATAAAATAAAAAAGCATTAAAAAATACTGACAAAGACTCACATCAAACCAGGCGCAATGGTCCATGCCTGTAATCCCAGCAGCTCAGGAGGCTGAGGGCAAGAGAATCACAAGTTCAAGGCCAGCCTCAGCAACTTAGTGAGGCCCTGAGCAACTTAGTGAGACCCTGTCTCAAAATAAAAAATAAAAAGGGCTGGGGATGTGGTTCAGCTCAGTGATTAAGCTCCCCTGGGTTCAGTCCCCAGTACCCCTGCCCCCCGCCCCAAAAGACACATCAACATGGTAATGGAGGCCACCTCATGGTGGTGTGATGATTTCTACAGAAATGCATGTCAGTTGAACACCCATCATCTCAGATCAGGACTTATGGCACATTTCCTTTCCTCTCACCTCTTTCTTGGCAATTATTTGAAATATCTGCTCTTCTTTACTTGGCCCTTATCAAAGACTGATATTGGCTTTTAAGGAAGGTGAATATGTGTCTACAGATCCTCTTCCTCTTTCCAGGGGTCCTAGATATTCATGAAATCTGTACTCTGATATTTTGCTACAGGCAATCTGGCAGGAGGCACACTTCTCCTGGAGGAAAACTAATGGTTTTTAAACTGGCCACATGTACTCACAACAAGAGAGCCAGTAAACTAAAGATCAGAAAGCATAGAAACAACTCCTTTGGATCTGGTGGCATTTTCTTTGAGGAAATGGCTCTTCTGCATGGCTGAGTGACATGTGCTGGGTGACTGCAAGGGGGGGGGGTTCTCAATCTATCTACTGCTAAGAGACTTTGCCTAGCCCTAGGAATTTTAAAAATTCTACTGTGCTTCTTTCCTGACTCTGGAAAATCTGGAACAAAATATTGGCTGGCTCAAAAAAACCAAGACAAAACAACAAAACCAGAATGCTGCATTTATTATTAGCCACCAAATGCTTCAACCCTTCAACTAGGAAATTTTCTGGTTAAATTTTTTATGTAGTGGTAGTTTCTACCTTAGTATTAATTTCTTAGAAAATGTTCAAGAGGGCTTTGTTGGACAGCTGACAAAGGGTCTAAGCTCTCGGCAGATTTTGAAAGGAAATGGGCAGAATGAGAAGATGATGGAACAACCAGTGCCAAAGAAGAGCCAGGGGCTGTGACAGGCTCTTTACCTGTCAACCCCAGCAGCATCCTAGGAAATAAGCACCACCAGCCATATTTTTAAAAATGACTCTTTCATCTTTTTATTTAGATATGATGGGGACTGAAACCAGGATCTTGTTCATACTAGACAAGAGTTCTAGCTAGCACTAGGCTACATCTTTAGCACCAGCTGTGTCTTGAGGATGGGAAAACTGAGACTAAAGTACATTACTAATTTACCAAAGTTACAAAGGTAACATAGATGGGGGGCAGTGGAAAAGGAGATGTTCAAAGTGCTTGTTTCTATTGTAAAGCAACTAAAGAAGAGACACCTTTTACAAATGAGTGGCCTCATGGTCTCGACTATAATATTTAATTCATTCAAAACTGTTACTAGCTATGTGTGGTGGCATATCCCAGTGACTTTGAAGTGGCACCCCCTTTCTCCACAGAAAAAGCCCTCTTCACCATGGCTGATTTTAGGACTGTCAGCAAAAGAGTCTCTGCAAAAGAGTTCAATGTAGATAAACTTCCTATTTTTGTGTCACCCTGTTTACTTGGCCACTGGCTGAGAAGACATCAGCACTCCAGGTGCTGGACACCCCTTACTAGTTTTCACAAACGTATCCAGTATAGTACTTTGAAGAAATGTGCAAACAAGGCCTCTGGCCTTAAGCTGGGGCTTCACAGAGATGTCTACATTTTTAAGATAAGTTACAAATGGGCTCCATGGTAACAGCTGGCAGGGGGAGGAAAGAAAGGGGAGATGAAGCTCTCCCCTTCTCAGGTGTGGTCCTTCAAGAGTTAACTTGCCCAGAACAGTGAAATAAAAAGCTGCTTTTATGTGAACTTCTGCAGACTGTGAACTTTTGAGCCCCTCCCCTTACATGCTGGGTATAAAACTCTGAAACTCCCTGAACTCGGGGTTCAGGGGATTGATTGATTACAGCAAAAGCTGTGCCCTCTAAATCTGGCTGCAGCCAAATAAAACTGTTTCCTGCTATCTTTGGTGTCTTGCCTTCTTTGTCCCTACAACATTTTTGGTGACCCAGATGGGACAGAGGAGGTAAGGAAGGCTATTCTGCCTCTCTTGTCTCTGGGGACTGGCTTCCCTGGGACGAAGGGGGACAGCGGTCCCCTTGGCGCCGAGGCCACTCTTGGCCTGAAGGATGATCGACTCACCCAGCGCCCTGGGGCTGCCACCCCAGCACAATGGAACCCACAGGTAGCAGGAACCAGAATTAGGGTTTTGGAGCACCACCCAGCTGAACAGGTAGGACCCCGGTCCATTTGGTTTTGTAGCCCACCTGACTTTCCCTTCGAGGCCTAAGCGGGTGGAAGAGAGGCTTGATCACCCTCTGTTGGGTCCTGAGTACCCTCCAAAGTGGTTGGAGCTGAAATGGACCCAGGGAGTCACCCAAGTAGTCTCTGTTCGGGGTCAGCGAGCAGAGGGGAAACCGTGACTCCCTTTTTGTTTGGTTTGGAATTGTTGGAATTTGGGTGGTATAGAAATTCTGTCCTGGCCATGTCTGTGTGAAAGTGTGTGAATGAGACGGACAAAGGGAAGGGTTCCGACCCAACCCCAGGGCCGACGCGAGTGCAGAGTCCTGATGCCGGTTCCGTGGCAGCTCATACATTCTATGGCGGAATTTCACCAAATCAATGTCCAGGGGAAAGCTCCAGGTTGGGGGTTGATACCAACTCCCAAAGCTAAGAGGGCCCTAAGTCCCCGTGAGGGGAGCGGCCGGAGATGGACGAAGTGAGTCTCGTCCGAAAGTCTGTTTTGTTCTAAGTGTGTGACACCAATGCAGGATGGAACATGGGAGGCACACTAAGGAAACTGAGCCTTCTGAAATGTGTGTTAGAAACCTTTAGGAAGGTTTTCCTGGTAACTGTAGAGTGAGACTCACTCCACAAAGGTTGCCTACTCTGTGAATTAGAATGGCCCACCCAAGATGTGGGCTGGCCACCAGAAGGATCTTTAGATGAGAGAGTCATTGCTGAGGTCCTTTTGATTGTTATTGGAATCCTTGAACCAATTCTTTTATATTGATTGCTGGCAAGAGATAGTACAAAAACAGCCCCCTTGGTTGAGAGCCTGTCTAGATGTACAGTCCAAGCTGATGTTAGCTAGGAGCATAGTGGTCTCTAAGATCCAATGGAAAGCAGCCAAATAAAACCGTTTCCTGCTATCTTCGGTGCCTTGCCTTGTTTGTCCCTGCAACAACTTGGGAGGCTGAGGCAGGAAGATCACAAGTCCAAAGCCAGCCTCAGCAACTTAGTGAGACCCTGTCTCAAAATAAAAAATAAAAAGGGCTGGGATGTGGATCAGTGGTTTAAGCATCACTGTGTTCAATCCCTGGTGCCGGGGAAAAAAGTTATTCAAGAACCAAACTGAGAGGCTTTCTCTGTTCTGGGCGCTGGGGATGCAGCAATGAAGGCAGCGTTCCATTCTAGTGGAAGGGTATGTTCTTATATTTGAAGGTTCTTGTTTGCCTGCTCAGTCGAGTATGACCAGTCAGCTGTAGGGACAGAAGAGCAGGGCTGCTTTCTGGGGTGATAGATAGAATCAGGATTATGGAATTGTGTTGTGTTGGTCCCAACTGATCTGAACAGTTGTCCTGGCCAGAAGCCTAAAATCATTCCCATTTCTTTAATTATGACTAATGTGCTTAAGGGAATACTAATTATTGTATCTAATAAAAGTAAAAACCAGTGTTTGCTAATTGTAAAGTCCATGGAAAGAGTCCAGTTTTCTGTAGACAAGATCCAAAACAGACAGGAAGGGTAAAAACAGGGTTACCTGGAGGGCTACCCCCAAAAAGCTGTACTGGTATGAAGTCCTGGCCTTTTATAAAATCTCCACTTTCTTAATGTCCCTTTCATGTTTATGTTGGAAAGATCTCTTTATTCTCTGAAATGTCTTTAAAAACAAAATAAGTAGGATGAAAATGCCAAATAATTTAGGGAAAACAGATAAAAGGAAATTATTCTAAAAAGAAGGAACAGGGCAACATTAGGTCAAAGGTAGGGGAAGAGGGGCCCAGGCTGCTCCCAGGTCACCCACTGGAAGGGAAGGAGAGGCACTTCCAAATCCAGTGGCTTTCCTTCTTGTTTTCTCACAAATGAAAGTGAACAAGAGGGCATTTAGCAAGGCAGTTGGCTATTCTCTCTGGCCACATGATCCATTCCAACCAAATTCCAATACTGAAACACACTAGCCAAAGAAAGCAGTAACTCAGCTAGATTAAACAAACGCCAAATGCCACCCTTCGCTGCCATCACGGTTTGGCTGAGCTGAATACTGCAGTGTGAATAAAGCACAAGCTTTGCTACAGAACTGCTGTGAAGGAAGTGTTTTTGAAGAAATATATCTATACTTGCTAGGAAGGTTTTACCATAACACTGAGGTAGTATATGGAATGCTAACACTATGTATGAAAGTAGCAGTCCTGCCTAGCCACTATGTCACAATGGTCCAAACTGTCAGCCCAGCCCCTAAACACACTCAGCTGACTTCACTGAACTGGGAAGAAATCTGATTCTGTAGCCAGCACTGCTGCCATCGGCCTCAAAGTCCAATTTGAATGATGAAAACAAATATCACAGGACCAAGGAAAGGAGGAACAGGATGCTTAAAAAAAAGAAAAGAAAAAAGTTTGTTGAGTGGCTTAAGTTTGCACAATTGATTAAATGAAAATTCCTTTCTTAGGAGTTCACAAATAACATATAACATTTTTTTTTTCCTAGCTAGGATGATCTAAACGATTCTAACAGCTTGTCTGTTTTATGACAATTCAGTTAGTTTTGGAAAGAGGTATTGACAACGTATTTGTTGCCTGGATGAAAGGCTTGACTGTAACTCTAAGAATGCAGACCACAATCACCACTGTATCCCTAGGACCTAACACAGCACCTGGAACAGAGAACACACCTGCAAGACGTGCAGAATCAGTGACTAATGCTGACAAACAATTCCTTTTGAGGCTTGGAGTATAGCTCAGTGGTAGGGTGCTTGCCTAGCATGTGTAAAGGCCTGGGTTCCATCTCCAATACCACCACCACCAACAACAAAAAATCCTGTTGAATTTCAAATGTATGAATGGTGTTCTAGGTAAAAACCACATAACTCTCTGGGTTCTTTGTACATAGAGTTGGCCTTCTGTGTTTGCAGGTTCTGTACCCATGGGTTCAACAGACCCTGGTTGGAAAATATTCAAAAGAACAATTATGTCTGTACTGAACATACAAAGACTTTTTTTTTTGGTAATTATTCCCTAAACAACATGGTACAATGACTGTTTACAAAGCGTTTACATTACATTTGGTATAAGTCATCTAGACAAAATTTAAGCATATGGGAGGACACATATATAGGTTTTATGCAAAGACTATTCATTTTGTAAGAGACTTGAGCATCTGCAGATTTGGGTATTGGGTAGGGATGGGGTGTCCTAGAACCAACCTCCTGAATTACGGAGGTATAACTGTGCCACTGATGTGAACCAGAAGGCATTTTGCCAAGAAGGAGTAGAAATACATTTCTTGACTCTTCTTCCACCATCAAATCCCTTGTCTGAAGGGTTCTGACATCACCTGCTAGCAGTCAGAGTTCAAATCAGCTGAGAGATGGAAATGGAGCCATCTGGAGTATGGCTAGGGCAGGCTGAGCTACCTTCTGTGCTGGGTAGAGTCTGTGCTGCTTTTTTGTTATCCTCAGGAGCCTGCTCAAGATGATGCCACATGTTTCAAATAACGGCTGGACCAGGACTCTGGTAGGTGGCAGACACCTGGCTTACTGTGGCACAATTTCTGAGATGGGATGAAGGAAATACCCATGCATCATTAAAAACAGCTAACACAGGGCTGGAGTTATAGTTCAGTTGGTAGAGTACTTGCCTAGCACATGTGAGGCACCAGGTTCAATCCTCAGCATCACATAAAAATAAAATACAGGTATTATGTGTCCATCTAATATTAAAAAAAAAAAAAAAACACAGCCAAAGGTAGAGTAAGCCACAGCACACACGTGAATTCAACAAAAACCCCAAATCACTCATAAACATCTATCATAAGAAGACAAGCAAAGTAACTTTGGCTTTACTAATACTCAACTTCTAAAATTTTTCCTCGGTAGATGTTATAATTAATATTCAGGGGACTTTTAAAACTTAAGTCGGTTTCTATAACTTGCAGTTTGCAAAAAGCTCCATTTCCCCTTTGTATCAGTTCTTGAAAATGGCCAGAAAGTTTTCTGAGGTACCTGAAATGAAATTTCTTTGCATTTCATCCCTATCCAACACTCAGGAAATAGCAGAGCCCTGCTGCAGATGCTGAGGTGCCCAGAGCAGCCTCTCTTGTGACCTACAGTAAAAGCCAGCTGCTACTCTAAATTAACCCTGGTTTGTTTACATCACAGTGAGAAATCTGCAGGAAGAACTCTCATTGACAACATTCACAGAACACCCTGCTTCCCGCTTCCCATCATTAATCCGGTCTTCTGAAAACCAGGACAACCAAGACAAAGAATGCCTTGAAGGATGTATGGCCATGCATTTGGACTAAGACATTAGAGTAATTATGGCACCAAATTACTTACGAGAAAAAACATGCACACCAGTTCCTACAGAGGAGACTATTGCAAAACTGGTAATAAATTTATCTTTATTATAAATGCTTCCCTTTCAGATTTCTAAGAATTTGAAGCATCAAAGCAGTTATAGGAGGTGATAAATCATTAGCCAAGCCCATGCAAAGTGCCTGGCACTTCAACAGCAGCTGAAAGGATGAAGGAAGACATGGAGAACAGTCACATCATCCTCCCAGGTGGAGGAGACTAGCATTCTATCAGGAGCTAATATTTGGATGGTTGGTTATATTTTCATGAAATAAAAAACACAAACACACTTTTTAGTCTTTTACAGGTGGTGCTATTTTTCACACTGTTACTCAAGACTCAATCTATTCTAGTCAACCAGGTTGAAAATATTAAAAAAAAATCTTTTTAAATGGCAGACTCCTTTTCTTGGAATTATTTCCTAACTAATACAGTATAATAATTATTCACGTACCAGTTACATTGATTTGGTATTGTAAGCCATCTATTATGACTTGTATGGGAGGATGTACCATTTCATATAAGGAACTTAAGCATCTTTGGATCCTGGTATACACAGGGGTCCTGAAATCAATTTCTAGGAAAATCTAGGGATGACCATACTTAATGCTTGACCAGCTCAAAGATGTTACTCTGCAGTCTGAAAAGTAGGGAACACTAAAGGATGCTTGGAGACAATCAGCAACTGACACCTTCTATTACAAAGATGACAATGGTCAGCGGGTCTTAATTCTGAAGAGATTTTTTAGAACTGGGCATGGGGGTGCACACCTGTAATCCTAGCAATCTGGGGGGCTGAGACAGGAGGATCTCAAGTTCGAAACCAGCCTCAGCAATTTAGCGAGGCCTGAAATTACGGAGATCTTGTCTCAAAATAAAAAATAAAAAGGGCTGGGGATATAGCTCAATGGTTAAGCACCTTGAGGTTCAATCCCTGGTAGGGGGAAGGAAAAAAAAAAAAAATCAACAGACCAAAAAGCTCTCTGTAACTTAAGACATTTTCTTAGGCATGTGAAAAAATACTTAGAATTCAATTAGAAAGTAAACATTTACTTTAAAAAATACTCTTTATGGAAATAAATAAAAGCAAGTTGCTTTCTGATTTGGGACTGAGGATCCTATCCACAGCATCTGTCTAGTGTGGGTACTAGGCTAGGTTTGTAACAAAACTGAAGACATTTAGTATACTGTCCGATGGGCCAGATAAGGAGACAAGGGTTTTTTTTAAAACATTTATTTTTTAGCATTAGGTGGACATAATACCTTTATTTTATTTTCATGTAGTGCTGAGGATGGAACCCAGTGCCTCACGCATGCTAGGCAAGCGCTCTTCCTCTGAGCCACAACCCACAACAATGAAAAGCAAAACTATGCCACAGGGCTGATGAAAGTAATGTATGAGGACCAAGAGTTCAGAAGAGGGAGGGATGGTTCCAGCCAGGGCCATCTGGACTTGATGGAGAGAGCAGGAGTTCCCCAGGCACCTCCTATCACCCTGCTTTGGCAGTGGGGCCAAGAAGGCATCCTGACATCATTCATCCAGAGGAATGAAGTGCATGCCACTCTGCCCGGTACCCTTTGACCCTTCTGAGTCCCCTTTATTCAGCCAATTTTCCTTCCTTGGCCCCTTCTTCATGCACCTGTCCTGTAAGTGGCCCTGGGTAAAGCCTGGGGAGCCATACAAGCTGAGTCTGAATCATAGGTCAGCCACCTCTCCCTGGGTGATGAAAGGGAAGTTTCTTCATCCTTGTGTCTGTTTCCTCCTCTGTGAGGTAGATTTAATAGCCATACCGACTCCTTCACACATCTCAGGCACTGAAGACAGTGTCTGGTGTAGAGTGGGCTCTCAGTAAACACAATCTGAGTTACAACAGACAACTGAAAGCTTCTACAACGACCTGTGCCCATTAAATTATTTTATCTCTCTCAAAAAGGAAAAAAAAAAAAAAACTGAACAATTTGTTTTTTTCATTAGCACATTTTCTTTTTTGAGATGGGATCTTACTATGTTGCCCAGGCTGGCCTTGAACTCCTGAGCTCAGGGGGTGCTCCCACTTCAGCCTCTGCACCCAGCCTCACTGGCACATTTTTCTAGAGAACAAGGAACATGGGCTAATATGTTAATAGCTTCCTACTCTACAAAAGTGGTGGGAGGTGGGCGTACATCTTTTCCTTCCTAGACAATCTCTAAAGCCAACCAGTTTACATAAAATATACCTCCATGCACAATACAAATTCCACTGTGGAACACTGGAATGGGAAGCAGCCAGGAGCTTCTGGTATAGGCAAGTCTAGGTCTCCAATATGGCAGTCAAAGAAGGACTTGAAAGCAGCTGCCTCGTGTTTCAGGGCCACCACTGACAGGTCTATGAGCAGAAAGAAAACCAAAATGCTCTCTCTTCATGTCTCTGTGCACAGGACGATTCACCCAGGAAGTACCAAAGAAAAGGTATGACATAAAGCCAATCTCCAGAAGTAAAACAGCATTCTTACAAGACCTTGTTTTTACTTACCAAGGAATTTTAAGGGGCAAAAACCCCATCATTTATTTCTTTCAAACGTATCTAGGTGGCTACAAATGAGTTGCTTAAAGCACAGGCTTTAAGGCTGTGTGTTGTCAATCAGTCACCAGTG
This sequence comes from Spermophilus citellus, assembly GCF_964194105.1. Taxonomy (NCBI): domain Eukaryota; kingdom Metazoa; phylum Chordata; class Mammalia; order Rodentia; family Sciuridae; genus Spermophilus; species Spermophilus citellus. The sequence continues at coordinate 74,489,160 of NC_138182.1, read as the reverse complement.
GTCAGCATGGACACAGGGCCTTCTAAGTTGAGCTTCTCTGCAGCTGGGGAACTCTGCCTTGAGAGGTGGAGAAAGAATAAGGATGGTTCCCCGTCACGGGAATACTGTTTCCACAGAACACAGTGTTTCTACCATGCTATTGGGACAGAAGTCAACTCTGCTCCATGTGGAATAGGCAACCCTGTCATTAGAACAAAATCTTCCAAGATATGGCACCCTGCTTTCAGGCAACCCAGATTAACATAAAGCCCCTGTGTCACACCACAGCGTGGCCACGATACATGGACCAAGGAAGCGTTTTTCAGCACTGTCACTTCACCTTCTGTTCTGAACTCACTGTACTATCTTTAAAGCACACAGTAGTGGTAGAGAAGGTGACCTTGATTCTTCAAAATTAAAAGACATTTCTTTTAAGATTTATTTTAAGAGAGTTTGGGAGGACAGGGGAGGGAGGAGCCAGAACAAGGCAGGCCATGCATGGGTCACTGTTGAAGCTGGGCAGTGGGTATAAAAGAGTTCATTATTTCATTCTGTCTGCTAATTCAACTTTTTGAAAGGGCACTTCTGATATGCACATTTAAGTTTCCAGAAGAAACAAAACCCTTTTCTAAGTCCTTATTCCAATCCTTTTTTAAGCTCTTATTAATTTATCAGTGTTCAGATGCTCAGGTTTCTCTGCATCATTAGTAGAAACTGCTGAAAACTCTACTCTGGAGTCAGCACTGATCTCGTGACACGTGGTTGGCCTGACAGAGCTCCAGATGCCTTACACAGGGCCACAGAAACCGGCTCTGTCACAGAGCAGCAGAAGCCAAGAGCTCCTCAATCTGCTCAGTTCTACACAGCATTCCAAGAGAGGAAACCAGAAAAGAGCTTGGACTATTTGTTTCTATGCTTTCTTCCTGGGAGGAGCTAGTCTTATAACACTAAAGTGAAAGGTGATGTACGACAATGAAATTGGTGGAAAGACAGAATATTGGATCATAGGTCAGCCACCTCTGATTCAATGGTGGTTCCTCATATCTGATGAAGAGCTTTAGAAAAATACCAATGCCCAGAACACACTCAAGGCCAATAAAATCAGAAGCTAGGAGCTGGTATCTTGAGGTATATGTGCATGTGAGGGGTACGCACACTTGCAAGTATGTGAGTATATGAGTATGTAAATATGTGTGTACGTATAAGTGTGTGCATACATGTAGCTGTACACACATATGCATGTGTTTTCACCCTAAGTCTAATGGGCAGCTACAGTTTAGAATTGTTGCTTGAGGCCATACATCTAAGATGTCCTAGAACTCCACAAACACAACCCCTTTTCTCTCCCACTGGCCCTAGAATCCTAAAATTCCTACCATGATAGATCTTGCTCCCACTGGCCCTTGTTCTAACTGTACAAAATGCATCTTGTTAGTCTCCCCAAACATTTAAAGAGATGAAATAGGCTGTGCCAAAGTCAGAAGAAGGATTCTCATTCGTTGTCAAGGTGCTTTTAGGAATCCTATGCTTAACAACTGAGAGAAACTGAACACTCAAGCAGGCAGGGGAATGAAGACAAGGGATCCTATAGAAACACACACAGACATCAAGACAGAGGCAGAGTACAAGAAAAATGCCACTAGAGGACAAGTCAGGGATACGAGTCATCCCACCACTGAGGACTTATCACCCACGATAACTCCTGCCATAATTTTGGTATTCCAAAACTACCAATGGGGGTAAGGTGGACAGTATTTTAATTAGGCTTTATAAAGTAACCAGTGGGGGGAAATTGGACAATAGTCTATCAGGTACCATAAAAAATAGAAACAAATGGGGTAAGATCCTCAATTAGGTCATATAGGGAAGAGATCATCTCAGAGCTCAGCATATAAAACACTATTTCCAGACAGAGGATTGCAGTCAGGGGCACTCAACCACTGAGCCACATCCCCAGCCCTCTTTTGTATTTTATTTAGAGACAGTGTCTCACTGAGTTGCTTAGCGCCTCACTTTTGCTGAGGCTGGCTTTGAACTTGCAATCCTCTTACTTCTGCCTCCTGAGCTGCTGGGATTACAGGTGTGTGCCACCATGCCTGGCAAATAAAAGATTCTTATGATGTTTACTAAGTGGTTTCTAAGATACTCTTTGGGGAAAGACATAAACACTTTAAAAGACAAACACTTCTTTGGAACCTATTGATGATCTTGATGATATAAAGTAATAAAATTTCCTCTTTTTACTTCAGCTGGATGCTTGGCAATGGCACTTTGGACTTTTCTTTCATTAGCTAGGGAAGGTCATGAGGTGTAGGTTTGTACCACGATAGTTCAGGGAGGTAGGGGTGTTTCTGAGCCCCTCCAGCCAGCTACAATCCTGAGCTGTAACCCTCCTCCCAATGTCTGCTCACTAAGTCTCACAGGTAGCAAAGCTAGTGCAGGGCTGGTGTCTAAATCCCATCAGAGAACACTTTCCCAGCATCAACCCTGAACCAGAGTTGTAACAGACGACTGCAGAGTCCCCCAGGGCCCAGGAACCAGCTCCCACATGGGAGGGACTTGTCAGGAGCTAGGCATGGTGGCGCACACCTGCACACCTGTATGTAATTCCAGCAACACAGCAGCTGAGGCAGGAAGATGGCAATTTCAAGGCCTGCCTGGGCAACTTAGCCAGACCTCTCTGGGTTCAATCTCCAGTAGCCAAAAAAAAAAAAAAAAAAAAAAAAAAAAAAGTGTGTGTATATATATATATATATATATTCCTATATAAATATTAAAAAAATATATTAGATGGATGGGTAGATGATAAAAGTTACCCTTAAGTTGACTGAACCTTTAGTGAGGGAGGTTCTGGGCAGGGCATATCTAAAGGCTTATTAGGACAACCTGCTGGGAGTTTACCTAGACCATCACCTACAACTAGTGTGGTTCAGTCCAGCTGAAATGGCCTCACACATACTAGGCCAGTGCTACACCACTGACTTGCTCCCTAGCCAGAGATATTTTACATTCACTTTTAAGAATTTCATCTTCCAAACTGGGTGCTTACCACATCCTCACTGCGTATCTCAATAAGGAGAAGTGACAGCTCCACACCAACATGTGGCTCAGGGCTGTCCCAGCAGCATAGGCCTAAAGCTCAGCCAGGTCTAAGAGTCCTCCACACTGACACAGAATCCAGGAGACAAGGCTCCCATCTAATTTATTGTACTGTTTTTTGATTCACTGCTTTTTATTTAATAATTATTAACTATAATCAAGATTCCTTTGTGTCTAACCTACTATTTATTATTCTCAGTAAGTTAAATGTCTTTGTAAAATACCTTGTGGATGAGGTATTCTTATGGTCATTGGAGAGGAGTTTCTAGGGGTCAGGCATGGGGAAGGGGCCACCTGCAGGAAGACACCCGAAGAGGATGTCTTAAAAGAAAGGCATCAAGTTTCATAGAATGAGCTTATTCAATAATTCTGCCTTTTGGTGTCTTCTTCCATGTAGGATTATTTCGGTGTTCATCTCTATTCATGATACCTGAGGTAGAATATCATGAAACTCTGACTTGATTTCATTAGGTCTGGACTCAAAATTATTAACCCAGATAGACTCAGGTCTATTAGTTAACAGTGTTCATATCATCTAGAATGGTAATGAATCTATGGATCAGCTCATACAGAGGGTGAGGTTTCTCACAACCAGTACAGAGGAAAAAGTGAGATGATTACTGCAACCCTTCATTTAATGGTCCAGGCTAGGGGGAGGCAGAGCTGTGCAGACAAGCTACTGTTGGCCAAGCAGCCCTGTAGGTCTGGACTGGTTTATTTATCAGCCTCTGCTGTATGAATTGGACTGAAATAGAGGTTCCAGTCACAAGGGTTTTAGAGTATAGCTTGTTTTTGACAGTGATTTTGCCCGGTGTTTTTGAAGAGACTCTCCACCTTACTCCCCTTGCCCAAGAATTGGCACAATCCTTCTTAAGCCACTTTGAAAATACTAGCCATAAAGAGGATTACCCATGAGATCAATACTAATCTCTGGAACTTTCACTTGATGCCCCACCCCTTCTTTAGTGTGTACTAAGTGGGAGATGGAAATAAACTATCTGCATCCATTATAGTTGGATACCCCTTCCCTATGCAATCAATGATCCACTCTCAGTCACTATGAGTTAACTTAAAACTTCTAAAGCATTATATAAATGAAACCTTACTATATATACTCAAATGTGTTTAGCATTTTCATGCAGCATGATTTTGAAATCCATACATGCTGTTATGTGTTTGTAGGTAGTTCCATAGTTTGGTAGATAGTATTTCGTGGTATAGACGTAACACAAAATTTATTTATCCATTCAACTATTGATAAATATATACAATTTAACATTTATGCACAAGTCTTTTTATATACATTTACATTTCTTTTGGATAAATACCTGGAAGAAGAATGAATGAGACACATGGCAGTTATATGTTTAACTTGAGTTGTAATAAAATTCCAGTCATTGCACATGCTCATCAACACTTGGTATTATCAGACTTTCAAATTTTAGCCTTTGTAATGAGTATGGAGTGAAGTTTCATTGTGGTTTTAATTTGCATTTTCCCTGATGAAAACTGATGTTGATTATCATTTCATGTGCTTACTGGCCATTCCTATATATTCCTTTCTGAAGTGTGTGCTCAAATCTTTTGCCCATTTTTAAAGGTTTTGTCTTTTACTATTGAATTGTAAGAAGCTGTTTATATATTCCAGATGCAAATCTACTGTGTTGGAAATATTTTTCTCACTCTATAGACTGACTTTTGTCTTAATGATGTCTTTTAAAGAGCAATGATTTTTAACTTTGGAAAAAGTCTAGTTCAATTTTAAAAGTTATAAGAGGGCTGGGGATATAGCTTAGTTGGAAGAGTGCTTGCCTTGAATGCACGAGGCCCTGGGTTGAATCCCCAGCACCATACACATACCCACAAAAAAAGGTTTTAAGAAAAACTTTGCCTTTCTCAGCATTGCAAAGATTTTTTTCTTACGCTTTTTTCCTGAAAGTTTTATAGTTATACATTTTACACTTAAGGCTATTATCCATTTTGACTTAAATCTTGTGAATGGTGTAAGAGTAGTTAATTTTTATCCATTAGGGTATCCAATTGTCTCAGCATCATTTATTGAAAAAGCAAAAAATAAAACAAAATAAAAATCCCTTTTTTCCTTATTAAAATTTCTTGGTTTGTTGAAAATCAATTAAAATAGTAGACATGTGCCTATTTCTGGATTCTATTCCATTGATCTATCCATATGTCTTATGCTTCTGCCAATCCCATGCTATCTTGACTACTGAAACTTTAATCTTCTCCACTAAAGTCTAGTTCAAACTCGTCTGACTAGTGTAAGTCTTGAGGTTAGGCAACTTTTATATTCTAGGTTCTTTGCAATGCTACATAAAAATACTGAGTCTTTTGATCCATGAACATGGTATATCTCCCCATTTATTTACATTTTATTTATTTATTTATTTATTTATTTATTTATTTATTTATTTATTTATGTGTGTATTTAATCTTTGCAGTACTGGGGACTGAACTCAGGGGTAGCATTCCACTGATCTATATCCTTGGCCTGCCTTTTACTTTGAGACAGGGTCTTGCTAAGTTGTTCAGGCTGGCCTCAAACTTGCCATCTTCCTGCCTCAACCTTCCAAGTTGCTGGGATTAAAGGTAGGTACCATTATGTTTGGATTAGATCTTTAATTTGCTCAACAATGTTTTTTAGTTTTGAGTACATATAGTTTGTTAAATTTACCAAGTTGTTCTTTTATTTTTACTTTTATTTATTTATTTTTATTTTTAAAATTTTTTTTAATATTTATTTTTCAGTTTTCAGTGGACACAACATCTTTGTTTGTATGTGGTGCTGAGGATCAAACCCAGGCCGCACGCATGCCAGATGACCACGCTACCACTTGAGCCACATCCCCAGCCTTATTTTATTTTTTACTTTTTTGTAGTGCTGAGGATGAAACCCAGGGCCTCATGCATGCCAAGCAAGGTGCTCTACCACTAAGCTACATCCCCAGTCCCAATCCTTAAGTATTTTGTACTACTGAATGCTACTGTAAATGAAATCACATTTAAAATTTCAATTTCCAAGTGTTCATTGTTAGCATGCAGGAAAAAAGTTGATTTTTTTTTTTTTTTTTTTTGTATTCTGACATTACATCCTGTGTCTTTGCTAAATTATTATAGGACATTATTAATTCTGGTAAAACTTTATTACAGATTCATTAGAATTTTCTATAAAAGGGGTCATGTCCAATGCAAATAAAGACAGTTTTTCCCCCAATCTGTATATTTTTATTTTCTCTCTGGTTATCACATTAGCTAGGACCTTCAGTAGAAATTGGAGCCAGGTGTGGTGGTGCATGCCTGTAATCCCAGTGGCTTGGGAGGCTGAGGCAGGAGGATCACAAGTTCAAAGCAAGTTTCATCAAAAGCAAGGTGCTGAGCAACTCAGTGAGACCCTATCTCTAAATAAAATACAAAATAGGGCTAGGGCTGTTGCTCAGTGGTCAAGTGCCCCTGAGTTCAATCCTCAAAACCAAGGAAAAAGAAAAAGAAAATGAAAATGGACATACATGCCTTATTTAGAGGCAAGGTAGCTGTTGTTGTTTACGTTAAATGTCGATGTTACTGTACACAGAGACCCTTTAGCAAATTCAGAAAGTTTCCTTTTATTCCTAGTTTGGTGATTTCCTTTCCCTTTTTTTTTTTTTTTTTTTGGTTACAAATGGCTGTTAGAGATTTTTTTGAAATGTCTACCCTTTATCCATTGAGATGATAAAATAGTTTTACTTTTTATTTTGTTGACCTGGTAGATCACACTGATTCTCTAATGTTAAACTAAACACGTATGTTTGTAATATCTTACTTGGTCTTGACAAATTATCTTTTTACTAAATGTCATTGGCAATATTTTGACAAAAATGTTTGCATTTATATTAGATAACTGGAACATTAGCCTGTAGTTTTTCTTAGTGTCTTTTGTCAAGTCTTGTTATCAGAATAATACTGGGCTGGGGATGTGGCTCAAGAGGTAGCGCGCTCGCCTGGCATGCACACGCGGCACTGGGTTCGATCCTCAGCACCACATACAAATAAAAAAAAATAAAGTTGTTGTGTCCGCCGAAAAGTAAAAAATAAATATTAAAAAATTCTCTCTCTCTCTCTTAAAAAAAAAAAAAAAGAATAATACTGATCTCATAAAATTAGTTGGGAACTATTCCTTTTTTATTTTCTGAGAGTCTAGCTAGGATTACTATGATTTCTTCCTTAATTGTTTGATAGAATTCACCAGTGAAGTCATGTGAATCCAAAGTTTTCTTTGTAGGAGGACTTGAATCATGAATTTAATTTATTTTGTGTGTGTGTGTGTGTGTGTGTGTGTGTGTGTGTGTGTGTTTAAAATAGAATTTATTTTGTGCTTTGGATGTGGTTTGAAGTACAGGACACCGGTTGCTTTGAAGTCTTACAGAATTATGTAGCTAAGCATACTTACTAGTTTTTTTGTCTTGTTTTATTAGTGCATTATAGTTGTACATAAGGATGAAATTTATTGTTACATAGTATATGTACATAATATGCACATAATGTAACAACATAATTTTGCCATATCACTCTCAAACACTCCTCCACCTCCTTGCCCTCCTCCCCTCCCTTTGTCCCTTTCCTCTATTGAGCTCCCTTTTAATTTTCATGAGAGCCACCCTGCCCCCTTCTATTCCTTTTCCGGCTCTAACTTCCACAAATGAGAGAAAACATAGGACTCTTGCTTGACCTTCTGAACTTGGCTTATTTTGCTTAACCTAATGGTCTCAAGTTCCACCTGTTTTCCTGCAAATGACATAATTTATGTTTCTTGAATTTCATTTAATAGAAATTAAGCTATTTAGGCTTTCCTATTTCTTTTTGTGTCAGTTTTGGTAGTCTTTGTCTTTTATTTGGAGACAGGGTCTCACTGAGTTGATCACATGCCTGTAATCCCAGCAACTTGGGAGGCTGAGACAGAAGGATAGCAAGTTTGAGGACAACCTCTGCAATTTAGTGAGACCCTGTCTCAAAATAAAAAAATAAAAAGACTGAGGATATGGCTGAGTGGTTAAGCACCCTAAGTTCAATCCTTAGACGAACAACAACAACATCCAACAGACAGAAGAAACAAGAAAGTGTACTGATAACTGTTTAAAGTAAGGTGATGCATGGCATTTCACTATGCTGTTTTACTTTCTAAAATTCTCCAGAACAAAAACTAACCTAACCCAAAAAAGAAGTATGTACATAACTAAATAACAGTAACTGCCTTCTGGGCAATGGATTAATGGATGAAATTTCCTATGTGAGAATGTCACATTTTTTAAAATAGTGTTTAGTTGTTGATGGGCTTTTATTTTATTTATTTGTATGTGGTGCTGAGAATCAAATCCAGTGCCTCGAGCATGCTAGGCAAGCATGTTACCATGGAGCCACAACCCCAGACCCACGAGAATGTCATATTTTAATATATCAGGAGAACTGTCTCTCTTTCAAGTCCCGTGAATGCAACCAAGAAGCTTCTAGCTGAAACTCAGATGCTCATTAGCTCTGCAGTAATTCTGACCACATTATCTTTTTAACAGTGAAAAGACTGGGTTGGAGTAATAAATCTCTAAGATCCCATGTAGACACACCAGGATTTCCAGAATGGTACAGACACAAACAGAAATTCGGAAAAGTGAGACCTCAGCCTGAGCTGGACTGAATGGCTGGAGAGGATGGTGGAAGCAGGACTTCATGGGAGGGGGAGCTATGGCTGGCTGGCTGGCTGGCTGGGGGGGCGGGGGGTAGTACGCTCATGTGGGATGACAGCATGAATAAAGACAATGCAGGAGAAAGTCACACAGCTTGGTGGCAGGTGGTGTGTAAAAGGCAGACCCAAATGAAGCAGGAGGTCTGGACCAGTAACAGGAGAAATAATGAAGTTTGATTACTAAGTAGAGATCAGATCACAGAAGGAAGAGTGTGGTGGTTACCAAGGAGTGGCTGATAGCTGCATTTGGAAAAAGGTTATTGAAGAATTATTGGGTTGTGGACTATTTAGAAGAATCCAGGCATAGAGAAGGGTTCTTGCAGCAAGAAGACAGATTTGAAAATCACTTAGAAAAAAACAGTAGGTATTAGGGAAAGTATCATCAATATAATGACCGAAGTGAAGACTGGAACGAAAGTCAAGTCCAAGATAAAGGCCTCAGCCTCTCTGTTAGGAACTTCTTGTGCCAGAGGAAGGGTGAGGGAGAGAGTAAGAGGTGGGGTGAGAGAGAAGCCCAGACAGAGACAGAAGGCACATCTTCCTGTCTAGAAAGAATTATGAAACTACCAAGGAAATTCTGAAAGCTACCTGCTGCCCTAGCAGGGATCTCAAACAGGTAGAGATGCAAATATGCCAGATTGGAAGCAATCACAGCAGGATTCCAGGATACAAGGTGAGGCCTCTTGCTCAAACATTTCTAGCCTAAAACACCTGAAAAAAAAACGGACACACCAAAACAGCAGGGTTCAATGAAGCCATTTGGCATGGAGGCCGAAAGGAAAGGTGACAGAGCCACATGCAGTGTCCCGGAGGTCTCCTCTAATTTACTCTGAGGCTGACAGCCGGCACAGAGTCCAATTTGTTCCACTCTGCTCAGCCACATTCTTGGGCCTCCTAGATGCCAATGCCACCAGTTTTACTATGGCTCTCTCACCGAATAAAAGCTTTTATAAATCAAATGAAGTTGCTTCAAGTTTACATTGACTGTTTACTTGTTGGCTAGGGAAATTTTCACTGTTAATCATTTACTTCTGTACAAAACAACCTTTATTTCTATCACATGATTAATAATTCTTCTAATGTCATAACCCCAAATACATATCAAAGCCACAAGGACACACACATTCCCCGAATTTAAGCATATTTTCTTCATGTGACTTCTGTAGGAAAGGGAACCAGTAGCTGCGAGGCTGGTAAGAGAACAATAATCTTATTATTTATTAAAATATGCCATAGTGCCCCAAACCCAGCTCTTAGACTACTTCACTGATAACACAGGGCTGGGGTTTGGCTGCCATCTCTGTGTACCAACTACATACATAAGCCACCAGAGAAATATTCTTTTGGGTTTGCAGGGCAACTCATGAGGCAGGAATAATTATTACCCCAATAATCTCAAGAATCAGAAAGAAAGTCATTTGCCCTGGTGCCACATGGTTGATGACACACAGTTCTACCATGGTTTCTTTCTTCCTGATCCAGTTTTGTTAGGAGTGACCATGTGCCCAATCAAAGTATCCATTTACAAGGTTGTTTTAGACTCCCAGATCCTGGCCAGTTAGGTGTGGCAGAAGCTCCCTGACAAAAAGCGAGGGCTCCAGTGGTGGTTTGCTGCCCTTCCCCTGCCTCTTGCCTGGAATGTTGACTGAAGAGATGCCACCTGGTGCACATGAACATGGAAACCACCTGCCTGCTCACCTCCAGCTATCCTCCCTGTTTTACCTATGGGTAGTATGCCTGTTGGCAGCTCAGCTCAGTTCTCAAGAGACATGGCAAGCTGGGGCTGGGGATATAGCTCAGCTGGTAGAGGGTTTGCCTAGTGTGCACAAGGCCCTGGGTTCAATCCCCAGTACCGCAAAAAAAAAAATAAAATAAAATAAAAGAGAGAGAGAGAGAGAGAGACAGACAGACAGACAGACATGGCAAGCAAGTTCAGTCAGGATTTCAACATAGGGTCAGCCTGCCTCTAACACCTGGAGCACCACTAAGTTCCAGGGCCAGATTACCCACTGCTTGTACAGGGCCATATTTTAAAAGATGTGGTAGCCTGAAAGACAGGGGAATGGTAAAGTGGGAAGAGAAATTTCCCATCATTTCCCACACTACAGTAAGACATCAAGAACACATCGAAATTCAAATTGTTCCACTAATAAAATAAGTCAATTATAGAAAATTTAAGATTAGAAAAATATGATTATTAAAAGAAAAACCTTCTCTTCCAAATATGCCACTAACAAAATAAAGAAATCAAAGATTGGTAAAACCTAATATATTAAAATTTCATAGTGGATGCATTATGCATCCGGTCACTTGATTTTAATATCCATATAAAGAGAAGCTGGCTAGTGACTGTGATTAACTGATGTGGCTTTTTTTTTAAGTCTGAAACTCATAATGACTCTTTTAAAATTGTTCTAAAAGAGATTACTGTTAGACAACATTTAAAAATTCAATTTCCTTGTTGGTTTCTTTTTTTGATTATTTATTTATTTACTGAAATTGTCGATAGACCTTTGTTTATTCACTTATTTATATGTGATGCGAGAATCGAACCCAGTGCCTCACATGCTAGGCAAGCACTCTACCACTGAACCACAATCCTAGCCTTCCTTATTAGTTTCTTCCTCTGCTCTTTAAATCCACAAATGGTTTGGTTCTGAAAGAAACAGTTTAAAAAGAAGTCCCCAAATAGACTGCATGCAAACCCAGACTTAAAACCCAGAACCTCTCATCTAACACCCTACCCCTTGCATCAAGCTGAGGTTCCAGGGCATGGTGATTTTTAACCTTGGCTGTACAATTTGGACCCGACAACTACCTGACAGCAAATAATATTCTTAACAGGAAACTGTTGGGTGTGACCTAACAGGTGTTAAGCAAACCATATCTGTGATTTTCAACATTTTTCACATAATGGCACAGACAGAGAATGCTAATACCTGTGCTGCATGCATGGATAATGGGAGAAGCTTGTAGAGTTCAGGAATTCATCTCTCTAAGGGCAGCAGAAAACAACACCTCAGAAGACTGGTAGCCACTTGTTCCCAAACCAGCCAAGAAACTGCAGCAAACTGAGCTGGGGGCGCCAGAAAGCACTGCTCCCAGGTACCTGCACAGCTTGTCCATCTCCCCAGGGAGTAGGTTTTGTCCATTTGCCTGAATGCCCAGCTCTTTCTTGCAAATCCACCAAAACTGCAGATTCCATTGTTAACCTAGGACTTGCACCACTTACAAATGTTAATAACTCAGGGAGGAGAGAAAAGACACAATCCTCAAAAGTCCATTGTAACAAAGAAAGTGGGTAGCCTCAGACACTTAGTAAGAACCCCTCTCATAATATGCCATTTGCCTACCACACAAAATCGCAGAATCATTTCCGCCTTTTTTTTTTTTTTTTTTTTTGGTACAGGAGGCACTTAACTACTGAGCCATCCCCAGCTCTTTTTCTTTTTTATTGTGAGACAGGCTCATGCCAAGTTGCTTAGGGTCTCGCTAAATTGCTGAGGCTGGCTTTGAACTTGTAATCCTCCAGTCTCAACCTCCTAAACCCTGGAATTATAGGCAAATTGATGAGGATTACAGGTATGCACCACCACACCTGGCTATCATGTTTTTGAGAGCTTGTGAATCTGGGTCCTAGAGCATACTGACCAGAACAAAGCTGCCACCACATAGGCTTAAAGACTTTAGGGAGGTGGATATTCAACAAATGCACCATTACTTAGTAACAAGTTCTGATAAAAAGTATTATGGGGAAATTAAGGTATAATGAGAGCGCGCAGGGGTCTCATTTATACTGGGAGATCAAAAGGCTTTTCTGAATCACTGACACGAAGACAGCCATCAAGGGCTGGGGATGTGGCTCAAGCGGTAGCGCGCTCGCCTGGCATGCGTGCGGCCCGGGTTCGATCCTCAGCACCACATACCAACAAAGATGTTGTGTCCGCCGAAAACTAAAAAATAAATATTAAAAATTCTCTCTCTCTCTCACTCTCTCTCCTCTCTCACTCTCTCTTTAAAATAAAAAAGAGTTAAAAAAAAAAAGAAAAGACAGCCATCAAGAGGAAATGGGCATTGGGGTGGGGGTGGGCAGTGCTGGGAACCAGACAAAGTCACAGGGCAGGATGGCAGGGATGGGTGTGGCTTGAGGCCACAGGCTCCAGAGCACCATCCCAAGGGCAGTGAGAAGTTTCCAAAAGGGAAGTGACAGAATCTTCCCTTTCCAGAATGCACTCTCCTTGGAGGAGGGTGCTGAGCAGGAAAGGCCTGATTGAAGGGCAGGAGAGATGGCAGAAGGCACTGCAAACTCAGGAGTGAAGGCAGAGACCTGGGCCCCAAAGAGCAGAGGACAGCTGCAGAGGGGTTTTGGGAGGGAACTGACAGAGAAGAGTACTCAAGGGTGACAGGGGAGAAAGCAGGTCACAAACAACATGCACAATGTAACCGCATTCTGTGAAGAAAAATAGATGTGTACGTTACATATAGACCTTGTTTTATAATATATAACATTGTACACGTTTTCATTAGAAAAAAGGTGGCCACTTTTATACCCAAAACGTTAATTAAGAGTGATCATATCTGGGGGTGAAGAATTACAGGCAGGCAGTCTTTTCTTCTTATCTTGTTCCATATTTTCCAAACCTACACAAGGAACACATTTTAGTAGCTAGTAAAGACTGTACAGTGGGAGTAGGACACAGAAAGATATAATCTGCTTGTATATTGTCAAAGTAATTTAAGTTTTTTTTAAAAAGTATGTATTTATTTACTTTTTTTTTTTTTTTTTTTTTTTTTGGCAGTGCTAGGGATGGAACCCAGGGGCCTTAGACAGGCTAGACAAGCACTGCACCACAGAGCTGTACCCCCAGCCCTAAGGTAATTTTAAATCCTACTTTAAAAGATACAGTTTACCTTTTGTCAGGGTCAAATCTGATTTGAAAGGCATTTAAAAAAAAAAAAAAGAGTGGGGAAAAGGCAAGGAACTGCTACACCCAAAAGCCATTGTGATATGACTTCCTGTTAAATTACTGACATTCCTAAACCTAAGTGTTTCTTTCTTCTTTCTATTAGTATTTCAGGGCAGTGTGATTATTCACACCAAAAAAGTGGTTCCCTTTCCAGAGGAAGGAGGAAGAGGAAATGTATATGTTATCTAAATTCCTTTTTTCATTAGCAAAAACCTTTATTTCAGTGAAACAATCTTGGGGTGGGATTCTGCCTGTCGCCAAGACAAAAGAAAACAACAGTTTAGTGCTAATGTTTCTCTAGGTCTTTCTCAATAATGCATATTGTTTTTGTTTGTTTTTTAATTTTTAGTTGTAGATGGACACAATTATGTGGTGCTGAGGCATGAACCCAGTGCCTCACACATACTAGGCAAACACTCTACCACTGAGACAAAGCCCCAGCCCTCAATAATGCATACACTGTTAGAACTAAACAGAATAAATATAAAAATTGCCTTTCACTAAAACATCTATTCCAAGTCTGACACTAGAGGGGAGGGCTTTCACCTGGATTAGTTATGGATCATCTCTGCTTCAGTACTTTATTTTTCTGCTGGGATTCAATCCAGGGCTTTGTGTACGCTAGGCAAGCACTCTACCACTGGGTCACATTCCCAGCCCTGCTTCAGTAAATATTAACTGAACACATGCCCTGGAGAAGCAGCTGGAAGGCCTTCAGGATACACAGGAATAAACCTCCAGGATCCAGTCCTCAAACAGAGGGAAAGTGAGACAGGAAAGAGCACAACAACTTGCCAACACAAGGCCTGTGCATCCACTGCCTATGAGTGAGGTTGCTATGAAGTCTAAATAGGAACAGCTCATCTCCCAGTGAAGCATAAGGAAGATCCAGTGGTTAAAAAAAAATCATCATAAACTGAGCCTTAAGATACTAGAACCCAGATGGGAGGGGACCTAACTAGCCAACAAAACTGATACGTGGAAAAAAAAAAATCCCTGTTATGGTTTGAATACTGAAGCCAGAATTAGACAGGCAGTCAGTATAGATAGGTACATTGAGTCAGGTCGGATCAAGGAGGCCAATTTTGAGTGAGTCCTGCAAGTTGGAAGACTGTCCCCTGAGGGATGGAAATGTTAATTCCTTCAGAGCCCTTCCTCCACCCTTATCAAGAACCCACCCCTGCTCCAACCTATTGCTAAGGTAACCTGTCCCAAGAACTGCCCCTCCCTACAGGGAGCTATAAAGTTAATTAATGTGTCCTGGGCTGCTCCATCCTGCCCTTCCCCCTTCAGCCCACCTATTTCCCATCCTACTGAGCAATCCTGGGCCCAGGAGGGAGAAAGACAAGGGAAGAGGGCAGGAAAACAAAGGAAGCCTAGGACACATAAAAAGGGCAGAACACCTTGCTTCTGGGGATACCAGGATACCAGCTGTGGCCCCCTTCTCCCTCCTGGGAGAGTAAACCCTGCTTTATAAGCTTGCCTCCTCGTGCTTCTCTAATGTTCAAACTTCAACATGTGAGGAAGCAGAACTCGTCACCTATAACAGGCAGTATCAATATGAGGTGTCCCCAAAAATCTCATGTGCGAGATAATGCAAGACGGTTCAAAGGAGAAATGATTGGGTTTCAAGAGCCTTAACCAAATCAGTGAATTAACCACCTGATGGGATTAATTGGTGACTGAAGGCAGGTGGGATGTGGCTAGAGGTGGCATCAGGGGCATGGCTTTGGGGTATATGGTATCTGGCAAGTGGAGTGTGCTGAACATGAGCCCCGAGGAATGAAGCCTGTGGTGTATGGATTGAGACCTCTGAAACTGTGAGCCCCCAAATAAACTTTTCCTCCTCTAAGACTGTTCTGGTTAGGTCCTTCAGTCACAGCAGCGAAAAAGCTGACTAAAACAGTCATTTGAGAATCAATAAGTAGAAAGGGGTATCTGGGAGAAGGCCTACTGCACATCCTTATCAGAGAGAGCTCATTGGTATTGGGAAATTAGGGAGCATGTGCTGTGGACTAAAATCTGCAGCTGGAGCAAGACAGAGCATGGAGAGCCAGCAAGTTCTGTGCATAGGTCCAGTGAAATGAGAGAGGAGATAAATGACAACAGGATGCCCCAGTGAACATGAGGGAAAGGGGGAGAAGTCATGGCACATGGAAACACAGAACCTGAAAAAGAAGCAGCCATCCAGCAACAAGGGCAGCGGTGAACACAGGATACATCAAAGCCAGATCTCTGAAAGACCACCCTCAGAGAGTAGTGCACTGACTGCTTCCTCTCAGTGACACCGTCACTTGTTTTGAGTAACAAGCAAGTGTAACAAGCACTCTGCACACAGGTCACTTCACAAGCACTCAGGTGGGACAGGATGCTGCACCATCTCAAATGACTGCTGTGCAGTTCTGAAGAAATAATATCTGGCAAGTGCTTAGGATGGTGCCTGGCACACAGGCACCTGCAAACCCCAGGGCTGTTCCCATGTGAGACCCTCCTGTCCCTGAGGCTCAGGCCACACCCCCTTGCAGTGCTATCAGAAGAAGAACTTGTATGGTGTGTGGAGAAACTTTTTTTTTTTTTCTCTCTGCCCCTTTGGCTTAAAAATGCATTTGACTTCCTTTGCTTATTAACCAGATCCATCCCAGATTCCCTGGGCGCAGTGGTCATTGTTTTCAGGAAGGCTGCCTCTGAATGTACATCTCAATTACTGGCTATTTTCCTTCCACCAAATTTGGTTTTGAAAAAACACTTTGTGGGGCTGGGGATGTGGCTCAAGCGGTAGCACCCTGCCTGGCATGCGTGCGGCCCGGGTTCGATCCTCAGCACCACATACAAAGATGTTGTGTCCACCAAAAACTAAAAAATAAATATTAAAACTCTCTCTGTCTCTCTCTCTTTCTTTAAAAAAAAAAATACACTTTGTTTATATTCTCCCTATCCTCATTCCATTAAAGATTTGATTTAAACACATACAATAAAGTGGAGGAGAAGTGGACTAAATCAGGATTAGGAAAATCACAGCTGACACAGAAATTCAGGAATATATATGGATGCTGAGCCACAAATTGGGCACCTCTCAGCAGACAAGAGGGAGACTCCACTAAGGTCAGAAAGCAGGTTGTCAAGAGAAGAAAAAGCATGCTGATTTCTCAAGGGAAGCCAAAGCATGTGGGAAGTATTTACATCTGGAAGAGATTTCTCACCCAAGCCCTCTTTTAGGGGACACAACCTGACAAACTGCATTGCTATTCTAAGGGATTCCAGAGCCATGGGCCTGACCTGGAAGCGATTGCTTTGGGTCCTCATTCTCCCAAGACCTATACTCCTACACTCCTAAGTACAGTAAGTTCAGCAACACCTCTGCAGCGTGGCATGGAGGTGCTCCACCTGTTAACCCACTTGGAAAACACAAGCCACTGCTTCTGTGGAACAGAGAAACATTACATATATTAACATCACTGCAAATCAATTCAGTGCTTTTAAAAACCCTGAAGAGGAAAACCTAGAAATATGATTATTGAAACCATGAAGATTAAAAGAGAACTGAATGTTATAAGGCAGTAAAGTAAAAGCTAAATTTAAGTGATTACTTATGCCAATAGCAAGTATTCAGTGACACAAAATATGAAACGTGTAATCAAAAACTTAACATTCCAATTCCTCAAAGCTATATTTAAAGAGCAGCTCCTTCCCTTAAGGAACATTAACCTACTAGCCTAGTTTCCTTTTACCTATAGGAATTTCTACAAGTCTTTAGTAATTTATGTGCAAAAGATTATGAATATCATATTATTTGACATATATATTATATCATCACATAGAAAATTAAGTCTTTTGCGTTTTCCAGAAATTTTCACTTTTAGACATTTTCATTTAAAATAAACCCATACATACTAGTTACATGGATATGCTTCATGTGAAAATTCACCTAGCTGTAAGCTTACAAATTATACATTTTATACATTTATTTATTTATTTAGTGGTGCTTAGGGTCGAACACAGTGCTTCACACATGCTAGGCAAGCAATCTACATCTGAGGCACAACCTCAGCCCAAATTATACATTTTTTAAATGTAAATTTTACTTTAATAAAAAGTTAAAAAGAAAGCATTCATTCACAACCAGTCAAGGGAATGTTTTCAATAAGAATGTTTTCTTAGTCGAGATAAAATGGAAAGATGTCTAGATGCACATAAGTAAATAAGATACTGCATGTGAAAGCAGGTGTCACCACTAGCACCTGCAAGACCTTGGGAAAACAAGGCACTTACTGCCCTCTGATGAATAGAGATTTAAAGTTAGCACTTAAAATTAAAATACAGGAGAACAAAACTGCCTCTGAATTAAAACTGCATCGAATACAATAGGAGACAAAGGGGGAAAGGTACAAAGGTAGGAATTTTCTTTACCTATTATACTGGAATTCTAATAATCTGATTTATCTGACAGATGCACACAGCTTCAGACGCACCACTGATCTTTTCCTCACATTATTCGGGCTCACATAATGAAATTCCTACTAAAAATTTTTGAAAGCAAATACACCCTTGTCTGAGTTGGAAGGTATGGGTGGAGGTGCATCTAGACACCGAACTGACTGAATAATTTCAGGAGCATTAAATATGGCAATGGAGCCCCTTCTACTAACAATTAACATAAATTAAATGTTGATGGGAACACTTCATTGGTATCACAATCCTTAATTGTCCTGTACTTGTATTTTAACACATAAAAAACAGTATCACTTCATTATTTCTTGCACTGTAATTATCATTAATGGATTTTACCCTAATAAGATCCCACCTGTACTTTGGATTATTTGCTTGACTTGTTTCTTTTTCTCATTGCTGAAATACAACTGAAAAGAACACCGGGGCTCTGGTTGCCTCTTTTGTTTGCAATTGATTTACAGGAGAAGATTTTAGGCTTTACTGTTGGCCTGAAAGCCCCTCTGCAATGTTATTGCAATGTTTCCCTAGGACTGCTCCTTTCCTATTTTCAAAACCACTGCTTTTTGTTTGTCGGGAATACACTTGGCAGCATATTTAACTTCATACTTTTACCATGAGCAAGGTCATGCCTTTGCTGTCAGCTTCCACTGCTAAAACACTCCACACCACATTACTCATGATCCTGTGCTTTACAAACGCAACTCAACCTAACAATGCTAGCTAGACACAAGTTAATCCCAGTATATCCCCAAGTGTCAGGGAAGCCCCCTACAAAATAGCAGGATTTGTTTCACAAACATCATCTGAGAAGTGTCAGTTTTCTCCGTTAAGTTCTACACAAGAGGTTTGAGATTGTCTTTGAAAACAAAGATGACACTTTTAGCCTTTTCCTACAACTGTGATGGCAGGGGTAGATAATTAGGTTATTTCTAGGAAACTAAAAGTGCTCACGCCATCCTGGCTCTGAGCTAATTTTGCAAGGCAGCATAACTACAGAGTTTATTTCTATTTTGTAAAATTGTGATTTTTAAGATGACAGATGAATTATAAAGCGCTGGCTTTCATAAGTCATTTTATAATACAATCATAGTTTTGCTAGTTACATTCTAACTAATTACATTTATACTTGGTTTGATACTAGTTTCATTTTATATTGTCCTGATTCTCAACTTGTATTTTATTCAGATATGTTCACTGTTAAGAAAGCATAAGAATATGGCTATAAGTTGTGTATTTATGTCTAATTGATGCCATCTTCGTTAATGAAGGTGCAACTGAGAAGGTAAAGCATACTGTCACCACATTTTGATGATTTTTTAAGCCTTTTCTGGTTTTTCTTATTTTCTGCATATACTTACATCTCCCATAACAGTGTAAACAACTGTTTTTTAAAATAGGAGCAAACAGAGACGAGCCAATGTATATTAACCAATACTCCTAAAAAAGAGTTTAAAAATACATGAACCAAAAACAAAAAAAAAAAGGAAAGCTAATCCCTTCCCCACGATAGCTCAGAATAACCCTCAATAAACCCCAGAAAAAAAGGTGAGGTAGGAAAGCCCTTCTCATCATCTTAAGGTCAGAACTGGGCTGGATATAGTAGTAGTGAAGCACATGCTTAGCATGCTTAGGCTCTGTGTTCAATCCCAAGCGGGACAATTTGGGGAGAGTTCAGAAACTTCTGGATCTTGCCTGAGAAGAAAAGCACCTAAGGACTGTTTTAGAGACAAAGTAGAGAACTGTTCAATGATACATAAAAGAGCCCTTGATTTTTAACCTCAAGACACTTCAGTGAGAGGTAACCAATTCATAGCCTTCGAGTAGCTGCCGAAGGATTCTAGCTGCCCCCAACATCCTCCAAGTGGCTCCTCACTGTAACCACCCCCAGGGGAAGCCAGAGGAGGTCTGTGCCTACCTGGTCACATCCTGCATTCACCAATTCCTGCAGCATTTGCCGGTTTACTTCTGCAGCCGCGGAAGTGCCTGATTCATTGGCAAAAGGCAACAGGGAATATCTGATTTCCCTGAGTGCTTTCTGATAAGGTCCAAACTTCGGGGTGGTTCTCATCTGCTGCTGCCTGGTGGCATCCTTGCTCCCCAGGACTTTGGAATCCAGGGAAGTGTCACTGTTTGGTCCCACGGGCAGCCCCTGAGGCGAAGACTTGGATGGCTGCTTTAACCCTTCACGGATCTCTTGTAGTCTCTGCCGGCTATTCCCAGAATAAGTTGTGGCAGGAAAAGTCTTTGGCCTCATTGTTAGTCCAGTTTCCTTTTACCATAAATACAATCTTCTCAAAGTATTTTATTATTTAAAAAAATAGTCAATAGAATCAGTTAGTTGTAAACATACTTTTCAAAACAATTTCCTTTTGAAAATTTTCTTTCCTTCAATTTTTGTAATTCCTATAGAGAACTTAAAATTCTCCAGAGTCTTCATTTTGAAGACCATCACTCTCTGAAAAAGAAAATAAATGGGGGAAAAAAATGTTTACTTGTGGTTTTCATATAATGTTAATGCTACTTTGTAGAAATGGATAATGATCTTTGAAATATTCCACCTGGGAAGATAAGAAAGAACAGCATTGCCTTTCATAGATGACCAAAATACTCTTTAGCTCTGGTCAAAACACATGACATCTGGGGATGTCCCAAGGTGTTTCCTTTAACATGTAGTCTGCAACCAAGTAAATCTCCATAAATATCTAACTCAGAGCAAGAACAGTAGACTCAACAATTGATAACACATTTTAAGTATTTCATTATGATGTAATTTCATTTTAAAATCCATGACTTGAGTATTTAGGGCTGAATTTTCTCCATGGATTTCTGGTTTGCCCTTAACAATCATTCAAGTCCTGGTCCACATCCCTCACCCTGTGGCTTTACCCACCTCTCTACCTACCTGGGGCTATTGTCCTTCCATATCTTTGGAAACTTTTACTCATGAAACTTTCCAACTTTCCTGTGACAGCACAAATCTTGTCACATTACAGATGTCCTGTACTGCAGTGGAAAGAAGTTTCCATATGATACATTATGGGACTAAAGGTAATGACCTCCTTGAATTTTACAAGGTGTGCACTTAATATTTTTACACAAATAGCAAAATAAAAATATCTTTCTTGCATAAATTGATACCTACATGGAAAGGAACTGGGCACCCATGAGCAATTTCATTCTCAGAGTGCACCATGCCCACATTAACAACAAGTGGCTGCATAATATAAGTTATTGGTGTAGACTACTTACCACTCCAGCAGAGAAATGGTCTCCTTATACAGAGCTACACGTTACAAAGACACTTTTCCATGGTGAAGTGTATTTACCCCAGGCCTAATTCATCTACTACTCTGCTGTTCTTTCATTCAGAAAACAAAATCCAGAGTAATTCCCTGATAGTACCCTTAGCAGCCAACTCTGGTCATTTATCAGCCATGCCAAATTGGATGAACTGGTCAACCTACCTTACTCAGCACTCTGGGATATGCATCGAGACCAGACTTGGAGCAGTATGGTACTGAGTAAGATGATACATGTGATCCAATCTGCAGTACTGTCAGTCTCAGGGTGGTTGGGCTTAAAAATTTTTTACTTTATGATAATGCAAAAGCGATATGTATTTAGTAGAAATCATACTTGGGATTTTGAATTTGGATCTTTCCCCAAGCTAGCAATATGCAGTATGGTCCTCTCTTGATGCTAGGCAATGGCAGTGACCCTATTCCCAGTCAGCCTGCTGACTTGAGGGGAAACCAATGATGTTCTATGGTGTGCTGGCTAGGATGTGCAGGAGATGAGGTGGAGCAAATGCATTTTCTATTTAGAGTACTTCCAACTTATGATAGGCTTACTGGAACATAACCCTAGGAGTCTCTAGCCCTGAAACAAACACTTAACTGTGCAATTACTTCATAACCAGCTGTCCTAACTAGCAGGAATGGCTACGGTAGGGCATATGCCCCTAAGATAATGCAGAAGCCTAGTGGCCTATTCCCCTTCTTCATCTTCGTCTTGCTCTCACCTCACCAATCCCCTTACTTCACAGAACTCAGTGAACAAACTTTGGGGAAAATCACTTTTGAGTTTTAACGAACAAAGAAAAACTGATCCAAAAAAGAGCGTCTTTTAAAAGAGGAGAGGGAAGGGGCTCTGAACTTTTAGTTTCAGTTAGGAACTTTGTGACTGTAAAATGGGACTCTGCTTCACAGACAATTTCATGTGGGAAAAAGTTAATATGTGTAGCTAATATTTATCCAGTACTTACCATATGCCAGGCACTATCCAAGGGATTTCATATGAAATGATTTATATGGACCTATCACATAACCATCTACAATACAAAACACTAATAAATGACATTAAAATTACTATTGCTTTCTTGATGGTGAGAGTGATCTTAAAAGTTTTATTGTTCACTTTCAATGTAACTGAGAGAAGACTCTATTTAGAAAGTAAGAACCAGACTCTTTCACAACATGAAATCCTAATTTTTTTTAGTTATCGATGAACCTTTATTTATTTATTTATATGTGGTGCTGAGACTTGAACCCAGAACCTCACACATGCCACAAGCACTCTACCACTAAGCCACAACCCCAGACCCTAAAATCCTTTTTTTAATGCACAACTTCTAAGTATTTTGAAGTCATTGAGATGACTGTGTAAGGCTATGCAGATAGGGAGCTATGAGACTCAGGGACAGCTGAGGTTCCCCTGGGCCTGGGGTTGGCTGTGGCCCAGAAGCCTAGAGCTCTGCTTAATTGGTGTAAAATGGGGCATATTGCAACCACGTTCATTTCCAGTGACTTCGTGGTCTGAGCATCTGTTTAGAAAGACCTAACTTTCCAAAACCATAAGCTCACATTCCAACAAAAACGGAGGGATTCTCAAGAGCCTGCCAAGCGCATAGGGAGGATCCTAGCAGTGACTCGGATGCCTGGGAATACGCAGAAGAGTTATTTCTTTTCCAGCAGGAATTCACACTAATCACTTGGTTTCCAATCTTTCATCAGGAAGCCGAGCTCCCTTCATGACAACACTAGTGCAAGGGAAGGGCCTGACATACGCAGGAAGGGTGTCCTCCTAGTCAAAATGTCTTAATCCCCCCCCCACTCCTCTACCCCACCCCCATCCCCACCCCCATCCCCCTTGCAAATGTGTATTAAATGCCTACTAAGTGCCAGGCACCAACAAAATAAGTAAACAATCTCATTTTCTGTAAATTTTACACTTGAGAGGTGAAGGTGAGGCAGGTAAACAAATGAAGTTTTAAAAAAGATGCCCAAAATGAAGGGGGAAAGCATATAAAGGAAGGAAGAGTGAAGGAGAAAGTCAGAAGAAGCTGTAAAATAGAGATAACCGAATCTAAGCACTGAGAAGAATGGAACTCCAGCTGCAGGGTAAGGCAGACACAAAGAAGAGAGGACTGTGATGCCTACAGACTCCTGCCCACACTCAGCTCCGTGAGGAAGGGGCTCTCCTGGGCTGAAACCACAGAGATGTGCAGGGGCTCGGTCTGGAAAGGTCTTCATGGCATGTCAAGATGGGGACTCAGAGCAGAAGCTGGGGAGCCACTGTCTGTGGTTAAGCTTTGGAGGGACCTGGCCAGAACTGTCCTTCAAAGAGTTGAGTCTAGAACCTGACTGGATGGTGGACTCCAGGCAGAGAACAGATGCTAGGATGTGCAGCAGCAACCCCAGGGAGGGAGTGGGGGCTCCAGGATCTCATCACACCATGGCCAGAGGGGCACAGGTGGGGGAGCCATGAGCATCCAGGACATTTACCTAGTCAGTGGCCTGTCTGCTCACTGATAAGATGGAGCCATCAGCAGGTGTTCCTTATGGGAGTGACATTTTACTCCCAAGTGATACCAGCAGATTGCAGAGAAGAGCAAGCTGCTTATCATTCAGCTACGAAACAGCAAGAGCCACAGGAGACAGTTCACAATGGAGAAAAAGAGCAATGAGAAAGTTCCACATTAAAATCCAGGAGGAGGAATGTCCTCTGCTCAGTCATATCAGCAGAGGGAGAGGACTCAGGAGCAGTTGAAGGAGGCCTTGTGGATTCTGAGGTTCCTAAGCTCTCTCTGGAATTTGCTCTAAAAAAGGGAAGCCGCTGAAAGCTGAGAGGAGCAGAGAGGTTTGGGCAGGGAGAGGTAAAAGTGGGGACAATATTTTACTTAAGTTTAACACCTATGTTTTAAAATACATAAATCATCAGGACATAGATCCACTAAGAGATCACACTCTTATGAAATAAAACAGCAACTGCGGCAAGAGGTTTATCATTCATTGTTATAATTGCAGAAGCTCACAGCCCCTCCCAGACCCACACCTTAAGGGAAACCACCTTAGTGACTTCTAACACCAAGGACTCCTTTGACGAGTTTTGTACTTTATATCCATGGAATTAAATTTCATTTCATACATTTTGTTTGCTTACTCGTACCCATAAAGTATAGCAGCAGCTGTCATACTTCATCGCTGAGTACTATTCCAGGTAGGAATCTACCATCACCTATCGGTATGTTCTGCTCCTGGTGAACACGGAGGTGTTTCCATTCTGGGACTGTTACACATGGTGCCTGACACCTTTAAGGCTGCCATGGTGTGAGGCCCTGAGCTGTGAGGTACTGAGAATTGACTGTCTCTTCCAAGACTTTGCTTCCCCACCGTGTCAAATATTTTCTGTATAGTTACTGGCAGAGCGCATGGTGGCTGGTTTGGCACATTTGTGAGATGAGAAAAGGCGCCCCTTCTCACATAAACCTGCATGTTTCTCTATGACTGTACAACACAAACAACTCTTGCCTGGGGAGCTCTCCACGTAAACCGAATATGCCGACAAATAGATGCAAATAGGGCCCTTGAGCAATGCACAAACTGCACTCATACAAGACGGCCCTCTTAGAAGGTCCTGGGCATGGGGAAAAGAATGACCAACCTCTGATTTCAAGGTGTTTGTACTTCAAGATGGGGAGGCAGATAAGAAAATCAGTTACTAAAATACAGTAAAATATGTGTGACAACCAGTTTGCCTAAAGAAATTATAGATACCTGAAACAGACCGACTGGAAGATAGAAAGTAGTGACTGCATTCAAGAGCAAGGGGCAGAACCCATCGGAGTTGGTGACGATCACGGACAGGACTGATTTGAAAGGTGGAGAAGGGGTTTCAGGTTTGGAAAACAGTCAATGGTGGTGCCCTTCTCTGAGCCATGTGGACAGTGGGGACCACCAGGAGAGCAGTTTCTGCTTTGGAGAAGGGGCCATCTCCAAAGGTGAGGACAGGGTTGGGGAGGCTTGTTAAGAGGATGGGTGTTTAGTACCAAAAAGCAGCAGTTAAAGGTGGGAGGCCTGGGCCGGTCCCCAGCTCGTGCACTGGGCTCTAGATGGCCTGGATGTGCTGCCTGTTCTCGTAAGTTTTAGCTTCCTGCTTGGTCTAAAACCTCGCTTTGTCTGACAGAGCTGCCCTGAGGGTCACACCTGGTGCTGCCTATGAACTCACTCTAGTTCTGTAATGCATGATAGATGGCCAATTATGAGCATTACTAATTGCTACAGTTTGGATCTAGAATGTCCTGTGAAGGCCATGTGTTAAAGGTTTGGTACTGAGCTTGGTGCTACTGGGAGATGGAGGATCATTGAAGAGGTGGGTTCCAGTGGGAGGTCTTAGGTCATTGGGGGTGTATCCTTGAAGGGGATAGTAGGATCTCAGACTCTTCCTCTTTCTCTTTGCTTCCTGGATACCATAAGATGAAGAGCTCCTTCTGCAAAGCACTCTTGCCATGATATGCTACCTTGCCATAGGCCCAAAAGCAATGGAGCTAACCAACCATCAACTAAGATCTCCAAAACAGTGAGCTGAAATAAAACTGTTCTCTAAGCCAATTACCCTCAGATATTTGGTTACAGTAATGCAAAGTTAACATGCTAATTAAATTAAAGGTTCAGATTGGGTTAGGCAAAAAGGCTAGAGAGAAGGTCAGGAGATAAGGCCAGGGCAAAATTAAGATGGGCTTAATGGAAAAGGTACCAAACTGAATGCAGAAACAGGAATTTCATGCTCACCCCAAGTGACTCCTCTTTAAATCAGTATTTGAGAATACTGCTGAGAAAGTTAAAGTTGCTCCCTTTGTACTTTAAAGAGAGAAAAGCACAGAGAAGAGGATTGGGCTCCAGTTGTTAGGCTGACTAAAACATATATGTGCAGTCAGGTGCCAAGTTGCTCAGGTCTGAGCAGTATCTGAACCTAAGGAACTGACAGTGGCCCATCACCAGGTCTGGTGTGATTCTGTAACTGTGCTGTGCAAGTTCAAAGGACCAGGTCCTTCCTTACCTCAGGAACTCAGCAGGACCCTTCTCTCTGCTAGGTATAAATAACCCCACCACATTATTAACCTGATACACTCCTACTCCTAGATTCTCAGCTTAAAACTCTTGCTGTAGAACACTCTTGACCACCTGTCCTAAGAGATCTGCTGTTCACTCAGTCCTTTCTAAAACAGCACAGTCACTGCAAATAAGGCTGATGGGCACAATTCCTCTTGACTGACTTGAGCTGTAAGATGGAGAGAGCAGGAGCACTCTGTTTGGTGACCCATCTGCTGCCTGGCATAGAGCACACAGGCCTGCCATGCATCTGCTGAACGGCAGACACATGACCACACTGGGGCTGCAGCCTGCCCTCTGCAGTCCAAGGAGGTGCTACAGGAGAGTGTGAAACACAGTGTCATGCTTCAATAGAGGAGCTCTTTCTCTGAGGTTTATCTGGTCTAAATGAAATGAGCAGGAGGAAAGGACACACAGAACTGTTATAAAAAGTCACATGACCATGGCATATTATCTAGCCATCAAAAAGAAGCTCTTTCATCCGTTACAACGTGGATGGACTTCAAGGACCTGGTGCTAAGTGGAGAAACAGCCACAATGACAAGTATTATGTGAGACTACTTAATGTGCGTTACCAAGAGTAAGCTGATTCAGAGACAGGAGAATAGCAGTTACCAGGAGAGAGGGGAATAGGAATTAATGGGTTGATGAAAAAGTTTTAGGGATAGACAAAGGTAATATCTACAGCAATGACATGAATGTCTAATGCCACTAGACTAAATTGCATACCTATGAATGATTAATGAATGATTAAAGAATGTACAGCTCCATTTAAGTAAAAATGGAAAAAAGAAGTTACCTAACTATTCATGTTTAGCTAACTCATGTTTGAGTAATGGTTCCCTTTCTACTCAGCTTCACAAATAAAAAGACTGGCAAAGTCCCTACCCAAAGTAACATCTGAACTCTGGGGTGCTATACATTGCACCCCAACTCTACTGTTATCCTCTACCAAATCCATGCTCCTGGAGTACCCACGTGCCTGCAAACATTCTGATCATAAAACCCAAGGCAGGAGAGCCCTGTGCTGGTGTCTGTATTTATGCATGAGCTAGAAATACCAGGTGCTATGCCCTTATACAGCATTGGGGTCAGGAGTCATGGTTTTTCTTTCTTTCCTCCCTTCCCCCAACATTCTTATGAAAAATTTCAAACATACAGAAAGGTTGAGAGGATTAGTCAATGACACCCCATAAACCTACCACCTGGTTTTCTTCACTGTGCAGGGAGGAGGACACCATTCCCTGTTCTGATTTTCTTTCCAACTCCTACCATGGCCTTCTGGGAACCCCAAGACCAGTTCTAGGAACACCCCAGGATTTGTTCCTGTTTTCTTAAGAGAGTATTTTAAAAGGCTATGATAAACTGTTCTTACCAAAATAATCTAGAAAGCATAAAACTTCCTTTCAGTTTCATAAATGGTGAAAATACTTTCTCAGCTTGAGAACTTGTGTTTTAAACTTTAGTTTGAAGGCATCTGATTTCCTGGCCAAATTATGAACTTCTAAAAGAACTTTTCACGAAAATACTCATCAGTCAAATTAAGACTGCTGGCTGGAGATGAGGACCGTAACATATTCCTTTACCATTTTACTAAGATTTGACCTACTGGAAATTTTCTTTCATCAAGAATTTTATAAATATGACTCTCAGGAATGTGGACTTTCAAAAATGGGGATATTAACCAAAGTAAGTCTAATTTTTGAAATTTCTTTAGCATCATCAATTGATTTAAAAACTATTTAAAAGAACCTAAAAGACTTTGGATTTTTAAAGCTGTAAAAACTTATAAAACAAAAACACCTCATTGTCAAATCTGGAGCTGACTAGCTTAGCATAGGTGGCTTATGTAAACAATGTGAGAGCAATATTTTAAGCATCCCTTTAATTTGGTCCTACCAAACCCATTTCCAATCCTCAATCCAATCCTGAAAAATGCTATCAGATGTTCAAGAATTTTTATTCTAATTCTCTTAGTGCTTCAAATCCTCATGAGCCAAACACACATCAAGCACCAACCAGGGAACCAAGCTAACCCATGTCCTGGGGGACCCATGCTAATGACACACATCAGCATTTTTTTTAAAAGTATTTCTTGGACCTAAAATTCAAGTTATTATTTAAATCATATCCCTACTATAATTAACTAGCAAAGCTGAAACTAAATCAGGCAGATGGGCCAGGCCTCAAGCCAGATGCTAAATGTCAGAATCATAAACCACCATACGGATGTCCCACTCTAGCTTGGTCCAGGCCAGGAAGCCACAGGCTAAGGGCTACCCCGAATAATGAGGGTCTTTGAGGAAAGCAGTGACTGCATTCCTCTGGGGATTTAGGAGAACCCTCTAGAATTCCCACTCTCCCATAAATAGTGTCATCACAAAGCCTGGGGGAAGGGGGAGGTTAGCAGTGTTGGAGGACATGATGAGCTTTCACAGGGAAAACCGGGATTTGCCTCTAAATAAGCTTAAGTCTTGGCGGGGGAGGGGGATCACCATATTCTCTGTTAGACACCTTTGTATATGGTACAAATGCAAAAATCAATGGCATTTTAAATAAATGGAGCTGGAGACCTTTGTACTCAAGATATCTCAAGTGAGTGACCAGGTTGAAGATAAATTTATTATTAGTTCTTTGCAGCATTCTTAACAGCAAGCAAGTAAGTGAACAGGATGGGTCTCCTTAGAGTCAAGGCCATCCCAGCAGGTTCTCTATCTTTGAGAAAGCCCTGCCCTCTCTGCTCCACCCCTCCAAGTTTCAGAAATGCTCCAACTCCCTAGTTTGAAAATTGCTGCCATGGACAGATATAAATACTGTGACTGCCCAAGAACCCCATTCACACATGATTATGGAGGAGCACTGTTCCTTCTCTGGAGGAGCCCTGTTCAGGAAGGTATTGAGATTATTTGGAGAAAGCCTTTTAGAGAAAGGATGTTGCACCAAAATTGGAAAGGCTGAAGGGCTATGATTTGATGGAGGAAGTGTGAAGCTATTCTTGGAGTCTGGAACTTCCTGTAAAAAGGCTCAAACATACAAAAGAAAAATGAACGGGCAGACAATTGTTGGGGTGGGGGCAAGTGCTGTCTAGGGATATTTAATGAAAAAAACAGGAGTGAGACTTAGGAGGTAAGATGGAGTTCATTAGTAATGGAAAATGCTGGCCCTTAGCATTCCCACTCAAGATAACTGCCTGAGGGCAACAAAGCTTGCTATTCCAAACTGAGACCTGCTCCATTCAAAATCCAACTTACACTCAACTCTTTTAAGACCTTACCATCCTGATTTAGGTCCTATAGGATCTGCCACAATATGGTAACAATCAGTGTGAACAACAAATACAAATCAATGCTACGAAATACAAGATTTTCCATTCATTCACCAGAAAAAAAAATCCTATTAATGTCAAATACTGGCACAACAACAAAAACTATTTAACTTAAAAGAAACCACTTGTCACAATTAGACCATAACCAACATAAAGTCTTTGCAGTGAAGGGCAAACATTAAGCAATGCCAAACTTCTACCCTAATTTTAGCATCACCACCAATTATTTTTATTTACAACATTATTTTTGTTTTATTGATAGTTTCTAATTGAAGCAATAAATCAAATAACATTGGCCTTAAAAGTACAGGAAAAAGGGGGGACTGCCTTCAAACTACAGGAGCCCTTCATAGAGGGGGGCATCGACCTAGCATACAATGGGATCAATGCCCAGGACTTGTGCAATTTGGAGGCATAGTCTGTCCAGAGAAATTACTAGGCAATAGGCTTTTTTTTTTTTTTTTTTTTTGTACTGGGGATTGAACCAAGGGGTGCTTAACCACTCAGCCACATCCCCAGTCCTTTATAATATTTTATTTAGAAGACAGGGTCTCAGGCCCGATTCTTTCATTCTGTGAGTCAGGATTTTTACCCTTTTTAGAACAAATTTTCAGTTAAGACAAAAATGCATTGATTATTTTTTGCATTTCTTCAAGTTCCCTATTTTTAAAAGGCCAGTAAGGAATATTGCTTACAAGTTTCAGGTTATTAAAACCATGAAATGAATACAAAAGCAGCTTTTCAAAAGTTGTATTGATCTGGTTTTTTCAATAGAACACCACCCCCCACTCCAAATCCTTCCTATGTGTTTAGAATGAATTGATCAGCTTCAGCCCCCATTCCACCCTCCTATGGGTTTTAGGAGCCCAGGGCTGGCTATTTACAACATAGCATTTAAAATAACAAGGCATCATATTGTAAAAGCATTCCCCTCCCACCAAAGGAAAATCCCTCCCAACAACTAGATGATTTGCTAAGGAAAAAAATATGTACAGTTCCAATTTACATTTATCAAACTATTTCAAACTAGATCCAGAAGCTAGAAAAATCACTTCCAGTTCTACACATGATTCTAGTAATTTGTCTTAATATTTTTTGCATGATAGCCTCTGTTCAGATACCATTTTAAATTGCTTGATATTTTGAAATTTATTAAGCTCAAAGGAATGCTGGTAGATTCATTCGGCAGTATTTTCTACACTTACTTAATGAGACAAAATTTTTGAGAGGCTGAATAACAGAATGCCTTGTTTATTACAGTTAAAACAGTCTTTCTGAACAGTCTCTGCATTCTTACATTGGAATATTTTTGTTACTACCTTATTACAACAGTTGCTAAAGAAAAAAACAAAAAGCAGCTGTCTCTTGATTTAGCACTCAAAAATGGTGGGTATCATTCAAATTTAAGCTGGTATTAAACTAAAATATGGAACAAGATCTTTTCATACAAATTTCCTAATAAACAGCCACTCGTTGCTTTTTCCATGATTACCAAAAGGCCCCAAATCTGCTAGGGTAAAATTTTAAGCAGAACACCTGTGTAGGATCACACACATTTTTGCGGTCTTCCACCTAAATTTCAGTAAATTTAAGTTTTGGGGTTTTTTTAAATAAATGCGGGCAAACTTTCCTTTAAAAATGTACATATTTGCTGAATTGTTTGTGAAGAGAGCTGTTGGGCTATGAATTTGAATTTTTTACCTGCCAATGTAATACTCTCAAGCTAACAGTAAGGCTAGAATTTTAAAGCCTACATTATTACATTAAGGGGCACTAAAGTCCATGATAGAGAAAGATGAAAATGTGAAAACTTCTCACCAATAAAAAAATCTAGAAATCACAGTGATGCTTGTACTTTCATCGGAGGACCTCAGAACACGCTGACCAGCACCCAGGACCCTGGCCTTTTTGGAGTGCTACTACCATCCCTGGCAGTGGAGCCTTGGGCTCCACAAACCAAAGATTTGCTCTAGGCCGGCCGCCCTGCCGGACTTCATCCCCAAAGAAGATCCTCCTGGGTGCCTGAGTTAGGTAGGCTGCAGGAGAAGCTACCGGCCAGAGGCGGATTCCGTCAAGACCCGCATGTCCGGAGGCCGGCAGGAGAAACTAACTGCAGGTGAGGTTGCATCAGAAGTGAAAGACAAGTCCCAGAAAAGTCAGCTGAACTAGGACGCAGGAAAGGCGTGTTATGCAACGGCCCCGCTCTCACAGCCACGAAAGCAAGCGCTCCTGCAGCTCTGGCAGAGTCCCGCCAAGACCAGGGAAACTTGCAAGGGTCGCGCGAGCGGACGCCCGGCAGGGCCTGGCTCCCCGCCGGCTCACCCCGTGGTCTGTGCGGGTCCGGGGAGCCGGAGCACAGCTCGTCCGGGTAACAACGGCGCAGCCTCGGCGGGACTTATGGGCCCGCGAGGTGGACGGCGCGGCCAGTAGGGCACCCGATGGAGGCACAGAGAAGCTGGAGAGGGCAGGAGCGGGAGCAGCTTGCAGGGATCCCGACGACAGCGTGCCCGTGGGCGAGTGGGGAGTGGACTGGGCGGGGAGAGAGCACCCAGGGGAGAAGGCGCGCGCCCGCGGTGGACGGGTGCGGAACTGGTTGGCCCCCGATACGGCGGCACGGCCAGAGGGGACCGCCCCAGCTCTGTGGGACCGAGGCGCAGCCAGACGCGCGGTCTTGGTGCTGCCATGGGCGCCGGACCGGGCATTTGGGTAAAAGCCGAGCCGCCATCCCACCGGACGGTGGAGGTGGAGACGTGCCCTGCGCCTACTGCCTCTCGGGTAGCCCAGAGCGTCACAGACGCCGCCCCGGCCCGCGGCCGCCCCTGCCCAGCCAGGAGCCTGGAGCCCAGCCGCTGCACAACAAAGCGGTGCAGCCCCGCCGGCCCCCGCCCGACGCGCTCTCCGCGGGTCCGGCGTTCGGTCCCAACTTCTCCGGCTCCTAGGAACTAGCCCGGCAGGATCCCCACTGCCCGCGACAACCCGCGGCAGGGCGGAGGCGGCCCCTGGGCCGGGCCGAGCCGAGCCGGGGCCGTGGGGGCAGGGCGCAGCTCCCGTCTGGACAAACTTCCTTGGCCGCCCGCTCCCTGCTCCTCCGCCCGGCCGCCCCGCCGAGCAGGGGAGTCCTTCCCTGAACCGCGGTCTGCAGCGGCCCGAGGGTGGGCGCCTAGAGCCTGCCGGTCCCCGGAAAGTTTCGTCCGCCCGGCCGCCGCCCGCTGCCCCACGCCTCCCGGTCCCGGCCCCGGCCCCCTCACCTCCTGGGGCGCGGTCTACACCCTCGGGGGCGTCCTGGCCCGCGGCTCCTGGGCCTCGAGCGCCGGGAGACCAGGCGCCGGTGGCTGGAGCTGCTGTTGGCTCCGCAGGGACGGGGGAGCCCCGGGCGGCGGCGGTAGCTCGGGCGGCGGCTGCTCCATCTTCCCGGGGCACTCACGCCGCGGTTCCAAAGCGCAGACCCAAGTGGGACATTCGCTACATTGTTGGCATTCCACGGGCGTCACGTGACCCCGCCTCCCGCGTCACTCTCGGCCGCATACCAGCCCGGGCGGGGCGCCTGCGGCCCTGGCTCCTCAGCAGCCGGCCGCTCCGCCCCGTCCCGCCCGGCCCAGCAGCCGCTGCGGGCCTCCGCCACCGACGCCACCTGCCCGCGGCCTCTCAGCTGGACCCTGATGCGCTCTTGTCATTCTCCCTCCACTGTACTTGTATTGACCCCTCCACTACTTGTATTCAAAGTTGATAACTGTCGTTAAAGCCACGTTTTCCTAAACATCTCATACCATTCTTGGTGAAAAAAGTAAGTTAGCGGGCCCCAGGAAGCTGCAAGTTGCCAACGAGGTGCCAGTCACTGAAAGTAGGGACAGCTATTGGGAACAAGACTCAAATAACAAAAAAAAAAAGCTATCTAACATATATAAAAGTTAACCAGGTAGGATTTAATCAACTATCTCCCCCATATACATTTTATGAAACATGTTTTGCTTGTAAAGAACACAACAGTAATGTATGTATCAACAAGTGAGACAGTGGTTTTTGTATTTCAGCCGCTCCATTATATTTGCATTTGAGGATTTGGCTCAAGGACATAAGCAAGCATTGTGCAAAGATGCAGAGTAGAAATAATAGAAGGGATGCCAAATTTTTAAATCTACTTTTGGCTCTCCTTTTAACATCATACTTCCTACCACCTATAGCCTGTGACATTGACAGTGAGGACTAATGCAGTTTTTCTTCAATCTAATTTCCTCTTTAATTAATTAACTTGTGACATTTTAAGTTTTAATTTCAGAAGAAACAATACTGAAGATCATTTAGTCTCAGCTTGTTTTTGCTTTTTGATGCTGGGATTGAATCCAGGGCTGCACATGTGAAATCATAGACTTTTTAAGCACTGAGCTGCACCCCTTGCCATCTCAGGACTATTTTAATCACCTCACCAGCCTTCAGTCCCTGTTCCACTTGCTTCCCCTCCTTCATCCTTTAAATTCTTGCTCTTCCAAGGAACCTTCTCAGATGTCTCTCCTGATTTCTGGTTTTTGGTGGTTTTTTTTTGTGTGTGTGTGTGTGTGTGTGTGTGTTGTTTTGTTTTGCTTTTTTGCAATAATTAAACATGGTTAAGCAGCTTCGAATGCAGTTTCGTTTTTCAATCTTATCCTGTTTGTTATCCAGATATTTTGGACAGTATTGGGAGCAGAATAAGTCTCCAATATTCTATAAAATCTGGGCCCCACTTGCATTAACCTGTGTATCTTTTCACTCTTACACTCACCTTACTTTCTCCAACCTAGCCTCAAGCCACATGCCTGACTGCCAGAAGATTTACATGTGTGTTTTTAGGTCCTACCCCTATGCTGTCTTCAAAGGCATAAACTTACTTGGGGGGAGGGGGACTTTAGTCAAAGGAAGAATATTATGAAATAAAAGGGACTAACTATATTTGTCAGAGGATAAATGATTGTAGACAGAAATTAAAACCAATGTCTTTTTTTTTTTTTTTTTTAAGGAAAAGAAAGTTTCTGGGCAATGCTTGTAATCCCAGTGGTTTGGGAGGCTGAGGCAGGAGGATAGTGAGTTCAAAACCAGCCTCAGCAACTTAGGCCCTAAGCAATTCAGTGAGACCCTGTCTCTAAATAAAATACAAAATAGGGCTGGAGATGTGGCTCAGTGGTCGAGTGCCCCTGAGTTCAATCCCCGGTACCTCCCCCCAAAAAGCAAGTTGTAGAAATACACACACACACACACACACACACACACACACACACACTATGATACCATATTTATAAATAAGCAAAATCCACAGAACCTGTACCAATCACATACTTTGTATGTAAGTATAGACACAGACTACTAAGTACACACCAAACATGACAGCTGTTGCCTGTATAGAAGGAAGGAGGAAATTGAACAGGAGAAAAAGATTAGGACTTCTACTATATCTACAATGCTTGCTTTTTTTGAAAAACAGAATCAAACTCAAAATTTTAAAAGTTGTTGATTCTGGGTGATAGAGTTCCATAATGCATGCTACTTATTCTTTGTGCCTGTTTCAAAAACATTTAAAAATGTTTTCATCTTTAAGACTAGAGGGGCTGGGGTTGTAGCTCAGTGGTAGAGTGCTTGCCTTGAGGCAGTGGGTTCGATTCTCAGCACCACATATAAACAAATAAAATAAAGATTCATTGATAACTAAAAAACTTTTTTAAAAATTCATAGAAGAGATAAATTTTTTAAAAAGAGTAAATAGGGACAAATTGAAAACAAACAAGTTTCCAAGATTGGGTTTGGTTGGAGAAAACTATGACATAATCATATGGGAGAATGTTATGATTAGTGATTTTGTGGATACATATTTATTGACAAAAGTCATTCATTCCTACTGTCTTTTTAGTTGTTATTGCTTGTCTTTTAAGTATTTACTATGAGCCATGTACTAAACCAGGCATTAGGGTTACCATGGTATGCAAATTGTTAGATTTATCCATAATGGAGTTTGCATTCTGATAGAAACGGTTAAAAAAAAAAAAGCATATGTATGGTTCTCATTTCATAGTTTGTTTACTCATAATTTTTAAAGTTCAAAACATAGTATACAGCCCAATATTAAAAGTGGTAGTCTATGGATATGGTGATTCTAGGTAATTTTTATCTTATACTTTCTGATATATCTACAGTAGGATAGTTAATGACAAAAATTTTAACAAATTAAATCATCAGGCATATAATGTTGCAGCTAAGATAACAAAATGCCAATTGAGCACAAAGTTTACTATAGTAGTAAAACCACAGTGTAAAAATTGATTAACATATATACCTGTATATATGTTAATCATATGTATATACTGCGTGTGTGCTTCTCTATACCTAGTATTGCTCTAAGCTTGTGCATTCTCTCATTTAATCCACAAAATGACCATATTATCAATCCCTTTTTATATAATAGCACCCTAGAGCACAGAGAACCCAAGTAAATTACCCAAGATCAAAGTACTAGGATTTGAATCTTGATAGATCTAACTGCAGATCTTAGAAACACTGAATTATTAGGCTTTCTCCAGGTAAACTCAAGATGTTATGATTAAAGTGTGTAAAATTTTAAAATATAAGCCATTTCTGGGGCTGGGATTGTGGCTCAGTGGTAGAGCACTTGCCTAGCATGTGTGAAGCACTGGGTTTTGATTCTCAGCACCACATATAAATAAATAAAATAAAGTTCCATTGACAACTAAAAAAAAATTTTTTTTAAATATGTTACCCATTTCTGTGGGTCAGCCAGGGTGATCTCCTAATCTATTGTTATTTGAAGATTTTGGTTTTTCAAACTTCCAGAACTTCAGCTGAGAGTTACTAGTCAAGAACTCTGTTTCAATGATAAACTTGAACCCTCTTATTAAACTTTTTTATTATGATAAAATATGCATATTGCAAAATTTACCATTTAACCATTTTAAACACACAGTTCAGTAGTATTAAGTACATTCACAATGTTGTATGACCATCACCCTATCCATTTCAAGAAAAAATTTCCTCTAATTAAGTAATAACTCTTCATATTCTGCCATTATTGTCTGTTTTTTGAAAGAATGTACACACACTTGCTCCCAGAGAGAACTCCTAATGCCTTTGGAGACTTGAAAAAATATTTTGTTTAATCTTTAGTCTTAGTCTGAGTGCAGTAGCACATGCCTATAATCTCAGTGACTCAGAAGGATCACAAATTGGAGACCAGCCTCAGCAACTTAGTGAGATTCTGTCTTAATTTTTTTTTTTAATAAAAAGGCTGAGAGTATAGCTCAGTGGTAGAGCATCCTGAGTTCAATCCCAAGGATCACATGCACACATATACATAAACAATACTTGTTTTTTGACTCTAGTTCCTGACTCAGAGCTCCTAAATCCCTTTGAATTTCCTAGGTAATAGAAGTATCTTTTTTTTCTAATGAGGTAATTTGGTAGGTTCCTGGATGGGGGCTGGTCAGAGAAAGATTAATCCATGATTAGAGGCTGGAAATTTCAGCCCTCCTGCCTCCAATCATCCACTGAGAGGAATAGAGGGGCTGGAAACTGAGATAATAATCAATCATGCCAACATGATGAAGGCTCCATAAAAATTCCTGACCTCAGAATTTGGGGAGCTTGTGGACTAAAACACATCTACGTGCTGGGAAAGTAATGCATTCAGGCCCACACCTAGCTTTTCATCTGGATCCTTTATAATGTCCTTTATTGATGCAATAAATTGGTAAATATGGTGTTTCCCTTAGTTCTCTAAGGTGACTTAGTAAATTCATCAAACCTGAGGAGGGGTAGTGAGAACCCCAATTTGTGGTCAGGTGGTCAGGAGTATAGGTGACAACCAACTTCTTGAGGTTGGCATGCAAAGTGGGGGCACTTTTGTAGGACTGAGCATTCAAGGTGTGGGATCTGACTCTAACTTGAGTTAGGTAGTGTCAGAACTGAACTGAATTTTTATAGGATTCCCAGTTCATGTCTGCTGGAGAATTGCTTGGTGTATGGGGAAAAATCCTCCATATATCTTAACAACCAAAAGTGTGTTGAGGGGCTAGGACTGTGGCTCAGTGAAAAAGCACTTGCCTAGCAAGTGTGAGACATTGGGTTTGATCCTCAGCACCACATAAAAAATAAATAAAAGGTACTATTGTCCATCTGCAACTAAATATATATATATATTAGGCTTTCTCCAGGTAAACTCAAGATGTTATGATTAAAGTGTGTAAAAGTTTAACATATATATATATATATATATATATATATATATATATATATATATATATATTTTTTTTTTTTAGGGTTTTTTTTAAGTGTGTTGAGTGTTGAGAATAAATATAGAAAGGAAATTTTCCCACCTTTTGCCTCGATTAGGTAATCAGCTACTTATTTTCTCTGCTACCAAAAGTCCAGCTTTTAGTGATACATTATACTTTACTCATTTTTAGCTAAACTGCTTTTAGCTAAGAAACATTATTGAGCTTATCAAATTTGTATGTAAAGTAAGAGCTAACAGAATTCCTTATCCCTAAAAGCTTTCCCTATTCAAAGAAATATAACTTTTTTTTAATGTTGATGGATCTTTATTTCGTTCATTTATTTATATGTGGTGCTGAGAATCAAACCCAGTGCCTTGCACATGCTAAGCAAGCACTCTACCACTGAGCCACAACCCCAGCCCAAGAACTAGGACTTTTTAATGGCTATTCAACTATTAAAAGACTTTCACTCCCTCAGTTTCTGGACATTTCCCCTAAGATTTACATAATTGGAAGTCAGATTTACAGAAAAGTAAGTATTATTATTTTTAATAGAATTACAAATAAATAGTAAATGAATGACCAGAAATGTTTTACATCTTGTGTTTTTAAAAGAGTTTCACTAATTTTTTTAAGTTTTAATTTAATTTAATTTTCTAAACTGTGGTAGAATACACATAACCAATTTTAACCATCCTGACCTTTTTTTTTTTCCTTTATTTTCTTTGATTTTAGTGCTGGGATTGAATCAAGGACCTGTACACACCAGGCAAGCATTCTACCACTGATCAACATCTTCAGCCCTTAACCACTTTTTAAGTGTTATTTTTTAAATAATGAAAACAATTTGGATAATGGGGGGTAGGGAATGTCCAATATTAAATATTAATTCTTGCATGTATTTTCCAATATTAAACTCATGAACTCCAGAGAAGTATCCAGTGTATAGTTAGAAGGAGGCCAGGGTTCAGAGACAGTCTGGGGCAGCCCCCTGACCAGTCCCTGTAGACCTGCCCATCTGGCCATCTCTGGGAATGCCAAGGTAACTTCATTTTCTAAATAGCCACTCTGCTTCTCAGATGAGTAATAAAGTATGTGGTTGCATAAGTTAGTATTGCTCAATAATTTGAGAAGATCCATTCCCAGAAGAGCTCAAAGCAACACTGTGAAGATACAAATCACATTCTGCATTTAGAGAATTCTTATGCTGACACTTTATATTAGTAAGTGAATTGCTGCAACAGATTTTCTTCCTTACCACATCCCTTGTTAACTTACTCCTTATGCTGAGTGAGCTATGACAGCAACACCAGCTATTCACGTATTCCTCATCACATTTATAGTTGGCAGCAACTTCTATTTCAT
Organism: Spermophilus citellus; assembly: GCF_964194105.1. NCBI lineage: Eukaryota > Metazoa > Chordata > Mammalia > Rodentia > Sciuridae > Spermophilus > Spermophilus citellus. Next base: position 74,449,603 of record NC_138182.1, on the reverse strand, counting down.
ATGCAAATATGAGCAGAATGCTGTTGTGTCTATAACTGAAATAAAAATCCCTCGAAAAGGTGGAGTTCTACTTCTATATGCTCCAAAACTTTCCACTGAGATGTTTATTATTGTTGCTGTTGAGCTGGGGTCTCACTCTGTTGCCCAGGCTGGCCCTGTACCTGTGGGCTGAAGTGATCCTCCTGCTGAGAACTCCTGAGTAGCCGGGACTACAGGTGTACACCACCACACCTGGCTTGTTCACTTTTTTAATCTAACCTTTTGAAGTCGATATTGGTACAACTTGCTTTAGGGGGGAAAAAAAAGTCTAAGGCCCAATCTCTTATCTCAACAAAATCAATTTCTGTAACAAAATGAACATTTTGATGAGATTATGATAAGGGGATTTCACATGCAGAAGTAGAAGCAAACCAGTAACAAAGAGATTGCCAAATTTCAGAGAGCAAATGGAAATCTGTACAAACCAGGCAGCAGTCATTGCAGCTGATATTTCATAATGGATAACCCTAGGCTAAGAAGAGTTTCTAGGTTTAGAGTTGGAACTTGAAAAATGGCCTAGAGCTAATACCCTTCAGAAAGACAGGTGGGAGGAAGAACCAATATATCAGGTAAAGATAGTTAGAAGAGGGGAAGGATAGAAACGAAGTCAGGAGAAAGCCTGGTATTTGAGGCATGTAGAGAATGGACTTGCAAGAGAGTAGGGAGGATGTTAGAGAAACAGGGACATAAAGTAAACAGAGAAGTAGAATAGCTCTGTGATTATGTATTGGCAAATTAAAAACCTGGTGCAGTGGTGTGCACCTGTAGTCCCTGATACTTGAGTGGCTGAGGCAGAAGGATCACTTGAGCCCAGGAGTTCAAGGTCAACCTGAGCATCATAGAAAGACCCTGTCTTAAGAAAACAAACAAAACAGGGGTAGGGTATAACTCAGTGGTGAAGCACTTGCCTAATAAGTGTGAGGCCCTGGGTTCAATGCCCATCTCCACACACACACACACACACACACAAAAAAAAAAAAACAAAAACAAAAACAAAAAAAAAACCCAAAACCAATAACACCCCTAACACTTTAGGAAAGGAAGAGTTGAAATAAATATTTGGGAGACACTCTCAGAGGAGAAAGATATTATCTGGAGCTCACATAAACAAGTAGAGAGATGAGACTCAAGGACTGCACTACAGTGGACAGCAATAGTGCCCAGCGTTCACAAATGTTCGGAGTCCAGGACACATCTGCATGGAAAGGCGACTCCAAAGACATAAAAATCTTAAATTTGCTTTGACCACTTTTCCATGATATTTTGCATCAACAAGATTTTTCTGTATCTTCACAGATAATAAGAGTTATAATCTGTATTACTAAGTCCCATATTTTTATTTCCACATTTCCAACCACTTGCTAGACATTTCCACCTGGAAGTCTTGACAACCTTTCAAACTCAAAATGGTCTAAAATGGAACACACATATTCACTCGATAAATATTTATTGAGCACTTATAATATGCCAGGTTTGTTGACTTCTCTACTGGGACCTCATTTGTTCAACACAGGGTTATCAGGCACCAACGATAAAATAATAAACATAGACACTATCATAGAGCTTACAAGTCTACTGGGAAAGGTAAATAATAGTCAGATAGTGCTACAAATGAATGGAAATTTGGGATTGTGATTAATATTACAGAGAAAAGATACATTTTCCTGTGAGAACTCACAATAACAGGGCTATAACCTGGTCTGAGAAATCAGGGAACACTTCAGCTGTGAAATATGAGAAAAAAACAGCAACATAAAGAACAGAGAAAGTACAATTTTCCTCTCCTAATGAGGTTTTGCTTTCAGCAGTTTCAGTTACCTGAGGTCAACTGAGGTCTGAAAATATTAAATGGAAAACTCCAGAGATAAATAATTCATAAGTTTTCAACTGTGCACCTTTCTGAGGAGTATAATGGAATCTCACTCGGTCCTACCCAAATGTGATTCACCTTTGTCTAGACATTTCCACCTGGATGTCTAGTGTATCTGCATGGTATATATTACTCAATCGTTAGCCATTTAGTAACCATTGGGTTATCAGATAGACTATTGTGGTATCACAGTGCTTGTATTCATATAGCCCTTATTTTACTCAATATTGGCCTGAAAGCACAAGAATAGTGATACTGGCAATTTATATATGTCAAAGGGGAGCTGTTCAATGCTCCCTTTAAATGAAAAGGTGAAAGTTCTTCACTTACGAAAGGAAGAAAAAACTTGTATGCTGAGTTTGCTAAGATTCTACAGTAAGAACACATCTTTATGAAATTGTGAAGATGGAAAAAGAAACTAGTGTAAATTTTGCCATTGCATCTAAAAACGCAAAAGTTATGGCCACAGTGCATGGTAAGTGCTTAGCTGAGGCAGAAAAGGCATTAAATTATAGAGTACAGTACTATCTGTGGTTAGCATTGAACAGCATCAGCTAAAGGGTCTTATGATGTATCACCCAACGATAAGGAGGGACCACTGTAGTCCATGGGGAAAGGTCCTTTCAGGGAAGGAACATGATATAGCATTTCAGACACTCAAGGGACCACTGTGATAAGCAGAAGGAGGGGTGATAGCCAAGAGGCAAAGGTGGGGAGATATTCAGGGGCCACGGTACCCAGGGCCTCATGGGTTATTTTAAGGATTTTAGTCTTTACATGCAGAGCAATGGGAAGTCATAAAAGAGTCTTAAACAGAAAAGTGACATGATCTGATGCATTTCACAAAATCACTCTGGCTGCTGTGCCAGAGAATGGGTAGGAACCAAGAAGGAGGAGAAAAACTGATCAGAACACTGCAATAGTTGAGTGCACATGGAGGGAAGGGGATGAACTGGTGAAGCGACAGTGGTGAAACTTCCAGATCCCAGGGGTGGGATTGGCTCTGTGGTCAAGGAAGTAGGTAATCATTTCTGGGTTTCTAATTTGTAGGAGTGGTGGGTGATAGTGTTTTTGGAGTTATCTTTAAAATGGTCTGGAGTGAAGGGAAATGCAATAAAGGCAGTAATAAGCACTGAGGCTTCTCTATATCCCACGGGTGGTCACTGAGGCTAAAGCTGTGGCTGACTTTGCCTCTGTGAACAGTAGAGAGGGAGATGGAGAGGGAGCCTAAATTTTGAGGAAATGCAACATTTAATGGCAACGTGGAGGGAAAGTGAGCCTGCATAGGAAACAAATGAGCTGTCAGGCAGCTGGAGAAAGCTATGGCTTCACAGAAACAAAGGGAAGAAGTTTGAAGGAGGGAGAAGCAAAAAACATGGGCTGGGGTTGTGGCTCAATGGTAGAGTGCTTGACTAGCATGGGTGAGGCCCTGGATTCAATTCTCAGCACCACAGTAAGAACACATCTTTATGAAATTGTGAAGATGGAATATAAATAAATAAAATAAAGGTCCATTGACAACTATATATATATATATATATATATATATATATATATATATATATATATATATATATAATATCCACTGAATTTAAAGATGGAGTAAGTTCTCTGATGGTAGATTGACAAGAGTAGAAGCTGAATGGATGGGAGAGAGCTATCATGAGTTAAGGAGCAAAGAGTAAACAAAATTCCACTGGGAACTGGGTGTGGTGGTGCACGCCTGTATCCCAGCAACTCAGGAGGCTGAAGCAGGAGGATTACAAGTTCCAGGTCAGCCTCAGCAACTTAGCAAGACCCGTCTCAAAACAAAAATGAAAAGGACTGGGAATGGGCTGGGCATATAGCTTAGTTGGTAGAGTGCTTGCCTTACATGCACAAAGCCCGGGGTTCAATCCCTAGCACCACATTAAAAAAAAAAAGGACTGGGGATGATGTTCAGTGTACAGGGCTTGCCTAACACACCTGAGGCCTTGGGTTCAGGACCTAGTACCACACACATGCACACAAAACAGCACACACACACAAACTCTTATTAGTAATTTAAGGTGCAAAGGTCAGGAAAGTGATAACAAGAAGAATGAGGGATCAAGGGATGATTTTTCTTTTTAATGGGAGAATCATATATATTAATATCAATACTATTCTGTTGCTGCCATAAAACAGTTTCATAAAATCAATCACTTAGCATCCTGTAGATCTGCAGAGACTACCTACAGCACAGGTGAAAAACTGGAGTTGATTAGGAGACCACAACATTACCATACCCTCTTATTTTAATTTTTTAATTAAAAAATGTTTTTGTGGTGCCAGGGATCGAACCCAAGACCTTGCGCATGCTAGATAAGCACCTCACCACTGAACTTGTATCCCTGACTTTCATTTTTAGATTAATGCAGTGGCCTAAGTGGGTTTCCCTGGTTTTAGTTTTTCCTTTATCCCACCCATTCTAAGCCAAAATAGTTTTCCTAATGCATATCCTGCTCAGAAACCCTCAGGAGCTCCTCACTGCCTACTGATGTTCACCATGATACAATGAAAACTATTTTTCTGGAATCCTCTGCCCTCTTTCCTGTGTGTGCACTTTGTGTCCAGGTGCAGGGATATGCTTGAGGCACCCAGTCCAGAAAAACAGCTGTTTCTGGCATCGGATCTATCTCCACACCCTGGTCACACCCTTCCAGGCCTCGGTGTGTCCTCTCCTCGGTTTTTTTCCTGCTTGAAATCCTTCCCATTTATAGTAGGCAGAATAATAGCCCCCTAAAGATGTCTATACCTTAATGCATGGAATCTGTGAATGTGTTGCCTAAAGTGGCAAAAGAGCCCTTGCCGATGTGGTTAAGGGTACAGACCCTGATGAGGAGACCATCTTGGATTATTCACATAGTAATCAAATTATTCCTTGAAAGCAGAAGGCAGAAAGGTAGGGCAGAGAGATGTAACAGCATGAGAAGGACTTGCTCACTGCTAACTTTGAAGATGGAGGAAGGGGCCACAAGCCAAGGAATGCCATGGCCTCCCAAAAAACCCTGAATCTTGCCACACCCTGAAAGAGGAGGAAACTGTCCCCTCAAACCTCCAGAAAGGACTACAGCTCTACTGCTGCCTTGGTCTGAACCTGTGAGGTCCAGGTTGGACTTCTGGCCTCCTGGGCTATAAGATCATAAATTTATGTTGCTTTAAGCCATTTAGTTTGTGGCCTTTAAAAAAAATTAATACCCAAGATTGAAGTCAAGGGTTCTTAACCACTGAGCCACATCCCCAGACGTTTTAATTTTTTTTTATTTTTGAGACAGGGTCTCCCTCTAAGTTGCTGAGGCTGGCTTTGAACTTGCAATCCTCCTGCTTCAGCCTCCCAAGCTGCTGGAATTGCAGGCATGAGCCACCACAACCAGCAGTTTGTGGCATGTTTTTCAGCAACATCCTTCACCACCTGTTCTTCAATGTTTCCAAGAAGCTGTCCATGATGGTCTCAGCCAGAAATTAACAGTTTGCTTTTATCTGAACTCTGAGGCCCTGGGGACTTTCCTCCCCCTGAGAAATGGTCTGATGTCATGGTTTGGGTTTCCTTGTTCTTTAGGTTAGGGTTAGGATTCAGGTGGGCATGGTAGCTGCCACAATATCTAACTTTGCCTTGTACATGTAGCCACTCAACACCACCTCCCACCACCCGCGGAATTCTCTTTTACATAATCAGTGAACAAATGGAAATTCCATAAATCTTTAAGGCAGAAACAAAATAACAGTAGTAAGTACACCCTTTCTTTCCTCTTTTCCTTGAAGTTAGCTATTATTACCTTAATTCTGAAATTAGAGGTCATATCTTTATTGTCTATAATCTGTAGCACTAAACCCATCAAGGATTTTGATACTTACTGTTAGCAGGAAATATTATTTTTGACACATAATTGATTTTAATTAACTATATTTCATAACTTTCCAAAGAACAGGGCCTTAGAACTTTAAGGAAATAACAATAAATAAGAATGGATAAAGAGATATTTTTACCTGTAAATGGCTACTGACAACAAAGTATTATTTTTATTAATACTTATGATAATACAAAATTAAATCATCACCAAATAGGATTTGATTTACTTATGAAAGCCTAAATCTGCATTTTAATGTTTTTCTTCCAAGTCAGAATATGAGCAAGTGTAGCATATAATGGTGAATATAAGGTGAATGTAAGTTGCATTTAAATTTAGAGAAAACTAGGTTTATAAAAAAGACTTCCTCTAGATCCCGGAGCATGTTCATATCCATCTAGGTGGGCATGGTAGCTGCCACAATATCTATCTTTGCTGAAAAGTTGCCATGATGATAATAAAATGGACAGTATAGTTATATGCTATTGAAAATCTGTAGATTTGAAGCTACATTGTTCAAATAATGTGAAAATATAAAGCAACCTTCAAACAACAATTACAATTTCTTCTTTGGAAATGGAAGCATGTTACTATAGTGATACATTCACATCAATGTTTATAGCAGCTTACTTCATTGTAGCTAAGCTATGGAACCAACCTAGTTGCCCTTCAACAGATGAATGACAAAGAAAATGTGGTACATATATACAATGGAATATTATTCAGCCATAAAGAAGAATTAAAATTATGGCATTTGTCAATAAACCATGGAACTGGAGACCATCATGCTAAGTGAAATAAGCCAGTCCCCCCAAAACCAAAGGCTAAATGTACTCTCTGATATTTGGATGCTAACTCACAATAAGCAGGGGCTGGGGAGGGGGTGGGAAGAATAGAAGTTCACTGAATTAGACAAAGGGGAATGAAGGGAAGGGAGAGGGGATGAAAATAAGAGACACAGTAGAATGAATCGGACATAAGTTTCCTGTGTTCATATATGAAACTCCACATTATGCACACCCACAAGAATGGGAAATTTTACTCCATATATGTATGATATGTCAAAATATAGTTACTGTCATGATAACTAAAAATAACAAGTAAAAAATTAATAAAATGAAAGTATGAATTCACAGTTCCCAGAACTTCAAGAAGACAAAAGGAAAATATATTTTTAAAAAACATTGTGTTTTAGTTGTAGCTGGACACCTTTATTTTATTTTGATGTGGTGCTGAGGATTGAACCCAGCTCCCCACAAGTACTAGGCGAGAGCTCTACTGCTGAGCCACAACCCCAGCCCCAAAAGGAAAGTATTTTTAAACATTGAAATCACATTAAAAAAATCACAACTCGAGGTTAAACTATAGATTCATTTTATATGGACAGATCAGACATAATAGATTTTGTCTTTACCAAGCTCTGGCTGGTTTCTAAGCTTCCATGTTACCTCTTCCTACTTTGCATTTCAGCAAAAAATAAAATGTACCCTTTATTTTTCAAAATCAACATGAGTTGAAGTTCTCTGTAATGAGGGTACAGCTATTCAAATGTTGAATGCATATTAGTTACAGAAATCTTGAAAAATTTTAGATAAAATTCTGGCTAGGAAGGGAAGAAGTAGCAGGAACACAGGTCGCAAAGTCAGGATACACACTAGGAGCAGAAGCTCAGGGAGTCCAGGGTTAGAATAGACTGAATTCCCTCCCAGCAGCGACAAAACCCAAAGAACACTGGGGGTCCTGTTGGGTTGCAGTACCTACCATATTACTGTAGAATTGGTTTTGGAAGTTAATTTCTCAATTTCCTTCTCCACTTTGATTTTTTCTTTTCTTTCTTTTTTTTTTCCCCAGTGCTGGGGATGGAACCCAGGGCCTCGATAGGCAAGTGCTCTATCACTGAGCTACATCCTCAGCCTTGAATCTTAAAGAAAACCCCAGGAGATATAAAGCCATTGAGATCCAAAGGAATGAATGTGTTTAGGTGGAATTTCAGGAATTACAAGTATTTCATTCATTCACTCATTCATTCATTCATTCAGTACTGAATCCTAGGCACTGCCGACAGGTGACTATATCAATCAAGGTCACTCCAGGTGAATTTGGGCTGACTAAATAAAGACACAGACACAGAAAGTACCTTTTTCTTTCGGTTCAGTGACTGCTTCTCAGCCACAGCTCCCACAAAGGGGGCAAAAAGGAGGAGCATGCCTCAAACCCGGGTTTTATTAATGGGGTGAGTTGATTCATGGAACATTCTATCCAAAAAAAGAGCAAAAGGGTAGGATTACAACAAACAGGTGGGTGTAATTCAACCCCATGGGGTAATGCCCACTCCCTGAGCTGCTGTATTGCAATGGGAGCAATACCAGTCCAGTATCTCTTTACTCAGGACTTAAAGGTGTGTACATAGCTCCTGTTCAGGGTGGCTCCCAACACAGGCACAGTGCTAAGCATGGAGACATCATGGTGGGCAGATGCAGACATAGAACTTACAGTTTAGAGAGGAGATGGACTTAATCAAATAATCATAAAAAACCATGTGTGGTGAGAAACGGTATTAATTGTCACATAGTCTTATTTCCCCAACAAAGAGGCTGACCTACCTAGTGGTTATTGAGAGACTGTGAAGGCTGGCCCTCTCAAGGGAATGTCAGGGCCACATCCAAGAGTGGCAGGGCCCAGCAGGAGGGAGCAGCACTTCAGAAAGAAGTGATTGCAGAATTTCTAGAGAGGTAGGGAGTGTGGGTGGAAGCCTGTGCCAATTTGCACAAGCACCTTGTCAACATTTGCACAAGTATACTCATTCCCAATGGCCCCAAGAGTTTTTCACCAAACCAGTTCCCCCTTGGTGGCACTGACAAGAGATTAGAGGTCACAATCTGGTTGATTGAAGTGTGGGGACTTAAGTACTCTTGTGGAGCCAGCAGCACTGTTTCCACCTGGGGCATGTGTTTACCCGGAGCAGCTGCAGGACATATTCATGACCCACATCCCCCTCATTTTCTCAGGTTTGGTCACATAGGACCTTGTTCCTGATAAGAAAGATTTCTCCTGTCAGACTCACCATTGGGCAGAGGAACTGCCAAGGTTGGCTTTCCCATTAGGCCCAGTCCCCAGAGCACAAAATGCTTTTAGGGATCCATGAAAATATTTTACTTTTAATTTATTTTAAAGTCAGAACAAAAAAAGTGAATGTAACAACAAAGAATATATATGGCTTACCTATGGATTCAGTTATCCATAATGAACCATGATCCATGTATTAAAATGGAAAATTCTAGAAATAAACAAGTCATAAGTTTTCAATTGAGTATCATGATGAAATCTTTTGCTGACCTACTTTCTTCTGCCTGCGACCATGAATCATTCCTTTGTCCAGCATATCCACACTGTATATGCCACTGGCCTGTCAATTTCTTAGTAGCCAACTTCCTTATCAGGTCAACTAGCACGGTATTTAGCGATGGCATGACAGTTACTTGGACACAAACATCGCCATTTTCATTTTTACGAAGGAAGACACCGATACGCAATAGTTAGAATATAGGCCTGAGTACTGCAGGTGGTACTGCAGGAAGAGGCTATTGAGGCTGAAGGATGTGAGAGAGGAGAGAAGGGGAGAAGAAGGGAAGATTAAGGATGTGAGACTTCATCTCCTAAATGCAATGGAAGTCACTGGAAAAGTTTAAACTGGGGCAGGGGTGACCTGATGCTTCAAAGACCACTCTGGTTATTGTGTGGGGAGTGGATGGCAGGGCTGGTTGGAAAGGGGCAGAAGCAGAAGTGGAAAAATGTCATGCTGTGATGCCGCAAGAGGTAAGAGATGATAGAGCTTCATCAGAGCACAGTGGCGTCATTCAGCAAGGGCTACCTGAAAGGGGCAGATGGTTTACAGTGGTTCAATTTTACAACAGACAATATGCATTCATTTGCATCCATAATCCCAATTTTGATATTTCTTGGGCTAGTGTTATGTTATATGATATTCTTACATCATTGGGCTGCAGCAGGGACCGCAGCTTCCTCTCAGCTCCATGGTCGTGAGAAAAAACAACTGACACTCCATGAGACACTGTGTTACTAAGGTGAGACTATCAGTAGTTTAGGTTATTAAATGCATTTTTGATTTATGATATTTTCAACTTACAAAATATGGGGATATGACCCCAAACTGAGTGGCTGAAACAACAGAAATTAACTTCCTCACAATTGTCGAGGCTGGTCCAATAGTGAGGTATGGAAAGGGTTGGTTCCTACTGAAGTTCGGAAGTATTTGTTCCAGGCCTCTTTCCTATATCCTTCTGTAATCTTGGTGATTTTTTGCTGTGCTGGTGACCATTCTCTCCCTAGGTTTCTTTATATCATCTCCCTCTGCATGTGTCTACATCCAAATTTCTGTGTTTTATTAGGACACCAGTCATATTGGATTAGGGGCCACCCTAATGACCTCATTGAAACTTGATTACCTCTTCAAAAACCCTAACTTTAAATGAGGTCGTTTTTTGAGGTACTGAGGGTTGAAACTGCAGCACAGGAATTTTTGAAGAACACAGATCAACCAACTGTGACCTGAGGGCCAAATCTTGTCCACTAAGTATCACTGAACTACATTCCCAGCCTAGCAATTCATTTTTTAATGAAAATACTATGCTATACAATAGTCAAACTATGGAACCAGCCAAAGTATCCATCAACAGATGAACATATAAAGAAAATGTGCCAGGCTGAGGATGTGGCTCAAGCGGTAGCGCGCTCGCCTGGCATGCTTGCGGCCCAGGTTGGATCCTCAGCACCACATACCGACAAAGATGTTGTGTCGGCCGAGAACTAAAAAATAAATATTAAAATTCTCTCTCTCTCTTTAAAAAGAAAGAAAGAAAGAAAATGTGCTATATATAACAATGGAGTTTTTTTTTCAGCCATAAAGAAAAATTAAATAATGTCATTTTCAGGAAAAAGGATGAAACTAGAGACCATTATGTTAAGTGAAATAAGCCAAACTCAGAAAGTCAAAGGTTGTATGCTTTCACTCATATGTGGAAGCAAGAGAGGAAACAGGAAAAGAAAGGCTGTGTGTCTGGAGGATGGGAGAGGATCTCATGAAAATCAAAGGGAGATCCGTTGAGGAGAGGGACCTGGGGAGAGAAGAGGGGCGAAAAAGGGGAAATTCTGGGGAATGATATTGGCAAAATTATACTATTATATTGTTTGCGTGTATAAATACATAAAAACAAACCCCACAATTATGTACAACCATTATGCACCAATAAAAAACATGAAAAAAAAAACTCACCAAAGGAGAAGAAAACACATATAATCACAGACTCCGAGTCAGCCGGTAGGTGCCTTTGTCTGTCAATCTTCCTCCAATAAACTCTTTTTTTGTTTTTTACAATATCTTTATTTTGTTTATTTATTTTTAATTGGTGCTGAGGATGGAACCTAGGGTCTCACACATGTGAGGCGAGCGCTCCACCGCTGAGCCACAACCCCAGCCCTCCAATAAACTCTTATCTGACACATTTGGGAACCACAATGAGTGGGTCACCATTCCAATATGACTAATGAGGCTGATACCTGAGGCCAGTTGGACTTCAAGGGTAAAAGATGGAGTTTCACATCAGTTAACCCCAGAATCACCCATTGCTATGGTTTAGATGTATCTCCAAAAGTTTATGTGCTGAATCCTTAACTCTCAAATTTATCTGCTGATGGTATTTGGAGGTGGTTACGATTAGATTAGATCATGAGTGTCTGGCCCCCAACAATCCATTGCAGGATTTGTGCACAGAGAGACAGGGCACTGGGGCTTTCCACAGGAAGCAGTGTTTATTTTGTGCCAGCACAGACCAGGAAGATTCTTATCCAAAGGATGAGTCCCAGGGCTTCGCCTTATGTAGCCCCTGCTAGTCCCCTTCTCCCTCAACCCCCATTACATATTAGCCCCTTTGTCTCACGTATAGAGAAAAAGATATTTTGCATGGGTATTCTGTGCTATATTATCATAAGTGTGTTAGGCAGAGCTGCATAGGCACACCGGTGGGGTTCCCAGCAGGGTCACACATATGCCCAGAGTGTTGATGGAGTAAGGCATTTGTGCTGAGCGTGCCATGTGGTTTTTCTTTTGTCTGGGAAACGCATCATACATGGTTACTGAAGGGCACCAAGTTGCCTGAAAGAGTCAAGCATATACGCAGAGATACTGGCCTGTACTATGTTGTTTGACAAAGTCATTTTGTGTGCTTTCCTGCACACAAACTAGCATGCTGTGCAGTCTTATCTTTGTTTGAAGAGGGCTCCTACCACAGGATTAGTGTTTATAAGAGAGAGAGAGACTTGAGTTTGTACGCTCCTGCTCTCTCACTGTACAATAGTCTCTACCATGTTATTACACAGGAAAAAGGTCCTTACCAGATGCCAGCACCTTGACCTTGGACTTCCCAGTCTCCAGAAGAAATAAGAAATAATTGCTTTTATTTATAAATACCAAGTCTCAGGTATTCTGTTGTAGCAGCCCAAAAGAGATTAAGACATTTGTCCACCTGTCAGTGCTAACCAACACCAGGTCCACCCCAGCTTCCCTTCTGAAGAACTTCAGGATGTGGCCTGGAGTTTTCTTTCACTGTCTTCTCTGAGTTCTTTTGTTCTCAGATGTACCTCTTGCCCTGTCCTCAACCCTGATTCAGCCCTCCTGCACCCTGGCCTGAGTGAAGCTGCATGGAGAGAAGAGTAAGCCAACCTCTACTTGAAAGTGTTCTCTGTCTAGGAAGGGAGACAAAAATGAGAACAGATATGTTCTGCATGAGATGAGCACAGTCGTAAGCCATGCACAAGAGTGTGAGGAAGTCCTCCGGCCCAAGGACCAAGCCAACCAGAATCTGAACAAAGGGAACAGCCAAATGGAGACACCCATGGTACTTCGGAACTAGGAAGCTGCCCAGGTGAAAGAGGGTTCCTTGCTATCCATCTTGGATCAGGTGTAAGACAGACAGACTTCTGGGTGGGAGCTGATGCCAATACCCACCTCTGCTACTCTAGGGGATCTTCTGCTTGGCTAGAATCTGCTCTGAGGCTTTTCTCCAGGTTTTTTTCTTCTGGGGTTCCTGGAGAATGGGGATATATGTGAATTAATAAATGAAGGCGGGAAGGAAGGAGAGGGCTTATCTCACTACTATCGACTGCTCTGTGGCAGAGATTATTTGTCTTGGTTCATCCTCAGCACCCAGAGCAAGGCCTGGCAAGTAGGAGGTGCTCAATAAATGTGATAGAACAATTAAAATAAATTACTTACTAAAGGACCAATCTAACTTCAGATGCCCAGGCATGCTGTGTATGTGTAGCGTTTCTATTTAATTCCTTTATGGTGTTGATCTGTAATAGTTTTGCCACTCATTTCTCTGAAAGCTTCCATTTATCTGCTCTTAAGCCACATCCCCACCCTGCCCCATCCTGCCACCTCCTCCAAGAAGTCTTTCCTGATCTTTGGTCACAAGCATATGCCCTGCAGTCGGGAGGCAGCTGCATGTTTGAAAAGGACCCCCAGCATTGGAGCCGACGTATCTGGTCAGTTGTGAGATCTTGACTAAGTTTCTTTTTCTTTTTGTGGGGGGATGGTGGTGGGAATTGAGCTCAGGGGCACTCAACCACTGAGCCACATCCCCAGCCCTATTTTGTGTTTTATTTAGAGACAGGGTCTCATTGAATTGCTTAGCACCTTACTTATCATAAGGCTGGCTTTGAACTTTCGATCCTCCTATCCAGGCTCCCGATCCACTGGGATTACAGGTGTGTGCCACAATGCCTGGTTTGACCAAGTTTCTTAAAACCTGTTAGTGTTTTGCTTTTCTCATTTGTAGAACAGGAATTCCTGTCTCACAATGTCATGAGGATCGAGTCAGATAATGTATGTAAAGCCCTGGCAATAGAGTATGTCATTGTTGAGTAAATAAACCTTTTATCCAAGGAAAAATTCAGAAGAGCTGGAGCTTAGCAAATATCAACACAGTAGAAAGAACATTCTAGAAGGGAGAATAAAGTTAATAATCTTTTCCTGAATTTTCAGTCTCATGAGTCAAATCATTAAAGTCAAATTTGAAGAGGGAAATGAATTTTTACAGAGGGTAATGGCACCACATGCTGCCAAATTGTGGCTCATAGCTGTGCATTCTTAGGAATCATGAACAGAACAACTAAAAAAAGATGGTTTTGATGATTTTTAAGGAAAGCACAGTTGCAACAAACATCCTGTAGCTATTGAATAGTTCCTTTTTTTTTTAAAATAAGCTACATTAAATTCTACATGTTGTACATACCAAAAAAAAAAAAAAAGGCTAAAAGAATTTGGGGACTTTGAATGGAATTTCCCTAACCTTAGGAAGGAACACCACAAGTCAAACATCATAACTGCCAGCTGTGGAATTAATTCTAAGCCATTTTAAGTCCTGACAAGTATTTTGTTTGGCAAGAATAAAGCAATGTGTTATGGAGGATCTCTGAAATTCGGGGTTCTGGTTCAAGGATAATTCTAGTCTTTCTTTAATGCTATTATGCAAAGAGAAGAAACACTGGATTTATAAGTTAGCCTGTAAATACACAGAAGATGACATTGAACTTATTGAGAGCCCGTAGTATTATGTCACTACTTCACTTTTTCCTCCTGTAGCTTTGTTTTACAGTCATCATATAATTAGGTGAATTGATCTAAGTCCTGTGCTTTGTTAAGAAAACACACACACACACACACACACACACACACACACACACACCCCTCACTCAGTTGGAAATGAGAGGTGAGAGTCCTTCAGGCAGGTGGCTCCCCTCAGCATGCCATGTGAGGTGACACCCAACAGAAAGTGTCAATGAAAAACTCTCAGAATGTCAGAAAGTGAGAGTGGGAGTGAAGCAGGATAGTCACATGATTTCAATTCCTTCCTTGAGAGAAGTAATTCCTCACAGCAGGAGGAATGCTCAGAGAAATTGGTTCTTTCACTTCCAGGAAACACTTCTCCTATCTTACAGGCATGATGCCGAGTGCCAAGTGCGCTGACTGAGGACAAATGCCAGTATGGGGGGCTCAGCCCTGAAAATTCCCTGGCAGCACTGGACGTTAATTTGCAATGAAGTCATGTAGTAGGCGAGTTCTACAGAAAGGCACAACTGAAAAAACACGGATGTGCAGGCTTTTATTTGTCTGAAAAACAAGCATTTGTCTGCTCAGTTGAAAATGAATTTCATACTTAAATTTGTGTTCATCGCTCCACTGATAAGTGCTAAACATAAATTTGGGCAATGCATGGATTGCCCAAAACAGCCATTTGGGTGGAAGTTCTATTTGCCTGTTGGATGCAAAGTTACTATCTTCTTTGCAGTGCCCAGAATCCCATAATAGTATAATACTTTGTTTCTGTAAGTGTTCTCTTTAATAAGATTGGATAGGACTGGATGCCAGCCAATAGCATCTATTGAATTCTTCTGTGTTGAGGGATTGTGAAGAGAATGAACAGAATGGATTGATGGGGGAGCCCCACATAAAAGAGAAATAATGACAGATGCTTTTTATAGAGCAACCTAACAACAAGAAGCTCAAAGTGGCACACCAACAAAGGCTTAAGTGCTCAGAGGGTATCACACAGAAATTCAGGGCTCAGCTGGAACCTGAGGTTCAAATGGGGGCTGCAGCCAAGAAAACACAAACGAGGAACACGGGCATCCCGCCAGGGGGCAGCACTGGGGGTGGGCTGGAGGATGCGGGGTGGTGGATCTTGCGTGGTTTAAACACAGGTTCACTGCCAGAATCGTGATTTTAAAATGGCATCCCCGGATTTGGCTCACAGACCTACAATTTCACCCCCAAAATCTAGAAAGTAAAAAAACAAAAAAAACCAAAAAAAAAACATTTTTTTCTTATATTCTAAAAACTACTACCTGCTTCTGTTGAACTGCTATTTGGCAGAAACAAAATAATTGGTTAGTGTGACTCTGCATAGTTAACTGATATTTAATTTGAAGACAACGAACCCTTCAACTTGGATTCAACCATTTTTGCTTGGCTCCACTGCCTTTTTTTTTTTTTTTCCTGTCTATTTGAGTGCAGTCTATTTGAGTGGTAAATTCAAGAAATTTAACATTTCCAAGCAACCAAAATATACAATAACACCCTGCTAAATCACAGGTTTTTGTGAAGGTGAAGGGGCATCCTTCATCACTGCATCCTGAATACAGGCCTGGGTTTGCCAAAGCACCAAGAAAAAACCTGGAATGGGTCCCGGCTGGGATCAGAGAAGCTCAGAAAAGCTCTGTTCTTTTTTAATCCACAGGTGGGGAAAGAAGTCCTCCAACATTAATATCTGCAGGAATAATCTCCAGCCTTAACAATTAACTCATGGCAAACAATTAACTCATAGTAAAAAAAAAAAAAGACACCTTAATCATTTGTCCCAGAGATTCTGAGTCCCAAATCTGTGATGGCTTCAGACATGTTCATTTTATTTTATTTTTTAAGTTTCTTTTTTTTTTTTTTAGGTGTAGATGGACACAACACAATGCCTTTATTTTTATGTGGTGCTGAGGATGGAACCTGGTCCCGCCTGTGCTAGGCGAGCGCTCCACCACTGAGCCACAATCCCAGCCCCTCATTTTATTTTTAATGATTTTTTTTTTACTTCTTCTTTTCTTAATTGGTTCATATTAATCATACAGAATGATGAATTTCATTATGGATTATTCATACATACATAAAAACATAATTTGGGCCAGGCTCGGTGGCACACACCTGTAATCCCAGAGGCTCCAGAGCAGGAAGGTGGAGAGTTCAAAGCCAGCCTCTGCAAAATTGTGGCTCAAAGCAACTCAATGAGACCATAAAAATGCAAAATAGGGCTGGGGATGTGGCTCAGTGATGGAGTGCTTCTGAGTTTAATCCTTGGTACCAAAAAAACCCAAAACATAATTTGATCACTGGGTACAGTGGCACATGCCTGTAATTCCAGCGGCTCAAGAGGCTGAGATAGGAGGATCACAAATTGAAGGACAGCCCCAGGTATTTAGCAAGACTCTAAGCAACTTAGTGAGACCCTGTCTCAAAATAAAAAATAAAAAGTGCTGGAGATGTAGTCCAGTGGTAAAGCACCCCTGGGTTAAAATCTCCAGTACCAAACAAAACACCCAAAACAAAACCCAAAAAAACATTATTGGATCAATTTCTCTCCTCAATATCTCCTCCACCCTTCCCTCCTCCCTTCCTCAGTCCATCCCCTCTCTCTTCTCTAATGGTCTCCTTTCTGCTTTCATTGCCTTCTTACTCCCCACCCCCGTTTTCCCCCCTCTTGCTTCCACATAGAGAAACCACGATATGTTTTTGAGTGTGACTTATTTTGCTAAAAGTTAAGTTCCTCCAGCTCCATCCTTTAATGGAAAAAATGTAAACGTTCATAAAAATAGATTGGTATAATGAGCCCCCACATACTCATCTCTAGCCTTAACAATTAACTCATGGCATATCTTGTTTCACGTACGCCTCTTTCCTGACTCCCTCACCCCATTGTTCCGAAGCAAATCCTAGACATCATTTTTTTTTTCTGTAAATCTTTCAGCATTTCTCTCTGAGAAATAAGGACACTTAAAAAAACAATAGAAGTCATTCAGATGTGAATGGAAGAAGTAAAATTAAATTTATTTGCAGATGACATGATCTTGCATCTAAAACATATACACACAAACTAACACATACAAAAATATTAGACCTGATCTTTCAAATTAGTAAAAATCTACTTATAATAATATTTAAAAGGAAAAAATACTTAAGAATAAATTTAAGCAAACAGTACAAGACTTGTACACTGAAAACTACAAAACATTGAAAAAAACTAAAGTAGACCTAAATTACTGGGACTATATCTGTGTTCATGAATTGGACAATTTAATAGTGTTACAATGAAAATAAACTTAAAGTTGACTTACAGATTCAATACAATTGAATTAAAATTCCAAATATCTTTTTCTTTTAAGAGATGAATGAACTGACCATAAAATTTATATGGATAGAATAGTTAAAAACATCTTGAAGGAAAAAAATTGAATTCTCAATTTCAAAACCTACTATAAAACTACAGTTATCAAAATTACTGGCGTAAGATATAGGCACAAGATTATAATAAATATAATTGAATTAAGAGTCAATAAATAAACTCATATATCTATAGTCAATTGATTTTCTATGAGGGTGCCCAGATCATTTGATGGAGAAAAACTAGTCCTTTGAACAAATGGTACTGGCACAACTATATAGTCATAAGAAAAAGAATGACGTTAGACTCCTATCTCATATCATATTTGAAAATTAACTCAAAATAGATCAAAGACCTAAATGTAAGAGCTAAAAATGTAAAACTTTTAGGAGAAAACAAGGGACAAATCTTTGCCACTTTAGACTAGGTAATGTTTTTTTGATATGTTGAAAAAAGCACAAGGGACAATAAAAATATTGGTCTTCATAAAATTTAAAACTTTTATACCTCAAAGGACAGTATCAAAAAAGTGAAAAGACACTTCACATAATGGAAAACATGTAAATTATATATCTAATAAGGGTTAATATCCAGAATACATGAGAAATCTTACAACTCAACAATTACAGGATTTGAATAAATGTGTCTCCAAAAACATGAATATATTGATAGCCAACAAGCACATGCGAAAAGTTTCAGCATCATGGTCCTTAGAGAAATGCAAATTAAAACCATAATGAGATGCCCCTTCCACTCGCTGAGATGACTATAAAAATATATAAATAAAACAAAAAGCACAATAACAATTGTTGACTCAGGTGTGGAGAAACTGGAACCCTCATATGTTGTTGTTGAGAATGTAAAATGGTACATTCATTGTGAAAATAGTTAAACAGTTCCTCAAAAAGTAAAACATAAAAGTCACCCTGACCCAGCAATTATACTCCCAGCAATTAAACCCAAGAAAAGTGAAGGTGTTTGTACCAAAATTTGTATACAAATATTCATATTAGCTAAAAAATAGAAACAACTCAAATGCCCATCAAGTAATGAATGGATAAACCAAAAGTGGTATATCCACTTAATGGAATATTATTCAGCTGGAAACAAGGAGTGGAGTACTGATATAAGCTACAGTGTGGATGAACCTTGAAAGCATGTGAAGTAAAAGAATTGAGACACTAAAGACCACATATTATATGATTCTATTCCTATGAAATTTCCAGAATAGGCAATCCATAGAGACTTAAAATAGATTGGTGGTTGTCAGAGGATGAAGGGAATGAGAGTTTGGGTAATAATAACTGATGGGCATAGGGGGTGTTTGTTTAAGGTGTTTAAAATACTTTGGTGATTGTTGCACACTTTTGAATATACCCCAAACTATGAAACTATACATTTTAAAATTCTATTATATGTGAATTCTGTCAATTAAGTGAAAAGGGTAACTCATCATGATTATCACACCTAAAGAAATGAATGGTAATTCTTTAATATCACCAAATAGCATCATGGTTCAAATTTCTAATTGCCTTTTTAAAAGTATTGTTTTGAAGGCTCTTTGAATTGTTTTTGCACACAAGCTGTAAGGGTCATAATGAAGTCCATACATTGCAATTCATAAATATGCCTCAGTCCCTTGTAAGCTATAGTTTTGCCTTTTGCTTTCCTTTTTTCTCTCCTTACAATTTCCTAAGAAACCAGACTGTGTGTCCTCTAGAGCTTTCCAGTCTAGATTTTGTGGCTTGCATTCCTAAAGTGCTGTTTAGCATTTTCCGTATCTCCTTTATATTCTGTTTGTTGGTGGTTGGGCTGACCTGTTTATCAGATTCAGATTTCATTTGTGTGTCTGTATGTGGTTCTGGGGATCAAACCCAGGGCCTCATGCATGCTGAGCATGTCCTCTATCACCGAGCTACATCCCCAGCCCCTAGATTGGTTGGCTAGATGGAAGAGGTGTGCTTCCATTGGGAGACACCTGGCATTGGTTGTGGTGGAACCTTTCAGAGGTGGGGTCTAGTGGGAAGTGTGTTGGTCATTGGTGGCATGCCCTCCATGGGGACTATGGCATCCCATTTCTTCCCCTCTCCTGTCCACTTCCCAGCCATAAGGTAAGTGCTTTGGGGCCATCATGCAATCTCCACCATGATGTTCTGACTCTCCGCAGATCTAAAAACATCAGGGCCAACTGATTGTGGACTGGAACCTCTAAAACTGTGCACTAAAACAAGCCCTTTTTCCTCTCTAAGTTGATTATCTCAGTTATTTGTTAGAGTGACAGAAAGCTGATTAACACACTCCTTGGGATATGTCAGAAAATGTTGATGCTCCATACCTAACCCTTTACCTTGTTATAGGTGGAAGGTGGTTGTAACTCTAGCACTCCATCTTCACTTATCAGCTAGAATTCTTACACAAAGAACCCTCCTGGTGACAACTATCAGGTCACCTTGAGGTTCCATTCTAATAGGAGAGGGAAAATAATCTATCAATTCCCTTTATTTTACTAGTTTTCAAAATAATAACTATTTTCTATATAAATTTTATAAAAGTAACCCATGATTTTTTTTTTTGTTTGTTTGGTTTGGTATCACTTAAGGACATGGATTTAAACCTATCCTGGTGTGCTTCAATCCAGTGTCATTTCTCACCTCCTATTGCCCCTTTGATGAGTGCATGCGTTTTTGTGTTGGCTCCCAAATCCTTTTAACCTTTTTTCCTTTCGAAAATGAGAAGATGTTCCAGGTTCTCTGTTGCTCCTTAAAGACAGTTCATTTTAAACAAGTCTTCTGGTGGCTCTCTTAAGAGACATCTAAAGACCCCAGTTTAAAGGAATTTCTTCAGCTTCAGCCCATGGTGCCTGTCCTTCACAAGCTCATTTAGGTCTTCACTAATGACATGTCTGGGTTGATTAAAGGAGATCCTATTAGTAGTTGATGTTACTTAGTGATACCAGAGAACACAGTAAAATTATAGGGATGAAAAGTCTCACACTTATTTTTCTCTAGGGAGAAATAAATCTAAAATGGGCATCAGCAAACCACCACACCTAGGCAGAAGTAGTCGGCAGGGGTGAGGTGAGGATGATGGTGGTGATGATGAGTAGGAGGGGGAGGAGGAATAAATAATGATGATAACAATTACCTATTATTCTGCCTGCTACATTCCCATTGTCGTGTTAAAGACTTTACGAACATTTCCTTTTAATAGGCATGTCGGCCCTCTGACAATGTTCCTTCTGAAGAGGAGGAAACTGAGACGGAGCAGGGACCGTCTCCAAGCATCTTTCATCCTCTTCAAGGTCAAGAGTGGGAGAGGGGTGGGGACAACAGAGGGAAGAAATGTTTTATAAGGAAAAGCACCCTGCAGTGCTCCTGGCACCCAGAGTAACTTGCTCCATTTGCCATGAGAACTCCAGTTTTCACAGTTTGGCTGACATAGGTGTTAGGAAGAAGATGCTCAATATCAAAAGAGTTTGAAGTGAGGATCCCTTTGGGGTCATTTAAGCAAATATCAAATATCTAGAGTGGTCAAATATTTTAAGGCTAAATTTTATTGGTTCAAATAACTTTTACTTATGGAGAATGTGGGGAGTTGAAATTTTGGAGCCCAAGCACAGCCCATATCACAAGAAGGGAAGTCAGATCACTCCTGAGTAGGGGTATCTGGACAGTTTGTTTGCTTGTTTGTTTTGTTTTATTTTTTTTTAGTTGTAGATGAACACATTTCCTTTGTTTTACTTATTGATTTTTATGTAGTACGGAGGATCGGACCCAGTGACTCCCCTGTGCTAGGCAAGCGCTCTACCACTGAGCTACATCCCCAGCTCATGGACAGTGTTTTAAAATTCCTCTAGTATTCATGATCATTGCCATTTTTTTACTCTTCCTTTTGTAAGGAAGCATATTATAAAAAGCATCTTAGCCGATTGGATTCTTTCCTGACAACAGCTGAAGGTATTCGAGTCAACAGTGCCACTCACCTTGTATGTATGGAGGCCCTTCATTCATGTTGCTGAAGTAAGTTTGGTTCCTACCAAAATGAAATATGAATAAGAGCAAAGCAAGGTGCAGTGTGAGAAATGAATTTGGCCCAAACCAAAACAAAACAAAACTTCCCACCTCTATAAATATCGGTGAACATAAGGCTAAAGGTTACCCAGGGTGGTCTGAACTAGAACCATCCAGTCTAGACGTATAGGCAGATGGCAGTCAGACAACAGAAAGAGCTCAGAGGGCTTGAGTTCTTAAATACAAAAGGAATGTTTTAAAAATGGTAACTGCTTTTTTTTTTTTTGGCTTATCTTTATAACTTTCATGAGCAAATTTCACCTTTGTGATCAGGCAAAAAACAATAAATTCTCATTTTGAAAAATTGGAAAAGGGCATGAGAAGGGAAATGGGATGGAGGTGGACCCTGGGAGTTTAGGCTGCAGGAACTGGGGGATCCTGGAAACACCTGCAGCTATCTCTGTGTCCTGAAGCCTGGTGCTATAGGTTGAGGTTGAATGTCCCCCAAAGGTTCATAAGCTGAAGGTTTAGTCCTCCAGGTAGCATCCTTGAAGGTAGCTGAACCTTTAGGAGGTGGGGTCTAGTGGGAGGTCCTTAGGTCATTGGGAGGATGCCCCTGAAGGGGACTGTGGGATGCCACTTCTTCCTCTTTCTTCTTCCTGA
Organism: Spermophilus citellus; assembly: GCF_964194105.1. Classification (NCBI taxonomy): domain Eukaryota; kingdom Metazoa; phylum Chordata; class Mammalia; order Rodentia; family Sciuridae; genus Spermophilus; species Spermophilus citellus. Next base: position 74,427,147 of record NC_138182.1, on the reverse strand, counting down.
TTCATGAGGTGAGAGGTTTTGCTCTGTCATATGCTCCCCATTACTGCCAGCCAGCACGCCCACCAGCAGCCCAAAGAAATGGGTTCACCCAGCTCTGGATGGGAAACTCCACCACTGTGATTCACAATATACCTTTTCTCTTTATAAGTTAATTATATCAGATATTTTATTAGATAGATGAAAAGCTAACACACCTACGACACAATTCTCCTCACCTTCTCCCTTGTTTCATTCAGGGAAATGAGGTGGCAGAAATGGTTAATGAGCCACGCGCGGTGGCACACTCCTGTGATCCCATTGGTTCAAAGCCAGCCTCAGCAAAAGCAGGCTCTGAGCAACTCAGTGAGACCCTGTCTCTAAATAAAATACAAAATAGGGCTGGGGATGTGGCTCAGTGGCTGTGTCCCTGAGTTCAATCCCCAGTACCCACCCCTCCAAAAAAAAAAAATGTTAATGAATGGAAAGCCACTTGAGAGGGATCTTTTATATCTAATCATTAATAGCAAATGGCTATTACTTCTTTATTACCAGAGGCTATTACCTCTGATTTTGAGTTTTTAAAAATGCCAGTGCTAGGGCCTCCTCCCAGAAGCCGAGAAGGTTCTGTGGGTCTGGGGGGCGGGGGGAGTGGTAAAACCAGGTTTCAAGTCCAAATCTAACTCTGTTTTTTACAAAACACTACATTAAAATTAATCAGGTGATATCAGCAAGATAATGGAATAGACAGACCTGAATACTCCCCACCCCAATGGACACAGCAATTCAAGAGTAATAAATAGGCAGATTGCCTTCTTTGGAAATCCAGAAACCACTAGAGGCTTCTACACCCAAGGCAAGGCCCAAACCAGCCAACCAATTTGGTAGGAAAATTCAACATACTCTCTTGTTATAAGCCCTAGTCTCAGCACAGTCTCATGTAATCTGAAGGAAAGCCCAACTCAAGGATTCTCCCAGGGAAAGGAAGGAATTGAACTGCATGTTCAACTTCCTAACATTTGTGTAGGCTGAGGCACTGGCTTTTCTGTTTCACCTGTCTAAAAACATTAATGGGATCCAGGATACTCTACATGAAGAAGATGGTGGGGCTGGGGATATAGCTCAGTTGGTAGGGTGTTTGCTCCACCTGCATAAGGCCCTGAGTTCAATTCCCAGCACCCCACCCCCCATCAAAAAGAAGAAGAAAAAGAAGAAGGAGGAGGAGGAGGAGGAGGAGGTAGTTTGTAGTTCGGATTCAGCACAAAAGTTTGAGAGGCCCTCAGAATATTTGACTGCTCTAATTGATGAGGGTCTTCTTCTGTATTGGGCTACTTTCCAAAGACTGGGAGAAGTGGCTGGGATACACAGAGCAACAGAAAAAGTCAAGTAAAATGAAGAAACAGAGAATATGTCCCAAACAAAAGAACAAGATAAAATTCCAGAAGCCAATCCTAATGAAATGGAATTATATCATTTACCTGACATAAAATTCAAAATAGTCATCATAAAGTAGTTTGAATGAGGTTGTGGAAACAGTGTATGGACAAAGTGAGAATTTAAACACAGATACTAATAAAACAGAATAAACAAAAAATCTCAGAGCTCAAGGATGCAATAATTGAGGGCTGGGGATGTGGCTCAAGCGGTGGTGCGCTTGCCTGGCATGCATGCGGCCCGGGTTCGATCCTCAGCACCACATACAAACAAAGATGTTGTGTCTGCCGAAAACTAAAAAGTAAATATTAAAAAAAAATTCTCTCTCTCTCTCTCTCTCTCTCTTTCTCTCTCTTTAAAAATAAAAAATAAAAAATAAAGATTCTTCTTTCGTTTTGTTTCGCTTTTGTTTAAGAAGCCTGTCCCTGGAGATGGGTGGGACGGAAGAAAAACCACTCACAAGTGAGGAAAAACTATTTGTGTCTGGGGAACAGATAGGGAGAAAGGACGGATGGACATTTCAGGAGGATAGAAAGGCTGATAGAATGAAATTTTTGTTCCATTTTGTCTCGGTTTTCTTTTGCATTATCTTAGTGAGGGGTATCATCGTCACAGAAATATGGAATTAAAAATTAATAAGAACCAAACCAAAAGGGCATTAAGTAAATTGCTAGAGAAAGGAGGCATCTCAGTAATATCAAGAACAGTTAGGGCATACGTTAAGACGATACAAAGGTGTAGCCCATGGTTCATTAAAGAGGAGTTGTTAAATATATCACAATGGAAACATCATGGTGAAGATTTAAAAAAGATAGAAAGGAAGCCCAGGAACTCTGCCAGTTGGCACATTACCATTATGGACATTGGTACAATCTTGTTTGATTAGTCAGGGAGAGGACATCTTACATCAAGTAAAAGAGGAAGTCTCTCGAGTTAGACAAAGGAAAAAAGTTTAGAGGAGGAAGGGCTATCAGGGGAGAAATTACAGCGGGAGGTTGCTACTAACCCCTTTCTATCACCGGGGGGCGTGGGTGTCCAACCAACAGCTCCGCCTACGGAGACAACATATGCTGAGTGACCCTCAACCCCCCTAGTTGATAGATGGGATCCTGAGGCAGGACCTCAAAGATTATCATGCCCTGTATTTGAGGCGGCAGGAGGGCAGCGAATTCACCATGCTTTGGATTTCAAAACTGTGAAGCAGCTGAAAGAGGCTGTAACAACCTATTGTCCTCAAGCACCCTTCACTGTAAGTATGGTCGAATCCATTACCAACTTGAACATGACGCCAGCAGATTGGGCTAGTATGTGCAAAGATGTGCTGAATGGAGGGCAATATTTGTTATGGAAGGTTGCCACTGAGGGATTTTGCATGGAGACAGCTAGGTGAAAAGCAGCGGCCGGATAACCTCAGAGAAATCTAGATATGTTGTTAGGAAAGGGACCTTATGAGGGTCAGCAGCAACAAATTGGATATGATCCTGCCATATATTCACAAATTGCTCCAGATGCGGTTAGGGCATGGAAGACTTTTCAAGGACATGAAGATTTACAAGGTCAATTATCTAAGGTAATACAAGGAGCTAATGAACCTTATGCTGAATTTGTAGACAGGCTTATACAAACAGCTAACAGAATCTTTGGGGATATAGAACAAACGATGCCATTAATAAAGCAACTAGCCTACGAACAAGCCAATAGATGGTGTAGGGAGGCCATTAGACCATGGAAACATGGAGATTTAAACACATATATTAAATTATGTAGAGACATTAATGAACAAGGTCAAGTCTTGGCAGCTGCAGTACAACAGGCTTTAGGTGCCAGGCCAAAAACATGCTACAATTGTGAACAAACAGGACATTTTAAAAAGAGTTGCCCCATAGGAGGAGGGTTTAACAAAACTAGGTATCAAAGGGGTATTTGCCCACGATGCCATAGAGGGAGACATTGGGCTAATGAATGCCATTCTCAAACCACTATAGAGGGTACTCCGTTATCAAAAAATGGACAAGGACCAGGTGTTTTTCCATGATATCGTGGAGAAAGGTATCAGGCTCCATTGCCAAAAAACGGACAGGGGGGCCCCATGCTCTGGGGCCCACAACCACAAATATACGGGGCACTGGAGGAACCCAGCAACACCATGGAGGAACCCAGCAACACCATCAGGGTAGTGCCCACTACACATTATCCATTAGATCCCTCACTAGACAAACCAGAGGGAGCGCAGGGTTGGATATCTGTGCCTCCGCCAGAGCAGTACTAACCCCAGAGATGGGAGTTCAAATCATTCCCACAGGGGTAAAAGGGCCTCTTCCCCAAGGAACAGTAGGCTTATTATTGGGACGCAGCTCTTCTACTCTAAAAGAACTTATGATAAGTCCTGGGGTAATTGATCCTGATTATGAAGGTGAAATAAAAATTATAGCCAGTTCTCCAGGGGGTATATCAGTAATTTCACCAGGAGATAGAATAGCACAGTTACTAATAATACCCAGCCTACATGATAAATTTTCCAGTCATATTATAGAAAGAGGTTCCAGGGGATTCCGCTCCACAGGTGTAGATTGGGCTGTGCTTTCTTTAAATTTAGATTCTCGCCCAATGCTAATACTAAATATTCAAGGACATGAATTTAATGGGCTACTTGATACAGGTGCAGACCTTAGCATCATCTCTAGTCAAGAATGGCCAAAACATTGGCCGTTACAACAAGCCACTCAAACGCTTCGAGGCCTAGGAGTGGCGACTAATCCCCATAGAAGTGCAATGGTATTAGATTGGAAGGATCCTGAAGGATGTGAAGGAACTATACAGCCATATGTATTGGATCATCTTCCTATAAATTTATGGGGACGAGATGTTCTAGATCAATTAGGATTAACATTAACAAATAACATCAATTCAAATGCACCCACTATTATGGCTAGACAAGGTTTTAAGAAAGAAAAAGGATTAGGAGAACAAGGACAAGGTATAGTGGCACCAATATAAATAGATCAAAAAACAGATATACATGGATTGGGTTTTCAGGAGGGATCACTGAGACAATAAAAATTACTTGGAAATCAGAAAGGCCAATATGGGTTCCTCAGTGGCCCCTGACTAAAGAAAAGATACAAGCAGCCCATGACCTGGTCAAACAATAATTAGCAGAGGGACATATACAACCTTCAGTATCTCCCCATAATACTCCCATTTTTGTCATCAAAAAGAAATCTGGTAAATGGAGATTATTGCAAGATTTAAGAGCCATTAATAATGAGATGGTTATTATGAGACCTGCTCAATCAGGGATTCCCCAATTGTATGCTTTGCCAAAAACCTGGCATGTTTTAGTTATAGATATTAAAGATTGTTTTTTTTATCAATTCCAATTCCTGAGGATAGTCCACGTTTTGCATTTACTATACCTGCGCTGAATCATGAAGGTCCCAATCAGAGATATGAATGGAAAGTACTTCCTCAAGGAATGGCTAACAGCCCAACTATGTGTCAAATTTATGTTAACAAAGCAATCCAACCCTTAGAAATAAAAATCCTGGGCTGGGGATGTGGCTCAAGCGGTAGCGCACTCGCCTAGCGTGTGTGCGGCCCGGGTTCGATCCTCAGCACCACATACAAAAACGAAGATGTTGTGTCCGCCGAGAACTAAGAAAAAATAAATAAATATTAAAATTCTCTCTCTCTCTGTCCCCCTCTCTCTCACTCTCTCTTTAAAAAAAAAAAAAGAAATAAAAATCCTGAACTACAAATATTTCACTATATGGACGATGTATTATTGGCACACAAAGATAAAAACACATTGCTAGAATGTCATGCCACAATTACAAATTTATTAAAAAATTATAATCTAGAGATAGCAATAGATAAAGTACAATTAAATTTTCCAATTAATTATTTAGGAGTTCTATTATCCTTGACCATGGTCCATCCACCAAAAATTCAAATACGAGTAGATCAACTCAAATCACTTAACGACTTTCAAAAGTTCTTAGGAGACATAAATTGGATAAGGCCTTATCTAGGCATACCAACAGGAGAGTTAGGACCTTTATTTGATATCCTAAAAGGTCCATGAGATCCAAATTCACCCAGCATGTTAATGCCTGAAGCAAGAAAGACATTAAAAATCATTGAAACATACATGGAAAATATGCATTTCGATAGAATTGATATTAGTTTGCCTTTATTATTTATTGTACTACCAACAAAAAATATTCCTACAGGAGTATTTTGGCAAGAAGGTCCATTATTATGGATACATTTATCTTATTCTCCTAACACTATTCTTATTAGGTATCCTGAGGCTGTGGGACAATTAATACTCAAAGGAATAAAAGCAGCAAAGGGAGTGTTTGGAATTTCTCCCAATAAAATTATTACTCCATATACTATGGATCAAATTAACGAGTTAGCTAATGAGTTAAATACTTGGGCAATAATTATGTGGAAATCTATTTGTTCATTTGATAACCACTTATCATCTAATCCTTTCTTGTCTTTTTGGTCCTTGCATCCTGTAGTTTTTCCAAAAATGACAAGAAAAACACCTATCATGAATGCTCCAAATATATTCTCTGATGGGTCAAATAATGGTACAGCAGCAGTAGTTACCCCTGATCAAACTTTTACATTTTTAGTACCCAAACAATCAGCTCAAAAGGTAGAGCTTAATGCAGTATTACAAGCTTTTGTGATGTTTAAAGATTCTGTATTTAATTTATTTTCCAATAGTCAGCATATAGTTAATTCTATAGTATCCCTTGAAGATGCTGGTAGGATTTCCCCTTCCTCTACTGTTTTCTCTTTGTTTTCTACTATACAAACTCTAATCTGGGACAGAAAAGATCCATTCTTTATAGGACATATCAGGGCACATACAGGATTGCCTGAAGCCCTTAGTTTGGGCAATGATTTAGCAGATAAAACTACACATGACATACATATTTTTTTCTATGCTAGAAGGAACTACAAATTTTCATAAATCCTTCCATGTCAATGCAAATACTTTAAAAAAGCATTTTAAAATAACTAAGGACAAATAATAAAAACAAATAATAAAACAATGTCAAAATTGTGTGACCTTTTTTCCACAAGTTAATCTTGGAGTCAATCCTGGAGGATTGATACCTAACCATATTTGGCAGATGGACGTCACACACTTTCCAGAATTTGGAAAATTAAAATATTTGCATGTTACAGTTGATACTTCTTCTGGATTTTTGATGGGCTCCCTTCATGCCGGAGAAAAAACTAAAGATGTTATAGCTCATTGTTCACAAAATTTTGCCACTGTGGGCGTTCCAAAACAGTTAAAAACAGATAATGGTCCTGGTTATACTTCTACCTCTTTTAAACAATTCTGCTCATCATTTGGCATTACTCATATAACAGGAATCCCATACAATCCACAGGGACAAGGCATAGTTGAAAGAGCTCATCAAACTATTAAAATGTACTTATTAAAGCAAAAAGAAGGAATTGGGAAGGGGTATATATCCCCCAAAGATAAACTTAAAATAACCCTTTTTACTCTAAACTTTTAAAATTTGGATTCATCAGGACTTAGTGCTGCGGAAAGGCATATGTGTCCCAAAAATGTGCATAAGCCCAAGGTACTTTGGAAGGATATTCTAACTGGACAATGGAAAGGTCCTGACCCAGTGATTGTCTGGAGTCGGGGGTCTGTTTGTGTGTTTCCACAGGGAGAACAGCATCTGATTTGGATTCCAGAGAGACTAACTAAAGTGATTTCTACAGACCAAAAAGAAGATGATTTGGCTCAAATCCATAACAGCTGATATCCAGAATTCCAGTTTGGCTATTTTTACATCTGCAACAGTGATTCTCCCACACCTGGGGGCTAATGAATAATGAACACCATTAAGGCCTATTTCAAATGTAAGAAATCTTGAGGCTTGTTTGTGGGAATACCTTCAAACCCATATGCAAGTTACAGAAAAAAGGATGGGATATCCAAAGAAGAGTCAAACCCAGGTGGTAACCAGGATGCTTTTTTCAATATCTATTTTACTATTGCCCTTTCCCACATCATGAAGTTTTATTTTGTTTTTTGAGCTCATACAGACCTAAGTTAATGTTTTTCTGATCAGTTTTATTTTTTGACTGTGGAGTTCTTGAACATTGGAATGGGGATTTCACCTGTAAAAAGCTACAAGGCCTTTACTATTATGTTATGTGTTGTATGTATTGTGTTATGTGTGCACACTTGTGTTTTGTGTTGTATGTCTGTATGTGCGTATGTCCATATATCATATATGAGGAGTGCTCATGAAAAAATGGATCCAAATTTTTTTTATTATTCATGTGATTTAAATGGTTTAATTTAAATTGGGTAAACAGCTGTTGAGGATTGTTTTAAAATGTGAACAAAAAAGGAGGTCAACAGATCTGTTTGTTTACTTTCACCTTTCCTTTTCATTATATCTAATTCTATTCAGGATACTAAATTGTTTAGAAAATTGCTTTTTTTTGTGCCTTCTGGAATGTTACATAATTTTTTTTTAGCCATCACTGCCAGAATTCCTATCTTCATCCCAGTGCCGGTGAAGACAAAGATAAAACCAAACTACAGCTTCTGCGATAGCTATCACAACAAACTGTATAAACTGATGCATCAATGAATAATGTAACTCAACAAGTGATGCTCAATCAAGGAGTCGATTTACTTTGGGAGGAAAAGGACATATTAATGGATTCCTCTGCTTTGAACTGCTTGCAGAACTTGCCTGGACTCTGTGTTACTTGTATGCATTGTGAACTATCTGTTGGTGCAGTGAATAGTAGTAGTGCCAGGGTATCTTTGCTGATGATGTCATCGGTGGTACAGTTTTTCCAAAAGGGGCCGTCAATTGGCTTGGTGTCCTGGCGTTTTGTATCATCCCCTTTCTGCTTGTAGCAGGTTGTTCATGGTGTTTGTGTAAAAACCACTATCCACAAGTGTGGCTAAATGCTGGGCCGGTAGTCAGTGATGGGTAAGATCCAATTGCAATGGTACCAACCTAAGACAGGAGGCTGACACCTTGAGGTCAGCTCATCCGATGACTGGTAAGGACCATATGTAGTATTGGACAACCTAAGACAGGCACAGTCCCTAAGCCACATACTTGTTATTTAATTAAACAAAAGGGGGGGAGATGTTGAGAGCCATGGTCAGGTCAAGATGGTACCTGGCATTTTGCCAGAAGGAGCAGTTCCTGCTGCCTTGGGTGCCCACTATTTTTGAGCTCTCCTGGAGTTCCTGGAGAGTTCGCATGGGCGACGTGCAATGTGGGTTCTAAAAATAAAGTTCGTTCCTGCTTGAATCTTCAAATGGCTCATGATTTGTGCCCAGCCAGACTGCAGCATCACATGACTTCTATAAGCTGAAATGCACCAAAGAGGAGCACCTCTGTACACAAAGGATGCTGGACCAGAGTCTACTTGACCTAAAAGAGATGTAGAGCTCCCCAGTCCAGCACAGCTGCTGCTCCTCCCTCTGCCCTGACTCCCCATGAGGCCAGCCAGCCCGAAGCTGAACTTGAAACAGAGGGCTGATCTTTAACCGGAAGGCTGCTTTCTCCTTTCAAAACCTCTCTACCCGACTCCCTTGTCTTTTTTACCAAACTATCTGTGCTTCTTCCCAGAGATTCCAGCTGAGCTAGAGGCTGAGCACCTTTGGGAACAGCATTTAAGGGAATGTGAGCACAAGGCAAAGTGTCTAAAAGCATGTTGTGATGTACAGGTTTGTAATTACTTTTTTTTTTGTTGTTGTTATTGTTACAGTAACCATTTGTAAAACACTCCAAATAATTTCATAGCTCTGAAGCAGAAATCTAATTCCCTTCTCACTTTTGGAAGGTAACTTTCCAGCTGAATCCTTTGCCCTCTAAGTAGAGGAGGAAAAGAGGAATGGGCCTGGCTTAATGAGAGCCAAAGCGCAGGAAAAGACTCTACTATGGCAAACCTCACGCTCTGTGCAAAGTACCAGCCAAACCAGGAAGGTGATTCCAAGAGGAGTTACCGAAAAAACAAAAACCTTGCTATTCAGGTTTTGTTTTGTTTTTAACTTTAAGGTATTTTTAGACAACTTTATCCTTTTTTTTTCCCATTAGAAATGACCAAATTAACATGGTGAGACTTCTGAAACTTTTTGTTTTTGTGGTACTGGGGATTGAACCCAGGGCCTCCAGCAAGTTCACCAAATGGCCTACCATTGAGCCATATCCTTAGCCCTGAGGCCAAATTTTTCTCCCATCTCTATCAGCTTCCCAAGTGTTCACAGAATGGATCACAGGCCACTTAATCTTTTTTTTTTTTTAATTTTGGTTTTTAGTTGTAGTTGGACACAAAAAAAGAAAGAAAGAAAATTATGTTTTTGCCACTGATTTAGCTAAATGAAACTCATCACCCTTTTCTGAGCCATCTCATTTTGCTTTGTATCAGTCAGTGCTGGAGAATCTTGAACAGCTTATGTATAAAACTTTTAAAATGTCATATTATTGAAACTTTGCATCTTTGAGGTTGGAGTACCTCATCTGGCTTTGAGAGTCCTCCAGTCTGGACTGGCAGTGTGCAAATCTTTCAAAGTTTCTTTCCCAATCCAATCCCAAACAGAGAAATTCTAGGTGAGGTCTGTTAGGTATACATCCTACAGCTTATTGGCTTAAAATGTACTCTCCTTTGTTGAGGTCTCTTTGGGGCCAGTTGAGAGAAAGAGAAACCAATAGTGCAACTGTTTTGATACTGATATTGACAAGTGTCTGGTGGAGAACCAGTCCCTGCTCCAACCAGTTGCTAAGGTAACCTGTCCCAGGAATTGTTCCTCCCTACAGGGAGTTGTAAAAGGTGTTAATTAAAGTGTCCTGGGCTGCTCGATCCAGCCCCTCCCCCATCCATCTGCTTCTCACTTTTTTTGCCATCCCACTGAGCATCTCCTGGGTCTAGTCAGTACCCAGGAAGGAGAGAGATTAGGGGAAGAGAGCTGAGAACAAAGGAAGCCTAGGACAAATAAAAAGCCAAAACACCCTCACTCCTTGGGATACCAGCTATGGCCCCCTTCTCCCTCCTTGGAGAAGCCTTTTAAAATATGCTTAAAAAAAGAAAGAAAGAAAGAACCAGTCCCTCCAAAAAGCAAAACAAAACTTATGGGTTATACCAACAGCAATATTAAAAAGAAAGTTTATAGTGATAAATGCCTACATTAAAAAAGAAGAACTGTAGAAAGAGAACAAACTAAATGCAAAATTAGAAGGAAATAAAGATTAGAGCAGAAATAAAGGAAATAGAAAAATACAGAAACAATAGAAAAAAATTAACAGGGCTAAGAGTTGGCTTTTTGAAACAAAATTAACAAATCTTTAGCTAGACTAAAAAAGACTCAAATAAAATCAATAATGGAAAAAGAGGTGTTACAACTGATACCAGTGAAATTTAAAAGATTATTAAGTGACTAATTGTAGACATTTTATGCAACAAATTGGATAACTTAAAAGAAAAAAACAGAAACTCCTAAAAACATACAATCTACTGAGATAAAATGAGAAAGAAATAAAATATCCAAATAAACCTTCAACTAGTAAGGAGGTCAAATCAGTAACCAAAATCCCCTAAAAGAGAAAGTTCAGGGGGCTGGGGTTGTGGCTCAGTGGCAGAGCACTTGCCTCACACACGTGAGGTACTGGGTTCGATCCTCAGCACATAAAATAAGTAAATATAATAAAGATATTAAAAAAAAAGAAAGTTCAGGACCAGATGGCCTCACTGGTGAATTCTATCAAACATTTAAAGGAGAACTAAGAACAATACTCAAACTCTTCCAAAAAATTGAAGAGGAAGGCTTCATGAAATTCATTTCATGAAGCCAGCATTATTACCCTGCTACAAAGTCAGACAACTGCTACAAAGTCAGACAACAACACTGCAAAAAAAAAAAAAAAAAAAAAAAAAAAAAGGAACAAAGAAAACTGGAAGCCAATATCTTCAATAAATACATATGCAAAAATTCTCAACAAAATACAAGCAAACTGAACTCATCAACACATTAAAAGGATCATTCACTGTGATCAGGTAGGATTTATCTCAGGGATACAAGGGTGTTTTAGCACATAAAAATAATTAATCATTAGCACCACAAAAAAAAAAAAATCAATGTGATATGCCACAATAAGAGAATAAAGAGTAAAAATCATATATCATTTCCATAGACGAAGAAAAAGCATTTGACAAAATTTATATCCTTTCACTACAAAAAATGTCACCAACTGGGAAGAAAGTCAATTAATTCAACATAATAAATGTCATATATGAAAAACACACAGTGAACATCATACTCAGTGGTGAAAATTGCAATCTTTGCCTTCAAGTTCAGGAACAAGACAAGATGCTCATTCTTGACACTTCTATCCCATATAGTACTGGAAGTTCTAGCCAGAGCAATCAGACAAGAAGGAATAAAAGGCATCCACATTGGAAGAGAAGAAGTAAAATTATCTCTGTTTGCACATGACATGATGTCCAAAACTCCAGACTTTCCACACCCACCTAAAAAAATCAGTTAGAACAAATAAATTCTGTAAAGTTGCAAAATACAAAATTGACATACAAAATTCAGTTGGGTTTCTATTCACTAATAATGAGAAATTAAGAAAACAATTCCATTTACAATAGCATTAAAGAGTAAAATACTTAGGAATAAACTAAGGAGGTGAAAGACTTGTTTATTGGAAACTATGAAACATTAATGAAGGAAATTAAATAAGACACAAATGGATGGAAAGACATCTCATGTTCCAGATTTAGTAGATTTAATACTGTTAAAGTGTCTGTACCTCTAAAATGTTCATGTTACCCAAACAATCTACAGATTCAACGCAATCCCTATCAAAATCCCAATAACATTTTTCACAAAATTTTGAAAAAAAAAGCAATCCTAAGATTTATTTGTTATCACAAAGGATTCTAAATAGGTAAAACAATCTTAGGAAAGAATAAATCTGGAGGCATCACAGTACCCAATTTCAAAATATATCAAAGCATATGACCATTATAGTGCTTCCATAATGAGAGACATAGACCAATAGAACAGAATACAAAGTCTATCAACACATGTACCCATGTATGATCAATTGCACTTTGAGAAGGGTACCAAGAATGCACAATGGAAAAAGATTCATCTTTTTAAGAAATGGTTCTGGGAAAACTTGCAGGACAATGAAATTGGACCCTTATTACATACACAAAAATTCAACTCAAAATGGATTCAATACTTAAATGTAATACCCAAAACTATAAAACGTCTGGAAGAAAACATAGGGGAGAAATCTTCATGACATTGATCTTGACATTGATTTCTTGAATATAATTCCAAAAGCACAGGCAATAAGAGCAAAAATAACCAAGAGAATCTACATCAAAATGAAATTTCTGGCAGCAAAGGAGATAATAAACAGAATGAAGAGTTAACAGAGAAAAAGAGAAAAATTTTGCAAACTATATATCTAATAATACCTAAAATATTTAAGAAAAATATATAACTCAATAGTTTTAAAAAATCCAATTTCTAAATGAGCAAATATTCTGAATGGACATTTCTCCAAAGATGAAATACAAATGGCCAAAAGATATATGAAGATGTGCTCTGCTCCACAAGTCATCAGAGAAATTCAAATCAAAACCACAATAAGACCACCTCACATCTGTTAGTATGGCTACTTAAAAAAAAAAAAGTAAGTATTGACAAGTATGTTGAGAAATTAAAACGCTTCTACACTGTTGATGGGAATATAAAATGAAGTAGTGACTATGGGAAAACAGTATGGAGGTAGCTCAAAAGATTAAAAATGGGAATACTATATGATCCAGCAACCCCACTCTGGGTATTTATCCTAAAGAACTAAAATCAGGATGCTGAAAAAATATTTGGACTCTTATTTTATCACTGCACTATTACAATGGGCAATATGAGGAAACAACTTAAATGTCCCTCGAAGAACCAATAGGAAAAGTGTGGATTATTCATACAATGCAATAATCAGTCTTTAAAAAAAAAAGTCCTGCCAGGTGTGGTGTTGCACACCTCTAATCCCAGTGACTTGGGAGCTGACGCAGGAAGATTATAAAGTTTGAGGCCAGCCTCAATTGCTTAGCAAGACCTTGACTCAAAAAAAAAAAAAAAGTATAACTAATTAGAACAAATAAATAAAAAGAGCTGGGATGTAGCTCAGTAGCAAAGCATTCCTGAGTTCAACCCACCCCCCCACCTCCCCCCACCCCCCCCCCCAAAAAAGAAGGAAATCCTGTTTTTTACAAATAAAACCGGAGAACCTTATACCAAGTGAGTCAAGCCAGTCACAAAAGGTCAACTATTGCATAATTCCACTTATATGAGTATCTAGGACAGTTAAATGAAAAGAAGCAGTGTAGAGTGGTGGTTACCAAGACCTGAGGGGAAAGGGAAAATGAAGGGAGGGACTGCTGTTCAAAAAGTGTAAAGTTTTAGTTTGACAATATGAATCAATTCTAGAAATCTGTTATGCAACATTGTGCCTGTAGTTAACAATACTGTATCATACACTTAAAATTTTGTTAAGGGCTGGGGGTCTAGCTCAGTGGTAAAGCACTCCCTTGCCTAACATTTGCAGTACCTAGGTTCAATCCCCAGCATCAAAAAATAAAAATCTGTTAAGAAGATACTAGCTCATGTTAAACATTCTTACCACAATTTAAAAGAAAAAAAAAAATAACCAGAGGGTAGCAGTCAGCAAGCACCTTTAAAATGCCTTTAATAAAGTTAATGGATTTTTATCTTTTTCTTCCTTCCTTCCTTCCTTCCTTCCTTCCTTCCTTCCTTCCTTCCTCCCTCCCTCCCTCCCTCCCTCCCTCCCTCCCTCCCTCCTTTTCTTTTTTACTTTTAATATTATTTTTAAATTAAACAGACTGTGTTTATCTTGAACTTAGAACGGCCCCAGTTGGGTTTTACAGCCGGTAAACCAAGAACAATTTATCATGAATTTCTGTACAATGGGCCAAGGTTGAGCTTCACTGAAAACTATGCAATATATTTGCAATAAATCTGCTTTTGTTTGGATGCCATGGAAAATACTGAGACTAACACCAAAAGCAAGGAATTTGGAGATTATTATTTTAATAGCAAAGGGTATCACCATAACAATGAAATATTAGTAAGTCACCAGGCCCAGATGGGAGGCTCAGTGGAACATCAAAGGAATTGACAGAAAAGGACAGTGGCAGATGCCTCCTCTTCTGGTCTGACTTCTTGAGCAAGTGTGGTTTTCCATCATCCTGCACTTTGCCAACCTCCTCCCTCTAGCTCCTTCGAATTTAGAATAATCGTCAAAGTCTGGCTGGCAAAGCCCAAGAGGTATTTCCAATCCTTCTGTGCTCCTGAAATAAATCTCAATGGAGCATCTCTTAGACAGGCCAAGGAGGGATTTGAAATCTTTTCTGAGCCATGAACCCTGCTGACAGTCTGAAGAAGCATGTGGACCTGTCTCAGAATATTTTCTAATTCATGATATGAAACACATGGAATTAAAAAGGAAATCAATTTTGCTGAAATATCATAATCAAATATTCTAAAAATCTGGTTATATAGTAACATGTATTTTTTTTTTATTCATGTATTAAGATTGGATGGCAGGACTGGGGTTGTAGCTCATTGGTAGAGCACTTGCCTAGGATGTGTGAAGCACTGGTTTTGATCCTCAGCACCACATACAAATAAATAATGGTAAAGGTATTGTGTCCATCTACAACTGAAAATATTAAAAAAAAAAAAGATGGTAACACTTCCTTAGTGTTGCAGTAGAGATGACCATGGTAGTCTTTCCGGAATAACTGCAGCAATTGTGACGCAGAATGAGAATATCTGATTTCCATGGGAGATAAAGTCACAGATACTGCAATATCACTGGGATGTGCTGCCTGCATTCATAATGAAAGGATAGGAAATGCTCGATTTCAGTTAGAAGCTAGAAAGCATAAAAACATTTTTTTTTTTTTTTTTGCCATCTAAGTTCACAAACTTACTTGAATGCTACCCACTTAAGGTTGAGAATCCCTAGACTAGTATCACGTACCTGAAGAGGCAGCCTGATAAAAGATTTAATGTAGAATTAAATGTTAAGAGTGACTATGTCAAATCACTAGATTTCCTTCCACATGAAATGATCTGTCTGAATTAATCAGTAAATATTTTTCAAAAATTGAGGGGAAAAGAGTCATCTAGCTAACTTTTTCATTATATCCTTAGTAGGCTATTATGAATTTTAACTAGAAATCAAAGAAAGTCCAAATGCTGTGCATTTTTTCAATGAATGCTTGAGAAGGAATTTTTAAGTAGTAACAATGAACAAAGAATTTCTGGTACAATAACCACACTAATTTTCCAAAAATGTGTGGATGTGAAATAATCTGTCTTCCTGCCATTATAACTGACTTCCACCAGCTTGATCACACACAACTGCTGGGTTCGTTTTGGTAAGTAAAGTTAGCTCTCCCAATTTTTTTAAGTGATTAGGGTTGGCTACTTTCCCATATCTCATTACCAGTTTATAATGAAAGTGAATCTTCAACCAAATTCAGACACACAGAGAGATCTATTAGAGTTTTCTTTTTTTTTTTTTTTTTTTTTTGTGGTGCTGGTGATTGAACCCATGACCTTAGCACATGCTAAGCATTCTTTCTACCACTACGGTACATCTCTACCCCTTAGACGGACATTTATTAGCAAAGCAAGCATGGTTGATTCAACCTATTCTGTAGACTCAAAGAAGTTCCATCTCTCTGAGGAAGCATGTGGACCTGTCTCAGAATAATCTTCTGTGGCAAACACAACATTTCAGCAAAGACTGGTACCTGGATAAATAGCCCTCAAACCTCAAGACAGAACCTAGAGTATAGGCAGCAGGCTTCTGAATTCCTCACCTTGCTCTTGCAAGTGGGGAAAATGTCTGATTGTTTTTACCAGTCCATACTTGAATATCTTTAATTTCACCAATGGGAATCCATTTCTGCCATAAATATTTCTCTAGACTCCGTTCGCCAGATACAAAATACATACCTCCAAAGCATACCCCCAATGACCCACCTCCTCCAGCCACACTTTACCTGCCTTCAGTTAGCACTCAATTAATCCCATCAGGGGATTAATTTGCTGACTTGGTTAAGGTTCTCATAACCCAATCATTTCACCTCTAAATCTCACATTGTCCCACACATGAGCTTTTGACAGACACCTGACATCCAAGCCATAACAATGATCTTTTTAAAATAGCTTAATGGAGTCTGATGTCCTTTGGCATCTCCTACTTGTTCTTAGGAAGAGTGTTGTCCATAATTCTATGGATGTCCAATAGTCATGGGTGTCATAAATTTAGATAAACTTCCCATATAATTACAACATGTCTCATGCTTGGATCAATTTCCCCAGAAAGTGAATATATTCATCTTTTTAACTTGTAAATGTTGATGCAAAGTCTTTTTTCAGAAAGATTTTTAGAATAGCACTATCCAGCAGAAATATAATGCATATCACATACTCAATTTAAAAATTTCCAGTCAGCCTCTTTTAAAAAGGGAAAAAAGGTGAAAATAATTTTAATAATATATTTTATTAGCCCAAATTATTATTTCAATGTGTAATCAATATTACAAAATTTATTAATGAGATGCTTTACTCTCTGATTTTTGTACCAAGTTTTCAAAATCTGTTATATATTTTAACATATAGTATATTTGCCATAAAATCCAGACTAGTCACATTTTAAGTGTTCAAATATCATATGTTTGTTTGGCTAGTGACTAACATATTGGACATGATTAACCTAGAAGTAATGGACCTTGTGATTGAGAGGGAAAAGAGCTGACTGTGGATATAATAATAATATTTTAGAGTGGGCTTTGGTTTGCAGAGATTTTCATAGACATTATCTTGGGCAGTCTTTCTAGCAACCTTTTGAAACAATTATTTTAATTATCATGGTTTTGCAATGAGAAAATTAAGGCTCTTCAGTCTAAGAGTGGCTTGCCCAAGGGTACTCATGAGTGGATGATACAGCTTGGCATCTCTCTCCACACCCTCCCATTAGACAGAGACAGTACAATCTAGGTGTCACTAAGGAACATGAAAGCAAGCAGAGTTACCACCTCCATCATTTCAGATAATGACACCCTAAAGAGGAATGCATACATTAAAGTGATAAAAGTCTGGTGATTCTCAAACTTTAATTCTCACAGGAATTTTCCATAGGGGCTTATTTAAAATGAAGATTTCTGGACCCCAGACCCTGATATTTATATTCAGTAAGACTGAGGTGGAAATCCAAGAATCTGCAAGTTATATTAAGAGCCCTAGGTGATCCTGATACAGGTAGTCCTGTGGCTTACAAGGTTTTGATATATTGGTGTGGAAGAATGTGTATGACTTTCAAATAAGGGGCCTACTTATGAATTGAAATTCACATCAGAAAATTGTTTGACCATAGGCAATTCAAGAATCTCAGAGAGGTGTTACACTTACAAAGTAGAATACTACAGACTTATGAAACATCATGCTCTGAAAGAAGAGTTAAAGACATGTTAAGATGTTTGCAATATATTACATAAATAGGAAATTACCAGATTGTACATTTTTTTGTGTACTGAAAATTTTTTTTGAAAAATTATCAAACATCATGTCATTTCACATTTGCAGAACAAATTTCATATCTATCTATATCTATATAGATATAGATAGATAGATATAGATGTGAAATGAAAGAAAACCACTTTATGTGACAACCAGGTTATCACTGTCAGATAGGATTATGGATAATTTAAACTTTTCCCCTGAATTTTGTACAACTAATGTGTGCAATTTTAATTAAAAAAATTTTAAGAAAATAACTAATTCAAGTACTGGTATTTGGATTAGTTGATTTCATTCAAAGGCATATCTGCACTCATAACTAAATATCTTTGTAGGATGGATGTGTTAATAAATGGATAATGTTAATGTGCATGTATTGACAATTTTAGTGTAGATATCTGAGAATGTGTATATAGTTTTTATGTATATAATATTAAGTATAGTAGTTCTCCTGCTATCAATCCGTTTCTTTTTCCAAAGTTTCAGATATCTACAGTCAACCATTGTCCAAAAATATTAAATGAAAAATTTCAAAAATAAACAGCCACGTTTGGTGGTACATGCTTGTAATCCCAGCAACTAAGGAGGCTGAAACAGGAGGACCAAAAATTCAAGACCAGCCTCAACAACTTAGAGAGAGTCTAAACAACTTTATGAGAACCTCTCTCCAAAAAATAAAATAAAATAAAATAAAGGGAGGGGGGATGGGTGGGTGGGGTTGTGGCTTAGTGGATTAAATCCCTTGTTCCAAAATTTTTTAAAAAATAAACAGAGAAACCACTTTCACATAACTTTTTTTTTATTTTTATTGTTGGTCGTTCAAAACATTACATAGTTCTTAATATATCATATTTCACAGTTTGATTCAAGTGGGTTATGAACTCCCATTTTTACCCCGTATACAGATTGCTGTATCACATCTGTTACACTTCCATTGATTTACATATTGCCATTCTAGTTTTCACATAACTTTTGTTGCAGCATAAATTATCCCTTGGTTTAGGGTATTCACACTGTACTGTATACACTACCCTCCTGATAGTCACTATCAATCTCAGTTATCAGATCAACTATAGTAGTATTGTTCTATTTAATAATATTTTTATAAATGTCCTATTTTATTATTGTTGTTGTTAATCTCTTACTGCCTAATTTATAAATTAAACTTCATCATAGGTATGTATATATAGGAGAAAACATAATATATAGAGAGTGTATTATTGTCCATATTTTCAGACATTCACCGGGGGTCTTGGAATGAATTTCCCATGAGTAATGGGGACTACTGTATATTTTTTGAAAATGTAATCATCTTTTAAAGGGAAAAAAAGAATCTTAGAAACAACCTTGGATTCTAACAAGTACCTAATGCCACCTTCAGTTGGGCAACTCTACCTTGGCAGGATCTCCTTGACCACCTGCTAGACAGGGCCACCTAGTGTATTAGAAAGAGTCTTCCTTAGGACTGTATTTGAATCAGAGTTGTGTGATCTTGGGCATGTTAATGAGCCTCTTTTCTTGTCTCTTGAAAAGATTCCAAGGCATCTTGTGAAGTGTGAGGATACAAAGAGAAAATCCATGGAAGGGTCCTCAGCACCAAGCACCTTGAAAAAGGCTCTGCGGGCTGCATCCTGCTCTCCTTGAGGACCTCAGTGAGTCACTGTCACTGCACCTGAAAAACATGGTGAAAATAGCAATATTTACTACATCAGGTTTTTTGAACATTACATGCAATAATTCAGGGGGCTAAAGAGACTGCTGTAAAAAAAATTGAGTTTTATTAGTGAGAAAACAAGGAAAACATTTGACAAAGGACTTTTCTAAAAAGTCAAGGATCTCTGGTTGCAAAACCACTACAACCAAGAGAGTAGGGAAGGTCAAGTTCAGGTACCACCACAGCCCAAACCTTCTGGTGAATGCAGGCACCACATATTTCCCCACTTACAACTCCTCCCCATCCTCTCTCATCAAAACCTAGCTTGCTTATTTTGCACAGCTTACCAGCACGTAATTTTAGCTTTTCTCCCTCTTCTACATATTTTGTGTCGCATCCCACCTCCTGGACAGGATTTGCCTACAGATTAGGATCAAAGATTCTGGGGAGAGAGTTTGACATTCCAGATGGCATTGTGCCCCATTTGGCAAGCAATGTGGAACCATCCTGGGGTGTGAATGGCCAATGAGGCTGGAGAGGAGGAGAACAGGAACTCCACTTTTCTCTCACAGTGGGGAAACCTAAGTACTGGAATTACCTCAGGATAAAACAAGGATGAAAAGATGGGGAAAGAATGGTGTGGAAGTCACTAGGCCAAGTCAATGACTGCTTAGTCTCCAGAAATCTTTTAGGCTTTCTGACAAAACAAAACAAGTAATCATTCCTTCCATTCTGCACAGAGGGGCAGAGGGAAGCTGCATTTTGTTTACAACAGGATGCAAAAATAAGCTTTAACAACAAAAACAAAAACACTTCAAAGGCATTGAGGTCAAGGAGATCTTACATAGGAAGTCTTTCTGTGCTGCAGTGCAAGGATGAGGTGGTGGCTGTGGAAGATTTCTTGGACATCTAGATGTGCCTATGGCAGAAGTGTCACCCCTTCTGGGAGGTGACATGATGGGGCTCCACTTGGGCCAGGAAACTTAGTGGAGGATAATGAAAGAGAATAGAAAACATCTCCAGATATTTTAGTCAGCTTTTTCACTGCTATAACTAAAAGACTTGATAAGAACAATTTTAGAGAAGGAAATGTTTATATGGAGGCTCATGGTTTCAGAGGTCTCAGTCCATAGAAGGCCAGCTCCATTCCTGAGTTTGAACATCATGGCAGAAGACTGTGGCAGAGGGAAGCGCTCACATTATGATCAGGAAGCAGAGAGAGAGAGAGACCTCACTTGCCAGATACCCCTTACCACATCCCCCAGTGACCCACCTCCTCCAGGCATACCCTACCTGCCTTCAGTAACCACTCAAGAAAATCCCCATCAGGAGATTAATTCACTGATTGGGTTAAGACTGTTTTAAACCAATCATTTCATCTCCGAATGTTCTTACATTGTTCCATACCACACATCTAAACCATCACACCCAGAAGGATAAATTCTACTGGCATGGTGTCCTGAATTTGTGAACCAAATCTTCTCAGATAACCTTAAGATTAATGAAAGCAGCCAGGCACAGTGGCACATGTCTGTAATTCCAGTGGCTCAGGAAGCGGAGGCAGGAAGAGCTTGAGTTCAAAGCCAGCCTCAGCAAAAGTGAGGCACTAAGCAACTCAGTGAGACCCTGTCTCTAAATAAAATACAAAATAGGGCTGGGGATGTGGGTCAGTGATCAAGTGCCCCTGAGTTCAATCCCTGGTATTTAAAAAAAAAGAAGAAAAAAAAAGATGAGGGAAAGCAATAATCTTAAGGAAACTTATGGGCTTATAATAGAGCACTTTTCTAGTATGCATGAGGCTCTGAGTTCAGTACCAGCACCACATACACACACACACAGAGAAAATGTAGTTTATTGAAGAGCTTATGCTTTTATGAAATGTGTCTTTCCCTTATGCATGGCTTAAAATTTCTCATACTTCTGACATTTAAATTTTAGAAACCCATCATTTCAGCCATGTTCTCCCAAAACAGGTAGGTTTGGAAGTCTAACCTACAATATCCTCAGATCGTGGCCTCATTTGGAAATAGGGTTTTAACAGAGGCAATCAAGAGAAAATGAAATCATTGTTGTGGGCCCTAATCCGATTTAAATGGTGTCTTCATAAAAAGGGGATTTGGACACGTGGATTCACAAGGAGAATGACACTTGAAGATAAAAGCAGAGATCTGAGCAACATGTCTGCACTGCCAAGGAAGACCAAAGAGTTCCAGCAAATCTCCAAAAGCTGGGGAGACTGGGACAGATTCCCCTCCCAGCTTCAGAAGCAACAAATACTTTGACACTTGGATCTTGGACTTGCAGCTTCCAGATCTGGAATGGGGAACATAGGTGAGGTAGAAGAGAACCCAGATATGCCCCCATGTGGTCATTGTTGAAACTGGATGAGATGCCTGGAGGGTCACTATACTAGTCTCTCTACTTTTGCAAATATTTTAAAATTTCTATGGCAAAAACTTTTTAAAAACCAGGATTTCAGTATGCGAAGATTATGTGAAAGAACACTTACCCAGTTTGTCTAAAATTTTAAAAACTCAGAGACAGTCTATTTTCAGCTTAAAAGGAAACATCATAAGTTTATTTTCTGCTGTTATAATGGAATACCACAGGTTGGATAAATTATAAAGAGAAGAGATTTGTTTCACAGTTGTGGAGGCTAACTCCAAGTGCTTTGCACCAAGCATCTGCTAAGGTGCAAAGATGAAGATGCTGCATCATAATATGGCTGAGGGCAAGCCTGAGTGTGCAAGATCAAGGAAGAAAAATCAGGCCCAATTCATCCTTTTTAATCAGGAAGCCACTCCCACCATAGCTAACTCATTCCCCTGATAATGGTATTAGTCCATTCATGAGGGCAGAACCTTCATGACCTAACCGGCTCTTAAAGGTCTTACCTCTCAACACTTGCAAAAGCAATTAAATTTCAAACTGAGTTATGGAGAGGACATTCAAATCAGGGCATGGAGGTTAGGTTAATAGTTTTGGTATGTCCCTGGGATAAAATACCATTAAAATATCATACTCTCATATATAGAGATGTCCTCAATGTGTTGCAAGTGGTAAAAGCAACTTAATTTTTTTTTAATGGGATCTTACTATGTTGCTCAGGCTGGCCTCCAACTCCTGGGCTCAAGTGATCTTCCTAGGTTAACCGCCCCAGTGCTGGGTCCAGAGGCACATGCCACTATGCTTGGCTATAAATGCAATTCTAAATTTATTTAAAACAGTATAAATAAATTGCAGAAAGATCACTAGAGTAAGAGTGGGGAAGTGCTAGGGACTGAATTAGAACAAATTATATTCCATGCTTTGGTGATTATGTCAAAATGTATCCTAATGTTATAGAAAACTAAAAAGTATCAATAAAAATTTCAAAAAAAAAAAAAAAGACAAAACAACAACAACAAAAATAAGTTTAGGTGTGGTGGTGCACACCTATAATCCCAGTGGCTTGGGAGTCTGAGGAGGGAAGATCTCAAGTTCAAAGGCTGCCTCAGCAATAGCAAGGCTCAAGCAACTCAGTGAGACCCTGTCTCTAAATAAAATACAAAATAGCTGGGGATGTGGCTCAGGGGTTGAGTGCCCCTGAGTTCAATCCCCAGTACCTGACCCCAACTCAAATAATATAGAAGAGAATAAAATAAAATTTATGCCCTCTTCTCTCTCCATTCCTATTGATACTGCTCAGCTACCTCTTTCTCATGCATTCTTATAGACATTTTCTGGTCATATGCAAATGTTTACCTGTTAATTTTAATGCTACATCAGGGACAATTTTGCATGTCAGCTTTCATAAACTGCTTTGTTCTTTTTAACAACAGTACAAAATTTCATTTTACAGATGCAACATTTTTTAACCAGTTTCTATTGATGGATATTTAGGTTTTCCCTATTATTAAAAAGTGTTGTAAAAGATCTGTGTACATTTATTTTTACCTTGCTTTGTAAATGTATCTGTAGGAATAATTCTTAGAGATGGAATCACTGTGCATACAACCCCATGTTATTTTAAAGAGTGTCTGTACGTTTGTTCTGTGATTGTACATGTATAAGAATGATTTTTTTTCCTTTTCTTTTTTTTTTTTTTTTTGGTACTGGGATTGAACTCAGGGGCATGTGACCACTGAGCCACAGCCACAGCCCTAATTGTATTTTATTTAGAGACAGGGTCTCACTGACTTTGCTAAGGCTGGCTTTGAAGTCAACATCCTCCTGCCTCAGCCTCCCAGGCAGCTGAGATTACAAGCATGTGCCACCACACCCTGCAAGGATGATATTCTGATATAAAACACATTCTCATTAGTTCCTTTTTATCCTACGTCCCTTCCACCATAAAATCTGGCCCATGAGACATGCCCTCACAGAGGGGACACAGCTTGAGTTAAAACTGAATTAGCTAGATTTTCAGTCTCAAGGCAAAGGGAAGCTTTGGGAGAAAGCACTTTTTGAGTGACAAAAACCAAGTCTGACTTCCTAACTCCCAACGTTTATTCCATAAACAATTGACTCAGGATTTGTGTTTTTTTTTTTTTTTTGATGATATAAGAACACACTGTTCTACCTAAAATGTTTGAGGTCACTGGGGACAGGATAAAGAACTTCAAGGAGTCAGATTCAGGAACCATAGAGCTAGGCTTTTTTAAAAATAACAGACTATATTTTTTGGAGCATTTTTAGGCTCATAGCAACATTGTACAGAAGATACACCGAGTTCTCACATACTCCCTGGCCCACACAGCCACAACCTCCCGGACTGTCAACCTCCCCCATCAGAGTGCCACATAAAAATAAACAAAATAAAGGCATGCTGTCCATCTATAACTACAAATTTTTTTAAAAAAATTTCATCGTAAGGGATCCAATTTTTATCCATAAATAAAGAATATTTGAAGAACATCTACGTTGCTTCCAAGTTTTGAATAAAGCTGTTATAAATATACTTTTGTAGGTTTTTATGTGGACATGTTCTCAACTCCTTTGGGTAAACACCAAGGAGCATGATTGCTGGGTCATCTAGTAAGAGTGTTTAAATTTATAAGAAAACACCAAACTGTCTTCCAAAATGGCTGTGCCATTTTGCATTGCCACCAACAATGAACAAGAGTTCCTGTTGCTCCAGGTCCTCACCAGCAGTTGGTGTTATCAGTGTTCCATAGCTCAAGGAAATCAAGAGCCCCTCTGAGGATCCCTGAGCTCTGTAGGACACCAGAGTTGTACAGTAGCCATGGCTTGAAGTAAGACTCCTGAGTGTAAGCCCTGAAGACAACTTGGTGCAGTCCTGCAACCTAGCAAATCATAGGGAGAACTGGTGAAAGGGCCCAGGTTCAAGAAAATGTGTGTGGATATGGCTGAGAGAGAAGCCTCACAACAGGGACGAGAAGGACTCAGAAAACATGGACAGTTGATCAAAGTCCCTATGAACTGAGCTTAGTCTTCTAAGGGCTAGGAATAGAACAATCAGTAAGATATATATGGGCCTTAGGCTTTCCCTTCACAGAGCTTTCAGACTTTCAAGACATTACTATCTGCTGAAAAGTGCCATGACAGGGGAAGTTCAAGGTGTTGGGTGGGTGTTAGGGTTTGGATATGAGGCATCCCCAAAAGTTCTTGTGTTAATCCAGGAATATGCAGAGGTGAGATGATTAGGTTATAAGAGCTGTAACCTAATCATTGGATTAATCCATTGATCCCTTTGAAAGGATTACTGTACTGAGCAGGAGTGGTGGTAGGCAGACAGGATGTAGCTGGAGGAGATGGGTCACTGGGGGTAACTTTGGGGATTATATTTTGTACCTCTGGCTCCTTCTCTCTTTCCAGCTTCCTGTCCGCCATGAGCTGAGCAGCTTTTCTCAGCCATTCCCTTCTGCTGTGATGTTCTGCCTCACCTTAAGCCCAGAGCAATGGAGTTGGCCTCTGAAACCATGAGCCAAAATAAACGATTCCTTCTCTCAGTTGTTGTTAGGTGTTTCGGTCACAGAGAAGAAAAGCTGAGGAACACAGTAGGGGACGGGAGTTCCAGGAGCAGTTTCCTGTGGTGTGATACTTTGAAATGTGGAAGACGAAGAGTGGGGGGTGAAGAGTGTGAGGCTAGTTTTCAGGCAGAGTAAATATATGTGCAAAGAACCAAGGATGGAATATTTGGGGGACTGTCTGGAAAGGAGAGTTGGGGTAGAATAAATGAGCAGGAGCCATTACAAGAATCTAAAAAGCAGGGCCTAGGGTTGTAGCTCAGAGGCAGAGTGCTTGCCTAGCATGGATGAGGCACTGGGTTCAATCCTCAGCACCACATAAATATAAAATGAAGATATTGTGTCCACCTATAACTAAAAAATAAATATTTAAAAAAAAATCTAAAAAGCAGTATTAACCAATTTTTATCTCAGTTTAAAGGTCTTTGGGGCCCCTTAGAGGATTATATTTATATTTATTTGCAAATATTATATTTATATCATCTATTTTATTGGTACATATTAATTATACAGAATAGTGGGCTTCACTGTGGCATGTTCATACATGCACATAACATAATCTGGTCCGTTTCACTCCCCAGTTTCTCCCCTTGCCTTCTCCTCTTCCCTCTCCCAATTCCCTTCCTCCACCCTAACAAACAGTCTCTTCTACTTTCTTGAGATTCATTTCTCTCCTTTGTTCTCTCTAGCTTCTGCATATGAGAGAAAACATACAACCCCTAACCTTCTAAGTTTGGCTTATTTCGATTAACATGATCCCCTTTAGTTGCATCCATTTTCCTACAAATGACATAATTTCATCTTCTTTATAACTGAATGAAACTCCATTGGGCAGACATATCACATATTCTTTATCCACTTATCTGTTGACAGATACCTTGGCTGGTTGCATCCTGAATTGTGCTGAAACATGGGGATGCATGTATCTCTACAGTATGTTGTCTTTAATTTTTTGGATTAAAACTCAGAAGTTGTGTAACAGGATCATATGATAATTCCATTTTTAATTTTTTGAGAAATGTGTATACAAACTTCCATATGATTGTACTAATTTACAAGGCCACCAACAGTGTATAAGGGTTCCTTCCCCTTCCACATCCTCATCAACATTATTGTTATTTGTATTCTTGATGATTGCCATTCTGATGGGAGTGAGGTAGAATCTCAGTGTAGTTTTTAATCTGCATTTCCTTGTACCATAGTTTAGATATTAGGTGTCCCCCAGAAGCTCATGTGTGCTGGGTGTGGTGGCACACATCTGTAATTCAGCAACTTGGGAGGCTGAGGCAGGAAGATTGAAAGTTCAAAGCCAGCCTCAGCAATTTAGCAAGAACCTAAGACTTGTGTGTGAGACAATGCAATAAAGTTTAAAGAAGAAATGATTGTGTTTGTTATAAAAGGTTTAACCTGATCAGTTTTTAACTCTCTGATAGGGATTAACTTGGTGGTAACTGTAGGTAAGTAGGGTATGGCTGAAGGAGATAGGTCCCTGGAAGTGTGCCATTGGGATATATATTTTGCCCCTCTGACCTGGAATGAAGTTGGCCATCTATAGACTGAGACCTCTGAAACTGTGAGCCTCCACATAAACTTTTACTCCTTAAAATTGTTTTTGTCAAGACTTTTGGTCACAGCAGCAAAATAGCTGACTATAAAACCCTGATGGTTAAAGATGTTAAACATTTTTTCACATAATTTTTGGATATTTGTTCTTTTGAAAAGTGTCTATTTAGTTTAATTGCTCATTTATTAAACAGGTTTTTTTGGTGTTGAGTTTTTCAAATTCTTTGTATATTCAGGTTATGAATTTCTATTTAAAAAAACTTCCCTAGTTTATTTATTCATTTTATTTATTTATTTATTTATTTATTTTGGTGTGAAGGCTAAAACCCAGGGCCTTGAGCATGCTAGGCAAGCATTCTACCACTGAGCTACATCCCCAAACCCCCTATTATGGTTTAGATGTGGTGTCCCCCAAAACTCACATGTGAGACAATGCAAGAAGTTTTGGAGGAGAAATAATTGGATAATAACCTTACCCTAATCAGAGAATTAATCCCTGGTGGGAATAACTGAGTGGTGGGATTAACTGAGTGGAAACTGGAGGCAGGTGGGATGTGGCTGGAAGAAGTGGTTCATTGGAGCCGTGGCTATGGGGTATATATTTTATACCTGGAGAGTGGAGTCTCTGCTTTCTGATCATCATGAGCCATTTCCCTCTGCCATGCTCTTCTGCCATGATGTAGGCTGGCTAAAACATCCCCTACCTTTTTTAAGTGGTTCTGGGATTAAAGCCAGGGGTGCTCTACCACTGCACTACATCTCCAGCCCTTTCTATTTTTCATTTTGAGGTGGGGTCTTGCTAAATTGCTGAGGCTAATCTCAAACTTGTGATCCTCCTGCCTCAGGCTCCTAAAGGAGTAGTTGGGTTTGCAGGTCTGTGCCACCACACCTGGATCCCTGGTTTATTAATTAGATAAACCTACATCTAAATATGTAGGTTACAATGAAATTTGTAAGATATGAAGCAATTATAAAACCCTGCTATATCAAAACCCAAGAATTATTGATTCAGCAAGAACATTACATAATCTAAGCTAAAATGTTGTTCTGGTTTAAATGTGTTTCCTATAAGTCAGGTACTGAAAATTAACAGCCAGTGTGATGGTATTAAAAGATGTTGCCTTTAAGAGGTGACTTTTTCCAGGCTGGGTGCAGTGCACACCTGTAATCTCAGCAGCTCGGGAGACTGAGGCAGAAGGATTGCAAGTTCAAAGCCAGCCTCATCAACTTAGCAAGACCCTTTCTCAAAATAAAAAAAAAAAAAAGGTTGGGAGTGTGGCTCAGTGGTTAAGTGCCTCTGAGTTCAATCTGGTACCAAAAAAAGAAGTGAGTTTTCTTTCAGGGGGCCTCCCTATGAAAGCCCTTTTAAAAGAGGCTTCACACAGCATTCAGTACACTTGCCCTTCCACCTTCCACCATATGAGGATGCAGCCTTCTTTCCCTCCAAAGGAGACAACAACAAGGCATCATTTTAGAAGCCGAGAGCAGCCCTCACCAGACATGGAACCCGCAGGCACTTAGATATTGGACAGATTCTAAAGCTGTGAGGAATAAATTTCTATTCTTTATACATCACCCAGTCTCAGGAATATTGTTATAAGCAGTGTATTAGGAGCTTTCCATTACTATAACAAATTCCTGAGGTAAACCAACTTAAAAAGAGGGAACAATTTTGTTGTTGTTTTTTTTTTTTTAACATTTAAACCTTGATAGACTTGTCCACTGTTTTTGGTGGAAGCACAAGGTAGAAAAAACTACTTACCTCACGGTGGTTGGGAGGCAAAGAGAAAGAGGGAAAGGGATTGGTGTCCCAATCTCCCCTTCAGGGACATACACCAGGGACCTAACTTCCTCCTGTAGGCCCCACCTCTTTAAGGTTCCCCCATCTCCCATTGGAGTCACAGCCTTGCAACCAGGTTTTTAGCCCATGGAACTTTGGAGAAGATTTATCCAAACATAGCAAACAGCAGGAATGGACACACAGCAGAAATAACCAACTATTTAAGACATCATAACAATAATGTCATTGAAAGTTTAAGATGATTATAAGACCCTGAAAGGTATGAACAGGGAGTGCCGCAGTCTTGGCTGGGCACAGAATCACGAGCCACCACACAGCTTTGTAGATTCAAACAGCAAATCTTTATTCCCGAACTCACACCGGCCTCCACACACGTTCTCTGGCAATCCCAGTTCTGCTGCCGCCCAATTCACCTACTCCACGAGGCTTATTTCCCAAAATGCTCTCTGAATCTCACGAGAGTTCAACAGGAGCTTAGGCAGCAGGAACGCCCTAATTCCAGCAGCAATAATCCTCAACATCGAACTTCCCTAAAATCCAAGGTCTTAAACTGGGAACGCCTTGTCTTAAACCGGGAACGCCCTAAACCCAAGGATTGGGATACTTCCTCAAACTGCAGGATACACCCTAATCCTGGATCCACCCTCGTCCTTGGGCAGGGTCACCTAACATGCAATGTCAACAGCGAAATTAACATGGGGTACGCTGGCAAGGAAATTTCCTACTTGGTAATGGCCCTCAGCATCGGGAGTGCTATGAATATGTGTTAAACAGATCCCTTGAGCTGTCATATGGAAAATGGGATGGAAAGGTCAAGGCTGGAATCAGGAAGACCAGACAGGAAGTACTTGTTATTCACTAGGCGAGAAGTGAGGAGACTTGAGGTAGGCAAGGGATGAGGATAGGGGCTAGCATGGTGGCTCAGTGGTAGAGCACTTGCCTAGCGCATGTGAGGCACTGAGTTTGATCTTCAGCACTGTGTAAAAATAAATAAATAAGATAAAGGTATTGTGTCCATCTACAATTAATATAAAGAGATGAGGTAGCCACAGATCCTGGGTCATCTGGTTTGCCTAGAACTGGCCCAGCTCACACCTGTTGTCCTGGAGCCCCTTTCAGTCAAAAACACATCCCTTTTGAAAACTCCAACAGTGACAGGGAGACTGAGAGAAGCCAGGCTGGATTTGAGAGGTCTTTGGTACAAGAGCCCTGGACCCCTTCAGGCTTGGTGACGGGTAGATGTCGAAGGGCAGGTTGGCTCCCAAGGCAGTGGCATGGGCAGCTGATAAAGGGCTGCACTGCTGTCTAGGGTCCAAGCAGCACCCTGCACCTTGCTGGCTCCAAATCTTTTAGGTTTACTACTTTAGGAGATTCCCCACCTTCAGGGATGAGCAGGAAGGGGAGGAAGAGTTTTCCAGAAGAGAGAATAGCAGGTGCAAAGGCAAAGAGAATGTTATTTTGGGGGAAAAGTCCAAATAGATATTATGTAATATGTTACACTGGGTCCAGGGCTGTTTTGATGAAGGAGGAGGAGGCAAGGCATGATTAGGGCCAGGAGCACAATTTAGCATGGCTGTGTAGCCTGAGACTTGCCTTCAGTTCCCTGTGACTCTGTGATTAAGTCTTGCATTGCATTGTGATTGGAAGTGATGCATATAACATCCTTGAAAATGACTGTGTGAGTTCTTCCCCTATCTCTCCTTCCTCCAGGTCTTTAGTGAGAAACTTTAGCACCCAACGTTTCACCAAGCAAAGGATGGCAGAGGTGTCCCACAAGCCTGAAGCACCTTATCTGAACAATTACAATAAAAAAGAACTTCTAAGTTATTTTGGTCTCTGGGTATTTATTGTTATTATTGTTGTTGTTGTTTTTGATTTTTTTTTCAACATCTTTATTTTATTTTATGTGGTGCTGAGGATCAAACCCAGCGCCGCGCACATGCCAGGCAGGCGTGCTACTGCTTGAGTCACATCCCTAACCCCGTTGTTGTTTTAATTTTTGTTGTTGGTACAAGGGGTTGAACCCAGGGTTGTTTAACCACTGAGCAACATCTCTACCCCTTGTTAGATTTTATTTTGAGACAGGGTCTTGCTGAGTTATTTAGGGCCTCACCAAATTGCTAAGGCTGGCTTTGAACTAGCAATCCTCCTGCCTCTGCCTCTGCTTCTGCCTTTTGAATTGCTGAGATTACAGGCTGGTCTTGTTTTAAAATCTTTTTGTTACAGCAAGTAATCTGTGTGTGCAAATGAAAGAGGTGTTTAATAAACTGTGTATAGGTTTTACTTATAAGTACCTGCTCATCACTGACATGTTATCCTTAAATAAGTTTAATCTCTTAGATTTCTCAAGTCCTGGACCAACTATAGGACTTTTAAAAAATTTATTTTTGTAGTTGTAGATGGACAGCATGCCTTTATTTTATTTGTTTATTTTTATGTGGTGCTAGGGATCGGACCCAGTGCTCACACGTGATAGTCAAGCTCTCTGCAACAGAGCTACAGCCCTAGCTCTTTTGTCTTGAACTTTTACCAAATGATCTATAGGACATTTGTATGTCCTATAGATCATTTGTTAAAAGTCATTATGTCCTCAGGAAACAAAGACGGGAGCCTGTATCAGTCAGATTTGCAACACTATAATGAAATACCCGATACAAGCTACTCGTGAAGTAAAGAGGATTTATTGTGGCTCTTGGTTCTGAAAGTTCAAGACAAAGACAAGGCAGCTCCATGGTTTGGGCCTCTATTAAGGGCAGCAATCACTGTGGGAATGAGTGTTAGGGAAAGCAGTTATATGGAGAGAGAGAGAGAGAGAGAGAGAGAGAGAGAGAGAGAGAGGAGAGAGACAGAGAGACCATGGCCCCACAATCCCTTTTGAGAGCATTCTCCCAGCAGCCTAAGAAACCCCTACTAGTCCCTACCTCTTAAAGGTCCACAGTACCTAATACCACTAACCCTGGGGACCAAGCTTGTACATAAACACCTTTGGGGGATACCAATTCAAATCATAGCAGGACTTAAATGCTGAGATTAGCTAGAGGTAGGAACCACTTGTGGGGGCTGGCTGAGGGCAGCTACAAAGCTGTGGTTGAGCCAGGTTTCCTCATTAGGTGTCTGTGAATGTGCTGAGCCACATGGTATAAGCCATGGTGGAAAGTCGGTCAAGTTTGGTCATCCTTGTGAAATTAAAAGGGCAAGTAAAATAAAGTGATGAATGATGGATGGGCTGCAAAGATCTTGGGGGGTAGCGCAGATGCCCCTACCCACCTTGCAGATCTTCAAAGAACAGTCCTTTTTTGTGATGAAGACTTCATGACCTATGGGAATCAAGAGGCTCCTCAGGGAATGAGTGTTTTATTCACTGATTACTGTGTAGTACTCCACCAAGTAGTACTCCGCATGTAGTATTCACTGAGTACTGACTGTGTGCTAGGCAGTGGAGCTGGCATGAGGAAGTGCAAAGCTGAATAAGACAGTGCCCTGACCATCAGGTAGCACACAGTGCAACGAGGAAATGGGAAGATGAATAACTATCTGTGGCCAGCTCTTTCAGTCCTCCTGATTGATGGAAAACATCCTGGGAATCCCACCCTCACCCACAGTGACGTCTGCTAGCCCATATAAGACTCAAGGATAAGATTGCTGCTCCACTCTGTAAATAAATTCCACTATTAGAGATAGTGCACTCCCCTCCACTCCTACCGCACAACTCAGAGAAACATTGGCTGTGTTGACTCTGACTTCAGGCACCTAGGATAAACCAGTCTACTCCTATCATCTTTCACCGCCTTTCCATTGACAAAGCATCAACCCTCAAATTCAGTGTCTTGCATGTACCGTCCAATGGGTTGATCTCATGGTTTTACTTGATTGTCACAGAACTTACAACAGCACATTTTTATACTTAATGGAACATCTTTATTTCAGCCTTTCAGTCCATTTTTACTCAAGGTTCATTTCTTGCATTTTCTGATGGTAGCCTGCCAATTCACAAGGCTAGGATTTTAAAGGTGCAATCTCTGTGGGTCACATCAGGAGTAGGCTACATTACAAATGCTCGGCTTTCATCCCAGCATATTCCCCAGCAATCAAGAAAAATATGTAAAATGCATTAAAAGAGCATCCCTCCCCTTTGGCTTGTAATAGATGACTATGAAAATAAAGAGGAAAAAATAAAAGGAGGAGTCCTGAATGTATATGTGTAAAATACATACATGTGCTATGGACTGAATATTTGTGTGTCCCTCCCTCAAATTCATATGTTGAAATCCTATATGGTTGAAATACTCCAATACCGTTGTATTGGTAATTGTATTGTATTGTGCCTTTGGAGGTAATTAGGTTATGAATAGGATTGGAACTCTTATAAGAAGAGAGATATGAGAGCCTGTTTTCTCTCTCTCTCTCTCTCTCTCTCTCTCTCTCTCTCTCTGCCATTTGTTGATATAACAAAGAATTAACCTTTTGTTTTGCTTTGTTACTGGGGATTGAACCCAGAGGGGCTTACTCACTGAGGCACATCTCCAGCCCTTTTTTGTATTTTATTTAGAGACAGGGCCTTGCTGAGTTGCTTACAGACTCACTAAGTTGCTGAGGCTGGCTTTGAACTCATGATCCTTCTGCCTCAGCCTCCTGAGCCCATGGGATTACAGGTGTGCATCACTGTGCCAGGCCTAAGAATCAATCTTCTGCTAACCAGGTAGAGGACTTACTGAAGAACCCAATCACGGCTAATCGGATCTCTAAATTTCAGCCTCCCAAACTGAGAAATAAATCTCTTGTTTAACATACCAGTCTATGATAATTTTTGTTGGTGGTGTTTTGAGACAGGGTCTCTCTATGTTGCCTATATTGGTCTTAAATTTCTGGGTCAAGTGATCCTCCCACTCAGCCTGCAGAGAGGCCTCCTAAGAAACTAGGACTATAGACAAGCACCACTACACTAAGCTTTCTGTAGCAGCCTGAGCCTATACACACACACACACATACATACATATATGTTATATAGTATATATTCTTCATTCTATATAATATATATTCACATTGCATAATATGTATTCTGATTCATGTATTCTTATTCACTCATTCTTATATGAATTAAGCCAGTCACAGAAAAACAAATACAATCTATAATCCCATTTGTATGAGGTATCCCAAATAGTCAAATTCATAGAGATACAAAGTGCAACGAGGGCTGCGAAGCTGAGCATAGTGGCACACACCTGTAATCCCACTGTCTCAGAGGCTGAAACATAGGATAGTGAGTTCAAAGTGAGCCTCAGCAATTTAGTGAGGCACTAAGCAACTGGTGACACCCTGTCTCTAAATAAAAGACAAAATAGGGGGTGGTGCTGCGGCTGCCCTGTTTTCTGCCAGCTGGGAGGGGTTGGGTAGGGGTTCTGTGGGAGCCCTAGGAGGTTCTGAGATGATTGAAACCCAGGAAGATATCTAGTAGGCTCTATTGAGACAGATCAGGGAGTGCGGGAGCAGGTGTGTTTCTAGGACACCCGGAGGCTTCGAGATGGGGCTGAGCTGCCCCGGCACTGCTTCTCCTGCACGGATGGCTACCTCCTGGTCTACAGCACAGATAGCCGAGGGTCCTTTCAACGTGTGGAGCTACTCAAGAAGGAGATTGACAAATCTAAGGATAAGAAGGTGGTCACCATGGTGGTCCTGGGCAATAAGTGTGACCTACAGGAACAGTGGCGTGTAGACCCAGATGTGGCTCAGCATTGGGCCAAGTCAGAGAAGGTGAAGCTGTGGGAGGTATCAGTGGCTGACCGCGGCTCCCTCCTGAAGCCCTTTGTCTACCTGGCCAGCAAAATGACCCAGCCCCAGAGCAAGTCTGCCTTCCCTCTCAGCCGCAAGAACAAGGGCAGTGGCTCCTTGGATGGCTGAAGAGTTACCATTCCTTCTTCACCCTCCCAACCCTTCTGGAACTCTAGTGGATAAGCTAAGTGCAAGGCCGGTATGTAGGCCATCTGTTCTTCCCAGTTAGCAGGGGGAGCACCCCAATAGCCTAGGCATCTAGGCTATCTCAGGCCCATGCCACTTCTCTCTCTGAACTCTGAAAAAATGCAGATAATTTTGATTAGTGCCCTCTTCCCATACTCTCCCCTCCTTACCTTCCAATTTATGTCAGATTTTTCTCTGCTGTTTGTTGCCTTGAGTTGTGGATCAGCATCCCTTCTATTTGCCCTAGACAGGAAATAGAGCTATCATACTAAAAGTGTCCAGTTTAGGATTTGGGTCCTATTATAGGGTCCCAAATTCCTGAGTTTCCTGCAGGTAACACACACACACACACACATACACACACTTTCTCTCTCTCTCTCTCTCTCTCTCTCTCTCTTAAGGCACTATTCTGGACTTTGAGAATGGGTATCCAGGTATTGTATGCGTGGTGTACATGTGCTTACATGTGTTAGCATTAGGAGAAGCTCCATCCCTCACCTAACCTTTTTCCCGGCCTATCCTTGGCTGGAAGAGGCTAGTCACCTAGGAGTATCATTTTCTGTATGAATTCTTCCCCTGCTCCCAATTGTTTCACTTCCTCTTCCTGTTTGGAGAGCAGATGGGCCACTTTGGTTGAGGATGAATGGAGAGATGACTGGGCTAAGCAGCAAGCTATGACCCAGCAACGTCATTCCCCTCTAGGTGTTGGTTTTCTCATCTGGAAGTTGACAGGAGTTGCTTAGATAATCTACATCCTTTCCAGTTGGATGACTTTCTAAGGCCAGAGGCTTGAGCCACCTGTGACTGGCCCCCTTGCTTCTCCCTCTTCAAGGTGCTATGCCTGCCAGCCCTGGAGGCTGGACACATCTCTTCCTCTAACCACCAGGGGGCAGGAGTACACTCTCCACTCTCAGTTGCCAGAGTGGCCACTCAGTGCCCAATCTACCCACCTGCCCTTGAGGGCTGGTCTTCATCCCTTCCTCTGGATATTTTCTGCTAGTAGCTGGACTATTTATATCACCTATATTTATATGCTTGCTGCCATGGTGAAGGCCGAACAAGGTGCTTCTCTAGCCCTTCTTACCTCAGATGTCTGAACAGAACCAGGCAAATCACTAGCAGCTTCCTAGGAGCCCCCAGGCCTTCTGCTGGGGCTGGGTAGGGTAGCTACTCACGCAGATGTGCTATCAAGTGAGCTTAAAACCTCCAACCTTCCAGTGCCCTCTTCATGCTTCTGGTATGCACACCTAACAGGTGAGACGCTAGCCAGGTGACATCCAGTACACGCCCCTTCTCTCCAGAATGGGAGAGGTAAGTAGGGGCAGGTGTCTAGGGTTGGGCAAGGAGAGGGCATCTACAGGGTCAGGCTCAAAGTTCATTTATTGATATGTTGGACACAATAAAACCATAATTTCTATTATAAAAAAAGACAAAATAGGGCTGGAGATGTGGCTCAGTGTCGAGTGCCCCCGATTTCAATCCCTGGTATTAAAAAAAAAAAAAGGATGGGAGTTGCCAGAGGCTGAAGGGAGTTGTTATTTATTGATTACAGAGTTTCAGTTTTATAATATGAATAAGTTCTGGAGTCTGCTTCGAAACCGTGAGAATATACTTGACAATACCAAACCGTGTGTTTTAAAATGGCTGAGATTATAAATTTTATTCTATAGTTGGGCACAGTGGCACACACCTATAATCCCCAGCTACTCATAAGACTGAGACAAAATAAAAAATAAAAAAGACTGGGGATGTAGCTTAGTGGTAGAGTGCCCCGGAGTTCATTTCCCAGTATTTAAACAAACAAACAAAATTTCTAAGTTATGTGTTTTTCTAAAATATTTTTTAGTTGTCAAAGGACCTTCATTTATTTATTTACATGTGGTGCTGAGAATAAAACCCAGTTCCTCACACATGTGAGGCAAGTACTCTACCTCTGAGCTACAGTCCCAGCCCTATGTTTTCTTTCTTTCTTTTTTTTTTTTGTTGTTATTTTTGGTTTTGGTACTGGGGATTGGAAGTTATAATAAAAATAATGAACTCAGGGGCACTTAACCGCTGAGCCACATCCCAGTCCTTTTTGTATTATATTTAGAGACAGAGTCTCACTGAGTTGCTCAGTGCCTCACTTTTGCTGAGGCTGGCTTTGAACTTGTGATCCTCCTGCCTCAGCCTCCAGAGCCATTGGTACTACAGATGTGTGCCACTGTGCCTGGCTCCTGTGTGGTTTTTTTTTAAACCACAATTTTAAAAAAAAGTTCCCAATACCTAATTATTAATTCTTGATACCTTGTGGGGCAATTAATATCATGTGAACTATTATCAGTTCACCTACTGTTTCACGTCCTGATTCCATATACCCAGAGTTGTTTTAAATTTGAAGATAACCAATACAGTGTAGTCATCATCGTAAAGTACCCTTTAATTCTTCACTCAGTGAAACAATTTGAGATTTAGAATGGTTTTACTCGTTGTTTATGATTTGTCTCTCTCTTGTATTTAATGAAATCTCAATTTTATATTGTTTTAAAATAATCAAATATGCATAGAAATCTAAAACCATAAATATGGGTCAAATTTACTGTTTTGGGAGTTATAATAAAAATATAGTATTTTTGGTTAGTTTTTCAAGACTTTCACTTTAAATTTTAAAGTTGTTCTCATTTAGTGTCACTCAGATGTGTGCACATATAATCCAGTGGAAAGAGATGCAGGATGGCTTGGAGACCATCAAATATAGTCTAGCAAGTTTTAATATAGATACAAATAACAGTTTTGGGTGTTTTAGACTGACACCTGTAAAACTCAGAGGTTGTTTTAGTCAGATTTTTTCACTCCTATGACTAAAGAACTAAACCCGCACAATTGTACAGGAGACAAGGTTTATTTAGGATTCACAGTTTCAGAGGTCTTAGAAGGTAGAAGGCTGCCTCCATTCCTTGGGGCTTGACATGAGGCGAAACATCATGGCAAAGTGTGGCAGAGGGAAGCAGTTCCCACGGTGATCAGGAAGCAGAGAGAGAAAGACTCCACTCACTGGATACAAATATATACCCCAAAGCCAGCCCCAAACACTTTAATAACCACAATAAATCCCTCTCAGGAGATTAATCCACTGATTGGGTCAAGACTCTCAAAACCAATAATTTCTCCTCTGAACCTTCTTGCATTGTGTCACACGTGAGCTTTTGGGGGACACCTCACATTCAAACCATAACGAGTGAATATAAAAAAAGGTTCTTAATGGATTGGAAAAATAAAATAAGCTGAAATTACACAAATGCATCTTTTCTTTGTTTTCTTTTTTTTTAAGAGAGAGAGAGAGAGAGAGAGAGAGAATTTTAATATTTAGTTTTTAGTTTTCGGTGGACACAACATCTTTATTTGTATGTGGTGCTGAGGATCGAACCTGGGCCGCATGCATGCCAGGCGAGCGCGCTACTGCTTGAGCCACATCCCCAGCCCACAAATGCATCTTTTCTTGAGAAAATGGTACATTGATGTCTTTATAGTTTCAAAGACTGAATTGTTTTATATTATGATTCAATGGTGGGAAATTATTTCCCCCCGGGGTTTCTGGTTTTATTTGGCTTACTACATTTATTCTCAATTTCTTTTATTAGTTAAATATAATTTGAGAAGTCGAATTTGAGATGAGTATAATGGCACACGGCTATAAGTACAGCAGCTCAAGAGGCTGAGACAAGAGGATTCCATGTTTGAGTTCAGCTTCATAACTTAGTAAAACCCTGTCTCAAATTTTAAAACATAAAAGAGACCTGGGGGAGTAACTAAGTAATAGAACATTCCTGAGTTCAATCCCCAGTACCCCTCCCCCCACAAAAGTGGAATTTGGATAAAATAAAAGCATTTTACAAAAGTATATTTGTAAAATATACTCTGTATAGGTAACTACTACATGTCTAAACTTGATCTCTCACTAAGGCTCTGTGATAGTCCATGTTACTTGGTTGCCCATCACAAACTCAAGCCATTTAAAACAGAAGTATCTAAAAACTCCTACAATAGATGTGCCTTGACAATTTAGCTGAAAGGAGATCAAAGAGATTAGCTTACACTCAGGTCTTTGAGTCCCTCTATAGCTTGGATCTGGAATGTCCCCCAAGACCCATGTGTTAATGACTTGGTCTCCAGCCTGTGACTCTATTGGGAAGTAGTGGAATCTTTAGGGGGAGGAGCCCAGTGGGAAGAAGTTAGATCATTGAGCACATGCTCATGGAGAAGGTATTGGATTCTGGACCCTTCCTCTTTCTCTTTCTCTCTCTTCTTAGATGCCCTGAGGTAAGCTGTCTCATTCTATCACCTGCTGCCCAATATAATGTTCTGACTTGCTCCAGTTCCAAAAACATAGCCAACTTACCATAATCTATGAAACTGTGAGCCAAAACCTTTCCTCTTTTCAAGTTATCTCAGGTATTTTGCTACAGTGATGAATAGCTGACTAACACTAGTCCTTGACTTGCAGGAAGGAGACTAGAATTCCCATATAAAGTCAGTTATTAACCAGTAAGACTCTAGAAAAACCTTCTAACTCCTTTGGGCTGAAGTTTATTCATCTATAAAATTAAAGTGGTTAGACTATATGATCTCTAATGTCCTGTCCTGATCTAAAATTCTATGATTTAATTAATTAAGAGGACTTCTGGTAGGTCTCTTTCCTCCATCTCTTTACCCTTCCATTCCCTACACCCATACTCCATTCTGCCAGTTTATCATTCTCATAGTTTTAACTGTACCCTCTGTGTAGGTAACTACTACATGTCTAAACTTGATCTCTCACTAAGGCTTCTTTGATAGTCTGTCACTTGGTTGCCCATCACAAACTCGAGCCATTTAAAACAGGAGTATCCAAAAATTCCTACAATAAATATACCTTGTCTTTCAGCCTCCCTGACCTAGTTCACTGATCCCTCCCCCTATATAATTGTTCTGCTTATTGGGCTTTTAAGGGCACAAGGAAGTCAGCTGCCAGTCCTCATTATTTACCCACCAGTCTCTGAAGGAAGACCATTTTCTTGTTCAAGTACAAGTGTGATTGAGAGCAACAGTGCTTGAAGTTGAGATTCCTCAGGGTCTCAAGCATGTAGGCAAGTGCTCTACCACTCAACCACATCCATGGAGATTGAAGTTAAGATTCTATGTTGTAGAGTGCAAAGAGTACTAATGAGCAAATTCAGAACCTGGCTCTGTCTTTAATCAGTTACTAGGCATATTAGGAGTCTGGCACACAGGAGAAATAAAGCCAATTCCCTTCAGTAAAATTTTCAGAGCATTTCCTGTACCTAAAGCCCTACTTGTCCTTCCCCTTCCTCTCTCTGCACTCAGAGATCTACCCTGCCTGGTAGATCTCCTATTCTCTGTGAGACTTACTGGGCCAGTGAACTAAAGCAGAGGCTGGGTTATTAATAGATGAGAACAAGGTATTCTTCTCCACCTAGGCTCAACAGTGGAAAGCCCAAAGTGTGTAATTTTGTCAAGGGGGAGCTAAGTGACCCAAAAGGAGCAAACATCATTCAGAAGGCAATAGGAGGCTTGACACAAAAGAGAAAGTCAAGACTAAGAACTAGATAAAACTGCAAAATAGCAGAACAGAGTCAAAAAGGAACCGTGGCCTGGAGTCCCAGAGGAGAGGTCCACCCATGACACTGTGGCCTGGACATCTGGAGGAGAGGCCTGCCTGATGCCCAGAGATACATGGTGAGCCACCCTGTGCTGGGGTTCCTTATTCACCAAAGCGTGGCTCCACAGCCCAACATCAAGGTACATATAGGCTTGAGGCTGCCACCACCATGAAACTGGGATATTGCCGCTTCTACCAAGGGACAACAATAAGGATCTGGTAAGACATCACCAAGGTCCCTGTGGGCCTGGCTCCACCAGAGGTTTCTCTGTTTGGGGTGCTAACAGTTATCCTGTTGCTGAGGTAACAGGGAATCTTGCATGAGGCTGCATATCTCTTGTTTCTCCTACTAATAGCCAACTTCTTATGATTACCCTCTCACTTGTCATATAATCTAATACATCCATATTCTCACATCCTACCCCATAAACATCTCAGCCAACCTCCAACCCCCCTTATACCATTAGAAACTGTAAACCATTATGCAAACCTATTGACTATAAGGTAGAAGATAACCCAACTCATCATTTCTTATTATAGTGACAAAACTGTAAATGTAAAAATAGAAGCTAATGGATATATGACTTCACATTGGGTACATTGAATGCTGTAATATTGATCTCTCCATTAAAAGTGAGGTATTGGTAACCTCTAGGGACACTATAAGACAATAGAGCAGAAGCTGTAATACCTCAGATCTACACTGCACGAGAAGAAAACTCATACATATCATGAAAAATCAAGGGAGAAAAGTGCCCCAAACAAACCAAGATACTACAACAATAGAATCCATAGATAGCACTGTAGGTGAAATGTCAGAGAAGGAGTTCAGAATATACATAACTAAAATGATTTAGGAATTAAAGAATGACCTAAGTGAGTAGATACAGGCAAAAATTGATCACTCCAACAAAGAGATAAGAGAACAAATACAGATTGTAAGAGATTACTTCAAGAAAGAGATAGAAATACTGAAAAAAAACCCAGAAATCCTTGAAATGAAAAAAATAATACGCCAATTAAAAAACCCAATAGATAGCATCACCAACAGAGTAGATCACTTTGGATTCAGGATCTCAGACAATGAAGACAAAATATACGATCTTTTATTTATTTATTTATTTATTTATTTATTTATTTATTTATTGTTAA
The DNA here is from genome assembly GCF_964194105.1 of Spermophilus citellus. NCBI lineage: Eukaryota > Metazoa > Chordata > Mammalia > Rodentia > Sciuridae > Spermophilus > Spermophilus citellus. The sequence continues at coordinate 74,385,351 of NC_138182.1, read as the reverse complement.
TAGACCTTTATTTTATTTGCTTACTTATATGTGTTGCTGGGAATCGAACACAGTGCCTCACACGTACAAGGCTCTACCACTGAGCTATAACTTCAGCTCCAAAATATACAATCTTGAAAATAAAGTTGACCTCACAGTGAAGATAGTAAGAAACCAGAAACAGAATATCTAAGAATTATGGGATACCATCAAAAGACCAAATTTAAGGCTTATTGGGATAGAGAAAGGTTCAGAGATTTAAACCAAAGGAATGCACAATCTATTCAATGAAATAATAGCAGAAAATTTCCCAAGCACAAAGAATGAACTGGAAAATCAAATACAAGAGGCCTATAGGACACCAAATGTACAAAATTACAACAGATCTACATCAAGATACATTATAATGAAAATGCCTAGCATATAGATTAAGGATAGAATTTTAAAGGCCACAGAGAGAAAAATCAGATTACTTATTAGAGAAGACTAATTTGGATCGTAGCAGATTTTTCAACCCAGACTCTCAAAGCCAGGAGATCCTGGAACAACATAAACCAAGCTCTAAAAGATAATGGATGCCAACCAAGAATTTTATATCCAGCAAAATTAAGCTTCAAATTTGATGATGAAATAAAAATCTTCCATGATAAACAAAAGCTAAAAGAAAGCCTGCACTACAGAACATTCTTGGCAAAATATTCCATGAGGAGGAAATGAAAAACAACAATGAAAATCTGCAAAGGGAAGAACTACAATAAAGGAAAAGCCAACCAAAGGAGAAATCAAGTCAAGTTAAATACCAAAAATAAACAAAAATGACAGGTAATATAATTCATGTCTCTTTCAACCCTTTTGGGTGAATTTTTACACATAAAAATTTTAACTAAAATATCATATAATTTTTCAGGTTTCTGTTTATTTTGTATTTTTTTTTTTGTTTTCCATTTATCTCCACAAAGTTACACAAATATTTTCTTTAAAAGTTTTAGCATTTTCTATGTTATATTTTAATATATAATTAATCTGGTATGTGTATATACATTGCCTGAGATATGAGATGAGGTATATTTTACTCTCTTATAATTAAAGATCCATTATTCAAGATTCAAGGGTGAAAAGGATCAATCAGAGTAAAAATTGTTTAATAAGGTATTTATAGAGTTAAGGGCAAGGTAGAGGGAAAATAACAAATTTTGTGAAGCACCTTTCCTTTCATAAACTTGGAGAGGTAGGAGGTGAAGTAAGAGAGAGCCATTATGAAAAACTTGTAGGAGAAGGTGACCTAACAGAAGCTATTCCCACCAAAAGCATGTAGAAACCAACTCACAGTCTAATAGAGTCTTATACGGAGGAATAAACCACCTCGCTCTACTCTTGTATACTCTAAGTTCATCTCTTTGGTGTCCCTTTCTGATGGAACTCAACAAGAAACCACATAACGAGGGACTTATCATGCAGCCTACAGCATATGTCTCACCAAAAGGTGAAAGGTGGAGAAAGGAGCCAATATGGCAGCCATTGGATACATGAGGTTACTGAATATTTGAAAAGTGTCTAGTCTGAATTGAGGTGTGATATGTGTTAAATAGACATTAGATTCCAAAGAATTACTAGGACAAAGAAAATGAACATGAAATATCTTACTAACAATTATTTTCTTTGCAAATTATGTTGGTAACCCATTGGGTTAAATGAAAATATATTAAAATTAATTTCTCCATTTGTTTTTAAAAAAGAAAGAAGTAAAGGAGAATAAGGTAACATACTCTGTATCTTTGCTATAGTACTATATATCCATATTTATATGTTGTCATTTTTTATATTTGTGTTATCAAAGTTCATGTAACTATAAAACTAAATAGGGCAAATGATACCATATATAAATTATGTCTCAACAAACATGACTTTAAAAAGAAATCTAGTTCACGAAATGTTTTAACAGTAATATTGGGCACATACTAACCACCTAATAAATAACGGCTATTATTATAATTCATTAAAACCACCGGCATCAAGCTGTTTCATAGTGGGGTAGGGAGGCAGAGCATGGGAGGAATAGACAAACTCTAGATAGGGCAAAGGGATGGGAGGGAAAGGGAGGGAGCATGGGGTTAGAAATGATGGTGGAATTTAATGGACATCATTATCCAAAGTACATGCATAAAGACATGAATACAACTAGAAGAAAAAAAAAGAATCAAAAAGAAGAGTCAATAAATTTAATGGATTCATAAAGTTTATATCTGGGTACTCTTACAATTCAATTAAAATCCTTAAAGAGTTTTTCCTATTCAACAATTAAAAACAAAGTAAAAGAAAAAAAAAAGAAGCAAAGGATATGAAAAAAATCTAATATAAAAGACCAATATGCTTTTTATTTTATTGTATTTTACTTTTTGGTGAAACCTAGTTTTATTTTAAAATTAAGTGCATAGCACTCATCTAATTTCATTGGTGTAGACTTTAGCACATAAGTAATATTCTGTTTAAAATTAACTTTATTGATATAATTAACATGATGTACCCATCTAAGTGTACTACTCACTTAAAATAATGAACATTTAAATCACACCAAAAACAATCCATATTAATCCCTTGAGATATAATCTCTTTATATCCTGGTTCCAGACAACCACTGATGTATTTTCTGTCATTTATGCTTTTTCTAGTATTTCTTATAAATGAAATAAAAAGATTTGTATTCTATTGTTTTTGGTTTTTCTTTACCTAGCAAAATATTTTTTGAGATTTGTTCATGTTGTTGTTGTATCTAAGTATATTTCATTGTATGAATATACTTCAATTTATTTATCTATTTGCCTGTTAATAAATATTTGAGGTCTTTTTAATTTGGATTTATAAATATCTGTGTACAGCCTTTGTGGACATACATTTTCATTTCTCTTCAAGTGGAATTTTATAAACAAACCTGATAAGAAGCTCCAAGCTGGTTTTCAAAGTGGTTGAATCATTTATACCTCTCTAGCAGTGTATGAAAATCATAGTTACAACATATCCTTGCCTTGGTATTTTGTTCTTTTACATTCCATACAGTTTTAAAAATTCAAGACTGGAGATACAGCTCAGTAGTAGAGCATTTGCCTAGCCTAGCATGCATGAGGCCCAAGGTTTGATCATTAGCATTGCTTAAAAAAAAAAAAAAAAAAAAAAAAACAAGCCAAAAAAACCTAAAAATCTAATATGTGTGTTATTTTAATTTGCTTTTCCCCGATAATTAATGATGTTGAATGTTTCTTCACATGCTTATATCTTCTTTTGTAAAATGTTTATTAAAATCCTAGCTGGGGGGCTGGGGATGTGGCTCAAGCAGTAGCGCGCTCGCCTGGCATGCATGCGGCCTGGGTTCGATCCTCAGCACCACATACCAACAAAGATGTTGTGTCCGCCGAGAACTAAAAAATAAATATTAAAAACTCTCTCTCTCTCTCTCCTCTCTCCTCTCTCACTCTCTCTTTAAAAAAAAAAAAAATCCTAGCTGGGTATGGTAACACACGCCTAGAATCCCAGCAAATTAGGAGGCTGAGGCAAGAGTATCGCAAGTTCAAAGCCAGCCTCAGTAAATTAGGGAGGCCCTAAGCAACTTAGCAAGAACCTGTCTCAAAATAAAAAATAAATGGGCTGAGAATGTTGCTCAGTGGTAAAATGCTCCTAGGTTCAATCACAGTACCAATAAATAAATAATTATCTTTTGCTCACTTTTCTATTGAGTTTTTCATCTTGTTTAACTCTCTTATAAATACCAGTATTTTATCAGTTTTTAAAAAATGTTCTACAAAGACCATCACATCATTGACAAATGATTACAGTTTGGGCTTTCACTTTCCAATATAACTCACTTATTTTTCTTACCTTATTTCATTATCTACAACTTCTAGCAAAATGTACTCTCACTATAAATCATAGTAAGTATGTTCATCATGTTTCTGACTTTAATGAGAAAACTTTATCATTTTATTATTTTGTTTATTTATTTTTGGGTAGTGGGGATTGAACTCAGGGGCACTCAACCACTGAGCCACATTCCCAGCCATACTTTTTCTTTTATTTAGAGATAGGGCCTCACTTTTTGCTGAGGCTGGCTTTGAATTTGCGATCCTCCTGTCTCAGCTCCCTGAGCCACTGGGATTACAGGCGTGCACCACGTCACCCGGCTTGTCTTACTATTAAATATGATATTTCTGTATGTTCCTGATGGCTATGCTTAACTGTGGGAGGCCTACTAGCATGTGACCATGTCTGACTCCCCTGATGAACAGTGTGGCATCCGGTGGTCATGCTGTGATCTGGATAGCCCCAGTCTTCTAGGAAGTGAGCAACTGTGTCTTCGTGCATGGGTGTGCCTTCCTAAAGCTATGCTCACCTGTTCCTTTGTAATATTACCCCTTACCCTGTTTAGGATAGAATGTTCCATGGAAACATTCTTTGTGTGTCCCCTTCTCTTACTCTGCCCTTGGGTGTGTCCTACCTAGGTGTCAGTCAACCTGCTGACAGCAGACATGAAGCTAGACTCAGCCCCCTGAAATCTGAACACTTGCCTCATTTGAATAGCTTCTGCTCAATAAAAGGGGTCAGCACACATGGGCTCTCTCTCTCTCTCTTTCTGCGGACCCTTAAGGTCAGAGACGCCGTCACAGCACCCCCAAAGGAAAAGGTATTTCTGTCTCTTGTGTGGTTATTTAGCGAGGCCCAGTTAGCCCAGTTCCCCTGGAGTGACCCCTGAGTGTTTTAGTTGAGTGCAACCCAGCTCTTTACTAAACTAATATGAAAACTTCTTTCTATTGTTAGTTTGATAAGTTTATCAGTTGGGAATTCTTACTAATAAATGCAAGTAGACTCTAAATTTCTCTTTAAACACAATCTTGGAGGATTTCTTAGGATATGATTTTATTTTTAAAATAAAGAAATGTGATGTTATTAAAAAGATATATAGGGGCTGGGATTGTGGCTCAGTGGTAGAGAACTCGCCTAGCACATGCAAGGCCCTGGGTTCGATCCTCAGCACCACATACAAATAAATAAGTAAAATACAGGTATTTTATCCAACTACAACTAAAAAATAATTTAAAAAAAGATATATAAACTGTGACATGTGATGTTTCTAATTTGATTTATAACATAAAGAAATGTGATTTGGGGGCATAATTTATTTCTGTTACATGTCATAAAAAGCAAACAAGCAAAAACCTCAAATCTAATGGCTACAGATCTATAGAGGAGCCAGACTCAGTGGTGCATGCCTTTAATCCCAGGGACACATGAGGCTGAGGCAGGAAGATTGCAAGTTCAAGGTCAGCCTCGGCAATTTAGTGAGGCCATAAGAAATTTAGTGAGACCTTATCTCAAAATTAAAAATAAAAAAGAGCTAGGGATGTGGCTAAGTAGTAAAATGCCCCTGGGTTCAATCCTCAGTAACCTCCCACCCCCACAAAAAAAGTAGATTTATAGAAGCACAGAATGAAGAAAATACATTTAAACTTGTTTCCTGGAGAGTCCTAGTAAGAGAAGATCTTATAAGAGAAGCTGCAAGTTCTGGAGATCAACCAGGTCTCAGATTATACTTGCTTATAGTAATGGCTATGGATGGTCAGAGTGGCAAATCCTATAAGGGACTATGAACCTTGAAAACATCCTGATCTCTTAAAAGGAATATCTGCAGGACACAGGATTTGATGGTTGGGCTGCAGGGACGTTGCGTGCCTTGGTAGAAGCACCCAGGTCCATCCCATACAGATGCTCAGGTGCATGGGTGCATTCATGCCCAGCAGCCCAGAAGGCATCACACCTATACAGCATCACCTTTCTTCCCTGCAGTCTACCCCCTACTCCTACCCTCCTGCAGTTCCTGACACTTCTACCACAAGGGTGTTTACTACACCCAGACACTCCCTAATGCCTCTCACTAGCCAAGGAACACATTTACTCAATCAGGAAAAGGCCAGCCTTCCTTCAGAACCCTTACTGCCCCCTGCAGGAAGACTGTCATGGTCACAGTACCACTTCCTGGTGATTATGAGAACTGAGCTCATAAGAAACAGCCCAAGCAGAGGTCATACAACTGAGGGCAACAGATTTTATGGAATTTATGCAGGGATTTTACTCTGTAGTGAATCTTTCTGAGATACCCAAGTTCTGCCACTTTGACTGACTGACAATAGACAAACTAGTGGATCTTTTTATTGAACAATATGATATTAATGCCAATAAGCAATCAAAACTAAGCTCCTAAAATTATATCTCACACAACTGCTCTCAGAAGTACAAAAAGTAGTTCCCCTGTGACCCTCATACCAAAAACATATCACGTACAAGCACTAAGTGCCAGGCACTGTGCTTTGCAAATATTACTTCATTTAATTATTATTCCTCCTCCTCCTCTTCCTCCTCCTCCTCCTCCTCCTCCTCCTCCTCTTTATTGGTGTTGGGGATTGAATCCAGGAACTTGTGCATAAAAGGCAAACACTCTACCAACTGAGCTATATCCCCACCCCATAATTTAATCTTCTTAGTTGGTATGTTATCTCAATAATACAGAGGTGAACTCTGAGGCACAGAGTCTTAGTTCATTTTCTGCTCTCATAAAAAATACCTGAGACTGGGTAAGTTTTAAAGAACAGAAATTTGTTTTCTCAAAATTTTAGATACTAGGGAATCTGAGAACAAGTTACCGACATTTGGTTTGCTGAGGAGGGCTTATCCTCTGGAGAGCAGGAACACTGTTTCCTCATACAGAAGAAAGGGGAAGCGCAAGTGAGTCTTTTAAACAAAAGCCTCAATCCCATTCATGAGGGAGGGACCTTCCTAATCATGTTTTAGTGGCCTCTCCTCTTAATTCTGTCACATTGGCAAAACCTGAATTTTGGAAGGGACACATTCAAATCATTATACCAATTAATTTTTCCAAGGCACCCAGGGCTAGAAAGTGTCAAACCATGAGCAAATCCAGGCAACTGGCCTAGTTTCTTATCTTGAGTACTGCATTCTGCTTTCTTTTATTTAAAAGAAAAAGAAATATCATTGGGTGGAAATATACATAAGTCCAAACCACATGTTGCACAGCTGTGCCATAAACAATTCAGAGAACATTCTGGGCAGCTTGCATATGCAGCCCTGGTCAGATGATAGGTCACTGTCCAGGTACAATCTTACACCAAAGAAGATTACCCTACACTGAGATCTGAAGCCATTGTCTAAATTTTCAGAACATAACTGTTCCTGCATACACAGGGTTTGGGGACAGTAGCCAAGTGCAGCATCATATGTATCAAACCTAAATCATTAACAAAGCCAAGGTTGAAATCATGGGAAGGAGGTCAAGCATCATATTCAAAACTTGAGGCAAGAGGGCTGGGGATGTGGCTCAAGTGGTAGCGCGCTCGCCTGGCATGCGTGCGGCCCGGGTTCGATCCTCAGCACCACATACAAACAAAGATGTTGTGCCCGCCGAAAACTAAAAAATAAAGATTAAAAAAATTCTCTCTCTCTCTCTCTCTCTCTCTCTCTCTCTCTCTCTCTCTCTCGCTCTTTCTTTAAAAAAAAAAAACTTGAGGCAAGATAAAAATGAGACAAGAAACATCCATCTGCCGTAACCAAGAGACTCTAGAAGTGAGATGGAATTGCTTAGGGAGACCAAAGAGTAAGTGTGTGTTGGAGCTTCTCTACTTAGGTGTCTCTGTAGAGCTGACTGCTGAAACCTAAAGTGTCTGTGGTGAGTCTGGAAATAAAGGATATGCATTCATGGGGCTGGAGGTATAGCTCAGTAATAGAGGATTTGCTTCACCTGCACAAGGCTTTAGGTTCAAAGCTCAGCAACACACACAGACACACACACACACACAGAGACACACACACACACAGAGAATTTGCATTAAATGCATTGCCAGAGTTAATAGAACTTTGCTACTCCCAGTGGACAGCAGCAGCAGCGTTGTCTGGGGGAGTTTCAGAATCTCAGACCCCGACTAAGACCTACTTATATCTACCTGCATCTTAACAAATCTCCCCAGGAGATTCATGCATGCTAACTTTTAGAGTTGGAGAGCATTGTTTGGAGACTGGATCAAAGAGGGACAGGTTTAAGGCAGGAAAGAAAGGATGCTTAGCAGGAGAAAGGAGCAAATGCCCTATGTGGGACATCTGGGATAGCTACTGCCACAAGCATCACTCACTTTGAGCCAGTGAGTTTTCAATCATCCCAATTTTTTGGAAAGAAAAACTAAGTTTCAAAGACAATACCCAAAGTTACACAAGTACATAAAAGAGTTGTAATTCAAATTCAGCCTTTAGGGACTGGAGGTGTAGCTCAGCAGTGGGTAGAGTGCTTGTCATGCACAAGGAACTGGTTTTGAGCAGCTTTGTACCACAAAATACAAGCCAGTAAACAAACCAAAACAACACACAGTGTTGAGGATTTGCTGGCCTGCACAAGGCTTTAGGTTCAACACCCAGCAAAACACACACACACACACACACACACACACACACACACACACACGCAAGTGCACAGAATTTGCATTAAATTCATTGCCAGAGTTAATGGAACTTTGCTACTCTCAGTGTAGAAATGGGTGTAAGTCTGCACCCAAACCTCTCTCACAGGTCCTTCTATCTTCATGAGAAATTATGAAGGCACAATCTAATGTGTACACCTAACTCTGGGACTCCTGGTGACTATTAACTCATCGTAACTCATTTCTTATTTCCATTTTTATTTTATTATTTCTCTTCTTTTCATTTCCATATAATGAATATAACCAAGAGCCTAGAACAATCTTTATATAGGCATCATAAACAGATACAATTTTAAAAGTTTAAGTCAATACAAATGGTCTTGAAAATTTTGCAAATGGAAGCAAAACTAAAATGACTGAAAAATCTTACTTTTGTATAAACTAGATTTGGAAAGTCAAGGTGTGGGAATATCAATATAGTATCTCTTGTCCCTGAATTTCTGCCCTGGGACCACTTACCTGCCCAAGAATGAAGATTGTCACCTGAACTTCCCCTTTGGGCAGCAGCACCTCTCCCACCCAGCTGCTGCTACAAAGATGCAGTCTGGCTATGCTTCAGTCAGGGAATTCCAGTTTTGCCTTATGTTTGTGGCAGCCCACCAGAATCCAAGGAGGACCAAAGTCAACTGTCCCTTGTAACTACTCTTTTTAAGGAACTATTTTACCTGTAGCAGTAAGTAGAATCTCTTAGGGCTTCCCATTAGAAGTCATTCTGTTTATCAGGCTATGATGACATCATGGTCTTATCAATGACAGATTGTGCACACATGAAAATTGTAATGTAGATCTAGGTTTTGGGAATTTTGTACCTTGCTATTAGTAGAAGTTTAACTCAAGACTTACCTGAAACAATCACTTTTTCTTTATCTTTACTTTCCCTTACATTGTTAAGTGTATTAAGTAGGACCACTTTGTCAGTCGCTCATTCATTCATTCATTCATTCGTTTGTTTATACACAGTTTCAACCACCATTTGTCAAATGTTGGATCTCAGCTACAAGCTAACCCATAGGACATGAGGAAAAACAATATAAACCCTACCCTCTAAGAGAAGGAAATAAACCCGGTGTGATGGCTCATGGCGGCATATGCCAGTAATCCCAGTCGCTTGGGAGGAGACAGAGGATCATGTGTTCAAAGCCAGCCTCAGCAATTTAGCAAGGCACTAAGCAACGTAGTGAGCACCTGTCTCTAAATAATACACCAAAAAAGAGTAGGAGATGTGTTTCAGTGAAATGCCCCTGAGTTCAATCTTGGTACCAAAAAGAGAGAGAAAGAGAGAGAGAGAGAGAGAGAGAGAGAGAGAGAGAGAGAAGGAAATAATATTTAATAAGTGTCATTTATTTCATGCCTGGTGTTGGCCTAGAAAGACAGACTTGGTTGCATATAATTAGAATAGCGTTTAAAAAGTTCATAAAGTCACTATTCAATATGGGCACATCAGGAAGGGAATGATACAGTGTCCTGGTACCTGAAAACACAGGCAATATTCAGTGGTAGAGCACTTGCCTAGCATGCCTGAGGCCCTGGGTTTGATCATCAGCACTGAAAATAAAACAAAAGAACAAATCATAAATAACAGTTTATCTGTTCTGGAGCCCCTCAGTGAGCACTGCTTTCCTTCCTTCCTTCCTTCCTTCCTTCCTTCCTTCCTTCCTTCCTTCCTTCCTTCCACTGAGCCACATCCCCAGCCATTTTGTATTTTATTTAGAGACAGGGTCTCACTGAGTTGCTTAAGGCCTTGCTAAGTTGCTGAGGCTGGCTTTGAACTTGTGATTCTCCTGCCTTAGCCTCCCAAGCCGCTGGGATTATAAGTATGTGCCACAGCACCCGGCTTTGTTTGTTTTCTTAATTACTTATGTTAAAACTTATTTATCTCTTGCTTGAGTGGTTAATACACCTACATGGTTCAAAATAGTATACATACACACATAAACAAGGTATACTGTCTCTCTAAGTAACTAGTTTCTCGCTGGTCTTTTCTATGTTCGTGCATTTACAAATAAATGCAAAGGCTCTTACTTACCCACCACTTCTTTTATGCATAAAATGTAGCACATTATCTACAATACTCTGTATCCAACTTTTCATTGTTTTCAATATATCCTGGACAATGACAGTGTCTGCGTTCTTTTTTAATTGCCACATTATACTCCTTTTTGTGAATGGGCCACAGTTCATTTAACCAGACCCTTACGGATAATCATTTGGGTTATTAGTCTTAAGTCTTAGTTCTTTAGTTTATAAATATAGCCTTTTGTGTGCACACACCTGAATCTGAAGATTAATATTCAGAAATGGGGGTGCAGGGTCAAATGCATTTTTGCTGTAGTGGGGAGGGAATCCCTGGCCTTGTGGATGCAAGGTAAGCACTCTACCAACAAGCTACATCCCTAGCACTTTTTATTTTGTTTTGAGACAGGGTCTCATTAAGTTGCCCAGGCTGGCCTCCAATTTGCAATCCTACCTCTCCTTCCCCAATAGTTAGGATTACAGGTGTGTACTACATAGAATGCCTTTCAAATGAATTTTTTTTTCAGTTTATCAATGAACCTTTATTTTATTCATTTACTTATAGGTAGTGCTGAGGATTTTGAACCCAGTGCCTCATACATGCTAGGCAAATGTTCTACCACTGAGCCACAACCCCAGCCCTCAAATGCATTTTTAATAGGACAAAATACTGTATTAATAAGGCATCCCTCATGGGGTTAGTACCACTTTATAATCCCATCAGCTATGCATTGAAGTTACTGATTTCTTCAACACTTAGAGGTGAAAAGTGAAATCTCAGTTGTTTTAATTTGCTTTTTTCTGATAATGGGAGAGGATGAGCACTTTTTCATTCTTTCAAGGGCCCTTTGTATCTCTTTTTCTGTAAACTCTTCCTGTCCTTTGCCTGTTTTTCTTTTGGATTTTCCTTTTCTATTTCTAAGAACTTAGTATATGTTAGAATAGTACTGTGTCTGTGGCATAGTTTCCAACAATTTTTTTTCTGGCTTGCCCTCTCTCTCTCTCTCTCTCTCTCTCTCTCTCTCTCTCTCTCTCTCTCTCTCTCCCTCTCTCTCTCTCTCTCTCTTTGACTTCACTTATAGTGATTGTTTTATATATAGTGAAAATTGCTATTTTTTTACTTTTGTAGATTTTTAATCTTGAGTAATAATTAAAAAGGTTTTTGCCATTCTGAGGATGTAAATGGATTTACTGGACACCATTTATAAAAGAGTCAACCAATCTTTTGTCTCTAAGAGACAGGAAGCCTGTACCTACTCTACCTGCATGTTATAGACAATGCTCAGCTGGCACTTGAAAAACCTATTATTCTTACTTTAAATTTTAGTATTTTTTTAAATACATCAGATAGGAAATTTTAGTACTCTTTAAAAAATTTTAGTACTCTTTTTTTAAAAAACAAAACCAAAAAAACCCTATGTCTTCTAAATCATTTAAATTCCTGTCTTCAGTCTGAGTCACTTGCAAAAGCCATAACTCTCTCTCTCTCAGACCAACCTCTGTCAGCCTCAGCAATTTAGTGAGGCCCTAAGCGACTTAGTGAGGCCCTATCTCAAAAGAAAAAATAAAAAGGGCTGGGAATATGGCTCAATGGTTAAATGCCCCTGGGTTCAATCCCTGGTACAAAAAAAATATTTTTATTTGACAAAAAAAAAAAAAATCTACTTATGGGGTATTGTATCTACTTATTGTACTTATGTGTGAACCACATCTTTTTAGAATTATTTCTTTGTCACTACTGCCTAGTAGTTATAAGAAAGTTTTTCTTTTTTCTTTTTTTATTGCTCTTGATCTATTTTTCTGAATTAAATTTTTTTGGGGTACTAGGGGTTTAACCCAGGGGTGCTTAACCCCTGAGCCACATCCTCAGTCTTTTAAAAAAATTATTTATTTTAAAATTATTTTTATATATGCTTCTAGATGTTGATGGACCTTTTATTTTATTTTGTTCATTTATTTATATGTGGTGCTGAGAATTGAACTCAGGGCCTCACATATGCCAGGTAAGCACCTTACCTCTGAGCCACAACCCAGCTCCAATTTTTTTTTTTTTTAAATTTTGAGACAGGGTCTCCCTAAGTTGCTCAGGGCCTTACTAAGTTGTTGAGACTGGCTTTGAACTTGTGATCCTCCTGCCTCAGCCTCCTGAGTCTGCTGGGATTACAGGTAAATGCCACAGTGCTCAGCTGAAGTAAAATATTTTTAAACTTCCCACCTGATCAAAGTAATATATGTCCATTGTATGAAATTTGAAAGTTACAGAAAAGAGTAAAGAAGCAAGAAAAACATCATCCATAGTTCTACCAACCCGGGGCAACTACTGCTAACCCTTGGCATATTACTTTAAATTCTCTCTCTTCTTTTTCCATAAATTGAATTACCTCTTTTTTTTATTGGTTGTTCACAACATTACAAAGCTCTTGACATATCATATTTCATACATTAGATTGAAGTGGGTTATGAATTACCTCCCCAAACCCACCCCTCCACCAGGGATTTAACCTAGCAGTGCTCAACCACAGAGCCACATCCCCAGCTTGTTTTTTTATTTTTTATTTTTTTAAGACAGGGTGTTGCTAAGTGGCTGAGGGCCTCGCACAATTGCTGAGGCCGGCTTTCAACTTGCAATCATCCTGCCTCAGCTTCTGGAGCCACCAGGATTATAGGTGTGTGCCAGTGTACCTGGCTTGAAATACCTTTATTATTTTTACAGATAATATTAGATCAAAGATTAAAACATGAAAGATAAATCCTCCCTTGGACTAGTTTTTGATTCCAAGGAGACCAAGAGGGCCAAAAAGAAAAGTACAAATCAAGGAGCCATCCCACTAAGAACTAGGGAGGTACTAGAGTCCCATGATAGCATAAGACCCTCCAGAGCCAAGGCATGCACATCTTTGGGCTCAGACCTTCCTGCAGCTTGGCCAGTAGGTGTCCAGGGGCATTGTTGGTTTTTGGCTGAGAGAACCCCTCTCACAAGAACGTCAGGGCTTTCCAGGAAGGACTCAGAGGATTGTGAATGGTTCCAGGTTCCCACCAGTATTTCACAGACTTCTTGCTCTCTGTGGATAACATTTGAGCCCACCCTTGGGAGTTGCCGATTCTGATCTATAGTCTGGAAAAAATGAGGAGATGGGCTTAGTAGATCTTGAGAACATTCCCTTAAAATGCATCAACCTGAGATGATATTACTCAGGGCTTCAAACAAGGGAGAATACATCTCCCCAGACGAGAGAGGAGAGGCTGCCACAGCTGTTAAAAAATAATTAGTGAAAGTGAGAAATTTGGAGTACCCACATCCATCCAAACGTGCCCAAATGCCCCATCTCAATTCAGAGTCCCTGCTTTCTTCATCAAATCCACGAAGTTTACAAACAACTGGCAGGCAGTGAATTCAACATATTCCATACTTCTATAATCCACTGGTTCAATTTTCAGGTCTTTTGCAGGGGCTATTGGAAGAGGTATTAGCTCTGCAGCTACAAGAAACAGAAGGTTGCCGTTCTCAGGGGCTCCGGAGGTTGAGGCAGGAGGATCATGAGATCAAAGTCAGCCTCAGCGATTTAGCCAAGACTCTGTCTCTAAATAAAATATAAAAAGGGCTGGGGATGTGGCTTAGTGGTTAAGCATCCCTGGGTTCAATCTCTAGTTCAAAAAAATGAAAGAAAAAAAAAAGCAAGAGTTTCTTTTAGGGTAATTATTGAAGAACTCTGGTTTTCTGATTGTGCCTCAAAAATTACAAGCTCTGAGCTTGAAGTTTTCTTTTTCTAAGCTTTTTGTGCAGCCTAAATAGGTGTCACATGCAGGGGCTCAAACCCAGTAAACAAGGTTGGGGCTCAGCAGGTGGAGAAAGATGCAACATGCAGTTAGGGTAGTAGGCGCACTTTATTCAGAGGTAGTAACAGCCTCCAGCTTCAGCTTTAGCCCCGAGGCAGTTCCATTTTAGCCGTCTTTTAGCCCTTATTTTGTCCCTAAATCTTTTCCATAGGCCTTTTTAAGAAATGTGTTTTTTTTTAGTGTAGATGGACACAATATCTTTGTTTATTTATTTATTTTTATGTGGTGCTGAGGATTGAACCCAATGCCTCACATGTTTCAGGCAAACATTCTACCACTGAACTACAACCCCAGCCTCTCCATAGGCCTTTTTTATATGCCAAAGGCGGCATGCTGCCAATAGATTACATAAGGGGGCGCATGCTCACAGGTTAATGTTTATGACCTTGAGTCTATAAGCTGAATCAGAGTGTTTCTGGCCTTGAAACCATAACATAACACAGCTGATTCCAGCCCTGGCTATACACTATAAACATCACACAGCAAAGTCTCAACTGAAGCTTAACTTCAGCCATGGGGGGCCTGCCCCAACAATAGGCAAGCTTACTCTCCAGTCCTTGTAGGCCCCATTCCCCTCATTGTGTCTTTTGGAGGTAGAATCTTCGTGCTCAATAAAAAAGAGCAGTAACCATTCTAGATGTTTTAAACAGGAAGGGATGTCACTTACAGAATCAGATACTTTAAAAACTGTTGGAAGCCAGGCACGGTGGCATACACTTGTGATCCCAATGGCTCAGGAGGCTGAGTCAGGAGGATGGCAAGTTCAAACCCAGCCTCAGCAACTTAGTGAGGCCCTAAGCAACTCAGCAAGACCCTATCTCTCTAATAAAATATAAAAAAAGAGCTGGCGATGTGTCTCTGTGGTTAAGTGCCCCTGGTTCAATCCCTGATTCCCAAAACAAACAAACAAAAAAAGTGTCAGAGGCTATCAGCCAGCAGCTTGGGAAACTGAGGCAGAAGGATCATAGTCTAAAGCCTGCCTTAGCAATTCAGCAAGTCCATAAGCAATTTAATGAGGCCCTAAGCAACTTGGTAAGACCCTGTTTCAAAACAAACAAACAAACAAACAAACAAACAAAGGGCTGAGGATGGCTCAGTGGTTAAGCACCCCTGATTTCAATCCCTGGTACCTGCCCCCCACCAAAAAAAAGAAAACATGCTGGAAAGACTAAAGAAACAAAAGGCAGGGAAGCAGGTGTTAGTTAGCAGGTTCATCATGGCAGCTGAGACCAGCTCAGGAAACTGCCTTGAGAAACCCCTTGTTTCCTGGTCAGGACCCCTCACAGCGGTTACACCCCTAACAGCAAGAGCAGGGTGCCTCCTCGGGAAGCCTGGGGCTGCAGCAGAGCCTCAGAGGGTCTATGCTCCTCACAGTACCCCTGCTCCTGGCTTCTGCATTTCTTTGCTTTTCAAATAACTCATGAGTACCTGTCCTTGGCAGAATGAAAGTCCTAGAACCCTGGCGGCAAGGGGACCTGGGAAATGTAGTACCCAGGCATCCTAGGAAAGCAGCCATTAATGGTGGTGGAAGATAAAAAGAAGGAGAGAGGCTGGGGGTGTGGCTGGGTTGTAGAGGGCTTACCTCGCTCGCACAGGGCCCTGGTTCCATCCCCACATCCTAAGCACTGGGGGTGGGAAAGACAGTGGGGAGGGGAGAGAAAGCCCTATAAAGTCTCACACACCCCATCAAAAAAACCTTTATAAGTCAGGAATTCGGCTTTCTTAACTCGCTCTTCCTGTGGAAAGCCCCTGCCCTGCCCATTGTCTGGTGTTTCTCAGTCATTTGTCCACAGGCCAACTGCATACCACCCAAACCTATCAAAAAGTATTCTCTGGAGGTGACCTTATAGGGACTTTAAGTACATTTACTACCCAAACTAGTGGCAGTCCATGCTGTCTCTGAGAGGCTTTCCTTTTCTTTTGATGGTAAAGCTCAAGTTTCAGAAGTGTATTGTTTGGTGCAAAGTCCCCGAACTCACTGAGCATGTGTCTGCCCACTCGGGGGCTCTGCCCAGAGCAGCAACTTGAGTGGTAAGTGTGTATATGTGTGTGTGTGTGTGTGTGTGTGTGTGTGTGTGTGCATACAAAGCAGGAAGTGCTGGCTGCTGTCTCTCCCTCTGTCTAAAGACAGACACACGGTTCACAGTAGGGTCCCAGCTGCTACCTAGTCACTCACAATTCATATCTTCTGTGTAAATTATGAATCACTCTATATACCATAACAGAGCAAAAAAAAATGAGCTGAGTTACAAACTAGATGTTATTAAAGACCCAGAGATTATGGAAGAATTATAAAGAAAAGCATACTCTTTTAATTCTCAAGCTGAATCATTTTTCAGGACATGAAATTAAAATTTAAAATTGTAACAACAACAACAAAAATAGAGGCATTTTATCCTACCCACCAAAAGAGAGTAAGTAAAAAAATGGATCTTAAAAATTCTTGAGCGTAGACCTGGATAAATAAAGAAGAGGTAATGTGCAAGGCCTTGGTAGCCTTACACAGAAATCACCTACCTTCTCCAGGTATAGTGAAACAGGTCTGTAATCCCTGCAATGAGGGAGGCTGAGGCAGGAGGATCAAATGCTTGAGGCCAGCTTTGGAAACTTACCAAGTCCCTATCTCAAAATTAAAAATAAGTGCTCGCTTCGGCAGCACATATACTAAAATTGGAACGATACAGAGAAGATTAGCATGGCCCCTGCGCAAGGATGACACGCAAATTCGTGAAGCATTCCATATTTTTTGTTGGAAAGCAGTATGGAGATTCCTGGGAAAGCTGGGAATGGATCCACCATTTGACCCAGCTATCGCACTTCTCGGACTATTCCCTGAGGACCTTAAAAGAGCGCACTATAGGGATATGGCTGCATCAATGATTATAGTGGCACAATTCACAATAGCTAGACTGTGGAACCAACCTAGATGCCCCTCAATAGATGAATGGATAAAAAAATGTGGCATCTATACACAATGGAGTATTATGCAGCACTAAGAAATGACAAAATCATAGAATTTGCAGGGAAATGGATGGCATTAGAGCAGATTATGCTAAGCGAAGCTAGCCAAGCCCTAAAAAACAAATGCCAAATGTCTGCTTTGATATAAAGAGAGCAACTAAGAACAGAACAGGAAGGAAGAGCATGAGGAAAAGACTACAGTAAACAAAGACGAATGGGGGGAGAGAAAGGGAGAGAGAAGGGAAAGCATATGGAAATGGTAGGAGACCTTCAATGATACATAAAATTATAAGAGGATATGAGGGGCAAAGGGAAAAAAAAAGGGAGAGAATTGAACAACAGCAGAGGAGGTAGAGAGGGAAGATGGGAGGGGAGGGGAGGGGAGGGGAGGGGGGATAGTAGGGGATAGGAAAGGTAGCAGAATACAACAGTCACTAATATGTAAAAATGTGAATATGTAACAGATGTGATTCTGCAATCTGTATTTGGGGTGAAAATGGGAGTTCAAAACCCAATTTGAGTCAAATGTATGAAAGATGATATATCATGAGCTCTGTAATGTTTTAAATAATCAATAAAAAAATAAAATAAAATAAAATAAAATGAACTGGGGATGTGGCTCAGAGGTGAAGTGCCCCTGGGGTCCATCCCTAGTACAAAATAAATAAATAAGGAAAGAAAGAGAGAGAGAGAGAGGGAAGTTGCCTAACTTCTTGCATTTAAAAACTTGTACTTTCCCCAGTCAGTGAGCATGAAGCTTGGGTAGTGATTCCCAGTCCTGGGAGCTCATGCAGCTGCCTAGACCCAGGGTTTCCCCCAGATAGTTTCTTTTGTTCAGCTGGTTTTTATTGGTGTTGTTTAAAGTTTCTTAGGTGATTCTGTGGACAACCAGTATTGAAAGACCTCTGGTTTAGAAGTTACAAAAAAAAAAAAAAAAAAGCATCTAAATGAAAAATGCCACTCACTGTTGTTTAGATAAAATAGGTCTCTTAATCATTTTCCTATTACTACTTCACTGCAGGTACAACTCCTAGAAATAACCTGGTGACTCTTTCTGGTGTCATCACCCTGGTGCCAATTAAAGCTGTTTTCACGGGGCCTCTAACTACCACCTGTTGGTCTCCTTTCAATAGTCCAGGATTACAACTGATCTCTGTGACTTTCCTTAGTAAACAGCAAGTGTGCCCATTAGAGTTATTGTCTCTCCTGGTTGTTCGTTTCTAAATGTATTCTGCATACAACCTCTTTCCTTTCTCCTCTCTTTTCTTGGCTCAGAACAGAGTGGGTTTTGTTGGTTGCTGTTGTGTTGCTTTTGGGGAGGAGTTCTCTCTCTGTTACCCAGGCTGGCCTTGAACTCCTGGGCTCAAGTAATCCTCTGCCTCAGCCTCCCCAGCAGTTGTGGGACTACAGGTGTGTAGTCCAACTGAACTAAGCATTTTGGAAGAAATTGTTTGAAAGAAATATTTGTCTGAATTTGTACTTGGTTGCCACAAAGGTAAGTCACAACCCTAGAGAGAAAGACTCAGCAGTAGAGAAACCAGCTCAATGGAAGTGAGTCCTCAGATGTCCCTACCAGAGCACATTTCCATCCAATAGGTAAGCGACTGCTTCTGTTCTAAATAAATTGTCTTCTTTCTATAACATGCAACATTTTAAAGTGTGACATAATGTTTAGTCATAGAATAAGAAAACACTGTGACCACCGGTTTGGTATTTAAGATATGAATATGAACAAGGGCACTCATAGCTGTTTTCCATCGTCTTCTGTTCACTGTCTACAAAGTGGATAAATGACTCAAGTAGTCAGTGCATCATGATTGGCCTAGTGTAGTTGTAGTTATGCTTAAAATGCCCCAGAGGCACCTTGAACACAGAGACACCAAACTTTTAGCAATCCTGTGTTTGTAGAGTCTCTGGGCTCCAGGAGATGTGCATGCCAACCCTTTGGAATTGATTCCGGTGCCACAGCTGCGACTTTCTGCTCTTGTTCTGGGAGACAAGTCTGTGTATCCTGCCCAGCCTCCCTGGGTGATTGCTTGTCTCCCCCCTAACCCCCCTGCACTTCCCCACCCTAACCCACCCGACATCTGGATCTTTAGATGCACAAGTTGTTCTTGAATTCACCATCCTCCTGCCTCAGCCTTCTGAGGAGCTGGGATTACAGGTGTGGCCACCACACCCGCTTGATGGCACATTTTTCAAGCTGATTCAGTCAGCCTTTGTGGCAGTTTTGTGAGTTTTAACATCTTTTCAGTCAATGGCTTTTCTTAAATGGACCAGAGTTTTTCCTTGTTTGTAGTAAGAATCCCAACTACTACTACTGTCGTTCTTATTCCATCTAAATTTCAAACTCACACCAGGGTCTCTATCAGGCAACCTGGTCTCTGCCCACCTCCCAGGTCTCAGCTCATCCTTTGTCCTCCCTGCTGCACCCACCTGACTATTTTTCATCTCCCCACATTCAGTCTTGCTCTAATCAGCCCCTACCCAGAGATTGATCACCTTCTGCCTGCAACCAGCATCTCTCAGACCTTCTCCTGGCTTCCCCTACTCAGCACACATTGCCAGGGCTGGGGATGTAGCTCAGTGACTTCTTGCCTAGCATCCTTGAAGCCCTGAGTTCTATCCACAGCACCGACACCCCCTGAAAAAAGAAAACTCCAAACCAAAAATCATTGTCCTATTTGTTCTGTAAAAGGTACCCTGGTTTGAAATTAAACACATGCACACTGTGTGTACATGTATCACCACTGATTAATGATGGGGCTATATTCTGAGAAATGTGTCATTAGGTGTTTGTGTTGTGTGAACATCATGGAATATACTTACCCAAACTGGAATAGCTGTGACTCCATAGGTAATATAATCTCATTAAATCACCACTGAATGTGTGGCCTGTACTTGACAGAAACAGTCCTTATGTCACTGGTTGCATGTACAAATGGGTGTGCTGTTTATTTTCTGCCTCCTTGACCCAAATGTCCTAACCACAAGGGCAGAGAATTTGTCCTTTTTTTTTAAACCTCTTAAGCATATCATGTAGTAAGTTGCCGCAGTCCAGCTGGGCAAATAACCAGGAGGTGACAAGCAACTTGAAGGTTGAAACGGGAACTACTTTATTGCAAGTGAACTCAGTGGGAACTGAGCGAGAATTCAAAGTAGCGGGCACTGGAGGTAGCAGGAGCCCCTTCTCTGCTGGTCAGCAGAGGTATATATACTTAACTAATTACACACAGCTTAACTCAATTAACATCATCTAGATACAGCAATCAGCCAATAAGGAATCCTCACCATCTTAATGGCTCGCTGGTGTTGCTTCACAAACCACTCCTCCTGGCAAAGTGCCAGACACCATCTTGACTTGATTTGCTTCCCCAACATCTCCTCCTTTTTGTTTTATTAAACAACAAGTATATGGCTTAGGGACTGTGCCTGTTTTAGGTTGTCCAATACTACATATGGTCCTTACCCATCATTGGATGGTCTGACCTCAAATCGTCACCCTCCTGTCTTAGGTTGGTCCATTGTAATTGGATCTTACCCATCTTTGACTACCGGCCCAACACACTTAGCCATACTTGTGGATAACAACCATAGTGGTTTTCACACCATAAACAACCTGTTACAAGCAGAAGGAGGAGGAGACAAAATGCCATGATATCAAGCCATTGACGGCTGCAAGTGAGAAACCCCTGGAAAAACTGTACCACCGATGACACTGTCAGCAAAGATACCCTGGTACTATTACAATTTGTTGTATTAGTTCATAATGCATATAAGTGATACACATTCCAGGTGAGTTCTGTAAGCAGCTCAAAGCAGAGAAGTCCATTAATATGTCTATTTCTTCTCAAAGCAAATCAACTGTTTGATTGAGCATTACTTGTTGAGTTACATTATTCATTGATGCATCAGTTTATACAGTTTGTGTAATAGCTATTCCAAAAGTTGTAGTGGCAGCCGCAAAACAGCAACAGCTGTGATGATGGTAGCTGTAATTCCGAAGTCTCATTTAGTTTTTCAGTAATACTGGAAATTCTTCTATTTTTGTCTTAAGGTAGGAATTCTGGCAATAATGGCTAAAGAAAATTGTGCAGCATTCCAGCAAGCATTAAGAAAAGAATTTTCTGAACAATTTAGTACATTATTCTGAACAGAATTATTAGATATAATGAAAATGAAAGGTGGAAGTAAACAAACAGATCTGTTAACCTCCTTTTTTGTTCACATATTAAAACAATACCCAATTTAAATTAAACTATTTAAATCATGTGAATAAAAGATATTTGGATCCAATTTTTTTGTGAGCGCTCCTGATATATGGACATACGCACATACAGACATACAACACATAACACAAGTGTGCACACATAACACAATAGTAAAGGCCTTGTAGCTTTTCACAGGTGAAATCTCCATTGCAATGTTTAAAAACACCACAGTTGATTAAAAAATAAAACTGATCAGAAAAACATTAACCTAGGTCTGTATGAGCTCACAAAATAAAATAGAAAAATTCTTCTTATAACTTGCATATGGGTTTGAAGGTATTCCCACAAGTAAGCCTCAAGGTTTTTTGCATTTGAAATAGGCCTTAATGGTGCTATTATTCATTAGCCTCCAGGTGTGAGAACCATTGTCGCAGATGTAAAGATAGCTAAGCTGGAGTTCTGGATATCAGCTGTTATGGATTTTGAGCCAAATCATCTTCTTTTTGGTCTGTAGAAATCACTTTAGTTAGTCTCTCTGGAATCCAAATCGGCTGCTGTTCTCCCTGTGGAAACACACAAACAGACCCCCGACTCCAGACAACCACTGGGTCAGGACCTTTCCATTGTCCAGTTAGAATATCCTTCCAAAGTACCTTTGGCTTATGTACATTTTTTGGACACATATGCCTTTCCGCAGCACTAAGTCCTGATGAATCCAAATTTAAAAATTTTAAAGTAAAAAGGGTTATGTTAAGTTTATCTTTGGGGGATTTATATCTTTTTGCTTTAGTAAGTACATTTTAATAGTTTGATGTGCTCTTACAACTATGCCTTGTCCCTCTGGATTGTATGGGATTCCTGTTATATGAGTAATGCCAAATGATGAGCAAAATTGTTTAAAAGAAGCAGAAGTATAGCCAGGGCCATTATCTGTTTTTAACTGTTTTGGAACACCCACAGTGGCAAAATTTTTTAAACAATGAGATATAATATCTTTAGTTTTTTCTCCGGTATGAAGGGAGCCCATTAAATATCCGAAAGAAGTATCAGCTGTAACATGTAGATATTTTAATTTTCCAAATTCTGGCAAGTGTGTGACATCCATTTGCCATATATGATTAGGTATCAGTCCTCTAGGATTTATTCCAAGATTAACTTGTGGTAAAAAGGTCACACAGTTTTGACATTGTTTTATTATATGTCTAGCTTGTTCCTTAGTTATTTTAAAATGCTTTCGTAAAGTATTATTATTAACATGGAAGGATTTGTGAAAATTTGTAGCTTCTTCTAGTACAGAAAAAATATGTATGTCATGTGTTGTTTTATCTGCTAAATCATTGCCCAAACTAAGGGCTCCAGGCAATCCTGTATGTGCCCTGATATGTCCTATAAAGAATGGATCTTTTCTGTCCCAGATTAGAGTTTGTATAGCAGAAAACAAAGAGAAAACGGTAGAGGAAGGGGAAATCCTACCAGCATCTTCAAGGGAATTTATAGCATTAACTATATACAAACTGTCAGAAAATAAATAAAATACAGAATCTTTAAACATTACAAACACTTGTAATACTGCATTAAGCTCTACATTTTGAGCTGATTGTTTGGGTACTAAAAATGTAAACGCTTGATCAGGGGTAATTACTGCTGCTGTACCATTATTTGATCCATCAGAAAATATATTTGGAGCATTCATGATACTTGTTTTTCTTGTCATTTTTGGAAAAACTACAGGATGCAAGGACCAAAAAGACAAGAAAGGATTAGATGATAAGTGGTTATCAAATGAACAAATAGATTTCCACATAATTATTGCCCAAGTATTTAACTCATTAGCTAACTCCTTAATTTGATCCATAGTATATGGAGTGATGATTTTATTAGGAGAAATTCCAAACACTCCCTTTGCTGCTTTTATTCCTTTGAGTATTAATTGTCCTATAGCCTCAGGATACCTAGTAAGAATATCGTTAGAAGAATAAGATAAATGTATCCATAATAATGGACCTTCTTGCCAAAATACTCCTGTAGGAATATTTTTTTGTTGGTAGTACAATAAATAATAAAGGCAAACATATCAATTCTATCCAAATGCATATTTTCCATATATGTTTCAATGAATTTTAATGTCATTCTTGCTTCAGGTGTTAACATTCGGGGTGAATTTGGATCCGATGGACCTTTTAGAATATCAAATAAAGGTCCTAACTCTCCTGTTGGTATGCTTAGATAAGGCCTTATCCAATTTATGTCTCCCAATAACTTTTGAAAGTCGTTAAGTGATTTAAGTTGATCTACTCATATTTGAATTTTTGGTGGACGGACCATTGAGGATAATAGAACTCCTAAATAATTAATTGGAAAATTTAATTGTACTTTATCTATTGCTATCTCTAGATTATAATTTTTTAATAAGTTTGTAAGTGTGGCATAACATTCTAGCAATCTGTTTTTATCTTTGTGTGCTAATAATACATTGTCCATATAGTGAAATATTTGTAGTTCAGGATTTTGATTTCTAAGTGGCTGGATTGCTTTGTTAACATAAATTTGACACATAGTTGGGCTGTTAGCCATCCCTTGAGGGAGTACTTTCCATTCATATCTCTGATCAGGACCTTCATGATTCAGCGCAGTGACAGTAAATGCAAAACATGGACTATCCTCAGGATGAATTGGAATTGAAAAAAAAAACAATCTTTAATATCTATAACTAACACATACCAGGTTTTTGGCAAAGCAGACAATTGAGGAATCCCCGATTGAGCAGGTCCCATGATAACCATCTCATTATTAATGGCTCTTAAATCTTGCAATAATCTCCATTTACCAGATTTCTTTTTGATGACAAAAATGGGAGTATTATGGGGAGATACAGAAGGTTGTATATGTCCCTCCGCTAATTGTTGTTTGACCAGGTCATGGGCTGCTTGTATCTTTTCTTTAGTCAGGGGCCACTGAGGAACCCATACTGGCCTTTCTGATTTCCAAGTAATTTTGATTGTCTCAGTAACCCCTCTGAAAACCCAATCCATGTCTATCTGTTCCTTGATCTATTTGTATTGGTGCCACTATACCTTGTCCTTGTTCTCCTAATCCTTTTCCTTTCCTAAAACCTTGTCTAGCCATAATAGTGGGTGCATTTGAATTGATGTTATTTTTTAATGCTAATCCTAATTGATCTAGAACATCTCGTCCCCATAAATTTATAGGAAGATGATCCAATACATATGGCTGTATAGTTCCTTCACATCCTTCAGGATAATTCCAATCTAATACCATTGCACTTCTATGGGGATTAGTTGCCACTCCTAGGCCTTGAAGCATTTAAGTGGCTTGTTGTAACGGCCAATGTTTTGGCCATTCTTGACTAGAGATGATGCTAAGGTCTGCACCTGTATCAAGTAGCCCATTAAATTCATGTCCTTGAATATTTAGTTTTAGCATTGGGCGAGAATCTAAATTTAAAGACAGCATAGCCCAATCTACACCTGTGGAGCCTAATCCCCTGGAACCTCTTTCTATAGTACTACTGGAAAATTTATCATGCAGGCTGGGTATTATTAATAACTGTGCTATTCTATCTCCTGGTGAAATTACTGATATACCCCTTGGAGAACTGGCTATAATTTTTATTTCCCCTTCAAAATCAGGATCAATTACCCCAGGACTTATCATAAGTCCTTTTAGAGTAGAAGAACTGCGTCCTAATAATAAGCTTACTGTTCCTTGGGGAAGAGGTCCTTTTACCCCTGTGGGAATGATTTGAACTCCCATCTCTGGAGACTGAGAAGGGTGAGGGCCTTTCCTGCAGGCCTGGGTGGTAAGTGTGGCTCTGAGCAGCATCTAATGGGACCAGCTGGAGACCACTGGGCAGTCCTGCCTCAGATCCCAGGAAACTGGTAAAGTTGTAGGGTTCCACAGAATCTGGGAGACCAGGAAGTGCTGGTTTGAAGTTATAAGGATGTAGGCTTTCACTGAGTACAAAGGAAGCCTTATTTCAGATAGTGACATTTAATGACTGTGGCTACAGATCATGAACTTCCTCTGCCTCCACAGTGTTCAAGCAGAAGTAGGTGGGCTGTTGTGGAGGGGAGCCTCAGTACATGGGGTGTATGGTTCTCAGTCTCTTTCACTATGTGACATTGTTTCAGTCAAATATATGGTCCTGTGCATTTCCTTGAAGATGGATGGACAATACAAGCACTATTTTAAGAGCAAGCTCTGTATCTGTCACTTGATAGCACTGTATTTACATGGTGATGAGCATTTATCTTTACATTAACTTTGTATAATCTGTGCATCTGAAAAGACAGAAATCAGTCTCTTGATGTCACTGTTCTACATGCAAATTTTAGATCTTTCTTGTTTATTGCAGATGGAATCAGTTTCTGCATGCCTGTCCCTGACCTCACACTTCACACTCTCAGGTCTGTGTGGTATCTTCCTGTACATAGCTTCATCTTTGTGAGAGTCATGGCTACATTCTGCAGCATAGTAGGAGGCCGGTGTCAAAGAGCAGAATTATAACAAATTTAAAGATCTAACTGGATTTTATTTGTGATTCTAGAATCAGGCAACATTTCATTGTATAAAGACAAAATGACTGTTTTCATGAGCTGAGCAGAGGAGGCAGTCTTATGGACAAAAGTGGGTTGAAGACTATAGAAATAAGAACGGAAGAATGGGTTGATTGCTTCAGTTACTTTCCTTATAGAGTTAAAACAGATGGAACTTTATTTTATCATGCCAGCCCAAGTAAACTGGGCCTTTTTTGATTGGTTTCTGTGAATCTGTATTTAGAAAACTGGCACATTTCAGAGTTCAGTTTGATCACATGGCACCTAGCATGAGTGACTCAGTTCTCAGATTCTCATTTGGTTTGATAAGCTGGAGCCTACTGTAGAAGCTCAGTCCAAAATAATGATCTCCCATAAATTTTGTTTAACACTACTAAACATTTGAATGAATCAGTGCCCAGAACTTTATCTGGGCTATTAGATTATCTGTCCAGGAACTGTTAACCCAAAGATATGAGGCAGGCATAATACATCTCTGCAGAGTTATATTACATCAGGAATTGATTGCCCTTTCTTCACATCTTTCCTAGGCATTTATTGTTCTTTAAATGAAAGAGGAAGAAAATGTTGTTGACCCTTGTATTTAGGTCTGTGATAGACAAGTTTTAAATGCATAAAATACTCAAAACTGGGAGAATTATGTGGTTTTATTAATAAAATAAAAGTGCACATAGTGGTTTAGTAAATGTCAGCTAACATTTTTATTTTAATTGATAGTGGTGTTCCTTCTGTTACTTATTTTATTTGTATTTGTGTTTGTTTGCCACTAATTAAATAAAGGGTTCTAAGGGCAAGGACCTTAACTTATTACCTAAGATTGTTTTTGCCTCACTTCCTCTTAAAAGTTTATGTATGTGTTGACTAGGGTGGTGGTGGGGTCTGTTACATGTCTTCATGTGGCTCTGCTGTAAAGATGCAGGACTGTTCTTGGAATGGGAAGTTGAAGCTAAGATAATCAGAGAGGGGTGGGGTGGGGGAATTGCTGTTATTTGTGCTACTCATATGCTTTATACCAAAATTTTGTATTTAACATTTTAATAAGATATGTTTCTCTGAAGTTCATAGTGGCTAAATGTTCTATACAGTTTGAGAGTCTTGTAAGTACATAGAACTTAATGTGTGAATAGTTAGGATTTGAAGAGAATGTAGAATTTGAGCCTGGTTAAAGAGGTGGTTCTAGGGAATGAAGTACGGAACAGTCTTTCTGTAGAGAGCCTGTGTAAACTCTGTATGTGCTAGCTTCTGATTTCTGGAAAATTCAGAGGCTTAAGAGAGATGGCAAGGACCAAAATAGTAAACAAATCCAAATACAATCAGATTAGGAGAATATCGGTAGATTAACAGTCTTTTTGACACAACCTATTCTCAGGTTAAACATTTTCACATCACAAGATTCTTTATTTCATATTGACTCTAAATGTAGTGGATAAGTAAGACTATGGGCTTATTACTAGGGAAAACCTTAATATCATTGACCTTATAAAATGCCTTCTAGAACAAAATTAAATATTTTATGAGAAAAATTTAGTTGTCTTTTGTGTCACTGTGCAGAGAAACATAACCAGAAAGTAATTTGTATGCTTCGGAGGCGAATAGTTTGTAATGCAATTGGAATTTCCTGAACTCATGTTATTATTACAAACGGTCTGGTCCTTCCACCTTACTTTTAGAATTTTTTTTTTAATCAGGTGGTATTATCCTGGCTTGGCTTTGGTCTATGGTTGTTCCCTAAATTATGATTTAAGGTCAGGGTTAGTTGATAGCATTGTGCAGAAAATATAAGTACATCTTTGGTGGGATTTTTGAGGGAGTGTTTCCTTAAATATAAGTTTGTTCCTTCATTCATTCTTCTAATCAACAAATAGCTAGAAGGGAGGTGGGCCTTATTGTCTGATAGAGCATCACAAACACAAGACCAATTTAGAAATTACAGGGCAGGTGTGTTCTTGTTCCATAGGGGGGCACTGCCAGCACAATGTAGAGATTAAACCACAGATGTGAACAGAATTGGAATGATGGTGTTTCATGGAAATGTGCACCTCTGAGCTGGCAGTATTGTACCTCTTAGTAGAGATGTTGTGTTTCATACTTTATAACCTTGATCTATAACTTCAAAGGACTGATGCTTGTCACTTGGCAATGAGGCTACACACTTAAAAAGGGAAGTTAAATTCTTCAAGACCTTTGTGGTGCCTGACTTAGGTATGTTAGCAGCTGGATAAGAAAGGGGAGGGGAGCATCTTTATTTATCCAAAAGGAGACAGCCCAGTATAGTTAAAAACAGTGACTCTAGTTGGACAAACTTGTCCTGGCACTTCTTTTTCCCCCTGGCTGTGTGATCCTGGGCAAATCACCTTCTGTTCCTCAAGTTCTTCATTTTTAATGGAAGAACTTGCCTCTCAAGACTTAAGTTAAATGTATGTGAAATATTAGTATTATGATTGGTCCTGACTACAGCATTTACCAAATAATAGCTAATAACAAAAGTAATAATTCTAATAATAATAATAATAATAATAACAATCCAATAACAATAATAATAATCTAATAAAATTATTTATTTATTATTATATTAATTTATTATTAGATTATAATAATAATAATAATAATATTAATAACAACAACAACAAAAGTAATAATGGAAGAATTCCTAAACATCCAGAAAACATAGCCGGCATTGAACACTTTCCTCACTCTTAGGCACCATTAGCTAGTTGTAGCCACATTAGCTAGATAAAACCATCTCTAAAATAGGTTTTAATAGGGCTTATAGTGCTGGTTACTTTCAGAATCATCAAATCAGATCAGCTGATTAATGGAAGACAAATGAGGCCTGAGTAATCTAGGACCGTGTATTATTCTGTATTTATAAATAAGGTGATGATTTAATGCAGATTACCTAGGGAAAAGCTCCTTTTTCCTTTTACTCTGTGTAATCAAGAGCATGGTGTACAGCTGCTCCTAAGAATGAGAAAGAAAGATGTGTGATGCTTTTGATTTTAAATAAGCAAAATAGGATACGTGTAAAACAGAGTAGAATTGAACAAATATTCATTCTGAATTATCAAGATACTTTTGAAAGGATAGTGGCAGTCGGAACTATCTTCTCAAAATCTATTGAAATAAATAATTCATACATGTTCTTATAATTATTTCTAGTAGACTCGGGAGTGTATTAGGCTCTTTTTTTTTCTCCCTATGGAAATGGCAGTTTCTACTTTTTCTTGCCTGGCCTGCCTTTCCCAAACCTCAATCCTCTCTATCCTTAGATTCTCTGAAGCTATTTGACATATTCCAATACATTATTATTAGGCTGTCATGTTATCACTTTTTTGCATCTACCTTATAACATTAAAATTGCTTGCATGTATCTGACAGTTTTCTTTTTTAAAAAATATCTTTTATTTATTTATTTATTTTTATGTGGTGCTGAGGACTGAAGCCAGTGCCTTGCACATGCTAGGTAAGCACTCTACCGCTGAGCCACAACCCCAATCCCCTGTCAGTTATTTTCTTACTCAATTTTGTTTAAAGGGGCTGACTTATACAAGATGCTTGATAAAGTTTTGCTGAGTGAATTAATGCCTATTCACTAAATTTTTTTTATTTGTATTCATTCCAAGTAAACTATAACTCTGAGTAGGAAACCGCATTTTACGGTTCACTACCTAATACTATAGCACATAGGTAAACATTATTTGCCAGATTGCTGCATAGCCTGGCTGCTAATACCCAGTATCCTGGAAATATTTTTTTGGGTTCATTCAGCAGGTATAAAATCTTTACTACTTTATCCTTAGGTGTACTATTAAATATTTATGATATGATCCCTAAGGTGTTTATTAAGTTTAAATCTTATTGTGGGAAACATTACTACAAAGGCTCTCATCAGGTACAGGTCTTCCATCAGTGATCAATATTTGATTGATTCTGTAGGCAGTAACAAACCCTAAAATGCATGTTGTGGTTGAATAAAGGAATTGAGTGGTTCAGTTGAACGTATCTATAATATACCTTTAGCTCTTATTAACTATGAGTCCCTGAAGTTAATTTCAGAGTTTATTCCAGGATAGGGAGTTGAAATTGTACGGGAATTCATATACCATATCAGCTTCTTGCTTAAACCAATTAGAAAAGAACTGGTTCTGGGATTAAGACTCTTGTTAAAATTACTGAAATATGAAATTTTAATTTAAGGCTTTTTTGAAGACTTGAAAGCTTTTGCCTATTGGCATTTAATTTTGTTTTTATTTTTTTTCCTTTAGTTTTAATTTTGGTTGCTGTTACTACTGATATCTGAGCCAAAGTGGTGCTGCTAACTGAGGGAATCTCTGCAACCTGTAAGTCAACAATTACATGGTAAGAATGTGTGTCTTTACCTTTAAAGCCATTTCATTTCTATAACATTATAGTTTAGAAATTTTGTTGGAAATAGGATAGCATAATGTTTTTGAATATTTACTATTCAATTTTAACATATTTTAATATAATAGCATAACATTTTAGAGCTTTTTATCCTAATCGATAATTAGGACATTAAAAGAGAAAATATATAACTTGATATATTTATTTCATGTTAATTTTTTATGGCCTAGTAAACTGAGATCATATTTACTTCCCTATGTTCTTTGCTAGTTTGCTTTTTCTTTTCTGCAGTTTAGCCAATTCTTTGTTGTCTGAATCTTGCTAATAATAAATCTGTTTAAGAAGTCAAGATTTGGGCTGGGGATGTGGCTCAAGTGGTAGCGCGCTCGCCTGGCATGCGTGCGGCCCGAGTTCGATCCTCAGCACCACATACAAACAAAGATGTTGTGTCTGCCGAAAACTAAAAAATAAATATCAAAAAATTTTCTCTCTCTCTCTCTCTCTCTCTCACACACACATACAAAACAAGATGTCAAGATTTAAAAACAAACTAGTCAATTTTACTATAATTCACTCTGAACTGAGGTTGTGGTAATTCCAACTATAGCTAAAATGAGATTTTTAAAAATTATTTGTGGATTTCATTGATCTATATTGCTGTATTTATTTATTTTATTTATTTATTGTACCAGTAATTGAACCCGGGGCGCTTCATCACTGAGTCACATCCCAAGCCTTTTCTTATTTTTTATTTTGAGATGAGGTCTCATCAAGTTGATTAGGGCTTTGATAAATTGCTGACGCTGGCTTTGGACTTGGGATTCTTCACCCTTACCTCCCAAGTAACTGGATTACAGGTGTGCACATCCACACCCAGCTATATTGCTCCATCTTTGAGAGCAATATCTTTGAGAGATAAGTGAGGAGTAATGAGACATTTGAGAATAGTAGGGCAAGTCATTCCCTTCAGCTCCAACTTCTCCATGTGCAAAATAATATCATTTGTCTTGCCTACATATAGAGTTGTAGTAATCAAATGAGATGCTACATGTGGAATACTTTTATTTATTTTTTTTCTTTTTAAAGTGAAGGGAACGAATAACAAGTCTTTTGTTTTGAGACACAGTTGAGAAAAAACATGTTAGTAGAAAGGATGCCATACAAGAAGCTGAATGACTCTAATTTGGGCATGTCGTTATAGTTATTTAACGTAGGAAAATTGAGTTTGATTTCTCTTCTTTCTCTTTAGAGGTATTTTTTAAAGAAATATATCTATGTTCTCTACTACAGTAGAATTAAGCTAGAAATCAGATTCAGATAATTGGGAAATCCCCAGGTATTTCAAAATAATCATCATATTCTGAAAACTCATAGGCCAAAGAATAAGTCATAAAGGAATAAAAAAAATGAAAATGAAAACACAGCATATCAAACTCTGAGAGATACACCTAAAGGACTACTCTTAGGTGAAATTTACAGTGTTAAATGCTTATATTAGAAAAGTTTTGAAGCAGTCATCTAAGCTTTTACCTTAAGAAACTAAAAACTAAAGAACAAATTAGACCCAGAAAAAGAAGAGGAAGGAACTGGCAGAGAGTAAAGTCAATGAAATGGAAAACAACAACAAAAAATGTGGATTTAAAAAAATTCAGTGAGGGGCTGGGGTTATAACTCAGTGGTAGACCACTTTCCTAGCATGAGTGAGGTACTGGGTTCGATCCTCAGTACCACATGAAAATAAATAAGGGGCTAGGATTGTGGCTTAGTGGTAGAGCGCTCACCTAGAACATGCAAGGCCCTGTGTTTGATCCTCAGCACCACATAAAAATAAATAAAATAAAGGTATTGTGTTCATCTATAACTAAAAAATTATATTTAAAAAAGGAGGAGTTTTTTAAAAAAGGTAGTGAAACCAAATTGGTTATTTGATACAGAGTAAAATTGATAAGCCTCTAATCAGACTAATAAGGAACAAAGAAACAGAAAACAGAAATTCCTATTACCAGAAAAGAAAGTGACACATCACTACAGATTCTATAGATATTATAAGGACAATAAAGGGATATTATCTTGTAATGCATTCGATAACTTAGATAAATGGGCAGATTCCATCAAAGACACAAACTTCCAGGGGCTGGGGTGGTGCCTCCGGATAGAGCTCTTGCCTAACATGTGTGAGGCACCGAGTTTGATTCTCAGCCCCACATATAAATAAATAAAATAAAGGTCCATGTACAACTAAAAATTATTGGGAGAAAAAAAAAAGATACAAACTTCCAAATTGCTGTTAAGAAAACATGGATAAATCTCTATTAAGGAAGTTGAACTTGTACTTTAAAACTCTCCTACAAAGAAAGCTCTAAGGTTACATGGCTTAACTGGTGAATTCTGCCCACCTTTGATACTAGTTAAGCACAAACTCTTCAAAAAAATGGAAGGGAGAGAACATAATGTTATTTTAAAAGACCAGTATTATCCTGATACAAAAAAATATGTTATTTAATAAAATATTAGTAAATTGAATACAGTTAATGTTACTAAACTAAGTCTAGCTGCTCACCTAACAGCAGGGTAATTAAGTCAAGAGACAAAGTGTTAAGGCAAGGAAGGCAAATTTATTTTGAAAGTCAGCTAAAGGAGAAGATAGAAGACTCTTGTCACAAAGCCCATCTCTATAGAAGCTGATGTAGGGTGCTTTTTGCAGGTGCTTTATAGGTATCTTCCCATAGAGGGTGGGCCAGATACTTGCTATCTAATCCTTCTTGCCTAGTCATGAAATGTTTTTAAGTTCTTCAGATCTCAAAAACAGATATCATTTTTTCCTCAGGCTAATTCTGTCACAAATTATTTATGTGTTACACATTGTATAAGCTAGAGGCTGGGTAGTTTCCTAAAGGCCATCTTGTTGATTGCCAAATTACCAATAATGAAAGAAAACATCCTTAATGCTTGGTCTCATTAGTTATATACTACAAACTTCTGGTAATGAATAAAACATCCTGAATGCTAAATTTCATTAATATGAAAAGGATAATCCATCCTGGGTAAGTGCCATTTATTTTATAAGTGAAAGATTGGTTCAGTATTTGAAAATTGTAGTTCAAAATATTAACAGAATGAACAACAGAATTTTAAAAAACTGTATGGTCATCTTCATAAATGCAAGGGAAAAGGCATATAACAATACTCATTATCCATTCATGATAAAGCTTAGAAAGATAGGAATAGAAGGCAAACTCTCACAAACTTAAAAATAGGAGCTTTCTCAACTTCATATATCAAGAGATCTATGTAAAACTGTAGCTAATATTGTAATTATTGGTAAAAGACTAATGCTTTCACCTAACATGAGGTGCAAAGCAAGGGTGGTCACTATCATTACTATCCAATATAGTACTGTTAATATAATAAAGCAAGAGAAAGAAATGGCATTCTGTTAAGGAAAGACAAATAACAAATCAAAGTCACAATTCACTTAGCAAGGAAGTCTAGGAAATGTTGATTTAGACTTTAAGTCTCATGTAAGGAGGCACACAGAAGGAGTTGGGAATTGATGCTGAATGCTACAGTTACCAATCAGTCAGGGGTTCTTTTGCTTGGTTTGGATGGAAATCATGAAAAGGTAAAGTGCATCTCCCTTAGTGTTAGCAGCTCTGAGTGCCAGCATCCCTTTACCCTTAGAGTAATCTTATCCTCAAGGTGTTAATAGCTGTCCCAGCCACTCCTGGCAGTGCCTTTGCAACCAGGGTAGTATCCCCTGGCAGCTTACGGGAGCACATCTAGTGATCAGAGCTAGCAGCTTCTAGCTGTGTTTTCTCACCTCCTCCACAGCTCTCCATTGCTCTCTAGAGCTTTAAGCAGCTCTCTCTGTTAGGCATTCTATAGGGCTAGTAGACCTTGTTACCAGCTTTTAATGCAAGCAGTTCAATCTATTTTTTACCCCAAATCGAAATCATGCACAGTAGTAGAACCATCTCAACAAGGCTTTATTGGAAACTATACTCCAGCATAGGGAGTCCATACACAGGATGCAGGTCTCAGACTGGCCTGATGAGGAAGTCTGCTTTTTAGCCAAATAGGGGTAGGGTAACACACGTGCACAGTCTCCTGTTGGCTGACCTGCTTAGTCAGGCCAGCCTGCACAGGTATATTAGGCTCACTTGTTCTGGCTGTTGTGGGCTGGAGAGGTGCTCCTTTTCTGCCAGTATGGGGGCAGCTGAAGGTGGGTGGAGGCATCCAAAGTGGCTACAGGTTGGAGACCTCCTGGATGACTAACTGTAAGTTGTCTGAAGCTGCTATAGCTGAAGCCACATCTCCTGGAACCTCTTCAGGACAGCTGAGCCTGCAGCCATCCTGATGACAGTGGGGTTGGACCACTGAAGAAGTAGCTGTTTGATTGACAGCCCCATGGCTTATGTAGTAGTGGCAGGGCTGAAAGTCTGATGGGACCTCAGGAGCAGTGGCAGCATTCATTATAACCCAGTTAGATGAAGCAGCAGCCCCCAATCTCTACCTTACCAAGCCAACCATCTGTCCTCCTTCCAGGGCAGTGAGAATCCAGAGGATGGGCTACTGTAGCTCTCATTGGAACAGATCCAGTGGGGCATGATGGTTTCCCTGGTAACCAGGAGAGCTGTGACAGCTTTTCTGGCACTTGCATAATTGGGTTAGATTGTGCTTTCATGGCTAGTCATGCCTCCATTTGATGGACAGGCCCTGTTGCATTTGCAGAAGCTTTGGTGCTAAGTCCCAGTAACTCCCTCTGATGAGAATCCAGGAGTGGGGCCATTGATACTAGTTCACCTGGGCTTGGGGGCCCCATCTGTACCCATCTGTACCCCAGTATGGCCCTATCTGTACCCAACCTAGGGCTGCTGCCTGTTTGTGTACCAGGGTAGCATCAGCTGCAGTTATGAATAGGGCAAGGATTTGACAGTTGTCAGTCAAATACCTGGGTAGTTGTTCACTTCCACCAGCTCAGGGCTTGTCTGTCATTAGCAAAAAGTCAAGTCAGAAAGGAAGTTCCTTTGGGGAGGGTCAGTTGTGCTTATTCTTGCTCTCCAGCAGACCCTTCCCACTTTTTTTTAAAAAATGGACACAATATCTGTCTTTATTTTATTTATTTTTATGTGATCATGAGGATTGAACCCAGTGCCTCACTTGTGGGAGGCAAGATCTCTACCACTGAGTTGTATCCCCAGCTCCCTCCTGACTTTTGATCTGAATCTGAAAGTCCTAAAAGCACTACAACATTTTTATCACTGTGGTTTTAAATTGGTATTTCCTTTAAAGTTAAAAGTGGGCATCATCTGGAGGAAAAGTTTCATTTAGCATTTTCTTCTTTATGCTAATGTAACTGAGAAAATTGTGTATAGTCCTTCAAAGGTATGCATTGGTTTAAATTCCATTAAATAGCTTTTGCTTTTAACTTAAAGAGGATTGCTAAAACAATGTTAAAATGTCCTCTTAAATTGTAAGATGGCAAACAAATTTGTTAAATATATTACAGTCATCGTTTAGCTTCAGATGAGTTAAAATTTAATGAAGGTTTTGTAGCTGAGTAGAATGCTTAGAAATTTAAACAAATACATGTTTTAATAATTGTGTGACTTTCTTTTTTCTTTTTTTGGTACTGGGAATTGAACCCAGAGGCATGTAACCACTGAACCATATTCCCAGTCCTTTTTAATATTTTATTTAGAGACAGGGTCTTACTGAGTTGCTTAGCGCCTTGCTACATTGATGAGGCTGGCTTTGAACTCACAATCCTCCTACCTCAGCTTCTTGAGCCATTAGGATTACAGGTGTGTGCCACCCACCTGGGTATGACTTACTTTTTTAATGACATATTATATACCTTACCTTTGTTCCAAGAAGATCTTTGCTGCAGAAACAGCATAAGACTTTGATGTTTGATAGAGCTGATTTTGAATATAGGTTCTTTAATTTACTAGTTACATTAATTTGGGTAAGCTAGGTAACCTATTTGAATTTTGTTTCTTTATCTGTTAAATGGGTGCAATACGAGACTAAAGTTGTAGTGAGATATAAATGATACAATGTATATAAAATGTTTATGTGAAATGTTCTCCTATTTCATTATTTAACTAATTCATTACCATTAGCTTTATGATTTTGATATTTTAACTGATTTTCTATAGTTAGCCCCCTTGACTAATGCTTTTTGATGGTGATCCCACTGTTATTCAGTGGAATTTGTTCAGAAGAATGGAGCTGATTGGATGCTAAAGTTGGATGTTTGAGAAGAAGTACATAGTTTGTACACTTGAGATATTTTATGGTTTAGTATTTCTCTTCCTGCTTTTGATGGCTTAGAGAATTAGGAATATTTATTTAAAATAACCATTTAACTATTTTAAAAACTTTATTTCATGAGTGCAGTTTTAGTTGCCAGAAATAATGCTATCATAAAGCTTTTTGTTATAAAAAATAGAAACTCAAGGTTGGTAGCATTCACACTGGGAACTGCCAAGTGAATTACACAAATTTACTACTTTTTTAACCTTATCCTGTTTTATTTTGTCCATGCATATAAAATTGTAAATTTTTGACCAACATTAATGAACAACAGTGGTGATTTGGGGGTTGGGGTGTAGTTCAGTGGTAGAGCTTGTACTTAGCATGCCTGAGGCCCTCATTTCAATCCTACCATTGAAAGAAAAGTCATCTCCTATAATTCAGTTTCATAATTGGGGTATGGCGACAATGTTTTCTTTACCTACTTGGCAAACTGTCCAATTTTGTATTTTATAATTCTTTGTTTTCCTTTGGAATTCAGATTTATTTTGGGTTTTGGGTTTTTGGCATTTTGGGTTTTCTTTTGTGATTTACATAGTCAATGTCATTTTCAAGTAATTGATACCCAAAAGTTAGAGAAAAATATGTGATAAATATATCATTCTTAACCAAAAGAGTTAATGCTAATGACAAGACTTATAATTTTATGGTTAACTACCTAATTAGAAACAAAAAATAGATGTTTTTGAGAATTAATTGGATTGGAAGAGGTCATAGGGCTTTATAAGTCCGAATATCTAAATATCTAATAAAAATTGGGAATTTTTCAAATTCTTTGAAGTAAGTATTTTTCAGAAAGTCAGATCTCTCTAGCAAGTGTTAAAATACTTTCAATGGTTTTAGCATTAGAATATTTATTGATGTATTTTAATTGTAAAAATAATGCAGCTCTAGCTAAATTTTGTGTTTGTAAAATGCTTTTAAGTTGTGTTTTTATTATATCTTGAATAAGGAGCTAATGATTTTATTTAAAAGCATTAATCTGACAAATATTTAGTGTACATTGTAAATAATAATAATGTAGTGAATCACTTATGAGCTTTTCATATACTTCACAGTATGATTACAGACTGATTATAATGTTGATAAGTAGCTTCTTCCTTTTCCTATGCTATTAATAAGAAAAGGAAGGTAGTTAAAAATTTTAATTTGTAAGGCAAACATTTATTTTTTGAATACCATATAGTATTTATATTCCACTTTATAACTTTTAGGGGGATTTTAGATGTTTTATCTCATTGCAGCCCTTTCAGATAGCCAGATAAATTATTGTTTCTATATTTTAAATAAGGACTTGAGGTTCATCAGGGTCTTAAATGGCTTACCCCAGGCAGTTATAGCTCCTGAAGAATCTTGAGGCTTCTTCCTGTATTACCATCTGCTTATTTGACCACTGGGCTGGATTTCCAGGCCTCTTACAGAGGAGCTGTTTAGGGATCAGGCTGTTTTAAGACATATATTCTGTAAATTGTTAGAACAAATTCTTTTCAGATGAGGGAATTCTGTATAAAGAGGAAGACTTTTGTTAGGAATTTGGTTAGCATTTCTTTTTATTGTTCTTGTCATATCCTTTAACTGTGGCCCCATGTATGTACACTTGGAGATGTGCCTAATTGCTAAATTTATCTTTCAGGTTTGTTTTTTGTATCATAATATCTAGTGTGGTGTCTGGCGAATAGTAACCTTTTTACTTGGCCTTCATGTTAGCATGGAAAAATTAAATAAATGTACATTTATCTTCTAATTTTCACTCAGGAATACCTCCACTGATTGAATTTTAAGACTTTTTATTGAGGCATAATTGATTTACAATAAACTGTGCTTATTTAAAATGTACCATTTGATAAGCTTTGAAATGTATATACAGTGCCAGTCTGACTAGGAGTCTTTGCTCAGTTAATGACAGAAATGAAGAAAAGGCAAAGCAGTACCACCCAAAAGAGGCTTTTCTGGGGCTTATGCTTTCTGAGCACAAGGAAAACAGTACATGGCATAGGGCTCTGGGACTGGCTTCCTGAGGATGTAGTGAGTGAAGCTTATATAGCCAAAAAAGATGGTCTCACAGAGGCACACAGTCTGTTGTTACACATTTCTACACTTGTTTAGTCGGATCTTTGCTGTGGGTACCAGGAGTTGTACTTGACATGGTGATCTATTCATGTGCTCTTGGCTCCCAAGAGATGATGGAGGTGCTTACTACTGTTATCCCTGGAGGCTGCAGGAAAATCCCTTTATGATTCATATGCTGGGTCTTAGCAGTGGTAGCAGAAGCTCTCTTAGTGGCAGCAGTTTGGCTGGAAGGGAGACTGTGGAGGGTGGGGGGGCTGCCTTGCAGAGTCAAGTGTCCAAGCTGGGCTGGAGGCAGGTGCACTGGGACTTGTCCAGTTCTGGACAGACATGCTCTGTGGGGCCAGAGGGACTTGTGATCATTACCTTCCTCTGCACTTGCTGGCACAAGTTGTTGCCACAGCTGGTTGCTGAGCAGGAAGATGGTCAGGACCCCATTGCAGGTCCACAGGGAGGACAAACTTTTCCAAAGTGATTGCATGGCACATGAGAGTACCATTTTCTACACATCCTCATCAATATTTGATATGGTCATTATTTTTAAGTTTGGTTATTCTAATAGTTATACAGTGATATCTTGTGACTTTGATTTTCTCTGTGTGAGGACTATTACTGGTGTTGAGCATCTTTCATATGTTTATGTGCCGCCTATGGGTCCTCTTTGGAAAAGCATCTGTTCAAAGCTTTTGCTCACTTAAAAAGTAGTTTTTAAAATTGAGCTTTGACAGCTCTTATGTATTTTCGGTATAAGACTATTTCAAGAGTTATGATTTTTACTTTTCATTTTATTACCCCCTCCCCCACACCCATCTTTTTACCTCAGAAAGGAATTCTTGGGAGAGAGATGGTTAAAAAAAAAAGTTAGAAATTAAAAAAAAAGACTGTCATTAATACCATTCACACCTAAAGACTGAATTTTATCTGTTGTGAAAATGAACTTCTCTCACTACACAGAAGTAATAAATATGGTAGTCAGTTTTGTATTTAGAAATGTATTGGTAGCAGGGATGTTTTCATAATTTTCAGAGATTATGCATTCTTCATGAATACTTTTGTATTGCTGCTTGCAAATATGCATTTCCAAACTTGAAATATAGGTGTGAACAGTGTGTACCAGTTTAAAGCTTTCACTTCATTTGTGTTTTTTTTTAATTAAGGATTTAGATGTTCCCCCAATTAAAAACTGGTTTTAAATATTGGACATAATATCAGTTTTAATACCTGCTTTGCATTTTCACACATGGTCAGCTGGAACCCCCACCATAATTAAGCTTCTTGTCAGCAATATCTTACAAAGGGTATCAGTGGGATTTCACAGGAGTTCTGTGGCGAGCTCAATGTGGTTTGAAGCTTCCTCTTTCTTATAAATGCCAGGTTTGCAGACAAAAGGTATGCAGATTCTGTCTCAAAGAGAGTTTGTTATAAAAAAATTTACTATCTCCGTTTTTAAAATTTTTTTGTAGTTGTAGGTGGACAAAATGCCTTCATTTTATTTGTTTATTTTTATATGATGCTGAGGATCAAACCGAGTGCCTTATGCATGCTAGGCAAGTGCTCTGCTGCTAAGCTACAGCCCCAGCCCCCTATCTCTGTTTTCCTTGGCAAAAACTTGTGAAACCTCTGTCTGACCTGAAATATAGGACAAAGAGTAACTGGAAAATAGCCACCCACTGTCACGTAACCACTCCATAGACTATAAATCTAAAAGAATTTCCAGACCTGGGATGCAGAGAATTTTAGGCCTTAGCCCCTCTGGACTGCTACAGTGTAATTAAACCTGCTTCCTGAAAATTCCTCTGGTATCCAGCCTCATCTGTCCCACATCAATAATTTCCCTTATGTTTAATTAATTCAAATGGTAATTAATTATTCAAAACCAGTAACTATTTATTGTGGGTTTATAATATAAGAAGTAAAATATATGGTAGCATAATACCAAACATGGAGGGAGAAAATAGAAATATAATGTGTGTATTAGTAAGGATTCTCCAGAACAAAAGAACCAATAGGATACAAGGTTATTTATAATGAGAATTGTCTCATGATTTATGCAAGCCAAGGAGTCCCATAACTAACCTGAGGTGAGAAGGCGGTTGTCGGTCTAAGTCTTGTAGTTTGAAGGTCTGAGGGCCAGGAGCTTCAATGTCCAAGGGCAGGAGAAGATGGCTGTCTCATGTCAAGAAGAGAGAATTTGACCTTCTTTCACCTTTTTGTTTTATTTGAGCTCTCAAAGAATTGGATGATGACCATCCACAATTGGTGAAGGCATATCTTCTTAAACTGTTCTGATTTCAGTGTTGCTCTCCCCATATACCCTCACACACATTCACCAGTAAGTAATAGCTTATCAGTCATGTGTGAACCCCTTAAATCTACCAAGTTGGCTTATAAAATTAATCACCAAACTCTTTTAAATTATGCTAGTAGTTCAGTATCCTTTGAGGGTAGATGTGACAAGTTAAAAATGTTGATTTTAAATTCTAAGGAGCCTCTTTGGGAAAAAAAAAGTGAAGAAAAGTCTTAAAGTGACATCATGAAAATAAATAAATAAGTAAAGCAGAAAAATAGCTTTTGGAACAAAGAACAGATGGCCTTAATAAAGAACCAATAGCAAAATGAAAGGTTCAAATTCAGTTGTATTAATAAGTACATTGAATGTTAATGACATAAGTACTCCAGATAAAAGTCAGAGATTAGAATATTGGATTGCTATCTCAATTAAACTTAATTGAAATATAAGATTAAAATAGAGAAAAAGTTATACACTACAAACACCAATCAAAAGGACTGATTATATTAATATCAAAGTAGACTTCAGGATAGGAGTTACTACCAGAGTAAATGGGACATCACCTCATTATAGTGGGGTTCTTTCACATAATCTTAAGTGTGTGGATACTTCAAAAACAGAGCTTGGAATACATAAACAGAAACTGCTAGAACTTAGAGAAGTTGATGAATACACAATTATTATTGACATCTTCATCTATTCTCTTAATAATTCATAGAATATGTACCCTGAAGATGAATTAAGGACCTAGAAGATAATCAATGACACTGTCAGCACAACGGAATGCATATTCTCTTGAAGGGCATGTGGAATTCATCAAGATTTTCTAGGCCATAAAGCAAATCTCAGCAGATTTAAAATAATTTAAATCATACAAAGCATGTCCTTTAAACACAATGAAATTAAAATGATAGCAACAGTAATATGTTTGTAAAAAATCACTGATTATTTGGGTTACCAAGATGAACCAACATATCACAGGATCTTCTGGATGGTTCATTGTGGACAAGAGTAGACATGGAAAAGGACATTTAGAGAACTTCATACTGTTGTAAACATGTTAGATACATGTTGGATTTTTTTTAACCTTTTCAGGGAAAAACAGTTGCAATTAAGTCATGCTATAATAGAATTGAAAAGTTTCACTACTGGGATTTTAAAAAAAGGATAAATAGCCAGGTGCAGTGTCACATGCCTATAATCTCTGTGGCTCAGGAGGATGAGGCAGGAAGATAGCAAATTCAACGCTAGCCTCAACAAAGTAGTGAGGCCTTGACAACTCTGTAAGATCCTATCTCTAAATAAAATACAAAAAAGTACTGGGGATGTGGCTCAGTAGTTAAGTGCCCCTGGGTTCAATACCTGGTTCCAAAAGAAAAAAAATGGATAAATGAATTATTGGGAGATAGGATAGTTGACTTAGAAGTAGAAAGCACATTGTTTTTTTTTTTCCTATTCTGTAATCATCTGACTTTAATTATAAGAGTATCATTTGGAGAAGTGAAATGCCAATCTTTAGGCAGTTAGTTGCATAACACATAACATTAAAGGAAAAATTTGGGTTTAATTGTGCAATAAGAATTAGAGGGAAAATATTAGTATTTTGTTTTATTAGTGAATAATATTAATTAAATTAGTAACATCAGTGTCTTTTTAAAATTTTTTTGTTTGGTTTTTTAGTTGTAGATGGACACAATACCTTTATTTAGTATTTTTTATGTGGTGCTGGGATTGAGCCCAGTGCCTCAGGTGTGCTCTACCACTGAGCCACAACCCCAGCCCAATATCAGTGTCTTATAGTGAACATTTTTCTTGGCCCAGCACACATATTCTTTTGTGC
Source organism: Spermophilus citellus (assembly GCF_964194105.1). Lineage (NCBI taxonomy): Eukaryota > Metazoa > Chordata > Mammalia > Rodentia > Sciuridae > Spermophilus > Spermophilus citellus. The sequence continues at coordinate 74,342,365 of NC_138182.1, read as the reverse complement.
GGGATCAGGGAAAATACTGGAGATTGTACCCAGAGGCACTCTACCATTGGGCTACATTGCCACTTCTTTCTATTTTTTATTTTGAGACTGAATATCATGGCTTCAAACTTGAGATCTTTCTGCTTCAGCTTCCTGAGTAGCTGGCATTACAAACATGCACTATGATGCCGAGCCTAGCATACATTTTCATATGAGTGTCTCCATAACCTATAAAGAAGATAGATGTGTAAGTGATATTACTCAGAGGGATTTATTGGGGGTATTTTGAGTAGACATTTTCTGATTTATATTCAACACTGTCTACCACATTTTTTGTGACTAATATCCTCAATATCTTTCTCATTCTTTGTTTGTTACCTTTCTTCTTTTAGGTTTTTTGCCTATACTGAGTCAACTATTGATATGTGTCACTATTTCTTCATTCAGAATACATTTCATGAGACTGTAACTTGTGGTGGTTGTTCCAGTAAGGAAGAGATGGCAGGAAACAAAGCTAGAAATTCTTCAGATTCCTCCCAAGTTACAATAAAAATTAGCTATTCAAGTTACTATAAATACATGAATATTGGATAAAGTATATCAAAATATATGTGTGTATCTGAGTATATTTTAAAACATTGCCATTCTTAAAAAAAATCAGGATGCTGATCCATAATATGCTGGGGGGTGGGGATAGGAGGATTAAATGAAGTCTAGATAAGGCAAAGGGGGAAAGGGGAGGGAGGAGAAAGGAGGGGGATTAGGGGTTGGAAAGATGGTGGAATGTGATGCTTATCATTACCCTAAGTACATGTAAGACACAAAGGATGTGACTCTACTTTGTGTACAACCAGAGATATGAAAAAGTGTGCTCTATATGGGTAATATAAGTTGTAATGCATTCTGTTGTCATATACAACAAATCAAAATTTAAAATTAATTAATTAATTAAGGAAAAAACAGCAATCTGACCATAGGTGTTAGGAGCTAAAGGAGTAGAAGGGATGCATACTGAACTGGGATTGGAAAGTAGGGTCATACAGAAATGGGTGTTGGAGCAACCTAAGACAGTGAGCTAGTACTGAGTCCTCAGAATAAATGCTGGGATTTTTAAAAGGAAAGCTGAATAGGAAAAAATGTGCTCAGCAACCTAGAGAAATAACTTGGCCATTTGCTGCCTGGGACTCCAAATAGTAAGAAACAAACAAGCACCCCACCCCCGGAAAAAAAAAAGTTTTTAAAGGAGAAATGAGAAACTCAACTCTGTGCTAGAGTCTCTGAAGAAGAAAACAAAATTGTTCTGTGAGAAAGCCTTCTTTTAAAAGGTACAGAGAGCATGAGAAAGGGTGTATTATTTATTAGGTCATTTAGGAAGTATCAGCAAATGCAGTCCCTATCTCATATGCCCACATGTGCAGTACACCCCCCCCCCACACACACACACTCACACACAGCACAGCAAGTACTGGAGTAAGTTATCTGAGTCCTCTCAGGAGCAGACTCCAGGGTGTGTAAGGGTAGCCAAACATCTGTGTTCCTCCCTGCTGCTTCTTACCCCTTTGTGTAATTGCAGCCCTGCCTCTTCTTGCTGGTCAGAGTCAATTTCCTCTGCCATTATCTGACTCATTTTCATTTTCTGTCCCTTGGTAAAATGAGTCCAAGTGTCATGGTGTCATCCAGAATTCACAGTTCAGTGGGACCCTTTTGCTTTTTTCCCCGACAAGAATGAGCCATGTTTGAGAACCCCCATTCTGCAAAGTCCAGTAATGCTGGACTGGGAACCACAGAGTACCCTGGTGGGCTCTTGGCATTAATGTCAAGTGGGATCACTCCTGTTTCCACCTCTCAGCTCCTAAACCCATCTACACTTCTTGGGGACACAGTGCCATATTACTGCATCCATCCTTTCAGGGTGCCTTTTAGCTGGTATTTTAGTGTGTCTTGAGGCATCCCCAGCTTTTATTGATCCAGTTTGCTTCTGGATGGTCTTAGGCCTTATGGACATTGGCTCATACCATGATGGTTTCTGTCAGCTTTCCATCACTGTAACAAATACCTGAGATAAGGAGAAAAGTTTATTTTGGCTTATGGTTTTTTAGTTTCAGTCCATGGTTGGCTGACCCATTGTTTTGGGGCCTATTGTGAGGCAGCACATCATGGCAAGAGCATGTATCAGAAGAAATTGCTCACTTCATGACAGCCAGGAAACAAAAAGAAGGGGTTAGGTCCCAATATTCTCTTCAAAGGCATGCCCTTAGTTACCAGAATTCTTCCACTAAGCCCTACTTCCTAAAGGTTTCACCACTACCCAATAGGTCTTTAGTGTATGGGCCTTTGGGGCACACCTACCAAACCATAGCACAAGCCCACTCCCAACCTTTTTCTTTTATAAGGTGGGTCAGATGTTATGTGTGTGAATCCATCAGGTCAGTTCTGAGGATACCAGTGAAACTCAGGTTGGAAATTTTGTCTATGTTTTTGTTTAGTGGGGATTAATTTGTCCTATAGAAGTCTTTACACTAGTCAGACTCTCAAATTTTGACCCACCTGCCTTTTATGAAGTTTCCTATTTCCTACCTCATAGTCCCCTGGCCACACAACTAGGCTATTGGTCACTGATCAGGCATCTATACATGTCTTCAGCTCCAAATACTTCTCTGTAGGACCAAAGTGGATACATTAGTTACTCTCTACAGCACCCTACCTGTTGTACAGATTTTCCCTTATTGTCTCCAAGAATCTTTCTGAATGCTGCTGTACTAGTACCCCAGTTGTTTTTGATAGGCACCTACATGCCAGTCTCACTCATCTGAAAACCAAGCTTGGACTTTTCTTACTTTTCTAACTAGATGTGTGGGGCCTATACCACCCCTCTGGGTAGGAGAGGGGCACAGTAGCAGTAGTCATGTGACTTACTTGTGGTCCACATTTCTATTCTGTTTTGATCACAGATGTTCCATTTTTATGTCATGATAGATTTCTGCTGGTTCAAATTAATAGCTTGACAGAACTCAGTTAATTATGGAGAGCCTTGGATGCCTATATCCTTTGTATTCTGTGGTCTCTGGGGTCCTAATAATACAACTGTTTTTTTCCAATGGCCTGTAATTCTCTGAGTGGATGGCAGAATCCCAGTGGCATCATGATTCTCCTGGTGGAGTTCACAAGTTCCATACTGTGTCTTTTCTCTCCTTTGCACCATACAGAATCTGCTGGATCATATAGCCCCCACCTGTCTGCCTGAACCTGCTATAGGGGCCGCTCTCCAGGTCCCACTCAAAGCTGACAGTGTGTGGGCCAGAGTAGTAATGCCAGGTGTATTGTTCCCAGAACAGATAATGGGCTTTCTTCTTAGTAGTACTGAGTACATGATGCAGCAATGTGTTTTTTGTTTAATAGGAGGTATCCCAATGTGCTTCTGAGTACTTAGTCCCTCAAACTTTACTATAGTTGCCAGATCCTGAATCTTCATAGTGTTATTTGCCAACCTCTGGAGCCATGTACCACCAAGGCTTCAGCATACCAGCCACCATGGGCTTGTCTCATCAACATGATGTTGATAAATCTCTTTCTTTCTTACATTGCCCATCATTTCCCAAGCTGAGTTATCCTGAGATTTGTCCCTTGGTTATGAATATGACATACAGGAAGAAGAGATGTGAGTAGTGCCTTCAGGGGGCACCTGTTGCCTTGTAGGGGAGAAGCTTCTGCTGCATCTTGTAGCTCATTAAAGAGCAAGGCAAGAAAGTCCTGGAGGGGGTTGTAGACAGGTGTTTGGATTTACTAGTGTCATGGGCATCCTTTTGGACGTCCTCATATTAGTCTCCAGGCTGCCTGTTTTTCTCTACCAGGGCTCAGCCAGCATACACCTGCTTTGGCTTAGCATGCAGAATTTCCATCTTACTCTCACAGTTCATCTCTTTCTTCAACCCACAGTTCCCCATTGTATCTGCCCTTCCAGTACAGGTCACTAATAGGACTACTTTGTACCCACCAGGAATGCCCTATGGTTCTTACACTTAGCTTACAGTCTCTCATTATCCTTATGCTGGGTATCAGTACAGTTTCGCAGTTACTACTCAACCTTGCTGTATTTTAGGTCAAAACTCTGAAACTTCTGCAAACAAGTGTCTGCACTGTTGTACCTGCTAATGGTACATACTCCTTCCAGGTCACCAACAGTTCACTCTTCAGCAATTGACAGCAATTGAACCATGAAGTGTGCCATGGACTTTTTGGCCCCCATCCCTCAGTCAGAATAGCATCTTCTTACCTACAGTAATATGTGGGCAAGTCTTAAGTCCCCATCTTACCACCTACTTCCTCAGATAATTTCTTGGGTCATTTGTGTTTGTCTGGGTCAGAGAAACAAATGCCAAGATGGAATCACAGGTGAAAGGATTGGGTTCTTCTTAATCAAAAGAAAGAATATAGAGTGGGGGCCGAGGAAGCTTAATTGAAAGGAAGCACAATGCAAGTCTGTCCCTTGAAGGAAGAGGGGAGAACACTGAGCGGGAGCGTTCTCTGCTAGTTTGCCATGAGATCTAAAAGGAGACTCCACAAAGCCATGGGAGTCCTTGTTTTTGTCTTTGCCATTTGCTCAGTTATTTCACTCTAATTTCTCACAGCAGACTAACTTTATCAATCTATTTCATGTGGTCTTAGAGATGTGTATCTTCACTTTTAAAGAAAGCAGCCAGACCACGCTGGACATTGTGGTTCCACTTCTAAATTCCCAGGGAAAGATCCTGGCCCAGTTTCAGATGTGTCTGGAATCTAGTTCACAGTTTTGTGAACCAGATTGTTTCTCACTAAATTGAAACATTTCCCAGAAAAGTGGGACAAACTTCAGACCTAATACTAATACCTTATGCAGACTTTAATAATCCTTAAACATTTTTTAGCAATCTTTGTTTCATTTTTATAGACTGACTTGGAATAATGATTTTGATGGATCATAGTTCTTCTAATAAAGGAATGGAGAGGCATGCTCAAGTGTTCATTGGTGAAAATTAGAATAGTTTATTGCATGTTTGTGTTTGTCATTGCAAAGTATTTTCAAGAGCAATGACTGACCCAACATTTTTTTCTTTACCTTGTTTTTGCTCTTCAATTCACTTAAAACTGAATTAGTGTCAGATTAAATTAAGGCTGTCTGGGGAAAAAATACATCTGTGTATGTAAAATACTCCAAGAGTAGTTTTCACACTGAATGGGAAAGACATAAAAAGCATTGCTAAGTGATTGGAACTTTAAAAAGGAGCTGCAAAACCCATTTTCTAAAATTATAGACAGATGGCATGTCCCCTCTCTGTTGTTGTTTGTATTTAGCCATGTATGGGATCTCCAAATAAAGGTATAATAAGAAATGAAAGCTGGGATTATTCAAGGCTGAAATACTGAACAACAATAGGCAGAGTGCCCCAAGGGAAAGCCAAAAAGAAATATATATGTGTATGTGCTCATGGGTACTCCTGTACCAAAGTCTGCTGTTGGGCCAGTTATTTACTGTTTCTAGGAGTTGGTAACTCTGGGAGGGGCAGGCTCTCTCTTCACTGTCAGCAAGACTGAGATATGAAAGTATCAGAAAAAAGAAGATAAAAGACATAGTTACTACAACTATTAAGGGACTGAACTTTATCATTTGTGCCCCAATAATATCTTGAGCAAGTGTTTAGGTCAGCACTCATAGCAGCTCTACTAAGCATACTGTGAACCTGCCAGTACTGCCATACTGTTTAGTGAGCAGTCCAGTGGAATAGAGAAAGGGATGTCTTACAGGCAGAAACAAAAGCCTTTGGAAGTGGTGAGGTGAGTATCACAGGACATGGACTTGTAGAGATGAATGACAGGAACAGACATTCCCTACTTGGGAATTAGCCTGAGCTAGCTCCCAAGTAAGCCAAAATGACTGGCATATTTGATATTGGGGAGCTACTCAGCTCAGGAGAAAATGGAGGAGAGTATTTAACTTGTTTTGGGGATGTCAGTAGGACATCAGAGTGATTAGTGTGTAAATCTCCAAATAGTTATAGGTCTACAAAAAATAGGAGTGGTAATTGGGGAGAAGCTGTACATTTTGGGTCAGTGCAGAGGTTTAAAAATAGGAGGAGGCAGCAGACATTTAATCCTGAATAAAGGCAGAATAAACGTGGAGGAGGAGAACATAGTACACCAAACTATCATGAAATCTTTTTGAGAAATTGTTTAGAGGATAAAGAACACCTGGGCCAGTCTTGTAAACCAGTGCTATAAGCAGACTGTGACCAAGTTCATACTCTTAACAGGCATCTGGTTCATTAGCTCATCTGCTTTGTCTTTAGAAGGTTTATGCTACCTCCTTCTCTGCTTTGATTGCTCTGTGCTTCTTTATGGACATTGTTATGGTTTCAATGTGAGTTGTCCCTGAAAAGCTCACATGTGAGAGAATGCAAGAGATTCAAAGGAAAAATGATTGGGTTGTAAGAGTCTTAACCTAATCAGTGAATTCATCCCCTGTCAGGGATTAACTGAGTGGTAACTGAGTTGTAGCATGGGCTGGAGGCGGTGGGAATTAGTGCATGGCTTTGGTATATATTTTGTATCTAGACAGTGGAATTTCTCTCTTTCTACATCCTGATCACTGTGATGTGAGCCGCTTCCTTCTGCCACCCTCTCCTGCCATGATGTTCAGCCTCACCTTGAGCTCAGAGGAATGGAGCCAGCCTTCTATGGACTAAGACCTCTGAAACTGTGAACCCTCAAATAAACTCTTCCTCCTCTACAGCTGTTCTGGTCAGATCCTTTAGTCACAACTGTGAAAAAGCTGACTTAAACAGAAATCATCTTTTTTGTTGCTTGATTTCCTTCTAGTTTTCATGCACTAGGTCCCTATTGATCTGTTCATTATTTTTCTTTGCTGTGCTTTATGTTTTATTAAGCTTATAATAATCGGTCTTCTTTTTTATCTTTCATGAGGAATCCTAGTTTTCTGGGTTATTTTATTGTGATAGATTATTGTCCAATTACTTGAAATAAATCTCTGAGAAAGCAGTAACAACACATAATAAATCTTTTTTACACTTTTACTTAGAAACCTCCCTATCTAGAATTTTCACAGCACCCTTCCTTGGGTGTGTGTTCTTCTTCCTTTAATGATTTTTGTGTGTTACTATCTTATAGGTTAGACTTTACACTCAAACCACAAATGACAAACAGTTCTTGTTTTATTATTACAAATGGAATTATTAGCATTATAGAATCAACATATAAGATAAATACAACAGGCTAGGGGATGTATGTAGCTCAGTGGTAGAGTGTTGCCTAGCATGCATGAGACCCTGGGTTCAATCTCCCCAATCCCCCCAAAAGACAATTATTATACAAAAAAGATACAATTGCTATAATTAGTCACTTTTTAAAAGTGTTACTGTATACCAGGCCCTAGTCTAAGTAACTTATGCATATAGTAGCTGAGAGGTTGGTACCTCCCCATTGTCAGTGGGGGGAATTTTATTATCCCCCATTTTACAGGGAGGCAGCTGAGGCACACAAAGGTAAAGTGATGAGCCATGGTGATGCACCTCTCAATGGATGAGCCAGTGGTGTGGGAATCTGAAAATGTGGTTATTGTGTTCAACCACCTATCAGCCAACATAAGGAAAAAAATATCAAATAAAGAATTGGGATTCAACAGAACTTTTCCTTGAAAAATCTGCTGCTTTTGCCCTCCTCAATTTCATTCCCCATGTTCCCTCTGCCACAGACCCTTTTGTGAACTGACCCATGTGTGTCCCTGAGGTTTCAGTTCAGTTAAGTCTAAGAGAGTGTGCCCCTGACTCCTGAGACAGATCAGCACCCTACCCCTACATGGTTTCAGAATCCCCAAGCTACTCTTCATAGCACTGATCAAGTGGAAGGTGAGTGAACCTCAGTGACTTGCTCAGAGTTCTTCTTTCTGCTAGAGTACAGTGCCTTGTGGGAGGTGTCTTATCCACATTCATTCACCATTGCATCCACATCACTTTCCACACCACTGGCTATGAAGTAGGTGCTCAGTATTTAATTCATTTATTGAATGAATGAAGCAAAGGTTAAGAAGAAAGGAGGAAGAAAAGCAAAGATTATGTTCTTACTACATTCCAGGTTCTCTTAAGTGCAGTTTGTCATTCAGTAATTGTACTAGCTGGAAATAGGTTATATTTCACACAACAGAAAACCAGCTGTGGTCACTTAAACAAATAGGATATTAATTTATTTATAACAAGAATTATGGTATTTTAGTGCTACTTTGTTCACTAACACATGTCATTCAGGTACTAGGCCTTTGTTCTGTGTTTCTGTTGCTGCAAGTTGGGTGGTGGGATAAGCTTGGCAAAATAAAAAGTACATCCCAGTCAGATATTTGGGTGTTACATGAGGAGTGGGTTTGTTGTTTGAGTAGAGGGCTTGAGATTCCATATACCTCCTTAATTAAAAGTTGAGGTTTTATTTTATTTTATTTATAATGTACTTTTTGAGGAGAGAGGAGAAAAAGGAATCCTGTCATGTTGGACTGGTCTTTCCTTATGTGCCTGTTTTTGTTTGTTGGTTGGTTGGTTTTTGTGATTCCAAAGCACTAAAAGCTGATGCCAGCAATTACAGTAGAAGTCACTTCTCCAATGCCCATGTTTGTAGACCTTTTCTCTTCAAACATTCCCCAGGGAAGAATGTTCTAGCAAGTCTTTGGGTAGGGAGTAAAATCCTGGCTGCTGCTGATCTGGGAACCAGTGGAGGAGGAAGCTGAGCTCTGTGTGTATGTGTTTGTGTGTGTGTGTGTGTGTGTGTGTGTGGGTGTGTGTGCGCGCTTGCACACACGTGTGGGTGTGGGGGGGGGTAGTGAGGGCCATCTAGCTCTAGACTTCTATTTAAGACTCCTGTTTTCAGTGCATTTCCTACCACTGTTTCCAGCTATACCTACTGTCCTAAGTTTGCATTCTCTAATCCAGCTTTTCCATAAGTGGAGGAGGGTCAGCCCAGAAATGGAAAAGGATTTCTTTTTTCTTGTAGATACACATGACAGTAGAGTGTATTTTGACACATTATACATATATAACTTATTCTAATTAGGATCCCATTCTTGTGCTTATACATGATGTGGAGTTTCACTGGTGGTGTATTCATAAAGGAACATAGGAAAGTTATGTCTTTTATGTTCCTGTCATACCTCCTTCCCTTCATTCCTCCTTTGTCTAAATCAGTGAACTTCTGTTCTTCCCCTCCCTCCTGACTTGTGTTAAATCCACATACCAAAAGAAAACATTCAACCTTTGGTTTTTTGGGATTGGCTTATTTCACTCAGATCCATCCATTTACCGGCAAAAGCCAGTAATTCCATTCTTCTTTATAGCTGAGTAATATTTCATTGTGTATATATACAAATTTTCTTTATTCATTCATCTGTTGAAGGGCATCTATGTTGGTTCCCTAGCTTAGCTGTTGTTAATTGAGCTGCTATAAACTATAGTAAGTTGATTTTAAGACCTTTGGGTGTATACTGAGGAGTGGGATAACAGGGTCATGTTTTCTGAGGAATCTCCTTACTGCTTTTCAGAGTGGTTGTACCAATTTGCAGTCCTATTAGCAATGTATAAGTGTACCCTTTTCCCCATATCTTCTCCAACATTTATTTTGCTTGTATTCTTGATAACTGCTGTTGACTGGAGTGAGATGAAATTTCATTGTAGTTTCAATTTGCATTTCTTTGATTGCTAGAGATGTTGAACATTTTTTCATATATTTGTTGATTGATCTTATAAATTCTTCTAAGAAGTGTCTGGTCAGTTCTTTAGCCCATTTATTGATTGGGTTATTTGGGGAGGGTTTTGGTGTTAAGTTTTTTGAGTTCTACATATATCCTGGAGATTAATGCTCTATCTGAGGTGCATATTGTAAAGATTTTCTCCCATTCTGTAGGCTTGTTCTTCATGTTCTTGAGGAATGAAGTTCCTAAGCTGACATGATATAGTGTTGGGCCTACATATTCTTCTGTTAGGCACCGGGTTCTCTGGTCTAATGCCTAGGTCCTTGATCCACTTTGAGTTTTGTGCAGGGTGAGAGATAGAGGTAAATTTTATTCTGCTACTTGTGGATATCCAGCAGGAAAAGGATTTCTTAGATGGATTTTTAAAAGCTGTTTCTCCTGTTTTATTCCACTCCACTCCTGTTTCACAGATACCTAAGTCTTTAGTAGGGAAGGTAGGGAAGTTCTGGAGCTTGGTGGACTTATTTTCTGCCACCCCTTATTTGCAGTCTAGATAAAGCCATTTCTATCTTATAATCTGGTTATACTTTCTCCGTAGTTTTATAACTATTCCTCCTCTCCTCCTCTTAGTGGTTGTGTTAGTCAGCTTCCTATCATTATAACAAAGTGCTAGAGATAATTAACTTTTAAAGGATAAAGTTCTATTTGGCTCAGAGTTTTGGAGGTTCCAGTGCATGATTGCATGGCCCTGTTGCTTTTTATTGCCTTTGGCAAAACACCATTCATGGCAGAAGCATGTGGTAGAGCTGAACTGCTTGCTCATTTCCAGGAAACAGATAGGAGGGGTCAGGGTCTCACACTCCCCTTTAAGGGGATTTCCCCAATGACCTTAAAGATCATTGACCTCTTACTAGGCCTTACCTCTTAAAGGTTCCATCATCTCTCGATGTCATCCCATAGGGACTAAGACGTTAACACACAGGATTTTAGGGGATGTTTAGGTTCCAAACTATAGCCATACTTGTGGACTTGACTTTTCTATCTTGTCATCATAGAGGGAAAGAGGTAAAAATGCACTATTCAGTCTCATGCTTTGGTGGAGATTTAGCATGTATTATTTTTCTAGAAAAGGAGAATTATACTATCCATATATCTGAAATCCATAAAATTAATTGAAATAATCAAACATTCACTGCATGTTGCATTTTATCTATACTCTCATGTAGAAATAATAGGATAATGAAATTCCTAGGGCAAATTGAATTTTCAAAAGAACTAAAACTCTATAGATTTTTTAAAATATAAATATGAGCTTTTCAAAAATTATCTTTTTAATTTTCAGATTGTGAGCCATGCCTTTAGTGAAGAGGAGCATTGAACCCCGGCACTTATGCCGGGGAGCTCTGCCAGAAGGAATTACCAGTGAACTTGAATGTGTAACCAACAGTACTCTTGCTGCAATCATACGCCAGCTAAGCAGTCTGAGTAAGTCATTTCTTTTTTTTTTTTTTCTGGTTACTGATGACACATTATTAACTTTACATTATCAAATTGATTTCAATTCAATAGTTATGCTATTGCAGATGTAAAGGAAAGAACCCTTCTCCCTTCACATTTTCCAGTGTGTAACTAATTGTTTTGCCCACTGGGCTTGTGATACCCATCACTATACAATGAAGATATAATGCTACAATTACCAGCTCACAAATTATTAGGTAAGACCAAACATGTAGACTCAAAATAGTGTTAATTTATTAAAGCTTTTTCAAATAGTGTTAATTTTTTTAACTTTAGTAAGTTATTTTGTTGAACTTGAGTGGGAGCAATCATTTTTTTTTAAATGTAATAGATTGAAAACTAATTAATACTCGTAATATTTCTGGTACATATGAGGTGCTCAATAAATATTTTTGATTGACTTATGTTCCAAATAAGTCATAGAATAAAATCCAAAGCAGTAAGATTTGCTGGTTTTAACCTACTTAAAATTAAAATGCAGGTACTGGCTTCCATATTGATAAGTTAACTATACATGTACCATATTTATTTTGTATGTGTAGATTTATTGCAAATACAGGCATAAGGAAGGAAAGACTTTTTATTCTAGTTTTGACTGTTAATTTTTAAAACCCAAGAAAGATTCTATTTCCTCAAATATGCATAAAAATGCTTTTCCCTTCAAAGCTTTTTGAAGTTGAACTATTTTTGCCTAACTTACATTTATATCGTGATCTTGTTTTCTCACTTCATCCCACTCCTTTTCTGTTGAGAGGGTTGAGGTAGCATTTCTGGTGACAGGTTTTCACAGTTAAATTTTTCAAAAACTCTGCTAATGACCAGAAAGGCCTTCATGAAATTCCACATACTGGTAGTCTCAAGCATAGGAAGAGTTTTAAAAATTTATTTTGAAGAAGAAACGCTGCAGATAAATATTTCTTTTAAAGAATTGTATTATACTGTGCTATTATTGGTGTATTTTTAGTAGATCTGCACTCATTGACCAAGGAAAAAGTAACTTGGAAATTACTTAAAATGTATTTTAAAGTAAATTTCTTCTGGAGACTAATTATAATTGATTTTTAGTAGTAGTTATGGATAAAATATACAAATCAATATAATTAATTGCAGGAAAATTCCTTGTAAATTATTGAATGGTAGAAATATTTCTGTTTACATTCATATATATTTGCAGGAATTATTTAGTCTTTTGTTTTTATGGCTTAAATGTCTGTTGACAAAGTGAAAGTGATTAAAATGAACAAGCTGTTAAAATTTGAGTAATCTACATGTCATGCTATAAAAATATTCAGCATAGTGTTGTATTGATTGTTTATAGTGCCTGCCCGGCCATAACTTCCTGTAAGCAAATCTGACCACCCAGTGTGTTTGTTGTACATGGACTTCATAATGGGCAGAGTCCATTCAAATATGTCAGTATCCTTAACTGTGGAACCTGTGGGTGTATTATGTTCTGTGCAAGGGTGGATTAGGTTAGGCAGCTAATTTAAGAGAAGGGGATTACCTTGGATTATCTGTTTGGGCCTATTGGAATCACAGGACTTTTTAGAATGTAGACCAAGGATATAGAAGAATCAGTATCCAAGTGTGCGCTGTGAAAAAAGGCTCAGCTGGCTTTTGCTGACTTTGAAAATGAAGGAGAGGACCACAAGCCAATGAATGCAGACAGTTTCTAGAAGCTGCTGAAAATAAGGAGATGGATTCTCCCTCTCAGCCCCCAGATGAAACACAGCTTCACCAATATCTTGGTTTTAATACTGTGAAATCCATTTTAGATTGAAGACCTTCAGAAATATGAGATTATAATTTGTGCTCTTATAAGCCACTCTGTGGTAATTTGATATAGCAGCTATAGGAAACTCATATACCACTTACCCTCAATCATGTTGCATTTCATACGATCCTCAGTACCTTAAGGTTGCATCAGTGAGAAACATTTACCTCAAGGACAGTCAGTCCCTAGTGAGACACTCTCAGTGGCCCCAACTCTGCCTCTCTACCAGGATCACTAGGGGAACATTAAAACAAGATGCTAGGAATCCCCCCAATGATGGTGATTGGAGTATGCCTAAGAGATGCTATCCACCAAATTAGTTACCTGTGTGTCTGGATTGAAAAAGTGAGCTAGGTTGGTCAGATTCTTTTAGGACATTTGAACTAGGAAGAAGCACATGAATTTGCTAGTTTATTATAGGTCCCACTGCTGAAATGTAATATAGGGCTAAAGAAGCCATGACCATCTATAAGCCAAAGTTGTACAGGCCTGAGCCTAGGAGAAAGCAGAGGAAGTCAGTGGCAGGAAAAGGCAAAAGGAAGGACAGGTAGAGAGAACTGCACATGAGAGAGAACATGAGCCCCATAAGGCAGAGAGAGCAGCTGGTCCCTAGACTTTCCCAGGATGGCCTCTCACTGCTATTCAAGGTGCAGTTTTTTGGTGTCCTCAGGGTGAATGTTCCCTTCAAGTTTTCTGCCTGCAACTAGGGCGTGCAACCCAAAAACCCTTTATAGAAAGAGTATATGCCAGGTGTAAATTCTAGAAAAGTAAGAAAAACTGAGTGTAGTGGACTGATTGTTTATGTGTTCACAAAATTCATATATTGAAATCTTATTTCCAGGGTTGTCTTATTTAGAAATAGGGTCTTTGTGGGAAGGTGATAGATCCTGAAGATGAGATTATTGCCCTTACTTAAAAGACCTGAGAGAGACCCCATGTTCCCTCCATGTGAGGACTCAGAATAGGGGTGCACCCTTGAAGCAGAAAGAAGAGCACCCAACAGATATTGAATCCACCAGAACCCTGATCTTGCACTTCTCAGCCCTAGAACTATTTAAAACCACAGACAGTCTGTGGTTTTCTTATCATAGCCTGAACTGACTGAGATGCTGAGGTATTAATTGGTCATAGAATAGCAAATTAGATTTACCATTTATTTATTTGTTTGTTGGTTGTAGATGGACACAATACTTTTATTTTATTTATTTATTTTTATGTGATGCTGAGAATCAAACCCAATGCCTCACATGTGCTAGTCAGGTGCTCTACCACTGAGCCACAACCTCAGCCTTTACCCCAGTACTTTATTTATTAGTGTTTATTCACTTAGTACCTCTGTAGGTGCAACAAACAGGAAGTAATTGTTTCCTGTCTAGAAGTCAAACACATTTTTAATGTGTTTATACTTTATAAATAAAGTATATTTTCAGTATGGTTTTAAAATAGGAAATAGATATGCAGTCATTACAACCTGTAAGAAAACACAAAAAACATAATAATATCTACATAGGTGAATCTTAGTTTTTGTGATTTCTCACTGAACAAATATGCTACTGGATATATGGAAAGTTATATACAATTTTTTTATGATCTAAGTTTGTTAGGAAGCATAAGAAAATATTTTAAAAAAGAATATTTTGGGGCTGAGGTTGTGGCTCAGTGGTAGAGTGCTCACCTAGCACGTGTGAGGCCCTGGGTTCAGTCCTCAGCACACATAAAAATAAATAAATAAAGATATTGTGCCCAACTACAACTAAAAATAAATAAATATTAAAAAAGAATGTTTCATGTTACTTTCTATTTTCATAATCATTGAGGTATTTTAAGTTTTAAGAATGCATGAATCTGTAATATTAAAAGTCTTTTTTTTGCTGACTATTCATTCCTATGATAAAGTCAAAACAGAATCTTTAAATTTTCTTGTGCACCTAACCGTTATTCAGTGGGTCCAGATTAAAATGGACTGTGTTAAGTCTCACTTCTGTGCCCCACAACACCTCGCCCCCCATCTTTCAGCATCTACGCTCACACAGCAGACTCATTTTCAGGTGTGGTGATAGGTGATATAGAGTTATCTGGATTTCTTGCAAGCAATATACAGAGGCTGGACTTTGTCCTTCTGTGCCATCTTAGGGGCCGGGTTTAGGGGAACTTAAGGACCTTCCTTGAGCCTGAATGGTCCTGCCCACCTGAGAATGGCTTGCTTCAAAAGAGTCAGGGTGACAAATTGTCTGGCAGTTCTAAGGAAGACAAAACAGATCAGGACTCCAGAAGGAATTTCTTTGCTCTTTTCCAATAAGGATGACTAGCAGTTGACATCCTCATTCATCAGGTTATTTTGCTTCTCATCACATTTATTAGGACAGTTCAGAGTCATGAAGATATAAATGACTTTGCATAAGGCAAGAAAAGAATCTGGTTCTGGATGCTAATTGGTCCTCTGTGAGCCCTGTAACTAACTACACACCTGTTGGGAAAACTGGGTTTTTAAAAAACATATTGCCATGTTCCCATTACATCCAAATCAGACACCTGATGTCAAGGCTCAGTAATTTGGAAGCATTGGATTCTTAATAGGATTTGTAGAAAATTGAAATCTTCTCAATGAGAATATACTGATTATTGGTATTGAGTTTAGGGATAGTTGTAGAAATGAAAGAGAGGAAATTTGTAACCTGGCAGTCTTACAGTTAAAGGATCAGAGGCTTTCAGAACTTCATCCACCAAAATAAAAAAAAAAATTAGTCTTTATTAGCTTTCAGATTTTTCTCATTATTTCAAACTATCTAATATGAAAGATCAGAGAAATGGTATGGTGGAGAAAAGCCACTTGCTTTGTATTTTTTATTATATTTTTGGTAATTTTGATTAATAGTGTGTCACTTGGTTTCCATCTAGGGGATATTGATATTTTTTCTTCAATTAATGACAGTTTAGTGCAGCAATTAACACTAAATCAGAATTGCTTTTTCATCATTTCCTTGATTAATAATCTGAGTGCTCTTACTCCTGTCAGCTAGTTGCTCAATTAAAATTATAGTATATTGCAATCAAATTCTTAATGATATTCTAATGCAATTTTAATATACTTTGCTTTAAAAAGGAGGTAAGAAGATAGGACATTTGTGTCATCCTTGGCACAATTTTTTATACCTCATAGGTTGGTTTTTATTACTTTTCTTTGTTCTTGAGATAATAGCTATCTTCCCCTTTCTCTTCTTAATATGATATCACAAAGAAAGCAGTAAGAGCCACACATGCCAAATCCCAGCGGCTCCTCCCTCCGGCTCCTCTGATGCAGGAGGATCAAATGTTCACAGCCAGCTTCAGCAATTTAGCAAGGCCCTAAGCAAGTTAGTGAGGCCTTGTTTCAAAATAAAATATATAAGAAAGGGCTGGGCTATGGCTCAGTGGTAAAGTACCTCTGGATACAGTATGTCCCTGGTACAAAAAACAAAACAAGAAAGGAGTAAGAATTAGCATGTCCCTCTCCACACAAAGTTATTGGTTATATTTGATGATATTAATAAGGTGATATAGAAAATTTAACATAAAAATATGCAAAGGAAAAGATGAATAAATTGCAATCATCAGAGAAAATTATTGATAATGTTTTATCTGTGTGTATTATATATGCACACACACATACATTTATCTTTATAAAAACGGTATCAAGGTAGAAATGGCATTGTAGCCCATTCACTATATAGTATATATTTTTTTATTGATTCTCTTAAGACACAGTTTTTAATAACTGGAGATTCTTATATTGATATGCCATATTGTTTAGACATTTTTGTCTCTTTTTTTTTGTTTTCAAATGAAGTTTATTTCAGTCATTTTATAAACCGAATGCATGATGTTGTTGTTGTTTTAAGATACAAAATCACAGAGAACAAACAGAAAAGCCTGCTAATAGTTCATAATTCCCCTAACCTAAAATCCCTATTGTTGATATTTTGGGGTTTTTTAATTTGTTTATTTTTGAAAACAATTTTATGAGAATATTTATTTTGCATTTGCATCATATTATTAGTGTACTATTCTGCTTTTGTCACTTGTGGGTTTTTACTTGGTTCAGTTTTTTAATAGAATAGGAATTTGATGAAACTTTGTGGAATCTGATTTTTTTTTGTAATTTGTGTATAGTGGATGTATATGCTGGTGAGATTCATTGCAGTATACTCAAATATATAAATAAGAATGTTAGGTCAGATTCATTTCACCGTCTTTGTTTTTCCCTGTCCATCCCTCCTCCCTTTCCTTCATTCACCATTGTCTGCTCAACTGGTATTCTCTTCTCTTTTTTTATGCCTCCTTTTTATGTTGGATTAACTCCTGCTTATCAGAGAAAACATTTGACCTTTGACTTTTGGGACTGGCTTATTTCACTTGTCATGATAATCTCCAGTTTCATCAATTTACTAACAAATGCCATGAAGTCATTCTTTATGATTTAGTCTTTTTTTCTATTCTTGAACATAGAAGTTATTTCTTTGTCAGAGGCAGGGGCACTTATAAATTATTGTACAAAATAGCTGCATATGTTTTGGTTGTTTATGATGTTTTAATATACTTGTCTTGTATCTTAATAATCCAGACTTCTCATAATGAACAAAAAGAATCTCCAAAAATTGCCTAAAATTCTATAAGTCTATTAATTTTAAATTTGTCTCTCTTTTTTGTAATCATTGCAAAATCGATTTTTCCCTCATTTCCATGTTTGGTGTAATTATATAAATGAGAAAGGAGTCTATTTTCTTCTCCTATACTTTAAAAAGTAATTGTTTTTATTAATTCTCCCGAAGGTACAGAATATATTTCATATCAAATTGAATGCTAAATTGACATAAATATTCTTTTTTAAGGGCTCACACTCTTATTTCTTAAGGGTTTGTACTTTGATTTCATGGGCTTGCACTCTCATGCATTTGCTCTGTTTTTGGATCTGAAATTTGGACCTAATTCCATTAAGTGCAGTACTACTGAGAATAGAGGTTTAAATATTTTGAAGGCATGCACTTTATACATTTCTTAGATGTTTTTATCCACAGGATTTTTGTGGGGGGAGGAAAAGGATAAAACACACTTTGTAAAGGTTAAAGATCACAAGTGTTTTTCTGTGTAGGTTAAGGCTAAGGGTAAGGGTAAGTTAGGATATTGATATATCTGCACAGAAGTTGATGTAAGAAGCACAACAAAAATTTATGAAGTTTTTTAAAAAAAAATTCTTCTAATTACTTATATAGGACACATTGTACACAAATGGAACACAACTTCCCATTCCTCTGGCTGTACATGGTGCAGAGTCACACCAGTCCTATAATCATACCTGAATATAGGGTAATAATGTCTATCATACTTCACCATTTTTTCCCACCCACAGGCCCCCTACCTTCTGCTCACTCCCCTCTGCCAATCCAGAGTTCCTCCATTCTTCCCTACCTGCTCCACCCCCATTATGGATGAGCATCCGCTTATTAGAGAAAACATTCAGCCTTTGTTTTGGGGGGGGGGGTTGGCTTATTTTGCTTACCACGATATTCTCCAGCTCCATACATTTACCTGCAAATGCCATAATTTCAGTCATCTTTCAGGCTGAGTAATATTCCATTGTGTATATATACCACAGTTGCTTTATCCGTTCATCTGTTGAAGGGCATCTAGGTTGGTTCCATAGTTTAGCTATTATGAATTGAGCTACTATGAACATTGATGTGACCACATCACTGTAGTATGCTGATTTTAAGTCATTTGGATAAAGACCAAGGGCTGGGATAACTTGGTCAAATGGTGCTTCCATTCTAAGTTTTCTAAGGAATTTCTGTACTGCTTTCCAGAGTGGTTGTACCAATTTGTAGTCCCAACAGCAATGTATGAGTGTATCTTTTCCCCCACATTCTCGCTAACACTTATTATTGCTTGTATTCTTGATAATTGCCATTCTGACCAGAGTGAGATGAAATCTTTGAGTAGTTTTGATTTTCATTTTTCTGATTGATAGATAAATTGAACATTTTTTCATATATTTGTTGATCAATTGTATATCTTCTTCTGAGAAGTGTGTGTTCAGTACCTTAGCCCATTTATTGATTGGGTTATTTACTTTTTGGTGTTAAGTTTCTTGAGTTCTTTATATATCCTGGAAATTAGTGCTCTATCTGATGTGCATGTAGTAAAGATTTTCTCCCACTCTGTGGGCTGTCTCTTCACATTATTCATTGTTTCTTTTGAATCCATCCTATTTATTAATGCTTGATTTTATTTCTTGTGCTTTAAGAGTCTGGTTAAGAAAATCAGGACCCAATCTGACATTATGAAGATTTGGATCTACTTTTTCTTGTATTAGGCGCAGGGGTCTCTGGTCTCATTCCTAGGTCCTTGATACACTTTGAGTTGAGCGTTGTGCAGGATAAGAGATAATGATTTAATTTCGTTTTGCTGAGCATTGGTTTCCAGTTTTCCGAGCACCATTTGTGGCAGAGGTGATCTTTTTGCCAAGGTATGTTTTCGGCACCTTTGTCTAGTACGAGATAATGGTATTTATGTGGGCTTGTCTCTGTGTCTTCTATTCTGTTCCATTGGTCTATACGTCTATTTTGGTGCCAATACCATGTCATTTTTATTACTATATCTCTGTAGTTTAGTTGAAGGTCTGCTATTCTGATGCCTCCTGCTTCGCTCTTCTTGCCAGGGATTACTTTGGCTATGCTGGGTCTCTTTTTTTTTTTTTTTTCAAATTAATTTAATGATTGCTTTTTCTATTTCTATGAGAAATGTTTTTGGGATTTTAACCGTAATTGCAGTAAATCTGTATAATGTTTGTGGTAGTATGGGCATTTTGACAATATTAATTCTTTCAATTCAAGAACATGGGAGATCTTTCCATCTTCTAAGGTCTTCTTCAATTTCTTTCTTTAGTGTTCTGTAGTTTTCATTTTAAAGGTCTTTCACCTCTTGTTAGATTTCTTCCCAAGTATTTTTTAAGGCTATTGTGCTTAGGATAGTTTTCCAAATTTCTCTTTTAGTGATGAAACCACTGATGAATAGAAGTGCACTTGATTTATGGGTATTGATTTTATATTCTGATACTTTGCTGAATTAATTTATTAGTTTTAAAAGTTTTCTGGTGGAATTTTTTGGATCTTCTAAATATAGAATTGTCATCTGTAAATAGTGATAGTTTGAATTCTTCTTTTCCTATTTGTATCCCTTTTAATTTCTTTCATCTGTCTAATTGCTCTAGCTAGAATTTAAAGGACTGTATTGATTAAAAATAGTAAAAGTGGGCATCCCTATCTTGTTTCAGTTTTTAGAGGGAATGCTTTCAGTTTTTCTCCATGTGGAATGATGTTGACTTTGAGCTTAGTATAGATAGCTTTTACAATGTTGAGATGTGTTCCTACTATCTCTAGTCTTTCTAGTGTTTTGAACATGAAGGGGTGCTGTATTTTGTCAAATGCTTTCTCTGAATCTATTGAGATATAATTCTTTTCTCTAAGTCTATAGATGTGATAAATTATGTTATTGATTTCTATATGTTGAACCAAGCTTCCATCCCTGGGATGAACCCCACCTGATCATGGTACACTATCTTTTTAGAGTGTTTTTGTATACAATTTTCCAGAATTTTATTGAGAATTTGTGCATTTATGTACAGGACATTGGTCTGAAGTTTTCTTTCCTTGATATGTGTTTGTCTGGTTTTGGTATCAGGGTGATACTAGCCTAATGGAATGAGTTTGGAAGAGTTCCCTACTTTTCTATTTCATGGAATGATTTGAGGAGCATTGGTGTTAATTCTTCTTTGAAGGTCTTATAGAACTTGGCTGTGAATCCATCTGGTCCTGGGCTTTTCTTTGTTGGTAGGCTTTTGATGGCATCTTCAATCTCATTTCTTGAAATTTATCTGTTTAATTTGTATATGCCCTCCTGATTCAGTTCTCATTATAATGTACCTTGGTGTGGATCTGCTCTAATTTTGTACATTTGGGGTCCTGTAAGCCTCTTGCGGTTGGTTTTCCATTTCATTATTCAGATTTGGGGAATTTTCTGATATTATATCATTGAAAAGATTGTGCATTCCTTTGGTTTGTATCTCTGTGTCTTCATCTGTCCCTATAAATCTTAAAAGAATTTTTGAAGTTCTAATGCTTCAAGACTTACATAAGTGTTGGCATTTCTCATGAATAAGGTAGAAGGTTATTGAAGGGAAGGAGGATACACCATATATTTAGGAGACTAGAGGTTGAATTTTCCTTGGGAATTCAGAAGTATTTCAGATTTCAGATTTTTTAATATTTGCCTATTCATAATGAGGTAACCTTGGGAATAGCACTAAGTCTAAACAGGAATTTCATTTATGTTTCATATATACATCACTTGCAGATACATTTATACAGGTATTTTTAGTACATTTACACTTCAATTATGACCCATCACTTGAAGTCAGCTGTGGACTTTTTCATGTGTGGAATCATTTGGCATTCAGAAAATTTCAGGTTTTTGGGCATTTCAGATTTTCAGATTAATGATTCTCACCCTATTTAAGATAAAAAGACCCATTAGCCATAGAATTGGAGGGCAGTGTAAGATGAGTTCCCCTCACCTTAAGAGAGGTAGGATTATATGGGAACTAGTCAAATCTATTGATCCACCATTTGACCTGGAATATTGGAAATACTTTCTTTGGGGCATTATAGAAATAATTATTAAGTTACTTTTAACTTATCCTTTCCCTGTATAATTTTCAATAAAACAAGTGTTAATCCTGCATTGTTCTTAAGAGCACAAGTTAGAGAGTCAGCCAAACCTGAACTTTTATTCCTGGAGATCACTCTGGTTATGTCATCTATATTCTTTCTATTTCATGAGTTTCAAGGCTTATGGTAAAGTATCTCAAGTGATTTATAGATGTTCCTCTAATTGGTTTGATTTACTCTTATCAAAGCATATCGCCTAAAACTTTGAGGGAAAATTTTTAAGGTTTACTTTTTAAAAAAATTTTTTTATTATAGCCACTGTCATCAGATGTATGATTGTAATTATGAGCATCCTAAACTAGTATTCTTCCTTAATGGATGCCCTTTTATGGGAATAACCATTCTCTACTTTATCTTTCATATTCTGTTCTTCATCTTTTGTCCATAAAAAGAGAGTGAGAGACACACAGAAAGAGAAAAGGGAAAAAGAAGCAGAAACCAAAGATGACCCCATTTTTTGGAATTAACTGATATGTACTTTAAAATATTTAGCTTTTCTGAGCATGGTGCATACCTGCAATCTTAGCAGCATGGGAGGCTGAGGCAGGAGGATTGCAAGTTCAAAGCCATCTCTAAGCAACTTATGGAGTTCCTGTCTCTAAATATAAATAAAAAGGGCTAGCTACTTGGGTGAGTGGGTTAAGCACCTCTGGATTTAGTACCTGGTACCAAAAAAATATAAAAATCAATAAAAGGATATAAGCATATATAAATATTAAAATTTTAAAAGTGTTATATGACATATATACAATATATACATGTATTTTATATACAATGTTTTATGTATTTTATATACAATGAAAAATATATTGAAGGAACTTTCAGTTTCTGGTCTAGCTTTTAAGGGACTTGGAAGTCACTCCTATTATCCAATAAAAGAAAAAAACTGAACAAAATAAAAACACCTTTCTTAGATCATCAGAGAACTATGGTCAAAGGACAAACTGATGCCCCAAATTAGTGAGATGCAGATACAGAGAATCACGCAGAAACTCACACATAGAAGCAAAGGAGGACCATTCCAGGCTGAAAAGCCTGTGCTGTGATTGTTGAGTTGTTGGAGACTTAGGACAAATGAGAGATTTAAAAGATCCCAGGGTGCCCAGTCTTTTTTTTAATATTAATTTTTTAAATTTATATATGACAGCGGGATGGATTACAATTCATATCACACATACAGAGAACAGTTTTTTATATCTCTGGTTGTATACAAAGTGTATTTACACCAATTCATGTCTTCATACATGTACTTTGGATAATGATGACCATCACATACCACCATCATTTCTAACCCCATGCCCCCTCCATTCCCCTCTCACCCCTCTGCCCTATCTGGAGTTTGTCTATTTCTCCCATGTTCCCCCTCCCTACCCCACTATGAATCAGTCTCCTTATATCAGAGAAAACATTAGGCATTTGTTTTTTTAGGATTGGCTAACTTCATTTAGCATTATCTCCTCCAACTCCATCCATTTACCTGCAAATGCCATGATTTTATTCTCTTTTATTGCTGAGTAATATTTCATTGTGTATAAATACCACATTTTTTTTTTCCATTCATCCATTGAAGGGCATCTAGTTTGGTTCCACAGTTTAGCTATTGTGAATTGTGGTGCTATAAACATTGATGTGGCTGTGTACCTGTAATATGCGTTTTTTTTTTAAATTTTTTTAGTTGTTGATAGACCACATAAAAACAAATAAATAAAATATGCTGTTTTTAAGTCTTTTGGGTATAGATCGAGTAGAGGGACAGCTGGGTCAATTAGTGATTCCATTTCCAATTTTCCAAGGAATCTCCATACTGATTTCCATAATGACTGTACCAATTTATAATCCCAACAGCAGTGTATGAATATACCTTTTCCCCCCACATCCTCGCTGACACTTATTATTGTTTGTATTCATAATAGCTGCCATTCTGACTGGAGTGAGACGAAATTTTAGAGTAGTTTTGATTTGCATTTCTCTAATTGCTAGTAATGATGAACATTTTTTTATATATTTGTTGATTGTGTATCATCTGAGAAATGTTTCTTCAGATCCTTGGCCCATTTATTGATTGTTTTTGGTGTTTAGCTTTTTGAGTTCTTTATATACCCTAGAGATTGTGCTCTATCTGATGTGTGAGGGGTAAAAATTTGTTACCAAGATGTAGGCTCTCTATTCACCTTACAGATTGTTTCTTTTGCTAAGAAGAAACTTTTTAGTTTGAGTCCATCCCATTTATTGATTCTTGGTTTTAATTCTTGTACTATAGGAGTCTTTTTAAGGAAGTTGGGGCCTAATCCCACATGACAGAGATGAGGGCCTACTTTTTCTTCCAATACACGCAGGGTCTCTGGTTTTATTCCTAGGTCCTTGACCATTTTGAGTTGAGTTTTGTGCATGGTGAGAGATAGGGGTTTGTGAACGTCTAGAGCGTTCAGGTCCCTGGGTAAGGGTCGCGAAATAACCGGGACACAGGGGATGCAGAGCAAAGGCAGCAGTTGCAACTGCATGCTGAGGTTTATTTGCAAGTTCCTTTTATATTCTTCTTCTAACAAAGCAAGCAATTCTTCAGTAACACTTTACCCACATTGCCCAAATATCATGCCTCAGCAGGTACACAGAGCTAAATTCAGATCGTTCCTGTTCATTTGATAAGTACCCTCCCAAAGTTCTTTTTTTTTTATTGGTTGTTCAAAACATTACATAGTTCTTGATATATCATATTTCACACTTTGATTCAAGTGGGTTATGAACTCCCATTTTTACCCTGTATACAGATTGCAGAGTCACATCAGTTACACTTCCACTGATTTACATATTGACATACTCATGTCTGTTGTCTTCTGCTGCCATTCCTATCCTCTACTATCCCCCCTCCCCTCCCCTCCCCTCCCCTCTTCTCTTTCTACCCCCTCTACTGTAATTCATTTCTCCCCCTTGTATTATTTTTCCATTTCCCCTCACTTCCTCTTGTATGTAATTTTGTATAACCCTAAGATTCTCCTTCCATTTCCAAGCAATTTCCCTTCTCTCTCCCTGTCCCTCCCACCTCTCATCCCTGTTTAATGTTAGTCATCTTCTCATGCTCTTCTTCCCTACTCTGTTCTTAGTTACTCTCCTTATATCAAAAAAGACATTTGGCATTTGTTTTTTAGGGATTGGCTAGCTTCACTTAGCATAATCTGCTCTAATGCCATCCATTTCCCTCCAAATTCTATAATTTTGTCATTTTTTAATGCAGAGTAATACTCCATTGTGTATAAATGCCACATTTTTTTTATCCATTCGTCTACTGAAGGGCATCTAGGTTGCTTCCACAGTCTTGCTATTGTGAATTGTACTGCTATGAACATCGATGTAGCAGTGTCCCTGTAGCATACTGTTTTTAGGTCTTTAGGGAATAGACCCAGAAGGGGAATAGCTGGATCAAATGGTGGTTCCATTCCCAGCTTTCCAAGAAATCTCCATACTGCTTTCCAAATTGGTTGCACCAATTTGCAGTCCCACCAACAGTGTACAAGTGTACCCTTTTCCCCACATCCTCGCCAGCACTTGTTGTTGTTTGACTTCATGATGGCTGCCAATCTTACTGGAGTGAGATGATATCTTAGGGTGGTTTTGATTTGCATTTCTCTGACTGCTAGAGATGGTGAGCATTTTTTCATGTACTTGTTGATTGATTGTATGTCCTCCTCTGAAAAGTGTCTGTTTAGGTCCTTGGCCCATTTGTTGATTGGGTTATTTGTTATCTTATTGTCTAATTTTTTGAGTTTTTATATACTCTGGATATTAGGGCTCTATCTGAAGTGTGAGGAGTAAAGATTTGTTCCCATGATGTAGGCTCCCTATTTACCTCTCTTATTGTTTCTTTTGCTGAGAAAAAACTTTTTAGTTTGAGCAAGTCCCTTTTGTTGATTCTAGATATTAATTCTTGTGCTATGGGTGTCCTATTGAGGAATTTGGAGCCCGACCCCACAGTGTGTAGGTCGTAGCCAACTTTTTCTTCTATCAGATGCCTTGTCTCTGGTTTGATATCAAGCTCCTTGATCCATTTTGAGATAACTTTTGTGCATGGCGAGAGAAAGGGATTCAGTTTCATTTTGTTGCATATGGATTTCCAGTTTTCCCAGCACCATTTGTTGAAGATGCTATCCTTCCTCCATTGCATGCTTTTAGCCCCTTTATCAAATATAAGAAAGTTGTAGTTTTGTGGGTTGGTTTCTGTGTCCTCTATTCTGTACCATTGGTCCACCCGCCTGTTTTGGTACCAGTACCATGCTGTTTTTGTTACTATTGCTCTGTAGTATAGTTTGAAGTCTGGTATCGCTATACCACCTGATTCACACTTCCTGCTTAGCATTGTTTTTGCTATTCTGGGTCTTTTATTTTTCCATATGAATTTCATGATTGCTTTCTCTATTTCTACTAGAAATGCCATTGGTATTTTGATTGGCATTGCATTAAACCTATAGAGAACTTTTGGTAATATCGCCATTTTGATGATGTTAGTTCTGCCTATCCATGAACAGGGTATATTTTTCCATCTTCTAAGATCTTCTTCAATTTCTCTCTTTAGGGTTCTGTAGTTTTCATTGTATAAGTCTTTTACCTCTTTTGTTAGGTTGATTCCCAAGTATTTTATTGTTTTTGAGGATATTGTGAATGGAGTGGTTGTCCTCATTTCCATTTCAGAGGGTTTGTCGCTGATATACAGGAATGCCTTTGATTTATGCGTGTTGATTTTATATCCTGCCACTTTGCTGAATTCATTTATTAGCTCTAATAGTTTCTTTGTAGACCCTTTTGGGTCTGCTAGGTATAGAATCATGTCATCTGCAAATAGTGATAATTTAAGTTCTTCTTTTCCTATTTTTATGCCTTTAATTTCTTTAGTCTGTCTAATTGCTCTGGCCAGTGTTTCGAGAACTATGTTGAACAGAAGTGGTGAGAGAGGGCATCCCTGTCTTGTTACAGATTTTAGAGGGAATGCCTTCAATTTTTCTCCATTCAGAATGATGCTAGCCTGGGGCTTAGCATAGATTGCTTTTACAATGTTGAGGTATGATCCTGTTATCCCTATTTTTTCGAGAGTTTTGAACAAAAAGGGATGCTGTACTTTGTCAAATGCTTTTTCCGCATCTATCGAGATGATCATATGGTTCTTATTTTTAAGTCTATTGATGTGGTGGATAACATTTATTGATTTCCGTATATTGAACCAGCCTTGCATCCCAGGGATGAATCCTACTTGATCATGGTGTACAATTTTTTTGATATGATTTTGTATCCGATTCGCCAGAATTTTATTGAGGATTTTTGCATCTAGGTTCATTAGAGATATAGGTCTGTAGTTTTCTTTCTTTGAAGTATCTTTGTCTGGTTTAGGAATCAGTGTGATGTTGGCCTCGTAGAATGAATTTGGAAGTTCTCCCTCTTTTTCTATTTCCTGAAATAGCTTGAAAAGTATTGGTATTAGTTCCTCTTTAAAGGTTTTGTAAAACTCTGCTGTATACCCATCCGGTCCTGGGCTTTTCTTAGTTGGTAATCTTTTGATGGTTTCTTCTATTTCCTCAATTGATATTGGTCTGTTTAGGTTGTCTATATCCTCCTGTCTCAATCTGGGCAGATCATATGACTTAAGAAATTTATCGATGCCTTCACTATCTTCTATTTTATTGGAGTATAAGGATTTAAAATAATTTCTGATTATCTTCTGTATTTCTGAAGTGTCTGTTGTGATATTGCCTTTTTCATCCTGTATGCTAGTAATTTGAGTTCTCTCTATTCTTCTCTTCGTTAGCATGGCTAAGGGTCTGTCGATCTTATTTATTTTTTCAAAGAACCAACTTTTAGTTTTATCAATTTTTTCAATTGTTTCTTTTGTTTCGATTTCATTAATTTCAGCTCTGATTTTAATTATTTCTTGCCTTCTACTTCTTTTGCTGTTATTTTGCTCTTCTTTTTCTAGGATTTTGAGATGAAGTATGAGATCATTTATTTGTTGGTTTTTTCTTTTTTTAAGGAATGAACTCCATGCAATGAATTTTCCTCTTAGAACTGCTTTCAGTGTGTCCCATAGATTCCGATATGTTGTGTCTGTGTTTTCATTTATCTCTAAGAATTTTTTAATTTCCTCCTTAATGTCTTCTATAACCCATTGATCATTCAGTAACCTGTTGTTCATTCTCCAAGTGATGCATGATTTTTCCTTCCTTCTTTTATTGTTGATTTTCAGTTTCATTCCATTATGGTCAGATATGATGCATGGTATTATCTCTACTCCTTTATATTGTCTAAGAGTTGCCCTGTGACATAATATATGATCTATTTTTGAGAAGGATCCATGTGCTGCTGAGAAAAAAGTGTAACTGCTTGATGTTGGGTGGTATATTCTATATATGTCAATTAAGTCTAGGTTGTTAATTGTGTTATTGAGTTCTATAGTTTCCTTATTCAACTTTTGTTTGGAAGATCTGTCCAGTGGTGAGAGAGGTGTGTTGAAGTCTCCCATGATTATTGTATGGTGGTCTATTAGACTCTTGAACTTGAAAAGAGTTTGTTTTATGAACATAGCTGCACCATTGTTTGGGGCATATATATTTATGATTGTTATGTCTTGTTGGTGTATGGTTCCCTTGAGCAGTATGTAGTGTCCCTCTTTATCCCTTTTGATTAACTTGGGCTTGAAATCTATTTTATTTGATATGAGTATGGACACTCCTGCTTGTTTCCGAAGTCCATATGAGTGATATGATTTTTCCCAACCTTTCACCTTCAGTCTATGTATGTCTTTTCCTATCAAATGCGTCTCCTGTAGGCAGCATATTGTTGGGTCATGTTTTGTGATCCATTCTACTAGCCTGTGTCTCTTAATTGGTGAGTTTAAGCCATTAACATTTAGGGTTATTATTGAGATATGGGTTATCCTTCCAGCCATATTTGTTTATTTATGTTACTGAATATGGTTTGTTTTCCTCTTTAATTATTTTCCCCCCTTTACTGTCCTGCCTCCCACTGTTGGTTTTCATTGTTATTTTCCATTTCCTCTTCCTGTAATGTTTTGCTGAGGATTTTTTGGAGAGATGGTTTTCTAGCTGCAAATTCTTTTAACTTTTGTTTATCGTGGAAGGTTTTAATTTCATCTTCCATCTTGAAGCTCAATTTTGCTGGATACACAATTCTTGGTTGGAACCCATTTTCTTTCAGTGTTTGAAATATGTTATTCCAGGATCTTCTAGCTTTCAAAGTCTGTGTTGAGAGATCAGCTGTTATCCTGATTGGTTTACCCCTAAATGTAATCTGTTTTCTTTCTCTTGTAGCTTTTAAAATTCTCTCCTTATTCTGTATGTTGGGCATCTTCATTATAATGTCTCTAGGTGTGGATCTCTTATGATTATGCACATTCAGTGTCCTGTAGGCTTCTAGGATTTGGAATTCTGTCTCATTCTTCAAGTCTGGGAAGTTTTCTCGTATTATTTCATTGAATAGATTGTTTATTCCTTTGGTTTGGAGCTCTGTGCCTTCCTGTATCCCAATGATTCTTAAGTTTGGTCTTTTAATGTTATCCCATATTTCTTGGATGTTCTGCTCATGGTTTCTTAGCAGACTTGCTGAGCTGTCTATGTTCTTTTCAAGTTGAAATACTTTGTCTTCATTGTCTGATGTTCTATCTTCTAAGTGATCTACTCTGCTGGTAGTATTCTCAATAGAGTTTTTAAGTTGGTTTATTGCTTCCTGCCTTTCTAGGATTTCTGTTTGTTTGTTCTTTATAACTTCTATCTCCCTGTATAGTTGGTCTTTTGCTTCCTGGATTTGTTTATGTATTTCATTGTTGAAGAGATCTTTCATTGTCTGATTTTGCTGTCTAATGTCTTCCTTGAGACTCCAGATCATCTGAAGCATGTATCTCCTGAATTCTTTATCTGACATTCCATCTGCTGCAGATATTACCTCTTGTAACGTTGAGTTGACCTGCATTGCTTGTGGTCCTTTCTTTCCTTGTCTCTTCATACTGTTGGCGTTTCTTTCTGCTTACTGAGACTGTTGTGTTGTTGAATTTTCCCCCTATATATTTGTATTACTCTTGTATAGTTGCAAAGTCTCCCGCGCAGGTGCGGGCAGGGGCTCTGCTCCTCCTCCAATTCGGGCACTGTGCCTACCACATCAGCAGGCCGCTGGGCCTGTTCTGCTGGTTGGTAGCAGGTGTGCCTACCTTGCAGGCGCGTGGGGCAGCTCTGCCACTCCCAGGTTGCTGGGCCTGACCTGCTGGTGGGTTGCAGGTCCGGCTACCTTGCAGGCGCGGGGGGAGGGCGCACACCTATTTGTATTTAGACAGTTATGCGAAATGGAGGACGTAATGCTTGGGATGAAAGTTAGGGGGAAGGGGAAGGTAGGTGCTCTTGAAAAGAAAGAAGGAGAGGGAGATAGATAGCATAGAGGAAAATGGAAAGAGCAGTAAAACTTGGAAGGGGAGAGAGAGAGGGAAAAGGGAGAGAAAAAATTAAAATGAAATAGGAAATAAAATTGGGTCTTAGATATCCATTTTCTTCTCTTCCTGTAGGCAAAGCTGTGCCCTCCGGGCTGAGTTTTGCCCTCAATGTGTCAACAGCAATCCCTGTAAGGGGGTTCCTGGGAGTCTCTCAATCCTGTTGGTCCAGAGCTGTTTCACTTCTACAGCCCCTCCTCCCCTTCCTCCTGCCAGCCAGCCAGGTCCTGCTCACTGGAGGCAGTTCCCCAAGGATTTGGTTACACTTTCAGCCCCACCGAGTGCTCTATTTCCCTAACTACTGAGCACTCTCGCTGTCATTCATCTAAGCCCCAGTGCTGTGGAGCTGTAGTCTGGGAGTCAATTGTTTAATTTTTCCGGACCCCTTTGGTGGGCCCACCTTCGGAATCTGGCAGCTAAGACCATTGGTGTCACTGCTGGTGGTAATAGGAGTTGGGGGTCGAGGACCCCCTCTACTTCCCTCAGCCCCTACAGTCACAACCACACTGCTGGCGGTAGGAGGAGTTGGGGGTCTGGAGTGTCCTCTGTTTCCCTCCGCCCCTACCGTCATGCCCTCTCAGTTCGCGGTTGGGGGAGTTGGGGTTGGGGAGTCTTCTCTGCTTCCCTCTGCCCCTACAGTCACGCCCTCGTCACTGGCAGTAGGGGGAGTTGGGGGTTGAGAGTCCTTTGATCCTTACGGTCACGCCCACGGAGAGATTTTGAAGTTTCCCGGTTGTTTGTATCTGGTGTGAGTGGGAGTCACACACCTGCTAAAGTAGATTCCGCTGGGAAGGAATCTCTTTGGCCAATCTTTGGTGACTTCCCCTCTCTGCTATGGCGGGCCCCTGGCTCCTTGCCGGAGTGTCCGAAGGGAGGGGTGTAACTGGCTTGTCTCTGGTCTGACACAATCTCTGGTTTTAGTTCCCAGTTCGCTATTTCGTGAAGGGTTGGTTAGATTCCCTTCACGCTGTCTTGGGGGGGGGGAGCCGTTCGCCAGGTGGGCGGGGCTGTTAGTAGAGCCGGGAGGGTACGGGCTATCTTCTGGGCCAGGCGGGGACACTTCTCGCTGTGCCGGGCCGCTGGGGGCTGCCTGTAGAACCGGGCAGCTGCGGCTGCGTGGCTAAGATCCGGGCGGGTGGAGTGGCCGTTCGCTGAGCGAGAGCGGGGCCTCCCGGGACCTCGAGGTGGCGGGTGCGGTCTGCGGGTTCTGGCAGGCTGCGCCGCTCGGGGCCGCCAGCCGCTTTCTGAAGCGGCGGGACTGGACCTCCGTGCCCGCGTGGCCGGCCAAGATCCACTTGTCTGGGACAAACTGACACTTCTAATAAACCTACCAATTCCTGGCAGGTCCCCTCTTCACGGAATTTTGCTAGAAGTTCCTCAGTAGGTAGACTGCCGCTGTTCCAATGGGTCTTTCTGATCCCGTTAATGTGGAGACATTGGAATCGCTGCTTCCTGCCGGCGGCCATCCTCTGCCTTCTCCTCCCAAATTTCTTTGTAGACATTATCTAATCCCCGAATGTACTGTTCCCAGGTCCAGTATGCAGGAAGCTTCTTCCTCTTGGCCAAACCTTGCAGAACTTGTGACTTGCGATAAGGGGAAGTGAACTTTTCCTCCTCCTAACTGAGGTTTGTCTCAGCTGACCTAAATCACAGCCACAGCTCTTGCAAAATGTCAGGCCTGAGGGAGCTAAACTCTGCAGACTCAAACCCCAACAGGGGTTTAATTTCATTTTGTTGCATATGGATTTCCAGTTTTCCTAGCACCATTTCTTAAAGAGGCTCTTTTCTCCAATGCATGTTTTTTGTACCTTTGTCCAAGTATTGTAGTTTTGCGGGTTAGTCTCTGTGTCCTCTATTCTGTACCATTGGTTTACCAGTCTGTATTGGTGCCAATACAGTGCTGTTTTTGTTGCTATTGCTCTGTAGTATAGTTTGACGTCTGGTACAGTGATGCCACCTGCTTCACTCTTCCTGCTAAGGATTGTTTTAGCTATTCTGGGTCTCTTATTTTTCCAGATGAATTTCATGACTGCCATAGGGTTTGATTGGAATTGCATTAAATCTGTACAGTGCTTTTGGTAGTATGGTCATTTTGATAATATTAATTTGTCCTATCCAAGTGCAAGGTAGATCTTTCCATCTTTTAAGGTCTTTTTTGATTTCTTTTTTTAGGGTTCTATAGTTTTCATTGTATAGATCTTTCATTAAGTTAATTCCCAAATATTTTTATTTTTTAAGGCTATTATAAATGGAACAGTTTTCCTTGTTTCCCTTCTGAGAATTTGTCACTGATATACAGAAATGCCTTTGACTTATGGTGTTGATTTTATATCCTGCTACTTTGCTGAATTCATTGAGTTCATTTACTAGTTTTAGAAGTTTGCTGGTGGAATTTTTGGGGGGGTCTTCTAGGTATAGAATCATATCATAAGCAAATAGTGCTAATTTCAGTTCTTCTTTTTATATGTATATCACTTTAATCTCTTTCATCTGTCTGATTTCTCTGGCCAGTGTTTCAAGACCTATATTAAATAGAAGTGGTGAAAGAGGGCATCCCTGTCTTGTTCCAGTTTTTAGAGGGATGCCTTCAATTTTTCTCCATTTAGAATTATTTTGGCCTGGGGCTTAGCATAGGTAGCCTTTACGATATTGAGATATGCTCTTGTTATCCTTAATTTTTCTAGTGTTTTGAACATGAAGGGGTGCTGTATTTTGTCAAATGCTTTTTCTGTCTCTATTGAGATGATCCTATAATTCTTATCTTTAAGTCTCTTGATGTGATGAATTATGTTTATTGATTTCCACATGTTGAACCACACTTGCATCCCTGGGATGAATCCCACTTGATCGTGGTGCACTATCTCTTTGATATGTTTTTTTATTCAAATTTTATTGAGAATTTTTGCATCTATATTCATTAGAGATATTGGTATGAAGTTTTCTTTTTCTTTTTTTTTTTTTTTGATGTATCTTTGCCTGGTTTTGGAATCAGGGTAATATTGGCCTCATAGAATGAGTTTGGAAGTGCTGCCTCTTTTTCTATTTCCTGAAATAAATTGAAAAGCATTGGTATTAGTTCTTCTTTAAAGGTCTTGTAGAACTTGGCCGTGTATCCACTGGGTCCTGGGCTTTTCTTGGTTGGTACGCTTCTGGGATGGCATCTTGTATTTTCTTGCTTGAAATTGATCTGTTTAAATTGTGTATATCATCCTGATTCAATTTGAACAAATCATATGTATCTAGAAATTTGTCAATGCCTTCAATATTTTCTATTTTATTGTAGTACAAGTTTTTGAAATAATTTCTAATTATCTTCTGTATTTCTGTAGTGTCTGTTGTGATATTTCCTTTTTCATTACATATGTTAGTAATTTGAGTTTTTTCTCTTCTTCTCTTCATAAGAATGGCTAAGGGCCTGTCAGTTTTATTTATTTTTCAAAGAACCAACTTTTTGTTCTGTCCATTTTTTCAGTGTTTTTTTTTTGTTTGTTTGTTTCAATTTCATTGATTTCAGCTCTGTTTTTAATTATTTCCTATCTTCTACTGCTTGTGGTGTTGATTTGTTTTTTTTTTTTTTTGTAGGGCTTTGAGATGTAATGTTAAGTCATTTATTCGTTGACTTTTTTCTTCTTTTAAGCTATGAATTCCATGCAATGAACTTTCCTCTTAGAACTGCCTTCGTAGTGTCCCAGAGACTTCGATATGTTGTACCTGTGTTTAATCTCCTCCTTGATGTCTTCTGCATTCCATAGCATATTATTTAGTCTCTAGGTATTGGAGTAGCTTTTATTTCTTATTTTATCATTGATTTCTAATTTCATTCCATTATGATCTGATAGAATGCAGGGTAGTATCTCTACTTTTTTATATTTGCTAAGAGTTGCTTTGTGGTATAATATATGGTCTATTTTAGAGAAGGACCCATGTGCTGCTGAAAAGAAAGTGTATCTGCTTGTTGTAGGATGAAATATTCTATATATATGTCAAGTAAGTCTCTGTTATTGATTGTATTATTGAGTATATAGTTTCTTTGTTCAGCTTTTGTTTGGAATATCTATCCAGTCATGAAAGAGGTGTTTTAAAGTCACCCAAAATTATTGTGTGGGTCTGTTTGACTCTTAAACTTGAGAAGAGTTTGTTTGTTTGAACTTATGCTCCATTGTTTGGGGGATATATATATATGTTTAATTGTTAAGTCTTGTTGCTGTATGGTTCCCTTGAACAGTATGTAGTGTCCTTCTTTATCCCTTTTGATTAACTTTAGCTTGAAACCTACTTTATTTGATAAGAGGATGGAAACCCCTGCTTGCTTCCACAGTCCATGTGAGTGGTATTGTTTTTTCCAACCCTTCTCCTTCAGTCTGTGGATGTCTTTTCCTATGAGATGAGCCTCTTAAAGGCAGCATATTGTTGGGTCTTTTTTTTTTTTATTTTGATCCAATCTGCTAGTCTATGTCTTTTGATTGGTGAGTTTAGGCCATTAATATTCAGGGTTAATATTGAGGCATGATTTATATTCACAGCCATTTTGGTCTGTTTTTTGTATTTAACATGTCTTGTTTCTCCTCTGATTAGGTTTTCATATAGTGTAATACCTCCCTCTGCTGATTTTCATCCTTGTTTTTCATTTCCTCTTCTTGGAATATTTTGTTGTGGATGTTCTGTAATGCAGGCTTTCTAGTTGTAAATTCTTTTAACTTTTGTTTATCGTGGAAGGTTTTTATTTCATCATCAAATCTAAAGCTTAGTTTTGCTGGATATAAGATTCTTGGTTGGCATCCATTTTCTTTCAGAGCTTGGTATATGTTGTTCCATGATCTCCCGGCTTTGAGGGTCTGGGTTGAAAAATCTGCTGAGATACGAATTGGTGGTCCTGAATTGAATACGTGTGGTCCTGTGCCAGAGGCTGGGCTTCGGTCTCCCCCTATATGTGATCTGACTCCTCTCTCTTGCAGCTTTTAAGATTCTATCCTTACTCTGTATGCTAGGCATTTTCATTATAATGTGCCTTGCTTTAGATCTGTTGTAACTTTGTACATTTGGTGTCCTATAAGCCTCTTGTATTTGGTTTTCCAATTCATTCTTCATGCTTGGGAAATTTTCTGATATTATCTCATTGAAGAGATTGTGCATTCCTTTGGTTTGAAACTCTGTGCCTTCCTCTGTCCCAAGAACTCTTAGATTTGGTCTTTTGATGCTGTCCCATAATTCTTGGATGTTCTGTCATCACTGTGTGATCAACTTTATTTTCCAGATTGTATATTTTGTCTTCATTATCTGATGTTCTTTCTTCCAAGTGATCTAGTCTGTTGGTTATGCTTTCTATTGAAATGTTTATTTGGTTTAGTGTAGTCTTCATTTCAAGGATGTCTGACTGTTTTTTTTTTTTTCAGAGTCTCTATCTCTTTCCTGAAGTAATATTTTGCTACCTATATTTGTTCTCTTATCTCCTGTTGGAGTGATCATTTTTTTTTCTTGTATTTGCTCATTTAGGTCATTCTTTAGTTTACAGATTATTTTAATTATGAACATTCTGAACTCCTTCTCTGACATTTAATCAACTTTGTGGTCCATGGGTTCTGTTATTGTAGTATCCTGGTTTGGGGCACTTTCCTCCCTTGTTTTTTCATATTCTCTATGTGTCTTCCTTTCTTACAGTATGGATCCTGGACCCAGGTCCCTCGCAGGCTGGTGTGGGCAGATCTGGGCTGGGTCTGCCCTCCTGTTGTAGTCTGCTGGTCAGAACGTGTGGTCCTGTGCCAGAGGCTGGGCTTCGGCAGGTGTCTGCAGGTTATGAGATGAACCGGGGCTTACTATGAGCCTGGGTCCCGCACAGGCCTGTGTAGGCAGATGAGTGCCTTCTTAGAGGGGATACGAATTGATCTCCCCCTATATGTGATCTGATTCCTCTCTCTCTCTCGAAGCTTTTAAGATTTTATCCTTGCTGTGTATGCTAGCTATGCTCATTATAATGTGCCTTGGTTTAGTTTTGTTGAAACTTTGTACATTTGGTGTCCTGTAAGCCTCTTGTATTTGGTTTTCTAATTCATTCTTCATGCTTGGGAAATTTTCTGAGATGCAAATTGGTCTCCCCCTATATATGATCTGATTCCTCTGTCTTGCAGCCTTTTTTGTGGTTCTGTGTGTTTTACTGTTGGGAGCCTTACCATGTTCTCATGATAAAAGCTGAAAGAAAATACCCCAAGTCTTCAGTAGTGAAAGGGGAAAAGCAACCATTTTGAAATAAGCCCAGAACATTTTTTCTTCTTAGCATGCCAGCCCTCAGAAGAAGCTATTTTTATACAGCCTAACAGATCAAGGTTTTGATAGAGCCTAACAGTTTTGGGGGAGAGAAATAACCAACTCCAGCCCCCTGTAATCTTCTTGTCTCACCTGAGAGGGAAGAGAAGTGAGACCCAGGGGCCTAGGCTCACTAGAAGACTGAGACCTAACTATAGACTGTAGAGCACTTCTCTTTCCCAACAACTTACCAATATATCACTGGTCTGTGTACTCCCATTTTGTTTTGTTTTGTTTTGTTTACCAGTGTGTCATGTCTGGCTTTTATCAAAAAATTACAAAGCATGTTAAATGGCAAAAAACACAGTTTGAAGAGACAAAGCCAAGCATCAGAATCAGGGAAGTTCGAATTTTCAGACTTGGAATTTTAAATAACTATGATCATTATGCTATGGGCTGTAAAGAAAATGTAGACAACTTGCTAAGGGTTAAGGAGAGGTAAAGTAATCAATAGAAATGGAAATTCTAAATTAAAAAATTTATTGAAGAGCATGTGAGCAGACAACTTGTATGGGGAAATATGAATTTCAACAGAGAAAATGAAATTATTTTTTAAAATGCTGGACTGGAGAATACTGTATCAGAAAGAAAGAATTCAATTGATGGGTATGGGAACAGACGGCACAGTGATCAGTGAAATTGAAGAGAATCCAATAGAAATTGTTCAGACTGATCACCAACAGAAAGTGAATTTACAAAAATCAGCTTAGAGCCACCAAAATACTGGTCTAGTACATATGCAATTGGAGCCATGGAAGACAAGAGAGAAAGAATAAAGCAGAAAAAATAATGGATGATAATTCTTGACTCCTGATGATATCTGTCAACCAACAAATATAAGAATCTTGGCAAATTCCAGAACTTATAAATTATAGAAAAAACACATCATAGTAACATAGAACAAAGTTAAAGAAAAACATTGGAAGGAGCAAGAGGAAGGATGCATATTATACATAGGGAGGTGTTACAGTTTGGATGTGAGGTGCCCCCCCCAAAGCTTACCTGTTGGAAACTGTATGATGATGAATTAATCCCCTGATAGGAATTAACTGAGTGGTAACTGAAGGGGCAGGGTGTGGGTAGAGGAGGTGGGAATTGGGGGCATGGCTTTGGGTAGATATTTGTAACTGGCAAGAGGAGACCTCTCTCTGGTTCCTGATCATCATGAAAGCTGCTTCCCCCTACTACACTCTTCCACCATGGTTCTACCTCACCTGGAGCCCTGAGGAATAGAGCCTGATATCTGAGAATTGAGTCCTCTGAAATTGTGAGCCCCCAAATAAACTTGTCCTCTTCTAAAGTTGTTCTGGTTGGGTCTTTTAGTTACAGCAGCAAAAAAGCTGAGTAAGGTAGGA
Organism: Spermophilus citellus; assembly: GCF_964194105.1. Taxonomy (NCBI): domain Eukaryota; kingdom Metazoa; phylum Chordata; class Mammalia; order Rodentia; family Sciuridae; genus Spermophilus; species Spermophilus citellus. Next base: position 74,304,480 of record NC_138182.1, on the reverse strand, counting down.
GGAACAGTATTAAGAATGACATCTGATTTTTCCTTAGAAACAGTTGAGACCAGAAAACAATGGATAAAGTCTTGAAGGGGAAAAAATGTTCTATAATCTCTAATCAATGAAATATCCTTTGAAAATACAAAAAAAATGATGACATATTTTACACAGAATCTGAAAAGAATTAGTCTCCCAGTAGAACTTCACTACAAAAAAATATATTTAAAAAGTTCTTTAGACCAAAGGGAAATGATACTAGATAGAAATGCAAGAAGGAATAAAGATTACCAAAAAAGTAAAAATGGACCTGGGTATGGTGGTACACACCTACAGTCCCAGTGGCTCAGCAGGCTAAGGCAGGAGGATCACGAGTTCAAAGCCAGCCTCAGCAACTTAGCAAGACTGTAAGCAACTCAGTAAGACCCTCTCTAAATAAAATATATAAAAAGGCTGGGGATGTGTCTTAGTGGTAAAGAGCCCCTGGGTTCAATCCCCAGTATCATAAAAAATAAGTAAATATGGAAAGAAATAAAAATATTATTAAAATTTATGTCTATTGTACATATAAGAGACTATTGTTTAAAAGTTATTGTGGAGTTTATAATCTGTGTGACAAGAAACTAAGTGATAATAAGAACTCTGAAGGTACAAGGGAGTGAATGGAATTATACTCTAGTATTTTATATTGTTTGTTAATACTGTATTATTTGAAAGTTGATTGTGATGAGTTAAGGATGCATATTGTAATTTCCAGTAACTATTAAGCATAACTTATAAAAAAGATAAAATGGAATCCTAAAATAATTATTTTATTACCCCAGAAGAAGGCAGGAAAGAAGGAACAAGGAACAGAAGGGACAAATAGAAAACAAATGCCCAGGTGATAGAATTAAATCCAGCAATAGGCAATACATTCTTTAAATAGAAACATTTTGACACTCCTCTTAAAAGGCAGAGATTATCAGTCTAAATAAAACAGCAAGACTAAAATATATGTATTTTAAGAATAAAGATAGAAACTTAAAGAAAATAATGAGAAAAATATGCCATGTAAATATAAAGCATAAGAAAACTGGTTTGGTGGTGATAAGATAGACTGTAAAAGAGATGAAGGACATTTTGTCACAGTAAAAATCAGGAACACTGAACACCAGTCTTAAATGTATATGCGTATAATAAGAGGACTCCAAGGATACATAGAATAAAAATAAACAGAACTAAGGGAAAAACTAGACAAGCCCAAAATCCTAGTTGGAAATTTTAATGGGAAACCCTCACTAATTGAAAGCACATGTAGACCATAAAGAAATAAATACTTGCATGCATGAATGAATGATGTAGAAGGTTTGAACACTACCAACCAATCTAACTTAGTTGATCTGTATATACTGAACTCCCAAACTGTGGAATGCACATTCTTTTAATTTCCCATGGAACTTCACCAATATGGAACATATGCTAGGCTGCAAAAGAATAAGTTTAAAAAGATTAGTATATAGAATGTGATGATAATGGAATAATAATAATAGTTTTAGATAATTCTCAATTATTAGAAAGTCAAGCAGTATCTTTTTACTCACTGGATCAACAAAGAATTCAAAACAGAAATTAGATATTATTTCTAGTGGTAATTAAACACAAAATATCAGTGTATTGTGAGATTTAGCTAAATGTTTAGAGAGAAATTTGTAGCTTTAAATGCTTATATTTGAAAATAAAGATCTAAAATCATATGTACTTTGTTCATTTGAACTCTTATTGTTGCTCAACAATACTGATATAATTTCTTAGTTTTGGTATTCTTATCAGAGTGCTTATTTCATATCTTCTCCTTAATCCTGTACTACCCCACTCTGATGGCCACTCTGATTATTTTATTGGTAAAATAAAAGCAATCAGGAAATCTTGACATCTGTGTTCTGACATATCAACCCACTATGAGGGCTGTGTACTGGTGTATCCTGCTCACCCTCCTTTAAAATGATAACTTGTTCCTACTCCTATCCAAACCATCTCTTCCACTTGAGCACTGGATCCCACCCCCTTGTGCTCACTCTAGGACTACGTTTACCTTCCTTCCTTCTTCTCTGCATCTTCCCCCAACCCCCACTTATATATATCCTTCCTATAAAATACAACATGTAGGGAAATCTCTCAGCTTAAACCAGATTGTCCTCTCCCTGTTGTCCTATTTTTTGCTTCCTTTCACTGCAATAGTCCTTCAAAGAACTATTTATTTCTCCAATATCTCTGCTTTCATTATTGTCTTTGTCCCAGTTAAAGTTTTATCCTTTCCACTCTTTTGAAACTGTGCTTGTCAACATTATCAGTGCCTTTCAAGTTGCTGACTCTAGCGATCAATTGCAGTCCTATGACTTAATCTGTTAGTAGCAATGGATTATTGATAACTTCCTGCCTTTGAAGAGACTTGTTTCATCTGGCTTCTGGACTACCTCACTTTGGTGTTTATTGTGCCTTACAGCTATTTGTTATTACTTTCCTTTGTTGGTCTTCCCAACCCCTGTAAGTTGGTGTGCTCCAGAGGTCAGTCATTGAAATTCCTCTCTGCCTGTTCCCATTCAACTAGGCAAGCTCTTCCAGTGTCATGGCTTGAAATACAATCTTTATGCTATGACTTCCAAATGTACGTGTTCATTTCTGATCTCTCCCCTAGACTTCAAACTCACATATACAGCTACCCATTTGATAGCATCTTGGATTTCTAATGGGCATCTCAGATTCAACTTGTCTAAAACTAAATTTATCATTCTTTTCCTTTCCTTTTCCCCAACCCCTCTGTCTTAGCAAATGAGCACTCTACCAGTTGCTTTTGGATTGTCTCTTCTGTCTCTTATAACAGATATCCAATCCAATAGCAAATGATATCAGTTATATTAAAAATATTTGCCAATCTGTACACCTGCTGCCTGTCTCACTGCTACTATTCTAGTCTAAGTCACCATCACCTCTCACCTGCTAGTCAGGATCCTCCCAGATGGTCTCTTTACTCCCACTGTAGTCACCCACCCCTCAAAGGAGAGGGCATTTATTTTTCTTCTCCACCACTCACTGGCTTCCAGCCACATTGGCCTCTGTGATATTGCTCACACATACCAAGCATGTTTCTGTCTTCTGCCTGGAAGATTCTTCCCCTGTATACTCCTATAGAATATCTTCTACCACTCTCTAGTCTCCTACTGTTTTCTTCAGGGTGTTAGTTATCAGCTGTCACATTCTCTGTTTAATTGTCTGTTTCCCCCAACTGTAATATGTGCTTCATGAGACTTTGACTGTGTTCACTGCTGTGTTTCTTCAGTCCACTGAGATAATGCCTCTCACATAGTGTGTGCTTGATGAGTGTTTGCTGAATAACTGAGTATGTTTAATAACCAGTGTTCATTAACTTCTTATAAAATGCTTAGAAAGAATATTGTTGAAATCCATGCAACATTTTTATGTGGGGGTAATTGGAACATAGATTTCTCAAGCTGGAAACAAGTTCATATGGTATGAATAAGTCCAGAATTGTAACCTTTGCCAGTAATGAATGAGTAAGTTACATTTCCCTCAGTATGGTTGCTAATTCAATCCAGAATTATTTTAGTTTAACTATTAATGGACTTGCCATTGAAAGAGTGAGTTAGGATTCTGCTTTTAAAATCTGTCGCTGTTTGCAAAACTGAAGACTATAATTGCAACACTTTATTCTTGTTCATCAAAAAATGCAACTCCTTCCATTTCCTTCCTCTTAGTCACTTGTCAGCTTTCAGCAGCTGGCAAAATATTAATTATACAAGTGTTTAATTTCTGTGTTTCTCTGTAAATCAAGAGCTTCCAAGTGGAACTATAGTATCAATTGCTTGCTTTTCAAATAGAGCTATGCATTGATAGGAGAGGGCACATGTTACTTATCCTTTTCTGCTTATATAGCATCTAGCAGAGAGTACAGAGAGTTTTTCTCAATAATAGTCACAATGCTTTGCAAATGCTGCTATAACTTTTGCAAGAGGCTGTGACATACACTCCCATCTTTTTGGAGATCTATTTTCTCCCTCTAAATTAGTCTTCTGTGTAGTTAAAGGGGAAAGGATAGGAGATTGTGAGATTGCACTGAAATATATATGTATATATTTATATAAAATATGTAATGAATATGAATTGTCAAGTAGGAAAACAAAAATTAGTTTCACCTGACTATGTCACATATTCAGAAATAAAGAACTAACCACTGGATACGAAAGCATTTAGAACATGTGCTCATCTGCAAGGCACCCAGCATTTACCAAGAGAGTGTTATAAAACAGCAGTTCTGAAAGATGTGACTAGGTGTTTCTAAGCCAGGTCACTTTGAAAGCATGGTATGCTAGAATCCTCTTGGAGATTCCCAGCACATACACATATTAGCCTGTTAAAGATTTTGAGATGCCCTAAGGGATAGGAACATGTTTAATCTGTTTAGCTCAGCATTTTCCAAACTTCAAGCAGAGAACATTAGCTGGCAGTGTACTTGTTAACAAGAAGACACTGGTTTAGATCACTGTTTTTGCTCAGTGACAGAGAGTTTTTGCTCAGTGACAGAGAGTTTTTGCTCGGCAAAAGCAATATAGAGTTCAAAAGCTTAACTAATGCCCTCAAAGAGCTTAGGGAAATAAAGACTAGAGTTATGAGAGTCATGGGATTGAGGTAGGATTAGAGTATTGTGGGAGCCCAGAGAGGACATCTATTCTTACAGACCCTAGTCTGCATCCTGAAGGGTCAGTTTTAAATTAACCGGGTGATGACTCAGTCAATGCATTTTTATTCATATATTCCAAAATATTTTCTGAAAACCTATAATCAAGGTGTGCTGTAGCCACAGGGGATTGACAGAGCAGTGCACAAAACTGAGGAGAATTCTTGTCTTTGTGGATCATATGTTTTAATGGGGAAGATAGATGATAAATTATGAGAACACATAAAAGTACCATACTTGATTGCATGGTAATAAGCACTAAAGAGAAAACTCCAGCAGTGAGGAGATGAGGGAGGGGGTGTGATGATGTATGTGATGAGGTGATACAGTTAGCTAGGGTTGCTAAAAAGTCTCACTTAGAAGGTGACATTTGAACATACAGCTGGATGAAGTGAGAGAGCTAAACAGAAATGACCTGGGCAGAAGGAATAGGAAATGCAAAAGACTGGGGAGAAGGAGTACACTGGCATGTCTGAGAAGCAGTGAGGAAGCCAGTGTATGGGAATGGAATGTGCGTGCAAAGGGGTATGGGAGATGAGGCCAGGAGAGTAAGTGGAGCCAGATCATGGAGAACTGTATGTCATTTCCTGGTCTTTGGCTTCTAGTCTAAGTGAGATGGCAAGGAACAGAAGGGACTTAAGAATGCAGAAAAGAACCAGGATCTAACTTAAGGTTGATAAGATGACTCTGCTGCTCTATAGGAAGTGATCTGAAGCAGGCATGTGTCTGGGTGAATAATGGGAAGTGAATTCCTTGGCAGTAAGTGATATCCAGGGGAAAGGTGAGTGTGACTTGGATCAGGGCGGGATTCAGGGAGGTGGTGCAGGATGGTCAGGTTCTGGGTCTATTCTGCAAAAGTATGCTTGGGGAGGGTTTGCTGGAGAGTCAACAGATGGGAGAGAACAAGATGAGTCAAGGATGACCCCTAAGGCTGTGGCATGAGTAACAAGAAGGATGCAGTTGTCACTTTTCAAGCATAGAAGATGATGAAAGGAGCAGGCTTGGGAAGGAAAATGAGGAATTCTGTTCTGGAACATGAGTTTGGATTGTTCATTAGACACCCAGGTGATGTTGTTCAGTAGAAGTGTAATATATGAGTGTGCCTTTCAGGCGGAGTGCACCTTGAAATAGAAGTGAGGAGTTATAAGCACTGAGAGAGTATTTGAAGCCATTAGACTGGATTAGATACCCAAGCGAATGTTGACAGGAAAGGGAGGAGATTGAAATATTTGACATGGAGATCTATTTTTGTCAGTAGTTTTTTTTCCATGTTTTTTTGGTAGTTGCAGATGGACATAATGCCTTTATTTTATTTGTTTATTTTTATGTGGTGCTGAGGATCGAACCTAGTGCCTCATGCATGCTAGTCAAGCGCTCTGCCACTGAGCTATAGCCCCAGCCCCTGTCAGTAGTTTTTAAGAGCAAAGTTCTTGGAAATATTGAAACACTAGGTTTAAGCACAAATAACTTTTTTTTTCTTTTGCCAAATAGCAAAAAAAAAAACCTTCTATTAAATAAAAGTAAACCCCCAAGACCCTGAGCCATTGGTTTATATGAAGAAGTTTCTAGTCTGGGCAGGGGAGGAAGCTGAGGAGGAGCCAACAGATAGGATTTAGGTGTGAGGCAGGCAAGTGAGCAGACTTGGCAAAGGGGGACATGGCAACCATGGACCAGATAAGGCCCAGAGTTGGCCCTTGACTTAAAAAGGAAGTGGTCTTCCGAGGCAGGAGAACTGTTTAATAGAGTGGTAGGGCAAAAATGCCAGGAAGAATGGGGAAAGGGACTTGGATAGAACATAAGCCACTCAGTATCATCTGGCAAGTCCTATGACCAAATTTCTGCTTGATAATTGTTCTATCAATACAACATTGTTCTTGCAGTCCCTAAACCCATTTGCTTCCTCCCACCATATCTGTGCCTTTTGTGCAAGCCCCCCCCATCAACTGTCAACTGCCTTCACTCTCTTTCTTAAACTAATCACTAAATCACTAGCATTACAATGCATGCAATGACAGCCCAAAATCTAAGCACTTTACCTGCTTTTTCTTTTCTAACAAATCTGCTGTGATTTTAGTCATCTTAAAAATAACTGAAATCTCTCTCACCACCTTATATCCTACTATCAAACTAAATAAACAAGAGCTGGGGTTGTAGCTCATTGGTGAAGTGCTTACCTAGCACGTGAGAGGCATTGTCTTTGATCCTCAGCACCACATAAAAAAAGAGATAAAAAAACATAATGTTTGGGTTGTTATTTGGAATCATTACTGCAGAAGAAATAGAGAAAGAGGCTGTTAACAATTCAGAGTAAAGAGGGGAATAGAGGTTTGTTTCAGTGTAGAATCCTTAATTTTTATGATTTTCTTCTGAAACTTTTAAAATTTTCATCTAAAAAACTTTTTAGTTGTGAATGGACCTTTATTTTATTTATTTTTATGCGGTGCTGAGAATCAAACCCAGGGCCTCACACATGCTAGGCAAGCGCTGTACTACTGAGCCACAACCCCAGCCAAAATTTTCATTTTTAATAGTGATAAAATATGCATAACTCAAAATTTACCACCTTAATTTTTAGGTGTACACTTCAATACTGTGGGAATGTTCAAATTGTGCAGTAGATCTTGAGAATTTTTTTATCTTGTGGAAGAACTGAACTCTGTTCCCATTAAACAACTCCCATTCTCTTCTTTCCCCAACCCCTAGCAAGTACCATTCTACTTTCTGTTTGTAAGAATTTAACTTCTCTAAGTAATTCATCTCAGTAAAATCACAGTATTTATCTTTTTGTGACTATTTCCCTTGTTATCAAGGTTCATCCATGTTGTGTCATGTGTCAGAATTTCTACCTTTTGAATGCTGAATATTTCATTTGTGTATCCTTTCACCTGTTGATGGTCATATGGGTTGCTTCCACCTCTTGGTTGTTGTGACTAACACTTCAATGAACCTAAGTGTACAAGTATTTCTCAAGTCCCTGTTTTCACTTGTTTTGGACATGTACCCAGAACTGAAATTGCTGGATCATACTGGTATTCTATGTTTAATGTTTTGAGGATCTGCCATATTCTTTTGTATTTTGTGGCCAAGTAGATTCAGTGAAGTAAATGATAAAAGCATAGATCTAAAAGTTAGTAGACCATGATTTTGTTTCATCTGCTTTTGCCACTTGCCAGTCAGGAGATTTAGAAAGATTACTTTTCTGATCCTCAGTTTGATTACCTGGAAAATGAAAAACAGTAATTCCCTGATAGCCTCTGGGCCTCACTCATTTACTTGTTGAAGGGGTATGTGTGTGGGAAGCCTTGCTCTAGGACTGGGCCTGCAACATTGAGCAGACAGATAAGGTTCTTGCTCTTCAGAAGTTCACAGTCTGATGGATTTTAGCACTGAGAACAGAAACTGGCTATGAGAGTGCTCAGTAAACTGTAAATCACCAAGAAAATGTTAGTATTATGCTTGCTCCATTGAAGTTTTCTTCTGGAATGTTTGGGTTGTTATTTGAGTGATAAATTGATGGAAAAAGAAAATAAAAAGAACTCTGTCATAGAAGTTAAGTCCTTACATGAAATAGGCAGATATTAAATATTTGTTGAATGTGTAAAGGAAGGTATTGGGATTTGGAAATTCAGTGTAAGTAGATCTAAATTTTATGTCTCTTTGTTAAATCTTCGGAAATATTAAATCCATTTTAAGAAAAGTTGGGAGTTATATCTAGCACTCAAAGGAACATAGAGTTGACCATACAGAAAAAAAATTAACTCAAAATTCAAAATACTGATTTTTAGAGAGCGTAAAATCACACATCACTGTCTCTAGATTTCCAAATATAAATTAGAAGAACTTAATGCCATTGTAAAGAGCCAACCAGGGCTGGGGTTATAGCTTAGTAGTGCAGCGCTGCCTAACATGTGAGAGGCACTGAGTTTGGTCCCAGCAAGCACCACATAAAAAATAAAATAAAGGCATTGTGTCCATCTAAAACTAAAAATATTTTTTTTAAAAAACAACAGGACCAAATATCTAATGTTTCTCATTGTGAATGAGGTAAATTTAAGGTCAAATATGATTTATTGAATTATTTTGAGGGGTAAAAGGGAAGGTTAGTTCCTGAAATTGTATTTATACTTAAAACATACAAAATGAGAATTTTTTTCTTCCTTAAAGAAGTCACATTTAGCAGGACACAACTTGAGTGATCATTCAGGCAGTGATGAAGATTCTGTATTATCTATTTTAGAATTCTGCCACTTTTCATCAACTTTTCAATTATATAAATATCTAATAAATTCCCAAAGTTCTAAGGCTGTGGACTGTGATACTTCATTTTTACACTCATTTGCACAGGACCCTGGGTGTTGACACTAATTAGCACTGGTGTGGCTGTGCAGGGGCAGCTCAACAGCTCCTTAGCAGATGGCTTTCTCCATTTCTTCTCCTCTACAGGCAAACATGCTGAAGACATATTTGGTGAGTTGTTTAATGAGGCTAACAACTTCTACATCAGAGCAAATTCTCTTCAAGACAGAATTGATTGCCTTGCTGTCAAAGTTACCCAGCTGGATTCCACAGTCGAAGAGGGTAGGTAATTGCATGAAAGCAGTGAGCTAGAAGTGATGTTGACAAGATGGTAGTAATTAATTGCAGTGTAATTACTGCTTTTTCCTTGAAGAATAGTGAGGAAAACCCTACAACATTGGGTTAATTAGTGATGGGAAGATTCATATCTTGTTTATCTCATACACCATGCATTTGCTATTTTATATATATATTATATATAAATAATATATATATTATATATATATATATGTACTACAATTATATATAAACATAGTATTTGTTCTAAAGGCTTCTTCAAATATATTCAGTAGTAGAAGTCCTAATATAGGTTAATGGTAGTTATTTTGAAAATACATTCTTGCCTAAAACAGAACCATCCAAAGAGATAGTCCAACCAAGAGGGAGGGTCATAGGTGTATCATGCCAAAGAGCAAAACCTTTAGCCTAATTGTTAGGGTTGATGCTTATGGATAATCTTGGTGATTCTGCCAATTTAAAAAATGTTATTAATCTCAGAAATAGCAGTTACCAAAGGCCTTTAAGCTCAGGTTTTAAAATAACATTAACCAAACACTATGTAAGTTAACTGAAAATCATTTTGATTATATTTCCTAAAATTGTGGCAGTTGCAATAAAATTTAGACCATCAGTAATTCCATTTTAAAAATTTCATTTTCAGTATTTTTTGAATGAAAGACTGAGATTAGACTGGAATAAATTTGCTAAAAAATTGCAAGATACACCATTCATATTTGCTTTGAGAAAAACATTCAAGTTATGAAATAATTTTAGAATTTCTAAATTATTTTAGAATTTCTCTCACTGTTTTAAAATGATCCCAGCATTTGATTTTTGTATTTATAGTAGTATCAATAAAAATAAGCTGTAAATTAAAAAAACATAGTTTATTTGTGAAATTTATCCCTCATTATTTTAAAAAGTATATTTGTTCGTGCTCAAAGGTAAAATTAAATTAGTATCAATATCCATTATGAATGTTCTGACTTTTCCAACAATAGGAAGCTAAAAACATGCTCTTTTAAATCAGATTTTTGAATTTTATTTTCTAGTTAAAAATAAAAATTTAGGGCTGGGGTTATGGCTAAGTGGTAGAGTGCTTGCCTAGCATGTGTGAGGCACTGGGTTTGATTCTCAGCACCTCATATAAATAAGTAAATAAAATAAAGGTCTATCAACAACTAATAAAAAATATTTTAAAAAATAAAAATTTAAATGGCAATTTTGTCAGTTGAGATAAGGAATTCATAACATCTTAAATCAATTATTCAGTTTTAAAATTGATAGCACAGGTGATTGTTTTTTTTTAATTTAGCTTTAGACGGACACAATACCTTTATTTCATTTATTAATCTTTATGTGGTGCTGAGGATTGAACCCAGTGCCTAACACATGCCAGGCAGTATTCTACCACTGAGCTCCAGCCCAGCACAGGTGATTTCTCATATTCAACTTTATTAGGTTTTTATGTTGGCTTTTTGAATTGAAATGATTATGATAAACATTATGCTGGAAAAGGTTAATCTCTAGATGAAATTTTATGACATTTTATAGTATGTGTATGTGTCATGTCTTTACAATCCCTTTTCAATTAGGATTTTACCTTATTATTTTCCTTGATATGGATATGAGAGTGGAAGAGATATTTGACTGAAATATAGGAAATATAGCTCACCTTTTTTTTTTTTCTGGGGGGGGGGTGAAGGCTGGAAGATGTTGTAAGTGTCACATAACAACCTGAATTAGTTTCAGTGGCCAAGCTGGTGGGTTAATAGGACCAGTGTACTCTCCACAAAAAGTTTATATCAAGGTCAGATGAGTGAACAAATAAAATGTAAATGCTGTACAGACACAAGAAAGAAATATATCTAGCACTGATATTTTGGCTCCTTTGTATAGTTTTGTTTCATAAGTCAAGCTACTCAGTTTCTAGGACTTTATGTTAAGAAACTTTTGTTGTCTTTCCTTAATGTCAGTGTTGTAAAAGCTTAATGTATTATTTACACTTGTGCGATTTTTGCACAAGTATAAGGTATTATACTTAAACTATTATTAACTGAGGTTTTCCCCTAGGATGCTGAAATCTATGTATTTACATGCCTTTTATACTCATAACTATATTCCCATGTGGTTTCTGAGAAAGACTGTTTAAAGAATCTGAAGCTCTACTACTTAGGTCCAGTGAAAAATTTGATCTCTACAGAGGAAGAAAAGCCATAATTTGACCATATTTTAGAGAAAACTGTTACCTCTAAGCGAGGAGGGATGGTCATTTTCTTTAAGCATGGTTTTAAATGAACAATTTAAAAACCCATCATTTGGTTATTACAGGAGATGTTTACTATAGTGGGTCAATTGATACTTATTCCTAAATGGTTAAAAATTCTATATAATTTTATATATATATATTATATTATATATATATATATATCTCCGTATATAATTTAATTTGGGGGACTTTTCTCTAAACAGTGTCACTACAGGACATCAACATGAAAAAAGCTTTCAAAAGTTCTACAGTTCAAGATCAGCAGGTGGTTTCACACCTTACAGGTATGGCTTCCCACATCCTCAAAGTGTTTTTAGTCATTGTGGATGGAGAGTTAGACAGTGTTGGAAACACACTTATGTACTGGATGTATCCTGGATATCTCATTTGGGTTAAAAGAATTCTTTCAAACTTTGAAAACAATAATGCTGTTGAAATTAGTCCCTGGTGCTGGATTACTAAAGTTCTGGTATTTCAGGATACATATCACTTACCAGGAGAAGTTTGAACTCTGATTTTAACTCTTAGACTTGAATCTTTTAAGTAGAGGTGGGCATTTTATATAATGGCTTTATGTGTGATTATCTTGTGTTTACTTATGTTCAAAGCCAGTTCAAAAGGAGCAGCACAGTTTATTTATAATGCAGCAAAATATCTGTCTCAGTGCTTTAGCACTGCAGAGACATTTATTATTAATTCAGAAAAATGTATGCTACAGTGTTAGGGGTTTTTAAGGGTGAAAATAGAGTCACAAAATTAACTTTCTGTTATTGTTAAAATGGTAAAATACATTATAAGGAACAAATTTCTAAGAAAAAGGACAGAAAAATTTTAAAGGCTTCTTCCTCTGTCCATCTTTGTTCCCTGTGTTAGTCAGCTTTTTGTTGTAGTGACCACAATACTTGATAAGAACAAGTTGGAGGAGAAAAGATTTATTTCGGCTCATGGTTTCAGAGGTTTGAGTCCATGATCAGCCTTCCATTTCGTTGGACCTGAAGTGAGGCAGAGGATTGTGGTGGATGGGCATGGCCGAGGAATACCAGGATACCAGGAAGCAAAGAGAGAAAGGAAGGGACTAGGGGGAAGATAAAACCTTTTAGGGCACACCCACAATGACCCGCTTCCTCCAACTAGGTACCACCTCCCAAAAGTTCATTTAACCATCAGTGGATTAGTCCACCTATGTGGTCAGACCCCTCATGATCCAGTCACTTCTCAAAAACCCCACCTCTGAATACTGCTATATTGGAAACACAAGACACTGGGGGACATTCTGGGTTCAAACTACAACACTCTCCTCTTTGGAGGCCACTTATTTCACCTCTGCCCAGCACACATTGTGGAAATCAGTGGCCCTAGAGTCAGTGCTGCCAGCTGATGCTCCCACAAGGCCCTTGGAGAATACTGTGTGTTCTTTGTATGTGTCACTGCCTTGACATTCCTGTCTGCAGGGCCCTCCTCAGGGAGAGATTAGAGTTTCCCCAGTCTCATTTTCCATCCTTTATGAGCTCAACAAGGCTTGGAGATACCTTTTATCACAGCTCTATCAGGATAGGGCAGTTGAAACTGAGTCCCTTTTTTCCTGCATAGACAGAAAAGATTCTCTCAAAACAAATGTAAGCGCTCCCTATAAACTGATGGGAGATGAGCAGGATTCCCCCCTAAGAAGTTTGTATAAAAATGGAACAAGTATGCTTGCTGGAGATTATAGGGCACAAATTTTAAAAATATATGATACATATGAATAAAAGCATGGTAATCCTGGTGTATTGATCAACTTTTGCATTTCTGTGACCAAAAGACTGGACAGAAAAAACTTAAGTGGAGGAAACTTTTACTTTGGCTCATGATTTCTGAGGTTTAATCCATGGTAAGCCAACTGCATAGCTCTGGGCCCAAGATGAAGCAGAACATCATGGCATAATGGCATGGTGGAGGGACATGGAAACCAGGAAAGAGAGAGAACTGTACTCACCAAGGACAAAATATAAACCCCAAAGGTACACTCCCAGTGACCTACGTCTTCCAGTCACCTACTTGCCTACAGTTACTGCCTAGTTAATCCATGCCAATGGATTAATCCACGATTAGGTTATGTCTCCCATAACCCTAAACATTCTTGCGTTGTTTCACACATGAGCTTTTGGGGGACACCTGATATCTAAACCATCACACCTAGTATTTTTGTCACTGCTTTCATTTTTTTAAAATTATTTTTTGTAGTTAAGATGGGCAGAATGCCTTTATTTGTTTATTTTTATGTGGTGCTAAGTATCAAACCCAGTGCCTCACACATGCTAGGCAAGTCCTCTTCCACTGAGCTATAACCCCAGCCCCTTGTGACTTCTTTCATTTGATAAATGTTTTTCCAGGACAATTTCAGTTTTATTTAGTGCTGGCAGCCGCACTATAAACACTGTAGTGTGAGGGCTTGCTTATTAGAATTCTCCTACCTGATATTATTAAGGAAGCTCACTAAAAATTCTGTGTTAAAGGAAATAAAATAAATAAAAAATAAAAGTAATATCCAGTGAACCACATGTATTTGACTAATCAATATCACGATTAAATATTTGTAGTGATTTAAATTTTAATTGCATAAAATGATTTTATATATTATTATAATGTACATAATATATATAATGTGTACAAATTCAGTCTTTTGGAAAATAAAGCATGTCTTTGGTTTTTTAATAATGTGTTTTAAGATTAGCAGTGGCAGCCCAAATCTACCTTTCATTCATAAAACAATAATTGAGATACATAAAACATAAAATTATGCATTTGAATTAAATGTGTCACTGTGACATGATGAAAAGTGGTTAGATGATGATAAACATTAGACATATCTGCTTTTAGTCTTAAGTCAGGATTGGCATTTGTTTACTTCATTGAGCTTCTATCTTTATTAGAGTATTAACTGCATTTTTAAAAGCAAGAATGTGCATTTTAGACATCTTTAACTTTTTAGCAAGTTCCTCAGTTTTCCTTCAAGGCCTTAGTGTCTTAGGGAACCAAATTTGCTTTTTCACAATTATGTTACTAATAAAATCTCTATCATGCAAGCTGCTTACAAATTGGGAAACTAGAAGAAAGGAAGGATGTTAAATAATCCAAGGTTAAAGTATATATAGAAAGAGTTGCACTGGTTTGTTAGTGATCTTCAGACACAGTGACTAGAATAGCCATGGTAGGAATATGGGCCTTAGCATTTTATAGCGAGAAGCCTGCAAGAGATGACGTAGCAGGAACTTTAAGGATAGACGTTTTCCCTTTTTTCTTCCTGTGTTAGCTTTCTTTTCTTGGGCATAAGCTCTTTCCTGTCTATACTCATTTAACTGATTTTGCATCTCAGTACCTTAAATGACTTACTGAAATATTAGTATGAAGTATGAATGTACTGCTTCCTCTTGGGAAGTCTACAGGCCACATGCTTTTTAAAAATGTTAGTGTTATAGAGAGTTTACTTTGCATCATGATTTTTTTGAACATTCCTATTGATTTATATTACACTTTGGATTCATATTGGCTACATTGTTCTTGGTTGCATGATAAGTGAGTAATTTTTTATGAGGCCTTTGAAATATTCCTAAAACCACAGTATTTGAAGACGTACTTGACACTAAAATGACCACAAGTGAATGAACTTGCTTTGAAAATATATAGTTTATTGCTTTTTTTCCTAGTTACAGTTATATCCCATGAAAATTTTCTTTGCTGATTGAATTTCAGATATTGGGCAACCTGGTTAAGAAGAAGAGACAGCACTTTATAGTTTTTATTCTAATAATATTGAAGCTCAGAGTAGAAGTAAATGTATCTGTATAAGAGTCCATTCATCCCTGCGTATACCTCCTTGTTGGAATAAACAAAATATTTACTGAAATATTAACACTCAGTATTCATGAGCTTCATTTTGATTTTTACAGAGCAATTTTCTATTCTTAATTCTGAGTGTGCAGGAATACTTTTGTTATTCTGGAACAAGTTGCTGTTTGTACATTTTTCCACATTTTTTCAAAAGGAAATTTAGAGAATTAAAAAGTATAGGATAGTTAAGATGTCCTCTGCAAATGTTACAATGCCATGAGTTAAAATTAAATTCACATTAAGATGTCCTCTGCAAATGTTACAATGCCATGAGTTAAAATTAAATTCACATTAACATGCATATGAAAGTATCTAATAATCTTTTTCCCCTTACTTATAATACATTGATTCGTAGAGATGATAAGAAGGATGGGCTGAAGTTCTATACTGATCCTTCCTATTTCTTTGACCTATGGAAAGAAAAAATGCTACAGGATACAGAAGACAAAAGAAAAGAGAAACGGCGTCAAAAGGTAAGTAATCCCACTGTGGGAAAGCTGCATATCACTATGGATTTGGGATTCTTGTTTAGAAGTAAGTAAATCACTAAGTGCTTTATTTAAATGGTTGAGTTGTTTGATTTAGTACTCAAGGTTTTTATAGAGGGTAAAGAAGATCCTGACAATTCAATTTAACACAGTCATACTATTTTTCAATAACTACTGATTTATTCTCCAGCACTGGCTTTGCTTTAATAATAGTAGTGACTAAAATTTCAGTTTTCTTGGTAACCATGTTTTATAGCTTCTCTCCTTCTGATCCCTCAATTTTTCATAAAGCAGTCAGCCTTCCATATCAGATACAAGGATGTACTTCTGTCTATTTAACTTTTTTGGTGTCATAAATGTGACACCTTGGTGAAATGTGCGTAGTGGACTGGGAAGCATGTGTAATCTGGGTTCAGGGATGGTATTTACTGAAAATGAGCTTCTGTTTGTGGGTAGCCATAGGCAAGAGAATTGCAAGTCAGAATGTTGAGAAACACCTGCCTTATAGGCAGTCATGCAAGCATAATTCTGCTTGCTCAAGTTAAGGAACTTCTGCTTTGAAAATTACCCCTTTGGGGCCCAGAACTCAGACTAAGCCACCTAGAAGAGTACTTCTTTGAGGACAAGATTTTGCTAATATTTTTATATGTAACCTGTGTTTAAAAGTGATGTATAATAAGAATTGTAAAGCATTTCACTGTCATTTATGTTTAAAAAAAATCAATTAAAAAAAGTGACCACCCAGTTTTGTTGACAAATATTACAGTGCATTATTTAGGAGAAACATTTAGCATTCTGTGGATTGGCCTTTAGGTTTTGGCACATTTAGGTATATTTGTTCAGTTGGAGAAAGAAGAATTTGAGGTTTTAAAACAGGATTTTAAAAAAGAGAAGATATGGAGCTGAGGATGTAGTTCAGTGGTAGAGTGCTTCCCTAGCATGTGGAGGTCTTGGGTACCAGCCCCAGTACTACAAAAGAACAGAGGGAGAGAGCAGGGGGAAAAGGAGGAAAGTAAAGAAACTGGACTCTGGAAAAAGATGCAAAAGCTGTGAATTATTTGAATACTCAATTACAATAAATTTTGCTCATGGCTTAGAAAGATTTAATTGGGAATTTTGAAAGAACTGCTGAAGTTCTTCAAAGTATTCAACCAAAGAATAAATGGAAAAGAAACAAGTATGTGTTTATCTCAATCCCTATACTTTTTGACAGTAACTGGGCAAAACCCTAGGACTTTTGAGAGTACCTTCTTTTAAAACTTTCTGTCCTTTTAAAAGGCAGTTTACCTTCTCAATGATTCTTTGGGGAAGAATATTTAATTTTGTGACCTTTTTATTTTGAAGGGAAAATCATCTTTTATGTATGATTATTGTGTCTTCAAAATCATTTGTCATTTCATTAGTTATTTTTTCTCATTTATATTCCTCAAACACATACAATTCTGATCAAAATTCCTGATTCATTCATTTATGTAATCATTTTTGTTAAATGCTGGGTAAGCAGTGATGGAGAAAACAAGACTGTCACACACCTGGTTTACAACACAGTGAGGATCCCTGGCCTTATGCTGTCATGAGCCTGGAGCTCATACAGAGAGAGAAGTTCAACAGTGTCAATGCCAAAGTGCTTCACAGTGGAATAAAAAGAAAATGAAGCATGGTAGCCTTCATTTCCAGGACTTTAGACACCAAGTCATGTTCTATTTTCTTTTGACAAACTTGAAGGAAGAAACTAATTTAGAAAATTTGGGAATAAAAACAATCCATTGTTTCTGTATTTCAAGTTTCCTCTACTTTTGATACTTTTAAATCCTAAAAAATTCTGTAAATAAATATGAAGTGTTTTGTTTTTTGTTTTTGTTTTTTTTTTGAGGGTACCAGGGATTAAACCCAGAGGGGCATTAATACACCCCCAGCCCCCTTTTTAAATTTTTTTTTATTTTGAGACAGATTCTTGTTAAATTGTTGAAGCTGTCTTTGAACTTGTGATCCTCCTGTCTCAGCCTCTCAGATTGTTGGGATTACAGGCATGCACCACCATTCCTGGCCAAATATGAAGTTGTTTTATTTGTTTGTTTGTTTATACCAGGGATTGAACTCAGGGGTGCTTAACCACCAAGCCACGTCCCCAGCCCTTTTTATTTTTTGTTTTGAGAGAGGGTCTCACTAAGTTGCTGAGTCTGGCTTTGTATTTTGGATCCTCCTGCCTCAGGCTTCAGAGCTACTGAGATTACAAGTATGGGCCACCATATCTGTAGATAGTTACACTGCTGCCAAGTATTATAAAGTACAGAGTTTTGTGGGTGAGATGACAAGTAAGGTGGCAGCATACATGCAGAGGAGTGTCAAGGAAGACCTTTGTAAGGAAGTGTTACTCAAGCTGAGGTCTAAAGAATAGATAGCTTTGCAGAGTAAGGGTATGGGTGAGGCATAGATAGTATGGAGGGGCAGAGGGCAGATGAGGCCAGTGTATTTTAGAATCAAGGGACCTGCTAGGCAGAAATAAGAGTATCCTGGAGTAGGAAACAGGATTTTATTGTAGGCCAGTGTTGTTAATATTTGTGGTTGATTCTTGTGTGAATGTGTATGTTTGTGTGTGTCCATCTTGCATGCATCTGAGGTAGAATTTAAGACATTTGAAGAAAGTAACACACTTAATTCCTGAATATTTCAGCATATATCTCTTAAAAAATAAGAGTAATAGTTATTAATTATTTTAACACAGTGGTTCCTCATTGGAATAACATTGAAACCCCCCCACACACATACTTTTTATTTTAATATGTAGACAATATATGCTGGCTATAAAATGCTCAACTAGCACTGAAGGAAATAAAGGCATTCCCTTTCCTGAGAGGAGCTAACTACCGTTTACAGTTTGGTGTGCATTTTTCAAATCTTGTAAGCACATATAAATACATGCATACACATTTAATAGTATTCTGTGTACATAAAATTGTGCTACATGATTTGTACACACCATTGACATTGTTAAAAATGTACTTTATTCTCAATAGTTGTGTAGTATTATGAAATATAAATGCTCTATCAGTTATTGACTCATTACTATATTAACAAATGTAAAAAGTTTCTAAATTGTTGCTTTAATTTAAAAATACTCCAGTGAGTAATCCACTATCCATGTGCAGGTATTTCTTTAAATTTGTAGAAGTCAAATTGATGTTAATGAAAAGAATGTTAGTTTTGAGATTTGAAAGATGCTATCGTATTGCCCCTGACCCTTAAAAGACAGAAGAACTAGTTTGTACTAACAGGTCCCCAGTCCCAAATACTATTTTGTTGAATGAGCGCCCATTCCCTATCACCTATAGTATACATCTTTTCATATTCTTCTTTGCCATTTCTGTATCTTCTGTGAAATTCATGTGTATATACTATGCCACTACATTGCCAAAATTTTTTGGTCCCCCCCATCCCCCTCCCAGGGACTGAACTCAGGGGTGCTCAACCACTGAGCCACACCTCTGGCCCTTTTTACTTTTTGTTTTGAGACAGGATCTCACTAAGTTGCTGAGGCTAGCTTTGAACTTAGGATCCTTGAATAACACTAAAAATAACCCAGTTCTCTAACTTGAGCCACCTGCCATCATCTAACTTCAGCCACCTTAGTAGCTTTCTAACCCATGCTCCTGTATTTCTTTTTAATCTGTTCTCCACAATGTAGAGGTCTTTTCAAATGCCTCCTCAAGTCAGCCCCTGCCTTCTCATTTTTTGGAGATTTCAGTTTAGCTTCTTTTTTTTTCTCCTAATGCAGAGCTCTCACTCCTCCTCAGTGGCCTCTTTTGCTGTGCAGTGGCCCATGATGTCTGTAGAATTAATGTCTACTCATGCTGCAAATCTGATCCCTAAGTCCCAGCAGGACACCTCCTGTCTTTCAGACTAGAAGGTGTTAGAGATATATGTACATATATTTAAACATATAAATACCTGTATATATCAAAATATAAGTATGTAAATATAAAATATGTATATGTAATATGCATTTTATATAAAATACGTTTTAAAAATATACATACATTTATATTTTATCATATTTTATAATGATACATTTATTTGTGTCATCTTGTAGGCTTTCTTGCTGGACTGCAAGCTCCTTGAGAGCAGAGACCCTTATTGTTCTTTCTTTCTTTGCCATTTGTGTCAGTCGAGCCTGGCCCAGTGCCTGGGATGCAGTAAGCTCTAGAAGCTCATTCTTAAAGCATGGATTTGATCATTTAGCCAGTATTTATTGAGTGTGTACTCATTATGTTGAGGTCCCTAAGAGGGAAGCATAGGAGGTAAGAGCACATAGTTCTTGTCCTTAAAGATCATATAATCTTATGAGGGAAGCAGCAGGAACTCATAGATATATCCATAGGAGTAACTGTCCTCGCCACTTGAAGAAGGACCTGCATAGGACTTAAGTGTTTATTCAGTACATTTTGCTGTCAGGTAGGGATTGAGCAAGAATGACTCTATGGGCAGGTAAGTTTTTATTTTGTTTTGTGTTAAGCTAGTTTCAGTGTTAAATATTCTATATTAATCTTTTAGGAATTGGGAATAGAAAATTCTGAATTGTTTTCTTTGAAAGATAATTGCATGTTAACAATCTAAGCGAACTTGTTTAGTTGTGGGAAGTGATTTTTCTGAAGGGTATTGCCAGTATTTTATGTGTGTGGTACATTTAAAACAGGCTACCAGCCTAGTGAAGTGCACATTCTTTACCAAAAATCATAGTAAGCAACTCTAGCAGTTGTAGCACAGTAACATTTTTTTTAAATTTAGATTAAAGAACTAAGTCTCAGTTACTTTCTGTTGAGTCTGTTGGGAACAAGTATGATGCTTTAGAATTTTCCTAACAGTAGGGTAATCAAAATGTGAATGTCTCTTGTGTGTGCGCCAAGCTTGTTTCCTATGCATTGTAACTGCATTTAACCTGCTGTTTTCCTTTCCCTTCTGTCTTGGCATGCTTTCTTTCTTTTCCTGGACGTCAGGAGCAAAAGCGTATAGATGGCACCACCTGTGAGGTTAAAAAGGTTAGAAAAGCCAGAAACAGGCACCAGGAGTGGAATATGATGGCATATGACAAAGAGCTTAGACCCGACAACAGGTTGTCTCAGAGTGTGCACCATGGAGCATCTTCCGAGGGATCTCTGTCCCCAGACACTAGGTGTGTGTGTGTCACAGCCTCCTACCCCATGCTTGGGGCCACTGTATGCTACCTGGTTTTGTTACAATTGGAAATATACCAGCAGTTTGGGGTTTATATGACACACAATATGTTTCAGAACTCTCCTTAAAACTTACTTATGTATATTTTGATTATTATTACCTTAAGGCAGTATTAATTTAAATTGGGTTGCTTTATCTGATTTTTAAAAAAATCTCTTTGATTTAAACTTACTCTTCAGTTAATCTAGAGATAGTTAACATTAATTCAAAATTTGGAGTAACTGCCAATGACTTCAATTTTACTTTAATAATTACTTAGTCCTTTATTTTTGGCTTTGAGTTTTGAATTTCCTTTGGTAACTTGTTATCTAAAACTGATCAGCAAGTGGTAATTGCTGTGACTCAGGAATACCTTCTTGAGCATTTTGATAATCCTCTGGAAGAATGATGAAGAAAAAATGATTTCTTACTTTAGATAACTAATTTTGTATATTCTAATTTCAGGAGAAAATTTCTGGTGGAGTTTATTTTAAAATGTTAGTGATTAAGAACAAATGTTTCTTTCAGGTGTGAATTAGTAGGTCACATTTGTCACAAAAGAGAGTCATTGGAAGAGATGATAAAAACTGATTAGCCAATTTTAACCTTCTGACTTAATTTCTTCCTTCTGGTTTTGTTAAGTTGTAGTTTTCCATTTGCATAGACTCTCAAAGTCATCAACATTTAAAGTTTTGAATAGAAAATTCTTATGTGATTCAGGAATATATCAAAAAACAGCAGTAACCTGGATCTTGTGTTTTATCTGTGTCCTTTTTCTTCTTCTTTTTATCTTTGTGGCTTGTCTTAGCAGACTTTAACATGTAGAAGGTGCTAACTGAATATTTGCTGCCGAGATTTATTTGGTAGATAGAGTGGCGTAAATATTCCTACTGAAGTAGATCTGTGTTTCATTGGTAGGATGTGAGGAAAGATTGAGGTCCCCCTCTTCTCTCCCCCTCCCCCTCCCTCTCCCTCTCTTTCTCTCTCTCTCCCCTGTTTTTGGTCCTGGGAATTAAACCCAGTACCAAATCATTTAGATGAGCCCTTTTTTATATATTTTATTTTGAGAAATGAAGTAGCTTAAGCCCACATTAAGTTGCTGAATCTGGCTTTGAACTTGAGATCCTCCTGCCTCAGCTTCCTAAGTCTTCGGGGACTATAGGCATGTAGCTTTTACAGCTGACATCTATTAAATATTAGAGAATTGTTGGAGCTTTCACTGACTTCTAGCCTTATATTTAAATATTTATGTGTTTATTTCTGTCAAAAGTTAAAATGATGCTATAGTTCTGCTTCTAGTTCTTTGGGGTAGGGAAGAATATGTGAATTTAATATCTCCCACTGATGTCAGTTTGCATTTTTCTTTTCCCAAATAATATAGTTGTTATTATTTATTCATGAAGAATTAATACTTTGTTTTTTCCCACATATAATCTTTTTTAACAGATGCAAATAGAAAACTGATGAATTTTTTTAAAAATCTCAGTTGATTGATTGATACTCATTCTAGCATCTGAGATGAGATTATTCCAAAGATGATTATTCTTTGTTGGGCACAAAGCTGATGGTTATTTGAATTATTTAGTATCTGACTTTGTATTTGTGTTGCTTAGATAAGTCTTCTTTCTCTTATTTTTCAAAAAGCAAATAGAATTGTTCATTTTATTTCTTCAGAATTTCGTTTTGTCTCATACTATTTCCCATGGCCTCTCACTTTTTGTATACATTATTTACTAAGAGATAAATAAGTTATATAATTCATCATTGAACTTGGAATATATCTCTTAAATTAATTTTAAAAGTTTTATATTTTTATTTTACTGAGTGTTAAACTTTTTCCTTATTATGAAATGAGATACACTGATTATACCTGGAAATTTTGGAAAAGATATTAAAATTATAAATAACCATAATTCCTCAGCCAGAAAAAGCACTGTTTCCATTTTGGTGTGTCTCTCCTTAGTCTTCTTTTGTCCTGGTGCATATTTTTTTTTCTTTTACAAAATTGGAATCACCATTTTTTAGCTTTTAAAAAATGATATTTTATGTCTTAAGTGTTATTTAGAAACATGACTTTTTAATGGCTGTATCCTCATCAATGTATTAAGATATTGAAGAAAATTTAATATCAAGTTTCATGATGTGTATGAGCCATTAATGTAACTGATATACTTTAGCCTAGTTCACATAAGCTGATCTTAAGTTTTTGCCCTCTCTCTGAACATTGTCAGACATGTTTTATTTCTAAGTATGAATTTAAGATATGAGCATTGATGAAATGCTTGCACTCCTGATAACCAGCTTTCTTTCCTTTCTTTCAGTGTACTCAGGAAGCATTACACCTCCATGTGTAACATCCTTGTTTTCTCTCAATTCTGGGCCCTGTTATTGGTGCTCTGACCCTGTGTACCTTAAAAACCCTGGAAATTTATTGGATTTTCCCACCATGCTGGACTGACTTCGTCCTGTTTCTTTATTGTCTTCACCCATCAGTTTTCTTTTCTGCAGCAGATGGTTACTGATGATCAGAGAGCTTCAGGACCACCCGACTCACCTCCACATTGACATCATAGCTCCTAGCCAACTTCCACCTTCCCACCTGAGTTAGTCTCCTATTCCTCCAGGCTACTATCATCTCCCTGTTCCCTGATCTTTCACTCTTCAGCTGACCAATCCCTTCTGCTCCTCTCATCTTGTCCTTGCAGTAGCCATTCTTCACCGAAGTCCTGCCCTGTAGAAATCTTCTGCTCTCATTTCTCCTTCAAACATTTGTTTCTTCTGCTTTTATGTCTGTCCATCTGGTTAACCCCCTTTTCTTGGCTTCATTTGGCTCTACATTGCAAAACAACTTTACCAGAATAGCACTTTCAATTATGCCACAACATTTACAATTTCTTGCCATGCATCTCATAAGAAGCACTTACACTCCATTTTTTTTTTCTGGATGACTATTTCCTTTAAAAAAAAAAATGGTGCACTGACACAGTTCCTTAGCATGAATCATCAATGACCCCAGAATTTTAGGTATTTATGTTTTTTAAATGTACTAAGTCTAAATATAGGCCAGATTCCTCTCCCATTAAAAATATTTTTAATGCATTTGCTTGAAGTTTGCAGAGTTCAGAAGACATCCTCAGGTGCACACCATAATCTAGAATTCATACTGCAATTAAGGAAGGAAAATGAGTTGTTGGTTATTATTATACCGCAATTAGGGAAGGAAAGCTGGGGCAGACTTTTTGATTTAGCAAGTTTTTCTATGCCACACAGAATTCCAGTTAGCAGAAGCTTCTGTCTAAAATCCTAGAGATGGAAATTCAGCTTGTATCGTCTTCCCTCTTTCCTTCACATTCCCAATGTGTTTGCCTGTTTCCTTCAGAGAGAGAAACACAAGCTGAATCCTAACAGGAACCAGCAAGTACATGTGAGAAAAGTCAGAACAAGAAAAGAAGAGTGGGAGAGAAGGAAAATGGGCATTGAATTTATGAGTGACGCAAGGAAACTGGAACAGGCAGGGAGCACGAAAGAGGACAGGATGCCCAGAGGGTTTGTCATTTTCTTTCTTTGGATTCCCAGTTTCAGGCCACCCCCTGCTTCAGTGTCATGAGAGGATGTGCAGTCCCTACTCACACGTGTCCAGTAACCCAGGCCAGGAGTGTGTGACTGTTACTAATGCCTGTGGCCAAGCTGCTGCCATATATTCAAGTCCATCCTCTCCTTCTGGGGCTTAGCCAGCATCCAGCACCTGGCATTTTTCTGAACTCTTCTCACTAATATGTGATTTCCATTTTCAGAGTTTTACACTGGACTATGTGTTCAAAGAAAGCAAGAAGGCCTTTCCATAGTGTACCACATTGCTTCTTTCTCTTTGGGTTAAATAATTGCTTCTGTTATGAAAAACATGGTTCACTTTGTTACATTCTGCATTTCTCTTTCTGTTCTTATTGTTAATATTTACCCAGTTCACCTGCCATTTTGTATTTTCTAATTACATACTGTCAGTTTCATTGCCACCGAAATCCTGTCTGAGATGCTGTTTCTAAATGAAATGAGATTCATCTTGTAGTCTTGTCTCTTAGAAAAGAAGTACATGAAATACTGTGAAAATGAGGCTCTGCTGGTTCCTGCTTGCTGGTCTGTCTGACTTATTCACTTCAAAGCTGTGAATCTGAATCCATGTAACACTGGGGCTTGCCGCTAAGATAGTAATTATGTTGTTGCTTGGAAGCTCTCATGGGACTAGACCTAGTTGATAGTTAAAGAAATAAATTTCTGATTTCTGTGCCTTGGCAATGTTGTTATTCATATATATGCTTCTGCCTGATAAGGGAAATTTTTTAAACAATTTAAATTTCTTTCATTCCTTTTTCTCCAATGTCAGATCCCATGCATCAGATGTTACAGATTACTCTTATCCGGCTACACCCAACCATTCTCTGCATCCCCAGCCGGTCACCCCTTCCTACACTGCTGGTGATGCACCATCACATGGGGCTGCAAACCAGGCCCCTGAACACGAGTACCGGCCCCCCTCTGCCTCGGTGAGGCACATGGCCCTAAACAGACCTCAGCAGCCGCCACCACCACCACCACTCCAGGCCCCAGAGGGGTCCCAGGCCTCTGCACCAATGGCTCCAGCAGATTATGGGTAAATCAGTATTTCTTGTACTTTAGTTGCTACTTGTTTTTGCATTTGAATCTTAATGTATTGTGGAAGAATTTTAACCTCGATATTTTAGATACCAGAATATAGTCAAGACTAATTGGATGTAGACACTTCAGTGGTGTCCTACTCTGTTAAATAAAGTAGGTGTGCTACTGACCCTACCTTATTACAGCTAAATTCCAGGTTGACAGCTGTGTTCCTGTATATGTGTTCTCTTTGCATACATACTTACATGTGTTTGAAAGGATCTTTAAATCAGGCGTTGATAAAGGATGACATGCTGTTTTGTGAAACTGTTCAAATACTCAAATTTCGCTACAGGTCCTGGGTGAACCATAGAGAATGCTTATCACGGATGACTGAATCCTGTAACATCACTTCTCACACTTGGCTCTATAAACTTTCTTGACCTCTGGGCCCTTAGATTGTTCTTCCCCCAGTGTGGTGAGCCGTTTCTTCGGACTATGGTCGCCATTACAAGATGGCGCTGGCTCCGCTGTGGTCTGTGACAAACAACTCCTTATTTGGGAGAGTTGGCACGTGATGTTTTAACACCCTATGAGAAAGCTCCACGTAGCAGCTTCGCATTGGGGCTTGGGATGCTTTATTAAGGCTGGGAGGGGCGTCCGAGAGAGAGAAGAAGAAACATCAGGGGCCTGAATAAACGGCTGAAAGAAGATTCCTGTTGTTGCGTCTTCCTTGCGGGCAAGGGGTCGCGACACCCCAGGCCCTCTCCTTTTCTGTCTGGGTTAGAATTCTAATACCTCTTTAAAAAGATCTTCCTTTTCACATGTTCATCAAATCAAGCTCCCTCCTTGACTTTAATAGGGTTTCTTTAGCTCTGTTTTTATCTTAGCCCTCAGAGTCAGTACCCAGAGAAGTTGAATATATGCTTCTGTAATGTGTGTTCTTTACGCAGAGCACTGGTGTCACTTTCTAAATGTACGTTCTCAGCCCTCAAAGGGGAGACCACACAGACTTGGCTATTCTTTTTGTGCCCTGGTGGAACCAGGATTCCCAGAGTGCTGCTTTCAGGCACAGAGAGGGCCTGTGGTCCAGTTGACTGGGAAAACCCTTGACTGAGCAGAAATCAGCTGATTTCTTGGCTTAGAACTTTTCAAAGCCTTTGACACGCTACTGGGTGCTGTGGTCCCAGGGCTTCCATGGAACTGGGCTAGAGAATATAGGATTTTCCTCATCTGGTTGGCCACGCAGCCCTCAGGAGACAAGTTTCTAAGCCCTTTGAGATGCCCAGGATGAAGGATGCCATTGCTCTTCTGCAGCAACTACATTATTTTAGTATTCACAGAAGTTGCTTTCCTCTTCAATGATTGTGTGTTTGTGTGTGTATGTGTGTGTGTTTCAATAAGTCTTGCATTCATCATAATGAATAAGGTAGGACTGTAAAATGACAGAACCACAGAGTGGGCATGTGCATTCTGCAGTGACTGAAGTCTGGCTGGTAGGGGGCATTGTGTCTGGGGGAACTTCTTTGATTAGGCATATTAGAACTCGGGGACATGGCCCTTTATTGTTACATTGGTGACTCTGTTTCATCTCTTTATTAGGATGCTCCCGGCACAGATAATTGAGTATTACAACCCTTCAGGACCACCTCCTCCTCCACCTCCACCCATGATTCCTTCAGCACAAACTGCTTTTGTCAGCCCTCTCCAGATCCCCATGCAGCCCTCCTTTCCTGCATCAGCTGGTTCCACATATGCAGCTCCTCCTTATCCGCCCTCAGCTGGGCTCCTCATCACAGCACCACCGCCTCCAGGTCCACCACCTCCCCCACCAGGCCCTCCTGGCCCCGGCTCTTCTCTTTCATCCTCCCCAATGCATGGCCCCCCTGTAGCTGAGGCAAAGCGTCCTGAGCCTGCACAGCCCCCGATAAGTGATGCTCGAAGTGACCTCCTTGCTGCCATCAGGATGGGTAAGTGGAGCACCCCACATACACAGCGTTCCTTATAGAGAGATTTCTTTAGGTCTCTAGCAAACTTCAACCTTGTTGCCTTCAAATGATAGCTCTACACATTAAATGATTTTTTGGAGTCAAAGGATGCTTGTTTGAATTTTTTTTAAATATTAGGAGTTGTTTTGTAGTTGTCAGGTGTGCATATCATGATAAAGAATTGAGAAGAGACTAGTGGCAGGCATATGAAACAGTGTGGCTCTAGAACTTTCCATTGAGGTGTTCATGTGCACCTTAGTCACAACTAATCTTCTTAAAATGGACTTTGCACACTCTTTTCTCCCCTCAAATTTCTAAAACCTTTTGTCCTTAAACTTAGAAAAACCAAGTCCAGTAGCCCTGTTCAGTTTTCTTTCCTTTTGGAGCGTCAGAACATTTTAATTCTCACCCCTATGTCGTGTCTCTAGGAATTCAGCTGAAAAAGGTGCAGGAGCAACGTGAGCAAGAGGCCAAGCGGGAGCCTGTTGGAAACGACGTGGCCACAATCCTGTCCAGACGCATTGCTGTAGAGTACAGCGACTCCGATGATGACTCTGA
The DNA here is from genome assembly GCF_964194105.1 of Spermophilus citellus. Taxonomy (NCBI): domain Eukaryota; kingdom Metazoa; phylum Chordata; class Mammalia; order Rodentia; family Sciuridae; genus Spermophilus; species Spermophilus citellus. The sequence goes on along the minus strand of NC_138182.1, from coordinate 74,276,172 downwards.
GTTTGACGAGAACGACTGGTCTGACTAAGGCCATACAGGGACGGTGGCAGGTGGACCACCAGTACAGTGTGTGTGGAAGTTCACTGGGGATTTCAGATGGTTTCAGCACCCAAATAGTGATATTATAATCCTGTAGCTTAGCACCTTTTGTATTAATAATGTGATATTGCTTCTGCACATCCAAAATTTCTGGGTTTTTTCAGTATTTACTGTGTAATACTTAAGTGCCACTAAATATAGCACATCGTGCTGCACACAAGGAGATATGCTGTAACTATTGCATTGTTCTGAAAACAGCATCTTGCTTCCCTCTTAGCCATGAAAATATTTACTTTACCCTTATTGATCATTAAGATTCTGTAGACTTGCTGTGTGTCTGTGAGCTGCCTGGTGTTAGGTCTTGGCAAGATTAATGACTGTGTCAAGAGTGATGTCTTCCAATCAGTAAGTGACACTCTTTTGCCTTTTTTTTTTTTTTTTTTTTCATTTTTACTATGTGTTTCAGAAGAAGTTGGTTGTAGAGGGAAAGGTCTAACAACAGGAGAATCAAATGTTTCTGCATTCAGTTTCTTGATTTGGTAGCTACTGAGTGAATTCAAATGTTCTACTGAATAATTTCATTGCCTTTTCATGCACTTGTCAAATGTGAAATTGGAAGGGCCCTTTTCAGGCTGGTTTCCTATGGATATTCACTTAATAAATGCTTGTTGGTGATTTTTGTATGAAGTTTCAGCGGCTCAGTTGTAATGCAAATGAACACAAGGTCCTTTTCCCTTTTAGGGACATTGGGTTCACACTTAAAATATTGGCTAGCCCTGATGGCTTGGGCACCAGGCAGCCAGAACAGCTGTGAGCCATCTAGGAGTATAGCCCCCAGATAGACAGAGCTACCACATGTGGCCCTGCGTGCAAAGGCAACCCACTCCATTTGGTCAGAATATTAAAAGCTTACATTTAAGTGAAAAATAGTGACAGCTATTTACTTCTCACGGTGCTGTGGCAGATTGGGGGTTAGCCCCATGCAGGGCCTTTGCCCTGTCCTAGAAGCACACAGTTCTCTTCTTTCATATTGTTGTTAGCACATTAAATTTTAAAAAATGTACCTCACAAGATTACCTTGATTTGATCCCTAGTGGTGGCAAAGCACCTTGCTTTCACCTCCACTCACCCTATTCCCCTTTCCACATGGTGATCCCATAGACCTGGCTCAGGCATACTACCAGGGAGACTCAAGAATGACAGCTTCTACTTTGTAATTCTAGATAAGGACAAATGCTTGTTTAGAATAAATAATTGTCCCAGGCTTGGGTTGTAGATATGAAAAATATGCTAAGGTCCTTCACTTGCTGTGGAGTTGTGCCTATCTGCAGTACTTCCAATAGGTTGCAGGTGCTAGGAACTCAGCTCCAACAAAGGAAAGAATCTTGAGCTGCGGCTGAGATGTGTGAGTTGATGGGAGAATGTTGTAACAAATGATTTTTGTTCACGAATTCTGGGGAAATCAGCCAGCTGCCCACATCACCCTGTGTCTCTGTGTGGATACCTCTTAACTTGGGGCAGTTGTTGTATGATGCCTGCCTGCACACTGGGTTTTGGTCACATAGATTTTGAAACTGCAAAGTCTCGTGTCTATACCCACTTTCCAAGGCTCTCCTTTGGCTGTGCATTCAAGTCCTCTCTGCTGCACAGCTGCTTGGGGTGTGCCTCCAGAGCAGGCCCTACCTGGCTGTCACTATGATTTTTTTTTTTAATATTAGTAACTATTAGTGAATTTCTAAATTTCTCTTTTTTTCCAATGCAGACTACTGTGTTGGCATTACTCTTGGTACTTTTACCAGTTTTAGTCTTATTTTGTGTTTATTGTAATAGTTTGCCTTCATTGTTACTGTTGAGTTAGGAGTATTCTGTATAATCAGAAACCTGGATTTAGCAATGCTTCTTTGTTTTCTGGCCATTCTCCTCTCTGGATGGAGGGAGCACCGTCAGCTACTATTCACTTCAGAATTTCTTCTATTTATTTCCTACTACAATAAAATTAGTGGCACTTTATTCATTAATATTCATGAGCCTATTAATTACTAGTTGTCTTCCTGTAGTTTAAATAAAAAAGTTATTTTTAATTTGTTTTTATGACTAGTGAGAAAGCTTTTGCCCTCTTGTGTTCTATTACCTATAAGAGAATGGAAAATGACTAAAATCCAGTCTAGATTATTTTAGAGTATCTTCAACAAATCTGGTTTGGTCTAAATTTAAATCTTCTAATATGGTATTCCCTACAAAGAACAAAGTGAAGAGTTTGAATTTTCCATTTCCATTTTTAAAAAGTATTTACCAAAACAAATGGAGAAAATCATTTAACAGTATATTTTATTTCTATAAATTTTACATTTTAAATTATAGTTATAATTTTAAGATTATTTTAAATTCTCCCCAGTTGTATTGCTCCATGTGTGTTAAGTTGAATATCTCATAAGCATTTTCCTCATGGCACAGACTCAGGCAGACAGGTTGGAAAGATGCCCGAATCCACATGTCACTGCACAAGCATGATGTGGCTGAACAGCAGGCAAATGATTTTTGCATTGTTAGCCCCAAACCATAAGATTTGGTACACTTCTGATTTTCTTTACATAGGACCCTATTAGAAAATTAATGTTTTCATTTCAGTAAATTTTTAGCACATCGAAATCTTTTATGAGCACCAAGTGGCTAGGTTGTAACATTTTTGTAATGATTTGGGACTAAAATACATGATACATTTTAATCCATTACAGACTAGTGGGAATGTATCAGCCAGAGTAGCAAGTAATTTTTGTTTTATGAAGCAGAGTATCTGTCATCTTGCAGTATTACCAATGCTGTTGTAAATTGAATTTAAAGTGGTATTAAAAAGATCCTGTCAAACAATTTTTATCTGTTTGTATATCTTACTATAGATTATGTACAAGTAACATCTAAATAAAATTACACTTTTAACCCTACAAAGTTCTGTTGTATGTTTGACTCTTAGGAGGAAGTTGGAAGTTGTATAAGATATTTATGTAGCATGTTCATTATCAGATAACAGAACATTCTACAATGATTCCACTTAAATTTCTGCATAATTTTTGTGTGACTGTAAGTCCAGATTGAATTCTGTGAGTACTACAAGGAAGCACTAGTATAGTTAGAAGAAGCCATTCTGGGAACAGAAGCAACATGATCAGATGTTAAAGGCTGGGGCAACGAGGGTCTTGGCCACATTTGGTCTGATGATAATAATGACTAGTACCCTGTAGTATCCATTGCTTGTGAATATTCATTGTTTACCCCTTAAAATCTTTTAAGATGGGCATTCTATTTCACATATGAGGAAAACTAGGGGACCATGCATGATATGAAACTCAACCTGGGGAAGGAATTTCATGTTGGGAGTAATGAGAATCCAGATTGGGTAGGTATGTTTTGTCTTGTTAGGAAAGACAGACTGGAACTTAATTCTTTGTAACAACTGCCTTGGACTGATGATGCAAGCAGTAGATATGTTTGCCCTAACACGTCACATGATATTGTTAGTTCTTTGTGTAACCTCCCACCAGACTGTGTGCTTTGTGTCATCCTTATTTGTCTTGCATCTGAGAGCCCCAGCACAGTGCCCAGTTAACTAGGCAATGAGCAACTCCTTGTTAAGTGATAAGATAATGGATGGATTTCCAAGTTACTTTTTAAACAAAAGGTAAATTGTGTGCAAATTTTAAGAACATGGAGTATTTTACCACATACCTCGTATATCCTCTCTGTATTGGGACTTGTTATTTGACATGACTTTCTCTTTATTTGGGTGTATGGCCCATCAGACCGAGCTCAGTGAAGAAGGCAGAGAACTCTGATTTACTCTGTTCTGTTTATTGCATGCAGTGCCTGGCATTCAATATTAACAAATAGTTTTTGAATAATTGTCATTTCTAGAACAAAATCAAAGGCTTCAACAAATATTTGAGGGACTAATAGGAGTTGAAATGCATGAATCTGTAAAAGCACTCAGAAGAGTGCCTGACATCTAGCACACTCAGTGAATGGGAGCTGTTACTATCATCTGCAGGTCCCTTGCTGGGGAAGAGTGAGCAGGCCAGTCCCTGCCTTTGTGGAGCTTCTTGTCTCATGAGAAGCATAGTCACAAAATTGTGAATGCTCCCTGACTTACAGTGAGGTTATATGCCAGTAAACCCATCATAAATTGAAAATGTCTTAAGTTGAAAATGCATTAATACATCCAAACTACTGCACGTCCCAGTTTAGCAACACAGCATACTATAGGCTATCAGTTCTTGCCTGCTGTGATTGCAAGGCAGGCCAGAAGCTGCAGTCACTGCCATGGCCAGCATCAAGAGAGGGAATTGGACTACATATTACTAGCCTGGGAAAAGATCCAAATACAAATTTTGAACGATGATGATTTCTACTTAATGAGGATTTTTTTTGCACCAACATAAGGTTAAATAAAAAAATCTTAAGTTGAAGTATATCATAAGGACATTCCATATTGCCAAATAAATAATGTCGATCACTTTACATGTACTCTAATTGGGAGTGAGGTAGAAAGTGGACGAAGTCTAGTCTGTGGACCAATGGAAGCTAAGACTTACGAATGAGCAGAAGTTAGGGGCAAAGAGAAGGGAAAGGAGTTTCTCAATAGAGGGATGGCATTTACTTTCCTTAAGGAGGAAAGGACAATGTATGGTGATCATGCAAAAATATTAAAATATGAGTGAGATGGAAGGACCCAGAGGAAGAAGGTACCACAAGAGGGACAGAAACGAGATGGTGGGAACCTCTCCTGCCCCTTAGTTAAGCCAATGAATGCTGCCACAGTAATATGTCTACCATAACTGAAATGTACAGAGAATCTATGTATAGCCTGTTGACTTTTCATTAATCTCAATATCTTGATGCTTTAGACAATACTCATATATAGAAAGGATCTTAGGTATATTGTGTTCATATATTTAGAAGACATCTTAGTGCTAGTCCAGCTGCCTCATATTAAAGATGGGAAAAGGCCCTTGCTTGCATTGCTAGTTGCTCAAAGCTCTTCGGTCTCTTAACTCTTATATTTTCAAACTGGTCCTCCTGTTTCACAGTGGGCCTTCAAGAATTACTTAACATTCTTCTTTACCCAACATTTTATTGTGCAAAAATTGAAACCTACTAGAAGGATGTTCAATAAACTTCCATCTGTTCATATCTATTCATCTCATGGGATTGAACTCAGGACCTTGTGCATGTGAGGCAAGCACTCTACCAACTGAGCAATATCCCCAGCCCTATTCATCTCATTTTTTATGCATTTCAAGGTAACTTACAGTTTGCCCCTGAACACTTCAGTGTACATATCATTATATTAGATTTTAATGTTTTTATTTAATATGTTTTAGTAGAACATACTTCAGAGTAAAATGAACACATCTTCATATATACCATTCAGTGAATGTTAGCAGTGCATAGTTACATAATGCAAATCGAGATGCACAGTATTACTGTGGCCTCAGCAAACTCCTTCATACCCTTTTGAAGCTGGTTATCCATCTCCGGTGTCAGGACAACCGACTGAATTTTTTTACTGTAGATTAATTTAGCCTGCTTTAGATTTTCATGTAGAGGAAAAAGTGGCATGTACTCTTTTGCATTTGGATGCTTTGAATGATAATGTTTTTGATATTCATGTTTTACTTGTATAAATAGTTATAATTTTTATCACTTAGTCATATTCTAGTGTAGGAACACAATGGGTTTATCTGTTCTCTTGGGTAAGATATAAGTCTTTTCTGGACCTCCCCATCATATATCTTGGATAAATATATTATACCATGTAATTGTCACTTTTTTTTTCAAAAAAGTGAAATGTGACCATTATGTGAAGCTTTCAAAAAAAATTGTGCTAGAATTACTTTAAAATGATTTATCACTTCACAATTTTGGGTGCAAGATTAGGATACAAAGAATACTTATAAATACATGTTAATGCAGTGGTAATGATTATGATGTGAAATACAGTACTAACAGTGAAATTGCTTGTTGTGTTGGGTGTTATGTTGAGTTTTATAGCAACTAGATTTTTTTCCCCTGCTATATACTAGCAGTATTGTTCCACATCTATAAATGTGGTTTGTGTGTTTGGGGGGAGGGAGGGCGGGTCTGCTTGAGGTTCACTGAACTGTAATCTGTAAATCAGTGTGTCTTACATAAAATTTAGGAGATATTTGGACATTTTTAATTCAAATTTGTGTCCCATTCTTTCTGTCCTCTCCTTATATTCCTGTTTCATGTTTGTTAAACCTTTTGATATTGGCTCAAGTACTTGAGGCACTTTCAATTTAATTGTTTTCTCTGTGTTCTGCAGATTGGGTAATTTTTATTAATATTTCTTTAGGCTCACTGACTATTATCTACAATTTATTCCTTTTTTTTTAATGGTGCTGGGGATTGAACCCAGGGCCTTGTGCATGCAGGGCAAGCTCTCCACCAACTGAACTATATCTCTAGCCCTACAATTTGATCTTAAGCACATCTAGTAAATTTGTTATTTCAAACATTGTTCTTTTTCTACTCTAGGATTTCTTATTGGTTCTTCTTTTTTTTTTTTTAAATTCTCTGCTGAGATTTCCTACTTGTTCATTTATTATAAACTTATTTTCCTTTACATCTTTCAGCACAGGCTATCTCTTTTAAAATTATTGCCTGATAATTCCAACATTTGGTCATTTTTAGGTTCAATATGTTTATTGGTTCTTCTCTTGAGTGCATGCCTAGTAGTTTGGGGCTATGTTTAGAATTTAGATGCATTTTAGAGACCCTGGATTCTGTTATATTCCTTTGAAACATGCTCATTTTTCTTTAAGGAAGTCAGTTAACATGGCCAGAATTAAGCACTGACCTCTTTGTCCTTATACACTCTGCTAGGGATAGCAGCAGAAAGTTTTCAAGTACTTTTAGTCTTAAGCTGCTAGGATTTGGCCTTGGAAGAGTTGTACACAGAACTTTTGGATCCCCCCTTATGGTTCTCTTTTCTGAGGTCCTCTATCACTTTATATCTGCTCTAGTCCCTCCAAACTTGGTCCTGTTTATTTTTGGTTGTTTGTTTTGTTGTTAGTTTTTAAGCCAGCAAAATGTGGGTTAAGCCAGAAAGACTGAAGATTTTCTATTCAAGCTTAGCCATCTTGCTTGGCAGAATGAGATTTGCCTTCAGTCAAAAAGCAACCCAAATCTGGAAACACACCCAAAGATATTCCTTCTTCCAAGCATCAACTCCCCTCTAGTGTCTATTTTTACTTCTATTTAATACCACCAATAGTTATGAAGTATATTTTGTTCAGTTTATAACTGTAGAGAGTTGGTTTGGAATAGATTAGACCTCAGTCCCAGAAAGCTCATTTCATATATACTGTATGCAATGTTTACTTTTAAATGTAAATTTTAAAATGCAGGCTGGTGTTGAATACAAATCATAAAAGATAACTAGCAGTTTAATTTTTCTGCCAGGTGCTCTTGTTTCTGCAAGGACCCCAAATAAAGCTTATAAGATCTTAATTAAGTGGTATCCAAGGGTAGCATGGTGAACTGTGAAACACTTGCTGTTTGTATCTCCTTATTTCTGTGAATCAGAATGTTTTCTGATACATGCAAGTAAAACCATGTATGTTAATAATTAGAGAGTTGAGACATTTTTAAAAAGTGTCAGCCTTAACTCCAGTCTCAATTTTTATGTTCACTGAATAATCATTAATATTTTCACTGAGTGCTATAAATTTAGATTCAGGAACATAAGTTATACAAATAAAATACTTCCCTTTTTTTCTTTTTCTTTTCTTTTGAAACTGTTAGGGGATGGAACTCAGAACCATGCATGTTAGGTAGGTGCTCTAGCACTGAGCTACACTACCCTCACCCCTAAAATACTTAAATTTTCTTATTAGGGTTAATTTGCAAAAAGGGTTCCACTACCTAAAAGCTTGAAAAGCACTATGTGATGTCCTTGCTACATGATTCTTTTAGCTTTAGAGTAGAAAGAATTCACATGGTTGCAGCACCTCATACTATATACTTTTGTATTCTGAAAAGAGTGCTAACAGGTGTGTCAAAGCTTGAGATGCTATATTTAATTTGGAATGTATAGGTAACTTGTAGAGGGATCCCAATAGGGACTTCAGTGCTAAAGAGATTTTCCTTCAAAGCATACTCTTCCCCCACTCCCCCTGCCCCATAGCTGACACCTGTAACATATATTTGCCAAACACAATAGGGCTGTCCTGTGAATATTTGCATATGTAGCCTTTTAAGTTCCCTACTGCATTTACCCTGTGCACCTGGGATTTGAATAATTAGCTTCAAATACAGCACTATGATTTGCTAGGGGTGGTAGGTTGATAGATGATTTACCATGAGGAAAAATTAAGAAAATATGCCGGTTGAGAGTGGCACTTACCACAAAGTGGCATTTAAAGTATTTAATATTCTAAGATGTGCTTCAGCTGTGCTGGCCTAAAACCAATTCAAATAGAAGCCAAACAGTTTAAGCATATGTTGCATACATGTCCTAAAAGTGTGAATGCCTTTGGCATTACAAGACAGTGCCATTTGTGATGTATGTGACAGTGGCTCAAAATGCACCTTCAACCCTTTGACAGTCCAGATACGAGGATCTTGATCATTCACCCTCAGCTCATTTCAAAGACTTGGGCATTGATTTGGTGCAATTTAGTTTTAGTGAGATGTGTGCTGAGGTCTAGGTCAGAAAGTAGCATAGTGAATCACCCTAGATAATTTGCCATCAAGGCCCCTGGATTGTTCCCCATCTGGGGGCACTCATGTTGTTGGCAACCATTCTGTATCAATGCAGTTCACTGTGTTGCATTTGAATGAGGTCACAGCTCTAGCAACCCTGTGTCCCTCTTTTCCCCATTTCTGAGTGGCTCACCATGTCACTCTATAAGCCTCCCTCCACCTGCACATCGATCATTACACAGGCTTCATCCTCACTCTGGCCAGTGGTCCTTATGGTCTCTGCACATCACCATGGCTCCTGCCATCCTTCAACTCTCCTGAGTTATCAGTGTGTGGCTCCATATTCTCTCCTCCCAAGCCTTCCATTTCTATTCTGGTGCAACTTTGGGGGTACAGAAACCCTAGAAAATAACTAAAGGACCAAACCTTCCCTGAAGTGGTTATAATGTTGTGTTTGAGCTGAGATGCTGCTGAATACCAGGGAAGGAGCCAGGTCCTCTTTGCTAAGCTGAAACTTGAGTTTTCTCCAAGGCTGGTTTGCACAACCCCTACATCAAAATTACCTGGGATATGGGTTAAAATGCAGAATTCTGAGCCCCATCTCAAAATTATTAGTCAAAACCTTGCACATGGGACCCTGGCAGTCACAGTGTATCCACTACCCCAGAGTGATACTTATTAGGTGCTCTGAAGTTCAAGAGACTCTGCTGTTCAATAATAGGAGCCCAAGGGTGCCACCAGTGGTGTGACCTGAGATGTGGGTCAGATGACTGATGGTGCCACATGGACTTGGGGCTGGTCCAGCATCCCCACTCCCCCCGGGTCCATCAGACTGTCCAGAGCTCGGCTTCCTGCTTGGTGGAAGACAGGGCCTTCCCCACATGGTTGAGCTAATGACTTGTTCATTTTCACCTTCAGACCTCAGGTGCAGGGGTGCAGAACTGCCATTCTAATGCCACATCTGGTTTTCCAATTTAATACTTTTTCAAAACAACTCATGCTTCTCATATGTTTTGGGTTTTTTTTGTTTGTTTGTTTTTTATTTTGGGTTTTTTGTTTTGTTTTGTTTTTGATGAGTCTTGGCTTCACAAAACACATGGGAGAGTTCATGGTCCTTTTCTTAATTAATTTTGTGCAGCTATTATGAGATACCCAAGATGGGGTATTTATCATGAACAGAAAATGTACTGGCTTACAGTTTTAGGCGCCACAAAGTCCAACATCAGAGTGCAGACATTTGGTGAAGACCTACTTGCTGCATCATCCCATGGTGGAAGGCAGAAGGACAAAGGGATGATGAGAGATTTAAAAAGGGCCTGAACTTTTTTTTTATTACCTTTTGTAATAAACCAGCTCCTACAATTAATGAGATCACTGCCATTATGGATAACAGCAATAATCCATTCATTCTGCCCTCATAGCTTACTCACCTCAACACTATTCTATTGGAGATTACATTTCCAACACAAGCTCTTTGGGGAATACATTTCAAACCATAGCAGACCTGGGACAGATCATTTAGGAAGTCATTTCATCTCTGGTCATCCTACCTGGGGAAAAGAGTTATGACCTTTGCCCAAGGGCTGGGCCCATCAGTGTCAATCACTGGATGGGTCTTCCCTAACTGGATCATTATTCTCTACTCTATTTCTATCACTGTGGTTCTTGCAGCAGAAATATTGGCTGGTGTGCCTCAGACAGACAGTTGCAAGTCAGTACCATTTTCCAGTCTCCCAGGGCTTCTCTCATGAACTCCCTGACCACAACACTCTTACGCCTTCTTTGTCTTCTATCCTGGCCCATATTTCCTTCCCCCTGACTTCTTCCCTCTTCTATTCATTTCATGGATCTCCCTCCACATGCAGTCAGCTCCCGACTGCATGAAAGTTCCCTCTTGCAGCAAGCCATGGAGATGGGAGAGGCAATGAATAACAGTGGCAGGAACTCCAGCCCTTGGCCCCTACTGGGACAGCAGCATCAAAGGACACATTAAATGAAACAGAGGCCTGCATTGATTTTCTCTGGGTCAGGCATTTCACAAAGATGCTTTTGTTGGGGGCTGGCTATGGTCTGACACACTGAGCAGGGCGGTGGAAAGGGGAGTTTTTCTCTCCTTCAAGTGCAATCAGACTGTTCCTGACCCTGCTTCCCTGGGCACCAACTGAAAGGTACTGAAGGGGCCCGACCCAGGGATTGGCTTTCCCATTCAGCTCATTGATTTAAAATGGGAAATGGAATAATTGTTCTTGATTATCTGCCCTCTGCTAAGACAAATGGCAGAGACTCATTTACACCCTGATGGGCCCTCGACCTCGCTCTGAAAAAGGCCCTCATCTGTGTTCACCCTGGTGGCCCAGGATGTTACAGGGAGTTGGTGGCCAAGCAGACTGAAGCTAGAGCCTGCCCCCTCCCCATCTCCTGCTGGACTCATTCCCAGCCATGTGCTGAAAGGGAGCAGCCTGTTTGTTCTGAGGCCTTTGGAAGGAAGAGATTGTGAAAGTAGGTTAGGACAAATGTCTCCCTCCAGGACTGGAGAGAACAGGGGGTGGGGTTTCCTGTACTTAGCTCCTCAGTGGATATTTTCAGGGAGCAGTGACAAGTATAGCCCGGGTGAGGAAATGGGGACCAGCCCACCTTTCTGGGGTCTGGGGCCTCACCCAGGGATGAGGGAACAAGCCAGAGTCCCCTGCAATCCAGCATGTCTTGGCTTGGTGATTGGGCCCTATAAGTACAGATCACTGTATGCTGGATCTTCAAATACTGCCCTGGAGGGACACATGGAACATTAAAATTGATCACTGCGTCCCCAGGGGCTTTCAGATGTATGCATAGCAGGGCAGGAAAAGAAGTGTCGATGGGGCTGCTGGAAGGAGATCTGTGGCCCCCAGAGGGTAAGTCTGCAGGGAGTGTGACCAAAATGCTCGCTTGTGTGCCTTGTGTGGAAGAAGGAGTGTTTTGCAGGGTAGTGTTCTAGCTATGGGCTGTGAAGTCAGAAAAGGGCCAGAAGAGTGTGGATAGTAGCCACATGCTATCCTGCTAGGCCCAGCACCTGGCTATGACTTATGCATTTTCTATCTCATTGAGCACAGAAACCATTTCAATGAAATGGCAACTCTCATCCATCTTACAGGCAGAAAACAGGGGACAAGTCATTTGCCCAGGGTCAGAGAATTGAGATTCCAAGCCAGGACTTCCTGATGCCAGACAAGAGCTCCTGTGCTCAGTCCCCACCCCATGCCATCCCATCTGTCTGGACTCTGAAGAAGGAAGTTGGTGTCAGCCTGAGACCTTAGCTGCTTTGCTGCAGCTGCCTGGAAACTCTGAGCTATGCTGCTGCATTGAAGGTGACAGGCTGAGACCCCACTGGAATCCCAGAAGTGGTGTACTCCAAGAAGGGGACCACATAGCCTCTTTCAATGTCAGGCTGCCGAGCTAGCTCAAGAGGCCATCCTGCTCCAAATCTGGCCTCAAAACCGATTGTTCAGCTTCCAGAGTGTGGTGTTGCTGCCCTGGCCTGACTTTTGGTCCTTCTAGGAGTTTCACCCTGATCGCAATGGTTGACTTCCAACATCCCAGACAAAGACAGGTCGGGGATATCGGTCCTTCTCACTTGATCTTTTAGAAATGGTGCAGGATGGAATCCTCCTGCCATTAAGTTGCACTGTGGAAGTGCCCTGCTTTGCTCTGACAGGCACCTCTGAACCCCCTGGGGGAATACCTGGAGCATAGGAGAGTGAAGTGTTGGAGAACAGGCTGTCAAGAGACAGGCAGCAGTGGACAGAGACGCTCCATGGGTCAGCCAGGTGGGAGCCCTGAGGATGGGGAAATCTTGCTTGATCCCTTCCCCCACCCCTGGGATGTCCCACTCAGGCTCCTCTGACCTCCCAGGACAGGGAGGAGGAGTTGGTCCAGCTTTGGGAGTGCGGCAGGGGCTGATGGAAAAGGGGCTGCCACTCAAAGACCACCGGACCCACCTCCTCTCCCCCTGCAGAGCAGCCAGCTTCTCTGGTTTTCCCAGGGCTGCGGTGGAGTGTGGGCATTCATGGGCTTAAAACTAAAACCCTTTGGAAACCTACCTTTGGAAGAATTGCAGCAGGGCCTCCCGGCTGCTGCTTGACCGACAGGTCGCCTGTGGTTTCCCAAAAAAAGGATTTTATCCAAGGGGCAAGGGCCCACTGTCAAAAGCAAAAGAAACGGTAAGCTGCCATTTCTGCCTTCCCTTTAATAGTATATTAAGGCATCCAAGTTAGGGATAATGATCCCTAACTCGGATGTTGGGGAGTTTCTTTTGTTTTTTTCTTCCTTCCCCTCCAAAGTCACTGAAGTGCTTCAAGCCTTTCAGAGGAGGGACTCCCTGCGCTTCCGTAGGGCAACATTGCCCTCCCGTGTCCAGGTGACGGAAGTGCGTCCTCAGAAGAACAGCTTCATAATTAGTCATTCAACTTGTTCCCTCGCCCAGTCCTCTCTGTCCAATCCTCCTCTGCGCCTTCATTAAACGAATTCGCATTTCTCATATGTTGCTGTTGGAAGTGAATTGGTACAATTTAATTGGAGGGCAGTTTAGGAAACCTCTATTAACATTAAAACTGTACTTATCCAAGACCACACAATTTCATTTCTAGAAATATACCCGAGGTGGACTGGATTGTTCCAAAATGGTGACAGCAGTATTCTTGGACTTACATTCTCTTCCAGAATCTTGTTTCTCCTTATCAAGACGTGGACTCTGTTTCCCTCTCCTGGAAACCTTTTGAACTGCTTGCTGAACAGCTGAAACCCTGAAAGAAGAGGAAGCTTCTCCTTTTGGAATGCCATTTCTGCACTGCAGCCCTTGCCTGTCTAGGAAGCAAAGGCCACCATAATTTAGTCACATATGAGGGTCTCCTGCCAGCTAAGGTCTTGGCTGGGGAGCCAGCCAGCATCCCCTGCTAAACCAGTGGTAACCAACTTCAGGGTCAGAGACCACTCAGCTCACTAAGTTCTGCTGGTGGAAGTGGAAGATCCATGAGCAGAAATAAGTGTGGTTAACTGCAACAGATATGTATTTGCACAAGCACAAAATGACATTCACGTCAGCATTATTTGAAATAACAAGACTGGAAACATTCCACTGTTCTAGCAGCAGAATATTGATTAAATCATACTCTACACAGTGGGATTGCAATTGTAAAAAGAACAAGGAGGTTTGCAATTAATCAGCATGATCTTCAGGATTTATTTTATTTTACTTTATTGGTATCAGGGATTGAATCCAGGGGTGCTTAACCACTGAACCACTTCCCCAGCCCTTTTTATTTTTTTTATTTTGAGACAGCATCTTGCCAAGTTGCTCAGGACCTTGATAAATTGCTGAGGCTGGTTTTGAACTCGATCCTCCTACCTTAGCCTCCTTAGTCATTGGGATTACAGGCATGCATCCCCATAACCTGGCTCAGGATATAGTTTTAAAGTGAAAAAAAGGAGTGGAAAATATGTTTATATGCTCTTTGTTTTTTTAAAGAATATAGTAACCAGAGATATATTCTGAAAATTGTGTTATTATGTAATATCTTTGTTGTGTGAATATCCTAGGGTGCATTTACACAAACCTAGGTGTTCTAGGTCAATCATAAGACCAAGACATAACCTCTGAATGCAATCAAGACACAAGGTGTGAAGTATTGTTGCTCAGTAGAGTTCTGTGGATGATAAATATTGTTTTCAGTAACATTTTTTAAAAGTAGAAGTAGTATATTCTAAAATAATGATAAAAGGTTTAGGTTATCAAATACTTAGAACAGTAATACTATCACTCATGATTATCAAGTATTATGGTCATAGATGTATATTCTACACTTTTTAAAGACTGGCAGCAAAGTTGGTGTGTTTACCTCTGCATGACCACAAATACATGAAGAAAATCTTGCTCTGGGACATCATGATGGTAGCAATGTCACTAGGCAATGGGGACTTTTCGGCTCCACTGGACTCTTTTGGAACTTCTGTTGCACACACAAACAATGACCAAAATGTCATTTTGTGGCATGTAACCTCAAGGGAGGCCACCTATGTATCTCAGGGGACAAGACTGAAGGAAAATCTCTCCTGAAGGCCTTTTCAGTACCTTTAACCTTGTGAATGTTTACTTATCTGAATGGTTTTCTAATTACTTTTAAATGTAAAAAGTTTCTTTAATTTACTCAACATGGTAATATAGAGATGAAAGACATAGTTCCTGCTCACCATCATATCCTGTCTCCCCATGGGGGCTGTATTACTAAGGGTTCTCCAGAGACACAGACAATATATCTACATATCTATATCTCCATGTCTATCATCTATCTATCTATAGGTTTATACAAGGAATTAGGACATACAATTTTATGGAGACCGAGAAGCCCCATGTTCTGCTGTCTGCAAGCTGGAGACATAGGAATATAGTATAATTCCAGTCCCAAGGGCAGGAGAAGATGAAGTGAGTTCTATATCCCCGTGCAAACAAGCAGGCAAGAAGCAAAGAGGGCACCTTTCTCCTTTTTCTCTACTCATGCCTTCATCCTATTAGACAATGCCCACTAACATTGAGAAGGGCCATTTGCCTTGCTAAGTCCACCAGTTTAAGTGGATTGCTCAGTGGACATACCCAGCAAGTGTTTAGCCTGGTATCTTAGTCTGTTTTCTGTTGCCATAACGAAATTCTGGAGAAGTTCTTTATAAAGAACAGACGTTCATTTGGTTTCCAGTTCTGGAGGCTGGAAGTCCAAGAGCATGCTGCTGCTGTCCAGCGAGGGCCTTCTTGGAGCATCATAACATGGTTCAGGGTACTCTATGTGAGACAACACACATGCTAGCTCAGGCCTCTCTTCCTCTTCTTATAAAGGCACTAATGCAACATTGTGACCCACCCTCATGGCCTCACCTTCCTAAAGGTCTCACCTCTCCAAAAGCCATTCACATGTGAACTTGAGGATTAAGTTTCCAACACATGTACATTTGGGGAACATATTCAATAGTGTTGATCCTTTGAATATATTGAGCCTTACTTCCTAGTTTTATATACAAACCATATTTGTGAATGTTTTGTGTGTACTTGAAGGCAATGGATGTTTTTCTCTAATATTTAATTAAATGAGCTTATTAGGCATATTATTCCATGCCTTTGGTTATTATTTGCTTGCTTGATTAACAGTTACAAAAAGAATATATTAAAATCTCTAACTCAATTTTTAATTTTCTTTTAAAAAATAATATTCTCTTATTTCTGATTTTTCAAATTTTGGGCTTAAAATTATCTTGATACTAAAATGATGTACAGTTTTCCCTTGGTTTATATTTGCCTGGGATATGTTCAAACACATTTTTTTTTAAAAAAATGTCTATATTCTTTTATGTTAAATATTCTTTACATACTCATGTACATGTATCCACACTCATATATGTATGGTGAATAATTCTATATCTTTTGAAATGTTTCTTCTTTTCTACTCTTTATTTTAAAACCTTCATAATGTTAATAAAGTTCCCTTATGTTTTTTTAATCATAAATAGATGTTGAATTTTGTAGCTCTGTGTTTACTTACATGTTCATATGATCTTTCCCCTTAATCTGTCAACTACAGACTGCATTATTTTGTTAATATTTTTCTTAGAAATTTTGTATTTATGCCCATGTATGAGATTAGTCTACAATTTTCCTTTCTTAAATTATTATCAGATTTTGAAGTTCTAAATTTAAGGTTTGGAGGAACTCAAGAGTGAAGCCCTCTAAGTTCAGACTTTTCTTTGTAGAAAGGTTTTTTTGATGCTGATTGGATTTCTTTAGTATTGTAGGACACCTCAGGTTTTCGATTTCTTCTTGACTCATTTCTGGTAAGTTACAGTTCTCTAGACATTAGATGGCTTGTGATGGGTCTCCAAAATTTAGTTGAAACCTATCTGGATTTCGGCAATGTTTAGGTGGGGCCTGTGGGGGAGTGATTGAGTCCTGAGGGCTGAATAGGATTAGTTCTTATAGATAAGGTTGAGGGGAGCTGCCTTCTCCCCTCTGCCTCATGAGGCTACAGCATCTGTATCTTCAGTCATAAGAGGACCCAGAAACAAGGCCCCAACTGTGGAGCAAAGAGCAGCCCTTGATGGCACCAAATCATGCTTGAACTTTCCAGCCTCCGGAACTTCGAGACATAAATTTCTATTATTTATAAATTGCTCAGCTATTTCTTCCAAATTTTGGCAGGAGCAGGGGAGTTGTTCATAATACCTTCTAATTATCTTTTTCAATGCCAGCAATAACTCTAGTGACCTCTGTTTGTTTCATTACTGAAAAAGGTTTGTTTCTTCTCTTTCTCCCTAATCAGTCTTACTGGAAGCTTCTCAATTTTATTAGTTTTTTTTTTTTGCCAAAAAAAGTTTTGGCTTTGTTGATTTCTATTATATTTGTTTTAAATTTAATTTATTTCTGTTCAGAATTTTATTATTTCCTTCTTCAGGTTTTTTTTTCCATTCTTTGTCTAGTTTTATGAGATGGAGGCTTGGTTCATTATTTTTAATTTTTCTTTTTCTCTTCAAGTATAGACTTTTTATGGCTATAACCTTCAAAAATTTCTGCTTAATTGAATTCTGTAAGTTGTAACACGCAGTGTTTTAATTAATATTCAGTTCAAGATAGTTTCTAATTTGCATCTGTGAATTATTTATTCAGAAGCATGTTCTTACTTTCCAAATATGAGAATTTTCTGCTTATGTCTTTATTTTTGATTTCTAGCTTTATTGCAGTGAATAACATGCTTGACATCATTTCAAACATGTGTTGTATGAAATTTGATGAGATTTACTTTAAGATCCAGTATATGGCCAATTTTAGAAAATAGTGTAAGTGGAATTTTTGGATGTACTGTTTTATATCAGTGTATTTATTAAGGGTCTTGTTTTTTTTTTTTTTTTTTTTTTGTATTGCTATCTTTTAAATCCTTACTGATTTTTTTTAAATCACTAAAAGAATGTATCCAAACACATGCACACACATTAAGAATTTTGACAAGTATTTTTTCACATGTATATTCTGTCAACCTTTGCCTCACATATTTTGTTGCCTGTTATTAGTCTTGTTAATTAATGACCTATTTATATGATGTATATGCTATATATACATACTAAACCCTAATTATAATGCTTACTGTGTCAATCAGCTTTCAGTTACTGAAACAAAATACCTAAGTCTTGTGAGAAGGAAAGCTTTATTTTGGCTCGTGGTGTCAGAGGTTTTAATCCAAGGTAACTTGCTCTCATTATTCTGAACCTATAGCAAGGAGGCACATCATGATTGTAACATGGGTAGAGGAACTGCTCACCTGATGTAGGCCAGGAATTAAAAAGAAAGAAGGAACAGGGTTCCACAATCCCCTTCAGGGCCATTCCCTCCAGTAACTTAACTTCCTCCCACTAGGCCACACCTCCTAAAAGTTCCACCAATTCCCAAAAGCAACACAGACTGACAACCAGGCCTTTAGCACATAGGCCTTTGGGGAACATTCAAGATTCAAGCCATAACATCCATGCCAATATTTACTGGGTCTAATTTATGAAATGCTCACTGTGTACACATACCAGGCATTGTTCTGATAAGCTTCAATACGCATTAACTCAGTTATATCCTGACAACCAGCCTAAAAAGTATGTACTATCATTTTCCTTTTTTACATGTAAGGAATTTGTTGAAGATATCAAATACTACAAGCAAAGCTGGGATTTGAACATCTAGGCTGTCTGAAGTCTGTTCTTTTAACCTAATTAGTACATATTTCTGGTGGATAACCTTTTATCATGATGACATTAGTTTCTTTCTAGTACTTTCCCTGCCTTAAATCTATTTTGTCTAATGTTATTAATGCACCCTCTTTCTCTTAATTAACATTGTCTTGGTGTGTTTTTCTTTTCTGGTACTTTCAACACTCTGTGTCCATATGTTTTAGATATTTTCTCTTGTTAACAATGATTCAGATTTGTTCTTCATTCTGACAGCTTTTATGTTTTCATGGGAAATATTCAAGTTTAATATGAAATATATTTTGTTCTCAGATAACAATTTAGGTTGTGCTTTCTCTTTGCTTCATCATTTTCTTCCTTTCTTACCTTTTTTAAAAATCCATGCAAATTCTTCTTTCAAAAAATCAGGACCTTATACAATGCTTCTTTTTTTTTTACTCAGAGGTTTTCAACACATTTTATTTTGCAGACCACTGGCATGCAGCTTTTGAGTACTGACATCTATATAAATTCCCATAAAACATCTGTATCGACAGTATAATGCTTCTTTAAAAAAATCTTTAAAAATTACAGTATGAAACTTAATTTATCAAAGTCTAAAGTTAATCAATTATTTACTCTGGGGCAATTAAAAATGTTTGTTAATAGCCAGTGTAGCTCACACATGAACCAACTGGAACACATACTGCCACTTCTGTGATGTATGAGACGTCCTGCCTGGATAAAGGCCCTGTCTTTTCTTTGGGATAACATGAGGGCCTTCACTTTCTTTGCCTCTGTCTTAGTCTGCTCAGGCTCCAGGACAACATACCACAGTCTGGGACTTAAGCAACCCACACATATTTTCTCACATTTATAAAAGTTAGAATCCTGCAAACAAAGTGCAGATAATTCCATGTCTGGTGAGGACTCTCTTTCTGGCTTGTAGACAGCTACTTTGCCTCTATGTCCTCACCTGCCAGAGAGTGTGAGCACTCTCTGATGTCTCCTCTTACAAGGACACTAATTTCATCATAGATGTCCTACCTAACCCCTTCCAAAGGCCCCATGGTGAAAACTTCAATATCGTTTTTGTGGCTTTTTGAAACATACAGTACATTGTTGTTATTCATATCATTCACTGGGCAATAGCACACTGGAGCTTCTTGCTCTTAATTGTAACTCAGGACCCATTGATCAACCTCTCCTGTTATGTTTGGATCTGAAATGTCCCCAAAGACTCATGTCCCCAGTGCAGAAAGGTTTAGAGTTGGACTTTTGGGAAGGGATGAATCACGAGGACTCTGACCCCACAGTGGATTAATCCTTCGATAGCTGAATGTACCATAGGGAAGTGGTGGGAAACTCTAGGTAGGTGGGGCCTAGTTGGAGGTAGTAGATCACTGGGGACCTGCCCTTGGGGACTGTATCTTGCCCCTGCCCTTTCTTCTCTCCCTCTCTCTCTCTGTTTCCTGGCTGCCATGAGCTGAGCAGCTATTCTCCACAGCACCCTTCTGCCATGATATTTCTGTTTTACAGTCAGTAAATCATGACAGAACCTCCAAAACAATGACCCCAAATAAAATTTCCCTCCTTTAAGTTGTTCTTAATAGGTATTTTGGTCACGGTGACAAATAGCTCACTAATAAAATTCCTCACCTCTCCTTCTGACTTCATGTTTTTTTGTTGTTGTTGTTGACTTCATAAGATAGAACTGTTTCATGCAGTCAATATTCTTTTATATTTAGCCCAATATTTATCATTATTTTTGCTAAATTTTCTGTAATTCTCATACCTCTCATTTAGGATCATTTTCTTTTCTCATGAAGTATTTTATTCTGAAATTTTCTATAATAGGGTTCTGCTGATTGCGAACTCATGTTCATCTGAATTATCCTTATCAATCCTCTATTATCAGCCCTCAAGATAGTGATTTTCTCTCAGCTCCAAATACCCCTTTCCACATTCTGCTTTATATACCAGACCTGGGACTCCAGCAGCTGCATTCCTGGTGTACTCAGCATCTCCATGTTCTGCTAAACTAATAGGGAGCTTGAACAGTCAGGGTCTAATGAAGAGACAGAAACTACACAAGTTATTTGAATAGGAATATGTATGTTCGTAGGATACATATGAATATATCAATATACGTGCAGATATATATCTATATGCATATACGTATACACATAGATATATATAATTTTAGGGCTATTAATTTGTTTATTTTTAGTTGTAGTTGGACACAATACCTTTATTTTATTTATTTATTTTTACGTGGTGCTGAGGATTGAACCCAGGGTCTCACACATGCGAGGTGAGTGCTTTACCACTGAGCCACAACCCAAGCCCTAATTTTAGGTTTTTATTGAATCATAGTGGTTGTACATATTAGTGAGAAACAGTGTGATATTTCAAAACATGTATACAATGACCCAGTCATATTTTCAAATGTTATGATCATCCAATCAGGTTAACTGGCATAACAGTCACCTCAAACATTTATCATATCTTGATGTTGGGAACTGTGTTAGCTTTCTGTTGCTGTGTCAAAATACCTGAGAAAATCAACTTAATGGAGGAAAGATATATTCCAGCTCACAGTTTTAGTCCATGATTACTGGGCTTTGTTGGTTCTGGGCCTGAAGTAAGATTAAACATCATGGTGTGGAGCACAAGTCACAGATAGGAGAATAAAAACCTCCCAAACATGCATCTGATGAAGGAATTGTGAGATATTGGGCAGTTATACTTGCAATGTGTGTGAGTGCAGTATTTAAAACTCTGTTTTCCATGGTGGCCATTGGTCCAGGGACATTGCTGGTTAGACTTCAGCTTCTGTGATGTATGGCACCAAAGTTTCATTGTTGTTCTTCTCTCACTTGGATTTGGGGGCTTTTCTCCCAGGTGTTCTGCCTGCCTGCCTCCCACAAATGTCTCTTCAGTGTTCGCTATGTTCCTGACACTATGTTAAGCAGGATGGATACTCCCATGACCAGGGCTTACAGAGGGCTCTGAATGATCTTGCATTGTGGGGAAGATGATTAGGACTCTGCACTCTCTCCCAGGGCTGATGAAGATCTGGGGAGCCTTGATGATCCAGCACAGAGGGAAGGGCAGTCTTTTACCACTGCTGCACAGCTTCTCCTGAAGGTAAGGAAGCTGTATGACAGTGTTATCAGTCATTTCCATTTTGACAGCTACTGGCAAAAGTTTGCATTGGCTTTCATGCTCTGGGTCACAAATTTGCTAGAGAGAAAAAGTCATATTTCCTAGGGGAGAAAATAGGTTTCTGGGGCCTGGCACAAGGCCACCCAGAGAGAAGAGTTCAAAGACTCAAGTTCAACAAATAAATGTGTAAGCCTTGAGTGCATGCGTGTTTGTGAATGTGTGTATGTATGCATATGTGTGAGCCTATGGGCAGGTATGTGGTTCCTGCATGTGTGTGCATACATGTGAGTGTGTGTGTGTGTGTGTGTGCTGGTGCATACACATACATGTGTGTGTTCCAGCCATTTGTCACTTAGCACAGAGGCTCAGCCTGCATCCTGAGACAGAGGCTGTGGA
Organism: Spermophilus citellus; assembly: GCF_964194105.1. NCBI lineage: Eukaryota > Metazoa > Chordata > Mammalia > Rodentia > Sciuridae > Spermophilus > Spermophilus citellus. Next base: position 74,254,128 of record NC_138182.1, on the reverse strand, counting down.
GGTAGTATGAGAGAAAAAAGGGACCCTGACTGGTCATGTGTCTGCCACTCTGCGTGGCCCTGTGTGTAGGTCCCCACTATTTCTTTTTGGGTGTCTTATCTGTTAAGTGGTGAAGAAATTATCCCCTTATGTGGTCGTGAACATTAATGAACCTAAATTTAATGACAAATGAGGCCTCCTCCTGAGCTAAATGGGGGGCTAGAGAGCAAATACAGGCATGGTTTTGTTACCATGATGCTAGTTACTGTGCCAGCCCTTCTGGGAAGTTTACAGAGAAGTTCAAAGACTTTCCACAAGGTGTCAGTGGTACTTCAGGGTGGCTTGGAGGCATCCCTGTGTCTAAATATGACTGCAAGGACTAACATGAGGGACTGCAGGTATTAGGGACCAGGACACAGGTCTTCCGGGACCAGGCCTCTTCAACACTCTGTGCCACTTCACCTGCCTCTCCCGCTCCTGCCTTCAAGTTACCTGGTGGCCTAAATCCTCAGGTGGGCACCAACACTGAAAACCCCAGGGCCTCTATTCACCTATCACCTCATTGAAGGGCACATAATTAGAGCGATTCTGCCTCAGACTGCTGCTCCCCCAAGCCCATCTCTTTAAAAATCAGGTGCTTCCTTCCAATGGAATGTTTATTTTTTTTTTATGTGGCACTGAGGGTACAACCTAGGGCCTCACACGTGCAAGACAAGCCCTCTACCACTGAGCCACAAACCAGCCCCCCCAAATGGAATAAATTTGGTGGAACCTGGGAAAGGGAAGTTGGGTGGAGGTGGGGTGGGTGGGGTAGGGAATAAACTCTGGTTCCAGGTACTTCTGTTGTTGTGGGCCAGGCTGTATGGGCAATGATCAAACAGACTCCATTTTGCTCTGAGACTCCACGTCATATAAGAAATACTTCTTCCATGGAAAGCCCCACTTCTGTACCCATCAACAGTTGCTTAGCATAGCATGTTTGACAACACAAAATGGCAATTCTTATAAATGTGAACATGTTCTGTCTTTGGTTCCCGTTTTTCTTGGACAACGTACCCTGTCAGAGAATGATTGGCTAGATGTTAGTGACCCTTCTCTAATTTGTACTCAACTAGGGACATTTTGGCCCACTTCCTTTTCTTCTTATGATTTTAGATATCATGACATTTGTTTATGGTTTGAATCATAGCAATAGCAACTTATGCTTTAACATGATTAGAGGGAGTTAAGATGGTTTTGGACTATAAAGGGTGTATTCAAACACTGGGAGAGGGTCTAAGGGTGTAGACTTGCAGCCTGCCCCTTGGCCTGTCAGCTGGTGGATCTGGTCCGCCAGCTGGTGAATAAAGTTTCTATCTCCTGCTTTAAGATCAACTCTGTGATTTATTGCAACCTTACCTTAACACTATTCTACCTGGCTCTTCACTCCAAAGGAACAGGTGTTTAACTCATTGTCCCCTTCCCTCTGAAAGGTGCTTACTTTTAGGTTTAGATGCAGCCTAACAGGCTGGGATCCAATGCCTTGACCTCCTCCACAAAGTGCCCATCTAGAGTCAAATGCAGTTTTTTCACTGGGTGGCCCTGGCAAATTGGCCTCAGAGGTGTGACCAAAGATATTTAGTGCCACGTCTTAAGTAGAAACAAAGAATTACAAAATCCTTGAATTGAATGCTCATCAATTTGTACAATGTTAAGACTCCATGGTGACAGATTTCCTGCCATTTCCAAATGTGGAATGCAATAGACAGGCATTCAGTGGACCTGATGCTGCCTTGATTTCCTCATAATGAAAATGGAAATAAAAGTCATACCTTGTCCTCAAGGTGACTGTGAAGAGGAAAGTGTTTATTCATGTAAAGTGCCTGGCACAATACTGGGCAGTTATTAATTGCAGAGTAAATGTTGACTGTTGTTTCTTAACTTACCACAACCACTTCCACCTCTGCTCTAGTCCTGGGTAGAGTTTCTCCTCATCCCACCCCTCTTTTCTTTCCATCTTTGTCTTCCATCCTTGTTTGCAGGATCATCTCCTGCCCATGTCAGGGTAGGTAAGGGTGATGGGCTCTGGAGCCATGATCACCTGGGTTTGGACCCAGCTCTGCCATGGACTATTTGGGTAAAGTTGGGAAGTTACTCAACCCTTATGTCTTCATTCTGCAAGATGAGCATATGTAGCACACGCTTAATAGTGCTGCTATGAGAATCACAAGTGCCACATCTACAAGACTTAGAATTAAGGCAAGTGTAACTAGGCTGTAGATGACACTTCAGAAGCAGGAGGTGGCTCCCCAACCCCCACTAGGGTATTATGTGGCACTCAGTCAGTGCCCTCTAAGGCTTGCGGACTAAACAAAAGCACAAACTGCAAAATCTTGGAGATGTAGGGATTGAGTGGGATCCCAGGCATGGCTCTCTGACAATAGGTAAGTGAATAAGCAGACCCAGCATGAGAGGGTAAGATCACAAAGGGCTTCAACTCCAGCTTCTTTGAAAAACAACCCACAGGAAACCTTGCTGGTTGCCTTCTTTCCTGAACATAAAATTCTGATTTTTCCAGGTATGGAAGTTATAGGCTCAGAGAATGGTGCTCCTTCTTGGAGCTTCAAGGAATGAAGCCCTTCCTTATACCAGTGGTAGTATGGCATTGGAACAAAGGTTTAGAACTAGAGGTCTGAGTTAACTTTGAAACAAAGGTTTAGAGGTAGAGTGATGGTTTAGCAAATGGAATCTGGAAGAAGTGGTCTTGGAGCTTTCAGGGATAAGGCTATAAAATGAGTGAGTAGTGGCAGACATTTCAAGTCTACACTGATTTGACAGTAGAGGTCTGATGCTTGGTCACCTGATAAAAAGCATTGAGTTGCTTGAAGAGAGATATTAATAATTCATGTACTCTGTCATTACCCAAAACTATATATCAGTTCTTCAGCTCTGTATCACTACGTAGTCTGTCTTCCTTCAACTTTAGATATCATTTGAAGGCAGGAGCTCAGGCAACCAGAATCCATGAAAATGTGTTAGACTAACTAATGAAATTGCAAGTAGGATAAAGTATCAGACCCTCTGCAGTACTCAACAGGAAGTTGGTATTTATGGAACCACTGAATTCACATATCCTCTCTCCGCATTACTTACTATGCATGATGACAAATGTTCTTACAATTTAAGCCTCTCTCATCTGGGGGATTTTCTATATCTGCAGCCAAAACACATCTGTGGAAAATATATCAGATACACTCAGCTGCCTCCATGTCTGATCCCTGAACACTTTTACAGAAGCTGGAAAACTAAAGCCTGCACTTGCCTAGAGGTCAGATTTTGTATCTCCAAGAGCAAACTGTTGCTTAACCTCTCACCCCCAAAGGGAATAAAAATGGATCTGATGGTACCTATGACTTTGGTTTTCAGGGCTGTGGGGTGAAGTGGGAGTGGAGGTGGAGAAGTGACCAGGACATCTCTCTCCGTCCTTCACTTTAACTCCATATTTGAATGTTATATCCCCCATACTGATGTACTGGTCAGTACTTAGTTGTAAACAACAGAATCCACTCTCACTTTCTACCAGTCAGTGGTACCCTTCAGAGCTAAGATAAGGGCCCACTCTGGCAGGGAGCCCAACACCTCCTCAGACTGCATAACCACCTAAAGTCCACGTGTGGCCAGAGGGTCTTGCCTAGGGTGGGTCTAACACTAACATCTTGTTGATCCTTGACCAGGAGAGTATCTATGTGTCTTTCCCAGTCTCTCCACTCCTGAGGAACATTTTACACAAAGAGCTTTGATGCATCCTCTGAAATCTGTCATTGGCTACTCCCATCATGAGTATCAGATGGGTCTGTGAGTGTCAAGGTGCCAGCTGTAGATGAAGACTGAGACTGTGCTCCACCTACTACATCCAGTCAAACACATTCACAATCCAGGGCTGTAGAGGAAAATGATGCAGGAAACAAATCACAGCAGGAATAAGGAGGCAACCCCATTAGTATCAGACTTAGTATCTAGAATGTTGTAATCACTAGACAATTGTATTGAAATTAGATAATACGAAAAATCTACAATGAAGAATTTCATTAGTTATATGGGCCAGTTGTTCTAACTAACACAAAGTTATTTTTTTAGGCCAGACAAAAGCACAACATGGCTATATGGTTTTCAGAAGAGACACATCTAAAATAGGGAAGGGACAGGAAATTTTATATAAAGAAATTCAAAAGATGTAGCATAAAAACACCAAAAGTAAACTAATGTTGCTCTATTAATATTAGAAATATTATTCTTGAAGATGAAATGCATTATCAATACTATCATCAAGAGCAACACTTCATAGCATAAAAGGTTTAACTTTCCAGGAAGATATAATAATGCTTAAATTAGGCACAGAAAACAACATAGCTTAAAAATAGATAAAGCAAAATTTTATAGACTGAAATGGAGAAAAGAACAAGATCACAGTTGTTTTGGGAGATTTTAACATTCTTTTCTCAGATATTGGTAAAACAGAGATTTTAAAATTAGTAAGAATATAGAAAGTGTGAACAACAATTAGCCAAATTGTCCTAAAAATCATGTGGAGCACTGCACACTCAACAACTGTGGAACATACCATCTTAATGAGGACTCAGTGACACATTGATGATATGCTGAATTATCCAAAATTTCAAAGTATTAAAATCAAACAGGGGAAATTTTTCACCTCAATATAATTGTGCTAAAATCACCAAATAAACAGATAAGCAGAAACTTTTATTTGTTTGAAAATTAAGTAGTATTTTTCAGGGCAACAGAGAAATCATAATGGAAATTAGTAAATACTTAAAAATTAATTATGATGAAATATTTTGTACCAAACCTTTAGATCTCAGCTAGTCATGCTTGGAAAAAATTTGATAACCTTGAAAGCTTAAATCAGAAAAGAATAAAGACTATAAATCAATGAGCTGAGTCTCTCTAAAGAGGTTTAAAAATGAACAGGAAAAGAAAGCCAAAGAAAGCAGAAGTTAAGATGAAACCCAGAATTAAAGCTAAAACTAATGACTTAGAAAAGTAAACATACCAAAGAGGATCAAGAATCCAAAGACCAACTATCTGAGAAGACTAATAAAACACACAATTACCTGTAAAGACTGCTAAAGAAAAAAGAGAAAAAAAGGAAGGAAGGAACACAAATGTCAGGAATTATGGGGGAGAATTTTTGCTAAACATCTTATCATCATTAAAAAACTAATATTCAAACCATGCCAATGCATTTTAAAATTGAGGTGCAATGAATAAAGTGAGATTCACAGTGTGGGTTCTGCATTTTGTGTAGACTGAGATCATAACTTGTTATGTACCATATTGTTCATTTCATGGTATACTCTGGAACTGGATCTTGGCAATGCCAAAGTGATGGGTTTTACAGAGAGAACGATCTTGGTGCAAAATTCAAACAATAAGATGGACATAGTCACTGACTGACAAAATTCTCAGGAAGTTTAGAGGCAAGAAGAGGAGTCTTTTCTGCCATTTAAGGCCTTATTGGCAACATCTGCCTTTCCCTGACATGGGGGGCTGGGAAGGTGGAACCTATCTAAACTCAGTTTATAGAAGGAGGGAAATTGCCTAGAATAAGGCAAATTCAACCTGGGATACATTTTCATGAGGCACGTATTCCTAGAGACAAGGGCTTTAGCTTTACCTTCAGACTATTTAGCAGCACAGTCCCCCTCATGGTGGTGGCTTCAGATTTTTCCAGAAGGTAGCCTCCTATGCAATGCCAGCTTGCAGAGTACTTGACTTAAAGACTTGGTCGTGTTTCTCCAAAGGGCAGGTCATGCTGGGGCAATGAACTCTTTCAGTTCTGCAAAAACCAAATATTCAAAACAGTCGCTGAGATTTCATCCTGACAGTCATGAGCATCCTTTTTGTCCTGGACTGATCTCCAACAGACCAGGTGCTTTGGTGGGAGTGGAGGAGGCACTTGCTTGGTAGGGCTGATGGTTGGAGCCCCAGATAGTTTCAAATTGCTCTTTCCTTATCTGATGTTTTCAGAAATGCAGCAGACCATGTCCTAGCAGTCTTAGTCCATGTGGGCTGCAGCTGGCAAGGCTGTAGGAACAGAGCTGCTGAAGCATTTTGAGGTGCATATATTGTTACCACATGCCACAGATGCTTGACCTGAGCTGCCATATGTAATGTTTGGCCTGCTGGGTTTCTGTTTTGCTTTGTTCCCATCCCTTCTTTCTATACCATAGTCCCCTCTTTTTTTTTTTTTCCTCTGGTTATGCTCCACCTGACTATATTTAACATCTAGTCGGTCCATTCAGACCAGAATGGACTGATTAAGTTAGGGCTCTCACAATCAAATCATTTTAGCTCCAAATATTCCTACATCAACAGGAGTTTGTGTGTGTGTGTGTGTGTGTGTGTGTGTGTGTGTGTAGCGGGGAGGAATCCTCATATCCAAACCATAATAGATTGTTCTCTGATTGTCCAATTCCTGGTTCTGAATAGTTTATAAAAGGAAGGCAATATTCCAGACTGCAGAAATCTGATAAAAAGGGGCAGAAAGGAATATTTATTTAGGACTGATTGGTTTTCATATCAAAGGCATGATCACAGGTAAGTTATTTCTTTTTCTAGGAATTCATAAACCATGTGAAGGGCAATTTTGCTTCCTAAGAACACAATATTCCAATGTCAAAGTATCATAAAATATTGACGTAAAATATGACAACCACTATTAAGATGATAGTTGTAAGACATTCTGATTTTATTCTTTATTCCTCAAATGACCAATGATTTGAACATTTCATGTATTTTTTGCATTTGTATATGTTATTTAGTGAAGTCTATTCAAACACTTCACCCTCTTTAAGTTTGCTTGCCTTGTTATTTCATTGAACGCATTCTTTATGTGCTATAGGCTAAAGTTCTTTATGAGCTATGGGTTTTTAAAAAATTATTTTTAGTTATAGTTGGGCATAATACCTTTATTTTATTTGTTTATTTGTATGTGGTGCTGAAGATCAAACCTAGCAATTCACACGTGCTAGGTGAGTGCTGTATCTCTGAGCCACAAACCCAGCCCAGAGCTATGTTTTAAAATTTCATATATAACATGCTTTTCTAATTTGAACAGCAGTTTACTTTTCTTTTTCGTTTTGATAAATTACAATTTATTATTTCTTCTCTGATTAATGCTCTTTATGTTGTGTTTCAGAAATCATTGCCAACCTACACACTTTCTGTCTTGTTCTAAAAGTTTATGTGGTTTTCCTTTGTGTCATGTTCTAAAAGTTATATAATTTATGACATTACATGGAGTCTCCCATTGAAGTTGTCTACATTTTTACATTGTGTACAATGTGCACCAAGTCCCCCTGCCCCATGTATATTCCCATATTCTTTTCTCCACAAAAGTACTTTAACTTTTTTTTTTTTTGATAATCAATTGGCCATATAAATGTGGGTCTGCTCTGGACTCTCAATGTTTTCCACTACATTGATTTATGTGTCTTTATGGAAATAGGGTTGTTTTGATCAGTATAAACTAACAGCATATTGGGAAGCATAAGTCCTTTTTCTTCATATTTTTTCACACTTTTCCCCTAAATTCCTTGCATTTGCACACAGACTTTAGAATTTGTAGATTTCTACATAAAATCCTCAGGATATTATGCAGAAAAAAGGGATATCTGAAGTCTACTGAAGAATGAGGAAGGTATGACTCACAGCAATAAAAGAAGTGTCTGCTAGTTCCAGCAGCCAAGTGGCAAAGACTGCAGTGCTGCCTGCTCCGTGGGCCATCTGGGGTGCTCCTCCTCTGCCGGGAGGGAGAGTTGGGGGTGGGGATAGATCTTGCGGACACCCATCATTTGGCAGCTTTTGCCCACTGGCCGCCAGGCGAGGCCCTCTCGCTTGAGGACCCCATGGCAGCGGCCTGTGGGGACCCAGACTCTGCGTGCGGCTTGGTCTCCAGACCCGATCCTGTCCCCTCAGGAAGGACTTGGTGCGGTGAGGAAGGTGGCAGGGGCTGCCCAGGAGCCCTTGGAGCCCGTGGAGCCCGCACATCAGGGCCCTGCACGACCTTGCTGGGCCCACAGCCGCGAGTAACGGCCTTCAGGGTCCCGGAAGGTGAGGAAGCCCTGGTCCACGGCAGTGGGTCTCGGTTCTACCCCAAAGAGAAAAGGTGGAGGGACACGCCATATGTGCCCACTGCAAGGGTCCCGCACCCTGTGGAAGGCTTCCTGCCCAATTGTTGAAGGCCCTGCCTCTATACCATAAACAAAACGAAACCGAAGAAACCCACCTCTGCTCTCGACTTCCCCGCCTTCTAGAAGAAGAGGACAAAGGGAACACGGAGCCTGAGAAGAAGGTCTTGTCCAGACCGCGGGTGGGTGAGTCATCGGACAATGCTGTGTACGCAGTGGAAATGGGAGTCCTTATTGAGAATATCTAGTGTTTTAGACGTTCAGAAGTGTGCAGAGTATGTTAACAGTAGAGCATTGTATAGATAAAAAAGACATTTGATCATGAATATGGCATTTATTCAACATATTTAGGCATTTGTTTTATCTGAGGAACATTTTATGGTTTTTCTTACATAAATCATTCATGTTTTATAAATGCATTCCCCGTATATTATTATAAAAGGTGTTTCTTATTTTAGTTTGTGAATTTCATGGCTACTCAATAAGGATAAAATTATTTTATGAATATGGATCACACATCTTTCGATATTATGAATTGCACGTAGATTTTATAACTTTTTGTAGGATACTAAAAATTTTCTACTGAGTCAATTACATTTTGTCTGTTTTAAAACTTATTTGCCTTTATTATTGCGTTTTTGGCTAATCCCTACAGCAGAGATGTTGGATAGAAGTAGGGTAGATAGCTTTGCTTTGTTTCTGAGCTTAAGGGGAAATTGTCTATTCCTTCACCATAAAATGTTGTGATATGTTCTCTTGAGGCACAATATGGTTCAAAAGTTTCCAAGTTTTGTATGCCAAGAGTTTTAAATATGACTTGACATGAGATTTTTGTCATTATATTGCCTTCATGGAGATTATTTGTTGGTTTCTTTTCATAAACATCTTAATATTGTGAATTACTTTGACTGATTTTCAAATGTTAAATCAACTTTGCATTCCAGGCTAAATTCCCAGCTGTTCTGGTGCATTATTTGTACACATTATTAAGATAGGCTTTCCAAAATTGTATGAAGAATTTTTGCATCCATTTTCATTTGGGTGTTGATCTGCATATTTCTTACATTGTTTTATAGACATTTTGATAAACATGATAATTATGATTTCAGATTTGAGAGTTTTTCACATCTCTTTATTTTCTGGAAATGTTTGCATGGAATTCTGATATATTTTTCTTTAAGTGTGATTTTTACCAATGAAACTATCTCAGCTTCCTAAAAAAAATGCCTTTGAAGTACCATTACATATTGCAATGTAATTCCAAACTTTTATGTTCCAGATCATAATCCTGTATCAGATTAATCCCTTGCCATGTTATTTCTGTTGCATTTAATAGACTGTGATATTTATTTCACAAAATAACTCCATTTACTCTCACCTTGGTCATCAAATGCAACTTTGATATTTGTTTCCATTGTGTGTGTGTGTGTGTGTGTGTGTGTGTTTGTGTGTGTGTATATATTTTTCCCACATTTGTTATTGGTGCATTATAGTGATGGGATTTGTTATGTAATTGTGCATGCATACAATGTTACAGTATAATTTGAACATTATCATTCCCCAGTATTTCTCTTTTCCCTCCTCACCTTCCTTCCCTGCTCCCTTTTTTTGACTCTATTGATCTTCCTTTGATTCTCACGATATTCCTGCACAACACCCCCCTCCCCTGCTTTTCTTTTTCTTTTGCTTCAATAGCTTCCACATTTGAAAGAAAACTTGAAGTACTGAGTTTGGCTTATTTCCTTTAACATAATAGTCTCAACCTATCCATTTTCTTGCAAATGACATACTTTTTGTTTTTCTTTATGGCTAAATGAAACTCCATTTTGTGTGTGTGTGTGTGTGTGTGTGTGTGTGTATCACATTTTTTTTCTTAGTAGGATCATTGTTTTGTTTTTTCTTATTGATTTTATTTTTTTAAATACACGACAGCAGAATGCATTACAATTTTATTACACGGATAGAACACAATTTTTCATATATTTGTATATAAAGTATGTTCACGCCAACTCATGTTTTTATACATGTACTGTTTTGCATTACAATTCTTATTACACATATATACCACAATTTTTGGCATTTCTGTATATAAAGTAGGTGGACACCCAATTTGTGTCTTCATACATGAACTTTGGATAATGATGTCCATTACATTCCACCATCCTTGCTAATTCCCTGCCTCCTCCCTTTCCCTCCCACCTCTTTTCCTTATCTAGAATTCATCTATTCCTCCCATGTTCCCTCTCCCTACCCCCACTATGAGTCAGCCTCCTTATATCAGAGAAAACATTCAACATTTGTTTTTTTGGGTTGGCTAACTTCACTTAGCATTATCTTCTCCAACGCCATCCATTTACCTGCAAATGATTTTATTTTCTTTTATTGCTGAGTAATATTCCATTGTGTATATATGCAACATTTTTTTTATCCATTCATCTACTGAAGGGCATCTAGGTTGACTCCACATTTTAGCTATTGTGAATTGTGCTGCTATAAACATTGATGTGGTTGTGTCCCTGTAGTATGCTGTTTTTAAATCCTTTGGTATAGTCAAAGGAGAGGGATAGTTGGGTCAAATGGTGGTTCCATTCCCATATTTCCAAGGAATATCTATACTACTTTCCAGTTGGCTGCACCAATTTGCAGCAATGTATGAGTGTACTTTTTCCCCACATCCTTGCCAACATTTACTGTTGTTTGTCTTCATAATGGCTGCCATTCTGACTGGAGTGAGATGATATCTTGGAGTGATTTTGATTTGCATTTCTCTGATTGCTAGAGATGGTGAGCCTTTTTCATATATATTTGTTGATTGATTGTATATCCTTTTCTGTGAAGTGTCTGTTCAAGTCCTTGGCCTATTTGTTGATTGGGTTATTTATTTATTATTATTATTTTTGGTGCTTAGCTTTTTGTGTTCAATATATACCCTAGAGATTTGTGCTCTATCTGATGTGTAAGGGGTAAAGATTTGCTCCCAGGAAGTTTCTTTTCCTGAGAAGAAACTTTTTAGTTTGATTCCATCCCATTTATTGATTCTTGGTTTTAATTCTTGCACTATAGGAGTCTTATTAAGGAAGTTGGGGCCTAATCTCACATGATGAAGATTAAGGCCTACTTTTTCTTCTTTAGACGCAGAGTCTCTGGTTTAATTCCTATGTCCTTGATCCATTTTGAGTTAAGTTTTGTGCATGGGGAGAGATATGGGTTTAATTTCATTTTGTTGCATGTGGACTTCCAGTTTTCATAGCACCATTTGTTGAAGATGCTATCTTTTTTCCAATGCATGTTTTTGGCATCTTTGTCCAATGTAAGATAATTGTAATTTTGTGGGTTAGTCTCTGTGTCCTCTATTCTGTACCTTGGTCTACCAGTCTGTCTTGCTGCCAATACCATGCTGTTATTGTTACTACTGCTCTGTAGTATAGTTTAAGGTCTGGTATAGTGATCCCACTTGCTTCGCTCTTCCTGCTTTAGTTCTTCTTTAAAGGTCTTGTAGAACTCAGCTGTGTATCCATCTGGGCTTGGCCTTTTCTTGGTTGGTGATCTTTTCATGGCTCCTTGTATTTTCTCACTTGATATTGGTCTGTTTAAATTGTGTATATCTTTCTGACTTAATCTGGACAAATTGTATAATATAAGAAATTTGTCGATGCCTTCAATGTCTTCTATTGGAGTATAAGATTTCAAAATAATTTCTAATTATCCTCTGTATTTCTGTGGTGTCTGTTGTGATATTACCTTTTTCATCACGTATGCTGGTAATTTGAGTTCTCTCTCTCTCCTTATCTTCATTGGCATGGCTAAGGGTCTGTCAATTTTATTTATTTTTTCAAAAAAAACAACTTTTTAATTTGTCATTTTTTTCAATTGTTTTTTGTTTTGTTTCAATTTCATTGATTTCAGCTCTAATTTTTATTATTTCTTGCCTTCTACTGCTTTTGCTTCTTGTTTGTTCTTTTTCTAGGACTTTGAGATGTAGTGTGAGGTCATTTATTTGTTGACTTTTTCTTCTTTTAAGGAATGAACTCCATACAATGAATTTTCCTCTTAGTACTGCTTTCATAGTGGCCCAGAGATTTTGATATGTTGTGTCTATATTTTCATTTTCCTCTAAGTATTTTTTAATCTTCTCATTGATGTCTTCTGTGACCCATTGTTCATTCAGTAGCATATTTAGTCTCCAGGTGATGGAGAAATTTTTGTTTTTTATTTTGTCATTGATTTCCAATTTCATTCCATTATGATCTGATAAAATGCATGGTAGTGTCTTTTTTGTATTTACTAACAGTTGCTTTGTGGAATAGTATATGATCTATTTTAGAGAAGGATCCTTGTGCTGCTGAGAAGAAAGTGTATCTGCTTCATGCAGGTTGAAATATTCTATATATGTCAGTTAAGTCTAAGTTATTGTGTTATTGAGTTCTATACTTTCTTTATTCATCTTTTGTTTGGAAGATGTATCCAGTGGTGATAGAGGTGTGTTAAAGTCACCCAAGATTATTGTGTTGTGGTCAGTTTTACTCTTGAACTTAAGAAGAGTTTGTTTGATGAACGTAGTTGCACCATTGTTTGGGGCATATATATTAATGATTGTTATGTCTGTCTTGTTGGTGTATGGTTCCCTTGAGCAGTATATAATGTCCATCTTTATCCCTTTTGATTAATCGTGGCTTGAAGTCTATTTTATTTGATATGAGTATGGAAATCTCTGCTTGCTTCCACAGTCCATGAGAGTGGTATGATTTTTCCCAACCTTTTACCTTCAGTCTGTATAAGTCTTTTCCTATCAGATGAGTCTCCTGAAGGGAGCATATTTTTGGATCTTTTTTTAAAATCCAGTCTGCTGTCTTATGTCTTTTGATTGGTGAGTTTAATCCATTAATATTTAGGGTTACTGTTGATACAGGGTTTGTATTTCCAGCCATATTTATTTTTTTATTTTATTTGAATTGGTTTTCCTCTTTGATTAGTTTTTCCTTCAGTGTACTACCTCCCTCTACTGATTTTCATTGCTATTTTTCATTTCCTCTTAATGAAATATTTTGCCAAGGATGTTTTGTAGTGCCTGTTTTTTACCTATAAATTCTTCCAAATTTGTTTGTCATGGAAGGTTTTTATTTCATCTTCAAATCTGAAGCTTAATTTTTCTGGATACAAGATTCTTGGTTGGTGCCCATTACCTTTCAGAGCTTGATATATGTTGTTTCAGGGTCTGTGTTGAAAAACCTGCTGTTATCCTAATTGGCTTTCCCTTATATGTAATCTGATTTCTTTCTCTTGTGGCTTTTAAAATTCTCTTCTTATTCTGTATGTTGGGCATTTTCATTATAATGTGCCTTGGTGTGGGTCTGTTATGATTTTGTACATTTGGTGTCCTGTAGGCTTCTTGAATTTGGATTTTTTTTTGATAGGTGTTTCTGTTAAGCAGCTTGTGAGCTGTGCATGACCTAGGACTGCAGGCTTTGGGTCCAGAGTCTGGAGATTTACTTGAGCCCAGAAGCTCTCATTTCTTCACAATTTTTCTTCCTTCCTTCCTTCCTTCCTTCCTTCCTTCCTTCCTTCCTTCCTTCCTTCGTGCTGGGGATTGAACTCAGGGCCTTGTGGATGCAAAGTAAGCACTCTACCATCTGAGCTATATCCTCACCCTTTACACCACATTTTCTTTAACCATTCATTTGTTTATGGACACCTAGGCTGGTCCATGTTTTCCTATTGTGAATCAAGCTGCTATAAACATGGGCATATATGCATCACCATAGTATTATGATTGTTCTTTAGGATAAACACCAGGGAGTGATAAAGTTGGGTGATATGGTGGTTTCATGCCTAGTCTTTTAAGGGGCCTCCATACTGATTTCCATAGTGGTCATACTAATTTATAATCCCACAAGACTGCAAAAGCCTTCCTTTTATTCACATTCTCTCTAGCATTGGTTATTGTTTATAGGTGACTTCCATTCTGACCAGTGAGAGATGGAATCTGAGTGTTTGCATTTCCTTACTAGATAATGATGGTGAACATTTTTCATATATTTGTTGGCCATTTGTATTTCTACTTTTGAGAAATTTAATTCATTTTTCCATTTATAAATTGGGTTATTTGAGTTTTTTATTTGTTCTAATTAGTTATACATGGCAGCAGAATATAATATGGCTAGGAATATAATATACACATACAAATATATGTGTATGACCTGTCATCCATCATCAAAACATATGCTAATCTCTATTTGCCTATAGGTTTAAATTTAATGATTCAATATACAATGTGAACTAATTTAAATTATACAATTAGAAGATGAATAGGATTATCATCATTTAATATTTTAGTGACCACTTTTAAATAAAGCTGGATCATGAAAATATATTCAGTTTCAAAGAATCATTGAATTATTGTTTTACATTTTAAAATATTTTAGGTAAATATTATTTTGTCAACTAAAACATTAAAGAATACAATACTGCTTAAAAGAGGAAGTCTTTCCCCACTGCTTACATTTTCCATGTTATTTATTTTTTATAAATAGGATAATTATTACCAGGTTCCCATTTAACTCTCAAGGTGTCTGGAATGTGTCCTGTCTTGGGCTTTTGTCTTATTGTTGTGGTGCTAAGTATTTTTTTAGGATAGGATTTGTATAATGAGGGTTAACATTCATGGAACAGCAGAGCTCTCTCATCATGTGCAATAACTTCTGGCTTTCACTATTTAAAAGGAAAATATCATCTATGATAGAATGAATGATGTCCTTGTATGATTATGTTCTCAACCATCTTTCAGGTGATTTATTTATTCATTAGTTCATTTATCACATAACACTTAGCATCTGAGTCTTTCAGGTGCCAGGCACTGTTTAGATGCTAGGAGAGGCATCAAAACAACATATAAAATCCCTTACTTTTGTAGTCTCCAGATCTCTAAATCACAAATAAGATCCCTAACTCTAGATTCTGCAAGGATGCCTTGTATACTCAACTCAAGCTCTGATGCCCCACAACATGCTGCCCCCACCAGTGTCTGGCACCTCACACTGAATTATGATGTCCTTTTCCATATGGATACTGTCAAGGAAAGGCAGTGCAAGTCAAATGAAAGTTAAAATCTTACTTAGGGGCTGGGGATGTGGCTCAAGCGGTAGTGCACTCGCCTGGCATGGGTGCGGCCCGGGTTCGATCCTCAGCACCACATACAAACAAAGATGTTGTGTCCGCCGAAAACTAAAAATAAATATTAAAAATTCTCTCTTTTTTTAAAAAAATCTTATTTAGCTGGTGTACATCAGGAAAAACTTGAAGATCAAGTAACTCCTCTCACAAAGCAGGATAGGAGTTTTAGGGTGCAAGGGAAGGAGAGGTGTATTGTACTTGTGAGTCTAGCCCAGCTTGAGGTAATCTTCATCTTTAACTTCTGCCTAACTTCCAGGCAAGTTGATTGGAGATTGTCCTCGCTTTCATGCTTCTTGCTTGGGATGGACCTTAAAAAAATTCTATCCCTCCTGACAACTGTCAGAACACTGCTTTCCAGAGCTTTTTAATTTTTTTTAATCTTTGCTGTTTTTCAAGGTTGGTTGGGCAGCAAGGAGATAGCTAAACAGTGGAGGAAGGAAAAAGGAAAAGAGGAAGAGAAAACAGCAGATGAGGTTGAAGCAAGCAAAGCAGGGGTCTGTTTTGATTTTCCTACCAGCTCTCTTCACCCTGGTGAAGATACAGTTTGGAATATTACTCAACAATAAAAGAGAATAAAACCATGGCATTTGCAGGTAAATGGATGGAGTTAGAGAAGTTAATGTAAGTGAAGTTAGCCAATCTCAAAAAATCAAGTGCTGAATGAATGTGTTCCCTGATATAAGGAGCCTGATTCATAGTAGGGTATGGAGAGGTAGCATGGGAGGAATAGACGAACTCTAGATAGGGCAGAGGGGTAGGAAAGGAAAGAAGGAGGCATGGGGTTAGAAATGATGGTGGAATGTGATGGACATTATTACCCAAAGTACATGTATAAAGACACGAATTGGTGTGAATATACTATGTATATAGCCAGAGATATGAAAAGTTGTGCTGTATATGTGTAATAAGAATTGTAATGCATTCTACTGTCATATATAAATAAAAAGTTAATTAAAAATGTGATTGTAACAAAACACATGTATGAAACCTTTTTATATATGAAACCCAATTTTTATATTTAAATAACAACTTCTTTCCTAAAAAAAAGGTCACAGAAAGAATAATAGTTTTAAGGACAGCATTTGATAAGTAGCTGTCCTGTAATTCTAGGACATTTTAGACTTTTCTCATATTGAAATGTTGAATGTAATAACTACCAAGTGGTGATAAATTTAGAAAATGATCTTAATTTATAAACAAATATTGTGAATTTCATAGGAAATCCCTCTATAAAAATGGTGCAGTGCACAGTAAAATATATTTTCTATGAAAAGGTCAATGACATGCCAACAGTGTACCACTGAAGAGGAATTGTATCAGGGGCACCTTGGATCATTGAAGGATCATTGAATTAGTACCCAGAACAAAAATACAACTAATAGCCTGTTTTTGTCAATAGTGTGTCTGTTTTTGTTTTGCAGTGCTGGGGATGAACCCCAGGCTTCATTAATGCTAAGTGAGCACTCTCCCACTGAGCATGCTACCACTGTCCCCTGGCAGATACCGCTTAACAAGAGAATCAAAGTCAGCATCAGCCAGGCATGGAATCCAGTAATAATATACACTTCATATCTGTGTGCCTGAGGCCCCCAGTTTTGCTCACTCTTGGCTGGAGGTTAACTCTATGTCTTAGGGAAAGCCTGCCCTTCCTAGAGGCTGTTCACCCAGTTCTTAGTCTGTGGACTTCCTCCATGTCAAGCCAGGAGGGTCTGTCAGTGCAGCTGAAATCTACTGCATTGGAAGAACTCAGGATCATATACATGACTTTCCTGCCAATGGCACATCCTGCACCCAGTCATGAGGCAACATCACCTGATCCCAAACTGAAGACAAAGCTACAAAACTGGCATGTACCATTCAACAACTTAAATGTCAGCAACAAGTTAGAAGCACAGCAAGACTCAGGAACTGTCCCAGACTAGAGGAGACTAAAGAAACAGGACCACTGGACACAATGAATTATGGATTTAAAAACAGCCCCAAGCTAGGTTTTATTTTGGTTATAAAGGGCATTGTTGAAATAATTAGCAACTTATGAATAAGTTTTGTAGATTACATATCAGCTTTTAACACAATTTGATGTTTTTGATTTTGGTCTTTATGCTATAGTTACATAAGGTAATTTTGTTTTTAGGAAATACAAGCCATTTGTCATAAAGAGGTATCATGTATCCAACACACAAATGGTTGAGAGAAAATTATCTTTGTTATATATTTATATTTATCTAGAAAGACAACAGGACACGGGTTAAAGCAAAGCTAGTAAAATGTTAACATTTTGGGAATGTTTTCTAGGAATTCTTAGTATTAACATTACAAAATATCTAAGAAGTTTGAAATTATCAAAATAGAATATTTCTAAGAGAAACATAAAATTTTAAAATCAATAAGTAACATTACACTCAATAAAATAAGCCATAGATCTATATAGATAGTATTAATTGAATAAAGGGAAAGTTGGATGAGGCATAGGGATATATGTAACAGTCTCAAATTATCTTCATATAAAATGCTAAATAACTACAAAGAGTAAAGGCAACATTACAGAACAGAAACCCCAAAGGCACCACCTTTAGTGATCAATGCTAACATCATCAGTAATGGGCTTCAAAGAGAAAGTCACAGAAGCATTTCTGCAGTACTCTTGCCAAATAACATGTAATCTGGTTCCAGTCATAAAAATACAGAAGAGTATATCTGAGGCACATTATATGAGCATTTTCCTTATCAGATTCACGATCATGAAGGTCAAGGAAGAGACTGAGGAATGTTTGACCTGAAGGAGTCAACAAAATGCGACAATTGGGTGCATTTCATGAATCTACATGGTATACTGTTGTTATGAAGCACATTATTAGGAAAGTAGCAAAACTGGAAAGAATCTGATGATGGTAGAATATATCATAATATAATGTATTAGTATTAATGTATCATTTACGAGAGCTGTATTGTATTTTTGTAGCATATTCTGAATTGTATGAAATACTAAAGTAATCATGAATGGTGGTGTATGTCAGCAATTTAATTCCAAATGGTTCAGGGTGGAAATGTTTCTTACACTAAATCCTGGAACTTTTCTTGAATATTAAGAGCATTTACAAACTTCAAAATTGTATAAATGAAGAAAGAGAAAAGGTGAAAAGCCCTAAGCGCATTTTGTTTCTCACCAGGAAAGGGATATAAGTTAATGCATAAACCATTAAAAGTATGTAAGTTTGATGACAGTATAATAATTGTAATACTTTAAAGTAGTACTGGCCCACCAAAATGCCGTTTGTCTAAATCTCTAGGTCCATATGTGGTGATACAATTTGTTTCATACAAATAATTCATCATTAATATTATATTTAGATACATGGAGGTAATATTGATCCCTTGATTGTTTAGGTGCCTTTTAAAAATCTGGCATTTAGACAGTTTGATGACATTAATATCTGAGATACTAGTTCACACT
The DNA here is from genome assembly GCF_964194105.1 of Spermophilus citellus. Lineage (NCBI taxonomy): Eukaryota > Metazoa > Chordata > Mammalia > Rodentia > Sciuridae > Spermophilus > Spermophilus citellus. The sequence continues at coordinate 74,235,336 of NC_138182.1, read as the reverse complement.
TGTACTTCAAATTTAGTGATACGTGCAAAGAAATTTCAAATATTGTATGAATTCCTTCACATATCTATGTGACAAACATATTCTCCTTTAATAAATTTTCCACATCACACATTTAGTGGGAAACAATTAAAATGCCAATGGTCTGACAGATATGATGCTATCATTAATATCAAATATCTTCTCCTTAAAACTTCTGTGTATTCCTGTGATGCTTCCCAAAGTAGATTTTTCTTGGCTTATCAGTAGATCTTAAGGCAGAAGTTCTAGTGGGTCAAGAACAAATTCTGTAGCAAGTGGAAAGAAAAATAATTATATTCTTCATCTCAAACACTTCATAGTTAACTAAGCAAGAATTAGTAAACAAAAACTTAATAACTTTTCCATGTTAATATAGTGAAAACCATGTGTGCATGACTACAAGGTAACTCTGAAATATAATTTGCCCAGAGTTGCACACTGAATTATCAATGTGGCTGAGGATCAGAACTTCAGGTTTTCCACCCTACATTCAGGAATTCAACAGCTTTATGTTAAAGCATTTGGCAAGCTCTGAGTGACAAGATGAAGATGATGAAAGCCCTCATCATCTTCATCTTGTCACCAATCAGACCCTCACCAATCAGACCCCCTAAGTTTAAAAACACAAGGACAGGATACTTCCTTCGAGTGGTGGGTGCTATGAGAGGTATAAAACAAGGGTAAACTATTGGAACACAGAAGTGACTTCTGTCCCCATTTTAGGTCAATAGTATAGGTTTTGGGTTGAGGTGACACCTGAAGGATCAAAAGGAAGTATGACAGAGAGAGAGAAGAGGTGCCTGCAAAGAGTGAGAGGTGAGGAATACAAGTATCACAGCATGACTTGAAGCTAGAGCAGAGGGGCAGAGTAGGGTGTGTGCAAGAGATAAGCTGAAGGACCTGATGAGGATTCAGTTGATTTGGATATCTGAATTCCTTGCTAGGAAAGCTGGAACTTTTCTTGAGAGCAAAACCAATGACAAAGTCAATGTCAGGGCATTTGAAATGCTTGACCAAGTGTTCCTAGATGAGACTGGCTTTTGGCCACAACCAGATAGAAGTGGGTGATGCCTTTGTTTTCATAGTGGTGGCAAAAGTGAAAAAAAAAGTCAATCCAGAAAAAGGTATGTACAGAGAGTCTGAGCCTTTACAGGCCATGAATGTGAGTAAATGATAAATGAGTTTATTCTTCATTGGTATTTTTTTTCCCAAAATTTTCATTTGATGTTTGTTTTTAAGAAAAACAATTGAATTCACGTAGAAATCTATTCACCAATCCCAGGGAAGCCATGCCATCTGCTGTGTATTGTGTTTTTCAGAAATCAACTAATAAATCCAAATTCAACCATAGTTTGGCAACATACCTGCTCCATAAAGCCTCTGGCCAACTTCTCATTCATCTGAAATAAGGCAATTATTATTTACATTGCTTAGTTTAAACAGAGATTATCATGAATGTGATACATTACTTAGAAAATGTAGCTTTTTCAAAAGAACTTTAAGGGACTAGAACTAACTTGAAGATGGCTTAAAATAATCACACAAACAAAATAAAAGTCCACTTATTTTAAGTTTCTATAGAGAATATGTATGTACAATGCTGTTAAACTTCTGAATCCACACTGGTCTATTAAATGTAAGTCATTTCAGATGGTGCTGCTTTAGCTAACTAAGGGGCAACAATTCAACTCCTATTTTTAGATGGCAATAGAGTGTGATTCTTAGCAAAACTCTGCCCTTTAGAAACTTCTTATCAAATTTTTCACTTCAATGTCATTTTCCTAAAAATAAATTTTCCATTATCTACTTTCAGAAAATTAAACATTTAACATCTTCTCAATGCTATCAAATTTTCAGCCCATTAAATTAAATACATATGTGAAGAAAGAGGTATTATCATAGCCTCATGTGAAAATCTGGTCAAAGTTTCAAAATATTGTTATGTGGAATATGACTAAACATCTTTTATTAACATGGTACACAAAGATTCCAGAAAATTCTATTGAGAGACAGAATAATGCCACGTCTATATGGCACATGCCTGTAATTCCCAGTGACCCAGGAGGCTGAAGCAGGAGGATGGCAAGTTTGAGGCCAGCCACAAAACAAAAATTATAAAGGAGTAGGGATGTTGCTGGGGGTGGGGTAGAGCATCCCTGAGTTCAATCACTACAAACACATACACACACACACACACAGACACACACACACACACACACACACACACATGCACATGCAGTATAAATATTACTTAGAGCCAGTTTACACTTATGTTTCTTTGATTTGTGACTTTCCAGATTTGTAAACAATATGTAGCTGTTTAACTGTAACTGATTTCTTCCCTGGATTTGGGACCAATGTTTTTGAAACATTTTGCTAATTACACTTATGTGTTTACAAACGTGGAAAAGCTTCAAACTGTACCCCATCTAGACTGTTCTTCATAAAAACCCTATTCTCTTACTGATTCCTCAAACAAGGTCCAAAAAGTAAGAGAGTACTGAACATACTAAGTACTTTGAGGTGATAAAAATACTGTGATGTCCAAAGCCTTTATACAGTTTAAATGTGAAGGTAAGTAATTGAACTGACAGGGTTCTCAGGCTTGTCTTCTCATTTTCAAAATGAAATGACTTGACTACTAACTTTGGGTGAATTATAGTCATAGATATTAGTGGAATGTATAATGACATAGTCAAACATGCAGATAAAATAATTTGATCAACCTTCTTCCTCAGTATCTTTCCTTTCCCTCTCCTCCCTTCCCCATTGAAGGCATTCTGAAGGGATGACAGAGACCTGACTTTGCATCTTGATAGAACAGTGCTTTTTACTCCTGTTAAAGTCTGCCTGCTTTGGCAAACTAATGCTCTGCAAGGATATCTAGAGGAAGTACTAGAGTAACTTTCAAGTATTCTTCAACCTATTTATAAGCACTAAAAAATAAACATGTCTTTCTCCCAGAAAAATTAATGGAAAATGTTCCCCTCCCCAAAAAATATTCCTTTGCATTGTGTCTCCATTTACACATTCATTCATCAATGTCTTATTAAATGATACACTGCCTGATTATTTCTGGTATGAACGAATGAGACATCTTGTATTCATATCATCTTTAACAATTTACAGAAATATTTCACAATTTTTTTTTTTTGGTGCATAATGTTCCAATTTCATGGTTGAGAGAGACTTCAATCCTGGGCCTTTCAGGTTTTTTTTTTTTTTTTCAGAAAAATATGCATGTAAGCCAAGAAGCTGATGGACAAAAAAATATCAGCTAGCTAGGATCTTAAATTTACATACTAAAAGTTATGTAGTTTGTTCCCCATTTCAGCACCTTTTACTACATGGATTTTTATAAATCTTAGATTTGCTCTTCTCTTGATTTCACTAGAATGCAAAGGCAAAAGAAAACATCAGATTGAGGCCTGATTTAACATAGACCTGCACTATTTTTCTGTGAGTTAAGAAGATCATGAAAACTCCTTCAGAGCTCTAAACCAAGGTTTATTCATTTCAAATATTCAATTTAATCAAAAAATCTACTTTAAGTTAAAGGACAGTTAAAAATATCATTTAACTTGAATAAAGTTAACAAGTGTCTTTTAAAAATAAGACCTCCAGATACTTTACAAAAATTGAAAATCTGTTTGTAATTCATTATAGTTATAGATTATCATGACCTTCAGTTAATATTCCTAAGTCAACTAAACAACTCAGTATTTCAACAAAGTCAAAACAAGACAAATCAGAAATCTGAAACCCAAAAGATAAACAAAGCATAACTCACCTCAGCCAGATAGTCCTCAAGGGTTTGACATGAAGGGTGTGGGATAAATCTTCTGTCCCTTTTAAGTCTGACACAAGGACACCCTGGGACTGGCCTCCCACAGTGAGCACACGGTGAACAACCTCTCCGTCTTCTCACTGGGGATCTGCTACTAACCTCTGGAAGCCTCTTACTGATTCTGTGAGGATTTCAAAAGGCAAATTCTTGGTATTTCATTTTTTTTCCTCCAAAACCACTTGCATTAAAAAAATGCCATAGGAATAAATAGAATTTCTCAGTGAAAAGAATCTTAACATTGAAAATCCATCAAAATAGAGTAGGGCATATAATTATAGGTTTTAAAGAGTTCTGAAGATATATCCATATTTCTTGGGGCCTCCTAACAAGAAATTCAAACAATACATATGGAGAGTAATGGCAGGCAGAGATGTGTGACTTAAAGGGTGACACTTCTGCCTTCTTGAAAGGCTCTCCTTCAGGGTTTCTTGAGGACACCATTAGAAATACTGGTATTTAAACAGTAACCGTGGGAGATGATGGATACCTTAGTTCATTTGACTACAAAGACATTTCACTCTGCTAAATTGTATTAAAGCATCATGGACTCCTTAAACATATACAACTAGAAAATAAGAGTGAAGCTAAACTAGAAATACTTGTATTATTAGACCAACTGAAGAATTTAGAAACCATCCCTTAAAGAGATTTTCAAGCATTTGCTCTCACCATCTACATATTCCAACTATCACCTGGAGAAATCAAGCATTGGGCACTGAGAAATAATTCACAGCAACAACCACAGGGGCAAAACAAGATAGCTGAGTTGATGATTAAGAATTCAAGACAATCAGCTCATAATTTTGTTACTGAGATATCAGAGGTGGGACCTGTCAATTCTCATTTTAATTGCCCCCAACACTGACCATGGAATTATGTTTAACCACATTGCAAAGTAAACTTCCTTTGAGCCCTGTGATATTCTCTCCCTGTATCAAAAGTAGACCTTGCGTAGAGAGGAAACACTGCAAAGGTCATTTTGTCTCTAGGTAACATCTGGGGTAATACCAGGTGTCACAATAAAAAATGGTTAATTTACCGAGTATCAGAATGTGCTAAGAGAGTAGAACTAGCAATCCAGTATACTTAGGGTTTAAGTTGAACACTTTCAACCAATAATTAAATTTTTACTATTCTATGTAAAGAAAGGCCTGTAAGTAACTTGGTCACAATGTAACTGTCTGAATTATAAAGCTTCAAAAGTGCTGAGGTGAAGGTCTGGTAGAAATAGAAAATAGGAGAGAAAGCCATACAGACACAAAAAAGTGTGAGGGATATAAACTTCCTGGACCAATATTTCAAAAGTAAGTTCATTTAATAAAATTGCTTCTGAAAATTGTATTGTCTGATTAGATTTTGCATCCCACTAATCTCATTTTCCTTTCTCACTAAAAGTTATGCATTGGAGACAAACTAAGGAGATTAAGCTATTTTCTGTTGGTGTACATGTGGACATACTTCTGGATTTTGTGTTCTTCTACACAGAGTTCATTATATTCTTACCTTGGTGTTTTATCAGAAATTTCATTTTTAATTTCAGACACTTGAGATTCTAGCTTTTCAATTCTGAATTGCATCAACTTCATTAATGAAACCTTATTATTTTCATTTGAAGCTCTATCAAATGTCTAAAGGAAATTGAAAGAACATATTTAAAAATATTTTTATAGTAGATGAACACAATATCTTTATTTTAATTTTATGTGGTGCTCACATGTGCTAGGTACTCCAGTGCTAGGTACTTCAGCTGTAAATGACACATTTTTTAAATAATTATCACCCAAATAATTATTTGTATATTTTGTTACTTTTAGAATCAATAACTCAGAGAGCAATTTTAAACATGTGGACAAAAGATGGTGGAGTTTTATCATCAAAGTCAATTGCTTTTTTTTTTTTTTTCCTATTCTTTGGGGTTGGAACCCAGGGCCTTGCAAAGGCTACACAAACTACCACTGAAGTAGGACCTCATCCATGAATCATTCTCATGTTAGCATCAGTAATGTGAAAAATAAAAAAGTATAGAATCATTTAATTATTGAAAAAAATCAGGAGAATGGTACACTCTGACTTCACATTTTTTTTTGTTTCCTGCTAATTTTCGTATTAATACAACTACCCTTAAATATTCAATGGTTCTCTGATAAAGTCATTTTTTTCTGAAAGATGAAGTCAGTTTTTACAATGATGGGAAAATGAGATATTTAAAAATGCCATCTTACTCTGAAAAATCTATAAAAGAAGTTTTCTCAAGGAATGTAGATGACCCACATAAAATGGAAATTTCCAAAATAAAATTTTCAGTGAAACTAATTAAAACACATTACAGATAAATAAAATAACCTCTGAAAATGGAGATGCTTGTTTTTGGTTTTCCTCTAAAATCTCTCTTGTTCTTTGTTCAATCTCCCATCTATGAGGCTGTCCTTGACCATTTTTTATTTTATTGTCCTGCACATAAATTTTGAGGTTTGCTACATCTTCTTCCAACTTCTTTTGATTGTTCTGTATTTTTTCACATGTATATTGTAGGCTTTCCAAAGCAAGTTCAAATTGGTCATTCAAATGTGAATATTTTGAAGCTGTAGCTTCTAGTTTTATATTGAGATTATCGACCTGCATGAATAAAACAACAGTGTTTCATAATAAAAGAAGCATCTTGAGAATATTTGAGCACAAATTTGTCCAACCAATCCCAGTAAGTTTGCCTTTTCAAAGATCTACACTCTCTGCTTTGGATAGAGGTACCAGACATGATGGAAACCTTTGTATGCCTTTATAATCTGTTTAAATTTAAAAAAAACACTGTTTTCCCATTATTTTAAAATTAACCTGAAATTTGAGAAAAGCACAATAGCCTTTCTGTGCAAGTTTTCTAGAAATTCATTTAATAATTACACATAGATTCTGTATCCAATCATAGAAATGAAGGTATGAAATAACTCAATTCCCTGGAACATTCCATGAAATGGTATTCTCTGATTTACTCTGCCTTGCTACACCATGGCAATGGAGGTAGCACTAAAAAAATCCTAGTTAACGGAAAAAAAAAAATCAACACGTGAGGATTGATGTACAATTCTCAGCATTCCTGAGGGTAGTTAAGTAGTTTTTTTTTTAAACCACTGATTGAACCCAGGAGTGCTTAACCACTAAGCTATATCCCCACTTCTTTTTGAGACAGGGACTTGCTAAGTTGCTGAGACTGGCCTTAAACTTGTGATCTTCCTGCCTTAGTCTTCCAAGTCACTGGATTGCAAGTGAGAAAACATGCATGATATTACAAAAAATGTAAAAATAAAACTCAGAATTTATAAAAAAATGCACTATAAAGAAAGTGTAGTAAAATTAATTATAATAAAAATACAAATAACACTGTCCACTGATGTTTTTATCCTTAAACATTTAACATAATTGAAAGAGGTGCAGATCAATGGTTGACAAATACAATTAATACATACTTTACAATTGATTTGATCTAGTTTCTTCTTCAAAACCTGTGCCTCATATTCTACGTCAAGGTGGTTACTGGATGAATGTTCTAGTGAAGCCTCTGACATAGGTTGCTCTGTCAGGTTACCAGCCAGTTCTTGTGGAAGTTGTCTCACAACTACCTGAGGAGATATGTCTGTTAAAGATTTTGTAAATAACTTCACTTTTTGTTAATAATGTTTAAAACTGAAATATTATCATTAATTCATCTTCTTTTCCTCATGTGTAAATTCTGTTTATTTCTGAATTCTAACAAGGACACGGAAGGTGCTTTCTTCCTGCCTAGTTACTGTCATATCCCTTAGACAATAGATTCAGCCCTTATCCACTTCACATTTGATGAAATGCATCACAACCTGCCGAATTCTCAAACAGAAATGGTTATGCAGGTCTGCTAGGAGTAGTGAAAACTGTACAGAAAATCATCCTTTTTTAAACAGAGGCTCAACTAAAAAACTGAGCTCTAACCATATTCCATCCTCTGTGTGAATCCAATAGATTCCCACCTCCTAAAAAAGTGAGGTCCCACTCAACCTGACCTTTACCTTCTTCACTCTCTTCTACTCCTTCAACTCTCTCCCCTCCTCACCCCATTCTCACTGTACAAAAATCTACTTGTTTAAATGGGAATTTAAATTACTTTGTTGAAAATGGGAATTCAATGCCAAATTAATGAATCAGGGAGCTGCAATTATCTTTGTACTAGATTAGTTCCTATCTGTTACATGATAGCAATTGAACCTTGAAATGAAAAGTATTAGCAAGTTACCTGTGAAGATAGGCAATAAATTCCAGAGTCAGCAGGAAAATTAAATCCACATCAGTTTTGCTGCAATGCATTGCATTTGTCCCAAATTATATTAATGATAGTAGATTCTTTTATAGTGTTGGAAGGAGATGAGAATAAAAAAATTGAGCCAGTTATTTTCAGAATTAAGTCAAACTTATGTGAATAAAATCAAATTATCAGTTAGAAATGTATAAAATGCTAGTGAAGGAAGTCTATTAAAAACTATATCATCTACATTTCACTTCAGCTTGGAAACTTGGAATGGATTATTAAAGTAACCCACTTAATTTAATCCAGATATGAGCATTCCCATTTATCTGTTTCATCATGGTCTTAAAAAGTATGGCAACATGAAGACTTTCCAGTTAGTATTGAGGGCTGGAGTGTAGGCCTGGTGTTAGAACATGGGCATAGATTGCACAAGACCATGGATTCCACCCCCAACAGCAAAAACAGATATTGTTTCAGCAATGTTAATTCTGTATTATTAATATCAGCATATCTCTACTAAAAATCTATGACTTATCCTCTTGAAACTTCATTCCTATGTAAAGAAATAATTCCTGGTAAATACACAATGTCTTTACTCAAAATAAAGCATCTGCAGTTCTAATGCCTAGGATTATTTCCCTAGAGATCTAGTTATTCTATTTCTAAGGAGGCAATATAGGTTATTTGTCTTCTGTCTTAGTTCAGGAATATTAACATGGTAATCAGGAAAGAAATATATCCCAGTCCACCTGCCTTAATTCCTTTCTCCCCAATTCAAACAGAAAAACCTCATCCTTTTTTATGTTTCATCGTGATATGTTTCATTCTAGAATTATAATTCAATGTTTACTAAATCCAAGGCTCCTTTTCAAGAGTTTTACCTCTCTTTAATTCTCAAAACAACCTATGAGGTAAATATTATCTTCATCCATAATATATATGGAGAATCAGACGTACAGAGAGATTATGTAATATACATGAAGACTTTTATAAATATCCAGTCCAGGTAGTTAAGATAGACCTAGAACCTGAGCTCTTAATCACTGTTAGGCCACCTTATTACATTAAAAAGGAATTCAGAGGGATCAACATAGATTGTTCAGTAATTAAGACTCTGGACTTGTGTCAATCTTCTCAATAAGCTCCAAGTAAATATAACATGCTATCCATACCCATTCAACCCAAGATAAGGTGTGAGAAATCTTAAAAATAAATGTTTACACTTTATTTTTTCTCATTAGCCATCAAAAATTATAATATTAATTGAAAAGTATACTTAGATAGAAATATAAAATTGTTACATAAATGTGTCAAATTGAAAATTGATTTTTCAGTGTGTCCAGCATCTATTTGTCTCATTTCTAGACATTTTATTACTATAAATCTAGCTCTAGTTTATCTCATCCCATTATTATTATAGCAATATGCTCAGAATAAAGGATAAAGAAGAGAAAAATAGAATATTTTATACACTGAAATATGCTGAAGCATTTTTTAATAACTCAATATAACCAGCATAAAATAAATGTAGGGAATTCTATTTACAAGGGTTTACATTTTTAGGAGGAAGTTTATAAAGCCATTTGTTCATGTAACAAATATTTACTGAGTTTCTATGTACCAGACATTATTTAGATGTCAGAGTAGTAGAGAACAAAGACAAGAAAACTGTTCTAGTTGAATTTACATTTTGGTGAACTATGGCCAGTGATACAGACACAACCCAACCCAATGAAAAGAAAAATATAGTATAGAATGCTATGAAAAGAATTAAGTAGGATGTTGTTATAATTACTCTGGTGGCTTCCTCAGAACAGGTTACGGTTAGGGGAGACCTTTCTGGAGTAGTGACAGGAAGCTTTGAACAACAAAGAGGAGCCAGTATATCAAAGAAGCATAGAACCTATGCATAGGTTCTATAGAAGCATACTGGGCAAGTAGGTGATGTAAAGATCTTGAGGAGTCTTCTTGGAATGTTCTAGAAACAAAAAGAAGGTTGAAAAGCCTCCAGGGTAACAGGCATACAGGTGGGGCAGAATGCAATTCACACTGGGCTAGGAGATTTGGGATTTCTTAATGTGTTGGGAGACCACGCTGCAGTAGGGGCTAGCTTTTTAAATGATCAACACTGTAGAAGATCATTCAATGGGGACATAGAGAATATGGATTTTGGGGAGTGTCAATTAAGGACTGGGTTTAGCTGCATGTAATAAAAAATATAATAACAGTATCTTATATAAAACAATTTTCTTATTCTCATATAACATAACATCCAGAGGCAGGCAGTCTGAATTGTTGAAATCAATTCCTTAGATCTTTTTCTTCATGGTCAATATTAGCTCCAGATATCTGGTCTTTTAAAACTTTCAGTAAAAAGAAAAAGGGAAACCCAAAGAATAAGAAAAGCTTCTGTCAACTGACTCACACCCTTTTTGAACAGTTTATTCAAGACATATCACCTAAAATTTTTTTTCACAACTCAGGGGTCAGTACTATGTATACTGCCATTGCTCTATTGAAGGGAGACTATTTTTGGAATGATATAGGCCAAATTATGTGGTTATATTGTGTGCATGTACTAACGTGTCACAACAAACCCTACCATTATGTACAACTATAATTCACCAATAAAACTTTTTTTGGGGGAAAGACTATTTTTGAGTTTTGAGCTACACATAGTGATTCCTCATTCAGAATCATGTTTGGTTACCATCTCGATAAGCTTCTGTTTTCTTTGGTATAAAACAATAACAGAACTAATAGTGACAACTAGATATCTCATTGTGCTGACTTTTAAGGTTTAAATGAGATGATGCTAAAAGAACATTTAGTGCAACCGTGGCATGCAGTAAATAATCAGTAAGTACTAATAAAATGTAAATTTCATGAAGGTGGAAATCAAGTCTGCCTCAAGCAAGGACTCAATAAAAATTTGCTGGATGTGAGGGCAACCTGACTGCGACATCTGTTACCTGATTGATCACCAGGGTTGATTAGCATAGCTGGCTGGCTAGGCTTGTGTCCCCTTCCTTCCTCACCACTCCAGGTGCATCCCTCCCAAAGCTGAGCGCTTGGTTGAAGAGGATGACCTTCCCCAGTAGAGGAGGACCCTTGTTCCATCAAGGATATACAAGTAGCTGCCCTCCCCTGCTAGAACCTCCAAACAGGCTCTCAATAAACATTTGTTAGGAATGTTGAGTAAATAAATAAATGAAAGCAGTAAATCCTCATGAAATTTAGAGTGTATAACTGTGGTTGTACCACAGGTCGTAGAGTGTACACATTTGTGTTAAAAACAATACCTGAGGAGAAGAACACCAGCAGAGTGTTTTTAAAAAATATTTATTTATTTTTAGTTGTAGTTGAACACAATATATTTATTTATTTTTATGTGCTGCTGGAGATCGAACCCAGGGCCTTACTCACCTAGCACAGGTGAGCTGAGGCACTGCCCTGCCCAGCAGAGTGTTTTATAAACATATAATTAACAGAGCCCAGATTAAATTCACATTGTATTCTCTGAGTTTCTGGAAGAAATCTCATTGCTGGTAATGTTTTTCCTGGAGTATCACCAAGATTCAAAAGTATCAAATTGTTGGGGTAAGGTTGCAGCTCAGTGGTAGAGCACTTACCTAGCATGTGAGGCACTGGCTTCAATCCTCACACCACATATAAATAGATAAATTAAAGGTATTAAAATATAATAACATTTTTTATAATGTTTTATAAAGTATAAACTTGGTTCAAGTGATATTCTGTGAAGAGAAGAAATAAGTTAACTCTTAAAAACTTTAGGGTTTTGAGTTAGTTTAAAAACAAAAGATAGAACCACTGTACAATTTTAGAATTTTTCACTTTAGAGGAATGATTTATAATTAATTTAGGAAAAAAATAATGAACAAACTGATACTCCTTTTAAAACTGGGAATTACATTCCAAAGTGGTGATGTATTTTTCTTAAGAAACATTATTGGTTCTTTAATTATCAAGTCATTTCATGAGGCCTTAGAATTTTTTCTTTTAAATAACTGCAAGACTGTCTGCCATATGCTATATTTTTAAAAATCTATATATAATTTCAAGCTCTATTATTTTAGTTTCACTTTCTAAAAATAGTTTCATGCCATTGCAAATTAATCTTATAGAAAAATGAAATTTTTTATATGAGCAATTTTGAAAAAATTAACTTCAGGGAGGAAGACTGAACTCAGCAGTGCTTTACCACTGAGTTACATCCCCAGACTCCTTTTTTTTTGACACAGGTTCTTGGTAAGTTGCTGAAATTGACCTCAAACTTGCAATCTTCCTGCTTCAGCTTCCTAAGATGCTAGAAATAGAGGCATGTGACACCAAGCTGGAAAAAAGAATTAACTTTCTAAAGTTCAATGACTACACATGAGTTTCTGAAACAGAGGAGAAAAAGTATAAGCATAGCTCTCTTTTTGGTTGGAGCCAGAAAGTAAGTCAAGTATCTTATGAGAAAGCTCTTGAAATTCATGAGAATGTATTTAGAGACTATTGATGACCATGAGGAGCCATTGAAGGCTTTCTAAAGAGGTAAAATGTGTTTCATATTTAGATTAGAAATATAATTCTTCCTGCAGATTGTAGATGGATTGAGGGAGTTTTGTGATAAAAGTCAGGAAGAAGGACACTGCACTGGTCAAGAATGGTGTAGTTCTTGTTTAGAGTCCCTGCAGTACAGATGTTTTTTGGGTGTAAAATAATTCAAGTTTTATTTTAAAAGTAGAACCAAGGATATTTAACAGAACATGGATATGGATAAGTAAGGAAGAGGAGGTACTGGTTATCCTCAGAAGACAATTCAATTGGGCCATTAACTGAATTGCAAACACAAGAATATTTGGGGAGATATAAGAGTAAATTTTAGACATGCAGCGCAGCCCCTGATGTCTCATTAGAGGTTGAAGGTACAATGAGAGTATTAGAGTAAACTCAAAAGAGTACAGAAAGCCAACTTAGCAGAGTGCAAATAAGTTTAAAGTTTATAGGGCAAAGGGAGCCTCTAGCAGAGGTGACTGAAGAACTGACCTGTGCAAATACATGGGCACATAGAACAGCGGGGTAAATGTGGGAGATTGGGGAGTTTCATGCCCAAGTGTGGGCTGTGTTCACATTTGAAAAAGAGATATCTGGTGTGTTAGCTATCCTAAAGAGCCCAGGCTTTGTCTTGCACTTAATGGGAAACCACTGAAAGTTTTTTTTTTTTTTTTTTTTTTTTTTTTTTTTTTTTTTTTTTAGCAGAGATCAATATGATTCCATCATACTGGTGGCAGTTATGACAGATGGCATGTCAGGAGTCTGGCTGGAAAGAGGGAGACTAATTAGGAAGCTCTTGCAATAATTTGGTGAGAGATAATGACAGTGTTTATTAAGATAGCAGTAGTAAGAAAAGATGAGAGGACAAAGGTATATTTAGAGCTGGATGTATATTTAGAGCAGGATGGACAAGAGGGCAGAAAGGAAGTGAGGGTCAAAGATTTTCCCTGGTGTTCTTATTTGCGCAGCTGGAGAAGTAAAACTTAACAATTGTGGAAATGGAGAAAAGGAAAAAGAGATTGAGAAGATAGGGCCAAATAATTAGAAAGCCATATTGAAAGAAAGGAGCATGAAGTCTACGTTAAAAGTACATCAAGTAAAATCAGCCAATCCCAAAGGAACAAATACCAAAGGAACAAATGACCAATGTGATTCTACAATATGCATACTGAGAAAAATGAGAAATTATATCCCATCTATGTATGATATAGCAAAGTATATAAGTGCATTCTATTGTCATGTATAACTAATTAAAACAATTTTTTTTTTAAAAATGTACATCAAGAGGGTAGAGAGTTTAAGGAAGTAAGAATAGTGCCAAATAATTTTATCTGTCAAGTAAGTTAAGAACCAAAATTACCTCTGTGATTTACTGACCAAGAAGACAGTCTCTGGGTGAAGGCAGTTTCAGTGGGGTGGTACAGACGGAAACCAGACTGCTGTGGGAGGAAGATGAAGCCAGGAATATAATATACACATACAAATATATGTGTATGTCCTGTCATCCATCATCAAAACATATGCTAATCTCTATTTGCCTATAGGTTTAAATTTAATGATTCAATATATAATGTGAACTAATTTAAATTATACAATTAGAAGATGAATAGGATTATCATCATTTAATATTTTAGTGAACACTTTTAAATAAAGCTGGATCATGAAAATATTCAATGTCAAAGAATCATTGTATTATTGTTTTACATTTTAAAATATTTTAGTTAAATATTGTTTTGTCAACTAAAACATTAAAGAATACAATACTGCTTAAAAGAGGAAGTCTTTCCCCACTGCTTACATTTTCCATGTTATTTATTTTTTATAAATAGGATAATTATTACCAGGTTCCCATTTAACTCTCAAGGTGTCTGGAATGTGTCCTGTCTTGGGCTTTTGTCTTATTGTTGTGGTGCTAAGTATTTTTTTAGGATAGGATTTGTATAATGAGGGTTAACATTCATGGAACAGCAGAGCTCTCTCATCATGTGCAATAACTTCTGGCTTTCACTATTTAAAAGGAAAATATCATCTATGATAGAATGAATGATGTCCTTGTATGATTATGTTCTCAACCATCTTTCAGGTGATTTATTTATTCATTAGTTCATTTATCACATAACACTTAGCATCTGAGTCTTTCAGGTGCCAGGCACTGTTTAGATGCTAGGAGAGGCATCAAAACAACATATAAAATCCCTTACTTTTGTAGTCTCCAGATCTCTAAATCACAAATAAGATCCCTAACTCTAGAATCTGCAAGGATGCCTTGTATACTCAACTCAAGCTCTGATGCCCCACAACATGCTGCCCCCACCAGTGTCTGGCACCTCACACTGAATTATGATGTCCTTTTCCATATGGATACTGTCAAGGAAAGGCAGTGCAAGTCAAATGAAAGTTAAAATCTTACTTAGGAGCTGGGGATGTGGCTCAAGCGGTAGTGCACTCGCCTGGCATGGGTGCGGCCCGGGTTCGATCCTCAGCACCACATACAAACAAAGATGTTGTGTCCGCCGAAAACTAAAAATAAATATTAAAAATTCTCTCTTTTTTTAAAAAAATCTTATTTAGCTGGTGTACATCAGGAAAAACTTGAAGATCAAGTAACTCCTCTCACAAAGCAGGATAGGAGTTTTAGGGTGCAAGGGAAGGAGAGGTGTATTGTACTTGTGAGTCTAGCCCAGCTTGAGGTAATCTTCATCTTTAACTTCTGCCTAACTTCCAGGCAAGTTGATTGGAGATTGTCCTCGCTTTCATGCTTCTTGCTTGGGATGGACCTTAAAAAAATTCTATCCCTCCTGACAACTGTCAGAACACTGCTTTCCAGAGCTTTTTAATTTTTTTTAATCTTTGCTGTTTTTCAAGGATGGTTGGGCAGCAAGGAGATAGCTAAACAGTGGAGGAAGGAAAAAGGAAAAGAGGAAGAGAAAACAGCAGATGAGGTTGAAGCAAGCAAAGCAGGGGTCTGTTTTGATTTTCCTACCAGCTCTCTTCACCCTGGTGAAGATACAGTTTGGAATATTACTCAACAATAAAAGAGAATAAAACCATGGCATTTGCAGGTAAATGGATGGAGTTAGAGAAGTTAATGTAAGTGAAGTTAGCCAATCTCAAAAAATCAAGTGCTGAATGAATGTGTTCCCTGATATAAGGAGCCTGATTCATAGTAGGGTATGGAGAGGTAGCATGGGAGGAATAGACGAACTCTAGATAGGGCAGAGGGGTAGGAAAGGAAAGAAGGAGGCATGGGGTTAGAAATGATGGTGGAATGTGATGGACATTATTACCCAAAGTACATGTATAAAGACACGAATTGGTGTGAATATACTATGTATATAGCCAGAGATATGAAAAGTTGTGCTGTATATGTGTAATAAGAATTGTAATGCATTCTACTGTCATATATAAATAAAAAGTTAATTAAAAATGTGATTGTAACAAAACACATGTATGAAACCTTTTTATATATGAAACCCAATTTTTATATTTAAATAACAACTTCTTTCTTAAAAAAAAAGGTCACAGAAAGAATAATAGTTTTAAGGACAGCATTTGATAAGTAGCTGTCCTGTAATTCTAGGACATTTTAGACTTTTCTCATATTGAAATGTTGAATGTAATAACTACCAAGTGGTGATAAATTTAGAAAATGATCTTAATTTATAAACAAATATTGTGAATTTCATAGGAAATCCCTCTATAAAAATGGTGCAGTGCACAGTAAAATATATTTTCTATGAAAAGGTCAATGACATGCCAACAGTGTACCACTGAAGAGGAATTGTATCAGGGGCACCTTGGATCATTGAAGGATCATTGAATTAGTACCCAGAACAAAAATACAACTAATAGCCTGTTTTTGTCAATAGTGTGTCTGTTTTTGTTTTGCAGTGCTGGGGTTGAACCCCAGGCTTCATTAATGCTAAGTGAGCACTCTCCCACTGAGCATGCTACCACTGTCCCCTGGCAGATACCGCTTAACAAGAGAATCAAAGTCAGCATCAGCCAGGCATGGAATCCAGTAATAATATACACTTCATATCTGTGTGCCTGAGGCCCCCAGTTTTGCTCACTCTTGGCTGGAGGTTAACTCTATGTCTTAGGGAAAGCCTGCCCTTCCTAGAGGCTGTTCACCCAGTTCTTAGTCTGTGGACTTCCTCCATGTCAAGCCAGGAGGGTCTGTCAGTGCAGCTGAAATCTACTGCATTGGAAGAACTCAGGATCATATACATGACTTTCCTGCCAATGGCACATCCTGCACCCAGTCATGAGGCAACATCACCTGATCCCAAACTGAAGACAAAGCTACAAAACTGGCATGTACCATTCAACAACTTAAATGTCAGCAACAAGTTAGAAGCACAGCAAGACTCAGGAACTGTCCCAGACTAGAGGAGACTAAAGAAACAGGACCACTGGACACAATGAATTATGGATTTAAAAACAGCCCCAAGCTAGGTTTTATTTTGGTTATAAAGGGCATTGTTGAAATAATTAGCAACTTATGAATAAGTTTTGTAGATTACATATCAGCTTTTAACACAATTTGATGTTTTTGATTTTGGTCTTTATGCTATAGTTACATAAGGTAATTTTGTTTTTAGGAAATACAAGCCATTTGTCATAAAGAGGTATCATGTATCCAACACACAAATGGTTGAGAGAAAATTATCTTTGTTATATATTTATATTTATATTTATCTAGAAAGACAACAGGACACGGGTTAAAGCAAAGCTAGTAAAATGTTAACATTTTGGGAATGTTTTCTAGGAATTCTTAGTATTAACATTACAAAATATCTAAGAAGTTTGAAATTATCAAAATAGAATATTTCTAAGAGAAACATAAAATTTTAAAATCAATAAGTAACATTGCACTCAATAAAATAAGCCATAGATCTATATAGATAGTATTAATTGAATAAAGGGAAAGTTGGATGAGGCATAGGGATATATGTAACAGTCTCAAATTATCTTCATATAAAATGCTAAATAACTACAAAGAGTAAAGGCAACATTACAGAACAGAAACCCCAAAGGCACCACCTTTAGTGATCAATGCTAACATCATCAGTAATGGGCTTCAAAGAGAAAGTCACAGAAGCATTTCTGCAGTACTCTTGCCAAATAACATGTAATCTGGTTCCAGTCATAAAAATACAGAAGAGTATATCTGAGGCACATTATATGAGCATTCTTCCTTATCAGATTCATGATCATGAAGGTCAAGGAAGAGACTGAGGAATGTTTGACCTGAAGGAGTCAACAAAATGCGACAATTGGGTGCATTTCATGAATCTGCATGGTATACTGTTGTTATGAAGCACATTATTAGGAAAGTAGCAAAACTGGAAAGAATCTGATGATGGTAGAATATATCATAATATAATGTATTAGTATTAATGTATCATTTACGAGAGCTGTATTGTATTTTTGTAGCATATTCTGAATTGTATGAAATACTAAAGTAATCATGAATGGTGGTGTATGTCAGCAATTTAATTCCAAATGGTTCAGGGTGGAAATGTTTCTTACACTAGAGCCTGGAACTTTTCTTGAATATTAAGAGTATTTACAAACTTCAAAATTGTATAAATGAACAAAGAGAAAAGGTGAAAAGCCCTAAGCGCATTTTGTTTCTCACCAGGAAAGGGATATAAGTTAATGCATAAACCATTAAAAGTATGTAAGCTTGATGACAGTATAATAATTGTAATACTTTAAAGTAGTACTGGCCCACCAAAATGCCGTCTGTCTAAATCTCTAGGTCCATATGTGGTGATACAATTTGTATCATACAAATAATTCATCATTAATATTATATTTAGATACATGGAGGTAATATTGATCCCTTGATTGTTTAGGTGCCTTTTAAATATCTGGCATTTAGACAGTTTGATGACATTAATATCTGAGATACTAGTTCACACTTGTACTTCAAATTTAGTGATACGTGCAAAGAAATTTCAAATATTGTATGAATTCCTTCACATATCTATGTGACAAACTTATTCTCCTTCAATAAATTTTCCACATCACACATTTAGTGGGAAACAATTAAAATGCCAATGGTCTGACAGATATGATGCTATCATTAATATCAAATATTTTCCCCTTAAAACTTCTGTGTGTTCCTGTGATGCTTCCCAAAGTAGATCTTTTCTTGGCTTATCAGTAGATCTTAAGGCAGAAGTTCTAGTGGGTCAAGAACAAATTCTGTAGCAAGTGGAAAGAAAAATAATTATATTCTTCATCTCAAACACTTCATAGTTAACTAAGCAAGAATTAGTAAACAAAAACTTAATAACTTTTCCATGTTAATATAGTGAAAACCATGTGTGCATGACTACAAGGTAACTCTGAAATATAATTTGCCCAGAGTTGCACACTGAATTATCAATGTGGCTGAGGATCAGAACTTCAGGTTTTCCACCCTGCATTCAGGAATTCAACAGCCTTATGTTAAAGCATTTGGCAAGCTCTGAGTGACAAGATGAAGATGATGAAAGCCATCATCATCTTCATCTTGTCACCAATCAGACCCTCACCAATCAGACCCCCTAAGTTTAAAAACACAAGGACAGGATACTTCCTTCGAGTGGTGGGTGCTATGAGAGGTATAAAACAAGGGTAAACTATTGGAACACAGAAGTGACTTCTGTCCCCATTTTAGGTCAATAGTATAGGTTTTGGGTTGAGGTGACACCTGAAGGATCAAAAGGAAGTATGACAGAGAGAGAGAAGAGGTGCCTGCAAAGAGTGAGAGGTGAGGAATACAAGTATCACAGCATGACTTGAAGCTAGAGCAGAGGGGCAGAGTAGGGTGTGTGCAAGAGATAAGCTGAAGGACCTGATGAGGATTCAGTTGATTTGGATATCTGAATTCCTTGCTAGGAAAGCTGGAACTTTTCTTGAGAGCAAAACCAATGACAAAGTCAATGTCAGGGCATTTGAAATGCTTGACCAAGTGTTCCTAGATGAGACTGGCTTTTGGCCACAACCAGATAGAAGTGGGTGATGCCTTTGTTTTCATAGTGGTGGCAAAAGTGAAAAAAAAAGTCAATCCAGAAAAAGGTATGTACAGAGAGTCTGAGCCTTTACAGGCCATGAATGTGAGTAAATGATAAATGAGTTTATTCTTCATTGGTATTTTTTTTCCCAAAATTTTCATTTGATGTTTGTTTTTAAGAAAAACAATTGAATTCACGTAGAAATCTATTCACCAATCCCAGGGAAGCCATGCCATCTGCTGTGTATTGTGTTTTTCAGAAATCAACTAATAAATCCAAATTCAACCATAGTTTGGCAACATACCTGCTCCATAAAGCCTCTGGCCAACTTCTCATTCATCTGAAATAAGGCAATTATTATTTACATTGCTTAGTTTAAACAGAGATTATCATGAATGTGATACATTACTTAGAAAATGTAGCTTTTTCAAAAGAACTTTAAGGGACTAGAACTAACTTGAAGATGGCTTAAAATAATCACACAAACAAAATAAAAGTCCACTTATTTTAAGTTTCTATAGAGAATATGTATGTACAATGCTGTTAAACTTCTGAATCCACACTGGTCTATTAAATGTAAGTCATTTCAGATGGTGCTGCTTTAGCTAACTAAGGGGCAACAATTCGACTCCTATTTTTAGATGGCAATAGAGTGTGATTCTTAGCAAAACTCTGCCCTTTAGAAACTTCTTATCAAATTTTTCACTTCAATGTCATTTTCCTAAAAATAAATTTTCCATTATCTACTTTCAGAAAATTAAACATTTAACATCTTCTCAATGCTATCAAATTTTCAGCCCATTAAATTAAATACATATGTGAAGAAAGAGGTATTATCATAGCCTCATGTGAAAATCTGGTCAAAGTTTCAAAATATTGTTATGTGGAATATGACTAAACATCTTTTATTAACATGGTACACAAAGATTCCAGAAAATTCTATTGAGAGACAGAATAATGCCACGTCTATATGGCACATGCCTGTAATTCCCAGTGACCCAGGAGGCTGAAGCAGGAGGATGGCAAGTTTGAGGCCAGCCACAAAACAAAAATTATAAAGGAGTAGGGATGTTGCTGGGGGTGGGGTAGAGCATCCCTGAGTTCAATCACTACAAACACATACACACACACACACACAGACACACACACACACACACACACACACACATGCACATGCAGTATAAATATTACTTAGAGCCAGTTTACACTTATGTTTCTTTGATTTGTGACTTTCCAGATTTGTAAACAATATGTAGCTGTTTAACTGTAACTGATTTCTTCCCTGGATTTGGGACCAATGTTTTTGAAACATTTTGCTAATTACACTTATGTGTTTACAAACGTGGAAAAGCTTCAAACTGTACCCCATCTAGACTGTTCTTCATAAAAACCCTATTCTCTTACTGATTCCTCAAACAAGGTCCAAAAAGTAAGAGAGTACTGAACATACTAAGTACTTTGAGGTGATAAAAATACTGTGATGTCCAAAGCCTTTATACAGTTTAAATGTGAAGGTAAGTAATTGAACTGACAGGGTTCTCAGGCTTGTCTTCTCATTTTCAAAATGAAATGACTTGACTACTAAATTTGGGTGAATTATAGTCATAGATATTAGTGGAATGTATAATGACATAGTCAAACATGCAGATAAAATAATTTGATCAACCTTCTTCCTCAGTATCTTTCCTTTCCCTCTCCTCCCTTCCCCATTGAAGGCATTCTGAAGGGATGACAGAGACCTGACTTTGCATCTTGATAGAACAGTGCTTTTTACTCCTGTTAAAGTCTGCCTGCTTTGGCAAACTAATGCTCTGCAAGGATATCTAGAGGAAGTACTAGAGTAACTTTCAAGTATTCTTCAACCTATTTATAAGCACTAAAAAATAAACATGTCTTTCTCCCAGAAAAATTAATGGAAAATGTTCCCCTCCCCAAAAAATATTCCTTTGCATTGTGTCTCCATTTACACATTCATTCATCAATGTCTTATTAAATGATACACTGCCTGATTATTTCTGGTATGAACGAATGAGACATCTTGTATTCATATCATCTTTAACAATTTACAGAAATATTTCACAATTTTTTTTTTTTTTGGTGCATAATGTTCCAATTTCATGGTTGAGAGAGACTTCAATCCTGGGCCTTTCAGGTTTTTTTTTTTTTTCAGAAAAATATGCATGTAAGCCAAGAAGCTGATGGACAAAAAAATATCAGCTAGCTAGGATCTTAAATTTACATACTAAAAGTTATGTAGTTTGTTCCCCATTTCAGCACCTTTTACTACATGGATTTTTATAAATCTTAGATTTGCTCTTCTCTTGATTTCACTAGAATGCAAAGGCAAAAGAAAACATCAGATTGAGGCCTGCACTATTTTTCTGTGAGTTAAGAAGATCATGAAAACTCCTTCAGAGCTCTAAACCAAGGTTTATTCATTTCAAATATTCAATTTAATCAAAAAATCTACTTTAAGTTAAAGGACAGTTAAAAATATCATTTAACTTGAATAAAGTTAACAAGTGTCTTTTAAAAATAAGACCTCCAGATACTTTACAAAAATTGAAAATCTGTTTGTAATTCATTATAGTTATAGATTATCATGACCTTCAGTTAATATTCCTAAGTCAACTAAACAACTCAGTATTTCAACAAAGTCAAAACAAGACAAATCAGAAATCTGAAACCCAAAAGATAAACAAAGCATAACTCACCTCAGCCAGATAGTCCTCAAGGGTTTGACATGAAGGGTGTGGGATAAATCTTCTGTCCCTTTTAAGTCTGACACAAGGACACCCTGGGACTGGCCTCCCACAGTGAGCACACGGTGAACAACCTCTCCGTCTTCTCACTGGGGATCTGCTACTAACCTCTGGAAGCCTCTTACTGATTCTGTGAGGATTTCAAAAGGCAAATTCTTGGTATTTCATTTTTTTTCCTCCAAAACCACTTGCATTAAAAAAATGCCATAGGAATAAATAGAATTTCTCAGTGAAAAGAATCTTAACATTGAAAATCCATCAAAATAGAGTAGGGCATATAATTATAGGTTTTAAAGAGTTCTGAAGATATATCCATATTTCTTGGGGCCTCCTAACAAGAAATTCAAACAATACATATGGAGAGTAATGGCAGGCAGAGATGTGTGACTTAAAGGGTGACACTTCTGCCTTCTTGAAAGGCTCTCCTTCAGGGTTTCTTGAGGACACCATTAGAAATACTGGTATTTAAACAGTAACCGTGGGAGATGATGGATACCTTAGTTCATTTGACTACAAAGACATTTCACTCTGCTAAATTGTATTAAAGCATCATGGACTCCTTAAACATATACAACTAGAAAATAAGAGTGAAGCTAAACTAGAAATACTTGTATTATTAGACCAACTGAAGAATTTAGAAACCATCCCTTAAAGAGATTTTCAAGCATTTGCTCTCACCATCTACATATTCCAACTATCACCTGGAGAAATCAAGCATTGGGCACTGAGAAATAATTCACAGCAACAACCACAGGGGCAAAACAAGATAGCTGAGTTGATGATTAAGAATTCAAGACAATCAGCTCATAATTTTGTTACTGAGATATCAGAGGTGGGACCTGTCAATTCTCATTTTAATTGCCCCCAACACTGACCATGGAATTATGTTTAACCACATTGCAAAGTAAACTTCCTTTGAGCCCTGTGATATTCTCTCCCTGTATCAAAAGTAGACCTTGCGTAGAGAGGAAACACTGCAAAGGTCATTTTGTCTCTAAGTAACATCTGGGGTAATACCAGGTGTCACAATAAAAAATGGTTAATTTACCGAGTATCAGAATGTGCTAAGAGAGTAGAACTAGCAATCCAGTATACTTAGGGTTTAAGTTGAACACTTTCAACCAATAATTAAATTTTTACTATTCTATGTAAAGAAAGGCCTGTAAGTAACTTGGTCACAATGTAACTGTCTGAATTATAAAGCTTCAAAAGTGCTGAGGTGAAAGTCTGGTAGAAATAGAAAATAGGAGAGAAAGCCATACAGACACAAAAAAGTGTGAGGGATATAAACTTCCTGGACCAATATTTCAAAAGTAAGTTCATTTAATAAAATTGCTTCTGAAAATTGTATTATCTGATTAGATTTTGCATCCCACTAATCTCATTTTCCTTTCTCACTAAAAGTTATGCATTGGAGACAAACTAAGGAGATTAAGCTATTTTCTGTTGGTGTACATGTGGACATACTTCTGGATTTTGTGTTCTTCTACACAGAGTTCATTATATTCTTACCTTGGTGTTTTATCAGAAATTTCATTTTTAATTTCAGACACTTGAGATTCTAGCTTTTCAATTCTGAATTGCATCAACTTCATTAATGAAACATTATTTTCATTTGAAGCTCTATCAAATGTCTAAAGGAAATTGAAAGAACATATTTAAAAATATTTTTATAGTAGATGAACACAATATCTTTATTTTAATTTTATGTGGTGCTCACATGTGCTTGGTACTCCAGTGCTAGGTACTCCAGCTGTAAATGACACATTTTTTAAATAATTATCACCCAAATAATTATTTGTATATTTTGTTACTTTTAGAATCAATAACTCAGAGAGCAATTTTAAACATGTGGACAAAAGATGGTGGAGTTTTATCATCAAAGTCAATTGCTTTTTTTTTTTTTTCCTATTCTTTGGGGTTGGAACCCAGGGCCTTGCAAAGGCTACACAAACTACCACTGAAGTAGGACCTCATCCATGAATCATTCTCATGTTAGCATCAGTAATGTGAAAAATAAAAAAGTATAAAATCATTTAATAATTGAAAAAAATCAGGAGAATGGTATACTCTGACTTCACATTTTTTTGTTTCCTGCTAATTTTCGTATTAATACAACTACCCTTAAATATTCAATGGTTCTCTGATAAAGTCATTTTTTTCTGAAAGATGAAGTCAGTTTTTACAATGATGGGAAAATGAGATATTTAAAAATGCCATCTTACTCTGAAAAATCTATAAAAGAAGTTTTCTCAAGGAATGTAGATGACCCACATAAAATGGAAATTTCCAAAATAAAATTTTCAGTGAAACTAATTAAAACACATTACAGATAAATAAAATAACCTCTGAAAATGGAGATGCTTGTTTTTGGTTTTCCTCTAAAATCTCTCTTGTTCTTTGTTCAATCTCCCATCTATGAGGCTCTCCTTGACCAATTTTTATTTTATTGTCCTGCACATAAATTTTGAGGTTTGCTACATCTTCTTCCAACTTCTTTTGATTGTTCTCTATTTTTTCACATGTATATTGTAGGCTTTCCAAAGCAAGTTCAAATTGGTCATCCAAATGTGAATATTTTGAAGCTGTAGCTTCTAGTTTTATATTGAGATTATCGACCTGCATGAATAAAACAACAGTGTTTCATAATAAAAGAAGCATCTTGAGAATATTTGAGCACAAATTTGTCCAACCAATCCCAGTAAGTTTGCCTTTTCAAAGATCTACACTCTCTGCTTTGGATAGAGGTACCAGACATGATGGAAACCTTTGTATGCCTTTATAATCTGTTTAAATTTAAAAAAAACACTGTTTTCCCATTATTTTAAAATTAACCTGAAATTTGAGAAAAGCACAATAGCCTTTCTGTGCAAGTTTTCTAGAAATTCATTTAATAATTACACATAGATTCTGTATCCAATCATAGAAATGAAGGTATGAAATAACTCAATTCCCTGGAACATTCCATGAAATGGTATTCTCTGATTTACTCTGCCTTGCTACACCATGGCAATGGAGGTAGCACTAAAAAAATCCTAGTTAACGGAAAAAAAAAAATCAACACGTGAGGATTGATGTACAATTCTCAGCATTCCTGAGGGTAGTTAAGTAGTTTTTTTTTTAAACCACTGATTGAACCCAGGAGTGCTTAACCACTAAGCTATATCCTCACTTCTTTTTGAGACAGGGACTTGCTGAGTTGCTGAGACTGGCCTTAAACTTGTGATCTTCCTGCCTTAGTCTTCCAAGTCACTGGATTGCAAGTGAGAAAACATGCATGATATTACAAAAAATGTAAAAATAAAACTCAGAATTTATAAAAAAATGCACTATAAAGAAAGTGTAGTAAAATTAATTATAATAAAAATACAAATAACACTGTCCACTGATGTTTTTATCCTTAAACGTTTAACATAATTGAAAGAGATGCAGATCAATGGTTGACAAATACAATTAATACATACTTTACAATTGATTTGATCTAGTTTCTTCTTCAAAACCTGTGCCTCATATTCTACGTCAAGGTGGTTACTGGATGAATGTTCTAGTGAAGCCTCTGACATAGGTTGCTCTGTCAGGTTACCAGCCAGTTCTTGTGGAAGTTGTCTCACAACTACCTGAGGAGATATGTCTGTTAAAGATTTTGTAAATAACTTCACTTTTTGTTAATAATGTTTAAAACTGAAATATTATCATTAATTCATCTTCTTTTCCTCATGTGTAAATTCTGTTTATTTCTGAATTCTAACAAGGACACGGAAGGTGCTTTCTTCCTGCCTAGTTACTGTCATATCCCTTAGACAATAGATTCAGCCCTTATCCACTTCACATTTGATGAAATGCATCACAACCTGCCGAATTCTCAAACAGAAATGGTTATGCAGGTCTGCTAGGAGTAGTGAAAACTGTACAGAAAATCATCCTTTTTTAAACAGAGGCTCAACTAAAAAACTGAGCTCTAACCATATTCCATCCTCTGTGTGAATCCAATAGATTCCCACCTCCTAAAAAAGTGAGGTCCCACTCAACCTGACCTTTACCTTCTTCACTCTCTTCAACTCCTTCAACTCTCTCCCCTCCTCACCCCATTCTCACTGTACAAAAATCTACTTGTTTAAATGGGAATTTAAATTACTTTGTTGAAAATGGGAATTCAATGCCAAATTAATGAATCAGGGAGCTGCAATTATCTTTGTACTAGATTAGTTCCTATCTGTTACATGATAGCAGTTGAACCTTGAAATGAAAAGTATTAGCAAGTTATCTGTGAAGAGAGGCAATAAATTCCAGAGTCAGCAGGAAAATTAAATCCACATCAGTTTTGCTGCAATGCATTGCATTTGTCCCAAATTATATTAATGATAGTAGATTCTTTTATAGTGTTGGAAGGAGATAAGAATAAAAAAATTGAGCCAGTTATTTTCAGAATTAAGTCAAACTTATGTGAATAAAATCAAATTATCAGTTAGAAATGTATAAAATGCTAGTGAAGGAAGTCTATTAAAAACTATATCATCTACATTTCACTTCAGCTTGGAAACTTGGAATGGATTATTAAAGTAACCCACTTAATTTAATCCAGATATGAGCATTCCCATTTATCTGTTTCATCATGGTCTTAAAAAGTATGGCAACATGAAGACTTTCCAGTTAGTATTGAGGGCTGGAGTGTAGGCCTGGTGTTAGAACATGGGCATAGATTGCACAAGACCATGGATTCCACCCCCAACAGCAAAAACAGATATTGTTTCAGCAATGTTAATTCTGTATTATTAATATCAGCATATCTCTACTAAAAATCTATGACTTATCCTCTTGAAACTTCATTCCTATGTAAAGAAATAATTCCTGGTAAATACACAATGTCTTTACTCAAAATAAAGCATCTGAAGTTCTAAAGCTTTAAATGTTTCTTCCATTTTTAAATGTTAAAATAAGTTTCACATAAGGGGAAACTTTTTGCTTTTATTTGGCCCACATTTTACTATTCATCAGATAGGGTGTGTTACTTTAAAACATGTATACAATGTGTAACCATCATTGGCAGATTTATTACTTCAAACATGTATCATTTCATTGTGTTGGAAATCAGGTTTGCCATCATCAAATTTCACTGAATTCTCCTTCAAACACAATCCATATATTTTTTTTAATACTTACTTTTCTCTCAGAGTTCTTTTTATATTTATCTGATTTTTCTTTTAAGTGACAATTTCTATTCATTAACTCCATACTTCTGTTTTGTAGCTTGTGACTGGAGTTTTCATCCTCATCCTGAATTAGTTTTATGGTATCCCGTTGCTCTTGGGTAGAAACGAGCAAGCCTTCTTTATCATCAGCTTTGTTGCAAAAGTTATGGAACTGCTGTTTTAGAAATATAATTTCACTTTCTATTTGAGATAATCTCTCATCTGTAGGTTCCAGTTCTTTGAAGTTTTGACTCTGTTCATTTTGATACATGTGCTTTATTTCATTCGTTTGGCACTGGTTTTGTTTTAGGTCTCTTTGTACCTGGTTCAATACCATAGTCACTTTTCTAAGATCACGCCTTGTTTGAATACAGAGGCCTTTTTCTTGGTCTCTGTATTTTATTCTAGGCTTGGAAAACTTTGGGGACTGAATCAGCCTCCTAACATTTCGTTTTGATATTTTGAAATTACTCTTGTCCTCTAAATCAGGGCACCCATCTCTTGCTCTCTGGGAAAGAAGTTCTTGTTCTCTTTGTGATGTCTGACTTTCATCACAAGGGTGTGGAGCAACAGCCTGACTGGCAGGGTATGATTTGGCTTCTGTTTCCTGTCTTTCGGTGTTTTGTTCTTTATTTTTCAGTTTAATATTTAGCTTTGTAATCTCAGTTTTCAGAGAATTAATCTGTTTATTATATTGCAATGTTGTTTTCCTAAATGTTTCCTCCATTAATTTGATTCTCCTATGAAGGTCATGACACTCTGCTCTTGAAACTTCCAGATATTTCTTTTTGTCTTCCTCATGCTGACATTTCATTTGGTTCATTTCCAGACTCAGCATATCACATTTATCCTTCAACATGTGGAATTCATGCAAGGGCACTTTCTCTGTTTCATTCCTGGTAGAAACCTAAGGAAAATCAAGGAGACCTTTAGCTAGCACTCAATGAAATTAGATGTCACTATTACCTCTGAAACTAAAGTTTGAACATGTACATTTATGCAATGAAAGGGTTGCAATACATGGATATCCAACTGGAGAAAAATTAGATGTGAATTTCAGAGGTTAGAGAAGTGAGGTGTATTGAAGAAAATCAATCTATGAGTGTAAAAAATGATAATTTTATAGAATTTCAAAACTGAAGAAGCCTTTTTCTAAATTACAACAGATTGAAGACATCAGGTAAGTGATTAGGAACTTTGACCATGTTAAAGCATGAAGTTTGTGGGCTGGGTTTGTGGATCAATAGTAGAGTGCTTGCCTTGCATGGGTGAGGCACTGGGCTCAATCCTAGGCACCACACATAAATAAATGAATAAAATAAAGGTCCTTCAACAACTAAAATAAATAAATTAATAAATAAAGTTTGCACTCTGATACTGATACCTCATGTATACAGCCAGCCAATTCATAATAAGGGCCTTAGCTCTACACACATTTGGACAGATGAAATTTCCCAAAGTTCTTTAAGTTCCCTATTTCTGAAAATATTCTATATGTATTCTATTTTTTCAACATTTTTGCAATCAATTCTTATAATTGTAGCTATTGGTAAATGATAAATCCAGGCACTGTACTTAATTAAGCATTTTACATACACCAATTAACTTTTTATCATAATCTGAAACAAGGAATAATATAAATGTAAGCAAGCTGCTTCTAGTGCTCTTCCATCAAACTAGTCATTTCTCTGCTGTGAAAATAAAAAGAAGGTTTGTGTTTTATAATATAACTATAAATATAATATATAAAATATAAATATAAATATAATATAAATAAAGGAAATGAACTGATCTCATTTATCAGGGATGACATCCTTATCAATTACTAAGTAAAATATTATGAAATATCATAGTCTCCAAAAGTTTTTTTTGTACTGAAATAGGAGATTACTTGGAGAAAACTGTTTCTCTTCTCCTACATGAGGAAATGCTATCTTAACTAGGGTCTCTGCTGGCTATGCTTTGCCTGCTTACTGAATGGTGGGAATAATAAGCTAACCTCCATATTAATATACCAAGAGGGTGAAATCACTGCCCCAAACTAGAACGTTATGTTAGTAACAAGGGTTTTGAGATTATGAAAGTCATCAATTCCTATGAAAATTATTATGGAAATTATTATTGGATGTGGCCAATGTGAAAGTCACTATTGGACTGCTGCTGACAAATGGAGTTGAATTAAGAGCATTAATTAGGCCAATGTGACCAAAATGCCACCCTCAACCCCAGAATAGGTACATTAAAAATATACATATATGGCTTTAAAATTATCTATGCTTTTCCACGATGGATCTAGATACTGTTCTATGTATGTTCACAGATGCATGCAACACATTCACACAAAGAGACAAGCACTTGAAAACAACACAAAATAGTTCAAGAAAAAAAATTTCTTTTTATTTTTTGCCATGCCTCTCTCCTTTTATTTGCAAAGATGATTTGACAGAATTCTATCTTATGAATTCTGACACTATATTCTTAAGAATATATTGCCTCTGGGAGTCCTTAAGTTTGGCTAACACCTAAAGATTCATTTCAGTAAGGTATTGGTCTCATATTAGCAGTGGGGAGAAAGTCTAAAATCTTAATCAAGAGCAGTATCTGCAAATTTAAAAAAAAACTACTAAAAACAAGGAATCTATTAAACTATACAGACCTTTATCTCAAATAAATTACTCAAATTTTAACTGTAAAAATGACAGGTAAATTTGTCACATAGAAAAAATTGTCTTTAAAACATAAAACAGAATTATAAATAACAATTTTTTAAAAACTCAGTTAACTTGTCCCATGATATTTTCCCTAAGTTAACATTTATGCTACTGATTGAACTCAACTCACCTTTTCAAAACATATGCTGAGCATCTATCTATATGATGCCAAGATAAGCAATAAATGAATTTAGCTATAAATGTTATGATTTCATCTTAGGGAGAGATGAAATTTTGGTTTAAACCCAAATAATAGAGAGTCACAACAGACTACATATTTCAATAGTGGTCCCAGAAGTTTGTGGAAGATATAGGCATTTTGTATAAGCACATGCCTACAATGATTGCATAATGAATGCCAACAACACATTTCTCAGATCATGTCCCCATAATTAAGTGAAACATGACCACACATATTACGTTAAAGGGATATTATGAATAGAGTAAGAGATATGAAGCTATACTGAAGACTAATTTACCTGATTTGAGTTACTTCTTACAGTCTTTAATTCTATTTTTAATGTCCCAGAAGACAGTTGAAATTCTTTGTTCAATTCAATTTTTTCATTATGTTCCTCATCTTTTTCTCTTAACTGGTTATTCATTTTTTCAAAATGCTGATCAAAATCTCTTAACTTCTTCTCTTTTCTTTTTAAATCATGCCTGCAGTTCAATATGGTTATCTTAAAATTCATTTTATCAGAAAACAAATGTGCATTTTGTGTTCTGGTTCTTCATAGGTTGACTCATTAGGCTAATAAAAATTCTATGTTCTAAGATTCTTTTCCTTTCTAGCTCACCTTTTTAAATTTCTCCTTCAAACTTTTAAAAAACATATAAGTTAATAATGAAAGATCTGTCAGTTGGGAAATGGCTGCTACTAGTAACTCCAGTAGATACTATGGAAAGGGACTTTTGATATGGATCCATAAATTGAGTGTTTGAAATGATTTGGGGTGGGGAATCTGGGATGTGGATCAATGGCAGAGTGCTTGCCTGCTGGGGGCCCTGTGTTTCATCCCCAGCATTGCCAAAACAAACAAA
Organism: Spermophilus citellus; assembly: GCF_964194105.1. Classification (NCBI taxonomy): domain Eukaryota; kingdom Metazoa; phylum Chordata; class Mammalia; order Rodentia; family Sciuridae; genus Spermophilus; species Spermophilus citellus. The sequence goes on along the minus strand of NC_138182.1, from coordinate 74,203,922 downwards.
CAAACAAACAAAACAAAGATCATTTTTGCACTGTTCTAATTCTTCATTAAGTAAAAGAGTTTTAAAGACTAAGTCACTAGTACTTAGCCTTTATATTCTTGAAATAAAACAGCAAGCACTGCAATTGATTGCCATTGTAACATGCAACTTTCAGAAGTTGTTCACATAGCATATGTCTGCATATTAGCAAGACCAATTTAAAGAGTCCAGTTCCTGTTGTTACAACTTTTAATGTTTCTTTTAGATAACACTTTCAATTTAGCTTGTTTATCATTATGTATTTTATAAACAATTCAAAATCCCCTTTGGAACAAGGCACAACCTAATATTTAGTCCAATGATAATGAATATATGTCCTTTCAACATAGAAATTTGACCAAATTTTGTTTACATATGAGGGAGAAATTTAAAAAAATAATAATTATTTTCCATTTCACATTTGGTTTAATGGATGTTAGGATTCAAACCATAACCCAGGGTGTAATTCCATAGGAGCATACTTACTTAGTTGCACTAACCCTTGGGTTTGATCCCAAGCACCAGAAAAAAGGAAAAAAAAAACCCTGCGTAAATATTTAAAAACACATTTTGGGGTGCACAAAAATGGCTATTTCATAGGACAAACCCCCAAGACAAAAGGCCAAATGTTTTCTCTGTTAAGTGGATGTTATTCCATAATGGGGGATGGATGTGTGGGGAAGAATGAAGGGACTTTAGATTGTATAGAAGGAAGTGAAAAAAGGAGAGGGTTTGTGGGGTTGGGAATAATGGTGGAATCAGATGGACTTTCTTACTCCATATACATATATGATTACATTACTGGCATGACTCTACACCGTGTTCAGCCATAGGAAGAAGTTGTGCTCCATTTGTGTATAATGTGTCAAAATGCATTCTTTTGTCATGTATAACTTAGAACAAATTTTTTTAAAAATGGCCATTTTATCCTCTTTGGTGGAATTATAAATCAATATAAACTGTCTTGAGAACAATTTAGAAATATTGATGAAATGTCTTTTCATGAAGTTATTCTTCTTTAAACAAATAATTCTATATTGAAAAAATTATTCAAACTAAACAGAAATATAAATTAATTTCCATGAAATTATGTCATTTGCAGGAAATGGATGGAAACTGAACAATTTTTTAATCAAAATAAGTCACAATTGTAAGGTTAAGTTTCATGTTTTCTCTCATGTGGAAACTAGAAAGGCAAAGGAAAAGAAAGGTGTGGGGCGGTCTCAGGGAGATCAAAGGAACTCATTGGAGTAGAGGGAGAAGGGGAGGGAAAGAAAAAAAGGGAATAATACAGACCAAATTATATTATTATATAGTGTGTACACATGAATATGTAATAAAATCCCACCATTTAAACAAGTAGAATGCATCAATAAAAATGTGGAATAATTTTTGTAAATGAGGTTCTGTGAAGTATTGATTGTAATACCAAAAAAAGAATGAAAAATAATCCCAAATTCCACTTGTTAAATCAATAGTGTGATCCTTCTATATAGCCATTGAAATTATGATTGAAAATAACGTGAATTTAGTTATTAGAAAGAATCATAGTTTGCATATGTTTCCTTTTTGTAAGGATTTCAGATTCTACAAGTATAAGTAGTTTTCTCCCTTGCAAAATACCAGCAGGTAAGTCAGCAATTAAAAAATTCCCTATGTATCTTCAGTGTGAAGAAAAGTGTTCAAACCTTCTTTCAATCTAGGGTATCATACCTCAAGTGGCAGAGTTCTTGTTTCCATTTTATTTCTCTCTGCTCTAACTTAGAGTTTGCATTTTCCATTTCTGATAACTCCTCTTTCATTCCACAAAGTTTATTTTCCAGTTTTGCTATTTCTTGTGTATGTAATAAACACTGTGAACAGTGACTTTTTTCAGGTTCTATTATTCTTTGACATGAATCAACTGCATTTTGGATTTTTGGTAGGCTATGAGAATCTGCATCATGGAGAAAACAAGATAGAAATAAAATATTTGAGTATTTTCATCTGTGAAGGATTCTACATTTTTCCATGTACTCCCTCACACACTGAACAAATGTGTAAAGAGTACCTATGACATGGAAGCCATTATACTAAGTTCTACAGATAAAACACATGAGAACTCTGCTCTCCTTTAGTTTAAAGTCTAGTAGAGACAACTTACAGTGGAAAATTCAGCCTAGACAGATGACCTAATGAAGCATTAAAACAAGATCAAGGGTCAAGCTGTTTATATGTAGCCTAACTGAATTCCAAAACATAATGAAAAAGCAGAAGAGGCCTGAAAGATATTTTTCAAAACAAATTACACTTTTAGGAGGCAAACTGAAAGTAACCAAAGAGCATGGTGACCCGTTCATACACAGGTTTGAACTCTGTGGGTTGTCACATAGAAGAGCAATCAACTACTGGAAGTCAAGACAAAATAAAATATAGCAAAGAAAAAGGCAGAAAGTAGCATATCTCTAACCATAACTCCAGATGTAAATATTCTCAACTCCCTAATTAAAAGACACTTATTGGTAGAATGGATTCAAAAACAAGATCCAACTGATGTTGTTTGTGAGAAACTCATCTCATATGCAAAGCTACTGTATTAGTCTGCTTTTCTGCTGCTCTGACTAAATGACCTGACCAGCACAACTGTAGAGGAGGAAGAGTTTATTGAAGGGCTTACAGTTTTGGAAATTTTAGACCATAGAAGGCCAGATCCATTCCTTGGGGCTTGGGGCAAGGCTGAATATCATGGTGGGAGAATGTGTTGAAGAGAATCAGCTCAAGTTATGATCAGGAAGCAGAAAGAGTCCACTTGTTGATTGCCAATATATACCCAAAGCCACTCCCCAATTCTCATGTCCTCCACCCTACCAGTTTTCAGTTACCACACAGTTAATCCCAATCAGGGGATTAAATCATGGATTGTGTTAAGACTCTTAAACTCAATCTTGTCTTCTGAACCTTCTTGCACTGTATCACACATGAGCTTGTGGGAGACACTTCATATCCAAACCATGACAGACACTCATAGACTGAATGTAAACTACTGGAAAATTTTTCCATTCTTAAATTCCTAAAAGAAGCAGGAGTAGCTATTCTCATCTGACAAAGCAGATTTGGAGCAAAATTCATAAAAGACAAGGAATGCTTTTCATACTAGTAAAATTTCAATTCAACAAGAAAATATAACAACAGAAAGTATGTATACCCCAAATGATAGTGAACCTAATTACATAAAACAATGCTTCTTTAAATCAGCAGAGTATAGTAAAGCAGCCACATCAATATTTATAGCAACTCAATTCACAATAGCTTAACTATGGCACCAACCTAGATAGACGACGAATGTATAAAGAAATTGTGGTATACATACACAATAGAATATTACTCCTCATTAAAAGAGAATAAAATTATGGCATTTGCAGGTAAATGGATGGAGTTGGAGAATACCATGCTAAGCAAAGTAAGCCAATCCTAAAAAACCAAAGGCTGAATGTTCTCTCTAATAGGTGAATGCTGATCCTTAATGGGAGGTGGGGAGGTGTATGGGAAAAATGGAGGAATTTTGGGCAAATGGGAGGGAGGGAAGGTGAGGGGGCATGGGATAATGAGATGGTCATCGTCACCCTAGGTACATGTATGACTGCACTTATGTTGCGATGCTACATCACGTACAACCAGAGAAATGAAAAGTCATACTGCGATTGTGTACAATGAATTAAAATACATATGCAACAAAATGAAATTGAATCCCTTTCTCTCGCCATCCACAAAAGTTAACTCAAAATGGATCAAGGAGCTAGATATCAAATCAGAGACACTGCGTCTGATAGAAGAAAAAGTTGGCTCCGATCTACATATAGTGGGGTCGGGCTCCAAATTCCTTAATAGGACGCCCATAGCACAAGAGTTAATAACAAGAATAAACAAATGGGACTTACTCAAACTAAAAAGTTTTTTCTCAGCAAGAGAAACAATAAAAGAGGTAAATAGAGAGCCTACATCCTGGGAACAAATTTTTACCCCCCACACCTCAGATAGAGCCCTAATATCCAGAATGTACAAAGAACTCAAAAAATTAAACAATAAGATAACAAATAACCCAATCAACAAATGGGCCAAAGACCTGAACAGACACTTCTCAGAGGAGGACATACAATTAATCAACAAGTACATGAAAAAATGCTCACCATCTGTAGCAATCAGAGAAATGCAAATCAAAACCACCCTAAGATACCATCTCACTCCAGTAAGATTGGCAGCCATTATGAAGTCAAACAACAATAAGTGTTGGCGGGGATGTGGGGAAAAGGGTACACTTGTACACTGCTGGTGGGATTGCAAAATGGTGAGGCCAATTTGGAAAGCAGTATGGAGATTCCTGGGAAAGCTGGGAATGGATCCACCATTTGACCCAGCTATCGCCCTTCTCGGGACTATTCCCTGAGGACTTTAAAAGAGCGCACTATAGGGATACGACCACATCAATGATTATAGCAGCACAATTCACAATAGCTAGACTGTGGAACCAACCTAGATGCCCTTCAATAGATGAATGGATAAAAAAAAATGTGGCATCTATACACAATGGAGTATTATGCAGCACTAAGAAATGACAAAATCTAGAATTTGCAGGGAAATGGATGGCATTAGAGCAGATTATGCTAAGTGAAGCTAGCCAAGCCCTAAAAAACAAATGCCAAATGTCTTCTTTGATATAAAGAGAGCAACTAAGAACAGAACAGGAAGGAAGAGCATGAGGAAAAGACTAACAGTAAACAAAGACGAATGGGGGGAGAGAAAGGGAGAGAGAAGGGAAAGCATATGGAAATGGTAGGAGACCTTCAATGATACACAAAATTATAAGAGGTTATGAGGGGCAAGGGGGAGGGGAATAAAAAGGGGAGAGAATTGAACAACAGCAGAGGAGGTAGAGAGGGAAGATGGGAGGGGAGGGGAGGGGAGGGGGGATAGTAGGGGATAGGAAAGGTAGCAGAATACAACAGTCACTAATATGCCATTATGTAAAAATCTGAGTATGTAACAGATGTGATTCTGCAATCTGTATTTGGGGTAAAAATGGGAGTTCAAAACCCAATTGAGTCTAATGTATGAAAGATGATATATCATGAGCTCTGTAATGTTTTGAACAATCAATAAAAAAATTTTAAAAAAAGAATGAAAAAAAATACATTCTGTTGTCATATATACCTAAATAAATAAATAATGCTTCTTGACATTAAACATCAGATAGACCCCAATAACACTAGGGAATTTCAAAACATCCTTGTCACCAATAGATAGGACATACAAGGGTAAAAATAGACATTTTGACATAAATAATAGTATAATTGAAATATACCTAATAACTACAGAATATTTCACCACAAAATAGCTGAATTCACTATCTTCCCAGAAGTGCATAGAATCTTTCAATGAATCTTTGTAATTCATTGCAAATATGTAAAAACCTCATATAATTCTATGCATTCTATGAGATCACAATGAAATGAAACAATAGCAAGAAAAATAAGAGAAATCACATAAATAGAACAAATACTCTTTTAAAAGAGGAGTAGATTATAAAAGAAAAGAAAGAATAAAGAAAGAAATATTTGGAAACAAATCAGAAATACAACATATATCTCTGGGACATCATGAAGTTGGTTTTGAAAAAATTCATAGTACTGAGTGCCTTCACTAAGAAAATAGAAAGTTTCCAAATAAATAATCTAATATTCCAACTTTCAAGGTCTTAGAAAAGGAAGAATAAGCTAATTCCCAAATAAGTAGCATGTAGGAAATAATCAAGATTAGATTAAAATTAATTGAGAATAAAAAAGACATAGGACCAATGAAACAAAGTCAGCTTTTTCAAAAGATAAATAAGGTCAATAAACCATTAGCCAAACTGACAAAAAAAGGAGACAAATCAACAAAATTGTAGATGAAAAATGAGATACCATTAGCAATATTTCTGAAATCCAGAGGATCATTAGGAACTATTTTTAAAGTTTGTACTGTAATAAACTGGAAGATCTAGAAACCTTGACAAATTTCTAGACATATATGAGCTGCCAAAATTACACCAGGAAGACATCAGAACCCAAAACAGATCAATATAAAGTAATGAAATTGAAACCGCAATGAATAGCCTTCCAACAAAGGCATATCCAGGACCAGATAGAATCCTGGCTGAGTTCTAACAGACCTTTAGTGAAGAACTAACACCAATCTTTGTCAGCCTCTTCTATAAAACTTAAAGGGAAAGGGAATACTCCCAAATATCTATGGAGCCAGTATAATCCTGACATATTCAGGAAAGAAAATTACAGAACAATATCCCTGATGAAAATACATGTAAAAATTCTTAATGAAATATTAGCAAACAACATTCAAAAACACATCAAGAAGTTAACATACCATGGAAAAGTTGCTTTTATCCCAGGAATGTAAGGTTGGTTCAACATAGGCAAATCAATAAATGTAATTCATCACATAAATAGAATGAAGGATAAGAATCATATGAATATCTCAACGGATTCAGAAAAGGCTTTGATAAAATTTAGCACCTATTCATATGAAAAATGTTAGAGAAACTAGGCATAGAGAAAACTTACTACAACATTATAAAGATCATAAATCTCAAAACCAAAGCCAACATTATACTGTAGAAAAAAATGGAAAGCATTTTCTCTAAAATCAGTATCAAAGAAAATATGTCAATCCTATTCTATATACTTTTTGAAACTAAGGCAGAAAATCAGGCAAGAGAAGGACATTACAGGGCTATTAATAGGAAAAGAAGAATTCAAATTATCTTTTTGCTATTGACATCATCCTATATCTAGAAAACCCCCCAAAACTCCACAAGAGGACTTCTAGAGCTGGTAACAAGATCAACAATCATTAATCAACAGCTTTTCTGTACACGAAACATAATTCTGCTAAGAAAGAAATCATGAAAACTATCCCATTAAAATTAAAAAAAAATAAAATGCCTGGGAATTGTTTTACTTAGCTTTTCTCACTGTGACACAAAGTGACCTGAACAATGTAGAGAAGGGAAAACGTATTTGGGGCTCAGGGTTTCAGAAGTCACAGTCCATACCCAGCTGACTCCACAGCTCTGGGCCCAAGGTGAGGCAGAACATCATGGCAGAAAGACTTGGTAAAGGAAAGTAGTTCAGAACATGGCCACCCACCAGGAAGCAGTGAGAGCGCCACTCAACAGGGAGTCCCCAAGTGACCTACCTTCTCCAAGCACACCCTACTTGACTATGATTACCACCCCACTAATCCATGTTGATGAGCATGGAAATGGTCCAAATATGTTGAAAAATAATTTGGCAGTATCTTATTAAGGGCATATAAAGGGACATGTGAAGACTTTTACAGGATTTCTTAACTATCTGGATTATGGTGATTCAACATGTGTTTAATATATAGGTCAAAACTTGTCAAGTTGCACATTTTTATATGTGCAGTTTACCTTATGTCAATAATGCCTCATTAAATCTTTTGAAAACAAAAAGCTGTATTGTAAGAAGAAACATTTTAGTGATTGGGATCCAGACACAGGAGAAAGCTAGAGGCTTGAGGTCTTTAATCTTATAGCAAAGAGAAGTAGTACTTGGGTTTTAAGAAAGGGGTAAGCAATATCAGAACTGAATTTTTTTTAAAAAAGTATGATTTGGTTGCAGAGAAGAACACAGTTTTAGGAAGTGTGTAGCAGGGAAAGGATATCTAAGGTTACTACAGAATTCAGGGAGAGATAATGGTAAGCTGATCTGATCATCCTTCAGGCCCAAGGGAGCAACAGAGCCAACAAAAGGAGTGGGTGCCATTCACAAAGAAAAGTGCAGTGGGGATGATCCAGGGGTGTACTTGAGAGTGTATAACACTTCTCATTATATTTTACTGCAAAGCACCTTTCTGAAATGAACAATACTGGAACACATCAGTGTTCTATGGTTCAGAGCTAAGTAATGTGTGCATCTATTACTATAGTATACATCATTATGCAAAGGTTCTACCTTCATATGACCTACTTGGTTTTTCAACATATGCCCAAATATCCCTATAATTAGGGCACGTCACTTGAAAAGCTGTTGAGGCTATTACAGTTGGCTGTGGTTCATCAAGGTCTTCCATAGCATTTATTTCTTTTTTGACCTATAAAACAATAATCCAATATCAAAATTTACACCAAATACATATAACATATACTCAATACATACGGGTGACAATTATCTACCACATGTAGTTTTTCAAAGAACTGATTTCTGACAAAAGAAAACCTTTATCAAAGTTTATTTTGTCTCACTCATTTTCAAAGTCTGTACATAACAAAAATGTTCTATTCTTTCACTTTACTTTTTACAATATATTTTAAATTTATATTTTCATATTGTACCACTTAATAATGCACTTTTTCAATAAAATATTATCTCGTGTTATTTGTAACAATACCTTGCTCTTTTCATTAGATGTTTTCTCTGTGTGCCTAAATGAGAAAAAGAAAGAATGAAACACATAATATTCTTTCAAACACCAAATATGTAAAATGCAATAAGACTATTATTTTTTAATACACAAAATCTCTATATTTTTAATTTACTTCATGTACCCATAAATTTTATGATCAGTTTCCACAATGGGTATTCAAGTGTAAACAAAAAGAACAGCATTAATAAATCAAGAACACTACTACTAATAGTCTCAAAACAAATAATTAAATTTAGATTACACCTTCTGACAGTAAAAGCAAAATGAATAATAGCACTTGCCTTATTTGATAGAAATGTGATAGTGTTTTGTTATTGTCATTTTCAAAAAAATAAAACTCATATAACTTACTAAACCCCATTTGTAAAAGATGACTTAAATCCTTGTAGGAGGGGAACCCTGTTGCAATAATTATAGGTTCTTATTTCAGGACATACAGTGAAATGACTGTACATAATTCTAAGCGATGTACATAAGCCAAACTTGGTATAATTCTCATTCTCCCAACAATTATCTGAGGTAGATAACATTAGGTATTTTATAAAAAAAGAAACTAGTCAAAGAAAGGCCAAATAACTTCCCAAAATCCATGCATCTGGTTAGTGGCAAATTATGAAAGCAATATTCCTCATCAAGTGTTTGAAAGAAATAATAAAAGACAATCTATATTATCACTCTGTATCTGGATATAATTGTAAATAATAATTTCTGCATTTTGCCATTATTTAAAAAATAAAATGACTATATACCTTGGCAATTTTGGAAATCTAGTTTCAATAAATTAAAGGTTTATTTTTTCTTCATCAAATTCATCATCATGCATCATTCATCTATTCAATGATTTACTCAAGCATGCAACCAAGAGAGCACATAATGCATATTCAATTGTGTTGTTGGAACAGGGAAACAAGGTTCTGATACTTTAAAACTTCATAATCCAAAAGGAATAATCTGAACTCTTTGGTCAATATTTTACTTTTGTATTGTACACAAACACAGCACACAGATTCTAAGTACTTACTATTTTAATACCCATGATATTTTAGAGTACTATAAAAGAATCATAGCAATGCCTGATGATACTGTCAAGGCAGAAGGCATGATTACACTCTCTTGAGTATGATCTATATTTCCTATATATCTATATTTGGATGTTTTCTACTACATAAGTTTTTAAAACTCTATCTATGATAGTTGAAATTTTGGGTCATCATTTGCATGTTCAATTACATTAGGATATCCAATATTGAACCAAAACTCAATGAATAACCACCCTTATTATAGAAAATGTACAAGTAAATAGAAATTCTAAGGACCATTAGAATTTACAATTTTATAATTGAATTGTATAGATAATTCATAGATATTTGTAAGACAATTTACTATAAATCTTCAATGGAACCCTATGAAGCTTTCTAATATTGGATATGCAAACTCAGTTAACTGAATAAGCCTGTCCTCTAATGAATCATTTCTAAGGGCATATGAAATACATTGAAATCTTGTAATTTTTTTTAACTCTCTAATTCGACTTCTTCTTTAGTCATTGTTCACTTTTCCATTTTTTCTAGAAAAATTCTCTAAGGAGTTTTCTACAATTATCATTTGAAGTCCGGGTTTCATGGTGACAATGTATTGAAACTATTCCATGTTAAAGTCACTTGTTTTCATCTTTGTCAAACTGTTAGCAGCACTGACATTCAGAGCATTCCCTTTCTTTGTCCTAAACTACATTATTCTCTCTTCTTTACACAAGAAGTATTGACTGACTGAGAGCATGATGAGAAGTGGAGCCCAGTAAGCTTCTGAGCCCTCTGGGCTCCTCAGGCACCAAGCCAGAGGATGCTGGGGGCCCCATTGGGACAAGCCTCGGTCTCTACCTGGCAGACACCTGGAGCTCCCACAGCGACTTCCCACTGGCTCACCCAGGATGTGAGGGACCAAGCACCTGCCTCTCCCCACGCCTGGATGACCTGATGGTGGCGGCACCCGTCCTGGCTCAATCCTATCTGTCCTAGTCAAAGATACTAGAAGATGGCAGTGGGCTTGGTGTGGTGAGAAGAATGACATATCTGGTACATATTAGGAAGAGTTTTTACATGGATTCCAAGTGAAATGGGGGCCACTAAAATGCTGTGAGCAGAGAAATCACAATCTAACTTGGTCTAACTGGTCCACTGTGATAAGAATCAATGGAAAGAGGATTTACAAAGAGAGAAGGAGACCCATTAGCTGAGTATTTAGAGAAACAAATAAACAGACTAGGCTGGAGGGTCACAAAAGGTGGGAGAAAACCCAGGGGGATGAGGAACATCCTGAAAGTCAGGTGAAAAAAGTGTGCTAGAGGAGGTTTCCATGGGGTCCAATATTGCTAATAGGGTAAGTAAGATTGTATGGAAGAAATTGTTTCTAGATATATGCAAGTGAAAATTGGAGGGAAAATTGGGAAAAACAATTTTGGAGGAAAGGCTGGGTGAAAATATTGGAGTTCAAACACGAATGGAGGTCTGGGGATGTAGCACAATGGTAGCAGCGGGCTCACCTAGTATGCTTAAAGTCCTGGGCTCTATTCCTGGAATTACAGAGAACAAATAATATAGAAAAAAATAAACAAAGGGAAAAGGAATGTAGCTCAGTGAGTACAGATACTTCTTTCTATAACCTCCTAGCTAAGTGGCATAGATGGCTATGAACTATTTAATTTAACTGCATTTTTCAATCCTCACATAATGATTTCATAGTATGTTTGTGACGCATTAATTTTTTTTCATTTACGTATGTGCCATCAAAACACACTAAGTTATTAAATCATTAGTTCATAAAACTATAAACTAAACTAAAATAACCCTTAATATATTTTAGAAATATATTACATAAGCTGATTACCATTTGCTCATACAGATAGATAATCACCATAGAAAAAGACAAAATATTTCAAGGGCACTAATTCTTGCTTAAAGCAAATCTTCTATTTCTAGGATATTTTGTAGTATGCAAATACAAAGTTATTATGTATATTAATATACATATTTAATATAAAGTAATAAAATATAAGTAATAAAAAGATAGCAAAATTTAATGTATAAACTCAAACATTTTAAGTTGTATGTTAAGTCTCTGTTGAAAAATGTGGTGGGATGCATGCTCCAATATATTATCTTTAAAAAAGATGATGACATAGATGCAATTGACCTTTACAAGGAAGATTCACTTCATTAGCTAATCTTGAATTTAGCACAAAAGTCAACAAATTAGTGCCTGTGGGCCCAATCCATCATTTTGCATATTTTTCTAAAGAAAGTTCTATTGTTTTGTGGTGCTGGGAATAAAACCCAGAGTCAAGGGCATGCTGAGCAAATACTTCCCATAGACGTATTTACATTCTCTTATTAAAAAAAGTTTTAGTGAAATGCACTCCATACCCATCCAGATGTGACTATAATGTGTTTCAGACTATAGTCACAAAGATGCTCTTGTCCACAAAGACTAAAATATTTACTGTCTCTTTGCAGAAAAAGTTTGCCAACTCCTACTTCAGTATATTGAAGATTTGATAGAAGTTTTAATAGATTTTACCCAATATAATAAAGTATTGATGAAACATTGACCCCCATGTGCAATGCATTCACAATATTCAGATTAATCTGATGATTCATTATTTGAGCACTTGGGAATTGGAAACAGGTACCCCAAATCTACTGGTGAGTAGCACTACTGTAACAAGGCAGAGTGCCAGTGCAGCAGGCAGCTTCTTTTTGTAACTCAAAGTGAGTACAAAAACAAAATCAGGATTAAGAAGTGTCATTAAAATAACTGCCTTAAATATACTTTACTTGTGAAATAAACAGTACACTAGAGAGCTAGTCTCATTTTAAGTGCTTGTGTGGTTGATTATTTTATAGATATGAAAATTTAACTTTTTCATTATTGAAGACAATTTAAACTAACCCCTATTTGATATGACAATGCCACACTGAATGCTCTTAATACACATTTAATATATACTGTTTCCATAAATGTTCTCAGCATATGCACTGCATGTCTTCAATGGACACGTTGTTGCATATATCAGATACATTCACCTTTGTACATTTTGTATGATGTAGAATTCATATCTTCAACAAATGTGTTCATGTACATTTGTAAATCATGTTTTCTTGTTCCAGAAAGATAAGTAACAGAAGTGAAGCTGGTAGATTTATGGAATAATATTTGAAATTTTGGTGCATGTAAATAAATCACCCTTGCAAAAGTACTGACAAATTTCATTTATCAACAGGACAGAAGAATGTATTTACCCTCATAATTGCCAAACTTGATTATCATTTTAAAATAAATGTGTCAATATATATATGAAAAATGGCATCTAATGGCTTAATTACTACTGGGAGTACTGCCTTTGCCTTACCCATCATGTTCTTCATTTTTCTTAAGAAAATACCTTTGGAGATCAGCATTTCTGTTCTTTCTTTGTTCAATGAATTCATCACCATTGTTATCAGTGTCCTCCTCACTATGATGCAGGATTTGTGACACTTCCATCTGATTAATTTTATACTTCTTCCTTGTTATTTCCACCTTTAATGAAAGACCAAGGATAATAGTTACTTTTTAGTAAGAAGAATTAAGATTTTGTTCTCATCACTGATTTCATTAATCGATTTAGTTTGGTCATCATGACATTAGTTCTTAATAATCTTTTTGGTTTTTAATTTTATACAATATCATTGAATTTTTGTCATTTCTGTTTGAGTTGAACAAACAACTTTTTTCAAAACTGCAAAAAGAACAATTCTTCATTCTGTGCTTTTATTTTTGTCCACTCTTTGCTACCTAATATTTGCATACCCTATATGACTGGAAGAAATTAATAAAAGTTGACACAAGATGTGCTCTGTTCAATATTTACTCCTTGGATTTTATATTAAACAGCCAGGATTAGGGATGTGGCATTCTGGGCCTCAGTAACAGTAGGAAGATTTCCCCTTGTTGCATTGAGCACTTTCTCTCTCATTGTCATTGGATGTTCTTTTCTCATTTGGATCCTGGGATATCAAGGGTGAAGGAGCTTACTCAAATACAGATTTCACTTTCCATAACTATAGCAGGATATATTAGCAATTAGCCCCATTATCTACGTGGGAGTAAAACTAATGTATACATGGGAAATTGGAAAGTCTCTTCCACTTTGATTTTTCCCCCACACTTTTTATTGGTGTACTATAGTTGTATATAATGATGGGATTTGTTACACAATCATACATATGTCAAATATAACAATATAATTTGATTAGTATTGCTCCCCAGCACTTCTCCTCTCCCTCCTCACCTAACTTTTTCCTCTAAGGACCTTTCTTTAATTTCCATGAGATTTTCCCCTCACTTTTCTTTTCCTTTTTTTCCTCTAGCTTTCATACATGAGAGCAAAAATATACCCCTTGATTTTCTGAGAGTAACTTATTTCACTTAACATAATGGTCACTAGCTTGTTAATTTTCCTGCAAATGACATGATTTTATTTGTCTTTATGGCTGAATCAAATGCCATTGTGTATGTGCACCACATTCTCTTCACCCATTCATCTGCTGATGGAAACCTAGGCTGGATCCATAGTTTGATTATTATGAATTGTGTTGCTATAAACATGGCATGTATGTATCACTGTAGTATGGTGATTTTAATTCTTTAGAAGAATACTGAGAAGTAGTATAGCAGTGTCACATGGTGGCTCCAGGCCTAGTCTTTTGAAGAACCTCCATATTAATTTTTGTAGTATGTGTGTGTGGCAGATAGCTATGCTGTTTCCAAAGTGTGAACCATTGCGACTTGTGCTCATCAGTACAGTATGATATTTTGGTTCCTTTAGGACATAAACCTAGGAATGGTATAGCTTTGTTATGTGGTGATTATATTCCTATTCTTTGGAGAAGCTTCCATACTGATTTTATAAAGGTTGTAGTAATTTACAATCTCCCCCCAAAAATAAAGTGCTCCTTTTCTCCACATCCTCTCCAGCATTTATTATTATTTATATTATTGACAGCTGCCATTCTGACTGGTATGAAATAAAATCTCAGTGTAGTTTTGATTTGCATTTCCCTTATTACTATGTTGGACATTTGTTCATATATTTGTCAGCCATTTTATTTCTTCTTTTGAGAAGTGTCTGTTTAATTCATTGGCCTTTTACTAATTGGGCTCTTCTAATTTTGTGGAGTAAATTCTTTTTGAGTTTTTTTTCTATATTCTAGGTATTAATCCTCTGTCAGAAGAGTAGCTAGCAAAGATTTTCTCCCATTCTGTAGGTTTTCTTTCACATTCCTCATTGTTTTCTTTGCTGTGCAGAATCTTTTTAATTTGAGGCCATCCCCTTGATTAATTCTGGGCATTATTTTATGAGCTTTAGGGGTCCTAGTGAGAAAGCAGTTGCCTGTGCCTAAATCTTGGAGTGTTGACCTGATGTTTTCTTTCAGAAGTTACATAGGTTTTGTTCTAATTCCTAGGTCTTTGATCCACTATTGAGTTGATCTGGGGGAGAGGCTGTGAGACAAGTTTCTAGTCACATCCTTCTATGCTTGGAAAAACAATTTTCCCAGCACCTTTTGTTTAAAAGGCTGTCTTTTCTCAGAGGTTGTAGTAATTTACAACCTCTGAGATGCAGGATCAGATGCCTGCATGGGTGTGGGTTTATCTGTGTCTTCTCCTCTGTACCATTCATCTATGTGTCTTTTTTATGCCAACATGATTATTTTTTGTTAACTATAGCTCTGTAGTATAATTTGAAGTCAGGTATTGTGATGCCTCCAGCATTGCTTTTTTAACTTGGAATTGATTTGGCCATTTTGAGTCCTTTTTTCTTCCAAATGAATTTTAGAACTGTTTTTGCTAATTCTGTGAAAAACATGATTGGTGTTTTGATTGGTATCACATTGAATTGTATTGAATTTTTGACAGTATGGCTACCTTAAGAATCAATTTCTTTTCTTAATATTGTAGAGTTTTCATTCACCTTAGGATACTAAAAGACTATTCTGAAAGACAATTTCATTTGGATTCATCTAATTTGTTGAAGCAAGGAAAATAGCATGAAAAATGGGTTTGAAGTTTACATGATTGCATACCTTTGGCTGCTTATTTTCAGGGTCATCAAGTATGCTTTTCTTTTCTTCTGTTTTCACTATTAAAGATGGTTCTGCCAACAAATGTATTAGTCTATTTACACTACTTTGAATAGTTAGAAGAACAATCATAGAGTAAAATGAAAATGCCTAGTACTAATAATAACAATAACATTTATTTTATCAATTATAAATTGAATTTAAACATTACCTGCATAATTATTATTTATAATGTGGTACTTTGTACTAAAATCAATGACTTGTGCATACTTTTTTTTGACAGGCAAATTCATTTTAGTATTATTATATAATCATATGGGCTATATCTTATTCTAATCAGGATGCCATTTTTGTGGATGTACACAATGGTGAGATTCACCATGGTGTTTTCACATGTATGCACAGGAAAACTATGTCACATTTATTCCACTGCATTCTTAGCACACTCTCAACTGCTGAGAGTACTTTTGATTTTCTTTTGAGATGGGGTCTCATTAAGGTGCCCAGAATAGCCTGACACCAATTGTCCACCAGGCCTCAGCCACCTGAACACCTAGGCTATACAGATGTGTTCTGCTGACTTCTTTAGAAAATACTTCTACTGACCCAAACAAACCACTTGGGGAGAACTGGATGTTGTTAGCTTCAGTGCAAACAAATACCCCAAAAATTCATCTACAAATTCACCCACTGAACATAAAATGACAAATCCTCAGAAAAAAGAAAACAACTTTTCAATACCATAAAAACATAAAAATCCACACACTACATTATTCTCTACTTCCTAATAGTAAGTTTCAATCAGGCCCTGTGCATCTTTAATGGTTTCCAAAGTGCCTGGTACTTTACTCCTTTACAATGAACACTCTGCCCCTTTTGTTTGTCCACACTTCTGACAAATTTCTTTTCTACTCTAAAGATGTGGTGTTCTCTGAATTGTTCCTTGATTTGGGCTGTTGTTCTCTTAATAAAAATAGATAAATAAAAGTTTCTTTCCTTAGGCCACACTTCAGCGTGTTTCTACACCTTTATGGCTTAAATTGTAAATTATTTTTCTACATGTAAATTTCTTTTACTTGTGAACAGGAGAAAATATTTGTAGTCATCTTTGTGTACCCAGCCTTTATTTCTTTGACCCCATAATTATATTTTGAGTCCCTGGTAAGTGCTAATGTAGATAAATGGTGTGGGGGATGATTTTGCTTGAATTAGTCCTAAGCTGAGAGTTAAAGCATACTAGCCAGAGAGAAATAAAGGAAGAGAACATGAAAGCCGTTACAAGAGAGGGTGGCACCTGTTAAGTAGGGTCTGTGTTTGTCAAAAATATTGGGATAGTGAGGAGGAATGGCAGAGGACAGGGAAAAATGAAGAAAAGGATAAAAATAGTTGAACAGAACTCATTCTATCAATGTTTTCTAGGTGAGTTTAAGGTGATTGACATGAGTATTCTCAAGAGTGGTGGTTCATAGGTATACATGCATCAAAATAAAATCACTCTAATGTTGTGGGCAGGATGGAAATGAGGGGTATAAGCATAAATGGAGGGAGATAAATAAGTATAAGACAATAGAGCAAAATAAAGATGACAGGGGCCTAAATGGAGGGAACATCCTCAGGATCACATAGGATCCTACATTTTCAGCCCCCAGGAAGATTATGTTTCACTAAATTATTAAAAGTACAAATCGAAGTCTGTGGAAAATGAGACTCTACTCATGACTATTAATAGAGCTGGGAATGAAATGCCCTTTGACCTGGCCCAGGGTTCCCGTATTATGGTGATATTGTGTTGTGTGCATACCCCACAAGCCCAGGGAGCAGGCTACATTTGTGTTGTGATCCCCTGGCTCTGAATGGCTTCTCAGGATGAACCCCATCAGTGGCCAGGACTAGAAGCCCTTTCGTGATGGTGACTCATGGAGTCAGCTCATCCCCAAAGAGGGAGGGACACATGCTCTACTCCAGCAGTCTTGGGGTCCTGGTGGATGAGGGTTTGTGAACACAGGAAGCCAGCCCAGTGCTCCCCAGTTGTGTATATATATCACATTTCCTTAACATTCATCTCTTGAAGGTTACCTTGGTTTATTCCCCATAGATTGGCTATTACAAACTGTGCTTGGCTATTACAAACTTGGCTATTATACTGTGAGCCTATTTCCCTATGGTGTGCTGAATTTAGATCTTTTGGATATATTCCAAAGAGTGGGAAGCTGGATCATATGACATTCATAGTGTTTTTTGAGAAACCTTCATAGTTTCATGAGAGGCTGTGCTAATTTGCAATTCCAACAACAGTGTTTGAGTGTACCCCCCATATTCTTCCCCAAACTTATTATTACTTGTATGCTTGATGATGTCAATTTTAACAGAAGTGAGATGAAATCTCAGTGTAATTTTGACTTGCATCTCCCTTATTGCTAGAGATGTTGAGCATGTGTTCATATATTTGTTGGCCACTTAAATGTCTTCATTTGAGAAGTATATGTTTAGATCTTTTGCCCATTAGCTGATTGGGTTATTCCTAAAGAAAATGTAGTAACTAAACATAACAGAGTATTAGTAAGCCATAAAGAACAACAAAATTATGGCATTTTCTGGTAAGTGGATGGAACTGGAAACTATCATGCTAGGTGAAATAAACTAGGTTTGAAAAGTCAAAGGTCAAAAGTTTTCTCTGACATGTGAAAGCTAGTCCAAAATAATAGGGAAAAAAAGGGAAAGTGAGAAAGAAAGGAAAAAGCTGTGGGTGGGGGGGAGGAGGATTCCATTAAAGAAGAAGAAAGACCCATGGATTAGATGAAGGGGGCTAGGGGTAAGGGAGAAGAGATAGGATAAGGGAAGAAAAGCAGAATGAATTTGACATAAGTTTCTCATGTCCATATATGAATATACCACAGGGAATCTCTCCATTATGTATATTCACAAGACTCTAATACAAACAAACAAACAAACAAACATAATCAGGTGTGTTAGTGCATGCCTGTCATCCCAATGGCTCAGGAATAGGAAGTGGAAGGATGGCACTTTTGAAACCAGCCTGAGTAACTTAGTGAGAGTATAAGAAACCTAGTGAGATCCTGTCTCAAAATAAAAAATAAAAAATGCTGGGAATGTGGCAATCCCTAGTACCACAAATAAATAAATAAACAAGATAAACACAAATACACTAAATAATAGAATAGAGGGGATAAAGAAGACCTAGTAACAGGGGAAGAAAGTCAAGAAGGAAAAGTCAAATACTGGGATCCAAACTAGAGCAACAAATATTCCATAATTTCATAATTGTGTCCAAATGAATCCTAATTTATGAAAAAATAAAAACAGCCAATTAAAAAAAGGATAGAAGACTGGTGGTGAATCTTAGTGGCAAAGAGCTGTTTAGTTTGAAAAATAAATGGGATTCAATCCCCACCATAGAAACAAAACAAAACAAAACAAAGGAATAGTGACAAAAATGAGAGGAAAAACATCAGTGGTACACATAAGTAACTTTGAATTTATCACTTGTGGTCACTATTCAATGACGTGAATGATTGTTCTCTATACAATACAATACAATACAATTCTAAAGGTCTGAGAAAATTCATTAGATATATACAATATATTGTTTGATTTTCTAAGTGCAGTCCTGATCCCATGAGTGTTGTGGGCATCACATAAAGTGTGACACAATATACAACATTTTCAGTGCAATTTCTCAATAGGCTGGATGTCATAATGGAAATAAAATGAATTATTTGAAGAGATGAGTTTTCCTATTTCCCAGACTGGCATTGAAATCCTGCCTCAATCTCATAAGAAACTGGAATTATACTAGGTCTCACTGCCTACCTCACTGCAGTAAAAATATTTCAATATTGGGGAAAAATAATCCACCTCTGTGAAGCCCTAAAATGTGTAGTGACTCCAATAGCAGAGCTTAAAACATAGAAATATTTGAGATAAATGTTACAACTTAAAAATCTTTCTTATTAATATATACTTTTAATCATGGGTGCCAAGATTGACACTGGCCATGATTGTGCAAAATCATCATTTCAAATGAAGGGAAAAAAGAATTAGGAATAGGAAGAGCATACTAATTCACAAGTTTTAATATAATATAATTCATTTTAGAGAATTTGTACTGTGAAATTTACCAGGTTTGAGTGTCCTTATGGCCTTGATCCCTCCTGCTTCATTTGGAAAAGAATCTTTCATGGTAGTGGTAGGCTGGATGCATTTGGAAAAGAAAATAAATATCACATTCTTCATACCATGTGCAATCACTAATCCAAGATACAAATAAAAATCAAATTACTTTTACCTTAGGAAATTTCTCTTGAGACACTGAAAAGCAAAAGGGACATATATCATTAACCATTAAAATAGGACAAAAACCACTCATCCATTCCTGCTGAATTAGTATGGAGCTGAATCACTGTGCTTAGCTTTGATAATGATTATTATACTTTTGGGTGTGTCTCCTTTTTGTGGTTGGTAGAGCCACGTGACCAAAATGTACTGAAGAACACCCAGGAATATGTAGTTATGTTTCCAAAAATGAGATTATGTTTCCAATGGCCAAAATAAATTAGGAATGTGTATTTACAATCCTAAACATGCAGACTGATGGAGAAAAATGTGACCTCTAATCAGAGGACAAAAGCAGGACCTTGACAGGCTAAATGTGAAAGTTGATTTCAGAATGTAACAGTGTGTATCTTTAATATAATTAAAAAATATTTAATCCATCACATTATATTTGTGTGTAATATCCCTCCATTTCTTCTACAAGTTTAATAATACAAAGCTGTCATAAGGGCCCAGATAATTGTACAATTTGTTGCTCATTAAAAGAAGTTCTCTGCACTGGTCAGCTCAGACATACTTTTAGAATGACAGCTAATGAAAATATTCTTGTTTTTCCATACCTATGGGAGAAATAGGTACACTGATAATTCTTATTTCCTCTGGTTTAGCCATATTATCATTTCTTGATCCACTCATGAGAGAAGACATAGGAAGCTAAGGAGAGCAACTAAGAACAGAATAGGGAGGAAGAGCATGAGAAGAAGATCACCATTAAACAGGGACGAGAGGTGGGAGGGAAAGAGAGAGAGAGAAGGGAAATTGCATGGTAAAGGAAGGAGACCCTCATTGTTATACAAAATTACATATAAGAGGAAGTGAGGGGGTAGATGGGGTAGAGAGAGAAGATGGGAGGAGAGGGGAGGGGAGGGGAGGGGGGATAGTAGAGGATAGGAAGGGCAGCAGAATACAACAGACACTAGTATGGCAGTATGTAAAAAAGTGGATGTGAAACCGATGTGAATCTGCAATATGTATACGGGGTAAAAATGGGAGTTCATAATCTGCTTGAATCAAATGTATAAAATATGATATGTCCAGAGCTTTGTAATGTTTTGAACAACTAATAATAAAAAAAGTAAAAAAATTACTAAAATGTGGTAATCACAAAGAAGACAGCATGTGTCAGAGTTATCACATATCAAGAACAATTATAATTCAAAATAATTAGATTTAAAATAAAAATTATTGTGTTCAAGGAATTAACTCTACAAAGTCTTCTGCTTAAAAAACTAAACTCTTTTGATATATCATGTTAGTCTTTAAAGGATCTTATCAGAAAATTAGCTATCTAAGAATGAGACTGTCACTCACAAAAGAGTATAACCATAGCAGGCCCAAGACCATGAGGTCAATTCATAGTACCATCACTCCCCTAAATGAAAAAATTTTAGAAACTTTAATAAGATAACCAAAGTTTCTAAAATGATATATATCTCAGGTGAAAAATACATGATGCAACACCCATTCCCAATGCCTGGTTGTTGTTAAGGAGAGGAGAAATGAGTAGCTGTAGATTACACAATATTAGCAGCCCTACATCTTCCAATAAACTCAGGACCAATAAAATCTCATTTTTTTACTGATTCAAATATACTGAAGCCAAATGAAATTCATCCTCTCAGTTTCTTAATTTCTGCTTCCTTCTTACCTGTCAAGAGACATACTCAAATTATAGACAAGATTGATGTTTCCCTATGATCTAGTTATAGTCTGAACTATGATCCAATGGTCTTCACTGACATTTCTCTCAATACTTTTTCTATAGAGAGGTTTGTTCCCTCTACCCAGTATGTGGTCTAGGGAGCAGGAACATTGGAATCACCTTTGATTTTATTAGAAAGGTAGAATCAAAGAACTGCTGAATTTGAATGTGCATTCTGGACATTATAATGACTGATGACTCATTAAATGTTGAGATTCTTGGACTATACTGATTCATTTCTAAGTTCTCTACCTCAACTTCCTATTTGGAGTTACCCCAGACTCCTCCTGTTCACATCCCTGTTGTAAGCTGTATACAAATCACACTTTTCAGTAGACATTTGAACAAATGACGACTTTGCATTCACCCAAAAAGCAATCTGTTTTTTCTCTTTCGCATTTTGTTTCTCTCTGCTATTTTCTGTCCTAGGAAGTAGTAACATTTTAGATGATGATGTTAAATCATATACATACATAGCGGACTTATATGGGTTTATATGTAGTTATGGTAAACAAAACATTGCTCTGTGTGATCAGAATCAATTCAATGGGTTTGCAACAGTAAGAGACAGTGAAAGTATTGAAAATCCTCCTACCTGCCAGACAAATTGTTTCTATAAAACTTAACTTCTGTTTTTTTCCTCAATACAATTTCAATAGTACATTTATTCAACTACTAGAATATACTGGTGGTCAGGTTGAAAATAAACATCTCATATCATGAATTATTTTCATGTATAATTCTTACCTTCTATATGTTCTTTTACTTTGTGTTTTTCTCTTTGATTTGCATCATCATCATTTTCAGATGAATGAATATGAAACATCTTCAGAAGCCTCCCAAAACAACCCTGGTAAAGTGAATATCAATAATGAGTGGCATAAAGATTTCTAATCACAATCTAATAAGACATCGAAATTTATAGTTTTGAGATCAATGAGTAAAAATTAGACTAGTGCCTAATGAAAATCGAAATATTTCAAACCAGAACCTCATATACACTCTCCAGATTAAGCTGCACTTTTATCTCCGTATGGAAACTGACACTGTAAAACCAAAACGAAGCACAAAGAGACATATTTACTGACAATACAATAGATGATGTGCATATTCCCACAAGGAATAAACTTCAGTGTACCTGATCCAACACTTCATTTCCCACCAATAGAGGATATTTAATAAAAACTGATTTTAAAAAATTCTTACAAATACACATGCTGTTATTCAGCATTGAATATTGAATTCATTCCAGTGACTGACTTATTTTAGTGTATGAATAAGAAACTGGTTTTGATAAAAGAGTCTGGATTATGTCATATTAAAAAGAAATAATATAGTATTGATGTTGCTTCTTTTAGATCAGCAAGAGTTTACAAAGTCTAATTATCTTTTGTTAAAATTTTCCTGATAAAAAATTATTTGAAAAAATGGCATAGTACTAAGAAATAGGTTTCTGTCTATTCCCTTTAACCAACAGTACATAACCATCAGGTTGAGCATGAAATTATTTCCAGTTAAGGAAGAACAACAAAACATTTACCAAGGAGGGCTGAGGTTGTGGCTCAGTGATAGAGCACTTGCCTGGCACATGTGAGGTACTGGGTTAGATTCTCAGTACCATGTAAAAATAAATAAATAAATAAAATAAAGGTATTGTGTCCATCTAAAACTAAAAAAAATATTTTTAAAAAAAGTTCCCCAAGGAAGGAAAGAGGTACACAGACAGACACAAAACTGACTGATACCTGAGTGGTGTGCAGCTATGCCAAGATATAGTGTGGCTATGGGATAACCAGAGTGCAATTAGAGGGAACCAGTGAATAACAAAGGCATTCCTAAGACAAATGGACTGCAGCAGCGCCAGGCAAAACCTGGCTGAGTTGAAGAGGAAAGCTGCACTCTGGTGAGCTCAATGGGAGAATACCAGCAATCCTAACAAAAGCCAAGTCCAGTACAGTCAACCAATCATTTTCAGCAAAGGAGAGAATTGGATTCTGCCTGATGTGTCAAGGGAAGATAAGTGTACTGGGATTCTTTCCTGCAGCTTCTCAGAGTGCCTGCCTGGGAGACTTCATTCACTAGGGCTCCTATTCTCAGATTTCTTCACGAGAGATCAGAAATTTTGACTTCAAGGCTCAACTCTGACATGAATTCACTGTGTCATGAGGTATTCACAAGAGTCATGCTGGGTTATAGGAGAGAAACCTAAGGTGCACATGTGCTGGGAGCTCTGAGCAGCTGAAGAAATGCACCTATAGTCTACCCAAGGGAAAAAAAGACAGGGACTTTCATTTCAATGTGATGTTTGTAGCTATGGATAGACCATCATCTGGTAAGAATCACTGTTCACACAGGTGAGCAGATATCCCAATTATGGACATACTTAAATTTCAGAGGCACCTGGGGGGATTGCCCTCATTTCCACCACTGACATTGGTTCAGGGATGTCCTTGGGGTCTCTGATGGATCCCAGAGGGGGAAACCTAGTTAGAAATGCTCTTTAGCTGAGTCTGTCTGTGTCAGAGGTCAAGAACACTTGCATCTCCAACACAAACCGGCCATCTCTATGACATTAGAAGAGAGAATGACTGGGATGTAAGGACAGTAAGAGTTTTGGTAAGCTATTTGGCCAGTCTATGGAGTGCAGAGCAGTGGGGCCACGGCCCATTGCAAATTGGTGCTTTCAGTTTAGTGACAGGGAAAACAGCTTTCTGTGCTTTCAAGAGGGAGAAGATTCCAAGAGTGCTGAGACAGGTTCTGGTGGAAAGCTTCATTCCTGCAGTACACTACCCAAGCACAGATGTGCAAGGAAGCCAACTTTGTCCTAATCAGAGAGAGGGAGGGAGGAAATCCTACAGGGACTTGAGAATTGCATACTCCTGAGCACATTTGCTAAAAGGATTCCAGAAGTGGGGATTGCAATACAGATCAGTCCCCAGGCTCCGTGTTGTGGCAGGGTTTTTCAGGCAGTTCCAGTTTTTCCCAGACTCACATCCCTGGGTATAAAACAAGTATGACTATTCCTCTGTAAATGAAAACTTGCCCTCAGCACCCCTTGAGAGTGGGAGAGATCTGTCTTCATACTTCACCACCAGGATTGTTCTATCTGGACTTGAGCTCAGGAGAACAAGCAGAACTACATTTCCTTACAAGAATCCCCTAAAGTTATTGGATTCTAAAATTATAATTCCTAGGCAGAGACACATTTATGTGAATTGCATCAGCACATTGAAATCTAAAATAGTTTTTCTCTTCTGTTACTTGAGGCATGGAGATCATTTTGTAAAGTATTCCATTGGTAGTTGATTTTTTTTCTAAGTTGTAGTTGTTGCTGGTAATTATTCTCTACTTTGAACAGATGTTGATGGGTAAACCTAGCACTTTGGTCAATCTCAGTGGGGCTCTGACACTGAGATGATATAACCCCTGCCAAGGTCAATTTCTCCACAGAGAAATTGCTTCAGTAAAATGACCCAACATATATCTTGGAAGACAAATCAATCCAAATGCATACACAAACCTCATCATAGCAATACAGCTTATGAGAGAAAACAGGGCAATAACATACCTAAAAAATTTCAGAGTTGCCCCCAAACTACACGGTATACTTCCATTCACTAAGAGGTTGAAGTAAACCCCTTCATAATTATTACTGATTTTCTACATGGAAAGGAAATGAGCTGGGAAGTTATTATAAGTTCCCTAACAGCAAAGTCCAATCTGGAATGTAATATTCAAGATGGAAGTTGTGTTTCTATAAGGAGCCTCTGTCCTACCTTGACACTGACACTAAAGTCAAGTTTCAATGAAATCTTTGAGTCACTGGGAATTAAAAGCCTTTCACATGGTAGTGCTCAGTGACCATGGCTGTTATATTTGTTCAAAATTTCAACCGTTGTTAATAAGTTTTATATTTAATGTTATTTCATTGATAATATAAGGAGATTATCCAAAAGGAAGCACAGTAACCATCAGAAATAAAACTTTCTATTATCATGGTTTCTTATAGTATTTGTAAATTCATAACCAATTAAATGCTTAAGTTCAGACTTAAGTATCAGATTCTAAGGCTCTTCTGAAAACTAATTTCATTTAGCCAACTCTTCATTATCAAAGCAAGGAACACTATAGGAAACAAGGAATTTAAAGTCACAGGTTTACATACCTTTGCCTTTTTCTTCTCTTTACCATCAAGAGTTTTTTGACCTTTCTCTGGTGGCACATCTAAGGGTGGTTCTGAGGACAAATGTATAGATTTATGTAAACTACTAGACCACTTTTTTTAAAAGAGAGTATTCTATCAAAATTAAATAAATACCTCTAATAATAACTTAACTTACATTTTCCCAAATATGCATTTAATTAAGCTTAAATTTTAGCTGCATGTTTAGATTGTAATTTATATTGCCATTATTTAGGTTGGGAATTGAACTCAAGGCTTATGCATATCTGGCAAATATTCTGGCACTGAATTTCATCTCTAGACCTTTTATATTATTTTGACATCCTGCCTCTCTAAAGTACTCAGGCTGGCTGGAAACTGCAGTCATCCCCCAAGCAACTGTGATTACAGAAGTTCTCAGTGTCTCCAGCAAATACTGACTTCTGAAGGAAGTATTTTTACTCATCCAAAACTTCAAAAAATCTTTTGGGGAGACACTAGATGTCATCATATCAGTGCACACAAGCATCTCAAAGATTCACCACTCAAGACAAGTGGAAAGTTCTCAGAAACAAAATTTTAAAATACCATAGAAACATGAAGATCCACACTGTTTACTATGTTCTACTTCAGAATAGTAATTCACAATAGCTAAACAATGGAACATACCTAGGTGCCATGCAATATAGGAATGGATAAAGAAAATGTGGTATGTATCTTCAATGGAATATCACTAAGCTTTAAAGAAGAATGAAATTATAGCATTTGCCAGACAATGGTGGAGTTGGAGAATATCATGTTAAGCAAAATAAACTAAATTGCAAAAAAAGAAAACGAAGGTCAAATGTTTTCTCTAATATGCAGATGTTAATTCACAATAAGGGGTATGTGGCACTGGAAAAGAATAGATATACCTTAGATTAGATAGAGGGAAGTAAAGGGAGGAGAGGGGATGTGAGGATAGAAAGGATAGTAGAACAAAACAGACATTATTAATTTATATATATATAAATATACGTATAATATATATATATACATATATATATATTACTACAAGACCAATGTAATTTTACAACTTCTACACTCAGAAAAATGAAAAATTATATCCCATCTTTGTATGATATATGAAACTATATAAATGCATTCTAGTGTTATGTACAACTAACTAAAACAAATTAAAATTTTTACCATTTTTTCATTTTTTTGAGTGTTATATATATATATATATATATATACACATATATATATATACACACACACATATATAAATATATATATATATATATATATATATATATATATACACATATATATATATACACACACATATATATATCTGTCTTCCCATTTCTGGGCTTTTTAAATGAAACTAGTCATTTTTTCTTGCTCAGCTTTTTGAGTGTTAAGGGTTTTGAAGTAGTAAATTTTTGTTTTGTTTGGTATTGTTTATTTCACTACTCTGTTTCACACCTTTTCTCTTTTCATTGCTAACAGACAAATTCTACTATACTCTTTCATTCTTCCTTGAAATTTTTACTTCTGTATACACTCTTCCATCCTCATAACCAACACATCCTACATCACCACCTCATTTGCCCTAATAACCATATGAAATTACACTTTTCTACTTTCCTATCTTTACTGCTTTCCTCTTCATAAAATTATACTTCAGGGATATTCACACTAAAACATGCAAAGAGTCCAGTGGTGCATTTTGGATTTGACATGTATCTGAGACAATGGTTGCCTTTAAAAATATTTTTCTTATGCTCATAAGGCAATTTTGTACAAAGATGAATGTACACATTGACATTGGTCTTTTTGTACCCAATCTTCACTTCAAATTGGGGATACAAAAGAACTATGAATGAAAAACTTTCAGAGGTTTTCACATAGGGCCACAATTTCAAGTGTTTTTATAGATGCTTTTACAGAGTTGTTAAATGAATTCAAGGAAAAATCTATGTCTCTGGAAAATGACATTATTTCATAACTGTACTTAGCTACATTCTTTCTTGGCTTGCTCCTTTTCTCCACCCTTCTGGTTTTCAAAAAGAACCACTACCACAGGGATCTACATTTGTCCATGACCAATCCTATGATCCCTAATCCCCCATAGTGCTAAAAATGAGCATTTCATAGGATGTTCAATTCTATATGTGGCTGTTGAAACATATAAGTTTATGGGTATTGAATCAAGGTATATCTGCATGACCTGGGACTTCATTCCTGAATGCATTTCTCACTGGAAAGAAGACAAGAAGAGTGAAACAATTTGGCGCTACATCTGAAAGAAGACAAGAAGAGTGAAACAACTTGGCACTACATCTCATGACATATTTGGTCCCTAAAACTCACAAGGCTTTTGGGCATCTCCAATATGTTTCTCACCCTCTCTCTGTCTCTCTGTTTCTGAAAATAAACATGATTTTCCCCCATTCACAGTGTACACCTGCTCCTCTTGTCTCCATTGACTCTCTGCAAGCTGCCTTCCTCCTTCTTCAATCCACATTCTACTCTCCCCTCCAGTGATTCCCAATATAAATCTACTCGGGATTTGAATCAGTTACTCCAATCATCTGATGACACTGTGAAGTTTACCTGTTCCACAAATGGTACAAGATATACCTCTTGTTACCTTCCACATTGTGAAAGCAATACTAAGAAGATTCATGTCTAAAACAATTCAAATATACTTCAAATTAGGGTTTTAAGTAAATATTTTGGCCACTGAAAAAATTTGAAAGAGTTTGGCACTTACCATCCAGAGTATGCGTTTCCTTATCAAATGCATCCTCAGAGAAACCATCAAAGCGCTCTCCTATGCAAATCTCAGAGACTCTCTGGTAAAATTCATAACAAATTGATATCATTTAAAATTCATATCAATAACCCATTCTGAATCAGCATTTTAAACCAGACATGTCGCTTGGGCTGTGCACGTCAGTAAGGATTAAAAAACTAGACAAGTCTAATCTTCCAAAATTGAACGATTGAAAAGAGAACTTCATATATCCTCCCCCACGAAGACCAACTTTCATCTTCACATGGCTACTGACTCTGAAAGGAGAACGCCACCACAGAAGAAACACATCCTCCCAAAACATACTATCTGATGCGCGAAACTGCGCAGACATACTACTCCTGTAACACCTAACCCGACTCAACGTTTTCTAGCATAAAGGAGAGAATGATATTTAAAATATACTCGAACACATTCTGACAAATTCGGATATCAGCCAGCATTACACACAGGCAACATTCTGATGACAGGACATTTGGGATAGAATCACGTTGGTTTGTAAGAATTTGAATTATGCTATGCTGAAGGGAAACAGAACAGCATTACCTGGGCCTCCTTAGCTGAACAAAAACTTTTGCAATCTAAAAAACCTTTGGGGAAATTTTTACCGAGAGGAAGACTCATCCTTCGCATATGATGCCAAATTAGGGAGAGAAAGATTTCTCCATTTTGCATTTACCTAACTTGGGCTTCATGATGTGGTTGTGTAGGCAGCACGTTGTAGTCAAAAAGCAAACAGTGACAGAACAGGGTACCAAGGCATAAAAGTGATTTTGAGTACACATTTTCAAGACGCCCTGGTACATGAAAATTGAATAGGCCAGGAGACAGGCACAAAAAGAGTGTGGAGGAATCTAGCAGGG
The DNA here is from genome assembly GCF_964194105.1 of Spermophilus citellus. Lineage (NCBI taxonomy): Eukaryota > Metazoa > Chordata > Mammalia > Rodentia > Sciuridae > Spermophilus > Spermophilus citellus. Next base: position 74,174,419 of record NC_138182.1, on the reverse strand, counting down.
CAACTCAGAATATCATGGGAATGAAAATGCCTTTCCTGATTGCATAGTCCGAACATTCAACGTGGGCCTATGGGAAAGCACAGGTGTCTTTCTTTTCTTTCTTTCTTTCCCTTTCTTTCTTTTTTCTTTCTCTTTCTTTCTTCCTTTTTAAATATTCATTGTCTATCCTGCTTTTTTGGTCAATTTGTTTATTACTTCTGCAAGCCTTTGGGGTAGTTTCTTGGATCTTGGAGACACAAGATCCTATTCTTGTGCCAACAGTAATATTTTAACATCTGCCTTTCCTATTCTTGCCCCTTCCCCCGTTTTCTCATGGCTCTCTTGCCTGAATGCTCAGGAAGCTGTGTTCCAGAATTGACCCAGTTCTCTAATGGGGAATAGACACTGAAGACAAGGCCTATTGAAATCCATGGCCCTTGGTTAGAGGCTAGTAGTATAATCCTAACCTTTTGGGCCACAAGTAGGGACCACCCTTGAACATGAGTCCATTCGGTGGCCATTGGTGTTTTTCATGAGTCCATCATAATAACCAGCTCTTAAATCAGTCTAATATTTGATCATAAGTCATTGATCATTTCAGGAGGTTCTCCAAATGGAAGCAGAAAACCCCAAGCAATTTTAGGCCTCAGACCTAAGGAGCAACTAGTTCAATAAGGTACCATGAATTCTGAAATGGTTTGCACATTCTTAAAGTTTCCAAGTGTTTTTAGACCGAAGGATTCAGTGATGATCTCGGCTTGATGAGAATAGTCAGAGAGGTCATTTCATGGGGCCTACTGTCCATTAGTAGAGCAAGGCAAATGTTGGGAAGCCAGGAAGGGAAATGGCCATGTTTACATACCTTTGGCTTCCACTTCTTGGAACCACCAAGGGTTGTGCCCGCTTCCTCTGCCTTCACATGGAAATGTGCTTCTGCTGACAAATATGCAGATTTACATAAATGAATGAGAACATCCTGAACAGGGATGCTGTGTCCTAATGGAAATACACAGTTCTAACAGTAATTCACTTCTCTTTTCCCACACATGCATTTACGTGCAGCTTCACTTTCAGCTGAATGCTGATTTTTTTACTTACATTGCTACTGTGTGTGAGTGAGTGAACCTGGAATGGGACCCATGGACTTTGGCATGCTTGGCAAACACTCTGCCACCGGATTTCCTCCCTTGGGATCTTATGCTAGGTATTAGGAAAACCATTGGATGAAGCTGACATAAATTTCCTAGGTACACAGACTGCTGTTTCTTGCATTGCTCCTTGGCTAGCTCTTTACTTGTTTTTCCACTGGATGATTCCCTGAGCTCTGGATCATCATGATTTCTGGATTGCAGGGAACAACAATATGGGTCCCATCCTCAGTCAATGGTATCAGTCACCATTGCCAAGAGTCTTGATTTACTTGACCTGATAGTTGACTGAGCTCCTGGTAAGTGCTAGTGTGGATAAAAGACTTCAGATGTGGTGGTGTTCCTGCAGGTAGGGCCAGAGCAGTGTCTCAATGAGTGAGCATGGGGGGCAGCCAGGGGTCGGAAATGGTGACAGCAAGGAAGGGATTTGCAAGGGAGAGAAAGAGACCATGATTCAATGGCATCTGCATGGCTCAAAACAAATACAGTTGGAGTCGTGTCAAGTGACTGAAAGGACAGGGGACAGGGATGCATACACCGAGAGAGGCCCGATTTACACTCTGAAAGGTTTCTAGTTGACTTGACAACACTGGGACCATCACGTGCATAAAACATCAGTGCATAAAGGCAACGTGGGTACACCGAGGTTCATGCCTCATACGTGCAGTGTAGCGAGAGCAACGTGACACATCCCCCGGGTACATGGAATGCGAGGGGCCTGTGCGAAATTGGTGGCGATTGTGTAGAATATAATTTGGATGCACACCTGGACTGGGGGAAGGTATGCAGACACGTAGAGGGCACGAAGTCGTCAGTGCGAGGGAACAATGAGCTTCTTAAGTGAATTCAACTAAAAATCTGTGTGCCTAGAATGGGGGATCATTTCACAAGTCTGTAAAACGTATCCAATCAGATGGGACAGGAACTAGAGGACAGGATTCAGGTGTTTGTATCCAACATCTGGTTTCTGTGCTGCTCAGCTGCCTACACTGAGGAAAGTGTTCTTCATGTTTGGCGTGCGATGTCCTGAGCCTTGGAATTGCCAAAGTCCTCAATGAATCAGAAGAGCTGGCATTCAGGCTCAGTGGTAGAGAAACTGCTTTGCATGTCAAGGTCCTGGGTTCAATTCCCTCCCTTGAAAATGACTATTACAGGCATGAATAGGAATAGGGTCGATGGCATCAGTGTCGTGAAGGAGGAACTTTGGATGGGCAGCCTGAGAGACCATGCAAGGAAGCTATTGCCTATGTCCTGATAATACCATACTTTTTCTATAGGAAAGAGGAGAGGGGAAACGTATAGTGAGGTAACATAGTAAGTGAGTGCAGAATAAAGCACACAGAAGGAGGAGGTCACTGACTGAGTAAATCCGTGCATAGAGCACAATATGGGTGTGAGCCATCAAAGAGCATGCTGGGTGTCGTGATAGCACTCAATCTGATTGTTTTTACGTGGCTTCTTCACATGTCTCACTGGCTCACCATCTATTTTTGTGTCCAAGTCCAATATGGAGCTCAGTCTCTCAGGAGCCTGACACTACCGCCTAGCTGTCCACTGCACATCTGGAAACTCTGCAGCACGTTAGCCTAAGCTTCCTCATTCATGATTATAAATCCCTAAATCCAGTAGTGGATCTTGGGTTTTACCCACCACTGAGTTAATGGTTGCCTTGAATGGTATTTTTCTCACGTTGATAAAGGCAATTTTGTACCAACGTGAATGCCCACGTTGACACTGGCCTTTTCTGTATCCAATCTCCCCTTCCAATGGGGGATACAAAAGAATGAGGAATGGGAGCCTTTCAGAGGTTTTCACATAATGCCACCATTTCAGGTGTGTCCATAGACGCCTTTCCAAAGAACTCCTAGTGCAAAATGTACCTGATGTAATAGTCTTGACATCCTTCTTCCTGGCACCCTTCATCTCTATGTCTGTAGTTTCACGAGAATGTCTCAATCCAGTGGGAGGCTGGATGGGTTCGGGAAAATGATATCAAATAAAAGCTGTGTAATTACTGCCATGTGTAGGTCTTAGGAAGAGAAGCGCAAGGTGCAATTACCTTCAAGGAAGGAGCTGTCTGAGATACTGAAAAGGAAAAGGGACATAGAGTCAATTAGCCATGCATGTGACCAAACCAGCCATACCTTGGTCTCATATTAAGAAGGAGCTGGACACTCATGCTTCACTTTGGGAATAACTTTGGTAGCCTTTGGCCCTTTAGGGTTTGTGTCCATATTTCCTGGTTTTGGGTTCTCAAAACCACAAGGCTGCATGGTACCACCTTAAACAGGGGCAGAAACATAGGTTGAATCAACACAAGCAGTGAAGTTTCCAACCCCGAGACTCTTTGCAATAGCCATAAATCAAAGAGGAAAGGGAATGGATGCCAACGGAGAGAGGCACAGTGAGGAAGGATGTGATGGCAGATATCTTCCTTGACACATATGGGAGTTCTTCGGTGCGCTGCACTCCCAACACCTGTGCTGTTCCTCCAGTTGTGCTAGAAGTCAGGGAGCACCAATGGTGTAGAGTGCAGTGAAAGGGGTCATCCATTTCTGATCCAAGAACTTTCCCCCCACCGATTGGCTGAGATATACACTTTCAGCAGAAGGGCTCATTAAAAACATTCTTGATTTCCATACCCACGGGGGACACTGGTGTGCCCTCCTTCCTTGCATCCTCCGCTTTAGGCAACTTGGGCTTTCTTGATGCAATCACGGGAGAAGACAGAGGACTCAGTTCTAGGAAACAATGGATGGTAAGATTAAAGTCTCAAAGTATGGTAAAGCAAAGGGAAAAGGGTCGACTGTGTTATCGCAGAAGTCTTTCCTTCCCATAACTTTCCATACTTATAACTTGTGGGAAGGCCCATGAAAAATAAGTCTTTGGATACTCAAAGTATGAGCTCTCCCAAGTCTTCAGTTTCCACCGAATCTGCTTTCCTCTATGTTGGTCATCTTTCAAGGATTTCCATGAAATGACTGTCTCACAAAATGAGCTCTGAATAGGGTCAGGAGTCACTCAGGACTAGAGCACATTTGTAGCTTGCTAAAAGCTCTGGATTCCATCGCACTATGTCCCCCTGCCCAGAATAGGGAAGGAGATGAGAGCGGTCTTTTTGAAAAAAGCCAGTGCTTCTACAATCATAGACATCCCCTCTGAACCACTGACATCACTGCAAAATGCAGGCTCCAGGCCTGCACGTGCGGCACAGGGAAATGACTTGCTCTAGTTTGACTCCATGTACCATTCTCCTCTACTTTGAATAATCTACGGACAGACAGTACTCCCAGTTTTCATTTGAAGGCAGACCTACTGAAAACAGCTGAGATGCATTCCCTGTTTCCTCATCACACTCTCCAAATGTACCCAGCTGACTTCTTGCTTGCCTTCCTCCTTTCCCTTACCCTTCTGCTTTTCAGAAAGAACCTCGACCATGGTGGTCTCCATCTTGATTGTCCACTTGATTGTCTTTGTAGGGATTTCTCCCACTCACTCTTTTTCTCAAATAACCTTACAAGGGCCTTCCCCCTTGTCAAGAGCCATGCTCAGAGATGAAAGCAAATCCTTGGCCTTCCATAAGTCTCCTTTGGTCCTCAGCTACCTCCCCATGGCTCTTCACTGAGGCTTCATTAAGGAGAAGTCCATTCCCTGACTCCTCAGAATGTGCTCTGAGGGCCAGGAGCATTGGAATCACCTTAGAACCCATTACAGATGCAGAATCCAAGACCTGCCGAATTGCAGTGCGTATTTTGAACCTGGTCCCCAACAGATGACCCACGGGAGTGGAGAGATGCAGTCTGTGGGAGTCCAACCCTAAATTCTTCAACTTCAACTGCCTATTTGGAATCGAGCCACAGTCTCCTCTCTACCAGGTCCCCCAAATCAAAGATGTATAAGGAGTCAATTTTTGCAGTGGACCTTCGGTCAGGCTGGGGCCTTGGTGACCAAAAAATACCAGCGTTTCTTAGGATGTTCAATTCTGTTTGTGGCTGTGGGACCATGTCAGTTTACGGGTGGTCCATCAAGGTAGCTCTGCATGACCTGGGACTGAGTTCCTGAACGCCTTTCTCTCCAGGAGGAAGACAGGAAGATTGGAACAACTGGCACTACATCTCATGCCAAGTTTGGTCCCTGAAGCTCACAAGGCTTTCTGGCATCTCTAATATGCTTCTCTCCCTGTCTCTCTCTTTCTCTCTCTGTAGCCAGTCATCTGAGATTCCCCCCTTCACGGTGCACACCTGCTTGCTTCTTTTCTCTCCATTGACTCCCTGTACTCTGTTTTGCTCCTTCTTCAATCCACCTTCTACTGTCCCCTCCAGTGTTTCCCAGCCTTAGTCTGCTCAGGTTTTGAATCATTGGTTCCAATCACCTCATGACACTCTGGATGTTACCTGTCCCTCCAAAGGCAGGAGATGTACCCATTGTTACCTTCCACTACTCAGTAGATTCCTGTCTTCCACTATTCAAATAGACTGCTGCTTAGGATTGAAATAAATATGCTGTCCACTGTAATTTTTTATATGAAAAATATAAAGGCTCTTACCTTCCAGAGTATGGGCTTCCTTTTCAAGCATATCCTCAGAGGAACCATCCAAGTTCTCTCCTGAGCAAATCTCAGAGACTCTCTGGCAAAATTAATATCAAAATTGATATCCTTTAAAATTCATATCAATAACCCATTCTGAATCAGCATTTTAAAGCAGACATGTCGCTTGGGCTGTGCACGTCAGTAAGGATTAAAAAACTAGACAAGTCTAATCTTCCAAAATTGAACGATTGAAAAGAGAACTTCATATATCCTCCCCCACGAAGACCAACTTTCATCTTCACATGGCTACTGACTCTGAAAGGAGAACGCCACCACAGAAGAAACACATCCTCCCAAAACATACTATCTGATGCGCGAAACTGCGCAGACATACTACTCCTGTAACACCTAACCCGACTCAACGTTTTCTAGCATAAAGGAGAGAATGATATTTAAAATATACTCGAACACATTCTGACAAATTCGGATATCAGCCAGCATTACACACAGGCAACATTCTGATGACAGGACATTTGGGATAGAATCACGTTGGTTTGTAAGAATTTGAATTATGCTATGCTGAAGGGAAACAGAACAGCATTACCTGGGCCTCCTTAGCTGAACAAAAACTTTTGCAATCTAAAAAACCTTTGGGGAAATTTTTACCGAGAGGAAGACTCATCCTTCGCATATGATGCCAAATTAGGGAGAGAAAGATTTCTCCATTTTGCATTTACCTAACTTGGGCTTCATGATGTGGTTGTGTAGGCAGCACGTTGTAGTCAAAAAGCAAACAGTGACAGAACAGGGTACCAAGGCATAAAAGTGATTTTGAGTACACATTTTCAAGACGCCCTGGTACATGAAAATTGAATAGGCCAGGAGACAGGCACAAAAAGAGTGTGGAGGAATCTAGCAGGGCAACTCAGAATATCATGGGAATGAAAATGCCTTTCCTGATTGCATAGTCCGAACATTCAACGTGGGCCTATGGGAAAGCACAGGTGTCTTTCTTTTCTTTCTTTCTTTCCCTTTCTTTCTTTTTTCTTTCTCTTTCTTTCTTCCTTTTTAAATATTCATTGTCTATCCTGCTTTTTTGGTCAATTTGTTTATTACTTCTGCAAGCCTTTGGGGTAGTTTCTTGGATCTTGGAGACACAAGATCCTATTCTTGTGCCAACAGTAATATTTTAACATCTGCCTTTCCTATTCTTGCCCCTTCCCCCGTTTTCTCATGGCTCTCTTGCCTGAATGCTCAGGAAGCTGTGTTCCAGAATTGACCCAGTTCTCTAATGGGGAATAGACACTGAAGACAAGGCCTATTGAAATCCATGGCCCTTGGTTAGAGGCTAGTAGTATAATCCTAACCTTTTGGGCCACAAGTAGGGACCACCCTTGAACATGAGTCCATTCGGTGGCCATTGGTGTTTTTCATGAGTCCATCATAATAACCAGCTCTTAAATCAGTCTAATATTTGATCATAAGTCATTGATCATTTCAGGAGGTTCTCCAAATGGAAGCAGAAAACCCCAAGCAATTTTAGGCCTCAGACCTAAGGAGCAACTAGTTCAATAAGGTACCATGAATTCTGAAATGGTTTGCACATTCTTAAAGTTTCCAAGTGTTTTTAGACCGAAGGATTCAGTGATGATCTCGGCTTGATGAGAATAGTCAGAGAGGTCATTTCATGGGGCCTACTGTCCATTAGTAGAGCAAGGCAAATGTTGGGAAGCCAGGAAGGGAAATGGCCATGTTTACATACCTTTGGCTTCCACTTCTTGGAACCACCAAGGGTTGTGCCCGCTTCCTCTGCCTTCACATGGAAATGTGCTTCTGCTGACAAATATGCAGATTTACATAAATGAATGAGAACATCCTGAACAGGGATGCTGTGTCCTAATGGAAATACACAGTTCTAACAGTAATTCACTTCTCTTTTCCCACACATGCATTTACGTGCAGCTTCACTTTCAGCTGAATGCTGATTTTTTTACTTACATTGCTACTGTGTGTGAGTGAGTGAACCTGGAATGGGACCCATGGACTTTGGCATGCTTGGCAAACACTCTGCCACCGGATTTCCTCCCTTGGGATCTTATGCTAGGTATTAGGAAAACCATTGGATGAAGCTGACATAAATTTCCTAGGTACACAGACTGCTGTTTCTTGCATTGCTCCTTGGCTAGCTCTTTACTTGTTTTTCCACTGGATGATTCCCTGAGCTCTGGATCATCATGATTTCTGGATTGCAGGGAACAACAATATGGGTCCCATCCTCAGTCAATGGTATCAGTCACCATTGCCAAGAGTCTTGATTTACTTGACCTGATAGTTGACTGAGCTCCTGGTAAGTGCTAGTGTGGATAAAAGACTTCAGATGTGGTGGTGTTCCTGCAGGTAGGGCCAGAGCAGTGTCTCAATGAGTGAGCATGGGGGGCAGCCAGGGGTCGGAAATGGTGACAGCAAGGAAGGGATTTGCAAGGGAGAGAAAGAGACCATGATTCAATGGCATCTGCATGGCTCAAAACAAATACAGTTGGAGTCGTGTCAAGTGACTGAAAGGACAGGGGACAGGGATGCATACACCGAGAGAGGCCCGATTTACACTCTGAAAGGTTTCTAGTTGACTTGACAACACTGGGACCATCACGTGCATAAAACATCAGTGCATAAAGGCAACGTGGGTACACCGAGGTTCATGCCTCATACGTGCAGTGTAGCGAGAGCAACGTGACACATCCCCCGGGTACATGGAATGCGAGGGGCCTGTGCGAAATTGGTGGCGATTGTGTAGAATATAATTTGGATGCACACCTGGACTGGGGGAAGGTATGCAGACACGTAGAGGACACGAAGTCGTCAGTGCGAGGGAACAATGAGCTTCTTAAGTGAATTCAACTAAAAATCTGTGTGCCTAGAATGGGGGATCATTTCACAAGTCTGTAAAACGTATCCAATCAGATGGGACAGGAACTAGAGGACAGGATTCAGGTGTTTGTATCCAACATCTGGTTTCTGTGCTGCTCAGCTGCCTACACTGAGGAAAGTGTTCTTCATGTTTGGCGTGCGATGTCCTGAGCCTTGGAATTGCCAAAGTCCTCAATGAATCAGAAGAGCTGGCATTCAGGCTCAGTGGTAGAGAAACTGCTTTGCATGTCAAGGTCCTGGGTTCAATTCCCTCCCTTGAAAATGACTATTACAGGCATGAATAGGAATAGGGTCGATGGCATCAGTGTCGTGAAGGAGGAACTTTGGATGGGCAGCCTGAGAGACCATGCAAGGAAGCTATTGCCTATGTCCTGATAATACCATACTTTTTCTATAGGAAAGAGGAGAGGGGAAACGTATAGTGAGGTAACATAGTAAGTGAGTGCAGAATAAAGCACACAGAAGGAGGAGGTCACTGACTGAGTAAATCCGTGCATAGAGCACAATATGGGTGTGAGCCATCAAAGAGCATGCTGGGTGTCGTGATAGCACTCAATCTGATTGTTTTTACGTGGCTTCTTCACATGTCTCACTGGCTCACCATCTATTTTTGTGTCCAAGTCCAATATGGAGCTCAGTCTCTCAGGAGCCTGACACTACCGCCTAGCTGTCCACTGCACATCTGGAAACTCTGCAGCACGTTAGCCTAAGCTTCCTCATTCATGATTATAAATCCCTAAATCCAGTAGTGGATCTTGGGTTTTACCCACCACTGAGTTAATGGTTGCCTTGAATGGTATTTTTCTCACGTTGATAAAGGCAATTTTGTACCAACGTGAATGCCCACGTTGACACTGGCCTTTTCTGTATCCAATCTCCCCTTCCAATGGGGGATACAAAAGAATGAGGAATGGGAGCCTTTCAGAGGTTTTCACATAATGCCACCATTTCAGGTGTGTCCATAGACGCCTTTCCAAAGAACTCCTAGTGCAAAATGTACCTGATGTAATAGTCTTGACATCCTTCTTCCTGGCACCCTTCATCTCTATGTCTGTAGTTTCACGAGAATGTCTCAATCCAGTGGGAGGCTGGATGGGTTCGGGAAAATGATATCAAATAAAAGCTGTGTAATTACTGCCATGTGTAGGTCTTAGGAAGAGAAGCGCAAGGTGCAATTACCTTCAAGGAAGGAGCCGTCTGAGATACTGAAAAGGAAAAGGGACATAGAGTCAATTAGCCATGCATGTGACCAAACCAGCCATACCTTGGTCTCATATTAAGAAGGAGCTGGACACTCATGCTTCACTTTGGGAATAACTTTCGTAGCCTTTGGCCCTTTAGGGTTTGTGTGCATATTTCCTGGTTTTGGGTTCTCAAAACCACAAGGCTGCATGGTACCACCTTAAACAGGGGCAGAAACATAGGTTGAATCAACACAAGCAGTGAAGTTTCCAACCCCGAGACTCTTTGCAATAGCCATAAATCAAAGAGGAAAGGGAATGGATGCCAACGGAGAGAGGCACAGTGAGGAAGGATGTGATGGCAGATATCTTCCTTGACACATATGGGAGTTCTTCGGTGCGCTGCACTCCCAACACCTGTGCTGTTCCTCCAGTTGTGCTAGAAGTCAGGGAGCACCAATGGTGTAGAGTGCAGTGAAAGGGGTCATCCATTTCTGATCCAAGAACTTTCCCCCCACCGATTGGCTGAGATATACACTTTCAGCAGAAGGGCTCATTAAAAACATTCTTGATTTCCATACCCACGGGGGACACTGGTGTGCCCTCCTTCCTTGCATCCTCCGCTTTAGGCAACTTGGGCTTTCTTGATGCAATCACGGGAGAAGACAGAGGACTCAGTTCTAGGAAACAATGGATGGTAAGATTAAAGTCTCAAAGTATGGTAAAGCAAAGGGAAAAGGGTCGACTGTGTTATCGCAGAAGTCTTTCCTTCCCATAACTTTCCATACTTATAACTTGTGGGAAGGCCCATGAAAAATAAGTCTTTGGATACTCAAAGTATGAGCTCTCCCAAGTCTTCAGTTTCCACCGAATCTGCTTTCCTCTATGTTGGTCATCTTTCAAGGATTTCCATGAAATGACTGTCTCACAAAATGAGCTCTGAATAGGGTCAGGAGTCACTCAGGACTAGAGCACATTTGTAGCTTGCTAAAAGCTCTGGATTCCATCGCACTATGTCCCCCTGCCCAGAATAGGGAAGGAGATGAGAGCGGTCTTTTTGAAAAAAGCCAGTGCTTCTACAATCATAGACATCCCCTCTGAACCACTGACATCACTGCAAAATGCAGGCTCCAGGCCTGCACGTGCGGCACAGGGAAATGACTTGCTCTAGTTTGACTCCATGTACCATTCTCCTCTACTTTGAATAATCTACGGACAGACAGTACTCCCAGTTTTCATTTGAAGGCAGACCTACTGAAAACAGCTGAGATGCATTCCCTGTTTCCTCATCACACTCTCCAAATGTACCCAGCTGACTTCTTGCTTGCCTTCCTCCTTTCCCTTACCCTTCTGCTTTTCAGAAAGAACCTCGACCATGGTGGTCTCCATCTTGATTGTCCACTTGATTGTCTTTGTAGGGATTTCTCCCACTCACTCTTTTTCTCAAATAACCTTACAAGGGCCTTCCCCCTTGTCAAGAGCCATGCTCAGAGATGAAAGCAAATCCTTGGCCTTCCATAAGTCTCCTTTGGTCCTCAGCTACCTCCCCATGGCTCTTCACTGAGGCTTCATTAAGGAGAAGTCCATTCCCTGACTCCTCAGAATGTGCTCTGAGGGCCAGGAGCATTGGAATCACCTTAGAACCCATTACAGATGCAGAATCCAAGACCTGCCGAATTGCAGTGCGTATTTTGAACCTGGTCCCCAACAGATGACCCACGGGAGTGGAGAGATGCAGTCTGTGGGAGTCCAACCCTAAATTCTTCAACTTCAACTGCCTATTTGGAATCGAGCCACAGTCTCCTCTCTACCAGGTCCCCCAAATCAAAGATGTATAAGGAGTCAATTTTTGCAGTGGACCTTCGGTCAGGCTGGGGCCTTGGTGACCAAAAAATACCAGCGTTTCTTAGGATGTTCAATTCTGTTTGTGGCTGTGGGACCATGTCAGTTTACGGGTGGTCCATCAAGGTAGCTCTGCATGACCTGGGACTGAGTTCCTGAACGCCTTTCTCTCCAGGAGGAAGACAGGAAGATTGGAACAACTGGCACTACATCTCATGCCAAGTTTGGTCCCTGAAGCTCACAAGGCTTTCTGGCATCTCTAATATGCTTCTCTCCCTGTCTCTCTCTTTCTCTCTCTGTAGCCAGTCATCTGAGATTCCCCCCTTCACGGTGCACACCTGCTTGCTTCTTTTCTCTCCATTGACTCCCTGTACTCTGTTTTGCTCCTTCTTCAATCCACCTTCTACTGTCCCCTCCAGTGTTTCCCAGCCTTAGTCTGCTCAGGTTTTGAATCATTGGTTCCAATCACCTCATGACACTCTGGATGTTACCTGTCCCTCCAAAGGCAGGAGATGTACCCATTGTTACCTTCCACTACTCAGTAGATTCCTGTCTTCCACTATTCAAATAGACTGCTGCTTAGGATTGAAATAAATATGCTGTCCACTGTAATTTTTTATATGAAAAATATAAAGGCTCTTACCTTCCAGAGTATGGGCTTCCTTTTCAAGCATATCCTCAGAGGAACCATCCAAGTTCTCTCCTGAGCAAATCTCAGAGACTCTCTGGCAAAATTAATATCAAAATTGATATCCTTTAAAATTCATATCAATAACCCATTCTGAATCAGCATTTTAAAGCAGACATGTCGCTTGGGCTGTGCACGTCAGTAAGGATTAAAAAACTAGACAAGTCTAATCTTCCAAAATTGAACGATTGAAAAGAGAACTTCATATATCCTCCCCCACGAAGACCAACTTTCATCTTCACATGGCTACTGACTCTGAAAGGAGAACGCCACCACAGAAGAAACACATCCTCCCAAAACATACTATCTGATGCGCGAAACTGCGCAGACATACTACTCCTGTAACACCTAACCCGACTCAACGTTTTCTAGCATAAAGGAGAGAATGATATTTAAAATATACTCGAACACATTCTGACAAATTCGGATATCAGCCAGCATTACACACAGGCAACATTCTGATGACAGGACATTTGGGATAGAATCACGTTGGTTTGTAAGAATTTGAATTATGCTATGCTGAAGGGAAACAGAACAGCATTACCTGGGCCTCCTTAGCTGAACAAAAACTTTTGCAATCTAAAAAACCTTTGGGGAAATTTTTACCGAGAGGAAGACTCATCCTTCGCATATGATGCCAAATTAGGGAGAGAAAGATTTCTCCATTTTGCATTTACCTAACTTGGGCTTCATGATGTGGTTGTGTAGGCAGCACGTTGTAGTCAAAAAGCAAACAGTGACAGAACAGGGTACCAAGGCATAAAAGTGATTTTGAGTACACATTTTCAAGACGCCCTGGTACATGAAAATTGAATAGGCCAGGAGACAGGCACAAAAAGAGTGTGGAGGAATCTAGCAGGGCAACTCAGAATATCATGGGAATGAAAATGCCTTTCCTGATTGCATAGTCCGAACATTCAACGTGGGCCTATGGGAAAGCACAGGTGTCTTTCTTTTCTTTCTTTCTTTCCCTTTCTTTCTTTTTTCTTTCTCTTTCTTTCTTCCTTTTTAAATATTCATTGTCTATCCTGCTTTTTTGGTCAATTTGTTTATTACTTCTGCAAGCCTTTGGGGTAGTTTCTTGGATCTTGGAGACACAAGATCCTATTCTTGTGCCAACAGTAATATTTTAACATCTGCCTTTCCTATTCTTGCCCCTTCCCCCGTTTTCTCATGGCTCTCTTGCCTGAATGCTCAGGAAGCTGTGTTCCAGAATTGACCCAGTTCTCTAATGGGGAATAGACACTGAAGACAAGGCCTATTGAAATCCATGGCCCTTGGTTAGAGGCTAGTAGTATAATCCTAACCTTTTGGGCCACAAGTAGGGACCACCCTTGAACATGAGTCCATTCGGTGGCCATTGGTGTTTTTCATGAGTCCATCATAATAACCAGCTCTTAAATCAGTCTAATATTTGATCATAAGTCATTGATCATTTCAGGAGGTTCTCCAAATGGAAGCAGAAAACCCCAAGCAATTTTAGGCCTCAGACCTAAGGAGCAACTAGTTCAATAAGGTACCATGAATTCTGAAATGGTTTGCACATTCTTAAAGTTTCCAAGTGTTTTTAGACCGAAGGATTCAGTGATGATCTCGGCTTGATGAGAATAGTCAGAGAGGTCATTTCATGGGGCCTACTGTCCATTAGTAGAGCAAGGCAAATGTTGGGAAGCCAGGAAGGGAAATGGCCATGTTTACATACCTTTGGCTTCCACTTCTTGGAACCACCAAGGGTTGTGCCCGCTTCCTCTGCCTTCACATGGAAATGTGCTTCTGCTGACAAATATGCAGATTTACATAAATGAATGAGAACATCCTGAACAGGGATGCTGTGTCCTAATGGAAATACACAGTTCTAACAGTAATTCACTTCTCTTTTCCCACACATGCATTTACGTGCAGCTTCACTTTCAGCTGAATGCTGATTTTTTTACTTACATTGCTACTGTGTGTGAGTGAGTGAACCTGGAATGGGACCCATGGACTTTGGCATGCTTGGCAAACACTCTGCCACCGGATTTCCTCCCTTGGGATCTTATGCTAGGTATTAGGAAAACCATTGGATGAAGCTGACATAAATTTCCTAGGTACACAGACTGCTGTTTCTTGCATTGCTCCTTGGCTAGCTCTTTACTTGTTTTTCCACTGGATGATTCCCTGAGCTCTGGATCATCATGATTTCTGGATTGCAGGGAACAACAATATGGGTCCCATCCTCAGTCAATGGTATCAGTCACCATTGCCAAGAGTCTTGATTTACTTGACCTGATAGTTGACTGAGCTCCTGGTAAGTGCTAGTGTGGATAAAAGACTTCAGATGTGGTGGTGTTCCTGCAGGTAGGGCCAGAGCAGTGTCTCAATGAGTGAGCATGGGGGGCAGCCAGGGGTCGGAAATGGTGACAGCAAGGAAGGGATTTGCAAGGGAGAGAAAGAGACCATGATTCAATGGCATCTGCATGGCTCAAAACAAATACAGTTGGAGTCGTGTCAAGTGACTGAAAGGACAGGGGACAGGGATGCATACACCGAGAGAGGCCCGATTTACACTCTGAAAGGTTTCTAGTTGACTTGACAACACTGGGACCATCACGTGCATAAAACATCAGTGCATAAAGGCAACGTGGGTACACCGAGGTTCATGCCTCATACGTGCAGTGTAGCGAGAGCAACGTGACACATCCCCCGGGTACATGGAATGCGAGGGGCCTGTGCGAAATTGGTGGCGATTGTGTAGAATATAATTTGGATGCACACCTGGACTGGGGGAAGGTATGCAGACACGTAGAGGACACGAAGTCGTCAGTGCGAGGGAACAATGAGCTTCTTAAGTGAATTCAACTAAAAATCTGTGTGCCTAGAATGGGGGATCATTTCACAAGTCTGTAAAACGTATCCAATCAGATGGGACAGGAACTAGAGGACAGGATTCAGGTGTTTGTATCCAACATCTGGTTTCTGTGCTGCTCAGCTGCCTACACTGAGGAAAGTGTTCTTCATGTTTGGCGTGCGATGTCCTGAGCCTTGGAATTGCCAAAGTCCTCAATGAATCAGAAGAGCTGGCATTCAGGCTCAGTGGTAGAGAAACTGCTTTGCATGTCAAGGTCCTGGGTTCAATTCCCTCCCTTGAAAATGACTATTACAGGCATGAATAGGAATAGGGTCGATGGCATCAGTGTCGTGAAGGAGGAACTTTGGATGGGCAGCCTGAGAGACCATGCAAGGAAGCTATTGCCTATGTCCTGATAATACCATACTTTTTCTATAGGAAAGAGGAGAGGGGAAACGTATAGTGAGGTAACATAGTAAGTGAGTGCAGAATAAAGCACACAGAAGGAGGAGGTCACTGACTGAGTAAATCCGTGCATAGAGCACAATATGGGTGTGAGCCATCAAAGAGCATGCTGGGTGTCGTGATAGCACTCAATCTGATTGTTTTTACGTGGCTTCTTCACATGTCTCACTGGCTCACCATCTATTTTTGTGTCCAAGTCCAATATGGAGCTCAGTCTCTCAGGAGCCTGACACTACCGCCTAGCTGTCCACTGCACATCTGGAAACTCTGCAGCACGTTAGCCTAAGCTTCCTCATTCATGATTATAAATCCCTAAATCCAGTAGTGGATCTTGGGTTTTACCCACCACTGAGTTAATGGTTGCCTTGAATGGTATTTTTCTCACGTTGATAAAGGCAATTTTGTACCAACGTGAATGCCCACGTTGACACTGGCCTTTTCTGTATCCAATCTCCCCTTCCAATGGGGGATACAAAAGAATGAGGAATGGGAGCCTTTCAGAGGTTTTCACATAATGCCACCATTTCAGGTGTGTCCATAGACGCCTTTCCAAAGAACTCCTAGTGCAAAATGTACCTGATGTAATAGTCTTGACATCCTTCTTCCTGGCACCCTTCATCTCTATGTCTGTAGTTTCACGAGAATGTCTCAATCCAGTGGGAGGCTGGATGGGTTCGGGAAAATGATATCAAATAAAAGCTGTGTAATTACTGCCATGTGTAGGTCTTAGGAAGAGAAGCGCAAGGTGCAATTACCTTCAAGGAAGGAGCCGTCTGAGATACTGAAAAGGAAAAGGGACATAGAGTCAATTAGCCATGCATGTGACCAAACCAGCCATACCTTGGTCTCATATTAAGAAGGAGCTGGACACTCATGCTTCACTTTGGGAATAACTTTGGTAGCCTTTGGCCCTTTAGGGTTTGTGTGCATATTTCCTGGTTTTGGGTTCTCAAAACCACAAGGCTGCATGGTACCACCTTAAACAGGGGCAGAAACATAGGTTGAATCAACACAAGCAGTGAAGTTTCCAACCCCGAGACTCTTTGCAATAGCCATAAATCAAAGAGGAAAGGGAATGGATGCCAACGGAGAGAGGCACAGTGAGGAAGGATGTGATGGCAGATATCTTCCTTGACACATATGGGAGTTCTTCGGTGCGCTGCACTCCCAACACCTGTGCTGTTCCTCCAGTTGTGCTAGAAGTCAGGGAGCACCAATGGTGTAGAGTGCAGTGAAAGGGGTCATCCATTTCTGATCCAAGAACTTTCCCCCCACCGATTGGCTGAGATATACACTTTCAGCAGAAGGGCTCATTAAAAACATTCTTGATTTCCATACCCACGGGGGACACTGGTGTGCCCTCCTTCCTTGCATCCTCCGCTTTAGGCAACTTGGGCTTTCTTGATGCAATCACGGGAGAAGACAGAGGACTCAGTTCTAGGAAACAATGGATGGTAAGATTAAAGTCTCAAAGTATGGTAAAGCAAAGGGAAAAGGGTCGACTGTGTTATCGCAGAAGTCTTTCCTTCCCATAACTTTCCATACTTATAACTTGTGGGAAGGCCCATGAAAAATAAGTCTTTGGATACTCAAAGTATGAGCTCTCCCAAGTCTTCAGTTTCCACCGAATCTGCTTTCCTCTATGTTGGTCATCTTTCAAGGATTTCCATGAAATGACTGTCTCACAAAATGAGCTCTGAATAGGGTCAGGAGTCACTCAGGACTAGAGCACATTTGTAGCTTGCTAAAAGCTCTGGATTCCATCGCACTATGTCCCCCTGCCCAGAATAGGGAAGGAGATGAGAGCGGTCTTTTTGAAAAAAGCCAGTGCTTCTACAATCATAGACATCCCCTCTGAACCACTGACATCACTGCAAAATGCAGGCTCCAGGCCTGCACGTGCGGCACAGGGAAATGACTTGCTCTAGTTTGACTCCATGTACCATTCTCCTCTACTTTGAATAATCTACGGACAGACAGTACTCCCAGTTTTCATTTGAAGGCAGACCTACTGAAAACAGCTGAGATGCATTCCCTGTTTCCTCATCACACTCTCCAAATGTACCCAGCTGACTTCTTGCTTGCCTTCCTCCTTTCCCTTACCCTTCTGCTTTTCAGAAAGAACCTCGACCATGGTGGTCTCCATCTTGATTGTCCACTTGATTGTCTTTGTAGGGATTTCTCCCACTCACTCTTTTTCTCAAATAACCTTACAAGGGCCTTCCCCCTTGTCAAGAGCCATGCTCAGAGATGAAAGCAAATCCTTGGCCTTCCATAAGTCTCCTTTGGTCCTCAGCTACCTCCCCATGGCTCTTCACTGAGGCTTCATTAAGGAGAAGTCCATTCCCTGACTCCTCAGAATGTGCTCTGAGGGCCAGGAGCATTGGAATCACCTTAGAACCCATTACAGATGCAGAATCCAAGACCTGCCGAATTGCAGTGCGTATTTTGAACCTGGTCCCCAACAGATGACCCACGGGAGTGGAGAGATGCAGTCTGTGGGAGTCCAACCCTAAATTCTTCAACTTCAACTGCCTATTTGGAATCGAGCCACAGTCTCCTCTCTACCAGGTCCCCCAAATCAAAGATGTATAAGGAGTCAATTTTTGCAGTGGACCTTCGGTCAGGCTGGGGCCTTGGTGACCAAAAAATACCAGCGTTTCTTAGGATGTTCAATTCTGTTTGTGGCTGTGGGACCATGTCAGTTTACGGGTGGTCCATCAAGGTAGCTCTGCATGACCTGGGACTGAGTTCCTGAACGCCTTTCTCTCCAGGAGGAAGACAGGAAGATTGGAACAACTGGCACTACATCTCATGCCAAGTTTGGTCCCTGAAGCTCACAAGGCTTTCTGGCATCTCTAATATGCTTCTCTCCCTGTCTCTCTCTTTCTCTCTCTGTAGCCAGTCATCTGAGATTCCCCCCTTCACGGTGCACACCTGCTTGCTTCTTTTCTCTCCATTGACTCCCTGTACTCTGTTTTGCTCCTTCTTCAATCCACCTTCTACTGTCCTCTCCAGTGTTTCCCAGCCTTAGTCTGCTCAGGTTTTGAATCATTGGTTCCAATCACCTCATGACACTCTGGATGTTACCTGTCCCTCCAAAGGCAGGAGATGTACCCATTGTTACCTTCCACTACTCAGTAGATTCCTGTCTTCCACTATTCAAATAGACTGCTGCTTAGGATTGAAATAAATATGCTGTCCACTGTAATTTTTTATATGAAAAATATAAAGGCTCTTACCTTCCAGAGTATGGGCTTCCTTTTCAAGCATATCCTCAGAGGAACCATCCAAGTTCTCTCCTGAGCAAATCTCAGAGACTCTCTGGCAAAATTAATATCAAAATTGATATCCTTTAAAATTCATATCAATAACCCATTCTGAATCAGCATTTTAAAGCAGACATGTCGCTTGGGCTGTGCACGTCAGTAAGGATTAAAAAACTAGACAAGTCTAATCTTCCAAAATTGAACGATTGAAAAGAGAACTTCATATATCCTCCCCCACGAAGACCAACTTTCATCTTCACATGGCTACTGACTCTGAAAGGAGAACGCCACCACAGAAGAAACACATCCTCCCAAAACATACTATCTGATGCGCGAAACTGCGCAGACATACTACTCCTGTAACACCTAACCCGACTCAACGTTTTCTAGCATAAAGGAGAGAATGATATTTAAAATATACTCGAACACATTCTGACAAATTCGGATATCAGCCAGCATTACACACAGGCAACATTCTGATGACAGGACATTTGGGATAGAATCACGTTGGTTTGTAAGAATTTGAATTATGCTATGCTGAAGGGAAACAGAACAGCATTACCTGGGCCTCCTTAGCTGAACAAAAACTTTTGCAATCTAAAAAACCTTTGGGGAAATTTTTACCGAGAGGAAGACTCATCCTTCGCATATGATGCCAAATTAGGGAGAGAAAGATTTCTCCATTTTGCATTTACCTAACTTGGGCTTCATGATGTGGTTGTGTAGGCAGCAGGTTGTAGTCAAAAAGCAAACAGTGACAGAACAGGGTACCAAGGCATAAAAGTGATTTTGAGTACACATTTTCAAGACGCCCTGGTACATGAAAATTGAATAGGCCAGGAGACAGGCACAAAAAGAGTGTGGAGGAATCTAGCAGGGCAACTCAGAATATCATGGGAATGAAAATGCCTTTCCTGATTGCATAGTCCGAACATTCAACGTGGGCCTATGGGAAAGCACAGGTGTCTTTCTTTTCTTTCTTTCTTTCCCTTTCTTTCTTTTTTCTTTCTCTTTCTTTCTTCCTTTTTAAATATTCATTGTCTATCCTGCTTTTTTGGTCAATTTGTTTATTACTTCTGCAAGCCTTTGGGGTAGTTTCTTGGATCTTGGAGACACAAGATCCTATTCTTGTGCCAACAGTAATATTTTAACATCTGCCTTTCCTATTCTTGCCCCTTCCCCCGTTTTCTCATGGCTCTCTTGCCTGAATGCTCAGGAAGCTGTGTTCCAGAATTGACCCAGTTCTCTAATGGGGAATAGACACTGAAGACAAGGCCTATTGAAATCCATGGCCCTTGGTTAGAGGCTAGTAGTATAATCCTAACCTTTTGGGCCACAAGTAGGGACCACCCTTGAACATGAGTCCATTCGGTGGCCATTGGTGTTTTTCATGAGTCCATCATAATAACCAGCTCTTAAATCAGTCTAATATTTGATCATAAGTCATTGATCATTTCAGGAGGTTCTCCAAATGGAAGCAGAAAACCCCAAGCAATTTTAGGCCTCAGACCTAAGGAGCAACTAGTTCAATAAGGTACCATGAATTCTGAAATGGTTTGCACATTTCCAAGTGTTTTTAGACCGAAGGATTCAGTGATGATCTCGGCTTGATGAGAATAGTCAGAGAGGTCATTTCATGGGGCCTACTGTCCATTAGTAGAGCAAGGCAAATGTTGGGAAGCCAGGAAGGGAAATGGCCATGTTTACATACCTTTGGCTTCCACTTCTTGGAACCACCAAGGGTTGTGCCCGCTTCCTCTGCCTTCACATGGAAATGTGCTTCTGCTGACAAATATGCAGATTTACATAAATGAATGAGAACATCCTGAACAGGGATGCTGTGTCCTAATGGAAATACACAGTTCTAACAGTAATTCACTTCTCTTTTCCCACACATGCATTTACGTGCAGCTTCACTTTCAGCTGAATGCTGATTTTTTTACTTACATTGCTACTGTGTGTGAGTGAGTGAACCTGGAATGGGACCCATGGACTTTGGCATGCTTGGCAAACACTCTGCCACCGGATTTCCTCCCTTGGGATCTTATGCTAGGTATTAGGAAAACCATTGGATGAAGCTGACATAAATTTCCTAGGTACACAGACTGCTGTTTCTTGCATTGCTCCTTGGCTAGCTCTTTACTTGTTTTTCCACTGGATGATTCCCTGAGCTCTGGATCATCATGATTTCTGGATTGCAGGGAACAACAATATGGGTCCCATCCTCAGTCAATGGTATCAGTCACCATTGCCAAGAGTCTTGATTTACTTGACCTGATAGTTGACTGAGCTCCTGGTAAGTGCTAGTGTGGATAAAAGACTTCAGATGTGGTGGTGTTCCTGCAGGTAGGGCCAGAGCAGTGTCTCAATGAGTGAGCATGGGGGGCAGCCAGGGGTCGGAAATGGTGACAGCAAGGAAGGGATTTGCAAGGGAGAGAAAGAGACCATGATTCAATGGCATCTGCATGGCTCAAAACAAATACAGTTGGAGTCGTGTCAAGTG
Source organism: Spermophilus citellus (assembly GCF_964194105.1). Classification (NCBI taxonomy): domain Eukaryota; kingdom Metazoa; phylum Chordata; class Mammalia; order Rodentia; family Sciuridae; genus Spermophilus; species Spermophilus citellus. The sequence goes on along the minus strand of NC_138182.1, from coordinate 74,153,058 downwards.
ACTGAAAGGACAGGGGACAGGGATGCATACACCGAGAGAGGCCCGATTTACACTCTGAAAGGTTTCTAGTTGACTTGACAACACTGGGACCATCACGTGCATAAAACATCAGTGCATAAAGGCAACGTGGGTACACCGAGGTTCATGCCTCATACGTGCAGTGTAGCGAGAGCAACGTGACACATCCCCCGGGTACATGGAATGCGAGGGGCCTGTGCGAAATTGGTGGCGATTGTGTAGAATATAATTTGGATGCACACCTGGACTGGGGGAAGGTATGCAGACACGTAGAGGACACGAAGTCGTCAGTGCGAGGGAACAATGAGCTTCTTAAGTGAATTCAACTAAAAATCTGTGTGCCTAGAATGGGGGATCATTTCACAAGTCTGTAAAACGTATCCAATCAGATGGGACAGGAACTAGAGGACAGGATTCAGGTGTTTGTATCCAACATCTGGTTTCTGTGCTGCTCAGCTGCCTACACTGAGGAAAGTGTTCTTCATGTTTGGCGTGCGATGTCCTGAGCCTTGGAATTGCCAAAGTCCTCAATGAATCAGAAGAGCTGGCATTCAGGCTCAGTGGTAGAGAAACTGCTTTGCATGTCAAGGTCCTGGGTTCAATTCCCTCCCTTGAAAATGACTATTACAGGCATGAATAGGAATAGGGTCGATGGCATCAGTGTCGTGAAGGAGGAACTTTGGATGGGCAGCCTGAGAGACCATGCAAGGAAGCTATTGCCTATGTCCTGATAATACCATACTTTTTCTATAGGAAAGAGGAGAGGGGAAACGTATAGTGAGGTAACATAGTAAGTGAGTGCAGAATAAAGCACACAGAAGGAGGAGGTCACTGACTGAGTAAATCCGTGCATAGAGCACAATATGGGTGTGAGCCATCAAAGAGCATGCTGGGTGTCGTGATAGCACTCAATCTGATTGTTTTTACGTGGCTTCTTCACATGTCTCACTGGCTCACCATCTATTTTTGTGTCCAAGTCCAATATGGAGCTCAGTCTCTCAGGAGCCTGACACTACCGCCTAGCTGTCCACTGCACATCTGGAAACTCTGCAGCACGTTAGCCTAAGCTTCCTCATTCATGATTATAAATCCCTAAATCCAGTAGTGGATCTTGGGTTTTACCCACCACTGAGTTAATGGTTGCCTTGAATGGTATTTTTCTCACGTTGATAAAGGCAATTTTGTACCAACGTGAATGCCCACGTTGACACTGGCCTTTTCTGTATCCAATCTCCCCTTCCAATGGGGGATACAAAAGAATGAGGAATGGGAGCCTTTCAGAGGTTTTCACATAATGCCACCATTTCAGGTGTGTCCATAGACGCCTTTCCAAAGAACTCCTAGTGCAAAATGTACCTGATGTAATAGTCTTGACATCCTTCTTCCTGGCACCCTTCATCTCTATGTCTGTAGTTTCACGAGAATGTCTCAATCCAGTGGGAGGCTGGATGGGTTCGGGAAAATGATATCAAATAAAAGCTGTGTAATTACTGCCATGTGTAGGTCTTAGGAAGAGAAGCGCAAGGTGCAATTACCTTCAAGGAAGGAGCCGTCTGAGATACTGAAAAGGAAAAGGGACATAGAGTCAATTAGCCATGCATGTGACCAAACCAGCCATACCTTGGTCTCATATTAAGAAGGAGCTGGACACTCATGCTTCACTTTGGGAATAACTTTGGTAGCCTTTGGCCCTTTAGGGTTTGTGTGCATATTTCCTGGTTTTGGGTTCTCAAAACCACAAGGCTGCATGGTACCACCTTAAACAGGGGCAGAAACATAGGTTGAATCAACACAAGCAGTGAAGTTTCCAACCCCGAGACTCTTTGCAATAGCCATAAATCAAAGAGGAAAGGGAATGGATGCCAACGGAGAGAGGCACAGTGAGGAAGGATGTGATGGCAGATATCTTCCTTGACACATATGGGAGTTCTTCGGTGCGCTGCACTCCCAACACCTGTGCTGTTCCTCCAGTTGTGCTAGAAGTCAGGGAGCACCAATGGTGTAGAGTGCAGTGAAAGGGGTCATCCATTTCTGATCCAAGAACTTTCCCCCCACCGATTGGCTGAGATATACACTTTCAGCAGAAGGGCTCATTAAAAACATTCTTGATTTCCATACCCACGGGGGACACTGGTGTGCCCTCCTTCCTTGCATCCTCCGCTTTAGGCAACTTGGGCTTTCTTGATGCAATCACGGGAGAAGACAGAGGACTCAGTTCTAGGAAACAATGGATGGTAAGATTAAAGTCTCAAAGTATGGTAAAGCAAAGGGAAAAGGGTCGACTGTGTTATCGCAGAAGTCTTTCCTTCCCATAACTTTCCATACTTATAACTTGTGGGAAGGCCCATGAAAAATAAGTCTTTGGATACTCAAAGTATGAGCTCTCCCAAGTCTTCAGTTCCCACCGAATCTGCTTTCCTCTATGTTGGTCATCTTTCAAGGATTTCCATGAAATGACTGTCTCACAAAATGAGCTCTGAATAGGGTCAGGAGTCACTCAGGACTAGAGCACATTTGTAGCTTGCTAAAAGCTCTGGATTCCATCGCACTATGTCCCCCTGCCCAGAATAGGGAAGGAGATGAGAGCGGTCTTTTTGAAAAAAGCCAGTGCTTCTACAATCATAGACATCCCCTCTGAACCACTGACATCACTGCAAAATGCAGGCTCCAGGCCTGCACGTGCGGCACAGGGAAATGACTTGCTCTAGTTTGACTCCATGTACCATTCTCCTCTACTTTGAATAATCTACGGACAGACAGTACTCCCAGTTTTCATTTGAAGGCAGACCTACTGAAAACAGCTGAGATGCATTCCCTGTTTCCTCATCACACTCTCCAAATGTACCCAGCTGACTTCTTGCTTGCCTTCCTCCTTTCCCTTACCCTTCTGCTTTTCAGAAAGAACCTCGACCATGGTGGTCTCCATCTTGATTGTCCACTTGATTGTCTTTGTAGGGATTTCTCCCACTCACTCTTTTTCTCAAATAACCTTACAAGGGCCTTCTCCCTTGTCAAGAGCCATGCTCAGAGATGAAAGCAAATCCTTGGCCTTCCATAAGTCTCCTTTGGTCCTCAGCTACCTCCCCATGGCTCTTCACTGAGGCTTCATTAAGGAGAAGTCCATTCCCTGACTCCTCAGAATGTGCTCTGAGGGCCAGGACCATTGGAATCACCTTAGAACCCATTACAGATGCAGAATCCAAGACCTGCCGAATTGCAGTGCGTATTTTGAACCTGGTCCCCAACAGATGACCCACGGGAGTGGAGAGATGCAGTCTGTGGGAGTCCAACCCTAAATTCTTCAACTTCAACTGCCTATTTGGAATCGAGCCACAGTCTCCTCTCTACCAGGTCCCCCAAATCAAAGATGTATAAGGAGTCAATTTTTGCAGTGGACCTTCGGTCAGGCTGGGGCCTTGGTGACCAAAAAATACCAGCGTTTCTTAGGATGTTCAATTCTGTTTGTGGCTGTGGGACCATGTCAGTTTACGGGTGGTCCATCAAGGTAGCTCTGCATGACCTGGGACTGAGTTCCTGAACGCCTTTCTCTCCAGGAGGAAGACAGGAAGATTGGAACAACTGGCACTACATCTCATGCCAAGTTTGGTCCCTGAAGCTCACAAGGCTTTCTGGCATCTCTAATATGCTTCTCTCCCTGTCTCTCTCTTTCTCTCTCTGTAGCCAGTCATCTGAGATTCCCCCCTTCACGGTGCACACCTGCTTGCTTCTTTTCTCTCCATTGACTCCCTGTACTCTGTTTTGCTCCTTCTTCAATCCACCTTCTACTGTCCCCTCCAGTGTTTCCCAGCCTTAGTCTGCTCAGGTTTTGAATCATTGGTTCCAATCACCTCATGACACTCTGGATGTTACCTGTCCCTCCAAAGGCAGGAGATGTACCCATTGTTACCTTCCACTACTCAGTAGATTCCTGTCTTCCACTATTCAAATAGACTGCTGCTTAGGATTGAAATAAATATGCTGTCCACTGTAATTTTTTATATGAAAAATATAAAGGCTCTTACCTTCCAGAGTATGGGCTTCCTTTTCAAGCATATCCTCAGAGGAACCATCCAAGTTCTCTCCTGAGCAAATCTCAGAGACTCTCTGGCAAAATTAATATCAAAATTGATATCCTTTAAAATTCATATCAATAACCCATTCTGAATCAGCATTTTAAAGCAGACATGTCGCTTGGGCTGTGCACGTCAGTAAGGATTAAAAAACTAGACAAGTCTAATCTTCCAAAATTGAACGATTGAAAAGAGAACTTCATATATCCTCCCCCACGAAGACCAACTTTCATCTTCACATGGCTACTGACTCTGAAAGGAGAACGCCACCACAGAAGAAACACATCCTCCCAAAACATACTATCTGATGCGCGAAACTGCGCAGACATACTACTCCTGTAACACCTAACCCGACTCAACGTTTTCTAGCATAAAGGAGAGAATGATATTTAAAATATACTCGAACACATTCTGACAAATTCGGATATCAGCCAGCATTACACACAGGCAACATTCTGATGACAGGACATTTGGGATAGAATCACGTTGGTTTGTAAGAATTTGAATTATGCTATGCTGAAGGGAAACAGAACAGCATTACCTGGGCCTCCTTAGCTGAACAAAAACTTTTGCAATCTAAAAAACCTTTGGGGAAATTTTTACCGAGAGGAAGACTCATCCTTCGCATATGATGCCAAATTAGGGAGAGAAAGATTTCTCCATTTTGCATTTACCTAACTTGGGCTTCATGATGTGGTTGTGTAGGCAGCACGTTGTAGTCAAAAAGCAAACAGTGACAGAACAGGGTACCAAGGCATAAAAGTGATTTTGAGTACACATTTTCAAGACGCCCTGGTACATGAAAATTGAATAGGCCAGGAGACAGGCACAAAAAGAGTGTGGAGGAATCTAGCAGGGCAACTCAGAATATCATGGGAATGAAAATGCCTTTCCTGATTGCATAGTCCGAACATTCAACGTGGGCCTATGGGAAAGCACAGGTGTCTTTCTTTTCTTTCTTTCTTTCCCTTTCTTTCTTTTTTCTTTCTCTTTCTTTCTTCCTTTTTAAATATTCATTGTCTATCCTGCTTTTTTGGTCAATTTGTTTATTACTTCTGCAAGCCTTTGGGGTAGTTTCTTGGATCTTGGAGACACAAGATCCTATTCTTGTGCCAACAGTAATATTTTAACATCTGCCTTTCCTATTCTTGCCCCTTCCCCCGTTTTCTCATGGCTCTCTTGCCTGAATGCTCAGGAAGCTGTGTTCCAGAATTGACCCAGTTCTCTAATGGGGAATAGACACTGAAGACAAGGCCTATTGAAATCCATGGCCCTTGGTTAGAGGCTAGTAGTATAATCCTAACCTTTTGGGCCACAAGTAGGGACCACCCTTGAACATGAGTCCATTCGGTGGCCATTGGTGTTTTTCATGAGTCCATCATAATAACCAGCTCTTAAATCAGTCTAATATTTGATCATAAGTCATTGATCATTTCAGGAGGTTCTCCAAATGGAAGCAGAAAACCCCAAGCAATTTTAGGCCTCAGACCTAAGGAGCAACTAGTTCAATAAGGTACCATGAATTCTGAAATGGTTTGCACATTCTTAAAGTTTCCAAGTGTTTTTAGACCGAAGGATTCAGTGATGATCTCGGCTTGATGAGAATAGTCAGAGAGGTCATTTCATGGGGCCTACTGTCCATTAGTAGAGCAAGGCAAATGTTGGGAAGCCAGGAAGGGAAATGGCCATGTTTACATACCTTTGGCTTCCACTTCTTGGAACCACCAAGGGTTGTGCCCGCTTCCTCTGCCTTCACATGGAAATGTGCTTCTGCTGACAAATATGCAGATTTACATAAATGAATGAGAACATCCTGAACAGGGATGCTGTGTCCTAATGGAAATACACAGTTCTAACAGTAATTCACTTCTCTTTTCCCACACATGCATTTACGTGCAGCTTCACTTTCAGCTGAATGCTGATTTTTTTACTTACATTGCTACTGTGTGTGAGTGAGTGAACCTGGAATGGGACCCATGGACTTTGGCATGCTTGGCAAACACTCTGCCACCGGATTTCCTCCCTTGGGATCTTATGCTAGGTATTAGGAAAACCATTGGATGAAGCTGACATAAATTTCCTAGGTACACAGACTGCTGTTTCTTGCATTGCTCCTTGGCTAGCTCTTTACTTGTTTTTCCACTGGATGATTCCCTGAGCTCTGGATCATCATGATTTCTGGATTGCAGGGAACAACAATATGGGTCCCATCCTCAGTCAATGGTATCAGTCACCATTGCCAAGAGTCTTGATTTACTTGACCTGATAGTTGACTGAGCTCCTGGTAAGTGCTAGTGTGGATAAAAGACTTCAGATGTGGTGGTGTTCCTGCAGGTAGGGCCAGAGCAGTGTCTCAATGAGTGAGCATGGGGGGCAGCCAGGGGTCGGAAATGGTGACAGCAAGGAAGGGATTTGCAAGGGAGAGAAAGAGACCATGATTCAATGGCATCTGCATGGCTCAAAACAAATACAGTTGGAGTCGTGTCAAGTGACTGAAAGGACAGGGGACAGGGATGCATACACCGAGAGAGGCCCGATTTACACTCTGAAAGGTTTCTAGTTGACTTGACAACACTGGGACCATCACGTGCATAAAACATCAGTGCATAAAGGCAACGTGGGTACACCGAGGTTCATGCCTCATACGTGCAGTGTAGCGAGAGCAACGTGACACATCCCCCGGGTACATGGAATGCGAGGGGCCTGTGCGAAATTGGTGGCGATTGTGTAGAATATAATTTGGATGCACACCTGGACTGGGGGAAGGTATGCAGACACGTAGAGGACACGAAGTCGTCAGTGCGAGGGAACAATGAGCTTCTTAAGTGAATTCAACTAAAAATCTGTGTGCCTAGAATGGGGGATCATTTCACAAGTCTGTAAAACGTATCCAATCAGATGGGACAGGAACTAGAGGACAGGATTCAGGTGTTTGTATCCAACATCTGGTTTCTGTGCTGCTCAGCTGCCTACACTGAGGAAAGTGTTCTTCATGTTTGGCGTGCGATGTCCTGAGCCTTGGAATTGCCAAAGTCCTCAATGAATCAGAAGAGCTGGCATTCAGGCTCAGTGGTAGAGAAACTGCTTTGCATGTCAAGGTCCTGGGTTCAATTCCCTCCCTTGAAAATGACTATTACAGGCATGAATAGGAATAGGGTCGATGGCATCAGTGTCGTGAAGGAGGAACTTTGGATGGGCAGCCTGAGAGACCATGCAAGGAAGCTATTGCCTATGTCCTGATAATACCATACTTTTTCTATAGGAAAGAGGAGAGGGGAAACGTATAGTGAGGTAACATAGTAAGTGAGTGCAGAATAAAGCACACAGAAGGAGGAGGTCACTGACTGAGTAAATCCGTGCATAGAGCACAATATGGGTGTGAGCCATCAAAGAGCATGCTGGGTGTCGTGATAGCACTCAATCTGATTGTTTTTACGTGGCTTCTTCACATGTCTCACTGGCTCACCATCTATTTTTGTGTCCAAGTCCAATATGGAGCTCAGTCTCTCAGGAGCCTGACACTACCGCCTAGCTGTCCACTGCACATCTGGAAACTCTGCAGCACGTTAGCCTAAGCTTCCTCATTCATGATTATAAATCCCTAAATCCAGTAGTGGATCTTGGGTTTTACCCACCACTGAGTTAATGGTTGCCTTGAATGGTATTTTTCTCACGTTGATAAAGGCAATTTTGTACCAACGTGAATGCCCACGTTGACACTGGCCTTTTCTGTATCCAATCTCCCCTTCCAATGGGGGATACAAAAGAATGAGGAATGGGAGCCTTTCAGAGGTTTTCACATAATGCCACCATTTCAGGTGTGTCCATAGACGCCTTTCCAAAGAACTCCTAGTGCAAAATGTACCTGATGTAATAGTCTTGACATCCTTCTTCCTGGCACCCTTCATCTCTATGTCTGTAGTTTCACGAGAATGTCTCAATCCAGTGGGAGGCTGGATGGGTTCGGGAAAATGATATCAAATAAAAGCTGTGTAATTACTGCCATGTGTAGGTCTTAGGAAGAGAAGCGCAAGGTGCAATTACCTTCAAGGAAGGAGCCGTCTGAGATACTGAAAAGGAAAAGGGACATAGAGTCAATTAGCCATGCATGTGACCAAACCAGCCATACCTTGGTCTCATATTAAGAAGGAGCTGGACACTCATGCTTCACTTTGGGAATAACTTTGGTAGCCTTTGGCCCTTTAGGGTTTGTGTGCATATTTCCTGGTTTTGGGTTCTCAAAACCACAAGGCTGCATGGTACCACCTTAAACAGGGGCAGAAACATAGGTTGAATCAACACAAGCAGTGAAGTTTCCAACCCCGAGACTCTTTGCAATAGCCATAAATCAAAGAGGAAAGGGAATGGATGCCAACGGAGAGAGGCACAGTGAGGAAGGATGTGATGGCAGATATCTTCCTTGACACATATGGGAGTTCTTCGGTGCGCTGCACTCCCAACACCTGTGCTGTTCCTCCAGTTGTGCTAGAAGTCAGGGAGCACCAATGGTGTAGAGTGCAGTGAAAGGGGTCATCCATTTCTGATCCAAGAACTTTCCCCCCACCGATTGGCTGAGATATACACTTTCAGCAGAAGGGCTCATTAAAAACATTCTTGATTTCCATACCCACGGGGGACACTGGTGTGCCCTCCTTCCTTGCATCCTCCGCTTTAGGCAACTTGGGCTTTCTTGATGCAATCACGGGAGAAGACAGAGGACTCAGTTCTAGGAAACAATGGATGGTAAGATTAAAGTCTCAAAGTATGGTAAAGCAAAGGGAAAAGGGTCGACTGTGTTATCGCAGAAGTCTTTCCTTCCCATAACTTTCCATACTTATAACTTGTGGGAAGGCCCATGAAAAATAAGTCTTTGGATACTCAAAGTATGAGCTCTCCCAAGTCTTCAGTTCCCACCGAATCTGCTTTCCTCTATGTTGGTCATCTTTCAAGGATTTCCATGAAATGACTGTCTCACAAAATGAGCTCTGAATAGGGTCAGGAGTCACTCAGGACTAGAGCACATTTGTAGCTTGCTAAAAGCTCTGGATTCCATCGCACTATGTCCCCCTGCCCAGAATAGGGAAGGAGATGAGAGCGGTCTTTTTGAAAAAAGCCAGTGCTTCTACAATCATAGACATCCCCTCTGAACCACTGACATCACTGCAAAATGCAGGCTCCAGGCCTGCACGTGCGGCACAGGGAAATGACTTGCTCTAGTTTGACTCCATGTACCATTCTCCTCTACTTTGAATAATCTACGGACAGACAGTACTCCCAGTTTTCATTTGAAGGCAGACCTACTGAAAACAGCTGAGATGCATTCCCTGTTTCCTCATCACACTCTCCAAATGTACCCAGCTGACTTCTTGCTTGCCTTCCTCCTTTCCCTTACCCTTCTGCTTTTCAGAAAGAACCTCGACCATGGTGGTCTCCATCTTGATTGTCCACTTGATTGTCTTTGTAGGGATTTCTCCCACTCACTCTTTTTCTCAAATAACCTTACAAGGGCCTTCTCCCTTGTCAAGAGCCATGCTCAGAGATGAAAGCAAATCCTTGGCCTTCCATAAGTCTCCTTTGGTCCTCAGCTACCTCCCCATGGCTCTTCACTGAGGCTTCATTAAGGAGAAGTCCATTCCCTGACTCCTCAGAATGTGCTCTGAGGGCCAGGACCATTGGAATCACCTTAGAACCCATTACAGATGCAGAATCCAAGACCTGCCGAATTGCAGTGCGTATTTTGAACCTGGTCCCCAACAGATGACCCACGGGAGTGGAGAGATGCAGTCTGTGGGAGTCCAACCCTAAATTCTTCAACTTCAACTGCCTATTTGGAATCGAGCCACAGTCTCCTCTCTACCAGGTCCCCCAAATCAAAGATGTATAAGGAGTCAATTTTTGCAGTGGACCTTCGGTCAGGCTGGGGCCTTGGTGACCAAAAAATACCAGCGTTTCTTAGGATGTTCAATTCTGTTTGTGGCTGTGGGACCATGTCAGTTTACGGGTGGTCCATCAAGGTAGCTCTGCATGACCTGGGACTGAGTTCCTGAACGCCTTTCTCTCCAGGAGGAAGACAGGAAGATTGGAACAACTGGCACTACATCTCATGCCAAGTTTGGTCCCTGAAGCTCACAAGGCTTTCTGGCATCTCTAATATGCTTCTCTCCCTGTCTCTCTCTTTCTCTCTCTGTAGCCAGTCATCTGAGATTCCCCCCTTCACGGTGCACACCTGCTTGCTTCTTTTCTCTCCATTGACTCCCTGTACTCTGTTTTGCTCCTTCTTCAATCCACCTTCTACTGTCCCCTCCAGTGTTTCCCAGCCTTAGTCTGCTCAGGTTTTGAATCATTGGTTCCAATCACCTCATGACACTCTGGATGTTACCTGTCCCTCCAAAGGCAGGAGATGTACCCATTGTTACCTTCCACTACTCAGTAGATTCCTGTCTTCCACTATTCAAATAGACTGCTGCTTAGGATTGAAATAAATATGCTGTCCACTGTAATTTTTTATATGAAAAATATAAAGGCTCTTACCTTCCAGAGTATGGGCTTCCTTTTCAAGCATATCCTCAGAGGAACCATCCAAGTTCTCTCCTGAGCAAATCTCAGAGACTCTCTGGCAAAATTAATATCAAAATTGATATCCTTTAAAATTCATATCAATAACCCATTCTGAATCAGCATTTTAAAGCAGACATGTCGCTTGGGCTGTGCACGTCAGTAAGGATTAAAAAACTAGACAAGTCTAATCTTCCAAAATTGAACGATTGAAAAGAGAACTTCATATATCCTCCCCCACGAAGACCAACTTTCATCTTCACATGGCTACTGACTCTGAAAGGAGAACGCCACCACAGAAGAAACACATCCTCCCAAAACATACTATCTGATGCGCGAAACTGCGCAGACATACTACTCCTGTAACACCTAACCCGACTCAACGTTTTCTAGCATAAAGGAGAGAATGATATTTAAAATATACTCGAACACATTCTGACAAATTCGGATATCAGCCAGCATTACACACAGGCAACATTCTGATGACAGGACATTTGGGATAGAATCACGTTGGTTTGTAAGAATTTGAATTATGCTATGCTGAAGGGAAACAGAACAGCATTACCTGGGCCTCCTTAGCTGAACAAAAACTTTTGCAATCTAAAAAACCTTTGGGGAAATTTTTACCGAGAGGAAGACTCATCCTTCGCATATGATGCCAAATTAGGGAGAGAAAGATTTCTCCATTTTGCATTTACCTAACTTGGGCTTCATGATGTGGTTGTGTAGGCAGCACGTTGTAGTCAAAAAGCAAACAGTGACAGAACAGGGTACCAAGGCATAAAAGTGATTTTGAGTACACATTTTCAAGACGCCCTGGTACATGAAAATTGAATAGGCCAGGAGACAGGCACAAAAAGAGTGTGGAGGAATCTAGCAGGGCAACTCAGAATATCATGGGAATGAAAATGCCTTTCCTGATTGCATAGTCCGAACATTCAACGTGGGCCTATGGGAAAGCACAGGTGTCTTTCTTTTCTTTCTTTCTTTCCCTTTCTTTCTTTTTTCTTTCTCTTTCTTTCTTCCTTTTTAAATATTCATTGTCTATCCTGCTTTTTTGGTCAATTTGTTTATTACTTCTGCAAGCCTTTGGGGTAGTTTCTTGGATCTTGGAGACACAAGATCCTATTCTTGTGCCAACAGTAATATTTTAACATCTGCCTTTCCTATTCTTGCCCCTTCCCCCGTTTTCTCATGGCTCTCTTGCCTGAATGCTCAGGAAGCTGTGTTCCAGAATTGACCCAGTTCTCTAATGGGGAATAGACACTGAAGACAAGGCCTATTGAAATCCATGGCCCTTGGTTAGAGGCTAGTAGTATAATCCTAACCTTTTGGGCCACAAGTAGGGACCACCCTTGAACATGAGTCCATTCGGTGGCCATTGGTGTTTTTCATGAGTCCATCATAATAACCAGCTCTTAAATCAGTCTAATATTTGATCATAAGTCATTGATCATTTCAGGAGGTTCTCCAAATGGAAGCAGAAAACCCCAAGCAATTTTAGGCCTCAGACCTAAGGAGCAACTAGTTCAATAAGGTACCATGAATTCTGAAATGGTTTGCACATTCTTAAAGTTTCCAAGTGTTTTTAGACCGAAGGATTCAGTGATGATCTCGGCTTGATGAGAATAGTCAGAGAGGTCATTTCATGGGGCCTACTGTCCATTAGTAGAGCAAGGCAAATGTTGGGAAGCCAGGAAGGGAAATGGCCATGTTTACATACCTTTGGCTTCCACTTCTTGGAACCACCAAGGGTTGTGCCCGCTTCCTCTGCCTTCACATGGAAATGTGCTTCTGCTGACAAATATGCAGATTTACATAAATGAATGAGAACATCCTGAACAGGGATGCTGTGTCCTAATGGAAATACACAGTTCTAACAGTAATTCACTTCTCTTTTCCCACACATGCATTTACGTGCAGCTTCACTTTCAGCTGAATGCTGATTTTTTTACTTACATTGCTACTGTGTGTGAGTGAGTGAACCTGGAATGGGACCCATGGACTTTGGCATGCTTGGCAAACACTCTGCCACCGGATTTCCTCCCTTGGGATCTTATGCTAGGTATTAGGAAAACCATTGGATGAAGCTGACATAAATTTCCTAGGTACACAGACTGCTGTTTCTTGCATTGCTCCTTGGCTAGCTCTTTACTTGTTTTTCCACTGGATGATTCCCTGAGCTCTGGATCATCATGATTTCTGGATTGCAGGGAACAACAATATGGGTCCCATCCTCAGTCAATGGTATCAGTCACCATTGCCAAGAGTCTTGATTTACTTGACCTGATAGTTGACTGAGCTCCTGGTAAGTGCTAGTGTGGATAAAAGACTTCAGATGTGGTGGTGTTCCTGCAGGTAGGGCCAGAGCAGTGTCTCAATGAGTGAGCATGGGGGGCAGCCAGGGGTCGGAAATGGTGACAGCAAGGAAGGGATTTGCAAGGGAGAGAAAGAGACCATGATTCAATGGCATCTGCATGGCTCAAAACAAATACAGTTGGAGTCGTGTCAAGTGACTGAAAGGACAGGGGACAGGGATGCATACACCGAGAGAGGCCCGATTTACACTCTGAAAGGTTTCTAGTTGACTTGACAACACTGGGACCATCACGTGCATAAAACATCAGTGCATAAAGGCAACGTGGGTACACCGAGGTTCATGCCTCATACGTGCAGTGTAGCGAGAGCAACGTGACACATCCCCCGGGTACATGGAATGCGAGGGGCCTGTGCGAAATTGGTGGCGATTGTGTAGAATATAATTTGGATGCACACCTGGACTGGGGGAAGGTATGCAGACACGTAGAGGACACGAAGTCGTCAGTGCGAGGGAACAATGAGCTTCTTAAGTGAATTCAACTAAAAATCTGTGTGCCTAGAATGGGGGATCATTTCACAAGTCTGTAAAACGTATCCAATCAGATGGGACAGGAACTAGAGGACAGGATTCAGGTGTTTGTATCCAACATCTGGTTTCTGTGCTGCTCAGCTGCCTACACTGAGGAAAGTGTTCTTCATGTTTGGCGTGCGATGTCCTGAGCCTTGGAATTGCCAAAGTCCTCAATGAATCAGAAGAGCTGGCATTCAGGCTCAGTGGTAGAGAAACTGCTTTGCATGTCAAGGTCCTGGGTTCAATTCCCTCCCTTGAAAATGACTATTACAGGCATGAATAGGAATAGGGTCGATGGCATCAGTGTCGTGAAGGAGGAACTTTGGATGGGCAGCCTGAGAGACCATGCAAGGAAGCTATTGCCTATGTCCTGATAATACCATACTTTTTCTATAGGAAAGAGGAGAGGGGAAACGTATAGTGAGGTAACATAGTAAGTGAGTGCAGAATAAAGCACACAGAAGGAGGAGGTCACTGACTGAGTAAATCCGTGCATAGAGCACAATATGGGTGTGAGCCATCAAAGAGCATGCTGGGTGTCGTGATAGCACTCAATCTGATTGTTTTTACGTGGCTTCTTCACATGTCTCACTGGCTCACCATCTATTTTTGTGTCCAAGTCCAATATGGAGCTCAGTCTCTCAGGAGCCTGACACTACCGCCTAGCTGTCCACTGCACATCTGGAAACTCTGCAGCACGTTAGCCTAAGCTTCCTCATTCATGATTATAAATCCCTAAATCCAGTAGTGGATCTTGGGTTTTACCCACCACTGAGTTAATGGTTGCCTTGAATGGTATTTTTCTCACGTTGATAAAGGCAATTTTGTACCAACGTGAATGCCCACGTTGACACTGGCCTTTTCTGTATCCAATCTCCCCTTCCAATGGGGGATACAAAAGAATGAGGAATGGGAGCCTTTCAGAGGTTTTCACATAATGCCACCATTTCAGGTGTGTCCATAGACGCCTTTCCAAAGAACTCCTAGTGCAAAATGTACCTGATGTAATAGTCTTGACATCCTTCTTCCTGGCACCCTTCATCTCTATGTCTGTAGTTTCACGAGAATGTCTCAATCCAGTGGGAGGCTGGATGGGTTCGGGAAAATGATATCAAATAAAAGCTGTGTAATTACTGCCATGTGTAGGTCTTAGGAAGAGAAGCGCAAGGTGCAATTACCTTCAAGGAAGGAGCCGTCTGAGATACTGAAAAGGAAAAGGGACATAGAGTCAATTAGCCATGCATGTGACCAAACCAGCCATACCTTGGTCTCATATTAAGAAGGAGCTGGACACTCATGCTTCACTTTGGGAATAACTTTGGTAGCCTTTGGCCCTTTAGGGTTTGTGTGCATATTTCCTGGTTTTGGGTTCTCAAAACCACAAGGCTGCATGGTACCACCTTAAACAGGGGCAGAAACATAGGTTGAATCAACACAAGCAGTGAAGTTTCCAACCCCAAGACTCTTTGCAATAGCCATAAATCAAAGAGGAAAGGGAATGGATGCCAACGGAGAGAGGCACAGTGAGGAAGGATGTGATGGCAGATATCTTCCTTGACACATATGGGAGTTCTTCGGTGCGCTGCACTCCCAACACCTGTGCTGTTCCTCCAGTTGTGCTAGAAGTCAGGGAGCACCAATGGTGTAGAGTGCAGTGAAAGGGGTCATCCATTTCTGATCCAAGAACTTTCCCCCCACCGATTGGCTGAGATATACACTTTCAGCAGAAGGGCTCATTAAAAACATTCTTGATTTCCATACCCACGGGGGACACTGGTGTGCCCTCCTTCCTTGCATCCTCCGCTTTAGGCAACTTGGGCTTTCTTGATGCAATCACGGGAGAAGACAGAGGACTCAGTTCTAGGAAACAATGGATGGTAAGATTAAAGTCTCAAAGTATGGTAAAGCAAAGGGAAAAGGGTCGACTGTGTTATCGCAGAAGTCTTTCCTTCCCATAACTTTCCATACTTATAACTTGTGGGAAGGCCCATGAAAAATAAGTCTTTGGATACTCAAAGTATGAGCTCTCCCAAGTCTTCAGTTCCCACCGAATCTGCTTTCCTCTATGTTGGTCATCTTTCAAGGATTTCCATGAAATGACTGTCTCACAAAATGAGCTCTGAATAGGGTCAGGAGTCACTCAGGACTAGAGCACATTTGTAGCTTGCTAAAAGCTCTGGATTCCATCGCACTATGTCCCCCTGCCCAGAATAGGGAAGGAGATGAGAGCGGTCTTTTTGAAAAAAGCCAGTGCTTCTACAATCATAGACATCCCCTCTGAACCACTGACATCACTGCAAAATGCAGGCTCCAGGCCTGCACGTGCGGCACAGGGAAATGACTTGCTCTAGTTTGACTCCATGTACCATTCTCCTCTACTTTGAATAATCTACGGACAGACAGTACTCCCAGTTTTCATTTGAAGGCAGACCTACTGAAAACAGCTGAGATGCATTCCCTGTTTCCTCATCACACTCTCCAAATGTACCCAGCTGACTTCTTGCTTGCCTTCCTCCTTTCCCTTACCCTTCTGCTTTTCAGAAAGAACCTCGACCATGGTGGTCTCCATCTTGATTGTCCACTTGATTGTCTTTGTAGGGATTTCTCCCACTCACTCTTTTTCTCAAATAACCTTACAAGGGCCTTCTCCCTTGTCAAGAGCCATGCTCAGAGATGAAAGCAAATCCTTGGCCTTCCATAAGTCTCCTTTGGTCCTCAGCTACCTCCCCATGGCTCTTCACTGAGGCTTCATTAAGGAGAAGTCCATTCCCTGACTCCTCAGAATGTGCTCTGAGGGCCAGGACCATTGGAATCACCTTAGAACCCATTACAGATGCAGAATCCAAGACCTGCCGAATTGCAGTGCGTATTTTGAACCTGGTCCCCAACAGATGACCCACGGGAGTGGAGAGATGCAGTCTGTGGGAGTCCAACCCTAAATTCTTCAACTTCAACTGCCTATTTGGAATCGAGCCACAGTCTCCTCTCTACCAGGTCCCCCAAATCAAAGATGTATAAGGAGTCAATTTTTGCAGTGGACCTTCGGTCAGGCTGGGGCCTTGGTGACCAAAAAATACCAGCGTTTCTTAGGATGTTCAATTCTGTTTGTGGCTGTGGGACCATGTCAGTTTACGGGTGGTCCATCAAGGTAGCTCTGCATGACCTGGGACTGAGTTCCTGAACGCCTTTCTCTCCAGGAGGAAGACAGGAAGATTGGAACAACTGGCACTACATCTCATGCCAAGTTTGGTCCCTGAAGCTCACAAGGCTTTCTGGCATCTCTAATATGCTTCTCTCCCTGTCTCTCTCTTTCTCTCTCTGTAGCCAGTCATCTGAGATTCCCCCCTTCACGGTGCACACCTGCTTGCTTCTTTTCTCTCCATTGACTCCCTGTACTCTGTTTTGCTCCTTCTTCAATCCACCTTCTACTGTCCCCTCCAGTGTTTCCCAGCCTTAGTCTGCTCAGGTTTTGAATCATTGGTTCCAATCACCTCATGACACTCTGGATGTTACCTGTCCCTCCAAAGGCAGGAGATGTACCCATTGTTACCTTCCACTACTCAGTAGATTCCTGTCTTCCACTATTCAAATAGACTGCTGCTTAGGATTGAAATAAATATGCTGTCCACTGTAATTTTTTATATGAAAAATATAAAGGCTCTTACCTTCCAGAGTATGGGCTTCCTTTTCAAGCATATCCTCAGAGGAACCATCCAAGTTCTCTCCTGAGCAAATCTCAGAGACTCTCTGGCAAAATTAATATCAAAATTGATATCCTTTAAAATTCATATCAATAACCCATTCTGAATCAGCATTTTAAAGCAGACATGTCGCTTGGGCTGTGCACGTCAGTAAGGATTAAAAAACTAGACAAGTCTAATCTTCCAAAATTGAACGATTGAAAAGAGAACTTCATATATCCTCCCCCACGAAGACCAACTTTCATCTTCACATGGCTACTGACTCTGAAAGGAGAACGCCACCACAGAAGAAACACATCCTCCCAAAACATACTATCTGATGCGCGAAACTGCGCAGACATACTACTCCTGTAACACCTAACCCGACTCAACGTTTTCTAGCATAAAGGAGAGAATGATATTTAAAATATACTCGAACACATTCTGACAAATTCGGATATCAGCCAGCATTACACACAGGCAACATTCTGATGACAGGACATTTGGGATAGAATCACGTTGGTTTGTAAGAATTTGAATTATGCTATGCTGAAGGGAAACAGAACAGCATTACCTGGGCCTCCTTAGCTGAACAAAAACTTTTGCAATCTAAAAAACCTTTGGGGAAATTTTTACCGAGAGGAAGACTCATCCTTCGCATATGATGCCAAATTAGGGAGAGAAAGATTTCTCCATTTTGCATTTACCTAACTTGGGCTTCATGATGTGGTTGTGTAGGCAGCACGTTGTAGTCAAAAAGCAAACAGTGACAGAACAGGGTACCAAGGCATAAAAGTGATTTTGAGTACACATTTTCAAGACGCCCTGGTACATGAAAATTGAATAGGCCAGGAGACAGGCACAAAAAGAGTGTGGAGGAATCTAGCAGGGCAACTCAGAATATCATGGGAATGAAAATGCCTTTCCTGATTGCATAGTCCGAACATTCAACGTGGGCCTATGGGAAAGCACAGGTGTCTTTCTTTTCTTTCTTTCTTTCCCTTTCTTTCTTTTTTCTTTCTCTTTCTTTCTTCCTTTTTAAATATTCATTGTCTATCCTGCTTTTTTGGTCAATTTGTTTATTACTTCTGCAAGCCTTTGGGGTAGTTTCTTGGATCTTGGAGACACAAGATCCTATTCTTGTGCCAACAGTAATATTTTAACATCTGCCTTTCCTATTCTTGCCCCTTCCCCCGTTTTCTCATGGCTCTCTTGCCTGAATGCTCAGGAAGCTGTGTTCCAGAATTGACCCAGTTCTCTAATGGGGAATAGACACTGAAGACAAGGCCTATTGAAATCCATGGCCCTTGGTTAGAGGCTAGTAGTATAATCCTAACCTTTTGGGCCACAAGTAGGGACCACCCTTGAACATGAGTCCATTCGGTGGCCATTGGTGTTTTTCATGAGTCCATCATAATAACCAGCTCTTAAATCAGTCTAATATTTGATCATAAGTCATTGATCATTTCAGGAGGTTCTCCAAATGGAAGCAGAAAACCCCAAGCAATTTTAGGCCTCAGACCTAAGGAGCAACTAGTTCAATAAGGTACCATGAATTCTGAAATGGTTTGCACATTCTTAAAGTTTCCAAGTGTTTTTAGACCGAAGGATTCAGTGATGATCTCGGCTTGATGAGAATAGTCAGAGAGGTCATTTCATGGGGCCTACTGTCCATTAGTAGAGCAAGGCAAATGTTGGGAAGCCAGGAAGGGAAATGGCCATGTTTACATACCTTTGGCTTCCACTTCTTGGAACCACCAAGGGTTGTGCCCGCTTCCTCTGCCTTCACATGGAAATGTGCTTCTGCTGACAAATATGCAGATTTACATAAATGAATGAGAACATCCTGAACAGGGATGCTGTGTCCTAATGGAAATACACAGTTCTAACAGTAATTCACTTCTCTTTTCCCACACATGCATTTACGTGCAGCTTCACTTTCAGCTGAATGCTGATTTTTTTACTTACATTGCTACTGTGTGTGAGTGAGTGAACCTGGAATGGGACCCATGGACTTTGGCATGCTTGGCAAACACTCTGCCACCGGATTTCCTCCCTTGGGATCTTATGCTAGGTATTAGGAAAACCATTGGATGAAGCTGACATAAATTTCCTAGGTACACAGACTGCTGTTTCTTGCATTGCTCCTTGGCTAGCTCTTTACTTGTTTTTCCACTGGATGATTCCCTGAGCTCTGGATCATCATGATTTCTGGATTGCAGGGAACAACAATATGGGTCCCATCCTCAGTCAATGGTATCAGTCACCATTGCCAAGAGTCTTGATTTACTTGACCTGATAGTTGACTGAGCTCCTGGTAAGTGCTAGTGTGGATAAAAGACTTCAGATGTGGTGGTGTTCCTGCAGGTAGGGCCAGAGCAGTGTCTCAATGAGTGAGCATGGGGGGCAGCCAGGGGTCGGAAATGGTGACAGCAAGGAAGGGATTTGCAAGGGAGAGAAAGAGACCATGATTCAATGGCATCTGCATGGCTCAAAACAAATACAGTTGGAGTCGTGTCAAGTGACTGAAAGGACAGGGGACAGGGATGCATACACCGAGAGAGGCCCGATTTACACTCTGAAAGGTTTCTAGTTGACTTGACAACACTGGGACCATCACGTGCATAAAACATCAGTGCATAAAGGCAACGTGGGTACACCGAGGTTCATGCCTCATACGTGCAGTGTAGCGAGAGCAACGTGACACATCCCCCGGGTACATGGAATGCGAGGGGCCTGTGCGAAATTGGTGGCGATTGTGTAGAATATAATTTGGATGCACACCTGGACTGGGGGAAGGTATGCAGACACGTAGAGGACACGAAGTCGTCAGTGCGAGGGAACAATGAGCTTCTTAAGTGAATTCAACTAAAAATCTGTGTGCCTAGAATGGGGGATCATTTCACAAGTCTGTAAAACGTATCCAATCAGATGGGACAGGAACTAGAGGACAGGATTCAGGTGTTTGTATCCAACATCTGGTTTCTGTGCTGCTCAGCTGCCTACACTGAGGAAAGTGTTCTTCATGTTTGGCGTGCGATGTCCTGAGCCTTGGAATTGCCAAAGTCCTCAATGAATCAGAAGAGCTGGCATTCAGGCTCAGTGGTAGAGAAACTGCTTTGCATGTCAAGGTCCTGGGTTCAATTCCCTCCCTTGAAAATGACTATTACAGGCATGAATAGGAATAGGGTCGATGGCATCAGTGTCGTGAAGGAGGAACTTTGGATGGGCAGCCTGAGAGACCATGCAAGGAAGCTATTGCCTATGTCCTGATAATACCATACTTTTTCTATAGGAAAGAGGAGAGGGGAAACGTATAGTGAGGTAACATAGTAAGTGAGTGCAGAATAAAGCACACAGAAGGAGGAGGTCACTGACTGAGTAAATCCGTGCATAGAGCACAATATGGGTGTGAGCCATCAAAGAGCATGCTGGGTGTCGTGATAGCACTCAATCTGATTGTTTTTACGTGGCTTCTTCACATGTCTCACTGGCTCACCATCTATTTTTGTGTCCAAGTCCAATATGGAGCTCAGTCTCTCAGGAGCCTGACACTACCGCCTAGCTGTCCACTGCACATCTGGAAACTCTGCAGCACGTTAGCCTAAGCTTCCTCATTCATGATTATAAATCCCTAAATCCAGTAGTGGATCTTGGGTTTTACCCACCACTGAGTTAATGGTTGCCTTGAATGGTATTTTTCTCACGTTGATAAAGGCAATTTTGTACCAACGTGAATGCCCACGTTGACACTGGCCTTTTCTGTATCCAATCTCCCCTTCCAATGGGGGATACAAAAGAATGAGGAATGGGAGCCTTTCAGAGGTTTTCACATAATGCCACCATTTCAGGTGTGTCCATAGACGCCTTTCCAAAGAACTCCTAGTGCAAAATGTACCTGATGTAATAGTCTTGACATCCTTCTTCCTGGCACCCTTCATCTCTATGTCTGTAGTTTCACGAGAATGTCTCAATCCAGTGGGAGGCTGGATGGGTTCGGGAAAATGATATCAAATAAAAGCTGTGTAATTACTGCCATGTGTAGGTCTTAGGAAGAGAAGCGCAAGGTGCAATTACCTTCAAGGAAGGAGCCGTCTGAGATACTGAAAAGGAAAAGGGACATAGAGTCAATTAGCCATGCATGTGACCAAACCAGCCATACCTTGGTCTCATATTAAGAAGGAGCTGGACACTCATGCTTCACTTTGGGAATAACTTTCGTAGCCTTTGGCCCTTTAGGGTTTGTGTGCATATTTCCTGGTTTTGGGTTCTCAAAACCACAAGGCTGCATGGTACCACCTTAAACAGGGGCAGAAACATAGGTTGAATCAACACAAGCAGTGAAGTTTCCAACCCCGAGACTCTTTGCAATAGCCATAAATCAAAGAGGAAAGGGAATGGATGCCAACGGAGAGAGGCACAGTGAGGAAGGATGTGATGGCAGATATCTTCCTTGACACATATGGGAGTTCTTCGGTGCGCTGCACTCCCAACACCTGTGCTGTTCCTCCAGTTGTGCTAGAAGTCAGGGAGCACCAATGGTGTAGAGTGCAGTGAAAGGGGTCATCCATTTCTGATCCAAGAACTTTCCCCCCACCGATTGGCTGAGATATACACTTTCAGCAGAAGGGCTCATTAAAAACATTCTTGATTTCCATACCCACGGGGGACACTGGTGTGCCCTCCTTCCTTGCATCCTCCGCTTTAGGCAACTTGGGCTTTCTTGATGCAATCACGGGAGAAGACAGAGGACTCAGTTCTAGGAAACAATGGATGGTAAGATTAAAGTCTCAAAGTATGGTAAAGCAAAGGGAAAAGGGTCGACTGTGTTATCGCAGAAGTCTTTCCTTCCCATAACTTTCCATACTTATAACTTGTGGGAAGGCCCATGAAAAATAAGTCTTTGGATACTCAAAGTATGAGCTCTCCCAAGTCTTCAGTTCCCACCGAATCTGCTTTCCTCTATGTTGGTCATCTTTCAAGGATTTCCATGAAATGACTGTCTCACAAAATGAGCTCTGAATAGGGTCAGGAGTCACTCAGGACTAGAGCACATTTGTAGCTTGCTAAAAGCTCTGGATTCCATCGCACTATGTCCCCCTGCCCAGAATAGGGAAGGAGATGAGAGCGGTCTTTTTGAAAAAAGCCAGTGCTTCTACAATCATAGACATCCCCTCTGAACCACTGACATCACTGCAAAATGCAGGCTCCAGGCCTGCACGTGCGGCACAGGGAAATGACTTGCTCTAGTTTGACTCCATGTACCATTCTCCTCTACTTTGAATAATCTACGGACAGACAGTACTCCCAGTTTTCATTTGAAGGCAGACCTACTGAAAACAGCTGAGATGCATTCCCTGTTTCCTCATCACACTCTCCAAATGTACCCAGCTGACTTCTTGCTTGCCTTCCTCCTTTCCCTTACCCTTCTGCTTTTCAGAAAGAACCTCGACCATGGTGGTCTCCATCTTGATTGTCCACTTGATTGTCTTTGTAGGGATTTCTCCCACTCACTCTTTTTCTCAAATAACCTTACAAGGGCCTTCTCCCTTGTCAAGAGCCATGCTCAGAGATGAAAGCAAATCCTTGGCCTTCCATAAGTCTCCTTTGGTCCTCAGCTACCTCCCCATGGCTCTTCACTGAGGCTTCATTAAGGAGAAGTCCATTCCCTGACTCCTCAGAATGTGCTCTGAGGGCCAGGACCATTGGAATCACCTTAGAACCCATTACAGATGCAGAATCCAAGACCTGCCGAATTGCAGTGCGTATTTTGAACCTGGTCCCCAACAGATGACCCACGGGAGTGGAGAGATGCAGTCTGTGGGAGTCCAACCCTAAATTCTTCAACTTCAACTGCCTATTTGGAATCGAGCCACAGTCTCCTCTCTACCAGGTCCCCCAAATCAAAGATGTATAAGGAGTCAATTTTTGCAGTGGACCTTCGGTCAGGCTGGGGCCTTGGTGACCAAAAAATACCAGCGTTTCTTAGGATGTTCAATTCTGTTTGTGGCTGTGGGACCATGTCAGTTTACGGGTGGTCCATCAAGGTAGCTCTGCATGACCTGGGACTGAGTTCCTGAACGCCTTTCTCTCCAGGAGGAAGACAGGAAGATTGGAACAACTGGCACTACATCTCATGCCAAGTTTGGTCCCTGAAGCTCACAAGGCTTTCTGGCATCTCTAATATGCTTCTCTCCCTGTCTCTCTCTTTCTCTCTCTGTAGCCAGTCATCTGAGATTCCCCCCTTCACGGTGCACACCTGCTTGCTTCTTTTCTCTCCATTGACTCCCTGTACTCTGTTTTGCTCCTTCTTCAATCCACCTTCTACTGTCCCCTCCAGTGTTTCCCAGCCTTAGTCTGCTCAGGTTTTGAATCATTGGTTCCAATCACCTCATGACACTCTGGATGTTACCTGTCCCTCCAAAGGCAGGAGATGTACCCATTGTTACCTTCCACTACTCAGTAGATTCCTGTCTTCCACTATTCAAATAGACTGCTGCTTAGGATTGAAATAAATATGCTGTCCACTGTAATTTTTTATATGAAAAATATAAAGGCTCTTACCTTCCAGAGTATGGGCTTCCTTTTCAAGCATATCCTCAGAGGAACCATCCAAGTTCTCTCCTGAGCAAATCTCAGAGACTCTCTGGCAAAATTAATATCAAAATTGATATCCTTTAAAATTCATATCAATAACCCATTCTGAATCAGCATTTTAAAGCAGACATGTCGCTTGGGCTGTGCACGTCAGTAAGGATTAAAAAACTAGACAAGTCTAATCTTCCAAAATTGAACGATTGAAAAGAGAACTTCATATATCCTCCCCCACGAAGACCAACTTTCATCTTCACATGGCTACTGACTCTGAAAGGAGAACGCCACCACAGAAGAAACACATCCTCCCAAAACATACTATCTGATGCGCGAAACTGCGCAGACATACTACTCCTGTAACACCTAACCCGACTCAACGTTTTCTAGCATAAAGGAGAGAATGATATTTAAAATATACTCGAACACATTCTGACAAATTCGGATATCAGCCAGCATTACACACAGGCAACATTCTGATGACAGGACATTTGGGATAGAATCACGTTGGTTTGTAAGAATTTGAATTATGCTATGCTGAAGGGAAACAGAACAGCATTACCTGGGCCTCCTTAGCTGAACAAAAACTTTTGCAATCTAAAAAACCTTTGGGGAAATTTTTACCGAGAGGAAGACTCATCCTTCGCATATGATGCCAAATTAGGGAGAGAAAGATTTCTCCATTTTGCATTTACCTAACTTGGGCTTCATGATGTGGTTGTGTAGGCAGCACGTTGTAGTCAAAAAGCAAACAGTGACAGAACAGGGTACCAAGGCATAAAAGTGATTTTGAGTACACATTTTCAAGACGCCCTGGTACATGAAAATTGAATAGGCCAGGAGACAGGCACAAAAAGAGTGTGGAGGAATCTAGCAGGGCAACTCAGAATATCATGGGAATGAAAATGCCTTTCCTGATTGCATAGTCCGAACATTCAACGTGGGCCTATGGGAAAGCACAGGTGTCTTTCTTTTCTTTCTTTCTTTCCCTTTCTTTCTTTTTTCTTTCTCTTTCTTTCTTCCTTTTTAAATATTCATTGTCTATCCTGCTTTTTTGGTCAATTTGTTTATTACTTCTGCAAGCCTTTGGGGTAGTTTCTTGGATCTTGGAGACACAAGATCCTATTCTTGTGCCAACAGTAATATTTTAACATCTGCCTTTCCTATTCTTGCCCCTTCCCCCGTTTTCTCATGGCTCTCTTGCCTGAATGCTCAGGAAGCTGTGTTCCAGAATTGACCCAGTTCTCTAATGGGGAATAGACACTGAAGACAAGGCCTATTGAAATCCATGGCCCTTGGTTAGAGGCTAGTAGTATAATCCTAACCTTTTGGGCCACAAGTAGGGACCACCCTTGAACATGAGTCCATTCGGTGGCCATTGGTGTTTTTCATGAGTCCATCATAATAACCAGCTCTTAAATCAGTCTAATATTTGATCATAAGTCATTGATCATTTCAGGAGGTTCTCCAAATGGAAGCAGAAAACCCCAAGCAATTTTAGGCCTCAGACCTAAGGAGCAACTAGTTCAATAAGGTACCATGAATTCTGAAATGGTTTGCACATTCTTAAAGTTTCCAAGTGTTTTTAGACCGAAGGATTCAGTGATGATCTCGGCTTGATGAGAATAGTCAGAGAGGTCATTTCATGGGGCCTACTGTCCATTAGTAGAGCAAGGCAAATGTTGGGAAGCCAGGAAGGGAAATGGCCATGTTTACATACCTTTGGCTTCCACTTCTTGGAACCACCAAGGGTTGTGCCCGCTTCCTCTGCCTTCACATGGAAATGTGCTTCTGCTGACAAATATGCAGATTTACATAAATGAATGAGAACATCCTGAACAGGGATGCTGTGTCCTAATGGAAATACACAGTTCTAACAGTAATTCACTTCTCTTTTCCCACACATGCATTTACGTGCAGCTTCACTTTCAGCTGAATGCTGATTTTTTTACTTACATTGCTACTGTGTGTGAGTGAGTGAACCTGGAATGGGACCCATGGACTTTGGCATGCTTGGCAAACACTCTGCCACCGGATTTCCTCCCTTGGGATCTTATGCTAGGTATTAGGAAAACCATTGGATGAAGCTGACATAAATTTCCTAGGTACACAGACTGCTGTTTCTTGCATTGCTCCTTGGCTAGCTCTTTACTTGTTTTTCCACTGGATGATTCCCTGAGCTCTGGATCATCATGATTTCTGGATTGCAGGGAACAACAATATGGGTCCCATCCTCAGTCAATGGTATCAGTCACCATTGCCAAGAGTCTTGATTTACTTGACCTGATAGTTGACTGAGCTCCTGGTAAGTGCTAGTGTGGATAAAAGACTTCAGATGTGGTGGTGTTCCTGCAGGTAGGGCCAGAGCAGTGTCTCAATGAGTGAGCATGGGGGGCAGCCAGGGGTCGGAAATGGTGACAGCAAGGAAGGGATTTGCAAGGGAGAGAAAGAGACCATGATTCAATGGCATCTGCATGGCTCAAAACAAATACAGTTGGAGTCGTGTCAAGTGACTGAAAGGACAGGGGACAGGGATGCATACACCGAGAGAGGCCCGATTTACACTCTGAAAGGTTTCTAGTTGACTTGACAACACTGGGACCATCACGTGCATAAAACATCAGTGCATAAAGGCAACGTGGGTACACCGAGGTTCATGCCTCATACGTGCAGTGTAGCGAGAGCAACGTGACACATCCCCCGGGTACATGGAATGCGAGGGGCCTGTGCGAAATTGGTGGCGATTGTGTAGAATATAATTTGGATGCACACCTGGACTGGGGGAAGGTATGCAGACACGTAGAGGACACGAAGTCGTCAGTGCGAGGGAACAATGAGCTTCTTAAGTGAATTCAACTAAAAATCTGTGTGCCTAGAATGGGGGATCATTTCACAAGTCTGTAAAACGTATCCAATCAGATGGGACAGGAACTAGAGGACAGGATTCAGGTGTTTGTATCCAACATCTGGTTTCTGTGCTGCTCAGCTGCCTACACTGAGGAAAGTGTTCTTCATGTTTGGCGTGCGATGTCCTGAGCCTTGGAATTGCCAAAGTCCTCAATGAATCAGAAGAGCTGGCATTCAGGCTCAGTGGTAGAGAAACTGCTTTGCATGTCAAGGTCCTGGGTTCAATTCCCTCCCTTGAAAATGACTATTACAGGCATGAATAGGAATAGGGTCGATGGCATCAGTGTCGTGAAGGAGGAACTTTGGATGGGCAGCCTGAGAGACCATGCAAGGAAGCTATTGCCTATGTCCTGATAATACCATACTTTTTCTATAGGAAAGAGGAGAGGGGAAACGTATAGTGAGGTAACATAGTAAGTGAGTGCAGAATAAAGCACACAGAAGGAGGAGGTCACTGACTGAGTAAATCCGTGCATAGAGCACAATATGGGTGTGAGCCATCAAAGAGCATGCTGGGTGTCGTGATAGCACTCAATCTGATTGTTTTTACGTGGCTTCTTCACATGTCTCACTGGCTCACCATCTATTTTTGTGTCCAAGTCCAATATGGAGCTCAGTCTCTCAGGAGCCTGACACTACCGCCTAGCTGTCCACTGCACATCTGGAAACTCTGCAGCACGTTAGCCTAAGCTTCCTCATTCATGATTATAAATCCCTAAATCCAGTAGTGGATCTTGGGTTTTACCCACCACTGAGTTAATGGTTGCCTTGAATGGTATTTTTCTCACGTTGATAAAGGCAATTTTGTACCAACGTGAATGCCCACGTTGACACTGGCCTTTTCTGTATCCAATCTCCCCTTCCAATGGGGGATACAAAAGAATGAGGAATGGGAGCCTTTCAGAGGTTTTCACATAATGCCACCATTTCAGGTGTGTCCATAGACGCCTTTCCAAAGAACTCCTAGTGCAAAATGTACCTGATGTAATAGTCTTGACATCCTTCTTCCTGGCACCCTTCATCTCTATGTCTGTAGTTTCACGAGAATGTCTCAATCCAGTGGGAGGCTGGATGGGTTCGGGAAAATGATATCAAATAAAAGCTGTGTAATTACTGCCATGTGTAGGTCTTAGGAAGAGAAGCGCAAGGTGCAATTACCTTCAAGGATGGAGCCGTCTGAGATACTGAAAAGGAAAAGGGACATAGAGTCAATTAGCCATGCATGTGACCAAACCAGCCATACCTTGGTCTCATATTAAGAAGGAGCTGGACACTCATGCTTCACTTTGGGAATAACTTTGGTAGCCTTTGGCCCTTTAGGGTTTGTGTGCATATTTCCTGGTTTTGGGTTCTCAAAACCACAAGGCTGCATGGTACCACCTTAAACAGGGGCAGAAACATAGGTTGAATCAACACAAGCAGTGAAGTTTCCAACCCCGAGACTCTTTGCAATAGCCATAAATCAAAGAGGAAAGGGAATGGATGCCAACGGAGAGAGGCACAGTGAGGAAGGATGTGATGGCAGATATCTTCCTTGACACATATGGGAGTTCTTCGGTGCGCTGCACTCCCAACACCTGTGCTGTTCCTCCAGTTGTGCTAGAAGTCAGGGAGCACCAATGGTGTAGAGTGCAGTGAAAGGGGTCATCCATTTCTGATCCAAGAACTTTCCCCCCACCGATTGGCTGAGATATACACTTTCAGCAGAAGGGCTCATTAAAAACATTCTTGATTTCCATACCCACGGGGGACACTGGTGTGCCCTCCTTCCTTGCATCCTCCGCTTTAGGCAACTTGGGCTTTCTTGATGCAATCACGGGAGAAGACAGAGGACTCAGTTCTAGGAAACAATGGATGGTAAGATTAAAGTCTCAAAGTATGGTAAAGCAAAGGGAAAAGGGTCGACTGTGTTATCGCAGAAGTCTTTCCTTCCCATAACTTTCCATACTTATAACTTGTGGGAAGGCCCATGAAAAATAAGTCTTTGGATACTCAAAGTATGAGCTCTCCCAAGTCTTCAGTTTCCACCGAATCTGCTTTCCTCTATGTTGGTCATCTTTCAAGGATTTCCATGAAATGACTGTCTCACAAAATGAGCTCTGAATAGGGTCAGGAGTCACTCAGGACTAGAGCACATTTGTAGCTTGCTAAAAGCTCTGGATTCCATCGCACTATGTCCCCCTGCCCAGAATAGGGAAGGAGATGAGAGCGGTCTTTTTGAAAAAAGCCAGTGCTTCTACAATCATAGACATCCCCTCTGAACCACTGACATCACTGCAAAATGCAGGCTCCAGGCCTGCACGTGCGGCACAGGGAAATGACTTGCTCTAGTTTGACTCCATGTACCATTCTCCTCTACTTTGAATAATCTACGGACAGACAGTACTCCCAGTTTTCATTTGAAGGCAGACCTACTGAAAACAGCTGAGATGCATTCCCTGTTTCCTCATCACACTCTCCAAATGTACCCAGCTGACTTCTTGCTTGCCTTCCTCCTTTCCCTTACCCTTCTGCTTTTCAGAAAGAACCTCGACCATGGTGGTCTCCATCTTGATTGTCCACTTGATTGTCTTTGTAGGGATTTCTCCCACTCACTCTTTTTCTCAAATAACCTTACAAGGACCTTCCCCCTTGTCAAGAGCCATGCTCAGAGATGAAAGCAAATCCTTGGCCTTCCATAAGTCTCCTTTGGTCCTCAGCTACCTCCCCATGGCTCTTCACTGAGGCTTCATTAAGGAGAAGTCCATTCCCTGACTCCTCAGAATGTGCTCTGAGGGCCAGGAGCATTGGAATCACCTTAGAACCCATTACAGATGCAGAATCCAAGACCTGCCGAATTGCAGTGCGTATTTTGAACCTGGTCCCCAACAGATGACCCACGGGAGTGGAGAGATGCAGTCTGTGGGAGTCCAACCCTAAATTCTTCAACTTCAACTGCCTATTTGGAATCGAGCCACAGTCTCCTCTCTACCAGGTCCCCCAAATCAAAGATGTATAAGGAGTCAATTTTTGCAGTGGACCTTCGGTCAGGCTGGGGCCTTGGTGACCAAAAAATACCAGCGTTTCTTAGGATGTTCAATTCTGTTTGTGGCTGTGGGACCATGTCAGTTTACGGGTGGTCCATCAAGGTAGCTCTGCATGACCTGGGACTGAGTTCCTGAACGCCTTTCTCTCCAGGAGGAAGACAGGAAGATTGGAACAACTGGCACTACATCTCATGCCAAGTTTGGTCCCTGAAGCTCACAAGGCTTTCTGGCATCTCTAATATGCTTCTCTCCCTGTCTCTCTCTTTCTCTCTCTGTAGCCAGTCATCTGAGATTCCCCCCTTCACGGTGCACACCTGCTTGCTTCTTTTCTCTCCATTGACTCCCTGTACTCTGTTTTGCTCCTTCTTCAATCCACCTTCTACTGTCCCCTCCAGTGTTTCCCAGCCTTAGTCTGCTCAGGTTTTGAATCATTGGTTCCAATCACCTCATGACACTCTGGATGTTACCTGTCCCTCCAAAGGCAGGAGATGTACCCATTGTTACCTTCCACTACTCAGTAGATTCCTGTCTTCCACTATTCAAATAGACTGCTGCTTAGGATTGAAATAAATATGCTGTCCACTGTAATTTTTTATATGAAAAATATAAAGGCTCTTACCTTCCAGAGTATGGGCTTCCTTTTCAAGCATATCCTCAGAGGAACCATCCAAGTTCTCTCCTGAGCAAATCTCAGAGACTCTCTGGCAAAATTAATATCAAAATTGATATCCTTTAAAATTCATATCAATAACCCATTCTGAATCAGCATTTTAAAGCAGACATGTCGCTTGGGCTGTGCACGTCAGTAAGGATTAAAAAACTAGACAAGTCTAATCTTCCAAAATTGAACGATTGAAAAGAGAACTTCATATATCCTCCCCCACGAAGACCAACTTTCATCTTCACATGGCTACTGACTCTGAAAGGAGAACGCCACCACAGAAGAAACACATCCTCCCAAAACATACTATCTGATGCGCGAAACTGCGCAGACATACTACTCCTGTAACACCTAACCCGACTCAACGTTTTCTAGCATAAAGGAGAGAATGATATTTAAAATATACTCAAACACATTCTGACAAATTCGGATATCAGCCAGCATTACACACAGGCAACATTCTGATGACAGGACATTTGGGATAGAATCACGTTGGTTTGTAAGAATTTGAATTATGCTATGCTGAAGGGAAACAGAACAGCATTACCTGGGCCTCCTTAGCTGAACAAAAACTTTTGCAATCTAAAAAACCTTTGGGGAAATTTTTACCGAGAGGAAGACTCATCCTTCGCATATGATGCCAAATTAGGGAGAGAAAGATTTCTCCATTTTGCATTTACCTAACTTGGGCTTCATGATGTGGTTGTGTAGGCAGCACGTTGTAGTCAAAAAGCAAACAGTGACAGAACAGGGTACCAAGGCATAAAAGTGATTTTGAGTACACATTTTCAAGACGCCCTGGTACATGAAAATTGAATAGGCCAGGAGACAGGCACAAAAAGAGTGTGGAGGAATCTAGCAGGGCAACTCAGAATATCATGGGAATGAAAATGCCTTTCCTGATTGCATAGTCCAAACATTCAACGTGGGCCTATGGGAAAGCACAGGTGTCTTTCTTTTCTTTCTTTCTTTCCCTTTCTTTCTTTTTTCTTTCTCTTTCTTTCTTCCTTTTTAAATATTCATTGTCTATCCTGCTTTTTTGGTCAATTTGTTTATTACTTCTGCAAGCCTTTGGGGTAGTTTCTTGGATCTTGGAGACACAAGATCCTATTCTTGTGCCAACAGTAATATTTTAACATCTGCCTTTCCTATTCTTGCCCCTTCCCCCGTTTTCTCATGGCTCTCTTGCCTGAATGCTCAGGAAGCTGTGTTCCAGAATTGACCCAGTTCTCTAATGGGGAATAGACACTGAAGACAAGGCCTATTGAAATCCATGGCCCTTGGTTAGAGGCTAGTAGTATAATCCTAACCTTTTGGGCCACAAGTAGGGACCACCCTTGAACATGAGTCCATTCGGTGGCCATTGGTGTTTTTCATGAGTCCATCATAATAACCAGCTCTTAAATCAGTCTAATATTTGATCATAAGTCATTGATCATTTCAGGAGGTTCTCCAAATGGAAGCAGAAAACCCCAAGCAATTTTAGGCCTCAGACCTAAGGAGCAACTAGTTCAATAAGGTACCATGAATTCTGAAATGGTTTGCACATTCTTAAAGTTTCCAAGTGTTTTTAGACCGAAGGATTCAGTGATGATCTCGGCTTGATGAGAATAGTCAGAGAGGTCATTTCATGGGGCCTACTGTCCATTAGTAGAGCAAGGCAAATGTTGGGAAGCCAGGAAGGGAAATGGCCATGTTTACATACCTTTGGCTTCCACTTCTTGGAACCACCAAGGGTTGTGCCCGCTTCCTCTGCCTTCACATGGAAATGTGCTTCTGCTGACAAATATGCAGATTTACATAAATGAATGAGAACATCCTGAACAGGGATGCTGTGTCCTAATGGAAATACACAGTTCTAACAGTAATTCACTTCTCTTTTCCCACACATGCATTTACGTGCAGCTTCACTTTCAGCTGAATGCTGATTTTTTTACTTACATTGCTACTGTGTGTGAGTGAGTGAACCTGGAATGGGACCCATGGACTTTGGCATGCTTGGCAAACACTCTGCCACCGGATTTCCTCCCTTGGGATCTTATGCTAGGTATTAGGAAAACCATTGGATGAAGCTGACATAAATTTCCTAGGTACACAGACTGCTGTTTCTTGCATTGCTCCTTGGCTAGCTCTTTATTTGTTTTTCCACTGGATGATTCCCTGAGCTCTGGATCATCATGATTTCTGGATTGCAGGGAACAACAATATGGGTCCCATCCTCAGTCAATGGTATCAGTCACCATTGCCAAGAGTCTTGATTTACTTGACCTGATAGTTGACTGAGCTCCTGGTAAGTGCTAGTGTGGATAAAAGACTTCAGATGTGGTGGTGTTCCTGCAGGTAGGGCCAGAGCAGTGTCTCAATGAGTGAGCATGGGGGGCAGCCAGGGGTCGGAAATGGTGACAGCAAGGAAGGGATTTGCAAGGGAGAGAAAGAGACCATGATTCAATGGCATCTGCATGGCTCAAAACAAATACAGTTGGAGTCCTGTCAAGTGACTGAAAGGACAGGGGACAGGGATGCACACACCGAGAGAGGCCCGATTTACGCTCTGAGAGGTTTCTAGTTGACTTGACAACACTGGGACCATCACGTGCATAAAACATCAGTGCATAAAGGCAACGTGGGTACACCGAGGTTCATGCCTCATACGTGCAGTGTAGCGAGAGCAACGTGACACATGCCCCGGAAACATCCAATGCGAGGGGCCTGTGTGAAATTGGTGGCGAATGTGTAGAATATAATTTGGATGCACACCTGGACTGGGGGAAGGTATGCAGACACATAAAGGACAGGAAGTCATCAGTGCGAGGGAACAATGAGCTTCTTAAGTGAATTCAACTAAAAATCTGTGTGCCTAGAACAGGGGATCATTTCACAAGTCTATAAAACGTATCCAATCAGATGGGACAGGAACTAGAGGACAGGATTCAGGTTTTTGTGTTCACCATCTGGTTTCTGGGCTGCTCAGCTGCCTACACTGAGGAAAGTGTTCTTCATGTTTGGCGTGCGATGTCCTGAGCCTTGGAATTGCCAAAGTCCTCAATGAATCAGAAGAGCTGGCATTCAGGCTCAGTGGTAGAGAAACTGCTTCGCATGTCAAGGTCCTGGGTTCAATTCCCTCCCTTGAAAATGACTATTACAGGCATGAATAGGAATAGGGTCGATGGCATCAGTGTCGTGAAGGAGGAACTTTGGATGGGCAGCCTGAGAGACCATGCAAGGAAGCTATTGCCTATGTCCTGATAATACAATACTTTTTCTATAGGAAAGAGGAGAGGGGAAATGTATAGTGAGGTAACATAGTAAGTGAGTGCAGAATAAAGCACACAGAAGGAGGAGGTCACTGACTGAGTAAATCCGTGCATAGAGCACAATATGGGTGTGAGCCATCAAAGAATACTCTGGGTGTCATGGTAGCACGCAATCTCATTGTTTTTTCGTGGCTTCTTCATATGTCTCACTGGCTCACCATCTATTTTTGTGTCCAAGTCCAATATGGACCTCAGTCTCTCAGGAGCCTGACACTACCGCCTAGCTGTCCACTGCACATCTGGAAACTCTGCAGCACGTTAGCCTAAGCTTCCTCATTCATGATTATAAATCCCTAAATCCAGTGGTGGATCTTGGGTTTTACCCACAACTGTGTTAATGGTTGCCTTGAATGGTATTTTTCTCACGTTGATAAAGGCAATTTTGTACCAACGTGAATGCCCACGTTGACACTGGCCTTTTCTGTATCCAATCTCCCCTTCCAATGGGGGATACAAAAGAATGAGGAATGGGAGCCTTTCAGAGGTTTTCACATAATGCCACCATTTCAGGTGTGTCCATAGACGCCTTTCCAAAGAACTCCTAGTGCAAAATGTACCTGATGTAATAGTCTTGACATCCTTCTTCCTGGCACCCTTCATCTCTATGTCTGTAGTTTCACGAGAATGTCTCAATCCAGTGGGAGGCTGGATGGGTTCGGGAAAATGATATCAAATAAAAGCTGTGTAATTACTGCCATGTGTAGGTCTTAGGAAGAGAAGCGCAAGGTGCAATTACCTTCAAGGATGGAGCCATCTGAGATACTGAAAAGGAAAAGGGACATAGAGTCAATTAGCCATGCCTGTGACCAAACCAGCCATACCTTGGTCTCATATTAAGAAGGAGCTGGACACTCATGCTTCACTTTGGGAATAACTTTGGTAGCCTTTGGCCCTTTAGTGTTTGTGTGCATATTTCCTGGTTTTGGGTTCTCAAAACCACAAGGCTGCATGGTACCACCTTAAACAGGGGCAGAAACATAGGTTGAATGAACACAAGCAGTGAAGTTTCCAACCCTGAGACTCTTTGCAATAGCCATAGATTAAAGAGGAAAGTGAATGGACGCCAACGGAAAGAGGCACAGTGAGGAAGACTGTGATGACTGATATCTTCGTTGACACATATGGGAGTTGTTCAGTTCGATGGACTCCCAACACCTGTTCTTTTTTTCCAGGTGTTGTAGAAGTCAATGAGTACCAATTGTTTATAATTATTGAAAGGGTCATTCATTTCTGATCCAAGAACTCTCCCTCAACTGACTGCCTCTAATATTCACTTTCAGCAGAAAGGCTCATTAAACACATTCTTGATTTCCATACCCATGGGGGACACAGGTGTGCCTTTCTTTCTTGCATCCTCTGGTTTTGACAACTTGAGCTTGCTTGATGCAGACACAGGAGAAGACAGAGGGCCCAGTTCTGAGAAAGCAATGGATGGTAAGATTAATATCTCAAAGTATGGTAATGCAAAGGGAAAGGGTCAACTGTGTGTGATTGCAGAAGTATTTTCCACGGATAAGTTTCCATACTTAAAACTTGTGGGAAGGCCCATGAAAAGTAAGTCTTTGGACACTCAAAATATAAGTTCTATAAAGACTTTTTTCCCAATGAATCTGCTTTCCTATATCTTGGTCATTTTGCAAGTATTTCCATGAAATGACTCTCACAGAATGATCTCTGAATGATGTCCTGTGTCACTGAGGAGTCGAGCACCTTTGTAGCTTGCTGAAAGCCCTGGATTCCATTGAACTATTTCCCCCTTCCCAGAGTTGGGAATGAGATGAGTGCTGTCTTTTGAAAACATCCAATGCTTCTACAATCATTGTTATCCCATGTGAACCATTAACTTCCCTGCAAAATGCAGGCTCCTCTCCTGAAAGTGTGTCAGAGTGAAATGACTTTCTCACATTTGACCACATTCTACCATTTTCATCTTTATTAAAGCATCTATGAATAAATAGTAGTCATAGTTTTTTGGAAGGAACTCAGATTAAATGCATTTTGTCCTTCCTCATCCTTATCTCCTTATGTACCTAAATATCTTTCTTCTTTCCTCCATCATTGCACCTACTCTTCAGCTTTTCAAAAAGAACTTCTTACACTGTGTTCTTGATCATCGTGTTTGAGGTTCTGTTTATGAATCCTTTCTAATTAGTTCTTTCCCAATTCAGAACAGTATCAAATAATATTTCTTTGTTCTTATTCTTTATTCTTACACCTTGTCAAGAAGCATGTTCTGAAATGAAATCAAAATATTTGCCTTCCATTCATCTGGTTTTTGTCCTCAGCTATCATCACATTGCTCTTCACTGAGCATTCTTGAAATAGAAATCCATTACCTTAGTTCTCTTAATGTGGTTTAATGACCATGAACATTCTAATCACCTTAGAATGCATTGGAAATGCAGAATCAAAGACCTTCTGAATTGCAATGTGTATTTTGAACCTCATCTCCAACAAATAACTCATAGAACTGGAGGAATCTGGCCTATAGGAGTCCAACACTGAATCCTCTACCTTAATTTCATATTTTCAATCGAGCCTCAATCTCCTCTGTACCCTGTCCCCCAAATCGAAGCTGTATAAAGATTCAATATGTCCACTGGTCATTTCATGAGGTTGTGGTTTTGGTGATCACTCCATAACCAAGTCTGCTCTAATCCCCATTCTCATATCCTGTGGAGTATCTACTGTCATTGGAAATAGCAGCATTGTATATGTTGTCAAATTATGTATATGGCTGTGGGAACATATGTTTATTTGTGGTAAACTCAAGGTAGCTCTGGATGACCTAGTATTTCATTTTTTAATGCCATTCTCACCAATAGGAAGAAAAGAAAAGTGGGAAAAAATAGCACTGTATTTCAGACCAGGTTTGGTACTGGAAACTCATATATTCTCCTCACAATTTTCATATGCTGCTCTCCCTCTTTCTAATGTATGACCTGAGTTTCCCCCTTCAGAGTGCACATCTGGTTCTTTTTTATCCATTTACTCCCTGCACTCTGCTTTGCTCATTCTTCATTCCACTTTCTACTTTTATCTTCAGTATTTCCCAACATTGCTCTTATCAGGTTTTGAAATAGAATTAATAGTTTGGATCATCTGATCACACTCTGAATTTTACCTGTCACTAAGACATGAGAAGATATATCCCTATTACCTTTCCCTTTTGGTCCAAGTATTTAGTACGTTCGTACCCTCAATTACTCAAATATATTTACTGCTTAGAATTTTTAAAAAAAATATTTTGTCTAACAAACATTTTAAAAATATGTGGCTCTTACCTTCCACAATATGCTTTTCCATTTGAAGTGCATCCCGAGAAAAATGATCAAAGCACTTTGGTGAACAAATCTCACAGATGCGCTGTTAAAATTAATGTCAGTGTTGAGTTGCAGAGTCTTAATTACTATTTAAATGCAGACAGCTAAATTTCCACTTTTAAAATCCATAAGAATAAATACTAGACAAGTACATGCTTAAAAATTAAACAATTTGAAAGAATTTTGTATATCCTCTCCAATTAAGCTTAACTTTCAATGTTATGGCTAATGACTCTAAAACAAGAATGCAAAGACAGAAGAAAACATTCACTGACAACATACTAAATGATGTGTATAACTTCACAAAGATATAACATCTCTACACCTAACCATACTCAATATTTTCTACCAAAAATAAGAGAATATTTAAAAATATTCTTAGAAATACACCTGATGTTAGACAGCTTTAAACATTTGAAACATTTTAAAGACAAAGTATTTTGTGTTAACACTAATATTTGATAAGACAATTTGAATTATTGTTTGCTGAGCAGAAATGGAGCATTCTCACATTTGCTTCATTTTAGCTAATCAAAGACTTCAGAAATGTTAATATCTTTTGGGAAAATTTTTACTGAGAGGAAAAATCATTTAACAAAGTACCAAAATAGTAAGAAAAATGTTCCTTTATTTTACCTGTATATAACAGCGAACATTATGGGGGAGAGTATGCAGCAATTTCCAGTTAGGAAAGAGCTAAGGAAAAGTGTACCAAGGGAGAAAAATGGGAGTGCATAAGCACACTGTGCTTGTCAGCTGCTCCCTGGATTTGACACAGTTCAACTGGTGTGTGGCTGTATGTTGAGGTGATGCTATAAAACACTGCTGTATAACTATAGAGAGCCAGATACCAGATGAAACCCAGAAGTACTGGGTTCTATAAAAGAATTTACCAAAGAATCAGACTGCATTAGTGTCAGAACAAAACTGGTTAGGGTGAAGAGGGAAAGTTGCCCTCCAGGAGGCCCAGTGAGGGAATCCCAGCCATTTCAACAAAAGCTCATGCCACTCAAGTTAAATGAATGGTTTTCAGAAGAAGGGACCTGGATTCTGCCTGACAAGTCAAGGGAGCACAGGTGCAATGAAGACTTTTCCCTGCAGTTTCAGAGTGCCTGGCCAGGACCCATCTTCATTAGGGCTCTTATTTTCTTGGTTTTAGTCATGAGAGATCAGAAAAGCCAGGCATTTGATTTCAGAGTTCCAAGACCCACTGTGATCTGACTTCTCTAGGCTGGAAGACACCCACAAAAAGAGTGTGGCTGAGTCAACAGAAGTTAAGACACAATGAAATATTTGAACCATGAGATGTGACCACACTTAAACATGAATACATTCAATGGCCACTGCTGTTACATTTGTTCATAATTTCAACCAGTTATCAATTATTCTCATATTTGATCATAACTCATTGATCATTTAAGGAGGATAGCCAAATGGAAGCACAAACAATAAAAAAATTCTCCTCAATCCCAAGGATGAAATTGATCTATGATCTACCATGAATTCTGAAATTATTTGAAGATTCATAACCAGTTTGAATATTTTTAGAACTATGAAATAATTGATGATCTTCCCATTCTAACTTTGCTTTGAAAGGTAATTTCATTTGACCTGTTCTTCATTAAGAAAGCAATGATAAGTATAGGAAGTCAGAAACTTGAATTTAAGTGTTTACATACCTTTGACTGCTGGTGTTCAGTACCATCAAGAGTATCTTGCCCTTCCTTTGGTGTCACATCTAAATGTGGTTCTGCTGATGAAAGTATAGATTTACTCACATGGCATAGAACAATTATAAAGATGGGTCCTCTAGCATAATAAAAATAAGTATATCTAACAATAATTTATTTATATTTTCCCATATCTGTATTTACATTAAGCTTAACTGTTAGCTGAATACTTACTTTTAAATTTATATTGACACTGTGTGTGAGTGGGTGTGCTCCTGGAAATGAACCCATGGACTTGTGCATGTATTGCAATATTCTGCCACCGAGTTTCATCCCTAGGTCTTTAATAGTATTTTGAGACACTGTCACTCAGCATTCCCAGGATGGCTTGAAAGCTGCAATCCTCCTGCCTCAGCCCCTCACATAGCTGGGATTACAGATGTGCTTCACTGCACCCAGCTATTATTGACTTCTCTAGGAAATACTGAGACTAATCCAAAACTTTAAAAACCTCTTGGGAAGCTACTACAAGTCACCAGGTTCAATGCACACAAGCATGTCCAAGATTTACCACTCAAACAAATGGAAAGTCCTCAGAAACAAAATTTTAAAATCCCATAGAAATATGACAATTCACACTGTTTACCAGGCTCTGCCTCAGAAGAGGAATTTTGAAACAGCCCCTCTCTTCAGTACTAGTAATTTCCAACATGACTGATAGCATTACACCTTTATCAATTACGCCAATTTCCTCACATCTGAAATGTTTTTGTCTTCTATTCTGATAGATTTCTTTTCTTCTTTTATGACTCAGACCTTTCATGGAGTCTTGCTTAATTATGTCTTTCTCTGCTGACATAGGGTGGTGTTTGTTTTATTTTTGTTTTTATATCTATTACACTTTAATGAAGACTGATAAACAATAAAGTATTTAAGATTTACATTTAAGATTAAAGAGTCCAACAGTTTCATTTCTCCTTAATCAAAAGAATCACTATTATCCTTTGTGCATATTTGATTATATGACCTCTGTAACTCTCTCTATATCATGTACACAAAAAGAATGAGAAGTTATACTCAATTTCTGCATGATGTGTCAAATGCGTTCTCCTGTCATGTATAACTAATTGGAACAAAATAAGTACTACAGATAATATAATAGGATAATGAGGTCCTATGAAGATTTTCTGCCCATTTCTAGAAACCTGAGTTGCTTTGCATTTTTTAAAATATTTTTTCAGTTGTCAATGGACCTTTCTTTCATTTATTGATACGAGATGCTGAGAATCAAACCCAGTGCCTCCCACATGCTAGGCAAATGCTCTGCCACTGAGCCACAACCCCAGCCCAGCTTTGTGAGTATTTTTAAAGTACATACAATTTTTATTTGTTCAATTGTGTTATACATGACATTAGATTGTATTTTGACATATTTACACAAATTCAGAGTACATCTTATACTAATTAAGATCCTAACTAGTATTTCTATATGATTTAAGTGAAATAACCCCCATCCCCCCCAAAAAAAACCCCAAATATTCCCTCTGATATGTAGATGCTAACACACAACAATGGGTGGGGGTAAACTAGGAGTTAGATTAGAAAAGGGGAATGAAGAGAATGGAGCAGGAACAGTGGAATGATTCTGATATCACTTTCCTA
Organism: Spermophilus citellus; assembly: GCF_964194105.1. Classification (NCBI taxonomy): domain Eukaryota; kingdom Metazoa; phylum Chordata; class Mammalia; order Rodentia; family Sciuridae; genus Spermophilus; species Spermophilus citellus. The sequence goes on along the minus strand of NC_138182.1, from coordinate 74,112,691 downwards.
TGAACATAGTCTGGTGTTTCTTTGCTTGGTCCTTTCTTAATACTTTATTAATTTCTTCTACTGATTCTTCACAACTTCTTCTGTAAATTATTCATTTACAAATTTCACTCTTTACTCATGTGTTGGAGAAAATAAATTTATCAGTCAACTTTGTCAACAATCTTTACGTGACCTAACAATTGACTGAGCTCCTGGAATGTGCTATTGTGGATAAAAGTTGTCAGAAATGTGGCCTGAGCTGTTTCTTATGGTGTGTAGTTAATAGCCATGGGCAGGAAATGGTGAAAGCATGAAAGTTGCAAGAGAAAAAGACAACAATTCTATGTCAAAAAATATGGAGATTAATGAGGAGTAATGACAGGGAACATTAAAGACAAGGGTAAGGGTTAAATATACAGAGTTAGGCATGATTTGTATAAAGAAAGATTTATAGTTAACTTTAAAATACTTGGACTAGGGCTGAGGTTGTAGCGCAGTTGTAGGGCAAGGTTAAGTGCTTGCCTAGCATGTGTGAGGCACTGGGTTCGATTCTCAGCACCACATATAAATTAATAAATAAAAGTTTTCCATCAACAACTAAAAAAAATTAAAATATTTGGACCATCATATTGTACACAGTGGTTCATACTCATATTTGCACTGTAGCTAGAACACTACAAATGCCATGGGCAGGAGCAATGTGAGGTACATAAGCATAAACAGTGGTGAAGGCAATGGTACAAAATAAACAAGATATCAACCTGAACTGGGGAAATGTTTCCAGATACAAGATGCAAAGTTTTCAGTGCCAGTATAAAATGAAATTTTAAAATGAATTAAAAGTATACAGACTGCAAACATTTCAAATGTTTTCATACACATCTTTCCAGAGAACTCATATTACAGATTTACCTGATTTAAGTATCTTTGCATCCTTCATCCATACTGATTGATTTGGAGGAGTATCATTTATTTCAAGGAAGGCCTAAATGATTTTGAAAAAAATATATTAAATAAATGTTGTGTATTTCAAACAAAAGATAGGTAATATGGCAAGCTTAATTTTACAGTATAGAATGCTCCACAGTCTCAATTTGTGCATGTTTTTGGGCAGCTCCTACTGCAGCCCAACAAATATTTCCATGTTCAAGACAATTTATTTCTGCTTCTGAAAATGGTTCTGTAACACTTCCTGGTAGGCATACAGGAGGGTATGTCACAATAGAGACTCCAGTCTTCTTGGACTAGAATTGAGAACAAATAAGGAGACGTAGTTGCTAGCCAGAAAACCTAGAAGACTGATTAATTCTAAAAATAGATGTTGTAGAAATAAGCATCCACTTTTTAATTACATCAGCAAGGAAAAATTGTCTAGGTCTTGAATTTTTTTTAGTTTTTTATATCTTTAATCATTATTTATGTTTTAATCTATTCATTGTCTTTTCCTTTTTTCAATTTTTTTGTACTTGTTTTCTCATCTCTCATTTCTATTTGCATCATTTCCCTTTTTCATTTTCACCCTCATTTTCCTCCTGTAGATTTTACCTTCCACCACTTTTTCCTTCATTTTTAAAAATTTTTTAACTTTTTCTCTCTTGGAATATTAATTTTGGAATCACTTATACCAATTTTTTTGTGCTTTCTGCATTATTAACACTCTCTTCACATTGGTTAGATAATTTAGAGTCATCATTTTAAACATATTTTCTTACATATTAACAAATGCTTTTCTTTGAAGTTGTTGCTCTTCCTGGTGACATTCTCTTAGAAATTGTTTTGAATGAATGATCCTATCACTTTATCACATCGAGTCAGAGCTTTGAAAATATGACTTAACTATATCTCAGGACATATTCAACAGAGAAATCTCAATACAATGACTCACGTCAAATATCAGATGAAAAATCAATCCAAATACATGCACAAAACAGTATATTAACATAAGTAACATGAGGGAACAATACAATAAGAAACCAGCAAGGTTTCTATTTCCACAACAACTCAATTTACATATCAACATTGTCAAACAGCTGAACAAAAAATTTAAAAAATTGACTGTAAAAAAATCAAGGAACAAAGAACACTAAGAAATTATTAATTATAATGTAGATTTTTAAGAAAAATTCCATCACATCAGAAGGTAGCTTTATTTATATGTATTTTTTAACAATGTTTACCTTATTCCTTCCATGTGTGTGTGTGTGTGTTGTGAGAGAGAGAGAGAGAAAGAGAGAGAGAAAGAGAGGGGGGGATATATATGCTGGCTGTTCTGATTATTTGTATAATAATCAAATTATTATATAATTTGATATATATTATATATGATATGTTATATAATAATTTGATATATATTGTATCATATATTATATATATATATACACACACATATTTGTCTTGTGTTCTCATATTTAGAACACATACACACACACACATACATTTGTCTTGTGTTCTCTCATATTTAGCATTTTTAATGTAATTCTCTTTTGCTAGCATTGCCTTGTGAAGGTACAGATTTATTGGATTGTTTGATATTCTATTATTTTCATGTGTATATTTTACTTATTTCTCTCCCAATATTATCTTTTACTCTTGGCCAAATTCTAATATTCTCTCTCCCTCTCTCCAACACCATGATTTTTCTATTTTTCCCATTCCTCTGAATAAACATTGCCTGCTACTGCTCTTCTACATTCTCTTTTTTCACTTTATAAAATTGTGGTCTATTCTAACTTCCCATCAAATTTACTTTTTCCCTAATTAATTGCATTTTTACCATTGTTCAAAACTAAATGGTTTATATAGCATCTGCTCATACTACTATTTGCTTTTTTAACCAACTGAAAACAAGAGTTTATCATCAATATATTTCTTTTTTTATTTGTTCTTATTAGTTATACATGACAGTAGAATGTATTTTCACATATTATACATACATGGAGCATAACCTCTCATTCTTCTGGTTGTACATTATGTAGATTTACATTGGTCATGTAATCATATATGCACATAAGAATGTAATGAATGTCTGATTCATTCTACTATCTTTCTGTTCCCATCCCTCTTCCCTTTACTTCATTCCCATTTGTCTAATCCAAAGTACTTCAATTCTTCCCTACCTACCCACCCACCCTTATTGTGAGTTAGCATCTGCGTATCAGAGAGAACATTTGGCCTTTGGTTTTGGGGGATTAGCTTATTTCCCTTAGAATGATAGTCTCCTGTTCCATCCATTATCAGCAAATGCCACAATTTTACTTCTCTTATTGCTGATTAGTATTCCATTATGTGTGTGTGTGTGTGTGTGTGTGTGTGTGTGTGTGTGTGTGTTATTTTTCTTTATCCATTCATCTGTTGAATGGCACCTAGGCTGCTTCCATAGATTAGCTATTGTGAATTGAGCTGCAATAAATATGTGTCTACATCACTGTAGTATGATGAGTTTAAATTTGGGGGGTATCTACTGAGGAATGAGATAACTATAACAAATGATGATTCCATTTCAGGTTTGCTGAGGAATCTCCCTACTGCTTTCCAGAGGTTGTACCAATTTTCAGTCCCACTAGGAATGTATGTGAGTACTTTTCCCCTCACATTCTCACCAATATTGTTATTTGTATTCTTGACAATTGCCATTCTGACTGGAGTGAGATGAAATCTCAGTGTAGTTTTAATTTGAGTTTCATTAACTGATAGAAATATTGAATAGTTTTTATATATCTGTTGATCAATCATATTTCTTCTTATTTAAGTGCCTGTTCAGTTCCTTTGCCCATTTATTAATTAGATTCTTTGTTTATTTTGTGTTAATATTATTTGAAAATTTAGTATATCTTGGAGATTAATGCTCTATCTGAGATTCAGGTGGCAAAGACTTTCTCCAATTCTGTAGGCTATCTCTTCAAATTCTTGTTTCCTTTGCTATGAAGAAGCATTTTAATTTGATTCTAATCGATTTGTTAATTCTTGATTTTAATTCTTGCATTTTAGGAGTCTTTTTAAGGAAGTCAGTTCCTAAGCCAACATGATGTATATTTGGGCCTACATTTTCTTCTATTAGGCTCAGAGTTTCTGGTCTAATGCTCAAGTTCTTGATCCATTTACAGGTGAGTTTTATGCAGAGTGAGAGATAGAAATTTAATTTCATTTTGTTACATATGGATTTCCAGTTTTCCCAGCACCATTTGTTGAAAAGACTATTTTTTCTCCACTGTATGCCTTTCTCTAAAATAAGATAATTGTATTTATGTGGGATTGTCTATGTGTATTTTATTCTGTACCAGAGGTCTGCATGTCTATTTTGATGCTAACACCATGCCATTTTTGTTACTATACACCTGTAGTATAATTCAAGGTCTGATATTGTGATGTCTCCTGTTTCACTTTTATTGCTAAAGATTGCTTTATCTATTCGGAGTTTATTATTTTTCTAAACAAATTTCATGACTTCTTTTTTTTTCTATTTCTATGAAGAATGTCCTTAGGATTTAAATAAGAATTACATTAAATCCATATAGTCCTTTTGTTATTAGGACCATTTTACAATGTTAATTCTACCTATCCAAAAACAGCAGATCTTTCCATCATCTAAGGTCTTTTTAAATTTATTTAGTGTTCTTTAGTTTTTCATTGTAGAAACCTTTCACTTCATTAGATTGATTCATAACAAAATTTACAGAGAAGACAAAACTTTACAGAGAAGAAATATCAGTCTCTCTCAAGAAATTGAAAGAAAGGGGACACTCCCCAATACTTTTTATGGAGCTAGTATAACCTTGATACCAACATCAGACAAAGATGATCAAGAGAAGAAAACTACAGAATATTATCCCTGATGAACATACATGAAGAAGTTCTAAATAACATTGTCAAACTACATTCAAAAACACATCAAGAAGATACTACACCATGATCAACTGAGTTTCATTCCAGGGAAGCAAGGCTGGGTAAACATACATGAATCAATAAATGTGATGCATCACGTAAGCAAAATTGAGAACAAAAATCATGTGATTATCTCAATAGATGCAAAAAAGACCTTCAATAAAATTCAACACCCATTCATATTACAAAAAGTGGGAGAAGCTACAGATCAAAGGAAGTTACCTCATCACCATAAAGGCCATTATGACAAACCCAAAGCCAACATCATACTAAAAGGTGAAAAACAAAAAGGACTTCCACTAAACTTAGGAACAAGAAAAAGCTATCCACTCCCACCATTGCTATTCATTATACTCCTTTAAAAATGAACCAAAGCAATCAGGCCGGAAAATGAAATCAAGGGATATGAATAGGAAAAGAAGTCAGATTATCTCTGTTTACGGACAATATGATCCTATTCTCTCATTATGATCCTATATCTAGAGGGTCCAAAATATTCCACCAGAAGACCTCTAGAGCTTAAAAATGAATTTAGCAAAGTAGCAGGATACAAGTTAAACATCCATGAATGAATAGCTTTCCTATACCTCAAAAATAATTCATTTCAGAGAAAAGAAATCAGGAAGACAATCCCATTTGCAACAATATCAAATCAAATAAAAACATACTTGGAAATTAATCTAAATAAGGAGGATTATAGCTCTACAATAAAAATGATAGAACACTGAAAAAAATTGAAGACCTTAAAGATGAAAATTCAGCCCATGTTTGTGGATAGGCAGAATTAATATTGCCAAAATGGCCATATTACCAAAAGCAATATACAGATTTAATGCAATCCCCATCAATGATAACAATGATATTCTTCAAAGCGTTAAAAAAATTATTAAATTTATTTGTAAGAATAGGAGACTCAGAATAACCAAAGCAATACTAAGCAAGGAAAGTGAAGCAAGAGGTATCATTACACACAATGTAAAATTATACTACAAAGTTGTAGTAATAAAAACAGCATGGTATTGGCACCAAAAGAGGCATGAAGAACAATGCAATAACAGGGTCACAGAAAAACCCAGAAACCTCCACCATGTGACATTTGACAAAGATGACAAAAATATATCTTGGAACAAAGACACCCTTTTAACAAATGATGCTAGAAAATGGGACAGTTGTATATAGTAAAAGTAAAATTAGAACTCTGTATTTCACTCTGTACAAAACTCAAATTGAAATGTATCAAAGACCTAGAAGAAAACAGGAGTATCACTCAATCACAGAGGAGCTGACACCAAAATCCTTTACATGAGCCATAGAGCACAAGAAATAAAACAGAAATCAATAAGTGGTATGGTATTAAACTAAAAAGTTTCTGCACTGCTTTGTAAACAATTAAGAGCATGAAGACAGAACTACAAATGGGATTAAATCTTGGAAAACTACTTTTTCCAATAGGATATTAATATCTACAATATACAAATCTACAAATAATGAAAAAAACCTTAACAGCACACACACATACACACAAAAAATCAAAATTAATAAATGGGTAAAATAACTAAACAGTAACTTCTCAATAGAAAAAAATCACAAAAGACCAATATATTATGAAGAAATATTTGACATCTCTAGCAATCAAGAAAATGCAAATCAAAATTATGCTTAGATTTCATCTGACTCCAAACAGTCAAGAATCCAAACATCTATAAATGCTGGTGAGGTTGTGCCAAGAAAGGGACATGTGGACATTTTTGGTATGGCTGCAGACTAGTACACTCTCAAAAGCAGTTTGAAGATTCCTCAACAAACTAGGGATGAACACACCATAAGACACAGCTAAAAGATCTAAAATCTGCATATAACAGTGATACAGCCACATCAATGTTGATAGCAGCACAATTTACAATACCTGAATTATGCAATCAACCCAGATGCCCATCAATAGATAAATGGATTAAGAAACTGTGACACACACACACACACACACACACACACACTGGAGTTCTACTCAGCCATTTAAAAGGATGAAATTATGGTATTGGCAAATACATAGAAATGGAGACTATTATATGAAGTGAATTTAGCCAATATCAGAAACTCAAAGGTCAAATGTTTTCATTCATATGGAAAGCTAGAGTAAATTAATGGAAAGAAATAGGTAAAGGAATGATCACACAAAGGACCAACCACATAAAAATTCATGGGCAAGTACAAAAAAGTCTAGTAGAATAGAGGAAGGACAATGGGAGAGAGAAGGGAGATTGGGAAGAAAAAAGGGGCATCATGAACTGAAATCAATTTCCAGAAAAAGGGGAGCATATTGGAATGAACTCAACTACTATGTATAGGTATAAACCTCTAATAAAAAAAATGACCAAATTGAATGCTCGGGCCATGAGAAAAGAGTGCAGATGGAGATGAATAATATAAAACACTTACTCAATGAACATTTATTATTATTATTCAATGAAATTTTAACAGAAAATCTCTTTTGCCATGAAAACATGATGAACATCAAGACACAAGAGGCATTTAGAATCCCCAATGGACATAATCAAATAAGGAACTCTCCATTCTGTGTTTCAGATGAAATTCCAAAACTCAGAGCAAAGAGAGATTTTAAAATTCAAGGGAGAAGGACCAACTGCCTTATAAATGATAAGGCATCAGTGTAACTCTAAAGGATTGGAGCACCTGCAATGATATATTTCAAGCCCTAAAAGTGAAATACTGCCAGCCTACATGGCTATATGCATTGAAGTTATCCTTCAGATTCAAAGATCAAATAAAGGCCTTCCAAGACAAAAATGAACTAAAACATTTTGACAATCAAGCCAGTGTTCACAAGATGCTCAAAGGAAAATTCCATACATTAGATTAAAATCCACGAGAAGAGCAAGGGAAAGCATACAGTAGATAAGCAAATTTAAATTAAAAGCAAATCCTATATTAGAAATTAAATGAAAGAATTCAGTAAATTCTTCAATTATAAGACATGAAATACAAGAAATGTTGAATTAATAAAAATAATCCAACTATTCTGCAAGAAGTATGCCTGATTGGTAAAGACATTCATAGAATAAAAGTGAAAGGATAGAAAATGAAATTACATCCAAGTGGAAGCCAAAGGAAATAAGAGTAGCTATTCTCATATTTCAAATTTTATTCTTTAAGAAGTAATTGTCTGGAGGTCAAAAAAATAAATATTGGTAAAGGGAACAATCCAATAAGAAGATAAATGACAGTATATATTCATGCCTGAATGACAGTACACAAAATGTCATTTAAAAAAGAAAACAAAAAAAAAAACCTATTCTACCTAATGTAACAGGTCCTAAGTGGGCTTGACTTCAATACAGGACTTTCACCTATGTCTACATCATATGGACAAATATCACCAAAGTTCCTCAAATTCTGCTTTTCCTCAAAATGAAGAGATTTAACAGATGTGTACAGAATATTTTATCTGACAATAGCAGATACACATTGTACTCAGCAGCACATAGAACCATCAGTTCAGTAGATCATATATCTAGGACACAAAACAACTCATAGCAAATACAAAAAAAAATTAAGATAATGCCCTCCATCTCCTAATATCATAATGAAATGAAATTAGATATCAAAAGAATAGAAAACTCCAGAAACATGTGGAGAATAAAAAATATACTTTTGCATGATGGCCAGAGATTTAAAAGCACAAAGAAACAATATGGAAACACGGCATCCCAGAATCATTGGAATAAAGGAAAAACAGCTCTTCTTATCTCATTTTTTCCTTTTAATTTGTTTTTTTTTTCTCTCCATATCACTTTTTGTTCTCATTTTAATGCCATTATCTTATTTTTATTCATTTCCCCTCATTTCTTCCTCTCTGCTCCATCTTACCACTTTTTTTCACCTATTTTTCTGAGTTTAGTTAATTTAACTGTCACTGTTGCCTTTTTTTTCATCCATGCAGTCTGTGGTTTCCCATTTCTTCTCTTTGGTTATTGGAGTCTCAGAGATGCTTTTAAATAAGCATTCAATTATTAGTTGAAGTTTATTTTCCTTCTAGTTTGTTGCTCTTGCTGGTTATTATTCTTTCCTCTGAAAGAGATGATGATGGGTAAACCTACCTCTTTGGTCATGCCCATTTGGGGTTTGACACTGAGATATAGCCTTTGCCCAGGGCCAGTGCACAGAGAAAGCAGTTCTCCAAAAAGACCCACATATAACAATGAAGAAGAAATACATCCAAATGCATGCATAAACCTTCGGATAGTAATACTGAGTATAAGGGAAAACAGGACAATAACACCCCTCCCAAATGTTATAATTCCCCAATAACTGCACCCACACTTTTACATTCTAATATCCACAAAAGAGGTTGGATAAAGCATGGTTCATAATTTTTAGTGATTTCTGACATAGTACAGAAATAAACTGGGAAGTTATCTTTAGTGCTCTAACAGCAAATGTCCCATCCTGGGAGGCAATCCCCTTAAAAGGGACTGGCTATTCTTCTTTCTTTCTTTTTGTCTTTCTTCCACATTTTTCAGGTGCATTATAGTCACATATACTGACTGAATATGTTCTTACATATTCATACAATGCACACAATGTACTAATATATAATTTGCCCAATATCACTCCCCAGGAATTTCCCCGTTCATCCCCACCCTCCATTCCTTGGTTCTTTTCCTCTAGTTATCTCCCTTTGATTTTCATGACATCAGCCTCCACCTTTCTTTTCCTTTTTCTCTCTAGCTATTGCATGTAAATAAAAAATGCCCCTCAGCCTTCTGAGATTGACTTATTTTGCTAATATAATGGTCTCCATTGCATCCATTTTACTGTAAATGAAATAATTTCAGTTTTCTTGATGACTGAATAAAACTACATTGTGTATATCCATTACATTTACTTTAACAATTCATCCATTGGCAGACACCTAGGCTGCTACTATGGTGTAACTATTGTGAACTGTGCTGATATAAATATGGGTATCCATGTATTATCATAATATTATAACTTTTTTAATTTAGAAGAAAAACCAAGGAGTGGTACAGCTGTATATTGGTGATTCTAAGCCTAATATTTGGAAGAGCCTCCATGCTGATTTCCATAATTGTTGTAGTGATTTATAATTCATAATTTATAATCCCATCAAAAGTGTGAAGTATTCCATTTCCTCCACATCCTCTGCAGCATTGTTTATTATTTTTTATTCCTGATAGATGCCATTCTGACTGGTGTAAAATAAAATTTCAGTGCTTTGATTTGCATTTCCCTAATTGCTAATGATGTACATTGTTTTCAAATGTTTGTTGGCAATTTTTATTTCTTCTCTTGAGAAGTGCCTGTTCATTTGTCAATTTATGAATTGGGTTATTATATTTTTTGGTGTATCTATTCTAGATAATCCTCTGTCAGAAGTATACCTAGCCAAGATTTTCTCCCATTCTGTAGTTTCTCTCTGCACATTCCCTTGGTTTCCTTTTCTGTGCAGAAATTGGATGCCATCCCATTGATAAACTCTTGGATCATTTCCTGAGCTTTAGTGGTCTTAGTTGCCTGTGCCTTTATGTTGGAGTGTTGGCCCAATGTTTTCTTCTAGGAGTTGCATAGGTTCTGTTCTAATTCCTAAGTCTTTGATCAACTTTGAAATGATTTTTGTGCAGGGTAAGACAAGGATTTAATTTTACTCTTCTATATATGGATAACCAGTTGTCTCAGCACCATTTGTGAAAAAGGCTTTCTTTTCTCCAGTGTATGTTTTTGGCATCTTTGTCAAAGAACAGGTGACAAAGAATAGATGTCTTCTATTCTGTACCATAGAGCTAGGTGTCTATTTCATGCCTGTATCATGCAGCTTTGTTACTATAGCTCTGTAGTATAATTTGAAATCAGGTTTTATAATACCTCCAGCATCACTGTTTTGTCTTTGAATTACTTTGGCTCTTCTGGGTTTATTATTCTTCCAAATCAATTTTAGAACTATTGTTTCCTAGTTCTGTGAAAAATATCACTGGCATTTTTGATGGAGATTGCATTGAATCTGTATATTTCTATTGGTAGTATGGGCCTTTTAATAATATTAATTCTACTTATCCATACATATGGAAGGTCTTTCCACCTTTTGAGGTCTTCTTCAATTACTTGATTCAATGTGTTCCACAATTTTCATGTGGAAGTCATTCACTTCCTTGGTTAGAAATATCCCTAAGGGGCTGGGGCTGTGGGTCAGTGGTAGAGCCCTTGCCTAGCATATGTGAGGCACTGGGTTCAATTCTCAGTACCACATATAAATAAATAAATTAAATTAAATCCATCAACAACTAAAGTAAAAATACTTTAAAAAAAGAAACAACCCTAGGTATCTTTTAAGGATATTGTGAAAAAATGTTTTTCTAATTGCTTTCTCAGAAGATTCATTTTTGGTATATGGGAAAGCGGACTGATTTTTTTCATGTGCATTATGGAACCTGCTACTTTGCCAAATTTGTCCATTATCTCTAGAAGTTTTTCATGGAGTTTGTTGGATCTTCTAGGTCAAGTACCATGTCTTCTACAAACAGTGATATTTTGATTTCTTCCTTTCCTATTTATTTCCTCTCTTACCTAATTGCTCAGGCAGCTGTTTTCCTCTAATGAGTCAGTTTCCTACTTTGAAAAAAAATCACTGAAGACAAGGCACAATGAAATCTTTGACCATGATATTACAGGCTGGTAATACTAAAATTTTCAGCCAGAAAAAATGACCACCTTTTAACATGAATGCATTCAGTGGCCCTTTCTGTTAAATTTGTTCCTAATTTCAACCAGTTATTAGTTGATCATTTAAGGAGATTATCAAAATAGAAGCACAAACAATCAAAATATTTTTTTGCCTCAATCCCAAGCATAAAATTGATCTATAGGCACCATGAATTCTTAAATTATTTGTAGATTCACAACCAGTTTGAATGCTTTTGGCTTATGAAATAATAAATGATCTTTCCATTCTAACATTCATTTGAAAGGTAATTTCATTTAGCCTATTCTTCATTATTAAAACAAGGAAAAATACAGGAAGTCAGGAACTTAAATGTTTACATACCTTTGGCTGCTGGATTTGGGTACCACCAAGAATTTTTCTCCCATCCTCCGGAGTCACATGTAAATATGGTTTTGCTGACAAATATATAGATATACTTAAATGACTTAGAGAGTTATAAAGAGGGATCCTCTAGCAAAATAAAAATAAATATCTCTAACAATAATCTATTTATATTCTCCCAAATATGCATTTAAATTAATTTTGACTTTTAGGTGATTATCTTATAATTTTTGTTCTGATTGTGAGGGATTGGGTGAGGCCCTGGGATTGAACCCAAAGCTTCTCAAACATTCTGCAACTGACTTTCATCCCTAGGTCTTTTATATTATTTGGAGACACCATCTCTGGAAAATGCTCAGGCTGGCTTTAAATATGCCATCCTCCTATAGATAGGATAGATTATAGATATGCTTCACTATGCCCAGCTAATACTGACTCCTCTAGGAAATATCTATACTAACCCAAAATTTCAGAAACCTCTTGGGCTAGATGTCACCAGGTTCAATGCACACAAGTATCTCAAAGATTCACCACTCAAGTAAATGCAAAGTCCTCAGAAACAAAATTTATAGTTCCACAGAAACATGATAATTCATACTGTTCACTATGTTCTACCTTAGAATAAGTAGCTTTCAAACAAGAATAAGTAGCTTTCAATCACTACTGGTGATTTCCAAAATGACTGATATTATTACACCTTTGTTAATAATGCCCTGTCCCTTATCTATGAAAAGTTTTTTCTTTTATTCTAACAAATTTATTTTCTGCATTTGGGACTCACTGTCCTATATGAAGTCTTCCTTAACTCTCACTAATGACATAGGCTGGTGTTTTCTCTTTATTTTATATCTATTACACTTAATGAAGTTGTTCTAAAATATAAAATATTTAAGATTTAAATATAAGATTTAATGGTTTCATTTCACTTTACTCAAAAGTACCATGACTAATATTATAGGATAGTGCTCTAACTTGGTGCCTATGAAGATACTTTTCCCAAGTCTGTAATCCTGAGTTGCTAGGAGATTCTTTTCTTATAAATAGATAGATATTTTTTACTTGTTCTTTTGAGTTATTCTTGTATTGACCTAAGCAGAATAAGCCAATCCCCAAAACCCAAAAGTCAAATGTTCTCTCTGATATGTAGATGTTAACACACAACAAGGGACTGAAGTAAACTAGAAGTTCAGTAGATTAGAAAAGAGGGAGCAGGAATAGTAGAATTAATCTACATTACTTTCCTATGTATGTAGGCTGGTGTTTCCTTCCTCGGTCTTTTTTAGTACTTGACCAATTTTTCTACTGATTCTTTGCAACTCATACTGTAAATTCTTCATTTACAGGTCTTACCCCATTGCTCCTAGATTGGAAGGAACAATTTTATCTCCAATCTTATTTACTTGACCAGATATTTGATTGAGCTCCTGGTACATGCTAGTATGGACAAAAGGCTTCACATGTGATAGCTTTTCTGCAGGTAGGGCCTGAGCTCTGTATTAAGTTGTGATGTAAGTAGCCAGGACAGGAAATGGAGAGGGCAGGAAAGACAGTTGCAAGAGAGAAAGTAAAATATTCAATGGCATCTTTATTTGTCAAAAAATATGGGGTTTGGGGACAGGGGTTGTGGCTCAGTTGTAAAGCACTTGCCTGGCATGTGGGAAGCACTGGTTTTAATCCTCAGCACCACATATAAATAAATAAATAAATAAATAAATAAATAAAGTATACAATTTGATGTTTTTTTAAAAAAATTATGGGGATTGATGAGGAGTAATGACAGATGACTAAAAAGACAGAGGAAAGAGTTAAATATATGCAGGTAGAATTTATATCATGAAAAATTTCTAGTTAACTTTAAAATACTTGGACCCCATGTTGTATGAAGTGGTTCTTGTTCATATTTGCACTGTAACTAGATGACCTACAAATGTCACCAGCAGGATGTATGTGAGGTGCAAACGCATAAATGGTGATGAATAATTAGAAGGCAACAACACAAAATAAAGATGATGAAGACTTGAATTGAGGGAATATTTCCAGACACACAGAAGATACAAAATATTCAGCCAGTATACAATGAAGTTTTTAAATGAATTAAAATATACAGACTGCTGGCATGTCAAATGTTTTCGTATACATCTTTACAGAGAAATTGTATTGCAAAATTTACCTGATTTGAGTGTCTTTGCTTCTTTCATTGGTACTGATTGATTTGTAGGAGTATTAATTATTTTCTTGAAAGCCTAAATGAGTTTGGAAAAATATATTAAGTAAATACTTATTGTATTTCATGCATTATTTGGCAATATTTCAAGATGAGTTTTAGTGTATAGAATATTCCACAGTCTCCATGCTTTGGGGGCAGCTCTTACACTATATCCAGGTTCACAAAGCCAATATTGAATATGATTTACCTCTGCTTCTGAAAATGGTCCTGTAACACATCCTGGTAGGATTACAGGAGGGTACTTCACAGTAAAGACTCCAGTCTTTTCAGGCTAGAATTGAGAAGAAATAAGTAGAACTGTAGTTGCTAGCCAGAAAACCCAAAAGACTGATCAATTCTAAAGACAGAAGTTGTGGAAACAAATTTCTACATTTTAATCACATCAGAATTCTACATTTAATTACATCAATATTTCCTGTGTAAGAAATGTTGTTGGTTTTGGATTTTTGTAGTTTTTTAAAAAAGTTTTTCCTCATTATTTATGCTTTAATATGTATAATTTATATAATCTTTCTATTGTTTTAATGGGTTTTTCTATGTACTTGTTTTTGTATCTCTCATTTTTATTTGCATCATTTCTCATTTTCACTTTTCACCCTCATTTTCCTTCTGTAGATTTTCCCTTCCACCACTTTTTGATTTATTTTTATATTTTTTTGCTTTTTTTTTGTCTATTTCTGTATTAATTTTGGAATCACTAATACCTTTCTTTTGCATTTTACATTTTTACTTCCCACTTCACATTGCTTAGATAATTTAGAGACATCATCTCAAACATATTTTTGTTATAAATTTACAAATTTACATGTTCTTTGCCTCCAAGTTGTGGCTCTTACTGGTGTCAAACTTTCCTATGAAACTGAATGATCCTAGAACTTTTCTCTTATTGAGTTGGAGCTTTGAAAATGAGACATATCCTCTGCTCAGAACATATCAACAATTAAATGACCCACATTGGATAGCAGAAGGGAAATCTAGCCAAATACATGCATTATCCTCAACATACTAATATAAGTAATATGAGAGAGCCACATAATAAGTAACCATCAAAAGTTCCAAATTTCCCAATAACTCAATTCACATACCAAGATTGACAAGCATGCTGAAGAAATAATTTATTGTAAAAATATTTAAGTAAGAAAACTTAGAAATAAATTAATGAAGATGAGAGAAATTTTGAAAAAACATTATAGTAATGAGATAAAAGTCTCTTGGAAAAACATTTTTGGAAATGATAAGTTCATTAAATCAAAGAAAAATCTGTGTGACAGTACTACCAATGTACTACATCAGGAAGAAAAAAAGAATGTTAAGGCTTGAAGACATGGTACATTAGTAAACTTTCAGATACTAATAAAAATAAGAAACTTGGCAATGTCAAAAGATCAACTTGAAATTACAAGATGTCAGAGTAGGGAAGTCTGCTTTCTAGGCTGCTCTGTGGCATAAAACCAAAGCAGCTGATATACAGCTTCTCAGTGTAGTGGTTTAAAAGGGATTTCACTGGGATTTAATATCAGGCAACAGAGAAGCTTGGAGAATTGGAAGTTTGGATACAGGAAAATAAAGAAGAAAGCTCACCACTGTTGATAGTAGTTTCTGATCACCTGAGCAGACCCACCACTTGTTTTGGTATAGAGAAATCAGAGATCAAAACATTGCCTGAACTTACTTAAACTAGGAGATTGCAAACCCTGCAGGTTTTTTGCAATTACAATTGGGTGTGAAATAAGTGAGTGCTCTATCCTGACTGGCCATGCAGTGCTCAGGCAGGAATCCTTTAGGGGCCAGCATGCATGCCATGATATCTGCAGAACTCCAGAGATCAGAAACACACACAAACACGGCCACAGTATTTGCAGGTGCCTAGGCAAAGTCTGACCTACGTGAGTGAAATGGGCATGGAGTGACTGTGCCTTGAGTTGGAAGGGTGAAGGGAAGCCTTCCTGTCCCGTGGCTCACATGAACATCTGAAGTGGTCTGGAAGTGGCAGTTGGTGAAGGGAATATCCAAAGGAACTATACCTGGGATGGCTGAGTTCCTGGGCAAAAGTGAGTGCAGGAACAGCACCCTTTCCCCACAATTGGATGTCTTGGGAGGCACCTGAGAACCAAACCCACAGAAGCAATAGGATAAAGTCTAGTCCTAGGGGCAGGTCAACCTAGCCACTCCAAATAAGGTAACCCAATTAAAGCTGAGGGCTAAACACATCACAGCACCATAGGGCAGATTTCCCCTTGCAGAATGTGCTGAAGAAGCAGTGCCCGGGGGTGCATAGATCTTGTATGGAGGGTCAAAACACAAACCCATCGTACATAGGAACCCACCCCACCTTTTAGTGCTGAAAATACAAACTGAGTCTCATATCAAAAAGATTCAATCTTTGACCATGGCAACTCATAAATCAGAGAGCAACACAATAATGGGAAGGAATTAAAATCCCCTAATTCTTGTTCTCTTTATTAGTACTTTACTTAAGAATAATTGGTAATAAAAACTAATGAACACAGATATTGACTATCCATTCCAGGCAAGTATTTTAACTACTACTACTTCAGTGTCCCCTCCATCTAAAATAAGATATCGAGTTTTTTGAAATACCTATATATTTTCTAACATTTTTCTTATCCCTATTCTCTCTCTCTCTCTCTCTCTCTCTCTCTCTCTCTCTGTGTGTGTGTGTGTGTGTGTGTGTGTGTGTGTGTGAGAGAGAGAGAGAGAGAGAGAGAGAGAGAGAGGACAAGACAGAGAGAAAGAAAGAAATGTGGCTATTCTGATTATTTCAAGGTCATATATACATACACTATTTGTCTTGTTCTCTTTCATATTCAGCCTTTTTCAAAGTAATTATTTTTTTCAAACATTGTCTTGGGAAGGTTAAGGTTCATTGTACTTTATATTTTGGTTGGATTTTCCATTATTTTAATGTGCTTACTTTCCTCATTTGTTTTTCAATATTATCTTCTCCTACCATTAGCTGAATTCAAACAATCTCCCCCTTTCTTAATACCATGCTTCTTCTAATTTTTCCCCTCCCTCAATATAAGTATCACCTGCTACTGTTCTACATTCTCTTTGTTCACTTTGTGGATATTGTAGTCTGTTCTAATTTCCCAACCACATTTCCTTCACTTCTAATTTACTGTATATTTACTATTGCTCAGAACTACATGGTTTATATAACTCTGCCTCCACTAATTGCTTTAAATCAAGTACTAATTCATGGTTACTGTTTTTACTACTGCTCCCAATCGCTGAACACACCATTCCTGTTTATTAGTGACAGTTAGTGTTGGAAACATCATAGTAGGATCTGTGTATTTACTTCAATACTGTTTGTTGTTTCCAATAGTTGTTATTATAGTTTATTTTTTCCCATTCTATGAGGTATTGCAAACCTAGAACAAGACGAAACCCCACAGGTTAGAGATTCTGCTGCATTTAGAAATAAACATTTTACCCATTACTCCAATTCAAAGAAGAGAGGAAACAAAAAGCTTCAAATCACCAATAATGACCCAAGGAGGAAAAACTGGAGAGAAAACTCAGATCACACCCCTTGGCATTTATTTACTCATACATCAAAAAATAGAGACAGGTCCTAGAATGGATAGATAACTACACACAAATGGACATGCACAAAAAAATAGTATAAGAATCCACTTCAAAGGTGTGCAAGATCAAGAGCCCTGAAAACATGAGAAAGCAGGCAATCAAAGCCCACCCTAAAATCCACAATCCCTCAACTAAGGGAACCCACTTATATTGAGCTTGACAAAAACCCAGAGAGAGATTATAAAAACTGATTATCAAAATGTTCAATGAACTAGATATCTGAGTAAGGAAGTAAGAGAGTCATTATAGGAGATGAAAGACCATTGTAATAATGAAATAGAAGTACCAAAAAAGGAGAAATCCTAGAAATAAAATACAATCCACAAATTACAAATTCACTTGAAGGTATTATTAACAAAACAGATGGTGTAGAAAATAGAACTTTAATTTGAAGTCAGAACTTCAGGCATTAAATACAGGCTATATAATCTTGAATACATAGAAGGTAGTAAAGGGAAAATAATTATACAGCATGACCAGAATATACAAGAAACATTAGGAAAGAATATAAGAACATGGAGATAGAAACTAAGGGCATAAAGAATATTTTGAATGAGATATTTACAAAAAATTTATCCCATACCAAGACTTAGATGGACAAACACATATAGGAGGTTTACAGGAACCCAAATAGGCTCAGCCACATGAGAAGCTCATTGAGACACATCATAATCAAAATGCCTAACCTAACATAAAGGAAAAAAAATGCTAAAAGCCACAAGAGACAAACATTAGGTCACATTTAGAGGCAGACCAATAAGATTCACTTCTGTTTTCACTCTGAGGCCCTAAAATTATGGAGGGCCTGAAATGAGTCATTCCAAAGCCTAAAAGAAAACAACTGCCATACAAGGTTACTATACCCAGGAAAGCTCAGTTTCAAATTTAAGGTGGGAATAAAAACATTACACAACAAAAATAAACTAAAAGAACTCATGTGTACCAAAACAACACTACAAAGAATACTCAAACATAAACTATATACACAGGAACTAAAGAAACACTTCCCGAAGCCTGCAAACCAAGGAAGTTCAACAGAAGAATAATTCACTAAGTGACAATCATGACAGCATAGAATAAAGAGGGAAAAAGGCAGGAAAACACAAACACATATTCATATTAACAATGAATCTTAAGGTTGTTTCAACTCCCCAATTAAAAGCACAGATTATTAGAATGGATCAAAAAACAAATCCAACTATATGTGTTTATAAGAGACTCATAAGCAAACAGGCTGAAGGTAAAAGGAGAGCAAAAAATATTTCACTCACAAATATAATCTATTTAACAAAGTAGATTCCAAGCAAAAATTAATATAAGAGACAAAGAAGGCCATTATACCCTGGTGAAGGAAACAATCTAACAGAAAAATATAACCACAGTAAACACTGATGCTCCAAATGTCAATTCACCCCATTATATGGAAAAAATACACCACAATGTTAAATTCCACATAGATCCCAACACAAACATGTGGATTTCTATACATGTTTATAATAGACATGTCATCAATAAAAAAATCAACAAGGATATCTCCAACCTGACCAACACTATAAATCAAAAAGACTTACCAGACATCTAATAGTGCACCCCCAAACAGCTGAATTTAACACCTTCTCAGCTGTGCATGAACTTTCTATAAAATAGATCATATTCTATGCCACAAAGAAAATTTTAGCAAATATTATTTTAAAATGACAATTCCAATGAATCCTATCAATTCCTAATGGAATGAAGCTACAAATAAACACAAAAAATATTAAGAACCATATAAACTCATCGCAAATGAACAATGCTCACTTAAATGAATAAGGGATAAAAGAAGAAATGACAACATAAATCAAGAAATTTTTAGAAACAAACAAATACAGAGACACAACATATCAAAATCTCTGGAGAAGTATGGAAGCATTTCTAAGAGGCAAATTTATAGCAGTGGAGCCTATATCAAAAATTGGAGGGGCTAGGGTTGTGGCTCAGTGGTAGAGTCCTTGCCTAGCGTGTGGGGCACTGGGTTTGATTCTCAGCACTGCATACAAAAATATAGGTTAATTGAAAACTATATATATATATATATATATATATATATAGAGAGAGAGAGAGAGAGACTATTAAAAATAGATTTGCAAATAAACAAAACAAAATCACCAAACCCATAGCCAAACTAATCAAAAGAAAGACTAAAAAGAAGCAAACTGACAAAAATCAGAGGTAAAGGGAGACATCACCACACAGAGTCTAAATCCAAAGGATATCAGAGACTATTTTGAAAATTTATACTCCAATCAAATAGTAAACCTGGAAAATATGCACAAGTTTCTAAACATATATAACCGCCCATATTGAACCAGATAAAGAAATCCTAAACAGAACAATATCAAGTAATGAAATTGAAACAGCAATTAAAAGCATTCCAAAAAAGAAAAGCCCTAGATGTGATGGATTCACAGCTGACCTCTATAAGAAGTTTACAGATGAAATAATATCAGTTTTTCTCAAGATATTCCATGAAATCTTAAGAAAGGGGACAACCCTAACACTTTTTATGAGGCTAGTATATGTAACTTTCAAGCAAAAACCAAAGATGATCAAGGGAAGAAAACTATAGACCAGTATCGCTGATGAACATAGATGGAAAAATTCGAAATAATATATCAGCAAACCAAATTCAAAAACATATCAAGAACATATTACCACATGATCAACTGAGTTTCATTTCAGGAATGCAAGCCTGGTAAAACTACATGAACCAATAACTGATTCTTTACTTAAGCAGAACTAACAACAAAAAAAATCACATGATCATCTCAATAGCCACATAAGAGATCTTCAATAAAATCCAACACCCATGATATAAATGAGGGAGAAGCTGTGGATCGAAGAAACTTACCTCAACATCATAAAGGCCATTATGACAAACCCAAAACCAACATCATACCAAATGATGAAAAACTAAAAGCACTTCCACTAAATTCAGGAACAAGACAAAGCTTTCCCCTCCCACCACTCCTATTCAATATACTCCTTGAAACATTATCAAAGCAATCAGGCAAGAAAAGGAACTCAAATGGTTATAAATAGGAAAAGAAGAAGTCAAACTATCTCTGTTACTGACAATATGATCCTATGCTCACATTATGATCCCATATCTATAAGGTCCAAAATATTCCACCAGAAGAATTCTAGAGCATATATATGAATTTAGCAAAGTAGCCTGATACAAGATCAACACCCACAAATGAATAGCTTTCCTATACTCCTATGGGGATTCAGTAAAGGAAGAAAATAGAAAAACTATCCCATTTGCAAACAACCTCAAATAAAATTTAAAAAAAAAATACTTTTAAATTAACCTAACTAAGGAGTGTTATAGCTCTACAATGAAAATTATAGAATACTTAAGAAAAATTAAAGAGGACCTTAGAAAATGAAAAGACATCACATGTTCTTGGATAGGCAGCATTAATATTGTCAATATGGTCATATTACCAAAAGCAATATATAGATTTAATACAATCTCCAACAAAACATCAATGACATTCTTTACAGAATTAGAAGAAAAACAATTCTTGAATTCATTTGTAAGAAGAGTCCCAAAATAGCCAAAGTAATAATAAGCAAGAATAGTGAAGCAGGAGGCATCACAATACCCAATATAAAATTATACTACAGAGTTGTAGTAGTAAAAGCAGCATGGTATTGGCACCGAAAGAGGTATGAAGACCAATGGAATAGAAGACACAGAGAAAAACTCACAAACCTATATGGTCTGTATATGGGAAAGGTGACAAAAATATATCTTGATGCTGGGAAAATGGGATAGCTGTATGTATAAAAAATGAAATTAGAACTCTATTATTCACCCTGCACAAAACTCAAATTGAAATGGATCAAAGATGTAGGAATTAGACTAGAAACCTTACAATGGCTAGAAGAAAACATAGGAGCATCACTCCATCATAGAGGTACTGACACCATCTTCATTTACAAGAGCCACAGAGCACAAGAAATGAAACCAAAATCAATAAGTGGCTTCAAATAAAAAGCTTCTGCACTGCTAAGTAAACAAAAGTGTGAAGAGAGAACTACAAATGGGATTAAATCTTGGAAATCTGCTCTTCCAATAGGAGAATAACATCCACAATATAGAAATAATTCAAAAATCTTAACTCCACAAAAACAAATAGCAAAACCAATAAATAGGCAAAAGAACTAAACAGAAACTTCTCTATAGAAAAATATAAAAGGCCAATAAATTATGAATAAATGTTTAATATCTCTAGCAATCAAGGCAATGCAAACTACATTAAGATTTCATCTCACTCCACTCAGAATGGCAATAATCAAGAATCCAAAGAGCTATAAATTCTGGCAAGAATAGGGGGAGAAAGGAACACTTGTACTACAGACTAATAAACCACTCTCAAAAAAAATGATTGGAGATTCCTCAATAAAACTAGGGATGCACCCATGATATGGCCCAGCTATCTCATTCCTGGGTATTTTCCCAAAACATCTATAATTAGTATACTACAGAAACATAGCCACATCAATATTAATAGCAATACAATTCACAATACCTGAAATATGGAATCAACACAGACGCCCATCAATACATGAACAGGTTAAGACATGGTAACACACACACACACACACACACACACACACACGTATATATATATACACACTCACACAAAATGAAGTTCTATTCAGCCATTTTAAAGAATGAAATTATAGTATTTATTGAGAAATGGATGGAAATGGAGAATATAGTACTAAGTAAAATTAGCCAAACTCAGAAACTCAAATGTCAGATGTTGTCTTGCAAAATCAAGAGTAAATTAAAGGAAAGAGGTGGGGAGGATAAGATTAAATAAAGTACCAATTAAATGCAAATTCGTAGGCCAGCACAAGGAAATCTAATAGAATAGAGGAAAGAGAATTGGAGAGAGAAGGGAGAATTAAAGGAAAAAGGGGACATCATGAATTGAAATTATTTTCCATGCATATATGAGTTTATTGGGATGAACCTAACGACTATGTATAACCATAAAAGTCTAATAAAAAAATTGACCAAGGGGCTGGGGTTGTGGCTCAGCAGTAGAGTACTTGCCTAGTGGGTGCAAGGGCCTCTGTTTGATCCTCAACACTAAATAAAAATAAATACATAAAAAAATAAAGGTATGTGTACAACTAAAAAAAATAAATATTTAAAAAAATGACCAAAGTCAAGTCTCAGGTTGTGCTTAAGTACTGCAGACAGAGATGAATAACAGAGAACACTTATTCAATGAACTTGTATTATTATTCAGTGAACTTTTCAGAGAAAATTTCTTTCATCATGGAAACATGGTGAACATCAAAACACAGGAGACATTTAGAGTCTAAATAGATATAAACAAAAGAGGAATTCTGCATTTATATTTTACTTAAAATGCCAAAACTAAGAGCAAAAAGAGAAATAACAAGACACCTATAAATGATAAGGCACCGGTATAAATCTAAAGGCTAGGAGCACCTGCAATGACATATTTTAAGTCCTGAAAGTGAAATATTGCCAGCCTAGATGGCGATATGCCTCAGAGTTATCCTTCAAATTCAAAGATGAAATAAAGACCTTCCAAGACAAAAATAAACTAAAACATCATGTCAATCAAGCCAGTTTTTCACAAGATGCTCAAATAAAAACTCCACACATGAGATTAAAATCCACAAAGACAGCATAGGAAAGCATACAATAGTTAAGCAAATTTAAGTTAGAAGCAAAATCTATATTAGAAATAAAAAAAAGACAGCAGCACTCATCTGTATATTAACACTAATTCTCCAATTATAAGACCTATCCAAAATATAAGAAATGTTGAATTAATAAAAAAAATGAATCCACTATTCTGCAGGAGTATGCTTGACTGGAAAATACATTCAGAGAATAAAAGTAAAAGGATAGAAAATGAAAACACATGCAAATGGAAGCCAAAAGCAAAGAAGAGTACCTATTCTCAGATTTGAAATAAATGACTTTCAGCAGCAATTATCTGGACATCAAAAAGGATGAACAAAGTTAGCAGAGTAACAGGATACAAAGTCATTATACAAAAAAAAAAAATAAGGTTTTCAATAGCAATAGCAAACCTGATGGGAATGTAATCAGTATAACAACTCATTTAAATAGCTTAATAAATACCTAGGAATAAATCTAACCAAGGAGGTGAAAGACCTCGTCAACAAAAATTTAAAAATATTGAAAAAAAATTGAAGAAGAAACTAGAAGCTAACAAGTTATCACATATACATAGGAAGACAGAATTCATACTGTGAAAGTGATCACATTACCAAGAATAATCTACAGATTCCATGTAATTTATATCAAAATTTAAATAATAGCTTTGCACAACTGGAAAAAGTATTACTAATACATATGAAAGAAGAAAAGACCCATATTAGCTAAAGTGAGTGAGGAATAAAACCAGTGATGGAGACACCACAATGCCCAATTTCAAAACATAATCCAGAGCCATAGTAAGGAAAACAGCATGGTACTGGCATAGAGACAGTCATATACAAAATGAAATAGAATAAAAGACACAGAGACAAATCCACACAACTACAGTCATCTCATTTATGACAATAGTACCAAAAACATAAACTGAAGAACAGAAAGATTCTTTAGAAAATGGTCGTGGGTGAACTAGCAATAAGTATGAAACTAGATCCCTATCTCTAACATTGTACAAGAGACAATTTAAAAGGAATCAAAGACAGATATAAGACCAAAAGCTTTGCAACTAAAAAAATACAGAAAAACAATTACAACATTTTAGGAAATAGGCATAGGCACTGACTTCTTGAATGGCTCAGGAAATAACAGCAACAATAGATGAGTGGGCCTGCATGAAATCAAAAAATCTTCTGCAAGGCTAGTCAAACAACTGCAGTGGAAAGAGATGGTCTTCAGATGGGAGAAAGTCTTTGCCAGTTACTCTTCTAACAGAGGACTAATATCCTGAATAAAGAACTCAAAATTCTTTACACCTGACACACAAATTTCCCATTCAACAAGTGGGCAAATAAAAGGAAAAAAATAGTTCTTAGAAAAAGAGGTACAAATCTCCAACACTATATGAAAAAAAAAATGTTTAACATCTTTACCCATCAAAGACAGGTAAATCAAAACAGCATTGAGATTTCATCTTACACCAGTCAGAAAGCAAATAATAAATACTGGGGAGGTTGTGGGGAGAAAAAACACTTATAAATTTTTGGTGGGAACGTAAAGTACTATATCCCCTAGGTAAATCATTATGGAGGTTATTCAAAAAACAAGTAAAACTAGAACTGCTGTATGATCCAACTACACCAGTCCTCAGTATTTGTTGAAACAATTAAAGTCAGCATACTCAAGAGATTCTGTATACACCCATATTTTTATGAGACTATTTATAATAGACAAGATATAGGATCAGTCTAGGTGCTTCTCAACAGATAAATAAAGAAAATTGTGTGAGGAGTAAAATTTGCTCCCAAGATGTAGGATCTCTATTCACCTCATAGATTGTTTCTTTTGCTGAGAAGAAACTTTTTAGTTTGAATCCATCCCATTTATTGATTCTTGATTTTAATTCTTGCACTACAGGAGTTTTTATTAAGGAAGTTGGGGCCTAATCACACATGATAAAGATTAGGGTATGGAGATTCCTTGGAAAACTGGGAATGGAACCACCATTTAACCCAGCTATCCCCCTCCTTGGTGTATACTCAAATGACTTAAAAACAGCAGATTACAGAGACACAGCAACATCAATGTTTATAGCAGCATAACTCACAATAGCTAAAATGTGAAACCCACCTAGATGCCCTTCAGTAGATGAATGGATAAAAAAAATGTGGCGTATATACACAAGGGAATATTACCCAGCAATAAAAGAGGATAAAATCATGGCATTTGCAGGTAAATGGATGGTGTTAGAGAGGATAAAGCTAAGTGAAGTTAGCCAATCCAAAAAACAATTCCAAATGTTTTCTCTGCTATATGGAGGCTGATTTATAGTGGGGTAGGGAGGGGGAGCATGGGAGGAACCGACAAACTCTAGATAGGGCAGAGGGTGGGAGGGGATGGGAGGCGGCAGCGGTTAGCAAGGATGGTGGAATGTGATGGACATTATTATCCAAAGCGCATGTATGAAGACATGAATTGGTGTGAATATATTTTGTATACAACCAGAGATATGAAAAATTATGCTGTATATGTGTAATAAAAATTGTAATGCATTCTGCTCTCGTTTATTTTTTAAAAATCAATTAATTTTTTTAAAAAAGTAAAAAAAAATAGAAAAAGGAAATGTGGTACATATACACACAGGTGTATTTTTTATCCATAAAAAAGTGATATTGTGTCATTCTTAGGAAAATGATGGACCTAGAAAGCATCATGTGAAGAACAATAAGTCAGATGCAAAAGAAAAAGCATCACATTTTATCTCCTATGGTGAAACTAAAGAAGGAGATATTTTCAATGGGAAAGACAATCAGTATAGAGAGAAAGGAGTTGGGCATAGGAAGGAAGAAATGGTAAGTATTTTGGAGTGAAATTGGCCAAAATGTAATATGCATGTACAAATAAGTCATTTGGGTACTTCATGTGCATAAATTAAAAAAAAAATACCATCTTAATCATCTTGTCTGTAATTCATTAGTGCTAAATTTTAAAATTCCAAGCTTCAATGAGAACACAATGAAAATAATTTTGTTTTATTAAGCATATAATATATGCCAAGCACTTATTTTCATGATTTTTTCTACATGTTATAATCACAAAATGATTATGCTGATAGTGATCCCACACCACCTCTCTGGTCATTTCAGGATATTAGGAGTAAAATGACCCACTGCACTCCCTATCCAGAATGGCCTCCTCCTAAGCATTCATTGACTGGCTCCCTCCAATCCTTATGAGCTTATATTCACACTCAGAAAGACCTTCAATGACTCCACTCCCACTCCTATCCACATCTGAACTACAAACTCCTTAAGTTTAAAAGAAATGAGGATTATATTTTCAAGATCTTCATTAAAATCAAATCTAAGTTTTTCAGAAGAATCTAGTTTCTATCATAATTAATATAGAGCTCCTGCTGTCCTTAAATTCACTATTTCTGTTGTATTTTTAACTTCTTTCATCCCGACTTTTATTCAATCTGGATATATCTTGCCCTTAAATAATTTCTTCCTATGCATCCCTCATTCTCAGCTTCGTATTCATCGAGCTGTTCTTTTGGCTTATTTTCTTTTTCTTCAATTTTTACTTTTTTTTGCCTTTTTCTTTAATTTCAATAAAACTACACAACATATACAACAAAATCTCTTGGTCATTGTTTCTTTTGAAAGATTCCCAGCTTTCAGATACCTTAGAATCCCAAAGAGGTGTGTTGGGTCACTCTGTCCTCTAGCTGGTAGATAACTCAAATCTCGGTATGGCTGCAGTGGGAACCCTCCCAAGCAATGGCAGTCCCAGCCTTTCTTTGTTGCCATGACAGGTTTGATAAATGGTTATCCTATGTGTGGAACACTGTCAAGGACACATTCTTATTTTTTTAACTATAAAATATACTTCCTGGAATTTTGGCTTAGCCTGGTAGCTCTGGGATACATTCTTTGGGCTTTCCTACGATAAGGGGGCTCTCCCTCCAGGTACACCCATACATAAGTGGGGGATTATGCTTTTTTTCTAATTCTTTCCATCCATAATGGCATTCCTAAGGATTGCTCACTCCCACCAAGTTCCATAAATGTTAATCCTGCATATATACTCTGCCTGTTGCTATCCTTATGACTTTGTAGCCTTATGTTTACCTCTGGGATGTATGTCATTATTATGTGCATATGGAAGATGACATGTAAGAAGACATGGGAAAAAGAGATTTAAAAACACCTCACCTTTGAGTCAGTTGCTGAAAAGAAAGGGGTCTTTATACTGATAACTTGTACAAGATTGTTTTCATCTTCATCTTCCTTTTGACACTCAGTACCACTGTTGTCAAACAAGGTTTTATTTTCTCGTGTTCCTGTGTCAGATATTGCTTCTATGACAGTAAAAACAAAGTAAATAGTATATGAAAATGTCTGTCATTTTAAATTAATGAACAGCATAAGAAGAAGCAGTCTTCAAATAGCTTACCATCTTTACTGGATTGTTGAAAATCTTCACATAATTCTTCTTTTTCTCTTGCAATATTCTAGAAAGGAAAAAAAAAAGCTTTGGGTGTAGCAAGCACCAAAATTGATAATGTAATTATAATATTGGCCATTGCTCCATGATACAATAGTAAGAACACAGGTTTCTGAGTCAGTGGATGTATATTCAAACCCTAATGCTGCCATTTACTAATCTACATCTTCTCATGGGATGAGGACTATGAGAGATGGTAGAGAGAGCTCCTAAATATTACTCCCCTTACCTCCAATTGATTATTACAAAAATACTGAAATCCATTTGAATATTTTCTTAACCCAAATAATCTAGGATAAAAATTGCAGCCATGTGTAGCAGTTTAGAGTACTTTTAAAAAATAACAATTTAAGAAATATAAAGTAATTACATGTAATATTTGGAATGGGTTTTCATGATTTATATTGATATGAACTACCTCTTGGTGGAAAAACATGCTATCTGAATATCTTATGAATAAGAGGGGTTGGAATCACAAACAGCCTAAGTTGCTTCAATCCTGTGAGTCAAACAGCTGAAGACAAATGATTATATAAATGGTGCTCCTTCTAAGAAAGAGAAGAATAATGACAAGAATAATATTTGGGGCAATGATTGATGGCTGAAAGTCACACAGTTTCTAAGCCAGGAGATCAAAATAAAACCAACCATGAAACAAAGATGGCTGAAAGAACAAACACTAAAGAAATGTTTTCTAGGACTAAAACATTTTTACTAGGAAAGAAAGGAGAAAGAAACAAAAATAGAAGACATGACTAGTCAATTGACTATGAGTTTAAGTCAATAAAGAAAAAGAAATGAATTGAGTGGTTACGATTAGAAATATAATAAAGATTTTTATTCATACTAATATTTAAGACTCAATAGTATTATATTATGCTTGTTTTGTTAATAATTCTATAATAAGGCATTACATTTTATTAGAATATAATAACTGCGACTTAAATGGTTATATACCACTATCTGAAACCTGTAACATTACTTCTGAAGACAAAGAAAAATGTGGAACTTGATACTTAATCACACATGGGTTGAGACGCTAAAGGACATATTCTGGTTGCAACTTTCCTATTTATGGCATTTTTCTTAATTGTAAAGAATTACAATTCTTAATTGTAAAGAATTGTTCCTTTTTTGACATTAATTCACGATAACTCACCTGAACTTTTACAACCTAAGCACTAAAGAAGAACATAAATTTAAGCCATATTTGTAGAAATTCAATAGATTTGATTATTAGCTCTACCATGCATATTATATTACTTAGGATAATTCATTATCTATAAATCTATTTTTTGGTCATTTTTATTCATATCAAAAACATTAAAAATATTCGAAATCTTATTCTAGTTACTCCGGGAGATATGTTTCCTAACCTCCAATAGCTCATGATGATAGAAGAGATTTGAAATGAATATGTAAATAACTAAGTAAAGATATGTCTCAAATATGAAGACTCAGAATGTTATATAAGATCTTTGAGTGGATATTTTAATACACTACAAGGCAAAAAAGTTCTAAAACTAAAGTTTTACCACATAGTCATTAAGATGCTCTGCTTCAAGAACTGGTTATTATCTTGCACAAAATATCTATTTTTATTTAGATCATGAGTTTAAAAGCACTCAGTGGAGAGATTCAGAAAACATGATGGAATCCCTTTGTAATGCAAGCATTAAGAAACAGATTCTAAATTTCTATATTGCCACATTTCTAATATTATTTTAGTATAAATAAAGAATCAAGAACATAAATAGGAAAAAAAGTTCTCCTAAGAAGAATATGATCCTAAAACATACAGTGTCCAAGAGAAATAAGTATACACAATGTACATACACAATATGCTTTATAGCTTCAAATTAATGGCTCCAGGGAAATTCCATGATTACTAGGAAAAGTTATTCAATGCTTAAATCTTTATTTAGGTATAAATATCATAAAAGTCCTGTATGATTTAAAAGTCATAGTAAAGTATATTTATTCAAATGAATCTTACAAAATTTTATATTTTTTCTTCAGTTGGAAGGATTTTCCTAATGTAACTTTTCTGTTTGTGTGTTTTCCAGCCCCCAATGCCCTGAAGTATTTAAGTGAATGTTGGTATTTACAAAAGTGTATTAATAAAAAGAAATCAGCATAATTCTATGAAATAATTTCTTCTGAACAACTTTCAAATAAATGACAGGGAGGTCACTGCAGAACATTAAGAATAGACACCTCTAAAAACAAATTTTGGAACAAGAAAATTAACTTCACGAAAGAGTACTTTACCTTCGCATATGATGCCAAATTAGGGAGAGAAAGATTTCTCCATTTTGCATTTACCTAACTTGGGCTTAATGATGTGGTTGTGTAGGCAGCACGTTGTAGTCAAAAAGCAAACAGTGACAGAACAGGGTACCAAGGCATAAAAGTGATTTTGAGTACACATTTTCAAGACGCCCTGGTACATGAAAATTGAATAGGCCAGGAGACAGGCACAAAAAGAGTGCGGAGGAATCTAGCAGGGCAACTCAGAATATCATGGGAATGAAAATGCCTTTCCTGATTGCATAGTCCGAACATTCAACGTGGGTCTATGGGAAAGCACAGGTGTCTTTCTTTTCTTTCTTTCTTTCCCTTTCTTTCTTTCTTTTTTTCTTTCTCTATCTTTCTTTCTTTCTTTCTTTCTTTCTTTGTTTTTAAATATTCATTTTCTATCCTGCTTTTTTGGTCAATTTGTTTATTACTTCTGCAAGCCTTTGGGGTAGTTTCTTGGATCTTGGAGACACAAGATCCTATTCTTGTGCCAACAGTAATATTTTAACATCTGCCTTTCCTATTCTTGCCCCTTCCCCCGTTTTCTCATGGCTCTCTTGCCTGAATGCTCAGGAAGCTGTGTTCCAGAATTGACCCAGTTCTCTAATGGGGAATAGACACTGAAGACAAGGCCTATTGAAATCCATGGCCCTTGGTTAGAGGCTAGTAGTATAATCCTAACCTTTTGGGCCACAAGTAGGGACCACCCTTGAACATGAGTCCATTCGGTGGCCATTGGTGTTTTTCATGAGTTCATCATAATAACCAGCTCTTAAATCAGTCTAATATTTGATCATAAGTCATTGATCATTTCAGGAGGTTATCCAAATGGAAGCAGAAAACCCCAAGCAATTTTAGGCCTCAGACCTAAGGAGCAACTAGTTCAATAAGGTACCATGAATTCTGAAATGGTTTGCACATTCTTAAAGTTTCCAAGTGTTTTTAGACCGAAGGATTCAGTGATGATCTCGGCTTGATGAGAATAGTCAGAGAGGTAATTTCATGGGGCCTACTGTCCATTAGTAGAGCAAGGCAAATGTTGGGAAGCCAGGAAGGGAAATGGCCATGTTTACATACCTTTGGCTTCCACTTCTTGGAACCACCAAGGGTTGTGCCCGCTTCCTCTGCCTTCACATGGAAATGTGCTTCTGCTGACAAATATGCAGATTTACATAAATGAATGAGAACATCCTGAACAGGGATGCTGTGTCCTAATGGAAATACACAGTTCTAACAGTAATTCACTTCTCTTTTCCCACACATGCATTTACGTGCAGCTTCACTTTCAGCTGAATGCTGATTTTTTTACTTACATTGCTACTGTGTGTGAGTGAGTGAACCTGGAATGGGACCCATGGACTTTGGCATGCTTGGCAAACACTCTGCCACCGGATTTCCTCCCTTGGGATCTTATGCTAGGTATTAGGAAAACCATTGGATGAAGCTGACATAAATTTCCTAGGTACACAGACTGCTGTTTCTTGCATTGCTCCTTGGCTAGCTCTTTACTTGTTTTTCCACTGGATGATTCCCTGAGCTCTGGATCATCATGATTTCTGGATTGCAGGGAACAACAATATGGGTCCCATCCTCAGTCAATGGTATCAGTCACCATTGCCAAGAGTCTTGATTTACTTGACCTGATAGTTGACTGAGCTCCTGGTAAGTGCTAGTGTGGATAAAAGACTTCAGATGTGGTGGTGTTCCTGCAGGTAGGGCCAGAGCAGTGTCTCAATGAGTGAGCATGGGGGGCAGCCAGGGGTCGGAAATGGTGACAGCAAGGAAGGGATTTGCAAGGGAGAGAAAGAGACCATGATTCAATGGCATCTGCATGGCTCAAAACAAATACAGTTGGAGTCGTGTCAAGTGACTGAAAGGACAGGGGACAGGGATGCATACACCGAGAGAGGCCCGATTTACACTCTGAAAGGTTTCTAGTTGACTTGACAACACTGGGACCATCACGTGCATAAAACATCAGTGCATAAAGGCAACGTGGGTACACCGAGGTTCATGCCTCATACGTGCAGTGTAGCGAGAGCAACGTGACACATCCCCCGGGTACATGGAATGCGAGGGGCCTGTGCGAAATTGGTGGCGATTGTGTAGAATATAATTTGGATGCACACCTGGACTGGGGGAAGGTATGCAGACACGTAGAGGACACGAAGTCGTCAGTGCGAGGGAACAATGAGCTTCCTAAGTGAATTCAACTAAAAATCTGTGTGCCTAGAATGGGGGATCATTTCACAAGTCTGTAAAACGTATCCAATCAGATGGGACAGGAACTAGAGGACAGGATTCAGGTTTTTGTGTTCACCATCTGGTTTCTGTGCTGCTCAGCTGCCTACACTGAGGAAAGTGTTCTTCATGTTTGGCATGCGATGTCCTGAGCCTTGGAATTGCCAAAGTCCTCAATGAATCAGAAGAGCTGGCATTCAGGCTCAGTGGTAGAGAAACTGCTTTGCATGTCAAGGTCCTGGGTTCAATTCCCTCCCTTGAAAATGACTATTACAGGCATGAATAGGAATAGGGTCGATGGCATCAGTGTCGTGAAGGAGGAACTTTGGATGGGCAGCCTGAGAGACCATGCAAGGAAGCTATTGCCTATGTCCTGATAATACCATACTTTTTCTATAGGAAAGAGGAGAGGGGAAACGTATAGTGAGGTAACATAGTAAGTGAGTGCAGAATAAAGCACACAGAAGGAGGAGGTCACTGACTGAGTAAATCCGTGCATAGAGCACAATATGGGTGTGAGCCATCAAAGAGCATGCTGGGTGTCGTGATAGCACTCAATCTGATTGTTTTTACGTGGCTTCTTCACATGTCTCACTGGCTCACCATCTATTTTTGTGTCCAAGTCCAATATGGAGCTCAGTCTCTCAGGAGCCTGACACTACCGCCTAGCTGTCCACTGCACATCTGGAAACTCTGCAGCACGTTAGCCTAAGCTTCCTCATTCATGATTATAAATCCCTAAATCCAGTAGTGGATCTTGGGTTTTACCCACCACTGAGTTAATGGTTGCCTTGAATGGTATTTTTCTCATGTTGATAAAGGCAATTTTGTACCAACGTGAATGCCCACGTTGACACTGGCCTTTTCTGTATCCAATCTCCCCTTCCAATGGGGGATACAAAAGAATGAGGAATGGGAGCCTTTCAGAGGTTTTCACATAATGCCACCATTTCAGGTGTGTCCATAGACGCCTTTCCAAAGAACTCCTAGTGCAAAATGTACCTGATGTAATAGTCTTGACATCCTTCTTCCTGGCACCCTTCATCTCTATGTCTGTAGTTTCACGAGAATGTCTCAATCCAGTGGGAGGCTGGATGGGTTTGGGAAAATGATATCAAATAAAAGCTGTGTAATTACTGCCATGTGTAGGTCTTAGGAAGAGAAGCGCAAGGTGCAATTACCTTCAAGGAAGGAGCCGTCTGAGATACTGAAAAGGAAAAGGGACATAGAGTCAATTAGCCATGCATGTGACCAAACCAGCCATACCTTGTTCTCATATTAAGAAGGAGCTGGATACTCATGCTTCACTTTGGGAATAACTTTGGTAGCCTTTGGCCCTTTAGGGTTTGTGTGCATATTTCCTGGTTTTGGGTTCTCAAAACCACAAGGCTGCATGGTACCACCTTAAACAGGGGCAGAAACATAGGTTGAATCAACACAAGCAGTGAAGTTTCCAACCCTGAGACTCTTTGCAATAGCCATAGATTAAAGAGGAAAGTGAATGGACGCCAACGGAAAGAGGCACAGTGAGGAAGACTGTGATGACTGATATCTTCGTTGACACATATGGGAGTTGTTCAGTTCGATGGACTCCCAACACCTGTTCTTTTTTTCCAGGTGTTGTAGAAGTCAATGAGTACCAATTGTTTAGAATTATTGAAAGGGGTCATTCATTTCTGATCCAAGAACTCTCCCTCAACTGACTGCCTGTGATATTCACTTTCAGCAGAAAGGCTCATTAAACACATTCTTGATTTCCATACCCATGGGGGACACAGGTGTGCCTTTCTTTCTTGCATCCTCTGGTTTTGACAACTTGAGCTTGCTTGATGCAGACACAGGAGAAGACAGAGGGCCCAGTTCTGAGAAAGCAATGGATGGTAAGATTAATATCTCAAAGTATGGTAATGCAAAGAGAAAGGGTCAACTGTGTGTGATTGCAGAAGTATTTTCCACAGATAAGTTTCCATACTTAAAACTTGTGGGAAGGCCCATGAAAAGTAAGTCTTTGGACACTCAAAATATAAGTTCTATAAAGACTTTTTTCCCAATGAATCTGCTTTCCTATATCTTGGTCATTTTGCAAGTATTTCCATGAAATGACTCTCATAGAATGATCTCTGAATGATGTCCTGTGTCACTGAGGAGTCGAGCACCTTTGTAGCTTGCTGAAAGCCCTGGATTCCATTGAACTATTTCCCCCTTCCCAGAGTTGGGAATGAGATGAGTGCTGTCTTTTGAAAACATCCAATGCTTCTACAATCATTGTTATCCCATGTGAACCATTAACTTCCCTGCAAAATGCAGGCTCCTCTCCTGAAAGTGTGTCAGAGTGAAATGACTTTCTCACATTTGACCACATTCTACCATTTTCATCTTTATTAAAGCATCTATGAATAAATAGTAGTCATAGTTTTTTGGAAGGAACTCAGATTAAATGCATTTTGTCCTTCCTCATCCTTATCTCCTTATGTACCTAAATATCTTTCTTCTTTCCTCCATCATTGCACCTACTCTTCAGCTTTTCAAAAAGAACTTCTTACACTGTGTTCTTGATCATCGTGTTTGAGGTTCTGTTTATGAATCCTTTCTAATTAGTTCTTTCCCAATTCAGAACAGTATCAAATAATATTTCTTTGTTCTTATTCTTTATTCTTACACCTTGTCAAGAAGCATGTTCTGAAATGAAATCAAAATATTTGCCTTCCATTCATCTGGTTTTTGTCCTCAGCTATCATCACATTGCTCTTCACTGAGCATTCTTGAAATAGAAATCCATTACCTTAGTTCTCTTAATGTGGTTTAATGACCATGAACATTCTAATCACCTTAGAATGCATTGGAAATGCAGAATCAAAGACCTTCTGAATTGCAATGTGTATTTTGAACCTCATCTCCAACAAATAACTCATAGAACTGGAGGAATCTGGCCTATAGGAGTCCAACACTGAATCCTCTACCTTAATTTCATATTTTCAATCGAGCCTCAATCTCCTCTGTACCCTGTCCCCCAAATCGAAGCTGTATAAAGATTCAATATGTCCACTGGTCATTTCATGAGGTTGTGGTTTTGGTGATCACTCCATAACCAAGTCTGCTCTAATCCCCATTCTCATATCCTGTGGAGTATCTACTGTCATTGGAAATAGCAGCATTGTATATGTTGTCAAATTATGTATATGGCTGTGGGAACATATGTTTATTTGTGGTAAACTCAAGGTAGCTCTGGATGACCTAGTATTTCATTTTTTAATGCCATTCTCACCAATAGGAAGAAAAGAAAAGTGGGAAAAAATAGCACTGTATTTCAGACCAGGTTTGGTACTGGAAACTCATATATTCTCCTCACAATTTTCATATGCTGCTCTCCCTCTTTCTAATGTATGACCTGAGTTTCCCCCTTCAGAGTGCACATCTGGTTCTTTTTTATCCATTTACTCCCTGCACTCTGCTTTGCTCATTCTTCATTCCACTTTCTACTTTTATCTTCAGTATTTCCCAACATTGCTCTTATCAGGTTTTGAAATAGAATTAATAGTTTGGATCATCTGATCACACTCTGAATTTTACCTGTCACTAAGACATGAGAAGATATATCCCTATTACCTTTCCCTTTTGGTCCAAGTATTTAGTACGTTCGTACCCTCAATTACTCAAATATATTTACTGCTTAGAATTTTTAAAAAAAATATTTTGTCTAACAAACATTTTAAAAATATGTGGCTCTTACCTTCCACAATATGCTTTTCCATTTGAAGTGCATCCCGAGAAAAATGATCAAAGCACTTTGGTGAACAAATCTCACAGATGCGCTGTTAAAATTAATGTCAGTGTTGAGTTGCAGAGTCTTAATTACTATTTAAATGCAGACAGCTAAATTTCCACTTTTAAAATCCATAAGAATAAATACTAGACAAGTACATGCTTAAAAATTAAACAATTTGAAAGAATTTTGTATATCCTCTCCAATTAAGCTTAACTTTCAATGTTATGGCTAATGACTCTAAAACAAGAATGCAAAGACAGAAGAAAACATTCACTGACAACATACTAAATGATGTGTATAACTTCACAAAGATATAACATCTCTACACCTAACCATACTCAATATTTTCTACCAAAAATAAGAGAATATTTAAAAATATTCTTAGAAATACACCTGATGTTAGACAGCTTTAAACATTTGAAACATTTTAAAGACAAAGTATTTTGTGTTAACACTAATATTTGATAAGACAATTTGAATTATTGTTTGCTGAGCAGAAATGGAGCATTCTCACATTTGCTTCATTTTAGCTAATCAAAGACTTCAGAAATGTTAATATCTTTTGGGAAAATTTTTACTGAGAGGAAAAATCATTTAACAAAGTACCAAAATAGTAAGAAAAATGTTCCTTTATTTTACCTGTATATAACAGCGAACATTATGGGGGAGAGTATGCAGCAATTTCCAGTTAGGAAAGAGCTAAGGAAAAGTGTACCAAGGGAGAAAAATGGGAGTGCATAAGCACACTGTGCTTGTCAGCTGCTCCCTGGATTTGACACAGTTCAACTGGTGTGTGGCTGTATGTTGAGGTGATGCTATAAAACACTGCTGTATAACTATAGAGAGCCAGATACCAGATGAAACCCAGAAGTACTGGGTTCTATAAAAGAATTTACCAAAGAATCAGACTGCATTAGTGTCAGAACAAAACTGGTTAGGGTGAAGAGGGAAAGTTGCCCTCCAGGAGGCCCAGTGAGGGAATCCCAGCCATTTCAACAAAAGCTCATGCCACTCAAGTTAAATGAATGGTTTTCAGAAGAAGGGACCTGGATTCTGCCTGACAAGTCAAGGGAGCACAGGTGCAATGAAGACTTTTCCCTGCAGTTTCAGAGTGCCTGGCCAGGACCCATCTTCATTAGGGCTCTTATTTTCTTGGTTTTAGTCATGAGAGATCAGAAAAGCCAGGCATTTGATTTCAGAGTTCCAAGACCCACTGTGATCTGACTTCTCTAGGCTGGAAGACACCCACAAAAAGAGTGTGGCTGAGTCAACAGAAGTTAAGACACAATGAAATATTTGAACCATGAGATGTGACCACACTTAAACATGAATACATTCAATGGCCACTGCTGTTACATTTGTTCATAATTTCAACCAGTTATCAATTATTCTCATATTTGATCATAACTCATTGATCATTTAAGGAGGATAGCCAAATGGAAGCACAAACAATAAAAAAATTCTCCTCAATCCCAAGGATGAAATTGATCTATGATCTACCATGAATTCTGAAATTATTTGAAGATTCATAACCAGTTTGAATATTTTTAGAACTATGAAATAATTGATGATCTTCCCATTCTAACTTTGCTTTGAAAGGTAATTTCATTTGACCTGTTCTTCATTAAGAAAGCAATGATAAGTATAGGAAGTCAGAAACTTGAATTTAAGTGTTTACATACCTTTGACTGCTGGTGTTCAGTACCATCAAGAGTATCTTGCCCTTCCTTTGGTGTCACATCTAAATGTGGTTCTGCTGATGAAAGTATATATTTACTCACATGGCATAGAACAATTATAAAGATGGGTCCTCTAGCATAATAAAAATAAGTATATCTAACAATAATTTATTTATATTTTCCCATATCTGTATTTACATTAAGCTTAACTGTTAGCTGAATACTTACTTTTAAATTTATATTGACACTGTGTGTGAGTGGGTGTGCTCCTGGAAATGAACCCATGGACTTGTGCATGTATTGCAATATTCTGCCACCGAGTTTCATCCCTAGGTCTTTAATAGTATTTTGAGACACTGTCACTCAGCATTCCCAGGATGGCTTGAAAGCTGCAATCCTCCTGCCTCAGCCCCTCACATAGCTGGGATTACAGATGTGCTTCACTGCACCCAGCTATTATTGACTTCTCTAGGAAATACTGAGACTAATCCAAAACTTTAAAAACCTCTTGGGAAGCTACTACAAGTCACCAGGTTCAATGCACACAAGCATGTCCAAGATTTACCACTCAAACAAATGGAAAGTCCTCAGAAACAAAATTTTAAAATCCCATAGAAATATGACAATTCACACTGTTTACCAGGCTCTGCCTCAGAAGAGGAATTTTGAAACAGCCCCTCTCTTCAGTACTAGTAATTTCCAACATGACTGATAGCATTACACCTTTATCAATTACGCCAATTTCCTCACATCTGAAATGTTTTTGTCTTCTATTCTGATAGATTTCTTTTCTTCTTTTATGACTCAGACCTTTCATGGAGTCTTGCTTAATTATGTCTTTCTCTGCTGACATAGGGTGGTGTTTGTTTTATTTTTGTTTTTATATCTATTACACTTTAATGAAGACTGATAAACAATAAAGTATTTAAGATTTACATTTAAGATTAAAGAGTCCAACAGTTTCATTTCTCCTTAATCAAAAGAATCACTATTATCCTTTGTGCATATTTGATTATATGACCTCTGTAACTCTCTCTATATCATGTACACAAAAAGAATGAGAAGTTATACTCAATTTCTGCATGATGTGTCAAATGCGTTCTCCTGTCATGTATAACTAATTGGAACAAAATAAGTACTACAGATAATATAATAGGATAATGAGGTCCTATGAAGATTTTCTGCCCATTTCTAGAAACCTGAGTTGCTTTGCATTTTTTAAAATATTTTTTCAGTTGTCAATGGACCTTTCTTTCATTTATTGATACGAGATGCTGAGAATCAAACCCAGTGCCTCCCACATGCTAGGCAAATGCTCTGCCACTGAGCCACAACCCCAGCCCAGCTTTGTGAGTATTTTTAAAGTACATACAATTTTTATTTGTTCAATTGTGTTATACATGACATTAGATTGTATTTTGACATATTTACACAAATTCAGAGTACATCTTATACTAATTAAGATCCTAACTAGTATTTCTATATGATTTAAGTGAAATAACCCCCATCCCCCCAAAAAAAACCCCAAATATTCCCTCTGATATGTAGATGCTAACACACAACAATGGGTGGGGGTAAACTAGGAGTTAGATTAGAAAAGGGGAATGAAGAGAATGGAGCAGGAACAGTGGAATGATTCTGATATCACTTTCCTATGAACATAGTCTGGTGTTTCTTTGCTTGGTCCTTTCTTAATACTTTATTAATTTCTTCTACTGATTCTTCACAACTTCTTCTGTAAATTATTCATTTACAAATTTCACTCTTTACTCATGTGTTGGAGAAAATAAATTTATCAGTCAACTTTGTCAACAATCTTTACGTGACCTAACAATTGACTGAGCTCCTGGAATGTGCTATTGTGGATAAAAGTTGTCAGAAATGTGGCCTGAGCTGTTTCTTATGGTGTGTAGTTAATAGCCATGGGCAGGAAATGGTGAAAGCATGAAAGTTGCAAGAGAAAAAGACAACAATTCTATGTCAAAAAATATGGAGATTAATGAGGAGTAATGACAGGGAACATTAAAGACAAGGGTAAGGGTTAAATATACAGAGTTAGGCATGATTTGTATAAAGAAAGATTTATAGTTAACTTTAAAATACTTGGACTAGGGCTGAGGTTGTAGCGCAGTTGTAGGGCAAGGTTAAGTGCTTGCCTAGCATGTGTGAGGCACTGGGTTCGATTCTCAGCACCACATATAAATTAATAAATAAAAGTTTTCCATCAACAACTAAAAAAAATTAAAATATTTGGACCATCATATTGTACACAGTGGTTCATACTCATATTTGCACTGTAGCTAGAACACTACAAATGCCATGGGCAGGAGCAATGTGAGGTACATAAGCATAAACAGTGGTGAAGGCAATGGTACAAAATAAACAAGATATCAACCTGAACTGGGGAAATGTTTCCAGATACAAGATGCAAAGTTTTCAGTGCCAGTATAAAATGAAATTTTAAAATGAATTAAAAGTATACAGACTGCAAACATTTCAAATGTTTTCATACACATCTTTCCAGAGAACTCATATTACAGATTTACCTGATTTAAGTATCTTTGCATCCTTCATCCATACTGATTGATTTGGAGGAGTATCATTTATTTCAAGGAAGGCCTAAATGATTTTGAAAAAAATATATTAAATAAATGTTGTGTATTTCAAACAAAAGATAGGTAATATGGCAAGCTTAATTTTACAGTATAGAATGCTCCACAGTCTCAATTTGTGCATGTTTTTGGGCAGCTCCTACTGCAGCCCAACAAATATTTCCATGTTCAAGACAATTTATTTCTGCTTCTGAAAATGGTTCTGTAACACTTCCTGGTAGGCATACAGGAGGGTATGTCACAATAGAGACTCCAGTCTTCTTGGACTAGAATTGAGAACAAATAAGGAGACGTAGTTGCTAGCCAGAAAACCTAGAAGACTGATTAATTCTAAAAATAGATGTTGTAGAAATAAGCATCCACTTTTTAATTACATCAGCAAGGAAAAATTGTCTAGGTCTTGAATTTTTTTTAGTTTTTTATATCTTTAATCATTATTTATGTTTTAATCTATTCATTGTCTTTTCCTTTTTTCAATTTTTTTTGTACTTGTTTTCTCATCTCTCATTTCTATTTGCATCATTTCCCTTTTTCATTTTCACCCTCATTTTCCTCCTGTAGATTTTACCTTCCACCACTTTTTCCTTCATTTTTAAAAATTTTTTAACTTTTTCTCTCTTGGAATATTAATTTTGGAATCACTTATACCAATTTTTTTGTGCTTTCTGCATTATTAACACTCTCTTCACATTGGTTAGATAATTTAGAGTCATCATTTTAAACATATTTTCTTACATATTAACAAATGCTTTTCTTTGAAGTTGTTGCTCTTCCTGGTGACATTCTCTTAGAAATTGTTTTGAATGAATGATCCTATCACTTTATCACATCGAGTCAGAGCTTTGAAAATATGACTTAACTATATCTCAGGACATATTCAACAGAGAAATCTCAATACAATGACTCACGTCAAATATCAGATGAAAAATCAATCCAAATACATGCACAAAACAGTATATTAACATAAGTAACATGAGGGAACAATACAATAAGAAACCAGCAAGGTTTCTATTTCCACAACAACTCAATTTACATATCAACATTGTCAAACAGCTGAACAAAAAATTTAAAAAATTGACTGTAAAAAAATCAAGGAACAAAGAACACTAAGAAATTATTAATTATAATGTAGATTTTTAAGAAAAATTCCATCACATCAGAAGGTAGCTTTATTTATATGTATTTTTTAACAATGTTTACCTTATTCCTTCCATGTGTGTGTGTGTGTGTTGTGAGAGAGAGAGAGAGAAAGAGAGAGAGAAAGAGAGGGGGGGATATATATGCTGGCTGTTCTGATTATTTGTATAATAATCAAATTATTATATAATTTGATATATATTATATATGATATGTTATATAATAATTTGATATATATTGTATCATATATTATATATATATATACACACACATATTTGTCTTGTGTTCTCATATTTAGAACACATACACACACACACATACATTTGTCTTGTGTTCTCTCATATTTAGCATTTTTAATGTAATTCTCTTTTGCTAGCATTGCCTTGTGAAGGTACAGATTTATTGGATTGTTTGATATTCTATTATTTTCATGTGTATATTTTACTTATTTCTCTCCCAATATTATCTTTTACTCTTGGCCAAATTCTAATATTCTCTCTCCCTCTCTCCAACACCATGATTTTTCTATTTTTCCCATTCCTCTGAATAAACATTGCCTGCTACTGCTCTTCTACATTCTCTTTTTTCACTTTATAAAATTGTGGTCTATTCTAACTTCCCATCAAATTTACTTTTTCCCTAATTAATTGCATTTTTACCATTGTTCAAAACTAAATGGTTTATATAGCATCTGCTCATACTACTATTTGCTTTTTTAACCAACTGAAAACAAGAGTTTATCATCAATATATTTCTTTTTTTATTTGTTCTTATTAGTTATACATGACAGTAGAATGTATTTTCACATATTATACATACATGGAGCATAACCTCTCATTCTTCTGGTTGTACATTATGTAGATTTACATTGGTCATGTAATCATATATGCACATAAGAATGTAATGAATGTCTGATTCATTCTACTATCTTTCTGTTCCCATCCCTCTTCCCTTTACTTCATTCCCATTTGTCTAATCCAAAGTACTTCAATTCTTCCCTACCTACCCACCCACCCTTATTGTGAGTTAGCATCTGCGTATCAGAGAGAACATTTGGCCTTTGGTTTGGGGGGATTAGCTTATTTCCCTTAGAATGATAGTCTCCTGTTCCATCCATTATCAGCAAATGCCACAATTTTACTTCTCTTATTGCTGATTAGTATTCCATTATGTGTGTGTGTGTGTGTGTGTGTGTGTGTGTGTGTGTTATTTTTCTTTATCCATTCATCTGTTGAATGGCACCTAGGCTGCTTCCATAGATTAGCTATTGTGAATTGAGTTGCAATAAATATGTGTCTACATCACTGTAGTATGATGAGTTTAAATTTGGGGGGTATCTACTGAGGAATGAGATAACTATAACAAATGATGATTCCATTTCAGGTTTGCTGAGGAATCTCCCTACTGCTTTCCAGAGGTTGTACCAATTTTCAGTCCCACTAGGAATGTATGTGAGTACTTTTCCCCTCACATTCTCACCAATATTGTTATTTGTATTCTTGACAATTGCCATTCTGACTGGAGTGAGATGAAATCTCAGTGTAGTTTTAATTTGAGTTTCATTAACTGATAGAAATATTGAATAGTTTTTATATATCTGTTGATCAATCATATTTCTTCTTATTTAAGTGCCTGTTCAGTTCCTTTGCCCATTTATTAATTAGATTCTTTGTTTATTTTGTGTTAATATTATTTGAAAATTTAGTATATCTTGGAGATTAATGCTCTATCTGAGATTCAGGTGGCAAAGACTTTCTCCAATTCTGTAGGCTATCTCTTCAAATTCTTGTTTCCTTTGCTATGAAGAAGCATTTTAATTTGATTCTAATCGATTTGTTAATTCTTGATTTTAATTCTTGCATTTTAGGAGTCTTTTTAAGGAAGTCAGTTCCTAAGCCAACATGATGTATATTTGGGCCTACATTTTCTTCTATTAGGCTCAGAGTTTCTGGTCTAATGCTCAAGTTCTTGATCCATTTACAGGTGAGTTTTATGCAGAGTGAGAGATAGAAATTTAATTTCATTTTGTTACATATGGATTTCCAGTTTTCCCAGCACCATTTGTTGAAAAGACTATTTTTTCTCCACTGTATGCCTTTCTCTAAAATAAGATAATTGTATTTATGTGGGATTGTCTATGTGTATTTTATTCTGTACCAGAGGTCTGCATGTCTATTTTGATGCTAACACCATGCCATTTTTGTTACTATACACCTGTAGTATAATTCAAGGTCTGATATTGTGATGTCTCCTGTTTCACTTTTATTGCTAAAGATTGCTTTATCTATTCGGAGTTTATTATTTTTCTAAACAAATTTCATGACTTCTTTTTTTTTCTATTTCTATGAAGAATGTCCTTAGGATTTAAATAAGAATTGCATTAAATCCATATAGTCCTTTTGTTATTAGGACCATTTTACAATGTTAATTCTACCTATCCAAAAACAGCAGATCTTTCCATCATCTAAGGTCTTTTTAAATTTCTTTATTTAGTGTTCTTTAGTTTTCATTGTAGAAACCTTTCACTTCATTAGATTGATTCATAACAAAACTTTACAGAGAAGACAAAACTTTACAGAGAAGAAATATCAGTCTCTCTCAAGAAATTGAAAGAAAGGGGACACTCCCCAATACTTTTTATGGAGCTAGTATAACCTTGATACCAACATCAGACAAAGATGACCAAGAGAAGAAAACTACAGAATATTATCCCTGATGAACATACATGAAGAAGTTCTAAATAACATTGTCAAACTACATTCAAAAACACATCAAGAAGATACTACACCATGATCAACTGAGTTTCATTCCAGGGAAGCAAGGCTGGGTAAACATACATGAATCAATAAATGTGATGCATCACGTAAGCAAAATTGAGAACAAAAATCATGTGATTATCTCAATAGATGCAAAAAAGACCTTCAATAAAATTCAACACCCATTCATATTACAAAAAGTGGGAGAAGCTACAGATCAAAGGAAGTTACCTCATCACCATAAAG
Source organism: Spermophilus citellus (assembly GCF_964194105.1). Taxonomy (NCBI): domain Eukaryota; kingdom Metazoa; phylum Chordata; class Mammalia; order Rodentia; family Sciuridae; genus Spermophilus; species Spermophilus citellus. Next base: position 74,067,951 of record NC_138182.1, on the reverse strand, counting down.
GCCATTATGACAAACCCAAAGCCAACATCATACTAAAAGGTGAAAAACAAAAAGGACTTCCACTAAACTTAGGAACAAGAAAAAGCTATCCACTCCCACCATTGCTATTCATTATACTCCTTTAAAAATGAACCAAAGCAATCAGGCCGGAAAATGAAATCAAGGGATATGAATAGGAAAAGAAGTCAGATTATCTCTGTTTACGGACAATATGATCCTATTCTCTCATTATGATCCTATATCTAGAGGGTCCAAAATATTCCACCAGAAGACCTCTAGAGCTTAAAAATGAATTTAGCAAAGTAGCAGGATACAAGTTAAACATCCATGAATGAATAGCTTTCCTATACCTCAAAAATAATTCATTTCAGAGAAAAGAAATCAGGAAGACAATCCCATTTGCAACAATATCAAATCAAATAAAAACATACTTGGAAATTAATCTAAATAAGGAGGATTATAGCTCTACAATAAAAATGATAGAACACTGAAAAAAAATGAGACCTTAAAGATGAAAATTCAGCCCATGTTTGTGGATAGGCAGAATTAATATTGCCAAAATGGCCATATTACCAAAAGCAATATACAGATTTAATGCAATCCCCATCAATGATAACAATGATATTCTTCAAAGAGTTAAAAAAATTATTAAATTTATTTGTAAGAATAGGAGACTCAGAATAACCAAAGCAATACTAAGCAAGGAAAGTGAAGCAAGAGGTATCATTACACACAATGTAAAATTATACTACAAAGTTGTAGTAATAAAAACAGCATGGTATTGGCACCAAAAGAGGCATGAAGAACAATGCAATAACAGGGTCACAGAAAAACCCAGAAACCTCCACCATGTGACATTTGACAAAGATGACAAAAATATATCTTGGAACAAAGACACCCTTTTAACAAATGATGCTAGAAAATGGGACAGTTGTATATAGTAAAAGTAAAATTAGAACTCTGTATTTCACTCTGTACAAAACTCAAATTGAAATGTATCAAAGACCTAGAAGAAAACAGGAGTATCACTCAATCACAGAGGAGCTGACACCAAAATCCTTTACATGAGCCATAGAGCACAAGAAATAAAACAGAAATCAATAAGTGGTATGGTATTAAACTAAAAAGTTTCTGCACTGCTTTGTAAACAATTAAGAGCATGAAGACAGAACTACAAATGGGATTAAATCTTGGAAAACTACTTTTTCCAATAGGATATTAATATCTACAATATACAAATCTACAAATAATGAAAAAAACCTTAACAGCACACACACATACACACAAAAAATCAAAATTAATAAATGGGTAAAATAACTAAACAGTAACTTCTCAATAGAAAAAAATTACAAAAGACCAATATATTATGAAGAAATATTTGACATCTCTAGCAATCAAGAAAATGCAAATCAAAATTATGCTTAGATTTCATCTGACTCCAAACAGTCAAGAATCCAAACATCTATAAATGCTGGTGAGGTTGTGCCAAGAAAGGGACATGTGGACATTTTTGGTATGGCTGCAGACTAGTACACTCTCAAAAGCAGTTTGAAGATTCCTCAACAAACTAGGGATGAACACACCATAAGACACAGCTAAAAGATCTAAAATCTGCATATAACAGTGATACAGCCACATCAATGTTGATAGCAGCACAATTTACAATACCTGAATTATGCAATCAACCCAGATGCCCATCAATAGATAAATGGATTAAGAAACTGTGACACACACACACACACACACACACACACACTGGAGTTCTACTCAGCCATTTAAAAGGATGAAATTATGGTATTGGCAAATACATAGAAATGGAGACTATTATATGAAGTGAATTTAGCCAATATCAGAAACTCAAAGGTCAAATGTTTTCATTCATATGGAAAGCTAGAGTAAATTAATGGAAAGAAATAGGTAAAGGAATGATCACACAAAGGACCAACCACATAAAAATTCATGGGCAAGTACAAAAAAGTCTAGTAGAATAGAGGAAGGACAATGGGAGAGAGAAGGGAGATTGGGAAGAAAAAAGGGGCATCATGAACTGAAATCAATTTCCAGAAAAAGGGGAGCATATTGGAATGAACTCAACTACTATGTATAGGTATAAACCTCTAATAAAAAAATGACCAAATTGAATGCTCGGGCCATGAGAAAAGAGTGCAGATGGAGATGAATAATATAAAACACTTACTCAATGAACATTTATTATTATTATTCAATGAAATTTTAACAGAAAATCTCTTTTGCCATGAAAACATGATGAACATCAAGACACAAGAGGCATTTAGAATCCCCAATGGACATAATCAAATAAGAAACTCTCCATTCTGTGTTTCAGATGAAATTCCAAAACTCAGAGCAAAGAGAGATTTTAAAATTCAAGGGAGAAGGACCAACTGCCTTATAAATGATAAGGCATCAGTGTAACTCTAAAGGATTGGAGCACCTGCAATGATATATTTCAAGCCCTAAAAGTGAAATACTGCCAGCCTACATGGCTATATGCATTGAAGTTATCCTTCAGATTCAAAGATCAAATAAAGGCCTTCCAAGACAAAAATGAACTAAAACATTTTGACAATCAAGCCAGTGTTCACAAGATGCTCAAAGGAAAATTCCATACATTAGATTAAAATCCACGAGAAGAGCAAGGGAAAGCATACAGTAGATAAGCAAATTTAAATTAAAAGCAAATCCTATATTAGAAATTAAATGAAAGAATTCAGTAAATTCTTCAATTATAAGACATGAAATACAAGAAATGTTGAATTAATAAAAATAATCCAACTATTCTGCAAGAAGTATGCCTGATTGGTAAAGACATTCATAGAATAAAAGTGAAAGGATAGAAAATGAAATTACATCCAAGTGGAAGCCAAAGGAAATAAGAGTAGCTATTCTCATATTTCAAATTTTATTCTTTAAGAAGTAATTGTCTGGAGGTCAAAAAAATAAATATTGGTAAAGGGAACAATCCAATAAGAAGATAAATGACAGTATATATTCATGCCTGAATGACAGTACACAAAATGTCATTTAAAAAAGAAAACAAAAAAAAAAACCTATTCTACCTAATGTAACAGGTCCTAAGTGGGCTTGACTTCAATACAGGACTTTCACCTATGTCTACATCATATGGACAAATATCACCAAAGTTCCTCAAATTCTGCTTTTCCTCAAAATGAAGAGATTTAACAGATGTGTACAGAATATTTTATCTGACAATAGCAGATACACATTGTACTCAGCAGCACATAGAACCATCAGTTCAGTAGATCATATATCTAGGACACAAAACAACTCATAGCAAATACAAAAAAAAATTAAGATAATGCCCTCCATCTCCTAATATCATAATGAAATGAAATTAGATATCAAAAGAATAGAAAACTCCAGAAACATGTGGAGAATAAAAAATATACTTTTGCATGATGGCCAGAGATTTAAAAGCACAAAGAAACAATATGGAAACACGGCATCCCAGAATCATTGGAATAAAGGAAAAACAGCTCTTCTTATCTCATTTTTTCCTTTTAATTTGTTTTTTTTCTCTCCATATCACTTTTTGTTCTCATTTTAATGCCATTATCTTATTTTTATTCATTTCCCCTCATTTCTTCCTCTCTGCTCCATCTTACCACTTTTTTTCACCTATTTTTCTGAGTTTAGTTAATTTAACTGTCACTGTTGCCTTTTTTTTCATCCATGCAGTCTGTGGTTTCCCATTTCTTCTCTTTGGTTATTGGAGTCTCAGAGATGCTTTTAAATAAGCATTCAATTATTAGTTGAAGTTTATTTTCCTTCTAGTTTGTTGCTCTTGCTGGTTATTATTCTTTCCTCTGAAAGAGATGATGATGGGTAAACCTACCTCTTTGGTCATGCCCATTTGGGGTTTGACACTGAGATATAGCCTTTGCCCAGGGCCAGTGCACAGAGAAAGCAGTTCTCCAAAAAGACCCACATATAACAATGAAGAAGAAATACATCCAAATGCATGCATAAACCTTCGGATAGTAATACTGAGTATAAGGGAAAACAGGACAATAACACCCCTCCCAAATGTTATAATTCCCCAATAACTGCACCCACACTTTTACATTCTAATATCCACAAAAGAGGTTGGATAAAGCATGGTTCATAATTTTTAGTGATTTCTGACATAGTACAGAAATAAACTGGGAAGTTATCTTTAGTGCTCTAACAGCAAATGTCCCATCCTGGGAGGCAATCCCCTTAAAAGGGACTGGCTATTCTTCTTTCTTTCTTTTTGTCTTTCTTCCACATTTTTCAGGTGCATTATAGTCACATATACTGACTGAATATGTTCTTACATATTCATACAATGCACACAATGTACTAATATATAATTTGCCCAATATCACTCCCCAGGAATTTCCCCGTTCATCCCCACCCTCCATTCCTTGGTTCTTTTCCTCTAGTTATCTCCCTTTGATTTTCATGACATCAGCCTCCACCTTTCTTTTCCTTTTTCTCTCTAGCTATTGCATGTAAATAAAAAATGCCCCTCAGCCTTCTGAGATTGACTTATTTTGCTAATATAATGGTCTCCATTGCATCCATTTTACTGTAAATGAAATAATTTCAGTTTTCTTGATGACTGAATAAAACTACATTGTGTATATCCATTACATTTACTTTAACAATTCATCCATTGGCAGACACCTAGGCTGCTACTATGGTGTAACTATTGTGAACTGTGCTGATATAAATATGGGTATCCATGTATTATCATAATATTATAACTTTTTTAATTTAGAAGAAAAACCAAGGAGTGGTACAGCTGTATATTGGTGATTCTAAGCCTAATATTTGGAAGAGCCTCCATGCTGATTTCCATAATTGTTGTAGTGATTTATAATTCATAATTTATAATCCCATCAAAAGTGTGAAGTATTCCATTTCCTCCACATCCTCTGCAGCATTGTTTATTATTTTTTATTCCTGATAGATGCCATTCTGACTGGTGTAAAATAAAATTTCAGTGCTTTGATTTGCATTTCCCTAATTGCTAATGATGTACATTGTTTTCAAATGTTTGTTGGCAATTTTTATTTCTTCTCTTGAGAAGTGCCTGTTCATTTGTCAATTTATGAATTGGGTTATTATATTTTTTGGTGTATCTATTCTAGATAATCCTCTGTCAGAAGTATACCTAGCCAAGATTTTCTCCCATTCTGTAGTTTCTCTCTGCACATTCCCTTGGTTTCCTTTTCTGTGCAGAAATTGGATGCCATCCCATTGATAAACTCTTGGATCATTTCCTGAGCTTTAGTGGTCTTAGTTGCCTGTGCCTTTATGTTGGAGTGTTGGCCCAATGTTTTCTTCTAGGAGTTGCATAGGTTCTGTTCTAATTCCTAAGTCTTTGATCAACTTTGAAATGATTTTTGTGCAGGGTAAGACAAGGATTTAATTTTACTCTTCTATATATGGATAACCAGTTGTCTCAGCACCATTTGTGAAAAAGGCTTTCTTTTCTCCAGTGTATGTTTTTGGCATCTTTGTCAAAGAACAGGTGACAAAGAATAGATGTCTTCTATTCTGTACCATAGAGCTAGGTGTCTATTTCATGCCTGTATCATGCAGCTTTGTTACTATAGCTCTGTAGTATAATTTGAAATCAGGTTTTATAATACCTCCAGCATCACTGTTTTGTCTTTGAATTACTTTGGCTCTTCTGGGTTTATTATTCTTCCAAATCAATTTTAGAACTATTGTTTCCTAGTTCTGTGAAAAATATCACTGGCATTTTTGATGGAGATTGCATTGAATCTGTATATTTCTATTGGTAGTATGGGCCTTTTAATAATATTAATTCTACTTATCCATACATATGGAAGGTCTTTCCACCTTTTGAGGTCTTCTTCAATTACTTGATTCAATGTGTTCCACAATTTTCATGTGGAAGTCATTCACTTCCTTGGTTAGAAATATCCCTAAGGGGCTGGGGCTGTGGGTCAGTGGTAGAGCCCTTGCCTAGCATATGTGAGGCACTGGGTTCAATTCTCAGTACCACATATAAATAAATAAATTAAATTAAATCCATCAACAACTAAAGTAAAAATACTTTAAAAAAAGAAACAACCCTAGGTATCTTTTAAGGATATTGTGAAAAAATGTTTTTCTAATTGCTTTCTCAGAAGATTCATTTTTGGTATATGGGAAAGCGGACTGATTTTTTTCATGTGCATTATGGAACCTGCTACTTTGCCAAATTTGTCCATTATCTCTAGAAGTTTTTCATGGAGTTTGTTGGATCTTCTAGGTCAAGTACCATGTCTTCTACAAACAGTGATATTTTGATTTCTTCCTTTCCTATTTATTTCCTCTCTTACCTAATTGCTCAGGCAGCTGTTTTCCTCTAATGAGTCAGTTTCCTACTTTGAAAAAAAATCACTGAAGACAAGGCACAATGAAATCTTTGACCATGATATTACAGGCTGGTAATACTAAAATTTTCAGCCAGAAAAAATGACCACCTTTTAACATGAATGCATTCAGTGGCCCTTTCTGTTAAATTTGTTCCTAATTTCAACCAGTTATTAGTTGATCATTTAAGGAGATTATCAAAATAGAAGCACAAACAATCAAAATATTTTTTTGCCTCAATCCCAAGCATAAAATTGATCTATAGGCACCATGAATTCTTAAATTATTTGTAGATTCACAACCAGTTTGAATGCTTTTGGCTTATGAAATAATAAATGATCTTTCCATTCTAACATTCATTTGAAAGGTAATTTCATTTAGCCTATTCTTCATTATTAAAACAAGGAAAAATACAGGAAGTCAGGAACTTAAATGTTTACATACCTTTGGCTGCTGGATTTGGGTACCACCAAGAATTTTTCTCCCATCCTCCGGAGTCACATGTAAATATGGTTTTGCTGACAAATATATAGATATACTTAAATGACTTAGAGAGTTATAAAGAGGGATCCTCTAGCAAAATAAAAATAAATATCTCTAACAATAATCTATTTATATTCTCCCAAATATGCATTTAAATTAATTTTGACTTTTAGGTGATTATCTTATAATTTTTGTTCTGATTGTGAGGGATTGGGTGAGGCCCTGGGATTGAACCCAAAGCTTCTCAAACATTCTGCAACTGACTTTCATCCCTAGGTCTTTTATATTATTTGGAGACACCATCTCTGGAAAATGCTCAGGCTGGCTTTAAATATGCCATCCTCCTATAGATAGGATAGATTATAGATATGCTTCACTATGCCCAGCTAATACTGACTCCTCTAGGAAATATCTATACTAACCCAAAATTTCAGAAACCTCTTGGGCTAGATGTCACCAGGTTCAATGCACACAAGTATCTCAAAGATTCACCACTCAAGTAAATGCAAAGTCCTCAGAAACAAAATTTATAGTTCCACAGAAACATGATAATTCATACTGTTCACTATGTTCTACCTTAGAATAAGTAGCTTTCAAACAAGAATAAGTAGCTTTCAATCACTACTGGTGATTTCCAAAATGACTGATATTATTACACCTTTGTTAATAATGCCCTGTCCCTTATCTATGAAAAGTTTTTTCTTTTATTCTAACAAATTTATTTTCTGCATTTGGGACTCACTGTCCTATATGAAGTCTTCCTTAACTCTCACTAATGACATAGGCTGGTGTTTTCTCTTTATTTTATATCTATTACACTTAATGAAGTTGTTCTAAAATATAAAATATTTAAGATTTAAATATAAGATTTAATGGTTTCATTTCACTTTACTCAAAAGTACCATGACTAATATTATAGGATAGTGCTCTAACTTGGTGCCTATGAAGATACTTTTCCCAAGTCTGTAATCCTGAGTTGCTAGGAGATTCTTTTCTTATAAATAGATAGATATTTTTTACTTGTTCTTTTGAGTTATTCTTGTATTGACCTAAGCAGAATAAGCCAATCCCCAAAACCCAAAAGTCAAATGTTCTCTCTGATATGTAGATGTTAACACACAACAAGGGACTGAAGTAAACTAGAAGTTCAGTAGATTAGAAAAGAGGGAGCAGGAATAGTAGAATTAATCTACATTACTTTCCTATGTATGTAGGCTGGTGTTTCCTTCCTCGGTCTTTTTTAGTACTTGACCAATTTTTCTACTGATTCTTTGCAACTCATACTGTAAATTCTTCATTTACAGGTCTTACCCCATTGCTCCTAGATTGGAAGGAACAATTTTATCTCCAATCTTATTTACTTGACCAGATATTTGATTGAGCTCCTGGTACATGCTAGTATGGACAAAAGGCTTCACATGTGATAGCTTTTCTGCAGGTAGGGCCTGAGCTCTGTATTAAGTTGTGATGTAAGTAGCCAGGACAGGAAATGGAGAGGGCAGGAAAGACAGTTGCAAGAGAGAAAGTAAAATATTCAATGGCATCTTTATTTGTCAAAAAATATGGGGTTTGGGGACAGGGGTTGTGGCTCAGTTGTAAAGCACTTGCCTGGCATGTGGGAAGCACTGGTTTTAATCCTCAGCACCACATATAAATAAATAAATAAATAAATAAATAAATAAAGTATACAATTTGATGTTTTTTTAAAAAAATTATGGGGATTGATGAGGAGTAATGACAGATGACTAAAAAGACAGAGGAAAGAGTTAAATATATGCAGGTAGAATTTATATCATGAAAAATTTCTAGTTAACTTTAAAATACTTGGACCCCATGTTGTATGAAGTGGTTCTTGTTCATATTTGCACTGTAACTAGATGACCTACAAATGTCACCAGCAGGATGTATGTGAGGTGCAAACGCATAAATGGTGATGAATAATTAGAAGGCAACAACACAAAATAAAGATGATGAAGACTTGAATTGAGGGAATATTTCCAGACACACAGAAGATACAAAATATTCAGCCAGTATACAATGAAGTTTTTAAATGAATTAAAATATACAGACTGCTGGCATGTCAAATGTTTTCGTATACATCTTTACAGAGAAATTGTATTGCAAAATTTACCTGATTTGAGTGTCTTTGCTTCTTTCATTGGTACTGATTGATTTGTAGGAGTATTAATTATTTTCTTGAAAGCCTAAATGAGTTTGGAAAAATATATTAAGTAAATACTTATTGTATTTCATGCATTATTTGGCAATATTTCAAGATGAGTTTTAGTGTATAGAATATTCCACAGTCTCCATGCTTTGGGGGCAGCTCTTACACTATATCCAGGTTCACAAAGCCAATATTGAATATGATTTACCTCTGCTTCTGAAAATGGTCCTGTAACACATCCTGGTAGGATTACAGGAGGGTACTTCACAGTAAAGACTCCAGTCTTTTCAGGCTAGAATTGAGAAGAAATAAGTAGAACTGTAGTTGCTAGCCAGAAAACCCAAAAGACTGATCAATTCTAAAGACAGAAGTTGTGGAAACAAATTTCTACATTTTAATCACATCAGAATTCTACATTTAATTACATCAATATTTCCTGTGTAAGAAATGTTGTTGGTTTTGGATTTTTGTAGTTTTTTAAAAAAGTTTTTCCTCATTATTTATGCTTTAATATGTATAATTTATATAATCTTTCTATTGTTTTAATGGGTTTTTCTATGTACTTGTTTTTGTATCTCTCATTTTTATTTGCATCATTTCTCATTTTCACTTTTCACCCTCATTTTCCTTCTGTAGATTTTCCCTTCCACCACTTTTTGATTTATTTTTATATTTTTTTGCTTTTTTTTTGTCTATTTCTGTATTAATTTTGGAATCACTAATACCTTTCTTTTGCATTTTACATTTTTACTTCCCACTTCACATTGCTTAGATAATTTAGAGACATCATCTCAAACATATTTTTGTTATAAATTTACAAATTTACATGTTCTTTGCCTCCAAGTTGTGGCTCTTACTGGTGTCAAACTTTCCTATGAAACTGAATGATCCTAGAACTTTTCTCTTATTGAGTTGGAGCTTTGAAAATGAGACATATCCTCTGCTCAGAACATATCAACAATTAAATGACCCACATTGGATAGCAGAAGGGAAATCTAGCCAAATACATGCATTATCCTCAACATACTAATATAAGTAATATGAGAGAGCCACATAATAAGTAACCATCAAAAGTTCCAAATTTCCCAATAACTCAATTCACATACCAAGATTGACAAGCATGCTGAAGAAATAATTTATTGTAAAAATATTTAAGTAAGAAAACTTAGAAATAAATTAATGAAGATGAGAGAAATTTTGAAAAAACATTATAGTAATGAGATAAAAGTCTCTTGGAAAAACATTTTTGGAAATGATAAGTTCATTAAATCAAAGAAAAATCTGTGTAGACAGTACTACCAATGTACTACATCAGGAAGAAAAAAAGAATGTTAAGGCTTGAAGACATGGTACATTAGTAAACTTTCAGATACTAATAAAAATAAGAAACTTGGCAATGTCAAAAGATCAACTTGAAATTACAAGATGTCAGAGTAGGGAAGTCTGCTTTCTAGGCTGCTCTGTGGCATAAAACCAAAGCAGCTGATATACAGCTTCTCAGTGTAGTGGTTTAAAAGGGATTTCACTGGGATTTAATATCAGGCAACAGAGAAGCTTGGAGAATTGGAAGTTTGGATACAGGAAAATAAAGAAGAAAGCTCACCACTGTTGATAGTAGTTTCTGATCACCTGAGCAGACCCACCACTTGTTTTGGTATAGAGAAATCAGAGATCAAAACATTGCCTGAACTTACTTAAACTAGGAGATTGCAAACCCTGCAGGTTTTTTGCAATTACAATTGGGTGTGAAATAAGTGAGTGCTCTATCCTGACTGGCCATGCAGTGCTCAGGCAGGAATCCTTTAGGGGCCAGCATGCATGCCATGATATCTGCAGAACTCCAGAGATCAGAAACACACACAAACACGGCCACAGTATTTGCAGGTGCCTAGGCAAAGTCTGACCTACGTGAGTGAAATGGGCATGGAGTGACTGTGCCTTGAGTTGGAAGGGTGAAGGGAAGCCTTCCTGTCCCGTGGCTCACATGAACATCTGAAGTGGTCTGGAAGTGGCAGTTGGTGAAGGGAATATCCAAAGGAACTATACCTGGGATGGCTGAGTTCCTGGGCAAAAGTGAGTGCAGGAACAGCACCCTTTCCCCACAATTGGATGTCTTGGGAGGCACCTGAGAACCAAACCCACAGAAGCAATAGGATAAAGTCTAGTCCTAGGGGCAGGTCAACCTAGCCACTCCAAATAAGGTAACCCAATTAAAGCTGAGGGCTAAACACATCACAGCACCATAGGGCAGATTTCCCCTTGCAGAATGTGCTGAAGAAGCAGTGCCCGGGGGTGCATAGATCTTGTATGGAGGGTCAAAACACAAACCCATCGTACATAGGAACCCACCCCACCTTTTAGTGCTGAAAATACAAACTGAGTCTCATATCAAAAAGATTCAATCTTTGACCATGGCAACTCATAAATCAGAGAGCAACACAATAATGGGAAGGAATTAAAATCCCCTAATTCTTGTTCTCTTTATTAGTACTTTACTTAAGAATAATTGGTAATAAAAACTAATGAACACAGATATTGACTATCCATTCCAGGCAAGTATTTTAACTACTACTACTTCAGTGTCCCCTCCATCTAAAATAAGATATCGAGTTTTTTGAAATACCTATATATTTTCTAACATTTTTCTTATCCCTATTCTCTCTCTCTCTCTCTCTCTCTCTCTCTCTCTCTGTGTGTGTGTGTGTGTGTGTGTGTGTGTGTGAGAGAGAGAGAGAGAGAGAGAGAGAGAGAGAGAGGACAAGACAGAGAGAAAGAAAGAAATGTGGCTATTCTGATTATTTCAAGGTCATATATACATACACTATTTGTCTTGTTCTCTTTCATATTCAGCCTTTTTCAAAGTAATTATTTTTTTCAAACATTGTCTTGGGAAGGTTAAGGTTCATTGTACTTTATATTTTGGTTGGATTTTCCATTATTTTAATGTGCTTACTTTCCTCATTTGTTTTTCAATATTATCTTCTCCTACCATTAGCTGAATTCAAACAATCTCCCCCTTTCTTAATACCATGCTTCTTCTAATTTTTCCCCTCCCTCAATATAAGTATCACCTGCTACTGTTCTACATTCTCTTTGTTCACTTTGTGGATATTGTAGTCTGTTCTAATTTCCCAACCACATTTCCTTCACTTCTAATTTACTGTATATTTACTATTGCTCAGAACTACATGGTTTATATAACTCTGCCTCCACTAATTGCTTTAAATCAAGTACTAATTCATGGTTACTGTTTTTACTACTGCTCCCAATCGCTGAACACACCATTCCTGTTTATTAGTGACAGTTAGTGTTGGAAACATCATAGTAGGATCTGTGTATTTACTTCAATACTGTTTGTTGTTTCCAATAGTTGTTATTATAGTTTATTTTTTCCCATTCTATGAGGTATTGCAAACCTAGAACAAGACGAAACCCCACAGGTTAGAGATTCTGCTGCATTTAGAAATAAACATTTTACCCATTACTCCAATTCAAAGAAGAGAGGAAACAAAAAGCTTCAAATCACCAATAATGACCCAAGGAGGAAAAACTGGAGAGAAAACTCAGATCACACCCCTTGGCATTTATTTACTCATACATCAAAAAATAGAGACAGGTCCTAGAATGGATAGATAACTACACACAAATGGACATGCACAAAAAAATAGTATAAGAATCCACTTCAAAGGTGTGCAAGATCAAGAGCCCTGAAAACATGAGAAAGCAGGCAATCAAAGCCCACCCTAAAATCCACAATCCCTCAACTAAGGGAACCCACTTATATTGAGCTTGACAAAAACCCAGAGAGAGATTATAAAAACTGATTATCAAAATGTTCAATGAACTAGATATCTGAGTAAGGAAGTAAGAGAGTCATTATAGGAGATGAAAGACCATTGTAATAATGAAATAGAAGTACCAAAAAAGGAGAAATCCTAGAAATAAAATACAATCCACAAATTACAAATTCACTTGAAGGTATTATTAACAAAACAGATGGTGTAGAAAATAGAACTTTAATTTGAAGTCAGAACTTCAGGCATTAAATACAGGCTATATAATCTTGAATACATAGAAGGTAGTAAAGGGAAAATAATTATACAGCATGACCAGAATATACAAGAAACATTAGGAAAGAATATAAGAACATGGAGATAGAAACTAAGGGCATAAAGAATATTTTGAATGAGATATTTACAAAAAATTTATCCCATACCAAGACTTAGATGGACAAACACATATAGGAGGTTTACAGGAACCCAAATAGGCTCAGCCACATGAGAAGCTCATTGAGACACATCATAATCAAAATGCCTAACCTAACATAAAGGAAAAAAAATGCTAAAAGCCACAAGAGACAAACATTAGGTCACATTTAGAGGCAGACCAATAAGATTCACTTCTGTTTTCACTCTGAGGCCCTAAAATTATGGAGGGCCTGAAATGAGTCATTCCAAAGCCTAAAAGAAAACAACTGCCATACAAGGTTACTATACCCAGGAAAGCTCAGTTTCAAATTTAAGGTGGGAATAAAAACATTACACAACAAAAATAAACTAAAAGAACTCATGTGTACCAAAACAACACTACAAAGAATACTCAAACATAAACTATATACACAGGAACTAAAGAAACACTTCCCGAAGCCTGCAAACCAAGGAAGTTCAACAGAAGAATAATTCACTAAGTGACAATCATGACAGCATAGAATAAAGAGGGAAAAAGGCAGGAAAACACAAACACATATTCATATTAACAATGAATCTTAAGGTTGTTTCAACTCCCCAATTAAAAGCACAGATTATTAGAATGGATCAAAAAACAAATCCAACTATATGTGTTTATAAGAGACTCATAAGCAAACAGGCTGAAGGTAAAAGGAGAGCAAAAAATATTTCACTCACAAATATAATCTATTTAACAAAGTAGATTCCAAGCAAAAATTAATATAAGAGACAAAGAAGGCCATTATACCCTGGTGAAGGAAACAATCTAACAGAAAAATATAACCACAGTAAACACTGATGCTCCAAATGTCAATTCACCCCATTATATGGAAAAAATACACCACAATGTTAAATTCCACATAGATCCCAACACAAACATGTGGATTTCTATACATGTTTATAATAGACATGTCATCAATAAAAAAATCAACAAGGATATCTCCAACCTGACCAACACTATAAATCAAAAAGACTTACCAGACATCTAATAGTGCACCCCCAAACAGCTGAATTTAACACCTTCTCAGCTGTGCATGAACTTTCTATAAAATAGATCATATTCTATGCCACAAAGAAAATTTTAGCAAATATTATTTTAAAATGACAATTCCAATGAATCCTATCAATTCCTAATGGAATGAAGCTACAAATAAACACAAAAAATATTAAGAACCATATAAACTCATCGCAAATGAACAATGCTCACTTAAATGAATAAGGGATAAAAGAAGAAATGACAACATAAATCAAGAAATTTTTAGAAACAAACAAATACAGAGACACAACATATCAAAATCTCTGGAGAAGTATGGAAGCATTTCTAAGAGGCAAATTTATAGCAGTGGAGCCTATATCAAAAATTGGAGGGGCTAGGGTTGTGGCTCAGTGGTAGAGTCCTTGCCTAGCGTGTGGGGCACTGGGTTTGATTCTCAGCACTGCATACAAAAATATAGGTTAATTGAAAACTATATATATATATATATATATATATAGAGAGAGAGAGAGAGAGAGACTATTAAAAATAGATTTGCAAATAAACAAAACAAAATCACCAAACCCATAGCCAAACTAATCAAAAGAAAGACTAAAAAGAAGCAAACTGACAAAAATCAGAGGTAAAGGGAGACATCACCACACAGAGTCTAAATCCAAAGGATATCAGAGACTATTTTGAAAATTTATACTCCAATCAAATAGTAAACCTGGAAAATATGCACAAGTTTCTAAACATATATAACCGCCCATATTGAACCAGATAAAGAAATCCTAAACAGAACAATATCAAGTAATGAAATTGAAACAGCAATTAAAAGCATTCCAAAAAAGAAAAGCCCTAGATGTGATGGATTCACAGCTGACCTCTATAAGAAGTTTACAGATGAAATAATATCAGTTTTTCTCAAGATATTCCATGAAATCTTAAGAAAGGGGACAACCCTAACACTTTTTATGAGGCTAGTATATGTAACTTTCAAGCAAAAACCAAAGATGATCAAGGGAAGAAAACTATAGACCAGTATCGCTGATGAACATAGATGGAAAAATTCGAAATAATATATCAGCAAACCAAATTCAAAAACATATCAAGAACATATTACCACATGATCAACTGAGTTTCATTTCAGGAATGCAAGCCTGGTAAAACTACATGAACCAATAACTGATTCTTTACTTAAGCAGAACTAACAACAAAAAAAATCACATGATCATCTCAATAGCCACATAAGAGATCTTCAATAAAATCCAACACCCATGATATAAATGAGGGAGAAGCTGTGGATCGAAGAAACTTACCTCAACATCATAAAGGCCATTATGACAAACCCAAAACCAACATCATACCAAATGATGAAAAACTAAAAGCACTTCCACTAAATTCAGGAACAAGACAAAGCTTTCCCCTCCCACCACTCCTATTCAATATACTCCTTGAAACATTATCAAAGCAATCAGGCAAGAAAAGGAACTCAAATGGTTATAAATAGGAAAAGAAGAAGTCAAACTATCTCTGTTACTGACAATATGATCCTATGCTCACATTATGATCCCATATCTATAAGGTCCAAAATATTCCACCAGAAGAATTCTAGAGCATATATATGAATTTAGCAAAGTAGCCTGATACAAGATCAACACCCACAAATGAATAGCTTTCCTATACTCCTATGGGGATTCAGTAAAGGAAGAAAATAGAAAAACTATCCCATTTGCAAACAACCTCAAATAAAATTTAAAAAAAAAATACTTTTAAATTAACCTAACTAAGGAGTGTTATAGCTCTACAATGAAAATTATAGAATACTTAAGAAAAATTAAAGAGGACCTTAGAAAATGAAAAGACATCACATGTTCTTGGATAGGCAGCATTAATATTGTCAATATGGTCATATTACCAAAAGCAATATATAGATTTAATACAATCTCCAACAAAACATCAATGACATTCTTTACAGAATTAGAAGAAAAACAATTCTTGAATTCATTTGTAAGAAGAGTCCCAAAATAGCCAAAGTAATAATAAGCAAGAATAGTGAAGCAGGAGGCATCACAATACCCAATATAAAATTATACTACAGAGTTGTAGTAGTAAAAGCAGCATGGTATTGGCACCGAAAGAGGTATGAAGACCAATGGAATAGAAGACACAGAGAAAAACTCACAAACCTATATGGTCTGTATATGGGAAAGGTGACAAAAATATATCTTGATGCTGGGAAAATGGGATAGCTGTATGTATAAAAAATGAAATTAGAACTCTATTATTCACCCTGCACAAAACTCAAATTGAAATGGATCAAAGATGTAGGAATTAGACTAGAAACCTTACAATGGCTAGAAGAAAACATAGGAGCATCACTCCATCATAGAGGTACTGACACCATCTTCATTTACAAGAGCCACAGAGCACAAGAAATGAAACCAAAATCAATAAGTGGCTTCAAATAAAAAGCTTCTGCACTGCTAAGTAAACAAAAGTGTGAAGAGAGAACTACAAATGGGATTAAATCTTGGAAATCTGCTCTTCCAATAGGAGAATAACATCCACAATATAGAAATAATTCAAAAATCTTAACTCCACAAAAACAAATAGCAAAACCAATAAATAGGCAAAAGAACTAAACAGAAACTTCTCTATAGAAAAATATAAAAGGCCAATAAATTATGAATAAATGTTTAATATCTCTAGCAATCAAGGCAATGCAAACTACATTAAGATTTCATCTCACTCCACTCAGAATGGCAATAATCAAGAATCCAAAGAGCTATAAATTCTGGCAAGAATAGGGGGAGAAAGGAACACTTGTACTACAGACTAATAAACCACTCTCAAAAAAAATGATTGGAGATTCCTCAATAAAACTAGGGATGCACCCATGATATGGCCCAGCTATCTCATTCCTGGGTATTTTCCCAAAACATCTATAATTAGTATACTACAGAAACATAGCCACATCAATATTAATAGCAATACAATTCACAATACCTGAAATATGGAATCAACACAGACGCCCATCAATACATGAACAGGTTAAGACATGGTAACACACACACACACACACACACACACACACGTATATATATATACACACTCACACAAAATGAAGTTCTATTCAGCCATTTTAAAGAATGAAATTATAGTATTTATTGAGAAATGGATGGAAATGGAGAATATAGTACTAAGTAAAATTAGCCAAACTCAGAAACTCAAATGTCAGATGTTGTCTTGCAAAATCAAGAGTAAATTAAAGGAAAGAGGTGGGGAGGATAAGATTAAATAAAGTACCAATTAAATGCAAATTCGTAGGCCAGCACAAGGAAATCTAATAGAATAGAGGAAAGAGAATTGGAGAGAGAAGGGAGAATTAAAGGAAAAAGGGGACATCATGAATTGAAATTATTTTCCATGCATATATGAGTTTATTGGGATGAACCTAACGACTATGTATAACCATAAAAGTCTAATAAAAAAATTGACCAAGGGGCTGGGGTTGTGGCTCAGCAGTAGAGTACTTGCCTAGTGGGTGCAAGGGCCTCTGTTTGATCCTCAACACTAAATAAAAATAAATACATAAAAAAATAAAGGTATGTGTACAACTAAAAAAAATAAATATTTAAAAAAATGACCAAAGTCAAGTCTCAGGTTGTGCTTAAGTACTGCAGACAGAGATGAATAACAGAGAACACTTATTCAATGAACTTGTATTATTATTCAGTGAACTTTTCAGAGAAAATTTCTTTCATCATGGAAACATGGTGAACATCAAAACACAGGAGACATTTAGAGTCTAAATAGATATAAACAAAAGAGGAATTCTGCATTTATATTTTACTTAAAATGCCAAAACTAAGAGCAAAAAGAGAAATAACAAGACACCTATAAATGATAAGGCACCGGTATAAATCTAAAGGCTAGGAGCACCTGCAATGACATATTTTAAGTCCTGAAAGTGAAATATTGCCAGCCTAGATGGCGATATGCCTCAGAGTTATCCTTCAAATTCAAAGATGAAATAAAGACCTTCCAAGACAAAAATAAACTAAAACATCATGTCAATCAAGCCAGTTTTTCACAAGATGCTCAAATAAAAACTCCACACATGAGATTAAAATCCACAAAGACAGCATAGGAAAGCATACAATAGTTAAGCAAATTTAAGTTAGAAGCAAAATCTATATTAGAAATAAAAAAAAGACAGCAGCACTCATCTGTATATTAACACTAATTCTCCAATTATAAGACCTATCCAAAATATAAGAAATGTTGAATTAATAAAAAAAAATGAATCCACTATTCTGCAGGAGTATGCTTGACTGGAAAATACATTCAGAGAATAAAAGTAAAAGGATAGAAAATGAAAACACATGCAAATGGAAGCCAAAAGCAAAGAAGAGTACCTATTCTCAGATTTGAAATAAATGACTTTCAGCAGCAATTATCTGGACATCAAAAAGGATGAACAAAGTTAGCAGAGTAACAGGATACAAAGTCATTATACAAAAAAAAAAAATAAGGTTTTCAATAGCAATAGCAAACCTGATGGGAATGTAATCAGTATAACAACTCATTTAAATAGCTTAATAAATACCTAGGAATAAATCTAACCAAGGAGGTGAAAGACCTCGTCAACAAAAATTTAAAAATATTGAAAAAAAATTGAAGAAGAAACTAGAAGCTAACAAGTTATCACATATACATAGGAAGACAGAATTCATACTGTGAAAGTGATCACATTACCAAGAATAATCTACAGATTCCATGTAATTTATATCAAAATTTAAATAATAGCTTTGCACAACTGGAAAAAGTATTACTAATACATATGAAAGAAGAAAAGACCCATATTAGCTAAAGTGAGTGAGGAATAAAACCAGTGATGGAGACACCACAATGCCCAATTTCAAAACATAATCCAGAGCCATAGTAAGGAAAACAGCATGGTACTGGCATAGAGACAGTCATATACAAAATGAAATAGAATAAAAGACACAGAGACAAATCCACACAACTACAGTCATCTCATTTATGACAATAGTACCAAAAACATAAACTGAAGAACAGAAAGATTCTTTAGAAAATGGTCGTGGGTGAACTAGCAATAAGTATGAAACTAGATCCCTATCTCTAACATTGTACAAGAGACAATTTAAAAGGAATCAAAGACAGATATAAGACCAAAAGCTTTGCAACTAAAAAAATACAGAAAAACAATTACAACATTTTAGGAAATAGGCATAGGCACTGACTTCTTGAATGGCTCAGGAAATAACAGCAACAATAGATGAGTGGGCCTGCATGAAATCAAAAAATCTTCTGCAAGGCTAGTCAAACAACTGCAGTGGAAAGAGATGGTCTTCAGATGGGAGAAAGTCTTTGCCAGTTACTCTTCTAACAGAGGACTAATATCCTGAATAAAGAACTCAAAATTCTTTACACCTGACACACAAATTTCCCATTCAACAAGTGGGCAAATAAAAGGAAAAAAATAGTTCTTAGAAAAAGAGGTACAAATCTCCAACACTATATGAAAAAAAAAATGTTTAACATCTTTACCCATCAAAGACAGGTAAATCAAAACAGCATTGAGATTTCATCTTACACCAGTCAGAAAGCAAATAATAAATACTGGGGAGGTTGTGGGGAGAAAAAACACTTATAAATTTTTGGTGGGAACGTAAAGTACTATATCCCCTAGGTAAATCATTATGGAGGTTATTCAAAAAACAAGTAAAACTAGAACTGCTGTATGATCCAACTACACCAGTCCTCAGTATTTGTTGAAACAATTAAAGTCAGCATACTCAAGAGATTCTGTATACACCCATATTTTTATGAGACTATTTATAATAGACAAGATATAGGATCAGTCTAGGTGCTTCTCAACAGATAAATAAAGAAAATTGTGTGAGGAGTAAAATTTGCTCCCAAGATGTAGGATCTCTATTCACCTCATAGATTGTTTCTTTTGCTGAGAAGAAACTTTTTAGTTTGAATCCATCCCATTTATTGATTCTTGATTTTAATTCTTGCACTACAGGAGTTTTTATTAAGGAAGTTGGGGCCTAATCACACATGATAAAGATTAGGGTATGGAGATTCCTTGGAAAACTGGGAATGGAACCACCATTTAACCCAGCTATCCCCCTCCTTGGTGTATACTCAAATGACTTAAAAACAGCAGATTACAGAGACACAGCAACATCAATGTTTATAGCAGCATAACTCACAATAGCTAAAATGTGAAACCCACCTAGATGCCCTTCAGTAGATGAATGGATAAAAAAAATGTGGCGTATATACACAAGGGAATATTACCCAGCAATAAAAGAGGATAAAATCATGGCATTTGCAGGTAAATGGATGGTGTTAGAGAGGATAAAGCTAAGTGAAGTTAGCCAATCCAAAAAACAATTCCAAATGTTTTCTCTGCTATATGGAGGCTGATTTATAGTGGGGTAGGGAGGGGGAGCATGGGAGGAACCGACAAACTCTAGATAGGGCAGAGGGTGGGAGGGGATGGGAGGCGGCAGCGGTTAGCAAGGATGGTGGAATGTGATGGACATTATTATCCAAAGCGCATGTATGAAGACATGAATTGGTGTGAATATATTTTGTATACAACCAGAGATATGAAAAATTATGCTGTATATGTGTAATAAAAATTGTAATGCATTCTGCTCTCGTTTATTTTTTAAAAATCAATTAATTTTTTTAAAAAAGTAAAAAAAAATAGAAAAAGGAAATGTGGTACATATACACACAGGTGTATTTTTTATCCATAAAAAAGTGATATTGTGTCATTCTTAGGAAAATGATGGACCTAGAAAGCATCATGTGAAGAACAATAAGTCAGATGCAAAAGAAAAAGCATCACATTTTATCTCCTATGGTGAAACTAAAGAAGGAGATATTTTCAATGGGAAAGACAATCAGTATAGAGAGAAAGGAGTTGGGCATAGGAAGGAAGAAATGGTAAGTATTTTGGAGTGAAATTGGCCAAAATGTAATATGCATGTACAAATAAGTCATTTGGGTACTTCATGTGCATAAATTAAAAAAAAAATACCATCTTAATCATCTTGTCTGTAATTCATTAGTGCTAAATTTTAAAATTCCAAGCTTCAATGAGAACACAATGAAAATAATTTTGTTTTATTAAGCATATAATATATGCCAAGCACTTATTTTCATGATTTTTTCTACATGTTATAATCACAAAATGATTATGCTGATAGTGATCCCACACCACCTCTCTGGTCATTTCAGGATATTAGGAGTAAAATGACCCACTGCACTCCCTATCCAGAATGGCCTCCTCCTAAGCATTCATTGACTGGCTCCCTCCAATCCTTATGAGCTTATATTCACACTCAGAAAGACCTTCAATGACTCCACTCCCACTCCTATCCACATCTGAACTACAAACTCCTTAAGTTTAAAAGAAATGAGGATTATATTTTCAAGATCTTCATTAAAATCAAATCTAAGTTTTTCAGAAGAATCTAGTTTCTATCATAATTAATATAGAGCTCCTGCTGTCCTTAAATTCACTATTTCTGTTGTATTTTTAACTTCTTTCATCCCGACTTTTATTCAATCTGGATATATCTTGCCCTTAAATAATTTCTTCCTATGCATCCCTCATTCTCAGCTTCGTATTCATCGAGCTGTTCTTTTGGCTTATTTTCTTTTTCTTCAATTTTTACTTTTTTTTGCCTTTTTCTTTAATTTCAATAAAACTACACAACGTATACAACAAAATCTCTTGGTCATTGTTTCTTTTGAAAGATTCCCAGCTTTCAGATACCTTAGAATCCCAAAGAGGTGTGTTGGGTCACTCTGTCCTCTAGCTGGTAGATAACTCAAATCTCGGTATGGCTGCAGTGGGAACCCTCCCAAGCAATGGCAGTCCCAGCCTTTCTTTGTTGCCATGACAGGTTTGATAAATGGTTATCCTATGTGTGGAACACTGTCAAGGACACATTCTTTTTTTTTTAACTATAAAATATACTTCCTGGAATTTTGGCTTAGCCTGGTAGCTCTGGGATACATTCTTTGGGCTTTCCTACGATAAGGGGGCTCTCCCTCCAGGTACACCCATACATAAGTGGGGGATTATGCTTTTTTTCTAATTCTTTCCATCCATAATGGCATTCCTAAGGATTGCTCACTCCCACCAAGTTCCATAAATGTTAATCCTGCATATATACTCTGCCTGTTGCTATCCTTATGACTTTGTAGCCTTATGTTTACCTCTGGGATGTATGTCATTATTATGTGCATATGGAAGATGACATGTAAGAAGACATGGGAAAAAGAGATTTAAAAACACCTCACCTTTGAGTCAGTTGCTGAAAAGAAAGGGGTCTTTATACTGATAACTTGTACAAGATTGTTTTCATCTTCATCTTCCTTTTGACACTCAGTACCACTGTTGTCAAACAAGGTTTTATTTTCTCGTGTTCCTGTGTCAGATATTGCTTCTATGACAGTAAAAACAAAGTAAATAGTATATGAAAATGTCTGTCATTTTAAATTAATGAACAGCATAAGAAGAAGCAGTCTTCAAATAGCTTACCATCTTTACTGGATTGTTGAAAATCTTCACATAATTCTTCTTTTTCTCTTGCAATATTCTAGAAAGGAAAAAAAAAAGCTTTGGGTGTAGCAAGCACCAAAATTGATAATGTAATTATAATATTGGCCATTGCTCCATGATACAATAGTAAGAACACAGGTTTCTGAGTCAGTGGATGTATATTCAAACCCTAATGCTGCCATTTACTAATCTACATCTTCTCATGGGATGAGGACTATGAGAGATGGTAGAGAGAGCTCCTAAATATTACTCCCCTTACCTCCAATTAATTATTACAAAAATACTGAAATCCATTTGAATATTTTCTTAACCCAAATAATCTAGGATAAAAATTGCAGCCATGTGTAGCAGTTTAGAGTACTTTTAAAAAATAACAATTTAAGAAATATAAAGTAATTACATGTAATATTTGGAATGGGTTTTCATGATTTATATTGATATGAACTACCTCTTGGTGGAAAAACATGCTATCTGAATATCTTATGAATAAGAGGGGTTGGAATCACAAACAGCCTAAGTTGCTTCAATCCTGTGAGTCAAACAGCTGAAGACAAATGATTATATAAATGGTGCTCCTTCTAAGAAAGAGAAGAATAATGACAAGAATAATATTTGGGGCAATGATTGATGGCTGAAAGTCACACAGTTTCTAAGCCAGGAGATCAAAATAAAACCAACCATGAAACAAAGATGGCTGAAAGAACAAACACTAAAGAAATGTTTTCTAGGACTAAAACATTTTTACTAGGAAAGAAAGGAGAAAGAAACAAAAATAGAAGACATGACTAGTCAATTGACTATGAGTTTAAGTCAATAAAGAAAAAGAAATGAATTGAGTGGTTACGATTAGAAATATAATAAAGATTTTTATTCATACTAATATTTAAGACTCAATAGTATTATATTATGCTTGTTTTGTTAATAATTCTATAATAAGGCATTACATTTTATTAGAATATAATAACTGCGACTTAAATGGTTATATACCACTATCTGAAACCTGTAACATTACTTCTGAAGACAAAGAAAAATGTGGAACTTGATACTTAATCACACATGGGTTGAGACGCTAAAGGACATATTCTGGTTGCAACTTTCCTATTTATGGCATTTTTCTTAATTGTAAAGAATTACAATTCTTAATTGTAAAGAATTGTTCCTTTTTTGACATTAATTCACGATAACTCACCTGAACTTTTACAACCTAAGCACTAAAGAAGAACATAAATTTAAGCCATATTTGTAGAAATTCAATAGATTTGATTATTAGCTCTACCATGCATATTATATTACTTAGGATAATTCATTATCTATAAATCTATTTTTTGGTCATTTTTATTCATATCAAAAACATTAAAAATATTCGAAATCTTATTCTAGTTACTCCGGGAGATATGTTTCCTAACCTCCAATAGCTCATGATGATAGAAGAGATTTGAAATGAATATGTAAATAACTAAGTAAAGATATGTCTCAAATATGAAGACTCAGAATGTTATATAAGATCTTTGAGTGGATATTTTAATACACTACAAGGCAAAAAAGTTCTAAAACTAAAGTTTTACCACATAGTCATTAAGATGCTCTGCTTCAAGAACTGGTTATTATCTTGCACAAAATATCTATTTTTATTTAGATCATGAGTTTAAAAGCACTCAGTGGAGAGATTCAGAAAACATGATGGAATCCCTTTGTAATGCAAGCATTAAGAAACAGATTCTAAATTTCTATATTGCCACATTTCTAATATTATTTTAGTATAAATAAAGAATCAAGAACATAAATAGGAAAAAAAGTTCTCCTAAGAAGAATATGATCCTAAAACATACAGTGTCCAAGAGAAATAAGTATACACAATGTACATACACAATATGCTTTATAGCTTCAAATTAATGGCTCCAGGGAAATTCCATGATTACTAGGAAAAGTTATTCAATGCTTAAATCTTTATTTAGGTATAAATATCATAAAAGTCCTGTATGATTTAAAAGTCATAGTAAAGTATATTTATTCAAATGAATCTTACAAAATTTTATATTTCTTCTTCAGTTGGAAGGATTTTCCTAATGTAACTTTTCTGTTTGTGTGTTTTCCAGCCCCCAATGCCCTGAAGTATTTAAGTGAATGTTGGTATTTACAAAAGTGTATTAATAAAAAGAAATCAGCATAATTCTATGAAATAATTTCTTCTGAACAATTTTCAAATAAATGACAGGGAGGTCACTGCAGAACATTAAGAATAGACACCTCTAAAAACAAATTTTGGAACAAGAAAATTAACTTCACGAAAGAGCACTTTACCTTGGTATCAGATTGATTGCTGCCCTCATCCGGCATAGAATCACTAGGGCCAGGTTTATCAGAACATCTTTAGAGTAAAAATAAACAACAACAAAAAATGTATAAGTCCAGTTTTTCAACAAAATAAACTTTGGTGAATGTTTAATTATATCAGATGATATTTCTTGATGATATAGTAATAACAGTATGACCTCTCTTAAACAAAATTTATTTATTTATTTCTGCCTCCAATTTTTCCTGTCTATGAAATATTCAATGAAGGAGCTTTTAGTTCCATTTCAAAAAGTGACAACCAATAGTTTGGCAGAACCTGAGAATAATTTATCTTTACAAACTGGCCTGTGTTGAAAGCTGAACTGAAAATCAAATTAATGGGCAAAATAATTTTTGTTTCTTGAACTGAAAAGGTCTCTAATAACCCAAGATAAAGTAGAAAAATACTTTCCTGTATCTTTTCTATCAAAGAGTAAGCTGGGTTCTTCAACATGGATACTATCTACTAAAAAGAGCCCATTGCTTCCTTTTATCCACAAACAGCACAGGGAGTTCCCTGAAATATTTGAATTGTTTGAAAGTTGAATGCGCACAAGTCAAAGAATGTAAATATATTTGTTATTGGGAATACTTTTGCCATACAGAGTGAAATATAAAATATAATTCTTTTTCCTATATAGGTCTTGCCTCATTTAGATCCATATAAACTATCAAGCACTTCAAAATCTTCATGGGCACTCAAATGATCAAGAGAAAAGATTGCCAGAAAAGTAGAGTACTCAAAGTCATACCTCTGTTCTCCTAAGTACAGCCTAAATATCTTCCTTCCTATGGGTATATACTCTCAGATCCCTCTTCTTTAGGACTTAGTGGTATATCCAACCTTTAAATCTACATCCTTTGAAGATGTAGATACCTGAGAGATGGCTGGGCACAATTGACACAATATTGGAGCTCGTTTTCCATGTTCCTAAATGGTGTCTCAGTCACTGGTGTCAGCATAAGCATGTTAACAAGTACCCAACTGAAGCTCTATGATGGCTTTGCCAACCAGTCATTCCTGAGCCCTAACCTTCATGTGCATAGGAAGTCATCAATGAGTTGGGAAAAAAGGTGAAAGGTGGACATCTGCTCTGTGCCATAGATCCATGTAGGTTAGCAACTTGAAGTCCCCTGGTGCTTGATTGTTTCTAAGCCACCCTCACATTCCAATGTGCTCTGGAGACTCTGCCCAGTGGCTCAAATTATTTTAACCTCTTTCATCAAAAACCTTGAAGTTTGTCAGTTCCTCCAATTAAACAAACAAGAAATTGATGACTTATTCAGGATGCTCTTTGACCTCCTACTTAATATGCCTTTTTAGATAGCCCCCAATATCCGGTGTCATTAATTTTTGTTTTGTCTTTATCAAACTGGTCATAAATTTCAACACTCTGATCACTTTTCCAAAATTCTCATTCCTACCCATCACAGTCCATTGTTTTTCAAATTTGCCCTTCCTCTGTTAGTTCCATTCTGATTCTCTACTACTGAATTCACTTCTTAATTCCATTTTTAACTTCTTCACTTAGGTTCCGAAACTTGCTCCCCCATTCAACTAAAGAATGATAATAGGGGCTCAGGATGTGGCTCAAGTGGTAGCGCAATTGCGTGGCATGCATGAGGCACTGGGTTGAATCCTCAGCACCAAATAAAAATACATTAAAGATTAAAAAAATAATGATAATAAGGAAGAGGATTGGTTTAAAATTAGGGAACCTGAGTTCAAAGCTCATTGCTTCCATGTTCTGTATCAGAAAAGTCTTCTTAATATCTTTCAAGTTTCAGGTTCATCATCATAACCACCACTTGGTCAGTATTTTAAAAGCATTTTGAAGGATTATAGAATACTTGGGTTAGTTGCTAGAATGTCTTAAATCTTTAACTTATTTCTGCTTTTTATTGGCTACATAAGGGAAAAAAATTAGTTTTTAGATGAAAAATGTTTTTGAAAAATATCAAAATAAACAACAAAAGAGTAGAAAAGAAAGGAAAATAATTCAAGAAAAGATTACAGGCATAGAAAAAAAGCTAAAAAAAAGTCTTTATAGAACAAACAAATTGAAGAACCATCAAATTAGGAGAATTAACAAAAATCAATTAAAATAACCTCTAAATTGATACTCAAATTAATTTATGTATACTATTCTACACATAGTTATTCTTCACATCTAGTAAAATAATTCCTCTTTGCGCTTGCCTAATCTTTCTTATGAAAAACCCATTGTCTTATAACCACAACTATGTAAGATTTTCCCTAAAATTTTTGATGTAAAAAAAAGGTACTGGTTAGCAGAAAAACTGTCTATCAGAAGAAACTCTTGGATAAGCAGGTTTCTCAGTTAAAATATAGTCAGAAATAACACATAAGTACCTATGACTTTCTGAATTGATCTGATACTGCATGGGCTCCCTTTTGTCCAGCAAGGAAGTCCAAAGAACATGGTAGAGGACAATGTGGCTACAGAGTAGCTAATCAAGACCTCCAGACAAACCAGGAAGCAGGTCTGATTTTATTGTGCAGTTACCATGTATATATACTCAGGTAGTAGCTAGGCAGATTATAGGCAGCCACCAATACAATTTCTTGCTAACTGTCCTTACAGCGACCAATTGAGGAGCAGTCCATGGAGCAAACACAGGGACTGCAACACATAGCCTCATGCCCAGGGCTGTGCCTACAGGGTAAGTGGTTTTCCACTGGCACACCTAGCACCAGGTTTTCCACTCAGACACCCTTAATGTATACCATGTATGCAGTACTCCATGCACTTGTCCTCATATCATACATGTATCTTGAGTGTAGGCTGCATAGAAGCCTAGGCAGTGGGGCAAGAAAATGGCATTGTCAGCCAGACAGGCTGACTGTCAATCTCAGACCAGCTATTGTTAATGAAAGGATCATGGGCTATTTAGGCAACAACTCTGAATGACAGTTGCTTAATTAGTAAATAATGTGTTATAATAACACAAATACTTTCAAATCTATTGTTATGACTATATCAAGTGATAAATATCTAATATGGTGTCTAGTCCAGACAAAAGCATTCAGAAATAGTAGTGGTTTTTTTTAAATTTTTATTCCTGAATATAGTTAACATATAAATTTTTAAAATCTATCTTACCCTGTTAGGGAGTCTTCTGTAGAACTTTCACTCCCTATTAAATAAAGATAAAATACATATTTAATCAATTGTATAAAATATAAAATGTTAAAAGTATATGACTGATGCTTTGTGATGAAGTATTTCTTTGGGGCCATACATGGAGATGATTCTAGAATAAATATTCATGATACTGATGATAGATAATTAGTGCATTAAGAACTCCTATATTCCCTTCTCTGTATTTATCTAATGCAAGGACAAAGAATGAGATTCATCATAATTTGATATTAAAATATAAAATACTATGTCCCATGATCATAATTCTAATGGGAAAGATGTAAAACTGACAGAAATTATCATTACTTGAATTGGTAGTATTAAGCTGACAATATCAAACAAATCTCATGAGTTTTCTGGACTAAAAGCAGTTAAGAACAATTATAAGAGAGTATGATTATTTTGTTATGACATGAAATTTATAATGAAATACTCTTTCATAAGGAAGCTAGATGTGTGGGAAGCATCCTTTGTGGCATGGCAA
Organism: Spermophilus citellus; assembly: GCF_964194105.1. Classification (NCBI taxonomy): domain Eukaryota; kingdom Metazoa; phylum Chordata; class Mammalia; order Rodentia; family Sciuridae; genus Spermophilus; species Spermophilus citellus. Next base: position 74,039,101 of record NC_138182.1, on the reverse strand, counting down.
AAATTGGGCAACAGACCAGGGACTGGTATGCTTACAAAGATATTATAGCTTAAAGTTGAGAAGAGCTCAGTAGAAATCAATATACTTACCCTCACTAATGATGTTCTAGTGAAGATACTAATCTCTTAGTTCCAGCTACTTTCTTATGTGTAGTGCAAACAAGTCCTTACCACGAGAAAGATGATACCCTTGAGAGCTCAAACATGATCTGGACTAGACACCATGTCTGGGCTAGACACCGTATCATATATTTATCACTTGATATAGTCATAACAACTATATCACTCTCATAGAGAAGTTTAAAAAGAAGCACCAGGGAGTTAGCAGCAAGTTGCCAAGGAGTAATAGCTGATATGAAAAAGTATTTAAATACAATTATTAAGTTACTTGAGCTTACAGAATGTGCCAACTCCTAGTAGGAGAAAAAAATCATTTTCTGCTTCATGTAAGATAAGAAACAAAACAAAAGGCAATATGATTGTCTTCATATTTACCATGGCAGAAAATCTACTGATAAAGAAGGTTGGGGATGGAGATCAGTGGTACTGTGCTTGCATAGCATGCATAAACCCTGGATTTAATTTTTTTTTTAAATTACTCCTTCACATCTTCATGAGTCTCTGATAAATGATTTCAAAGATACTGCAGTAGATGAAATGCCAGAAAAATAATTTTAAAAAATGCCAAAAATAATGATTGAATTCAAAAAGAATATGAATAAATAATTGCATAAATTAAGAAATTTACTGCAGGATACAAAAGAGCAATTTAATGAACAGAGATTCTGTATAAATACAGAGAAGGGGACATAAGAGTTCTTGATGCACTAATTATCTATCATCAAGCAAAATATTGAAAATAAAAGCTAAATAGCTCAAATAAAAAATTCAGCTAATGTAACACCCATAGACTAGACCAAGTATAGGTTGATAAAATTTCAAGTTCAGGTAGTAGCAAACCTCAAGAAATAAAAAGGAGAATGAACAGAACTTCCAAACCCCTAGGATATTATTAAAGGCTAAACTTTATGACTCATAAAGACCAAGCAATGGAGGTACAGGCTATAGGCATTACAAAACTGTTCAGTGAAATAACACCAAAAATTTTTCCAAATTTGGGAAACGGTATGAAAACCCAGGTACAGGAAGCATTTAGAACCCCAAGTGTACTTAACCAGAAAAGAATGACTGTTTTTTTTATAACATAAAATTGACAAATACAAATCAAGAATTAATATTGAAAGCTATGAGAGAGAAGAATCAAAGCACTTATAAAGTAAACCCATCAAATGAGCATCAGGTTTCTCAACAGAAACATTGCAGGAAATCCCTGAAGAAATAAACAAAGAAAAAAATTTGAAAGTCGATGGAAATGGGAGTCATAATGTTAAGCAGGATATTAGGAATACAAAGCCAAGGATTTCATGTTCTCCCTCATATGTGGATTATGAAAAACAATAATATCCTGAAATATAGAAAAGATATTACTAGAGAAGGGAAAGGGGAGTTGAGGAGGGGGAGTGAGGGAAAATAAAGTGGGAACTAGGGAGGATGGATAAGATTCAAGTAAGATGTGCATATATGGATGTCAGAGTGAAATCCAATAATTTATGCAAATAAGCAGTCAATATCTGTAGTTAAAAAGAATATCTCTTTTTAGAACAAATCTAAAATGCTATAATGTTACTAAAGAAACACAACACACCAATTTAAAAATCTTTCTTTTATATATAAGAAAAACTATAAATCCATAAAACATCTTATATAAAACATATGTTATATTTACAGTCAAAACTACTAATGTAAATCCATAAAACATCTTACATAAAATATATATTTATAGAGTTAAAACTATTAATGTAATTTTTTTCAGATAACACTGTTTCAGATTATAAACTTCCAATAATTAATTTCTTAAATAAGGTATTCAAAAATATTTAAAACAAATTTAAAAATATGAATGCAATTTACAATTTGACTTTTTCACTGCTCCTTTGTTACCAAAACATTTTTTATTCTTACTTATTTAGTAAGGTAGAAACAACAAGAGAGTTCACTATCAGAATTCTTACCTTCTTTGGTATTTTTCCTCATCTTACGTTTTCCTTCTGTACAGTCAAACATTATTTTCCTGTTGCCATGTATAGAAAAGTAACACAATTAGTATTTTAATACTGAATGAAAAATGTTAAACAAATATATTAACTTGAGAGAATTTTAGACATCATAAGAGCTAACAACAGAATTTTATCCCATGTATTTCAAATTTGTGAGCTCTGTAAACATCCAATAACCATACAATTATTTGTATGGTTTTATGTTTTCATTTTGTTTTGTATTGTTTTTGAGCTGAGATTTCACCATGGTGGTGTGAAGGCTGGTCTTGAACTCCTGGGCTCAAGTGATCCTCCTGCCCCAGGCTCCCAAGTATCTGCAGTTAAGGTGCATGCCACTGCACTCAAAGGCTTGTAATGAAGAAGAAAAAAGAAAGGTGAAATAATTATGCATTAAGGACAATACTGCTCAATACATTAACTAGAGTAGCTTGACATAAAGAAAAATGTCCTGAATTCAGATCCTCTCTCTGTAAACAATAGCTCTTTGATCTTGCACAAATCATTTCTCTTGGACTCAAGTCTCCTTCTAAAAAATAAGACCATACTTCATTAGTTTACCAGGTTGTTATGAAGATTTAAGGAGATAATATTAAAACATGCTAAGAAAAATAGTAATGAAGTGATTAGTTCTTTAATCCTGAATTATTCTGGAAAGCCAATTGAAACTCAAAAGTATATGTTATCACAGGATTTAATATTCAAATGTTAAGGTTATTGGAAAATACTATTAGGTTTTTATTTTGGATATTGACTATATTCTTCTTTAGGCCTTATAATTCAGGGCAAATCAGCATTGGGATAAATTAAAAATCCAATTTATTTATGAATATTTTATATCCTTAAATTACATAATATAATTTTCCCTGTTACGAAACTAAGCAATCGCACCCAGGGCAGAAAATTAACAAAAACTGACTTGGCCTGCTACTATTCCTTCTCTATCAAGTCAAATGGAACCAGTGAGAATGATGCTTAGTCTCCATGTTCATCTTCAGCTGACTTGGATGACAAAATCCTATTTTATACACAGATATTGATGTGTCAGTATGGGGCTTAACTGTCAGATATCTCAATTCTCTTAGATCTTAGAATGCTGCTTTTAATGACTTCCCAGTGAGGCAGAACTTGAAAATATTCTGAAGCCTTCAGGAAAATGGGCAAGTAATTTGAGAAATTTTCATCAAAATTGAAGAAAAATCACTAGAGATGCCAATTAAAGTCATCACACTTCCCCCTTGGAAACAGTAATATGAGACCTCCCCCTATCAAAGAAAGGTGCTTCACAGGACATAATGAGGCTTTTGGGTACTGATCTGTTAGCAAACATGAAAGGAAACTGATCTCTTCCTATGACATTATTATATATTATAACGTTTTAAAGTTCTAAGATATGGGCTGGAGGTGTATCTCAGTGGGAGAGGTCATGATTGAGGACCTGGGTTCAATCCCCAACACCACAACACCAGCAGAAAAAGAAAAAGAAAGTCCTGTGAGATATCCTGCACTAATCACTACTGCTAATTAGCCTAGACTTCTGCAGTGTTAATGGCTGGTGAAGGGACTCAGTCACTGTCATTCCTAACATATTTGAACTATGAACACTCAAATGATATATAAGATGATAGTTGTCCTTATTTTCAACCTCCACTTAATGTTGATTAGTACTTTAATTAAAACACTTACATGTTGCAGCCACTAGCAACAGAATAACATAATGCAGTCCCTCCATCCACATCTTCTGCAAAGACATCAATACCTCCTTCAATAAGAAGCTTGATTATATCTGGTGATTCATACCTCACTGCAAGCATGAGGGATGTTCTAAAATAATGGAGAAATAATTTTGTTATTAGGTACTTTAAGAGCTAATTTTATGTATCTAATCAATTTAATATCTTGCTTTACATATCTTAACAGACATAAGCATCTTGGGGGATCATCTGTGCAAATCATCTCTCAGTCTAAATAGAAAAAAAAAAAACAAAGAGGAAACTTCTTGTCCCAATAGGGAATTACATGGTAGAAGTTATAAACATAAAATCACTTGATGGACAATAACTGTGATGAGGCTATTTATCTGAAGTACATAAAAGATTTCAAAAGAAGAATGCCCCATTTCTTCCTCAGTCTGATGTAATATAACTCATAGTCAGCTTAAAAGTCAAGCAAACAAAGGCTGTGAGCAGGCCTAAAACAATTGCTATAATAATAATGGTGATAATCAGTCATTATTAATTCAGTTAATAACAATGAAAATAAGCATTTGGTAAGGACTAAAATCAATGTTTATGTTTCATCTTACAACCACCCTTCAAGCATGTTTTGAATGAAAAGAATTTTTTTCATATCAGGAAATATATTTAGTGATAAGTAATGTTTCCAAAGTGTCACACTTTGTAACTAGAAAAGCTGGAAATGCAACACAGTCATTTGTGAATTTAAAGCCTATCTCCTTTCTCATCACTACAAACCTATTTCTTCATTAAAGAAAATGTATATGCCATTAAAGCTGTTTTTCTTCCCTCAGCCCTAGCCAATTAGAATTAAAAGCATCAGGGCTGGGGTTGTAGCTCAATGGTAGAGAACTTGCCTAGCACATGTGAGGCACTGAGTTCAATCCTCAGCACCACTGAAAAATAAATACATAAAATAAAGGTATCGTGTCCATCTACAACTAAACAATGTATTTTAAAAAGAAAGAAATCATGCAAATAAAAACTACTCTAAGATTTTATCTCACTCCAGTCAGAATGGCGGTTGTGAAGAAGACAAGCAACAATAAGTGGTGGCAAAAATGTGGGGGAAAATGTACACTCATACATTGATGGTGGGACTGAAAATTGGTGCAGCCAATCTGGACAGTATGGACACTCCTTAGAAAACTTGGAATGTGACCACATTTGGACCCAGCTATCCCATTCCTCAGTCTATACCCTAAAGACTTAAAATAGCAAACTACAGTGACACAGCCACTTCAATGTTTATAGCAGCGCAATTCACAATTGCTAAACTGTGGAAGCAACTTAGATTCCCTTCAATAGATAAGTGGATGAAGAAACTGTGGTACATATATACAATGGAATATTACAATTGAAAGAGAATAAAGTTATGGTATTTACAGGTAAATGGATGGAGTTGGAGAATATCATGCTAAAGGAAATAGGCCAATCTCAAAAAAACAGGGACTAAATGTTTTCTCTGATAAGTGGATGCTAATCCATATGGAGAGAGCAGGGGGTGAGTAGAGGAACCTTGGATTGGGAAAAGGGGAGGAATGAGGGGATAAAGGCAGGAAATACAGTGGAATGAGGTGGATATCATTACATGTACATTTGCACAAATGGTGTGACCCTACTTTATGAACAACCAGAGAAGTGAAAAATTCTGCTCCATTTGTATATAATGAATTGAAGAGCTTTCTACTGCTATGCACAACTGATTAGAACTAATAAAAAGTCCTGAAAAAGGGAAGAAAAACATCAAAATATATTAGACAATGGACATCTAGCAACAGATATTAATGCTCAATTAGGAATAAGTTAACATCAATATTCTTCAAAAAAAGCAATTTAGAGTCATCCAAAAGGAAAAAAAAATCATCAAAGTCTATTTATGCTCAATATAACCTTTTAAAGGAAACGTGTAAGAAATAGAAGTTAAAATTATAATAGAGAGGTTAAGAAATACATTATTCAATCAAAAAATGACAAAATCCATATTTATTTAAAACTTTTGTTGTTTTAGTCAGCTTTTTAACAACTGTGACTAAAGGACAAAACCAGCACAATTGTAGAAGAGAAAACATTTATTCAAGGGCTCATTGGAGTCAGAGGTTAGTCCATAGAATCCAGCTCCATATCCAGGGGCTCAAGGTGAGGCTGAATATCATGGTCTGAGAGTGTGGCAGAGGGAAGCAGCTCACATCCTGATCATGGTGATCAGGAAGCAGAGGGAGAGAGAGAGATCTGCACTTGCCAGATGCAAACATATATTCTGAAGCCATGCCCCCAATTCCCACCTCTTCCAGCCACACCCTTTGACACCTCAGACACTTCAGTTACCAGTCAGTTAATCAGTTAATCCCTGTCACGGGATTAATTCATTGATTGGGTTAAGACTCTCACAACCCAATTATTTCTCCTCTGAACCTTCTTGCATTGTCTCACAGGTAAGCTTTTGGGGGATACCTCATATCCCAACCATAACACATGTGAACAAAAAAATCAACTATTTCTACCTAAAACATGGTTTGTGTTCATATTTTTCACTCTACCCAAATATGTATAAATTAATATTCTCCTTCCCATTAATTTAATATTTGGCTTGAATGAGTGTTTTTAAAGAATAAACTACTATACCTCCCTCTCATGTCAACCGCATGTATATTTGCTTTCGCCTTAATTAAAAATTCTGCCATACGGTGTTTGTTTTCCTTTAGGGCAAGTAAAAGTGGGGTGCAGCCATCCTGGAAAACAACAAAAACAATTTATTAACAATTTTGCTTATTTCTCAATTGAACTCAAAATCTTATAACAGACCTCACAAACGTAAACGTAAACACTATAAAATAAATGAAGAGCAGCCTCTTCCTTCTAGCATCCTGCACTTCCACATGAACTGCTCTTTTCCCTTACAATGGGTTATGTGATTGCCACTATCTCCCATCAAAACCAAACACTTCTCGAGGACAGGGTATGTATCTTTTTTCTCTATGACCCCATACCCGAAGCAAAGTAGTAAAAGGGCTTAAGTATCCTATTGAATACATGGGCTAAACTTTTATCTCTAGAGCTGGGTTTATCAATCAATATGCCAAAGAATTTCCAGTTTTAAAGAAATACCAAGATTCATCAAAAAATTTCATTGATTCACTATTAGAGAAATACCACAGAATTGTGCATTATGCATCCATTAGTAAGGACATCTGTGTACCATTGCTAACACTAATTTGACAACACTTTTTCATAGCAGACATTCACTTATGAAGAATTCAAGTTATAGGGATACAGTTCTAAGAGTTATCCAATAACATGGGAGGTTCCTCCATGCAACACAAATCCTGTTGAATCTCCTCTATATAGTTCAAGATCTTACACAACAATATAAGGCACTCCCATTCCACTAGGAAAATGCACTCTTGAGTTAAGAGAGAGAGGCTTCTAAAAAGTAGGCCCAAATCTCCATCATCTCGGATTTGGCCCCAACTTCCTTAATAAGACTCCTATATACAATAATTAAAACCAAAAATCAATAAATAAGATGGAATCAAACTAAAAGTTTTCTTCTCAGCAAGAGAAACAGTGAAATGAACAGAGAACCTACAGAATGGGAACAAATCTTCACCACAAGCATATCAGATACAGCACTAATCTATACGATATATAAAGCACTCAAAAACTTCAACACCAAAAAAAAAAAAGAAAAACAAATAACCTAATCAATAAATGGGCCAAGGAACTGAACAGATACTTCTCAGAAGAGGATATATAATCAATCAGCAAATATATTAAAAATATTTAACAACTCTAGCAAGTAGAGAAATGCAAATCAGAACTACTCTAAGATTTCATCTCACTCTAGTCAGAATGACAGCTATCAAGAATACAAACAACAATAAATGTTGGTGAGCATGTGGGGGAAAAGGCACACTCATATATTGCTGGACAGACTGCAAATTGGTGTAGCTAATCTGGAAAGCAGTATGGAGATTCCTTGGAAAACTTGGAATGGAAACACCATTTGACCCAGCTATCCCACTCCTCGGTTTATACCCAAAGGATTTAAAAACAGCATCCTACAGTGATGCAACCACATCAGTGCTTATAACAGCATAATTCACAATAGCTAAATTGTAGAACCAATTCGGATGCCCTTCAGTAGATGAATGAATAGAGATACTTTGGTATGTATACATAATGGAATATTACTCAGCATTAAAAGAGAAAAAAAATCATGGCATTTGCAAAAATGGATGGAGTTAGAGAATATAATGCTAAGTGAAGTGAGCCAAGCCCCCAAAAACAAAGGCTGAATGTTTTCTTTGATATGAGGATGCTGACTCATAATGGTGATGGTGGGGGGAACATGGAAGGAATGGAGAAACTTTACAAAGGGGAAGGAGGGGATGGGAGGGGGCATGGGTGCAGGAAAGACAGTGGAATGAGTTAGACATCATTACCCTAAGTACATGTAGGAAGACACAAATGGTGTGAAAATACTTTGTGTACAACCAGAGACTTTGAAAAAATGTGCTCTATATGTGTAATATGAAATGAGTTGCATTTCTCTGTCATATACAGCAAATTAGAATACATAAATAATTCAATAAAAAAGAGAGAGGCTTCAAATGAACTTTGAGTCATTTGGTACCTGCGTTTTCTCCTATTATAAGATGAAAGATACTACTCTTACATGTTAGAAAGTTAATACAAAATGTATTCATAATAATCATCCTGGGACCATAATGCACATCCACTTTACCAAATTCTTTTTTATTCTGGTTCCATTTGAATTGCTGCTTAAAGATATTTATAATTTTAGACAAACTAGAATTCAGAAATTTTGTGTATCAATAAAAGTTTTATACTGATCTACATGCACTATTTTTAGCATCATAAAAGACTAGAGAGACAAAGCTGAGGACAAAGATATAATACTGCTTGCACAATGTGTATGCTCTCCACCTAACTATGAGTAGCCTAATGAAGCTTATAGAAACTCTAATGGGAATATAATTTATGTCGTACATATAAGTAAAAGGTTTGAAAAGCATAAATTTATAGATTCTAAAATTCAATTCCATTTCAAAGAGATTAATATAGTCCATAAGCCATGTTCTTATAAATTAATATAAACTATCATGAAACCATGGAATTGTAAATAAAGTATAAAACAGGAGTTATAAAACTTCTTATAGGGCAAAGTATGGGATTCTGAGTGAATGAATGCTGTAGCTATCCAGCACAATCTGGAGAACACCCATGCCAGGTATGAAAGGGGCACCTGAGCAGAGCGTACCACATGGTAACATGGGCTCAAAGGAGACTCCACATGGTTCTTCAAGAGAAGCTTGAACTCCATATTTCCACACAAGTCTCCTGAATTTTAAATGTGGAGTCAATTTATGTACACTTATATTAAGTAAATATATCCGTAAGATAAAAAAGTTCCAACATTTGCTACTCTTCTAATCAAGAAAACCCTGCTTATAAACAACATCTGTTGACTTATGTCACTGTCAAAATAAATGTATTTCAAATATTTTGGAAATAAAGGTAGGGGATGTTTACCTTGTTTTGAGCTTCAATATTTGCATTATGTAAAAGCAGTTTTGCTGCCACTGATGTGTTGTTAGTACAGACAGCATGGTGGAGAGGAGTTCCACCACTGGGATCCTGAACATTTACATCGGCACCATTTTCTAGAAGAATAGTTGCACATTCTTCTTCTTGCTGTTGGATGGCCTGTTGGTTTGGTACCAAGAAATAGATTGTCAATTTCAAGAATTCAACACAAACGTTCCATGGGATTTACTAATTAGTTATATTTAAATGATATTAATCAATTTTTCCTCTAAGTATGTAAATATAGTTCATCCTTCACAGAAATACCTTGCTACATCTACCTTAATCAGAGGTGTGTTGTTGTCACTGTCACAGAGGTGAATGTTGCATTTGTTCTTTACTAGAAAAGCCACCACTTCTGCCTGGCCATGGGCACATGCATAATGTAGAGGAGTCCTACAAAAGTAAGATTTGTTAGGAGGTCATAGAGCTCCCACTTAAATCAGACAATTATTCATGCCACTGTAAACATTCGATAGCATATGATTCCTCTCCCTTCAAAACAATTTCTTCAGAAGAAACAACAATCTTTATTAGCTGTTATTACAGCTAATTAATGAAAATTAATGAAAGATTAGCTCATTCTAGCTGCCTGTTCCACTGACTTCTTCCCCCCCACACCATACCCCCCGGCTGAGGATTAAACTGAAGGGCACTCAACACTGAGCCATATCCAGAGCCCTTTTAATTTTTCACTTTCTGCCATGGTCTCACTAAGTTGCCCAGGCTCATCTTGAACTTGCAATTTTTCTGCCTCACCATCCCTCTCAAATCACTGACTGATATTACAAGTATGCACCATTGCTTCTGACACCAGTGAATCTTGATTTTGGTTGTGTATTGTTAATAATTTTTCAGATGTATTTTAAGGACTAAGTAGTTCAATGTTTAAAATGTTTATTTACACATAAAAGAAAGGCCCATCACCCATCCATGGTGCCTTACCTTAAGTGAAATGTGATAACACAATTGATCAATGGAAGTTCTAGTCATATGAGTGACATTTCAATAAGTTTTAGTTACAAAAAGTACTATAGATAAAGAGGGTTGAATAAGAAAACATCAATAGACCAAATTTATTTTTTTATTTTTTTTTTATTTTTTGGAAGCTTAGACCGACAAGCCAACAGTAAGAGCTGCATTTTATGACGTCACGGTCCTTGGCCATCTCTGCACTGTAGTTTCCTGAGCATTTTCAGAGCTTGAGGGGGCCGGAGACCATCTGACCCAGCCCTCTGAAAGGATGAAGAAACAGGCTGGAGGGGAGAGGGCCTGCAGGGAGAACCCCACTTAAGGGTCGGCACTCTGCCCCACCTTCAGTCGCTTCCTCTTTAACATATGGTTTCCCCTAAGTCCTACAGAAAGTGAGAAAAGCCCCATCTTGGCACATGGAGAAACTGAGGCAGAAAGGAGGGCTGGCTCTAGGCTGCAGTGACTTGGAACTTCCACAGGGACCCTGCTAGGTGTCTCTCCTGGCCCTGCATGAAGGAGAGGGAAGAAGGGTAAAGCAGGCCAGCTTCCCACCTCCGGGCGGCACAAGGGCTGGCTGAGCTGCCTGCTTAGGCCTCTTGTGTCCCTCACCTCTAAGGGACCACTTGGAGCTAAGGCTTGGCCCCCACTCTCACATCTCCTCTGTTCTCTAGAAAGAGATGCGTCACATGGCCAGGCCTTGGTGCATAAGGAAGCACTTTCCAGAACTGTTTAAACCAGTCACCGGATGGGGAGGGGCATTGTGTACTGGGTGCCCTCGCCCAGCACTGTGGCAGAGGCCACCTGCTTGGGGGGGGACGAGGCCCCTGAGCAGAGCCCAATACGTCACAGGAGGCTAAGGCTAGTCTTTGGCTGAAATGTAACTGGGGAAGTTCTGTAGGTGGAGGGGACCCATGACCATCTTAGGGGGAAGGGGAAAATTCTCCTGTCTTTAGAGTCCAATTCCCCATCACCTGGGACCCTCTCTTTCCCTTCATTGGGCTGCAAACCAAAGCAAACTGAAGGGAGGCCCAGGCCAGGCCCTCTAAGAACCCATGGAGCGGCTGCAGCAGGCACCTGCCCAGGAGGCCTGGAGTACCAACCCCGCCTGCTGGGTTGGGGAGGGAAGGGACTTTTGCATGGGCGGGGTCCAAACTTGCCACTGACTGTGGGAGGCTGGTGTCTTCCCCTCTGTTCCCTCAGAGCCCAGTGTAGGTCTAGGCCAGGAAGGCCACAGCAGCCAGTGTCCCAGCTGTCCCAGATGCTCCTTCTACTGGTAGTTCTAAGGCTGGAGCAAGACTGGAACTGGGGACCCCTACTCAGAACCCTGTCCTTCCTGGTAGGAGCAACCAAAAAGCACCAGGAAGCTCAGAAAAAGAGAAACCAGGTGGCTGGAGCTGACCCAGAGACTTCTCCTACTAGGGCACAAAGACATGGCCCTTTCCCTACCCAGGGACATGGCGGGCAGGGCTGACCCAGTGGAGGGAGGGGCAGGTATATAAAGGGGAGCAGACACTAGTCGAGCTTCCTCTTCATGTAAACAAAGCAGCAGTGACCCTTCCTGGCCTGGCCACCACAGTCTGGAAGCACACGATGGTCTTAGAAGTCTTGGGACCCACTCTTCCATCTGGATTCAGGCGCTGAGGCCAGGATGGAGGCTGCAGGCGGAGGCCGGTGAGGCTGGAGGTCCAAACTGGTACAGGGTGGGGCCTGTGCTGTCCAGGGCACAGGGCAGGACAGGTGGGCATCCACAGGTCCTGCAGCTCAGGAAATCACGCAATTGCCGGACTTGGAAGGACTGGGACTTGTTTTACCTGAGATGTTGGTGCTGGAGTCCTCAGTGGGCCTCTTCCCCTTCAGAAACTCCACGTCGGGGCAGGCCTCGGGGGAGAGCGAGCCGGCCCTGTTGCTGGGTGCTGCAGGCCTCTTGGCCCGGCGGCTGAACAACCTGCTGCCCATGAAACGCTTGCCCTCGGTGGCTGGTATGGGGCCCCCGTTGGCAGCATCTCCCTTGCCATTTTGGGTGACTGCCTCTCGGATTTGAGCCTCGGGTGGCTCAGATCTGTCAAGGGGAAGGGATCCACGGGGGGCCACACCTGCTGTATAGTAACCAGGTCATTCAGGAAGCTCTCCAGGCGCCGGGCTGCCTCGCCACCTCCGCTGCCCTCCTCCTGCCCCTCCGGGTTGCCATCAGCCTCCCGCTGTTGCCGGGCAGCCCAGCGCATCATCTCCCCTGGTGGGTGGCGGCTACCTGCCACCAAGGCATACTTGGGGTTGATAAGCTTGCGAGCCACAGTGGAGGAGCGGTCGAGGCCAAGTCTGCCAGCGCCTCCTGCCAGGCCCAGCTGCTGGAACAAGTTCACTTCCTCGGAGATGGCGTATAGCTCCCGGAACTCCACGTCGAAGGGTTCTGTGTACTGCCTTGTAGGATCCAGTGGCTACTTTGTCACCATCTACCATCAGGAACCTTGATGACAGGGTTCCTTTAATCTTCCCCATGGGCATGTAGAAGCCAACGCCTGTCACAGAGCGGACACGGATGTTCCGAATACGGAAGTCAGCCAGCTCGAGGCTCCCGCACATCTCCAGGAAATACTTCACTCCAGCCTCGTCCAGGATGATATACACTGGGACCCGGCGCTTGGAGGCAGCATCCACAATGTCTTGGAAAATATCCCCATCGGTGAAGAGGTCCATGACCAGCAATGACCTTCTGGGCCTGTTGGATCATCTGCCTGACCACCTGCTTGAGGTGGGGCGCCTTCTCCTCCTTGGGGGGATGGGTGAAGAGAGTGACGCGGCTCATGCCGCGGTAGAAGCCAGCGTCGGTCCAGCCCAGGTCCAGAGGGGGCACCTCGGTGTCGGAGCGGTCCGGCCGGTAGGCCAGGGACTCGCATGGTTCAGCCGGGACCTTCGCTGGGACATTGGCCTTGCTCTTGCTCTTGCCGCGGACGGCGGGGGCTGCGGCGGCCGCGTCCTCGTAGGGGCTCCAAGCGGTGCACAGGGCCTGGCGCTCCTGGCTGGAGAGGAAGTCCCGCAGCCGCTCCTTCTTGAGCCACTCGCGGTAGGCCTGCTCGCCGCGGCCCAGCAGCGCCTCCAGCGCGGCCCGCCGCCGCTCGCAGTAGTAGAAGGCGGCCTGAGCCTCGGTCACCTTCGGGTTCACGTGCGCCTCGTCCAGGCAGCTCAGCTGGGAATCGGCCATGGCGCCTGGCCCCGGCCGGCCCCTGCCCGGGCGCGGAGGTCCCACAGCCTCACCTGGAGCCTCCGAGGGGCCAATAGACCAAATTTAAAGCAAAGTTATTCTTGCTTTTTTTTCAAGAAACATAAAACCAACGGAAATGTATGATTCAAAAGAATTAGTATGTTTCACATTGTTCAGTATTTAGATTTGTAGCACTTAAGTAAATTGAATATATCCAATACTTAATATCAGTATTAACGTGATCTTAACTTTTCAAATGGGCAGTTTACAAACTCTTATCTCCAGAAGTGCTTTTGTTTGAAAAGCCTGAGGAAATTCTTCACTTCAAATTGAGTTCTATTAGTTCAGTTTTAAATCTCCAGTCAGGGAAACATGAAGTTTTTAAGAAAGGAGGACCTCAGAAATAGTAAAATATGTCAAATATATAATAGGTATTCAGGATATGAGTGGTGAGTAAATGAAATGAAAGAACAGATAAAGTATACTTGGGGAGTTCAGTGTGTGGTGTTTTTTTGCTTGTTTGTTTGTCGTTCTCTACTGGGAATTGAATCCAGGGGCACTTAAACACTGAGCAACAGCCACAGTCTTTTTTATTTTTCATTTTGAGACAGTGTCTCCCTAAGTTGCTAAGGGCCTCTCTAAATTGCTGAGACTGGCTTTGAACTTGAGATCCTTCTACCTCAGCCTCACATATTTCTGGGATTACAGATTTACACAAAGGCACCTGGTGGGGAGTTCAGCATTTTTAAACAAAAGTTTTGTAAATTAAAGCAATACTTTCAACAATATTTATATTTGCTTTCTTTTACTTTCTTAAGAATGTAACTAAAAACGATAAACCTACAATTGCATTTATGAAATAAATCTGTATGGAATAAAACAGACATGTATAGGAAATGTATAGGCACTAATATCTACAAGCACAGATGAAAAGATTACCTTTTCTTCTGAAGAGGCTAAAAGTTGGCTAAAGATAACAATCTACAGAAACAAGATTCATCTCCCTGCTCCTCCCAAAGATTATTTTATTAACAAGTAGTTCTCATTAAAACTTTTACACATATGCATTTTAGAAATAACAGGTAAGGAAAAGGAAAAGTAGAAGCCAATGTGGAATTTTTCCAAAACTACCCACATGGAAGTTGAAAAAAAGCAGAACACAGAAAATGTCAAAATACTGCATTACTACAGAGCATATTAACTGCTGTCAATGAAACTAAGATAGAAACAAACAGAAAGATAAGGAGGAATTGCCAAATATTGGAGATAAAATAAACATTAAACAAAAGAGGAAAAGAAATCTTTACTCATAATTTGAATGCTGAAAATAATACCTCAGTGTTTAAATTTTACTACATTTTTTTATATATTTGTGCCTAACACAAGACCACAATCTATTTGTGTGTATGTACTATCAAGCTTCGTTTTCACTTGATGTTCAAAAAGACATCTTCTCAGGTCAACATACATTTATATCTTTGTCACCTCTAATGGTTACATAATATTTCATGCTAGGAATGCACTGCATTTTCTTACTACAATCAATTCTATGAGTCCTTTCTAACACACTGCTATATTAAGTCATGCATATTTTATAATATCCTAAAGATAGTATAAAGAAATTGATATGTGCAGAAATAAACATTATTAAAATGTACAATACTATCATTTATTTGAGAATTCATAAGGAACTCAACCCTTAAGCAGCAACATAAGTACCACTACTCTTCATTCTCACAAGTATTGTAGCTAAAAACTGTATTTCATTTGTCATTAAACTTAAATTCCTTCTCTTAGTAGGGACACAAAGTCCTTTTTCCTATATACACAGGTCACTTGTGCATCTGAAAAAAAGTACTTTCCCTAATTTAAATTATAAGGTTCAGGGGCTCTGGAATACAGCTTAATGGAAGAGCACTTGAATAGAAAGCTCAAGGTAATGGGATCAAACCCCAGGAACAAAATTAAGAACTAAAAGAGAAAAAGAACAAAAGGAAGCCTTGTTTTTCAGTTCATTCTTTCTAGGAACTTTGTCCACATAAAATGTGTACAGAAGGATTTGTGTTTTCTTCTAATATTTTTCTCATTTTGCATTATTTAAAATTAATAATCCATATTGTATCAGGGAATTATTTTTGTGACATAAAAATCCAGCTAGTTTTCTACAATTATTACACATTTCATTGACACATAATTATTTTTCTACGAATATGATATTCATCAGTAGCACATTCTAAACTTTTTCAGATATTTGGGTGCTTCTTGTTTTATTCTGTTCTACTCATTTATCTTCCTTTTGTCTGTTGGCAAACAATATGTGACAGTTGATGGGGAATTTGGTACACAGACGGGCAAGTCTTTACTACAAACACTTTGTTAGTGTCATAATTATCCTAAAAGTTTGTATGTAGAACTCAAAAATGATTAAGGTCTGACATTTTTATTTGGTTATTTGAAACTGTTAACCATAGAAAGAGCTCAGACTTTGGTAATAATAAATATTTCTCTTAAAATACACCACACCAGGGTTCAGGCTCTGGCTATTCCAAGTGTCCTGAGAACAAGCCAGAGAAGGGGCACTAGGGCAGCAGCTTACTGTGCAGCCTGTGCATACCCTGCCTGCAGTCATCTTGGCCCTGGTGACTGAGAGCCTGTACCATTGGATGCAGTGAACAGATGTTCTGATCTCTGTGCCTAAATAAACAAAAGAACAAGAATGGATAACTGCAGAAAATGATACCTGAATGGATAACTACAGAAAATGATACCTGGACAGCATAAATCTGCAGATTTGCATTTAAAGCATTTAGTGAATTTTCCTTAGTGTGATCAGCGTGAAGGGGTGACAAGATTGAAAACCCACGATGTGTTTTTGAGAATGTGAATGCTCCCATGCATGACTTCTATTCTACTGTCTCAGAATTCATTAAAGTTAACTTAGCACTTGCAGGAAAAAAAACAGGGGTTCTCAATAATCTTGTTAAGAAAATGGTTGATTGGTCAAGAGACACTAAGAACACATGAACTAGTAAGTAAAGTATATGAGAAGCAAGAAATGCATAAAGAGGAGTAGAAGTGGCAACCCTAAGAAAACTAATTGTAAAAAACAACTGCAAAACTGAAATCAGAACAGAGAACAAAGAATCATCTGCCCACATCAAAGACCCTTACAAGGCTGCAGATTAGACAAAATGTAAACATAAGTATACAGCAATAAAGAATATTGGTGTAATTATATTATGAGTGATTTTTTTATATAATGAACTTTCCCACCTGGACTATGATATACTTTTTATTTTTTTCTATTTTTATTGATTCTTCTTAGTGAGACATAATATTAGGGTTAGGGTTAGGATTAGGGTTAGGGCTAGGGCTAGGGCTAAGGTGGCATAGGCACAGGCTGGGTGAGGACACAGGTCAGCTCCCTCCAGCCTCAGGCAGATGCTCCTTCTCGCTGACCCTTCCATGTCTTCCCTGGCTCTTTCCCCTAGGCTGCTAAGCACAGAATGCAAATATCCCCTAGGGCAGGACCCAGGGACAGAAGTGTGGACCCAGCAAAGCTCCTAGCCCAGACACTGCCCAGCTTTGGGTTGCCGCCAATGTGTCAGGAAGCATGATCCCGCCCTCTGTCAGCCCCTGCCGCCACTTCTCAGCCCCCTTAACGAGGTTCTGGCGCCCACTGTGCTCAGTCCCCTTGGTGAGCAGCTCTGCAGTGCTGGATGGCCAGCCTCCTGAGGGGATATGTCAGCACCAGGGAAACCGGCTAATTTTTTTTTTTTTTTCCGTGTAGCTGCTTAACAAGAGGGCCTGGGCATCAGACTGCACCAAGGTCTATAGGTGCTAAAGAGTCCCTGAGGTTGTTAAAGCCAAGCATCCAGGTAAAACAAGGCCACCTTTCTGCCCTATCCTCCAGGGAATGGCCTGGATGAAGCTGGCTTCTTCTCCATCGGCTCTGCCCTCCCCATGAGGTCCCTTGCACCAGGGGCTGCCGGCCTCTTGGACTCTATTACCTGTTCTTCTTATCTACATCATTGACATGACAGCTCCCTCGAAGAAGGAGACGCCTCACTTCCTCCAAGTCTCCATCCCTGGCAGCTTTGTGTAGGCGGCCTGTGGGATTGTAGCCCACGACCCTAGCTCGAACTCCCATGGCACCCAGGGTCTTGCAAAAGGTGTTCATCCTTCTCCAGGGGCGAGGGTGGAGGTCAGAGGCCACCTACTGAATGAAGAACTGTTGTAAGAGGCAAGTCCCCCGTAGGGCAGGACCCAGGCACTGAGGGGCAGACCTGGCACAGGCCCTAAACCTACTCAGGGATGCCCCCAACTTGTCAGGAGGGTTACTTCTACACTCTGCCGCTTCTCAGGCTGCTGAGGTCCAGACGTGGCTCTGCTCCGGGCGCCAACTCCCACAAAAATGGTTGTTGCTCACACGTGCATGTGCATGCACGTGCACAGGAGCGCCACGAGATCTGTCTAACCGTCGGCGCTAACTGCACTCCTGCGCACGTGCATGTGCATGCACGTGCACAAGGAGCGCCACGGGATCTGTCTAACCATCGGCGCTAACTGCACTCCTGCGCACGTGCATGTGCATGCACGTGCACAGGAGCGCCACGGGATCTGTCTAACCATAGGCGCTAACTGCACTCCTGCGCACGTGCATGTGCATGCACGTGCACAGGAGCGCCACGGGATCTGTCTAACCATGGGCGCTAACTGCACTCCTGCGCACGTGCATGTGCATGCACGTGCACAGGAGCGCCACGGGATCTGTCTAACCATGGGCGCTAACTGCACTCCTGCGCACGTGCATGTGCATGCACGTGCACAGGAGCGCCACGGGATCTGTCTAACCATGGGCGCTAACTGCACTCCTGCGCACGTGCATGTGCATGCACGTGCACAAGGAGCGCCACGGGATCTGTCTAACCATGGGCTCTAACTGCACTCCTGCGCACGTGCATGTGCATGCACGTGCACAGGAGCGCCACGGGATCTGTCTAACCATGGGCGCTAACTGCACTCCTGCGCACGTGCATGTGCATGCACGTGCACAGGAGCGCCACGGGATCTGTCTAACCATGGGCGCTAACTGCACTCCTGCGCACGTGCATGTGCATGCACGTGCACAGGAGCGCCACGGGATCTGTCTAACCATGGGCGCTAACTGCACTCCTGCGCACGTGCATGTGCATGCACGTGCACAGGAGCGCCACGGGATCTGTCTAACCATTGGCGCTAACTGCACTCCTGGGAGACCCACCATGTGAGCTCCAGTCAGCACGGGCTCTTTAGCCCACTTAGAAGGTGTAGGTGGAGTCCCAGAGTCAGCAATGCTGGAAGAAGAAGTAGAGCCTGGTGCAACTCAGGGTCCCAGTAGATAAGTGTAGAAGGAGAGCTGGCCAGGAGTTCCCAAGCACAGATCCTAGAGTAAGTTATAATCTATGTATCTATAATATGTGAAATTACACTCTACATTTGTGTATACCTGAAAAGAAAAAAAAATGAACAAAGGGAAAAACATTTTCAACTCAATTGGGCAAATATTTAGAAATGTGATTGCTGGGTCCTATGGTAAAACTATACCTGGCTTTATATGAAACTGTCAAAGTGTTTTCCAAAGTGATTGCATCTTTCCTAGCAGCAATGAATGAGTGTTCCTATTGCTCTGCATCACTGCCTGCATTTGGCTTTTTTTTTTTTTTTTTGTCCCTAGTAGGTATGTTATGATATCTTATTGTTCCAGTTTGCAATTGCCAAATGACATGTGTTGTTGAGCATATGCTTATTTGTCATCTGCATATCATCATACCTACTTTTTGAATTGTCTGTTCAGATCTTCTGTTCATTTTAAAATCAGATGGTTAGTTTTTTTTTTTTTTTAATTGTTTAGGTGTAGATGGACACAACACAATGCCTTTATTTTTATGTGGTGCTGAGGATTGAACCTGGTTCTGCCCCTGCTAGGTAAGCCCTGTACCGCTGAGCCACAATCCCAGCCCAGATGGAGGGGCGTGGCCGCGGCCGTGGTCGGGCCAGAGGCGGCATCGCTCCCGCCACTGTGTGCGGTGTGTTGCCGGAGGGGGCGCGTGGCGGCCGCGGCGCGGCGGGACGCTGAAGCTCCGAGCGCAGCTCCAGCGCCAGCGGTGGGACCGTGGACCGGTGAGTGCGGGCTGCGGCGGCTGGACTCCCTGGTCTGGGCTAGGGCAGAGCTTTGTAGTAATATTAGGTACTGGTCACCACTGGCATTTTACTGCCTTAAGATTGGGGTCAGGCTATGATTTTAATGGAGCTTTGAATCTGAGCCCCAATAGGACATTGGTGATCTCCTATGCTTAAGAGCCAAGCTGTCATCTTTCTGAAGAGTGGGAGATCTCTTTGTTTTATAGCTTGACTACTTGTGTTTTTGGACACTGTTGA
The DNA here is from genome assembly GCF_964194105.1 of Spermophilus citellus. Classification (NCBI taxonomy): domain Eukaryota; kingdom Metazoa; phylum Chordata; class Mammalia; order Rodentia; family Sciuridae; genus Spermophilus; species Spermophilus citellus. Next base: position 74,019,051 of record NC_138182.1, on the reverse strand, counting down.
GTTCTTTACTTTCTAGTCTGTGGCTAGGAATTTCTCTCAGTTCTCCTGACTTCCTCCAGATTTCAGCCTCCTACTCTGCAGCCAGAGGTGTTCACCAGTGCCAGAGAGACATGATCTCTCACTTCTCCTGCCCCATATCCTTATGCACTATCCATATGTGTTGCCAGGAAAGACTTGGCAGATGGATGCAGACTTGGCTGTGTGTTACGGGCTCTTGGTGATGCTAATCCATCATTTTAGCTCACATATGAAGGTTAAAAGTTTGTTAATAGATAAGCTTGTATCTTTTTATCCTTGCCATTGACAGATTCCTTGTTACTCTGCCAGGATTGAAACAGCTGTGGATTACTCCTTTCCTTGGAAGATATTGTTGATGTCTGATGTTTACTTCATTTAAGTTTCTTTGTGTTCTGAGCTTTAAACCCTTCCTGTGTAATCTTATATAAAATGGAGGTTATAGTCACCCCATGAAATTTGATTCATTTGGAGAAAGAGGACAGAATATTTCCAAAAGTGTCATTTATGAATGAACTGAGCCTTTGCCTCTTAGAAGCTTTGTGGTGGTATTCATTTACTGACTCTGGAAGATACTCATTTGTTAGTTGAATGGTTTAATACCCACCTGTGCCATTATCTTTGGGATCTGAAGATTATGTGATATAATGTATACAGAAATACACAATACACTTCCCAGGGCTCTAGTGGCTTGGGTAGAAATTCTGTAGAGAGATTTTGAGATTTACCTTTTAATAGTGTAATAGAATGGGTATCTGATAATCACTTTACATTTTAAGAGTTGTTTTTACAGTGATATGATTTCATTTCAAATAAAAGAAGGACTGGCCAGTGGTTGAAAGTATATTATCTGGAAACATATTTTTGTTTTGTTTTGAATGTCAACTTCATTTTTTCCTCCTGTTCTTGGGCAAGGCTCTTGACTCTTCCCTAGTTTCTTCATCTATAAAATGGGAATACTCATAGGGTTGTTATGAGGATTTAGAGACATATGTACGTAGAGCATGGAAACAGGGTGCCAGGAGCAGTACCATAGGCTCAGCCAGTGGTAGTGACCATGTTCCTCATTTGTTCCCTTTCAAGTGCCCTATGTTGGGGTAGAAACAGTCCTGCTTAGCTTTTTATATTAGCAAATTTATGCTACAAATCCCAACTAAAAAGATGTTTTAAATAAGAAGCCTTACAGTGCTCATAGGAGCTGGGTTCTCTTCCTTTGTCAGTTGGTAGATATTGGAGATCAGATGTTTCGGTTCCTGTTTTCTCCTTGTGCTGGGTCATCAGCAAGAGGGACAAGAGTTTCTGCTCTGTATCACTTATTACCTTTAGGAAGAAGTAATGCCACAGAGAATCAGTGGTGACTCCTGCTCAGGTCTTCTGCCCACCTCCCTACTTCTTTCTTTCCTCCTTCCCTTCCTTGTTGGAAGGCTGGTATATATAGTGGAGGGATTGCCTTCTTTGTGACAGGGTAGAGATGACCAGCATATAGTTCTCTTAGGTTGAGAATGCTGAAGTTTAAAAGTTATGTAGGAGAGAGCGCTGTGATATGTTGAAATCTCACAATGGACAGAGCCCCATCAATGTTTATGGCACCACAACTCACAAGAGCTAAACTATGGAGCCATCATAGAATTTACAACCAGAAACCTGCACTACAGAACATCCTTGGCAAAATATTCCATGAGGAGGAAATGAACAACAATAAAAATCAGAAAAGGGTAGTATCACTCTAAAGGAAAAACCTATCAAAGAGAAACTGACTTAGTTAAATACCAAAAATAAACAAAAATAACTGGGAATACAAATCTTGTATTATTTCCTTCAAACACTCTTTTTCTGTAGGAGGGGAGCTGCAGTGTACAGGGACCCTGCTTATTCCTGAGCTAGTTTTGTGGAGTTTATTTGTTTTATGTTTTGGTAATTAACAGAAGAGTGCTTTACCACTCAGCTCTGACCCTGGTAGCTTTTAGTTTTTATTCTGACCACGGGTCTAGCTACATTGCTGAGGGTGGCCTGGTTAGGGTTGGATTGATAATGACTTTTCCATTGCAATTAAGTGTATGATTATTACATCCACGTGGGTCTGTGGGTGGACTCTGTTGATGTCATGATTCCTTGATGATAATTGTAACAGTTATACCAAATTATACCAGGAGCCTCCTATTCTGGTATAATTTTGAAACATAATCCTACTCAGTATGTGCTTCTTAGGGGTGCTGGAGTATAATCCAGTACCACGCATGTCCTGCCCCCAAGCCCTACCAGTGCTCTGCGCCTCCAGTTCCCACACCTCCCTTCACGTTGGGTTGTCTTGTTCATTCACATCAAATCCTCTGCTGGAGATGGTTGCATTTATCTAGGTCTTTTCATTGCACTTCAAAATAAAAATGACATTTACATACATGCGGAGTCATCTATGAAATTGCTGCATTGTGATTTTCTTGGACCTCAAATCAGTGCATTATGATAATTTTATAACATACATTAGTGCCTGGTAATGATAGTTCCTGCTTTTGCTCTTAGAGTTCAGAATTCTTGTCTAATTTCATATCCATTTAACCTTCCAGGAGAATTTTCAAACTTTTTTGCTTTGGTCCCTTCTTCAAATGGAAAGGAAATCATGGTGAAATTTTGATGGGGTGTTATCATAGATGAACCTGAGGGAAGCTGTCCTCTTTATAATGAGGAGTCCTATCATCTATTCCCAGGGTGTGTAATTCAGTCTGTTATGTGCTGATCTGTATTTGTATTTTTTTTCAAATTCTGCAGGTGTCCTTTTAAAATATGCTTATGTGTGAAATGTGATATTTATGTGACATCAATATAAAACTGACACAGTGTTTCATAGTATTTGTCCAACTGTATGTAATATGGCAAACAGAATGTGGCTGATTGCCAGAAATGGTTATTTCTGGATGGAATTTCCAGGGTATCCTATTACTGAGCTATATCCTCAGCCCTTTTTAATTTTTATTTTAAAAAATTAATTTTTGAAATGTTTTTTGAATTTAGTTTTTTAAAATGACTATTACTTTTTTCACAGTTAAGGCAGGGTTTTACTTGGTTGCTGGGGTCAGTTCACAATTGTGATCTTGCCTTCCTAAGCCTCCAGAAGACTGGATATATCAGGTGTGTAGCACCACATGCATCCCAGCTCACAATTTCTTTTTTTTTCAGATTTTTTAAAGTCATGATTTATTATTTTTATTTTTTATGTTTTTAAAATATTTTTTATTATTTTTAAAGATAAATGATAACAGTGGAATGCATTATGATTTTATTACACATATATATCACAGTTTTTCATATCTCTGTATATAAAGTATGTTCACATCAACTTATCCCATTATATATGAACTCATTTCTTTCTGCATTACAATTGTTAATACACAAATATGTCACAATTTTCATGTCTTTGTATATAAGATATGTTGACACCCAAATCAAGTCTTCATACATGTAATTTGAATAATGATGTTGATCATATCATTGTATAATGAAAACCATGACATTCCACCATCCTTGCTAATCCCCTTCTCCCTCCAATTCCCTCCCACTCCTCTTCCCTATCTAGAATTAATCTAATCCTCCCATGCTCTCCCTCCCTAACCCCACTGTGAGTCACCCCCCATATATCAGAGAAAATATTTGGCATTTGTTTTGGGGGGATTGGCTAACTTCACTTAACATAATATTCTCCAACTCCATTACTTTACTGTCAAATGCAATGTTTTTATTCTTTTTTAGTGCTTAGTAATATTCCATTGTGTGTATATACCACATATTTTTTATCCATTCATCCACTGAAGGGCATCCACAGTTTATCTATTGTGAATTGTGCTGCTATAAACATTGATGTGGCTGTGTCCCTGTAGTATGCTGTTTTTAAGCCCTTTGGGTATAGACTGAGGAGTGGGATAGCTGGGTAAAATGGTGGTTTCATTCCCAGATTTCCAAGGACTCTCCATACTGCTTTCCATATTGCCTACACCAATTTGCATCCCCACCAGCAATGTATCAATGTGCCTTTTCCCCCACATCCTTGAGGACACTTATTGTTTATATGCATAATAGCTGCAATTCTGGCTGGAGTGAGATGAAATCTTAGCTTTGATTTGCATTTCTCTAATTGCTATGTTGAACTTTTCATATATATTTGTTGCTCATTTGTATATCATATTTTGAGAAATGCTTGTTGAGTTCCTTGGTCCATTTATCCATTGGGTTACATGGTTGTGTGTGGTTTTTTTGTTTGTTTGTTTGTTTTGTTTTTGTTTTTGTGTGTGTGTGTGTGTCAAGATTGAGTTCTTCATATACCCTAGAGATGAGGGCTGTATGTGACATGTGAGTGGTAAGAATTTGCTCCCAGGATGCAGGCTGTCTCTTCACCTCACTGATTGTTTCTTTTGCTGAGAAGCTGTTCAGTTTGAATCCATCCACTTACTGAATCTTGGTTTTAATTCTTACACTATAGGAGTCGTATTAAGGATGTCGGGGCCTAATCCAACATGATGAAGATTAGGACCTACATTTTCTTCTCTTAGGTCCAGGGTCTCTGGTTTAATTCTTGGGTCCTTGATCCACTTTGAGTTGAGTTTTGTGCTTGATGAAAGAGAGGGTCTTAATTTTATTTTGCTGCGTATGGATTTGTTGTTTCCCTAGCATCATTTGTTGAAAGGGCTATTTTTTCTCCAATATGTTTTTGGTACCTTTGTCTAGTATGAGATAACTGTATTTATGTGGGTTATTCTCTGTGTTCTCTATTCTATACAATTGGTCTACTTGTGTATTTTGGTGCCAGTACCATGCTGGTTTTGATACTATTCCTCTGAAGTATAGTTTAAGGTCTGGTATAGTGATGCCACCTGCCTTCCTTTTCTAAGGATTGCTTTGCCTCTTCTGGGTCTCTTTGTTTTTCCAGGATTAAATTTTATTTCTTTTTCTATTTCCATGAGGAATGTCATTGGGATTTTGATTGGAATTGCATTAAATCTGTATAGTGCTTTTGGTAGCCTGGTCATTTTGACACTATTAATTCTACCTCTTCAAGAACAAGGTAGAACTTTCCATCTTCTAGGTCTTTTTAAATTCTTTTTCTTTAGCATCTTGTAGTTTTCATTGTACAAGTCTTTCACCTCTTTTTCTAAATTAATTTAATCCCTTTCAAGTCTCATTACCTTATTTTTTCTTTCATTACTTCCCCCAATATTCTCCTTCATCTATTTTATAAATCTTCTATTTATTCATTTATGTTTGATGCTTTCTACTTATACAGGAATGTGGAATTCACAGTGGTATATTTTTATATACCCATGATTTTAAAAATTTATTTGATATTCTCCTTTCCTTTTCATTCCCACTCAATCTCCTTATACTCCACCAATCTTCTCTATATATTTATGATATCCAATTCTCCATTCCCTTTTTCTTTTGCTGTAGCTGTCACGTGTGAAAGAAAACATTTGACCTTTGATCAGTCTGATTTATTTCACTTAACATGATGTCATTAATTTCTGTTCATTTACTGACAAATGTTATAATTTAAATCTTCTTTATAGCTGACTAAAAACTCCATATTGTGTGTATCACATTTTATTAATCAATTCTTCTATTAACAGGCATGGGAACTGCTTCCATAATTTGGCTATTGTGAATTGGGATGCTAGGAACAAAAAAAAAATGTGGCTCTATCAAAATATAGTATTAATTACAATTACAGATATCAAATATTCATGGCTACTCGAACATGCTTTTCTGTTACAAATATAAGTCAGGCATACGAAAACAATCCACTGTTGATGATTATATATAGGCAGTAGCATATTCAAATAAATGTTTCTCATTATGGAAATAGTGTTATTTATTGGAAATAGTGTTATTTATTGCAAATATCACTTGCAGTTTTGTTTGCCCTTTTAACCTTTTATTTTATGCTTATTATTATTATTGCTATGGTTTTGACTTTTTTCTTGTGCCTCTTACAAAAACATTTTTTTCTTCTGGAAAAGTCTATGTAAAATTTAATTTACCATTTTTAAGGTTACAACCCCATAGCTTTTACAGTAGTCACAATGTTGTAAAATGATCACCAGTGTTTAGTTTCTGATATTTTTATACATTAAAAATAAGTTCCCTCTAACACCCATGAACATTCTCCCAAAGAATTATTTTTAATTTTTGCATCCCTTGACATTTTAAAATGTGTTTTCTCATATTTTTAGATTTTTGTGTAAATTTTAATACCGTTTTGTTCATTAGACAACAACCTTTAGAAAGATAGAAGGCATAACCTTTAGAAAGATAGAAGGCATAACAATTAGAAAGATAGAAGGCATAATAATTTATCCTTATGGCTTTGATACATGGGCTCATCCAGGGCAGGGCTATCAGTCTAGATTCCCTAAGGGGTCTGTTTGTACATTTCAGCTAGAGTTCTTAGAACCATGGTGATTGAACAGGAATAATAATTTGGGGACTTTATGTACACTGAAGTAAATGAAGTAAATTAAGCTGGACACTAAGTAGAAACATAAGAAAAGTAAAAAATGAAAGTTTGAATAAAAATTATGCTTAAAGTACACTAGGCTCATGATTGATTGTTTTAACTTAATGATATTAGAAATTAAGGGGGATTGGTAAAAAATATTTCAAGTAGAACTTTTCAGACATAGAAGTTTGTACTATATATAGGAGGCACAGAAACCCACTGAGTTCTGTGGTTTTCCAAGAAAATGTCTTAGAGTAAAGTCATGAAATATCTGTCAAATGTCACTATGTTATCATGGCCTTACTGGAAATTATTGCATTTGTTTTTGTGCTGCTGGTAATCAATCCCAAGTTCTTGCATATGCTGAACAAATTCTGCACCACTTAACTACAACCATAGCTCCATAAAATATTATTGTGTAAATGTCTCTGTAAATGAAAATTTTACAGATTATCTTTTTTATGCATAAATTACATATAATTAATGAAATATATTTTATTATGTCATATAATTCATTCATTATATGACTCATTGTACTAAAGGTTTTTAAAGATATATGCTTAAACTATGTAAATCTGCAGTATTTTATATAATTATAAATCTATGTATGTATATATACAAACATCTATAGAAAAACAGATATAGATACACAAATCTTAACTCCATGGATCTGTATATATTTATTATAGTTTCTAATTATATTATTCTTACTATTGCTTCTTATGACTTTCTAATAAAATTATATGTGATACTGCCCATTTTTAAACTGGTTGTTTAGTTGCTCAGTGGTTTTTTAAAAAATATTTAGTTATCAATGGACCTTTGTTATTAATTTATATGTGGCGCTGAAGATGAAACCCAGTACCTCATACATGGTAGAAAATTTGTCTACCACTGAGCCACATCTTCAGCACATTTTGCTGAGTTTTAAGAGCTCATTGTATATTTTTTATTCCAGACCTTTATCATATATATATTTGCCAAATATATAATCCACTTTGTTATCATTCAGTTATTAGCATATTTGAAAACACAGAAGGGTTTTCAATAGAGAAATAGTTTATTAACTTCCTTATTTATAGATTCTGCTTTGGGCTTTGAATGTTCATGTCAAGGACAAAGCCATATAGAATTTCTGCTATGTTGTCTGACACAAGCTACAAATTTTTAACATTTTCTTTCAGATGAATGATTTCATTTTTTAAAAGTTGTAAGTTCTGTGTCTAATTCACTTCTTTGCATACTGATGCCATGGTGTTCATAATTCACTAAAAAATTATATAATCTCCAGTGAAGTACTGCCATCACTTGTGTTTTCTCAGTTTATTTCTAGGTTTTCAGTTCTATTCAACTAATCTGTTCGTATACTCCTTGCCACATATCTCACCTTTTGGGTTACTGTAAGTTCATAGTAAATCTCAGTTTCAGATATTTCAGTCCTACAAACTTATTCTACAAAATTGTTGACCATTCTGTATGACAGTTTTCTCCATATAGCCCTTAGAAGCGATTTTTTTAATGTATTTGTGCAATAGGTTGTTAGGATTTTATCATGGTTGTGTTTAATTCATTTATTAGAGTTTTAGATAACTAACATCTTAATATTGAATGCTCCTTTCTGTATGGTAGCTGTAGGGTCCCCCAATTTACAGGAAGTTGATCAGCAGTGTAGATGACATTCTGGAACATCAGAATGAGGTGAAAGACTGCAAGTTTGAGACCTGAACTAATGATATTTTTTCCAACCAGTGTCAAAAATATGTTCTTTCTAAAAAGTAGTTTTTAGTTGTTGATGTACCTTTATTCTTTATTTATATGTGGTGCTGAGGATCAGACCTGGTGCCTCACACATATTAGGCAAGTGCTCTGCCACTGAGCCACAACCCCAATTTGATTTTCTTCAAATTGATTTTCGGCAAGTTCACACATTTTCTTTTAGAAAAAATATTTTTAAAGACCATTGTAGGTGAGGACCTTAAACTGACTCCAGCTATGTTTCTGTTAACTGGTAAGAATTGTGACTCTGGAAGACTAACCATTTCCTTTCTTTGCAAAAGGGATCTGAAGTGTGTGGACTTTACAGAATTATTTTCTTACCTGTCCAGAATTACCTCACTCACTACTTAGGAATGAGCCACAGAAGGCTATAGTGTTACAGTGAGAGTGCTTCACAGTTTGGAAACTATATTTTTTCTAACATGTCAGAATATTTTTTTTTTCATTTTGTGAACAGTGACTATAATCATCTACTAACCAGATTTGTCTTGTTGTTCCTTTCACAAAATCTTGATACCATACAATTCCCTTTGGCTCAAGTATTTAAATATTCTACTATTGAAGATTTTTAATTGGTTATTTGTATAGAAGTGGTGATTCTGCTCTGATTTCAAGGTAATTCTTCCAATAAAGTAGCTACGTTTAAGTAATTGGGATCCCTCCACACGTAGAGTTCCGACGTGGAAAACCCACGTGGATACTTCTGGTGTGTCTTACTGATCTCATCTTCATTTTGCACACAGAGATGATGACAGTCCTGTGCCTCTTTTATCACTAATAATTTTATTATATATTTCTAAAAGCCATCATTTTCCTTGGTTATATTTCCTTGGTTGTATGAGTTTTAAGTAACTTATTGTTACTATTATTTCTCCATTACAATTACATCAAAAGGCATTTTTTCTTTTATTAACCATTTCTTTGCCTCAGTCTTTTGAACCCATACGTGCTGCTGTCTGGGCCTCTATTGTACCAAATTTATTCATTCATCGAACTGCTTATAGAACTTGAAATATTTCAAGTTTTTCTTTTCACGAGGTGGAAGTGTCACTTTACATGTCTCCCAACATTAATATTTAATGAATATTTTAAACATTGGGAATGTGTCATGGATGATACTTGAAACTAATGGTATTGGGGAGCTCAATCTATCTCATGAATACAAAGCAGAGAGAATAACTACCAGACTAATTTCCAAAGCTTTTTATACCATTCTTTTTATCTCCCTTGGGCACAATCACCTTATGAGAATATCTTTGACAGGTCTGATTTGCATCTGGAATGTCTGCCCAATTTCACATTCACTCATGGCAGAAAAGTTAGGAGTCGGGCTTTTATTCAGTGCTTGGGTTATGGTATATATCCTTCACTTCACTCTGATATGGAATAGATATTCTGTCTTTGGACTTATCTATTTTCCTCTGAATTAGATAATGGAAAGTATCTTATTACACATATAAAGTCACTCTCCTACATGACAGTCAGTTCTACTAACTCTTAATTCAAGTTAAAAACTGAATTATGGTTTGGTCCATGTGCTATTTATCTACCAATTTTTATTTCAGGAGCCATTGACATTCAGGGATGTGGCCATAGATTTCTCTGAGGAGGAATGGGAATGCCTGGATCCTGCTCAGCAGAATTTATATAGAGAAGTGATGTTGGAGAACTACAGCAACCTGCTCTTTGTGGGTGAGCATAACTTTCCTTCAAAATTCCTAATTATCATTATTTAATTTTCTTCCCTTGAAGTATATATTTTGGGAACTTCTCCACAAGAATGAGTTTCACATTTATGCTTTCATAAAAGAAGATGGGGTAATTCTTGGTGCTGACAAAAAATGTTAATGATGTTTCTTTTCATCTTTAATGTTTTCCTTTGTTGGCATGATATATATCCTTCACTTCATATATGGTTTCCTTAGAGGAATTCAGTGGTGTCAAATCCTGTGGCCCACATATAGCAGAGGACATAGTTGAGGTAAAGGAGGAAGCCTAAATTCAAAAATGTTGATTGAGAAGTTACCCAACAGAAAATATTTTTGAGAAGCCTTGATTTCTTTCTCTTGTTATCATAGAAAAACCTGTCCTGTGTTTTGTGCTTTAAAATTATCTAGTCTCCTGCTTTTGCTCCAGTAATGTATTGGAACATTCAAATTAACAACAAAACACTCCCCTTGCCTTGTGAGTGTCAATATTATCTGACAGCACTTCCATAACATTTTAAAATATTTTTTAGTTGTTAATGAATTTTCCATTTATTTATATATGGTGCTGAGGATTGAACCCAGGGCCTCACATATGCTAGGCAAGCACTCTACCACTAGTCTACAACTCCCACCCTTCTTGCATTATTTTCAGGAAATTTTTACACATTTCTCAAGACCTCTAGGTCAACCCATTGTAATACATTACTATCATAAGTCAGTTTCTCTAATCTTATTTGTACATTTTTTTCACTAAAATTTCCATATCAGTGTTCTTTCTGATATGTGTAATAGATTTTCTGTGAAATTATCTGCCATGGAATGAATGTCAAGTTGGACAAAGACTGCTGTTTTGAGAGATGGTGTAAGTTTTATTTGAGTTAGAGGATTTGTAAAATAATACATCTGTGGATATTTAAAATTTGGTTGGTTTTTCTTCTTTTTTTTTTTTATTGTGTACAGAGGGTTCCATGTTATAGACTGGGTTCCTTCATATCAGTTAATTGCTTTACAAATTAAGATATGCATGACTCTGGTTTGTATTGCCAATCATATTATATATGCTTTTGCTTGTATAAATATTAAGTTTGTCTATGACTTTTGTATTTTATCTTGATTGGCTTTTCATTCTGCCCATGTACTTAGAAATTGAAATTTTCTATATGTAAATGTAATGGGATTGATGGCAGTGATACTCAAATGCTGAACTACACCCCAAGCTCCTTTTCATTCATAGTTGGAGAGAGGTTCTCACTAAGTTATTGAGGATGTCTTGAATTTGCAAATCTTCTGCCTCGGACTTCCTAGTAGCTGAGATTACATGCATGGCCATCATTTGTATATTGATTAGTTTGTTCTTTTTTATAGGATAAAGACCTTAATAAATAATAAAGACATCATTTTAAATGTAGCTTTTTGAGAAATGTTGCAATTCTCTTTTATGAAATTTTGTAATTTTTATTATAATCAAAACTACAAAATAAAACTTACTGCCTCCAAAATTTTAAATATACAGTTCAGTAACATTAATTCAAATTGTTATGCAATATATCTCTAAAAAGTTTGCATCTCAAAAAAAAAATACAATGCCTAGGAAGCAAGGGCTGATTTCTGTCTCCCCATCACAAAACCATTCTCTTTCATTCAGAAAGCTGCTTCTTTAGTTTAGAGATGTCATGTTCTAGAATTCTGCAGTATTCTTTCTGTGACATTTCAGTTAAGCTAGTGTACATACATTTTGTAAAATATATCATAAATTTTGGGATTATAGATAGTTGCACAGAATGACTTGGGCCCCTCTATTTATCATTCTTATTTTGTATGAGATCAAGGTAGTCTTTTATAATTTTATTTAACCTTAATGACATTAGCATTTATTGAAGAGTTTTTAACTCACAAACCTTCTCTGTATACAAATTTTCCCCTACAATTTTTAAAATTTCTTAGTCTTTTTTGGTATAAATTACAGTAAATTTTGACATATTATTCATACATGGAGTAATATTTTACTTAGCATTCCATTCCTGAGGTGTACATGGTGTGGACCTTCACTGGTGGTGTATTTATATATAAACATAGAAAATTTGTGTTTGATCCATTCTACTGTCATCTGTATTCCTATTTCCCTTTTCTTCCCTTCACTCCAACTTTGTCTAATCCACTCAATTTCTATTCTCTCCCCCTCCTTTGTTGAGTGGTTTAGCATCCATATATATTATATGTAATGTTTGTTTCACTCTACTATCCTTCCTATCTAAGTAACTATTCTCACCCCCCATTGTGAATTAAGATCCACTTATCAGAGAAAATATTTGGCCTTTGTGTTGTGTGTGTGTGTGTTGGCTTATTTCACTTAGAATGATATTCTCCAACTCCATCCATTTACCACCAAATGCCATAGTTTCATGCATCTTTAAAGCTAAGTAATATTCCATTGTTTGGGGGAATATATATAATCACATTTTATTTATCCATTAATCTGTTGAAGGACACCTAGGTTGGTTCTGTGGTTTAGCTGTTGCGAATTGTGGTGCTGTAAACATTGGTGTGGCTGCATCCCTATAGTGTGCTGTTTTTAAGTCCTTTGGGTATATTCCGAGGAGAGAGAGTTGGGTCAAATGATGGTTCCATTCTGGTTTTGCAAGGAGTCTCCATACTGCTTTCCATGGTGGTTGCACAAATTTGCAGTCAGTCCCATGAGCAATGTGTGAGTGTTCCTTTTCTCCCACATCCTCACCAACATTTATTGTTGGCTGTATTATTGATGATTGGCATTCTGCCTAAAGTGAGATAAAATCTTCACTGGCACGCATGCCCAGCGCCCGGCAGCCCACAGCATGAGGGCGGTAAGGAGGGCCAGGGCAGGTCCACAGTGGAGGGGCGTCACCCCCAGGAGGGGCACAGTGGGCAGGACCCCGGGACCCCGCCCCCGCACCTCCATGGCGGCGTTGACGGCCGTGTCGGAGCCCAGGCTGAAGTCCGTGCCAGGCACGTTGTTGCTGATGGTGGCGGGGATGACGCACATGACGATGCACAGCTCCTCGTAGCGTCCCCGCGCCTCCACCAGCTGCAGCACCCCCTCATAGGCCTGCGGGCGAGGCGGGAGGGGGAGAGGGGTGCTCTGCGTGCGGGCTCACCCTCCTCCCTGACCTGCGTGACCTGCATGCGGCTGGGCGCGGAGGCCAGGAAGGCCGGGGCCTCTGCAGTCTCCCATTGCCTGGCCTCATCCTGCGGCAGCTTCCAGGGGAGCTGCGTTCCGCTGAGGACCAGAGGGCTCCGTGGAGCTGCCGAGCCCACATCCACCCGCTGCTGGCTTATCATTCAGGGACGTCTGAGGACACCTCGCATGCTCCCCAGGCTCCCCTCTCCTCCTCGCCAGCCCAGGGCCTTCTGAACTGTGGAAGCCTTCAGGAGTCGATAACTGCCCCAGCCCTGACCCCACAGTGAGCACCCTGACCCTCCCACCACCAGCGCGGTGACCTGAGGCCGCACTTCCACCAGGTGTGTGGCCTGAAACAGGGGAGCCCCACTCAGGACTCTGGGCAGGGCAGCCCTTACCTCAAAGCCCCCGATGACCAGCAGGGCATGGATGTTGTAGGTGCGGAGATTCTCCACAATGGCCTCCAGGTGGGCCTTGGGCAGGGTCCTGCAGCAGATGCCATGTGGACATGTGCGTCCAAGGACTCATGTCCACACTGTCTGACCCCAGAAAGCTCATGCCTCGGCCATCCCAGAGTCCATGATCAGTCACTGAAACGCCCCTCCCTGAGACAGTGAGCTCCGTGCAGGGACAGAGATGTGGAAAGTGGCCACGAGTGGCCTGTGCACCCGTTTATCATCCTGAGACCACCAGACCCTGGGATGGAGACCACAGCCACAGCTGGCATGCCTGGTTATAAGGCCAGGAGAGGCCAGACCCCAGAAAGAGGCACAGGCGCCCCTGCTCCAGCCCACTCCCACACAGCGCCCACTGCAGCTCCTCTGCACAGCCAGCCACGGCTGAGCTCAGGCCAGGAGGCCCCGGCCCGGTCAGCTCGGCTGACCCAGAGCTGCCAACGGGGCTGGCTCCTAGGACTGCAGGGCTGGTGTCCTCTGTGACCCTGGAGACTGTCCCTGGCTCTCCCCTCCCACTGCCCAGTGCTGGCAGCTCACCTCTTGGTCCCCAGCATAGAGCCACCGCGTCCCAGCCAGCCAGCCACATCATGCCAGCCCACTTCTTGCACCTGGCAGGTGGGGGTGGGGTGGGGTACAGGTTCAGGGGAGTGGAGTCTCCCAGCTCCTTCTCAGCAAGGCAGGCCTGTGCCCAGGAACAAAGGCCATGCCACGCTGACCACTACCACACAGCCAGGGTGGGATCTCCAGGCCTGGCTGGCAAGGCTAAGTGGATGCAGTCCCTCAGCTTCAACCTGACAGCTGGCCCCTGTACTGGGCCACTCTGAGGTTTGCATGTCAAGAGCCCCCCAAGTCCGTCTAAGTAATTGAGGGGTGGGCCACAAAGGACCAAAGGGCAAACAAGACCCAACTACAGCAGGTGCAGTGCTGGGCCCCAGCCCCCGCCCTCAGCAACACACCCACCTGGCCCTTGGCCAGGCCTTCAAAGCCGTCATGCACCACGTACACCGTGTGGCCATGGGAAATGCCAGTCCGCACCGCAGAGCGCACAGCTGCGTTCATGCCGGCTGCCGGGGCCCCCACATTCAGGATGGCCAGGGAGAAGTTGGTCTGCAGAGAGAGGGGACAGGACCGGAGCATGAGACACAAAGCTGGACAGGGAGTGAGCGAAGGCAAGCGCTGTCCACTCCGCCAGCTCCCCTGGAGCAGCACACATCTGCTGAGAAAGACCCCAGGAGACACGGTACAACCAGCACATACTGTAGTCCCCAGTAAGGGGAATGGCCGCTGGCACCCAGCAGGGCTCCTGGGGCAGCATGGCGGGGGGGGGGGGGGTAAGCAGAGGTAAGGTTGCAGGCAACGGCCCATTCTCAGGGCAGGGCCAAGGGGTGTGGGGAAGGGGGCTGCAGCCGTCCTGCCCCCCAGCAGCCACTCTTGAGTGAGTGACCAGCTCCACTGGCTGCTGCAGTCAACCCTGCACACCCGAAATGCAAGTAGGGGGTCAGTGTTACACACAGCACGCCTGCACCGCCCTCCCGCGCCACCTCTGCACCCAGCGTGCACCTAGCACCTCAGTATACCTGGCTCTGCAGCAGCCAACTCCTAAGGACAGCATGGCCAACTGTGGTTCCTGCCACCAAGCCAGCCTGCTGCCCCCAGAAGGGGTCACGCACCAGCCAGGTCCCGGGAGGGGCAGAGAGACCACATGGCTCCACCAGACATGCTGTGGGCACCAGGAGGCTGCAGGAGCACTGGAGGGATGGCTGAGGTGGGACAGTGGGCACCCTGGCCAGGCTGCACAGCCTCTGGAGCCCACCCAGCCTCTGGCACCAATGTGGCCACCTCCAAGAGGCCTATGAGCCAGAACCCACTGTGAAGTGTGTGGGTGGCCCCTCCTTGATCCTGGGACAAAGAAATTAGCCCTTTGTCACCCTGAGTCTGTAACACCCCTTAACCTGAGGCTCTCTGCCTGCTGGTGCTGTCCTCTCAGTGTTCCATCATGGGCTACTTCGTGCCCTGTGCCGAGTGACAAGAACCAGCCCACTCTGCAGTGGGGTCCCTGGACTCTGCACTGTGGCCCAGGCTTGGCTGTGGGACCTGCTGGTCCAACTGGCACTTGTGCCCACAAGCAGAGCCAAACCTAAGACCCCTTGCTGCTCAGACCCCAGGCAGCGGAGAAGGGCTCCACAGGTCAGCTTGGCCAGCCCCAGCTCGCGGACCCCAGGCTGCAGGGCGGGGAGGCACGCAGCAGGTGGGCTGAGGGCCTCTGAAGCAACATGGCCGGCTCTGCTCCCTCGCCTCACCTTCTCCTTGGAGAGCTTCTGGTGGGCGAGCAGTTTGTAAATGTTCCAATTGTTCTCGAAGCTCCTGGAAGGAAGCGGGTCATGCAGCTCAGCCCCAGCCACGCCACCACGCAGTGCAAGCCACGCTCCGCCCAGCAAAACTGGTCAGGCACACGCCCTGGGGCTCTGCGGGGACCCCGGCACAGCCACAAGGCAGCCAGACTGCGCACCGTGGCTTCCCAGGTGTCACACTCCGGCTGGTGCCTTCGACAGCAGGCTCAGTCCCCAGCACACACAGGGTTGTGACCAGCAAAGCATCCAGCCTGTGCAGCCCCGGCAGGAGCAGGAGCGCAGCAAGAGGCCGTCAGAGCTGCCCAGGCAGAGTGGCCGGGATGCCTGCAGGAGGGGGGCATTCACACCGCCAAGGACCGGAGTCCACACAGCTGCTGGCCTTCGCTGTCCCATCAGCCCACCCGCCACGATGTACTAAACCAGCTGGAACCTCTCTGCATTGGGTGCTACCCACCCCAGTTCTGCCCTTCAGCAAGGCTACGCATGTCCAACAGGTTCTGTCCTGGCCGCTGAGGCCCACGTCCACCCCAGCCAGCTCCTTCACTGCAGACCCAGTGCCCCCGAGCTCCCCCAGCTAGGCTCCCTGAAGAATGCTGAGGGGACCCCAGGTGAGCACCCGCAGAGCCCACCTCTGCAGCTGAGCACAGCCCACGCCGGCCCCAACCGTGGGCCGAGCGGGCAGCACCCTCACCTGCCACGGAGCTGGATGGCCTCGTCAAACCTCCGGTCATCCATGGCTTTCTGCACTTCCTTTGTCTTAAAGAAGCAAAAGCACAGGCTGTCGGAGGCCCTGTGCGCCCTCACGGCCACAGCCCACCCCGTGGTCTCAATCCTGACCTCACAGCCCCTCAGCCCTCACCTCCCACCCCCTCCTGGATCCCTGCTCCAGCCACAGCAGTGTCCCCCGTTGGACCTGTACCCACCATTCCACTGCTTCCCTGCTCCTCCTCGTCCCTCCCTGCTCCTCCTCAGTCCCTGTCCCTCCCAGCTCCTCCTCAGTCCCTGTCCCTCCCTGCTCCTCCTCGTCCCTCCCTGCTCCTCCTCAGTCCCTGTCCCTCCCAGCTCCTCCTCAGTCCCTGTCCCTCCCTGCTCCTCCTCGTCCCTCCCAGCTCCTCCTCAGTCCCTGTCCCTCCCATTCTAAACCAAACACATGCCCCACTGGGCTTCTAAGGTCAGCCCAAGGCCACTGAGAGACTTTGGCTCCTCACAACCCCCAGGTCCCCTGCAGCTGACGCCCCTCTTGGGCTGTCTCACCTGGGCTGTGCCCACACCCCTCCCCCACCACTGTGGCCCTCCCTCATGAGGCCCGGGCTGCGCTGGGGGGACAGCATGGCAGAGCCACCCCACCCGACACACCAGCCATGTCGGAGGAGGGCAGGGCAGTGCAGGGCAGGGCAGGTGGCACCAGCCTGAGGGTGGCGTTATGCAGGGAGGGGCTGGTACTCACCACCTGCACACACTCCATGAGGGGCAGCCGCACGGGCTGGTTCCCCGAGAGGCTGACCACGCAGGCTGGCGTGTCGGGCGTGGCCTCCAGCAGCGCCATCACGGCCTCCACACCCATCTTGCTGCTCTGTGCAGAGAGGGGCGCTCAGGCTGGCGCAGCCCACCTTCACGGCAGCTCCCCTGCCCTCTGCCCTCTGCAGACGCACACACCGCAGCTTCAGCCCCACTCGGCCCGCATCCACAACAGCTGTCGGCCACCACTTCACAGGCCTCCCACAGTCCTGCCAGGAGGGCCTGGCCTCGCCCCGAGGGCAGCAGGGGAGGGCTGAAGGCATCTCCAGGTGCCTCCCCCACAGAACTCCTTGAGCCCACCGTCCTGCTGCGGGTGCAGGTGGTGAGCACGGGGATACCATGTCCAGAACTGCCCGCTGGGGCCAGCCCCAAGTGCAGGTCCTGGCACAGCCAAGGAGCGCCAGCCAGGCGATGCAGGGCCCAAGCAGGCACCACCTGCTCCATGACCCCCTGGGCAGTTACAGGCACAGGGAGGCGGCCAGTTAGCCTCCTGGGTTCCTGTGCTTGTTGCCAGCAAGGTCCACCTGCCATTACTCTGGACTGTCTTTTCCAGGACATTAGGGGACAGTCCCAGAAAAGCAATGGTGGCTGCCTCAGGAGCAGCTGGCAGGCCACGGCTGAGATTCAGGTTCCCACTACATGGAGGTGTCACCTAGTGCTCCTCATGTCACCCGGTGGGGACACAGGCTCAGGACCAGCCCAGAAGCATGGAGACTCTGGGGGCGGCCACAGATGTGAGTGATGCACTGTCCTTTGTCTGACCCAGTGTCTTCTACCAGTGTCCACACACAGGCCAGCTAGTCTGTGACTTCCAGATAGGGAGGGACCCCTGCATCTCCCTATTCTTGGTGCTGCACCCCCCACCAAGCTGGGTGGTGGCTGGCTTGGCCCCAGTCCCAGGCCCCTCGTGGGGTCTTGGATGTGCACCTGATGTATTGTGTAGGGGGCAGCGGAGGCCTGGCCAGGTCAGCAAGACCCCTCCAAGGGTCAGTGAGTGCCATCCAGGTCTTTGGCAGGCCCAGGCGGAGCCCACACACGGACATTCTTCTGGGAAGGCTCAGAGCAGCACTGGGCCAGGCCACAGCACCATGCCGTCTCGAACCAGCCTAGGTCTTGTCTGCCTGGTCCCCTGCCAGGGTGACCAGCCCTCACGTGCAGGCTCTTTGCTACCCATGGGCCTTCCTGGCCCCAGGACTGGCTCCACTCGACTCCAGCATGACTCCTCAGAGGAGGAGCTGAGACTCGGCTGTAATCAGCACCACTGACAGCAAACCCAGAGAGCCCAGAACTGCCAGGAGGCCACCAGTCAGGCCCCTCTCTGCTCACTCCCCGCTCCCCCCGCCCCCAGGAACCTGCCCACAGCCACCAAGGGGGTCTGCAGCCCCGACTACCAATGTGTGCAGTGCAGAGGGCACTGGCAAGGAGACACAGGCAGGGTGGGATCTCGTGGACCCCAGGCCCAGCAGAGAGACGCTGACTGCATGCCCAACACGTCACCGTCACGTGCACACCACTCACCCCACACCTGGGCAACTGCTCACCCAGCCAGGGCGACGCCCACCTACCAGGACACGGTCGAAGGCTGAGGGCGTCCCTCCTCGCTGCACATGGCCCAGCACGGTCACTCGTGTGTCAAAGCCCAGCCTCTGGACCACCAGCTGGTTGTGGGGAAGAGATGGGGGGCCATGGGCTCCTGTGCCACCCGCTGCCCTCCGCTCCACCGGCCTGGCCCGGAGCTCACCCCTGCCCAGCCTCAGAGCCTGCAGGGCAGCCAGGAGGCTCGCCTCTGAGCTGGGGGTCATGTGAGTGTGCACAGGTGAGATTTCCCAGGTGTGCGTGTGGGTGTGTACAGAAGTTCGAGTGCACTTTCATGGGACGTGCTTGCACACCGCAGCCCTGGACTTGTGGCCCTGGGCATGGGGACAGAGGAATCCACAGCAGGTGGGCCCCTGGTACAGTGCAAGGGGACACGGTCACCCAGTAGGAGCCCAAGGAGGGGGCACAAGGGCCAGGACCATGCTCCAACAAGGGGAGCCCAGGGCAGGGGTCATAGGAAGGCTCCTCCTCACGGGGCAGGGGTGTCCAGCTGCGGATCCAGCGTGGGGCAAGGGGCACCCTGTCCCTGAGGTGGAGCTGGGCTGTCCCTGGGGTGCTGGGGGCCCAGCCCTGAAGAGAGCTCGTCCTGGATTACGACTGGAACCCAGAGAACGGGGGCTTCCAACACAGAGAGGGACAGTGCCCAGGGTCAGGCCAGGGCTTCTCGGGGAGAGCCCCAGCTGCCATCCTGACCTGGCATCACCAGGGACGAGGATGCCTAGGAGGAAGCCAGTCCAGGCCCAGACAGCTGTCCCCACAGAGCGAGGGCGGGGACCCAATGAGAGCCCTGGAGGAGTGCAGACGCAGGAGCACTCTGCCCCGTGACCCGTCCCCACCCTCCACTCCCCATGGCCGGGCCCACTCCAGGGCGTCCACACACTCACGTCCTTCACATAGCTGGACGAGATGGGCTTCCCGTTGCGGTCGATGGCGCCCTCCGCAATGATGATGATGTTCAGCCAGGACCCCCGGCTCCGAGTCTGAGTCAGAGACACCCCAGGCTTCACCCACTGGCAAAGCCACCGAACATGGCCCTGGCCCCTGGAGCCGCCCTGGGGTCTAGGTCCTGGACCAGGACACGGTACCCTCAACCCCTGTGAGCCAGGGCAGACCTCCCCCAGCTCTGCAGGACCTGAAAGGAGGCCTAGGGTGCAGAGGGAAAGCTGAGTCAGGGCCCATGGACCCCAGCACCCTCCTGGGGGGAGGGACATGGGGCGGAGGCGGGGCGGGGGGGGGACCCCAGCACCCTCCTGGGGGGAGGGACGTGGGGCGGAGGTGGGGTGGGGAAGGACCTGGGGCCAGGGCCACAGCACATGCTACAGGTGAGGCCTTCGAGTCCCAGGGCCTGGGCAGGGCCATCTGCAAGGAGGGCAGAGGAACCCATAGGGACAGTGCCCTCCCCAGTCCCTGAGCCAGGTCCCCGGTAGCTGGCCTGGGACACTCAGGTCCCTCTAAGCCTGTGTTCTCATCCTTAGATGGGTGACCTCACAGAGCTGACCACCAGACAGGGCTCCCTGGACACTGCACCCTGAAGCCACTGGGCAGGCCAAAGATGGCACATGGGGCCCGCGATGCCCCTAACACCCCACACCGAGCCTTGCTCCATGGGACAGTGGCCGTGCTTATGGTCACACAGCTCCCTGACAAGTTCAAAGTGCTCTGTGCTCCTTCTCCTCAGTGATGTCCTGTGATTCGCTCTGACCTGGGAACCCCCAGGTCCACAGGGGCCCCCAGAGCCTCAGACATGGAGACAGGTCGGAGCAGCTCATGTGCGGCCTGGGTGCAGTCAGCTGGGGTCGCAGGTGGGAGGGCTGCCCGGAGGAGGCAGTGCTGGTACCGGGGGCTCAGAGGGGACAGGGATGCGAGCAGATCCAAGAGCCGGGGCCTCCCTCTCTCTCCCTTAAGGCTCGGGAGGTGGGCAAGGCGAGAAACACCTGCACTCAGGGGAGCAGGTGCCCACGAGAGGCCCAGGTGCCTCCTACCAGGCAGGAGGCTGCAGAGCCCAGATCCAGGCCACTGAGCCAAGTGAGCAGAGGAGCTGTGGTCACAAGGGCCAGCTCTGTCCTCACTGCAGCCAGCCTGGAAGGGCTCCACCCAGGGGGTCACGGCCTCATCCACGGGCTCTGCCTCCACTGGGGAAGGTTCGAGAAGCCAGACCATGACCTTCAGCGGCTGCACAGTCGGAGGGAGGAGGAGCCACAGTGAATGGGGGTGAAGCCGCCACACTCACGTGGGGACTGGACCTGTGCCAGCCCCGGGCCAGCCAGCTGCTCCTGAGCTGTGAGCCTGCCCCCGGCCCCCCGCAAAACACAGACCCTCTGGACCCCGGAAACCAGAGCCAAAGCCAGAACCTCCATGCCCCTGGGCCCACCCTGCTCCACCAGGCCTGGGCAGAAGCTGCAGGAGGGGCTCCGTGGCCTTCCACCCACCATGCGCCCCAGCCTGACTAGAGTCAGCCATCCCAGTGGGGGGCCCTGAGGGTCTGCAGGACAGAGTCGCCCATTCTACCCAGAACCCCCTCCAGCAGGAGCTCAGGGCTGCATGCCTGGCACCCTGCTCCAGCCCTCCCAGGAGGCCTCGCCTCCCTGCCCCCTCCTGCTCCCACTCTGGCCCTGGGCACTCCTGGCCATTCATCCCCCTGGCTCAGAACCCACCGACAGGTGCCCGGCTGCCCTCAGCAGGGAGAACAGGCCTGGGATGAGGGGCCAGCCCCAGCCCCTCGCCACCCTGAGCCTGCCACCTGGGTGACTGCGCTGCACCCTGCACCCGCATCCTCAGCTTCAGTGGCTCAGACCCATGATCACTGTCCCAGGAAGCCAGGTCACCACGTTCCCTGCTGACCACACAGAGCCGAGCCCAGGACAGCGACCAGGGTGCCCCTCTCTGCAGCCCTTGCCCACCAGGGGCAGGACCCCAGGTGCACGCAGGTGACCACATGCCAGAGGGGCCGACAGCTGCTGTTGAACCAGTAGGACATGATGGACAGCCACAGAATCAGAGGACACTCCCCAGGGTCCCCTGAGGACATGCTACTCAGAGCCATCGAGGGCTGCAGCGAGGCCCTCAGCCGCTCACCTCACCCAGCCTCTCGCACATGAAGTTCTCCCAGCCATCCTCAGGGGGCGACTCGGGGATGAACAGCCAGTCGGCCCCTGAGGCCAGCGCCGACACGAGAGCCAGGTACCTGCGGGAGTAGGTCCAGCCGTCTTCTCCTGTCCCCCCTGCCCCAGCACTCGTAGCTCACAGCCTTCCATGAGCACTATGGCATGCCAGACGCCACAGAAGGTGCCACGCCCACCCCCCCGCTGTCCCCGCCCCACCCAGCTGGCCAGGACAGCCCTCCTCACCCGCAGTGCCGCCCCATCACCTCCAGCACGAAGGTCCTCTGGTGGCTGTGGAGACGGAAGGGGCAGTGTGTCAGGGCCGCAGAGCTGTGCCAGGCTGACTGGCCCACGGACAGGGGCACAGGCAAAGGAGACTGCCCTGCCCCCATCCCCAGGGCTAGAGACACCCCGGGCTCCCCAACAGCCTCCGTCCAGTTGTCTGATGTACACTAAGGTCAAAGGCCACTTGCCAAGCCAGGGTCTGGCTGTCCCCAACATGACCCCAAGGAGCCCCTGCAGGTGCCACGACCCCCAAGGGCAGCAGCCACCGGGGCTGGGCCACATGGCTGAGGCCCCAGATCCACCTGGCAGGGTAGGAACCCAACCCCCAGCTCCTCGGCTGACCCCTGCCGACTCCTGCTGTCTCCAGGAGGCCAGCCTTTCCAGGAGGGGCAGGGAGGCCGGGAGCTGACTAGCTGGTGGGGCTCGCTCACCTCTGAGCGGTGGTGGTGATGGCGTCGATGACCTCCATGATGCGGTGCAGGGCTGAGTCGGTGCCGATGGTCATGTCCGTGCCGCAGAAGTCGTTGTCGATGGAGCCGACCAGCCCAGCGATGTTCAGGTGCGAGTAGGTCTGGGCCGTGGTCTCCGAGATCTTACCTGGGCCAGGAGTAGCGGGAAGACCTGGCTGAGTCTGTACTGAGTCTGTACGGTTCACTTGGCCACCATGAGGGGTGACGGGGCTGTCTGCACCGGGTGGTGCCCACCACAATCCACCCAACACCCTGTGGTAAGGAGCGGCCATGCCCACGCTCCAGGGCCCCCAAGTGGCACAGGCGAGGCTCCAAGAGGCTACTTTCTAGGCAGCAACCTGGGACACTGCGTCTAATGTCACCCTAATCCTAACCGCATTTCTGCCAACTGTGGCAGCCTGTCACCATGGCCAGAACCTCTCGGGAGCCGATCACACACTGCCATGAAGCCCAGGCCGTGCTGGAGTGCCAGCCAGCACTGCCCGGCTCCTGGATGCCAGGTCACCTCAGGTCACTCTGACCCCTCACCACCAGCCGCCGCAGCCCTACATCTGAAACCACCTAGGGTCGTCCTGCCTTGGTGGCAGCCAGGCCACCGGCTCTTGCACAGACCCACCTTCCCCCACCAGCTCCTTCAGCAGGCTGCCCCACTCGCTGCGGAAGATGTTGGCGCCCGTGAGGCTGCCGTCCCCCTCCCCCCCCCCCCCCCCGATGACGCACAGGTTGGTGATGCCCCGCTGGACCAGGTTGTAGGCTGCTGCCAGGCGTCCCTCCCTCGTGGTGAAGGCCTTGCAGCGGGCGCTGCCGATGACCGTGCCGCCCTGCAGAGGAGAGCAGCGCCTCAGGTGGGCTGGCAGGTGGTGGAGGTCCCTGGGGGCACCAGAGAGACCAGAGTACTGGGCAGCAAGTCCAGGGACATCTCCAAGCCTGGACAGGGTCCCCACATCCCAGGCCTTTCTCAAGCAGGAGGGGACAGAGCATGATGGGTCTGGAAACTGGAAGCACCGCACATGCTAGTACACACTTGCACACGCTCGCACACACTCGCACACACACACAGTGCATTGCTGCAGGGAGCCGGCCGGGCCCACGAGGAACAGACCTCGGCAGCCCCCCGCTGGCAGCTTCGGCCTGCCCCCCACCTCAGGGCCCCAGCCCTGGCACACAGCTGCGGTGCACGGCACTCCGGGGCCAGGGTGCCCCTGCCCACGTGGCCGTGGGGACCTCACACCCATTCCCCTCTGTGTTACTCCTGAGGCCTTCCGGGCTGCGTCCACGCCCTGCAGCAGCACCCACCAGTCTGCACCAGAGCCTCCTGTCCAGACCCCTGTCGTGGGCCTGGACTCCAGCCAGACTCCT
Source organism: Spermophilus citellus (assembly GCF_964194105.1). NCBI lineage: Eukaryota > Metazoa > Chordata > Mammalia > Rodentia > Sciuridae > Spermophilus > Spermophilus citellus. The sequence continues at coordinate 73,994,775 of NC_138182.1, read as the reverse complement.
GGCAGCACCACACAACCAGGAGGCCTGGGCAGCCTGCAGTGGGCACCTGCAGGATGGGGTGAGTGCACCCACGTGCTCAACGTGCTCACGGGGCAGGAAAGGCCGCCTGACCACAAGCCTCACCAGCTGGATGATGTTGGAGATGCTGAGCCAGTTGGCGGGCTTGATGTTCTCACCTCCTTCCACGAGGCCCTCGTAGCCCTAAAACCAGAGTGGGACGGGCATGAGACCAGGGTGGCACAGCAGCCAACAGCACCCTCATCTGGGAGACGGGAGCTGGTCATGGCCAAAACCTCACCAGCAGGAAGCCAGCCTAAGGGTCCCCACCTCAAGGCCCAGCCACCCCAAGGGCCTCAGGTAATGAAGGTGGGACTGTGCATGTGGCTCCGAACCCCGTCTACACAGCCAGGGAGTCGGTTCAGTGCAGAGAACATTCACTTGGCAAAGGCTCATGGAGCAGGAGCCCACCTGGTGCGCATTCCCAACGCCAAGCACTCCTCACTGCACCCAGAGGACCCCGGGGAACCCACCGCCCCACCTCCTGGGGGCACAGATTAGATCTGCCAGGAGTGGACGTGGCAGGAAGGCCCTGCAGAGGGCCTCTGCCTGCTGCCCTGCCCCGTCCTCCCCTCCTAGTGGGCCAGCCCCTGTGTGAAGACCCCCCCCCAGGAACACGAAGTCTGCAGTAGGGGCGGTGGAGACCAGGCTGCTGAGGGGTCCCAGAGATGTGCTCCAGGTGTCTGAGAAGGTCCTCGTGAGTCTGACGCAGGGTGACGCAGCCCACCGCAGCCCCGCCTCGGGTGCCCAGCTCAGCCGTGGCTCCTGCTCCTCCTGGCTTTTCCAGACGGGTGACGAGGCCAAGGGGTGGGAGGTAATGCTCCCTGGGGAGCAGTTCACACGCAGGGCACAGAGATGGTTCAGCTCAGGACACAGAGGTCACCACGGCAAGAGCAGAGAGCTGGCGCCAGCCCTGAAGTCCACGTGGGCCAGGCCAGCCAGCGGGCACTTGCCCACCCTGCCATGGCCTGACACACGTGGTTCTCGGGGGCACCCCATGCTCCGCGGGCCCACAGCAACCTTCCTGGCTCAGGCCAGGCGGCCCAGCCATGTGTGTGAAAAGCAAGGCCAGGCCCTGCCCAGGACGCTGCTGCAGGCACAGACCTGCTGGGCCGGGTCAGGCAGAGCCAGTGCAGGGCCACAGCCTGGCCCCCGCCCCGTGGGGAGGAACACGCAGGCAGGCCCTGCAGACCCCAAGGCAGCCAGTAGGGCCTCCTACCCCTGCCCCCCAGATGTCTCTGCCCAGAGAGGGCGCCCCTTCTCAGGCCCCACTCACTCCCCACTCCCCAGCCCTCCCCTACCCTGCAGGTCCGGCCCCAGGCAGCCTCTGAATTAGCTCCTGTCCCTAAACCCCGGAGAGGAAGGAGTCAGACCTCTCACTTAATAGAAGAAACGGAGGGTCCAGGAGGTGAAGGGACTTGCACACAGACTTGAACCCAGCCTCCCTGCCTGGAGCCCTGTGTCCTCAGGGTATGGGCCACAGCGCCCAGCTTCTTGGATTCCTAGGACTCAGATCTGCTTCTGAAGCCACTGCAGGACATGCAGGCTCCAGGCCCCATGTTGGCCTGCCCCTCACTGTTCCTCCTCCCACTCACTGTGTGTTCATTCATCAGACACCCTGTGGAGCAGAGGGGTGGGCCTGCCACAGCTGGGGCCAGGAGCAAGGGCACAGTGGCACACGCCTCTGATCCCAGTGGCTTGGGAGGCTGAGACAGGAGGATCAGGAGTTCAAAGCCAGCCTCAGCAACTCAATGAGACCCTGTCTCTACATAAAATACAAAAAAGGGATGAGGATGTGGCTCCAAGGTGAAGCACCCCTGGGTTCAATTCCCAGTACAAAAAAAAAAAAAAATAGAGGGCAGAGAGAGGGGCGGGGTGGAGGCCCTGGGAGAGGGCAGGCTGGACTTGGCTACACAGCGAGGGAATTCCAGAGATCTGTGAGCAGGGAGGGAGGGAGGGAGGGACAGGGCATGTGTGTATGCAAGGGCCGTGTGTGTGTGTGTGTGTGTGTGTGTGTGTGTGTGTGTTCCCATCCCTGCACCAGAGCACCCGCTGCAGGATCAGCCCCAAGCCCAGGACAGGGCTGGGAGGTGAGACACAGGAACATCCCACAGTTAGTGACAGAACAAACAAGGACGTTGCTTGGTTTCACCCTCCAGGGCCTGTCTGTGCTGGTCACTGGGCAGGGTCACAGGACCTCAGAAGGGGACTGAGGCAGCCTCACAGCAGGAAAGCACTCCCCTGGGCAGGGCCAGGCCTCCAGGCTGAACAAAGACCAACAATGCCAGCTCCCCTGCCCCTCCAACTCCCCGGGAGGACCCCTGGCAGCCCCCTGGCAGCCGCTGAGCCTGGAGTGGGCTGGTTCCTGGGTACCAGGAGGCCACCAACCTCGGGCAGGTCTCCTTCCTGCAGATGCCTTGACCAGGCCCCTACTTCCTGCCTCACACTGCCCTCACCCTGTATCAGGGGCAGCCCCCACCACCACAGCCCAGGCCACCTGAGGGCTTCCAAGGTGACCACATACAGCAGGCCACAGTCCACACCTGGCCACCCTGCTTCCCCAGGGACACCTGGCCACCCTGCTTCCCCAGGCCACACCTGGCCACCCTGCTTCCCCAGGGACACCTGGCCACCCTGCTTCCCCGGGGACACCTGGCCACCCTGCTTCCCCGGGGACACCTGGCCACCCTGCTTCCCCGGGCACACTTGGCCACCCTGCTTCCCCAGGGACACCTGGCCACCCTGCTTCCCGGGCATACTTGGCCACCCTGCTTCCCCAGGGACACTTGGCCACCCTGCTTCCCCGGGCACACCTGGCCACCCTGCTTCCCCAGGGACACCTGGCCACCCTGCTTCCCCAGGCCACACCTGGCCACCCTGCTTCCCCGGGCACACCTGGCCACCCTGCTTCCCCGGGGACACCTGGCCACCCTGCTTCCCCGGGGACACCTGGCCACCCTGCTTCCCCGGGCACACCTGGGCCACCCTACTTCCCCGGGCACACCTGGCCACCCTGCACCCATGCACCCTGCACACGCCCTACCTCGTAGATGAGGAAGATTTTGGCGCCCACGTAGATGCCCATGCGTGTCACAGCCCTGACGGCAGCATTCATACCTGTAAGGGAGTCGGGGCGAAGCGCATCAGTCCAGCCTCCAGGACACTGGAGACCCTGGCCCACAAAATGAGACCAGCCTGGGGCCGGCTTCAGAGCCCTGGAGTGACACAAGGGAAACCCCCACGGAGCAGCAGGCCGGGGACAGCTGCTCAAGGGTCGCTGGCCTCCGTCCACCTGCTGTGTCCCCAACCTCTGCAGTCCTAACCTTGGCGACAAGATTGGCCCACAGATCCAGGCGCTGACCACGAGGACCCAAGGATGAAAGGGCAGGGTCCCCTGCTGTACAGTCTCAGGCCAGGACATGGGCAGAATGCCCTCAGAAGCACCCATGGATGCACCCCTCCTTCCTGTCCCCTAGCAGGCTCCCAGGACTGCCTCCACGTTCCCTCTGCTCTGCAGGAGTCCCTCTGGGGAGGAGGCCTGGGCCAGGTGGAGCACGCAGCACACAGGAGGCCTCTGCGGTTCGCCTCAAGGCGGCCCGGACCCACAGCACAGCGGGGCAGGCGAGACCATCCGGCCCCAGAGGGCGGCGAGCTGCAGTCGCACAGCTGGATGGCGCTGCTCTCCCCCAAGGAGCCTCTGCCCCTCTCCTTACCAGCCGGGCACACATGCACACCCAGACGCCCGTCCCAGGCCTCAGGAAAGCTGTGCCCGGGGGAGCCATGCCCCCAGCCTCTAGAGGCCTGAGGTTCTTCTCTGCTGGGTGCCCTTCTAAAGCTCCAGGAGGTCCCTCGAATGGAGTGGGTCTGCACTGTGACCCCAGGAGGATCCATGGCCCTACCCCGGGGCCCCAGAGGTCCCAGCTTGGCTTGAGGGCTTGGAGGACTGAGTAGTTCTGAGACAATGCCCCCCAGGCCTCGAGGAAGCCCCCTGGGCAGAGCCTCACACCACCTGCTCCCTGTCCATGGCCCCCCGCGGCACACTGGCCACCATCCTGGGTGAGATGAGAAACCCATTCCTGGGGGAGAGCAAGCCCCTGGCCAGCAGACTCACCTGGACACCCCACTCACATACCCAGGGCACAGCAAGCAGCCCTCTCCAGACCCAGCAGACACCGGTGCCAGGGCTGCTGCTGGAGGGGCACCCAGACATCAGGGTGGGCAGAGCCCAGGGGCCAGCGGGCACTCCCAGCTTACACACTTGCCAGACACATCAACTGTCTCACAGCCCATGATGACAGAAGTGGGGTCGCCAAGGTTAAAGAGGGGGTACAGCAAGCACCCCAAAACCCAGAAAGCCATGCACCCCAGCAGACATGAGCACTGTCTGAGGAGATCAATGCCTGGAGTCAGGGCCAAGGCTGGGCAGGGGGCTGCAGGTTCCCCCTGCCCTCTGCCCTCACTGAGCAGGGGACACAAGGGAGAGGAGGTCAGCCAGAGCCCTCACCAGCCCCAGAGAGAGGTCCAGACCCTCCTCTAGCAGAAGGAGAGAGCCAGCTGCTCAGACAGGACGAGGGGGCTGCAGCGAGGCAGAGGCCAGGTCCCACTGCCCAGTGCAGATCTCTCTCAGGTAACCCCAGCTCCGGGGGGACCCGTGCACTATGGCCAGGCCAGCCTGGTGTCAGCAGCTCACTGGTCAGCCTAGTGGGCTCCCAAGAAGCCCACTGGGGACAGCAAAGTGCCCAGGCTAGGGTAAAGTGTGACCGTACCCCTGGCTTGCAGTGACTTCAGGACACTGCGAAATAAACCCTCATGACACCCAGAGGCAACAGCAGCCAAAACCAGACAGTGTTCCACATTCGGGAGAGGAGCAGGCAGCCACGTGGTGTGCGGCTCATCTCAGGCTGGGCCAGGGCTGCTGCTATGGAGCCGGCCACCTGAGGGCGAGGGATCCCTAACCCTCACAGAAGCTGGCTCTTCAAAAGGCCTACTTAACCAGGAGTGGTGGCACACGACCATAATCCCAGTGGCTCAGGAGGCTGAGGCAGGAGGATGGCAACTTCAAGGCCAACCTCAGCTATTTAGCAAGGCCCTAAGCAACTTAGCGGGACCCTATCTCAAAATAAAAGAAAGAGCTGGGGATGTGGGTCTGTGGTTAAGCACCCTGGGTTCAACCCATGGAGGGGGATAAAAAACACGCGTATTTAACTCCCTTTAACCTGCTTTTGGGCAGCAGACCGCCCCCCAGCCCCCCACCACCGTCAGAAGGGCAGGCAGGAGCCGCCTCAGCCGACAAGCAGCCCCCTCTCTGCTCCAAGGACTGAGCTTGCATTTGCTCCTAAAGCGGCTTCACCATGGCTATGTCCGGGGAAAACAAGGTCCCGTACAAGGTAGGGATCCTGGGATGAGGCCACGGAGTCCCGGTTGGCCAGCAGGCCAGCCAGAGCAGGTTGCCCAAACTCTAGGCACAGCACGTGAAGAGAGACAAGCAGGGCAGGACACTCAATCCGCACTGACCAACAGGGAAGGCAGAGCCCCAGCACTGGGCATGGGCTAGAAGGGCCTGGGAAGGAGAGGTGCCAGGGCAAAGCGGCAGCGGGGTCGGGCGGGCGGGCAGGGTGTGCCTGCTCCAAGTCTTCCCTTACTCTGCACAGACAGACACCCTGGGCAACCGCCGTCCCGAGGCTGCCGCCTCCCGGCCCCCAGGAAGGGAGAGACCCACAGCTGCCGAGGACAGGACTTCCTGGCCGGCTGGAAGAAGCCTGGCAGGCCCCTTCCCCTTTAAAATAAGGAAAACCCTCAGCTAGAGGGAAGTGCTGGGTCAGGTCACAGAGCCACTGAGCTCAGAGCGGCCAGGACTCAGGCCCTGCCCCGGCGAGGCACTCACTGCTGGCACATCCTGACACCCAGATGGCTCTGGGTCCCATTCTCCAGCAGCCGAGAGCCCAGCGCTGACACAGGGCACACTGGGAACGTGGAGCCTGGCCACCGTCTAGGGCAGGTCACAGGAGCAGTGCTGAGCGGGGGGTGGGGGGCCTCAGGACAGATGGCTTTTCAGGATTTACAAAGCAAAAGGCGCTGCTCTGCCCAGATGCCAGCTGCTGCCCCTCATCCAGTGATCTCTGTCCACTGCCCGGCATTAGCCCCAAGCTCTGAACCGGGGGAGCCTGCAGTAGAGTCCCCCTCACTGCCAGCCCAACCAGAAAGACAGGTCCCCAGGCTGTAAGTCAGAGACCAGAGCCCACCTAAGAGGAGCAAGGCTTCCGGGGCTTGGGAACACACTTGCAGGGGCTCTGACGGGTGCTGCCCTACGTCCAAGAGCACTGCCCACTCCAGGTGAGGCACCGAGCAGCACGCGCAGGGCAGCGGACGTGTGCAGACGGCTTTGCCCTACCCCTGCTGGGCCGGGGGAACTTGGTCTCAGGGTCCTTCACCAGCATCACAAACCCCATGTCTGCACTCTCAGCCCTGAGGATGGCCCAGCCCATCAGGTCCCTCCTGAGGAAAGGTGCAGGGATGGGCACCCCCAGGGGCCCTGCACGCCCACCAGCTGGCCTTCCTGCAGACAAGCTCATGGAGACCTCCTGGGCTTGAGGGACCCTGAGGCTCCAGGGAGGACTGGGGGCTTCCCCAGGCTCAGGGAGAAAGTGCCTCTCTGACAGGTAGGTAAGTCCAGCCGTACCACAGGGCGTCTGTCCACCGCCCTCTGGGCCTTTCCCACTGCTGACCTTCACGGGATGATGCTTCTCGAGGGCCCCTCCAAGCTCACGGTCTCCTCACCCAGGAAGCCACCACTGCCCAGGAGCAAACACCCTCATGTCACAGGCAGAAGGGCACACTGACCGGCAGCCTGGGCCAGGCCCTAAGCTCCACCTGAACCCCCAGTCTGTCTCATCAGCAAGACTTCCACCTTCCTGGGCTATGTCCTGATAGAATCTGTTTTCTCCCTCTTCCCCAGCTCCTGGTGGGGGATCAGACATCAGGACTGTGCATCAGGGAGGGCCTGTGGATCTGCCCCTTCTGAACTCTCCAGAAGGAAACAGACCAGGCCCACTGCAGCCCCGCCCAGCCCACCACCTCCTTAAGGCCTCTCCTCTCTCCTGAGGACTAGGGTGGGTGGTGTTGCCAAGTGGCCGTGTTCCACAGGGGACACACTGGCCACTTAGACAACTGGAAACCAGAAGTCAGAGCAGGACCAGTCCACCAGGAGAGGGACTGAGGGACACAGACATCCCCCTCTACCCCAGGCCAAGAGTAGGGTGCACTTACCGAGCCTTCCCAGGCCAGGCAGACCCTACAGACCCTGGGCACCATCTGGGGCCTGTCTGAAACCCAGCAGGTGAGAAGAGGACTTGGATAAGAAGCATCCCAAAGCCCCCAAAGCTCCCCTCCGGACAGCTGCCCTCTTCCCCAGCCAGGCCCCAAGTCAAAGGGCCCGGGGAGGAGCGGGGAGGAACCAGGAGGTGGAGGTGCTGTCAGGGTGGCAGCCGCGAAGGCAGCTGGGAGCGGCTGGGGAACACTGGTTCCTGCTCCTTTCAGGCTCCAGGCTGGACTGGGTCCCACTGCCCACTCAAAGACCACTGCTCCACGTGGCTTCTGGGAGACAGAGGTCTTGACACGTGTTGCCCAGAAGAGGCGCTGAGGGCCAGTGGCTACCGGGGGCCAAGGCCACTGCTCTGCGATCCACGCCTGGGTCCCGGCCCGGCCGGCTGCGCGGACACACCCCCGGGGCCAGAGTGGACCGGGGCGGGCGAGGGCGGGGCGCCAGGAGGCCCGTGGCCCGCGGCACGTACGCGGGCGACCCAGAGCGCGTCGGGGCGGAGTCCAGGGACCGGGACCCAGAGGCGGGCGCCCGGAGCGGAGGCCAAGCTGGCCCAGTGTCCCCAGACCCCAGGGCGAGGGGGGGCGCTCCGGGGGAGCCCGGAGAGGGTGGGCACCCCGCTTCCCCCGGCCACAGGCCCTCGCTCCGCCGCCCACCTTGCGCGTCGCCGCCGCTGGTCAGCACTCCGATGGCCTTGCCGGCCCCCGACATCCGCAACTTCTCCAGGTCCACGGTGGCCATGGCGGCGGCCGAGACGCAGGACCCGCGCTCCGCTCCCGCCTGGCTCTGCGTGCCCGGTCACTGTAGCCGGGTCCCCGCCCCGCGCCGCCCGCGCCAGGGTGCCGGCCCCGCCCCGGCTCCGCCCCCAGCGCTACGCCTGAGTGACAGGCGCGGGGACGCGGCTGCCCAGTTTCTGCAGGTGGGGCGACGGGATTGGGCCCGGAGCGCGGCAACCGGGGAACCGGCCCGCGCAGGGACCCAGCGCAACGCTCTCCGGAAGTGCCTGTCCGATCCCGGAGTCCCTGGGGTGCTCTGGCGCGCCCTCGGTGCCTGACCACACAGCAGCTGGGTTCAGGGTCCCACCAGGGCCCGATGGGCCGCCTGTTTCCAAACCGGTGCCCTTTAACAAACGCTCGCGCTTTTAAGTGCTCCCTGCGTGGCTGTGCCAGTGTCTTAAAACCCGTGGCAAAGGCTTCGGTGTCTTACAAACGCTTGGCCGCACGGAGTGGACCTGAGTGGGGCCCAAATGCTTCCCTGCCCAGCCTGATTCCGGGGCTCCACTTGCCCGACCGGGCTGGACAAGAGTGTGTTTTTTCAGATTCTTTGGGGTGGCCATGATCTGCCCGCCCCCATGAGGTGGGCTCAGAGAGGCCCTCCTGCTGTGGCTGAGCTGGCCGCTGGGGGACGCAGTGGCAGAATGGAATTGAAAGAAAACCAGCAGCCTTCAGGACCTCAGGGAGTCTGCAGGACCCTGGAGGACTCTTGCCCACCAGGCAGCCCCTGGGGAGCTCCTGGCTGAGGTCTGGCCCTGCTGGGAAGGTCAGTCATGGAGTAGGGGGTCTTCTAGCCACCGGCAGAGCAGACAGGCCCCTGCCCTCAGGGCCTTCAGAGTTGTGAACTGCAGCCAAACCCAGGGTGCTAAGAAAAGGTGGCCATGCCACCAGAGTCCCTGCTCAGGGCCAGCAGGCGAGTTGGCCAGACACCACTGGAGTCCCTGGGGTCGGTGGGTTGCCTCTGGGTGATGATTACATGCAGCGTTAATGAGAACTGTTGGCTGATCTACAATGTGTGCAGTGCATATTTCTGTTTATTATGTATTTATTTACTCCGGAGCTCTGAAGTCCTAGGGCCTGTTTGCCTGGTGCGTGCAGGGCAATGACTCACCACGGAGCTGCATTCCCAGCCCTTTTCTTTTCTTTTTTAAATAGGGCATCATAAGTTGCTGAGTCTAGCCTCAAACTTCAATCCCCTTTCCTCAGCCTCCTAAATTGCTAGGATCACAGGCCTGCGCCATCGTGCCCAGTTGGTAAGCACATTCTTTTACTTAACATTCTGCCTTGACCCACCTAAAGACTGGAGACACAGGAAGTGGCCAGCTTCCCTCTCCATGTCCTTCATTACCGTCATGAAGAACTTGACACACATAAGCCATTTTGTTTTGTGTTTTTCCTTTTCCAGTGTTATTTTGAAGATAGCATTCACTTTTAAAATTTGTTCTTTTTAACTATACATGACAACAGAGTATATTTTTTTAAATATCTATTTTTTTAGTTGTAATTGGAGACAGTACCTTTGTTTTCTTTATTTATTTTTATGTGGTGCTGAAGCTCAAACCCAGGGCCTCACACTCGCTAGGTGAGTGCTCTACCACTGAGCCCCAGCCCCAGCCTGACAACAGAGTATATTTTGACAAATTTTTTTTTTAAAGAGAGAGTGAGAGAGGGGAGAGGGAGAGAGAGAGAGAGAGAGAGAGAGAGAGAGAGAGAGAGAGAGAGAGAATTTTTAATATTTATTTTTTAGTTCTCGGCGGACACAACATCTTTGTTGGTATGTGGTGCTGAGGATCGAACCCGGGCCGCACGCATGCCAGGCGAGCGCACTACCGCTTGAGCCACATCCCCAACCCAATTTTGACAAATTTTTTACAAACATGGAATATGTTTTATTAGGATCCCAGTCTTGTTGTGCATGCTATGAAGAGTCACTGTGGTACATTCACATATGTACATAGAGAACTTATGTCACATTCATTCCACTGTCTTCCTATTCCTGTCCCCCTCTGTAACAGGGGTCTATTTTAGGCTTTGAATTAGCCCTTGCTGTTTGGCCACTGCAACTTTTTTCTTTTTCTTTTCTTTTTTTTTTTTTTTTTTTTTGTGAGAGAGAGAGAGAACTTTAATATTTATTTTTTAGTTTTCGGCGGACACAGCATCTTTGTATGTGGTGCTAAGGATCAAACCCCGGCTGCACGCATGCCAGGCGAGCGCACTACCGCCTGAGCCACATCCCTAGGTCATTTCTTCCTCTCCCTCTCTCCCTGCTCCTCCTGGATGTCAGGGGAAACAGGGTGACCTTCCCCACCCTAGGCAGAATATCTGTCCCTGAGCACACACCCCCATGAGATTGAAGTCATCCAGGTTTGGGGATGGCACCAAAAGATCTCAGAAAAGACTATTTCCCGAGTTAAGGAGTGAGTCACACTCCAACAGAGAGCGCGTGGAAGGTAGCCTGAGTCACCTCTCTAACAGCCCCTGCTCCTGCTGAGGGGCAGAATCCCACCTATGGGTCAGGAGTCCCCTGTGTTTCTCCTTTGCTAGCAAAGCAATAAAGATTTCTTTTTCACTTTTCTCAACACTGTGTCCTCGTTACTGGGTTGGCGTCAGGGACCAGGACGAGCTTTCAGTAACACAACACCTCCCTTCCCTTCATTCCCCTTGGTCTAATTCACTGAACTTCCATCTCCCCTCCCACCGCGGTTGTGTGTTAGCAGCCCCTATCCGAGAGAACATTCGGCCTTTGGTTTGGGGGGATTGGCTTATTTCCTTAACATAGTTGTCTCCAGATCCATCTATTTACCAGCAAAAGTCATAGTCATCATCACTGAGTAACATCCCATCACGTGGGTACACCACATGTTCTTCACCCGGCCATCTGTTGAAGGGCACCTGGGTCGGTTCCACAGTTTAACTACTGTGAACTGAGCTGCTGTGAACATCGATGTGGCTGCGTCACTGCAGTGTGCTGATTTTAAGTCGTTTATGTATAAATTGAGGAGTGGGATAACTGGGTCAAATGGTGGTTCCATTCCAAGCTTTCTGAGGACTCTCCATACTGCTTTCCAGAGTGGTTGCATCAATTTTCAGTCCCACCAGCAGTGTATGGGTGTGCCTTTTCCGCATTTATTGTCCTCACCAGCATTTATTGTTACTTGTATGCGTGATTGTTGCCATTCTGACTGGAGTGAGATGGAATCTCAGTGTGGTTTTAATTTGCATTTTTCTGATTGCTGGAAATGTTGAACACTTTTTCATATATCTGTTCACCATTCATATTTCTTCTGTGAAGTGTTTGTTCAATTCCTTAGTCCATTTATAGATTGGGTTTTGTTTTTTTTTTTAATTTTTATTTTTTTCGATGTAGATGGACACAATATCTTTGTTTTATTTTTATTTATTTTTATGGTGCTATGCATCAAACCCAGTGCCTCATGCATGCAAGGCAAGCGCTCAACCACTGAGCTACAACCGCAGCCCTGGTGTTGAGTTTTTTGAGTTCTTCATGTCTCCTGGAGATAATGCTGTATCTGAGGTGCAGGTGCCAAAGACGTGCTCCCATTTTGTAGGCTCTCTCTTCTGCTCTGTTTCCTTGACTGTGAAGCTCCTTAGTTTGATACTATCCTGTTTAGTGATTCTTGATTTTACTTCTTGCACTTTAGGAGTCTTGTTGAGGAGGAAGTCAGTTCCTAACCTGACATTATGGAGATTTGGGCCTGCATTTTCCTCTAGTAGGTGCAGGGTCTCTGGTCTAATGCCTAGGTCCTTGATCCATTTTGAGTTGATTTTTGTGCAGAGTGAGAGATAGGGGTTTGATTTCATTTTGTGACATATATATGTTAATGGCACCTTTGTCTAGTATGAGATAACTGTATTTGTGTAAGTTTGTCTCTGTGTCTTCTATTCCATTGGTCTACATGTCTGTTTTGGTGCCAATACCATGCTGTTTTTGTTACTATAGCTCTGTAGTGTAGTTTAAAGTCTGTTCTTGTGATTCACTTTTCTTGCTGAGAATTGCTTTGGCTATTCTGGGCCTCTCATTTTTCCAAATGGATTTCATGATGGCTTTTTCTATCTCTATGAAGAACATCGTTGGAACCTCTATAGGAAATGCATTAAATCTGTATAGTGCTTTTGGTAGTATGGCCATTTGGACAATATTAATTCTGACAGGCAATTCTAATCTGAAACACGTCCTCCATTGTAGAACAAGAGTCACGTCAGAGTCACTCTGACTGAGCCGGGCCTTCCTAGGGTTCAACCCCACAGACGCAGGCCACGCATCAGGTGGGCTCACTTGGGAGCCGCTGTCCTGCACCTCCAGCTTCCTAGCAGCTAAGGACCACCCAGCTCCAGGAGGTGGCCAGAGCCCAGCTGTCCTCACCACACAGCAGGACAGGTAGAAAAGGAACTTCTGTCAGAGTCAGATAAGAATCTGGGCCACTCCCAACCTCAGGTGTAGAAGAAGAACAAAAGCTGGAATGTGGAAGAGCCCTGGACCTCAGTGCCCTGAGGCTTGCTGCCCAGTGTGGGGAGCCATTCTGACACGTGATTGGGTGACTCCCGTTAAGGGCCTGAGGCACTCTGGCTGTGTCGGAGTTATCCCGACCCTTTCCTGATGAGAGAGCCCATCCGTGTGGGGGTGTGCGTAACCACTGACCCTGGAGACCCAATCACTGACCCTGACCTTGGAGTGCAGTCCCCCCCTCAACCTTCATTGGATGGAATTCTCCCCTGAATCTCTTGTTTCCCCCAAATAAAAGGCTGATCCCCGGCGTGTTCGCTCTCTCTCTCTCCTGCTAGCCCAGAGTAATCCTCGCTGCCCTGCTGAGCGGCTGGAGGCAGGGAAACAGGGAGACCGAGCCGTCTGGGACCTAGCATTAAAATAAGGTACTGTCTGTGTGTTTTATTTTGATCTCTTCTAACTAACTGAATGCCAGAACCTCATTAATGAAACCACTGCGCAGGCCGCGTGGTAGAGCCCAGGGTGGACCTGGCCCTGCCCGGTGCGTGCACAGCCTCTCTGTGGAACCCCAGCACCACCCTTTCCTCCCTGCAGCTCACAGTCAGGGCTCCAGGTTTGGGCCGCACAACTCAGCAGCCCCCTGGCGGGAGCATTTTTTAAAAACCCTGCCTGACTGCACCCTGATGCTTGCTCGCAGACCTTCAAGTTGGGCATGTTGGCCTGCAGAGAGGCGAGGGCTCCGCCTCCCTCCCCTTGCTTGCAGTCTTGCTGTTGAGAGTCACAGCCATCCCCAGGCTTTGGCACACAACTTGATGTTCCTTTCCAAAAGAGGCAGAACCTCTGGGTGTAGTGGCGCACACCCGTAATCCCAGCAACTCAGGAGGCTGAGGCAGGAGGATTCCAAGGTCAAAGCTAGCCTCAGCAATTTAGCAAGTCCTTAAGCAACCTACTGAAACCTGGTCTCTAAATAAAAAATAAAAAGGGGTGAGGATGTGCCTTAGTGGTTTAGCACTCCTGGGTGCCATCCCTAGTATCAAAAAAAATTTTTTTCAATAAGTGGCAGAACCAACTTTTCAGAATGTGTGAACCCCACAACTGCTGAGAGCCATAGCCAAGTAGGAATGATGCATCGAAATTTCCTTGCCAGCGTACCCCATGTTGCTTAGAGGAAGGACTCGTGGAAATGGACTTGCCTTGGACATTTGCTGTGACATTGCATGTATGTTTGAGAAAGGTGACCCTGCTCAAGGACCAGGGTGGATCCGGGTTTAGGGCAGATCAGGTTTTAGGGAGTATCCCATCCTTGGGTTTAGGGCGGTTCCAGGTTTAAGGTGTACCCTGCTGGGAATAGGGCGTATCCTGCTGCCTCAGGCACGCCTGATCCTTGAGTTCCCGTTGAGTTCTCGTGGGATTTTCTCGTGGGATTCAGAGAGTATTTGGGGATTCAAAGCCTGGTGGAATACGTGGATTTGGCAGAACGTGATTTTTCCTCAGAACCTGTGTGTGGAGTGCCGGTGACAGTTCGAGAATAAAGAGTTGCTGTTTGAATCTACAAGGTGTGAGTGGCTCGTGATTTTGTGCCCAGCCAGACTGCGGCACACAACCTAGTGCCTCATGTGGGGGTCTGCCTCCCAGTGCTGACTGGGCACCTCGGCCTTCTACCCAGCTTGGCCTGCGACTGGGACATGTCCTGTGTACCAGCTTCTCATCCACCAGGAACGCCCTCTCGGGGGCCCATGATAACCTGCCCTCATGCCCCTGGCTCGTGGTCTGGTGGGGACACTGGAGGACAGGCAGAGTCGGGCAGGGCTCTGCTGAGGGGAGGAGCCGGATGGGGCTGTGAGCGCCTTAGGGATTCTGCCCTTCCCCCTGCAACATGGAAACGCCCACACCCGGGTTTGTTTTCGTTCTTGGCTGTCTTTCCTTTTGCTCTGGAGAAGGTCACCTGTGTGCCCAAGTCGAGCAGGACCCAAGAGGGCTCAGGGCCCCTCCCCACCCAGCACCTGTGAAGGCCCCTGCAGGACCCCACAACAGTGGGGGACACTATGAAAGATGGCGGGACGCGGGTCACCTGGGAGCGCTTCCTCAGGCCAGCGTCCAGAGAATGGGTGACCCTGTTGGGGACTTCCTCAGGGTAGGGCCAAGGATGACCTTCACCTGGGCCGCCTCGCTGTGGGCCAGTGGCTCTGCCCACCCTGCAGCTCAGAGCCAGGGTGCGGGTGGGCAGTGTAGGGAAAACTCAGATGGACATGAGAACCTGAGGCTCAGTCTGCCCCCTGGGGGCCCTGGTCCTGAGAGGCTTGGAATCGGCAGACCTGGCCGAGGCCTCTTTCAAAACAGCCTTAAGGTTAACAGACTGAGGATTTGGGAGCTCAGTTACAGGGCGGGGCTGACAGGGATGCTTTCAGTGCAGCCAACCTTCTTAGCCAAGAGTCCGGCCCTGCTTTGCCATCTTGACTCTAATGATCTCCAGAAATAAGTGAGTTTCCTTGAGCCCGATAGGCTCGCTGACATCCTCCAGATTCTCCAAACCCAGAACCTGACGGTCCCACACGGTGTCTTGGGCAGGATGACAATTGCTCATAGATTACTGACACCTCTGGGTTGAGACAGCTGAGGGCCCGTGGCCTAGCTCACAGGGGTCTCCTGGGGTGAGAGGAGTCCTGTAGGCCTCGTGGGCTGAACTGTGTCCACTGCTACACAAGCACTCACAGTGCTGGACCAGGCAGACTTTTTCCTAGAGGGATACTATAGTTGGGGTCTGGAAGATCCCCAAAGGCCGGTGTGTCGAAAGCTGGTCCCCATGGCAGCAGCGTGCAGAGGGGGCTCTTGGGAAGTGTGGGTCTTGAGGCTCCGACCTCATGGATGGAGTGATCCATTGATGGATCATGATTTGATGGCATCTGGGGAGGAGTGGAAACTGTGTGGAGGTGAGACCTGGAGGTAGCTCACCTCTGCCTCCTCCCCCCACCCCCTTCAGCCCACAGTGAGCTGCTTCCTTCTGCACCTTCCACCCTGAAGCTCTGCCTCCCCTCAAAGCAATGCACCAGCCAACCATGAACTGAACCTTGACCCAAATCAGATCTTTCCTCTTCTACGCTGCTCTGATCAGGCATTTCTCCTATGATGAGGGCTGCAAGCCCTGGGACTACTGCAGTGGTGTCTGCCACAGAGGCAGGGGAGGACCCTCAGCTCCAAACACCAAGGACCAGCAAGGACTCTCCGCCCAGCAGCAGGGGGCGTGGCGGGAGCTCGCTTAGCAGAGACTCAAGGGCAGGGTTCTGACCACGCTCACTTGACAGCCCCTGCAGAAGGCAGCTGGGTGATCAGCTGTGGACGAGGGGGATCAAATTCCTGGTGACAGACTCCACACTGACTGTGCAGAGCTCTCGCTAAAACTGGACTACAGGGCCAAGGACAGAGCCCAAGATCAAGGCCAAGTCAAGAACTCACAAGAACTCACCTGACTCAGGTGTGGTCCAAGAGAGTCCTGCAGCCCCTCAGAATGCAACTATGGAAGATGTGAGTAAGATAAAATGAAGTCACCAGGTGGGCCCTAATCCAATCGGAGGCCTTTTAAGAACAGATCAGGACACAGAAAGGACAATCCTGTGGGGGCACAGGGGGACAACGCCATCTCCAAGCCAAGGAAGAGAGGCCGCCCCCCCACCTTGATTTCCGAGTGCAGCCTCCAGAATGGAGAGAGATGGGCACCTGGGACCCGAGGCCCTGAGGCCCTGGGCAGCTCAACACAGTGGGCCCAGCCACAGGTGGGGGGTGGCTCTGAGATGGACAGCCTGCAGGTCCAGCTGGTTCCACCACGTCGGCACCTGCCCAGGGCTCAGTCGCAGACACCGGGGGCTGTCACGAGCAGACCTCCTTCTGGGCTCTGGATGGTGGACGGACAGGCAGGACAAGTAGACTCCGGACACCAGGGGCTGCAGCGTGGAGAGCGAGCCAGGGCTGCCCAGCCGCGGTCCTGCCTCAGAGTCAGGAGGCTTGGGGGTGGGGGCTTTGATTTCTCTTTTCCTTTTTCCAGTGCTGGGGATGAAAACCCAGGCCCTTGCAGATGTTAGCCAGTGCTCTGCTGCTGAGCTGCTCCCTCAGGACGCTTGGCAATTTTTGTTTCTTCTTAAAGTGCTAAGGTGACACTATTATGAAATGAGGCACACTGGCCACCAGCAGTAGGGAACTTCCAAGAGCAGCGAAGTCCATGAGAGGCCCACTGCAGCCTCCTTGGCCCAGGATCCAGAGGGGCGGGGGTCATCCTGCACCTCCCCCCACGCCTACCCTGAGCAGGACTCTTGGGGTTTCTCACAGGACTGAACAGTGCTGGTGGGGAACCCCAGCTGGCCCGCGGAGCCCACTGCGGTGGGACTCAGAGAGGCTGGGACTCTGCTGGTCCCCTAGAGCAGCAGACTGCATGGAGGAGACAGCGCAGGCGCACGGAACCAGCAGCCCCAAGAAAGGGGAGCACTGGGCCCGGGGAGGCCCACCTAGCCCCCACCTACAGAGGAACTCGGGGAGCCAGCTCTCTGGTGTCCCCAGGGCCCCCAAGTGAGCCCCAGTGGAGCCAGCACTCCCTGAGCTGAGAGGAGGGCCAGGCACTCCTGGGAACGGGCTGGAGGGTCTCCTGGGCCAGGGAGGGTAGTGCGGACACTGGTGGACAGGACTACATAGCTCCGACCTTCTCCATGGCCTCTCCATCTCGCCCCCAAGGCTTGTGAAGAGAGGTGGCCCCTGGGGGTGGCGGACTGAGAGACCTTGCTCACTCAGGGACTGAGTGTCCTTGCTCTCACCTCTAGCTGGGGCTCCCTTCCTGAGCCCTTCCAGGGCAGGCACGAGGACACAAGCCATGTGGCCCACGTCAGGGCACGTGTCCCAGCCCTGCAGGCCATGCACAGCGAGGCCTGCAGGCTCTCCCGTCCCTCCCAGGGTCTTTGATCCCCATCTGGGCATTCTGTCACAGGGTCTGCAGGTGGGATGTTACCAAGGTCCTGTCATCACCTCCACCTGGGATGTGTCCAGGAACTGGGCGAGGTCCTGTCCCAAGCCACATTCCCAGCAGGAGTCAGTCAGAACCAGGACGGAAGTCAAGTGCCAGGGCAGGCACTGTGATAAAATAAGGCACAGCACGGGCCCCTTGTCCCCGCCCCCATGGTGGCGGGCTGGGCCCAACCCATGACCTCATGTCTGTCCTGCAGACAGGCCATGCTGGCTCCAGCAGGGCAGGCCCCCTCCTGGCTGTGCTCCCCGTCCTCTCTGGCCCTGCCCTGGTCTGTGCTTCACAGCAGTCACCCCGGGTGAGGTCACTGCCCTCCACCGGAACCCCCTCTGGGACCCCAAGGCCTGGGAAGCATTCTGCACATAGAAGGTGTGCACACAGGCCTCTCGCACGAGTGAGCCAGCGAGCAAGCCCCAAGGGAGGAGACCCTGCGGAGAGCAGCGCCACACACACACACACACACACACACCACCTCCCCGGCTGCTCTGAGCTTGGCCATCCGAGTTTAGGAGGGAGGCCTGGGGCACCGGGAGGGTGCTGGGGGTGAGGTAGAGGTGTGACGGGCCCCACGGGCCTTGGGGGCCACACAGGGCCTGACGTTGCTGCAGGGACACAGGAGCTGTTCCCTTCCCTGTGGGCTTCTGCTGGGACTTTCCAGCCGCAGGGCCCGCACTGCAGGAGCAGGAATCCACCCCACAAACCAAGGCAGGGCAGCACCTCCAAGCCCCACAGAAGCGGTTTTAATTTCAGGACACGTGATGGTCTTGTGTCCCCCATAGGCCAGCACGGCCAGCACTTGGAGCTCTCCAGTTCTTCTTGGCCCCAGCCCGGCCTGCACATGTGCCCCTCTGTCCTCTGAGAAGAGCCCCACGGTGTGAGTGCAGGCTCAGATCATCCGCCACGTGGTGTCGGGGTCCTGGGCCTCCCTGGATCAGGAGAACGGGGGCGCCTCGGCCAGCGGGCGGGACATGCTCTGTATGGCCCACTGCAAGATGCCCTCGAAAGAGTGCTGCAAGACAACAGGCCCTGGTGGGTCCTCAGAGAGGACTGCCCGCCCCGCCCCACCCGAGTCACACCCTCTGACCCTGGGGTCAAGGGGAGGGAGGAGGACCACTGCCCGCAGCAGGAGACTCCTTGTCCAGTGCTCCTCGCTGAGCTCAGAGCAGGGCCTCCACGGCTCTTCTGCCTCTTGGGTGGCTTCTTCCCTGTGGTGAGGCGGGGCCAGTCCCTCCTCATTCCGCTCAGGGGTCTGATGCTCCAACAGGACTGGGGAGTCCGGGGAGGCCTCCAGTGACCCAAATACCTGCCCCGCCTCAGAACTATGACTCCCTCATCCAGGGCCTGAGTCACCTGTCCCTCTCAGGACCTGGAGTCTCCAGACATCTGCAGTGTTGGGGGTCTGCCTGTATCTGACCCACCACACAGGGCAGGTGGGTGGTGGAAACCTGAAGGAGCAGGCTGACACTGAGGAGGCCAGGTTGGCCACTTGTGGCGTGGGAGCAACTAGAGGACTTTGTCCTCCTGTAAAACAATGAGGCACCTGAAAAACAGATGCTCTTCCCAGGAAACCTACCTGCTCCTCCTAGGAAGCAGTGGGCTGAGGGGAGAGAGAGGGACAGAGGCGCTGGGTCCAACCTACCCCAGTGCCCCTGGGGAACAGGGTGGGCTGCAGCACTGTGAGCTGGTGCTGAGAGCCCGTGGGCCCTGGGCCTCTGGGGTCCTGGCTCTGATGACCTAGTGTGCCTGCTGGAAGTGGGAGGGGCTCAGTGTGGGGTGGCAGCCCTGGGGCTCTTGTGTGGGCATGGCAGGGCCAGCACCCTCCTGGAGGAGCAGCTGCAGGGGCAGGGACGGCCCTGACCTCCCCTCTGAGGAGCCCTGTTGCCTGCAGTGCTCCTACTGCCCACGTGGGGACTGAGGTCCTGGCTGAGGTGGGGGCAGTGGAGGAGGAGTGGGCATCTCCCAGGCCAGGTGACCATTACCTCACTCAGGAGGGACTCCAGGTCATCCCTGTGTAGAACTGGCTCCTGACCTGCAGAGTCATCTCCCGCCTGGAACCGAGAGAGGGAAGAGTCAACCCCACCCTGCAGCTTTGCTGGGAACACAGAAACAGGCTTCCTCAGAGAGTTGGCAGGCCTGGGGGCCTGGGGCGCTGCCGCCGGCGGGCACAAGAGCATATTCTAATGCTGAACCCTTGGGGCAGCAGCATGCGGCAGGGTGGGCAGAAGTGAGCTCAGGGCTGCCTGCCCCCAAGGGTTCCACAGGCCTCTGGGACTTTGAGAAGTGGCCAGGAGACCCAAGGCCCAGAGAGAGAAGGTGGGGTCTGGCGCCAGCCGGTCAGTGGCCTACGAGCATGCCAGGCCCGCGGGGATGAGGCCCCAGCCATCCCCAGGCTTATGGGTGGGGCAGGAGAGGGCCCCACATGATGCTGAATCACATGAAATTGCTGGGTTTGTAGCTCAAAATCGCTGAATCTCAGGTCTTCCACACTGTCTGGTCTGGTCTGGGCATACAGGCCCCAGAGGTGGGGCTGGCCCTGGGTGGTGGAGCAGGAGCAACCCAGGGGTCTGCCTGGGGACTGTGGGTGCTGCTGCTTTCCCCTGTGGGAGAGGACCAGGAAGCAAGGGCCCAGCAGGCTCTGTGGTGTCCCTGAATACACCAGCACCCACCCGTGGGACAGGAGAGACTTGTAAAACAGCAGGGAGCTGGCCCAGGCCGGGGTTCCACTGGAGCCCCTGGGGGTCAGGGCAGTCCTGCTCTGATGCCCCAGGTGTCTGGTCAGAGGCAGAAGCACTGCAGGCTCCTGTGTAGGCCTCCTTGCGCGTCTGACATCACGCGGGGCATGGGGACTGGAAGAAAGAGCTGCTGGCTGGGACCTCGGGTACTGTGCCCTCTGAGCGCCCTGGCTACAAAAGGCCCCACGTTCTGATTCCGTGGAGGACCGGGGTCAGCACCGGATTCGCGGCCTGTTTCAGCCCCAACCCACGACCTCCTCCCTCTGTCCGGGGGCTCCTCAGGCCCATGGGCGAGCTCTGCATCCAAGGACTTCAAAATTGCTATTTTTTAGGACGTTTCCTTTTTAAGTAGATTTAAATTATCAAAAGAGTCGATTTATATGAAAAATACTTTATGAAAATAACTTAACACACGGTCAGTGGGTACAGTCTCCGCTGAGATGCGCTCCCCGCAAGGTACCGCCCCCCCAGACCCGCCCCGGTACCCACTGACCTTGGCCCGCCCAGCGGGCGGGCAGGCGGGGCTGGGGGCTGGCGCTCCCTCCCCGGCGGCGGCGGCGGCGGGGCCTGGGTCTCCGGAGCAGGATTTGCAGTGCAGGCGGGTGCTGGCGGAGGGGCGGAGAGGCCTGGGTGGGATCCGGAGCGCCCTCTGCGGTGGGGACACCGGCCCTCCCTCCCCAACCCTCGCGTCCGGCCGGCCGCGCCACTCACGCCAACTCACCCCGGCCCGGCGGCCCCAGCCGGAAAGTGGCAGCGCCAGTGGAAGGCGGCGGCGCAGTGCGCGCACCGAAGCGCGTCGGTCCCGTCCCCGCATACTCCGCACCGCGCGCCGAGCGCGGGACCCTGCACAAGAGCGATAGAGCGGGGTGGCTGGGAACCCGGGCCCTCCGCACCCTGCCTCGGGACCACCTCAGGGTTAGATGGCAGGTCAGTCCCCAGGGGACCGGGGCACCCAAGGGAAACTGCAAGGCTGCGAGAGGCAGCTGGAAGATAGTGAGTTCGATGGCTCCCAAGTCCCCAGAGCGCAGGAACACCTCAGCACCTTCAGGCTGTGCCCTGCAGACACAGAGCCCCTGAGCTGGCCCAGAGCCCCTGGGGGGGGGGGTGCCAGAGGGGCTGCGGCGGGGAGAAGCCATGGGGTCCTTACTGTCTTGCCTTCAGAGGGCTCAAGGTGGTGATGCCCCGGCTCCCCGGTTGGGTGTTTGGAAGCAGGGAATGTGTCGCCCCTGCTGTACCCCCTCTTCCACATCCCAGCAGCCTCCTCCATCGTCCTCCCCTAGCCGCTCTGCTTCCTCCTTCCTCCCCAAACCCTGAACCCCTCTGATTCCTACTCCAGTTCTCTCAGGTGTGGAGGGTTGGCTTCACTGTTGGCATAATCGGCTCTCCTATTTCAGGTTCACCCGAGGGCCCTGAAGGTTCCTAGCCCCCCCCCCCAAGACAGTGCCCTGCCCCCAGTGCTGCCCCCTCACTCACCTGCTGCCCCTCTGGGTTGGCACTCATCAGGGAGGGGCACAGGGCAGGAGGGTCCAGCACTGGCAGGGTGACTATGGGAGTCGGGGCAAGCAGGTGTGTGTGGGCGAAAGTGGTGTCCACAGCAGGGAGTGGCTCCCTGGGCAGGCCTCTCACCTCCTCTCCTGCTGGCCGCAGTCCCAGGGGGGCCTGGAACCCCAGAGTCAGCACTCCAAGGGGCTGCAAGACATTGCTCAGCCCCTCCTGGAGTCAGTGACCAGAGGGACCTTGGAACTTGGGCCTGGGGAAGGGGTGACGTGGTGGGAAGAACCCCATAATGGGTTCTGGGATGTAGAGACCTGGATGCAAGTCCCGGTTCCGGGGCCCTCCACAAGGTCTTTGGCCCTTTCCCCACCTGAGAACAGGGTGCCCCGTAGCCTTAGGGCCCCAGAGAAAACACTGGGCATGCACAGGGCACGGTCATAGCCTTAGGACTTTGCTGCAACAGAAGGCTCCGAGCACCTTTGGAGAGTGTTATCAGTGGTCACAGTGAAGCCCCAAGGGTGCTGGGGGACAGAGCTGAGGCCCCCCGTCAGAGCAGGGTAAGGGTAGTTTCCCATGCCCTGGACCCTGCAGGATGTTCATGGAGAGTTCCGACTACAGGGTCAAGTTGATCAGGCAGGGGATGGGCACAGTTCTACCCTGGGGCAGGCCCAACGCAGGGGTGGCCAGGAGGTAGGACTCCAGAGGGGCAGGACACAGGAAGGTCACCCAGCCTGGGGGCAGGCCTGGGCATACCGTGGGCTCTGCAGGTGGCTCTGGGGGCCGGGGCTCCTCAGCCTGGGGCAGGCCCTGCTGGACTCTCCCCTGGAGGCAGCATGCGCATCTCCAGGTGCCGCTGCTCATGTGGCCACCAGTCAGAAGCATGCAAGACAAAGCAGAGACTATAGATGGACTCCCAGATCCACAGGCAAGGGAGGCCTGGCCCTCTGCAAGCCACCATGTCCTTTTCTAGGTGGGGAAGTAGAGCAGGAGAGCCCAGACGTGGGATATTGACCCCTAGTGGGACAGCCTTGGCCAGCGTGGTCAGGGTGCCCTACGAGTGCTTCTCAGATGAACCCCCATACTTTCCAGTGCCCAGTACCCTGCAGTGGTCTGTGCCTGTCTGTCACAGGGTGCTCAGCTGGTGGGCCCCCCTCAGCTGGTCCACCCACGTTTCCACAAGGGAATGATGCCCAGGACTAGGTGACGGTCAGGGCAAAGGGGAGAGGAAGAATGTGAGCACCAGAGGGGTGGAGGGAGGGCCTGGCTGGACCTTCCTTCCAGAGTCAGAGGGGCTCAGAGAGATGAGACCCAGCGGGAGCACAGGGCAGAACGGGTCTGGGTCCCCTCGGCCACCCCTCCCACAGACTGCCCTGCTCAGACGTGGACTGAGAAGGCTTCACACCCCACCGAGGTCAGGGTCTCACGGCATGGTCAGTGACCCCAGCCCTTGGAGGTGGTGTCAGCCCTTGGGGACTGGGGCTCTGTGGCCTCTGTGTCCCCCAGCCCACCTGGGAGCAGGACTCTGGGGTGCCTAGGAAGGGGGTGGATGTCCCTAAGGCCAGAGGGCATGGGATGGCCACCTTTGCCTTGGGCCTCTGTGCTTGGGGCATTGCTGCCCTCAGGGGTCCTGTGGACCTGGGTAAACTATGTGGACAAGCAAGGAGGCAGGTGACCTGGGGTGAGAACCCAGGCCCCGCTCACAGCCAGCCCCTGAACCAAAGCCCCCCAGAAGGGCCTCAACTCCCCCCTTGGATCCAGAGTCTTCTGGGTGTCTTCTCATTCAGGGTCAGTGGATGGCAGCCTCCATGATGCCAGGCAACGCGCTCACCTGGGAATTTCCCGCAGTGGAGGGGACAGGCAGGCCAGGTGGAAGGCCCGGGGGCAGCCGTCACAGCAGATCAGCTCCCCGCCGTCCCGGCACACGGCACACTCGTCCTCGTTCTTCTGGCGCAGGCAAGAGTGAACCATGCAGACCCTGGAGGGGGCACCCTCCCCGAGAGCCCCTCCCCTGCAATGGCCCCTCCTGCAGCGCCTCATCTCCGGGGACCTGGACTCCCAGGGCCCTCCCAGCCTTCTTGCTAGCCCACAGCCTGTCCACCTCTAGGGTTCTAGCTCTGACACAGACCTGCCAGGCCATCCCTCATAGAAGAAGCCCTTTCACTCGTGGCCCCTGGGTTCCTGGTGGCCCCCTGGCCTGTACTCCACCCTCAGGCAGCCCCTGAGGAGGGGCCCCCAGGAGTCTCCTATCAGCCCCAGGCACCTGCTGCTCCCTCCCCTGGGCCTCCACCCTCCCGGGCCTCTGCCTGGGTAGTGAGCATCCTGTAGCCAGGAGTCGGGACAGCACATCCTCCAGGAGCACCAGGCCACCAAGCGGGTCCTGCAGTGACCTTCACACTCAAGGCAATATTCATGGCATGGGACAGCCAGGACACTGCTACAGAGCAGGACAGGACTATCCACCCTGGGTGCCCAAGGCCAGCAGAGCGCCTGGAACCAAGTGCTGGGATTTGTAACCAAGGATGGCAGACACTGTCCACCTCACCAAGAGGTAGTGCTGGGAGCCAAGGACAGCTGGACATCCCTGAGGATCCTCCAGCTCTGCCTGGCAGCAGTCCCCGCCACCCCCTAGCCGAGAGACGCTCACTCAGCCTGGACCAACACTGATTTAAAAAGTCCAAGAGGATCTCACTTTTCAGACTCATTTGAAACTTGTGTTTTATCAGAAAAACATGCAGCCGGGAAGGGGAGGGGCAGGGGGAGGAGAGGCTTGGCCTGGGCAGGAGCTCTGGCCTCTGTGCTTCAGGCACCTAAGTGCCCAGGACAAGCGCAGAGGCCTCAGAAAGACCTGCCTGGGGCCAGGGGAGGTGGTCTCCTCTCACGGCCTAGGGCGTTACCTGGTGCAGTTGGGGCTCACCCGGGAGGGCTGGAAGGACTGGGATCCTGTCTTGCTGGATAATCCTCTGCTCACCTCCACCCTGCAAGGGAGAAGAGGGCCAAGTGGAGGGACCCTGGGCACTAAGGGGCACCTGTGGCCACTGGCACCAGGTGCGTCTTGACAGCAGCCCCCAGCTTCCTAGCAGAGCCCAGGCCCCAGGGCAGCACAGTTGCCAGGTGGGGAGGGGGAGGGGTTCCACCCCAGCCTCCCCAGGGCCCAGCCTTCCTCAGGGGGTCAAGGCAGTGCTTACTGGGACAGCGCCCTGGGCTCCCTTGGCTCGGACCAGAGGCTTCAGACCCCCACCGCTGCGCGTCTTGCTCTTGCCACCTCCGCCAGGGTCTTCAAACTTGCTGGGAGTGTAAAACTCCCCCCCAACCTGGATGCACTTCTTGGAGCCCCCTGGGAGGAGATGCCAGCTGTCCTGGGCTCACAGCCTCCCACAGCCCCAGCCACTACTGGGGTGGGGTGTGTGGCAGAGACGGGCTGCAGAGCTGTGACTTGCTGCCCCTCTGTCACCCCCCTCCCATCCCAGCCAAGGCAGGTCCAGGTGCCAGGCACTGTGCCACACTGGACAGGACCCCAAATCCACTCGCCCCCAGAACCTCACAATAGAACCCCATCTGGAAATAGGGTCTTTGTAGATGTAATTGATAACATGAGGTCACCCTGGACCCTAAACCCAATGACTGGTGTGGAGAGGCCATGTGAGACAGGCAAAACCTGGGGTGAGGCCACCACAGCCCAGGAGTACGGGCAGCCCCAGACAGGAGGGACCTCCCAGAGCCTGCAGAGGGTATGGCCCTTCCCACACCTCCCCTGGGGGTCTGTTGAGGCCACCAGTCTGGCGGTCATGGTAGCAGCCCTAGCTCACTCGTACAGGGCCCTGGGGACCACCCCTGATGGGGAGACCAGGGCTGGCATCTGCTCCCAGGCCCACTCTGGCCATCCTTGGTGTAGTCCGTGTCCAGCTCAGAGAGAACTCTGTGGCAGGGACAGTGGAGTGGATGATGCAATGGCTGGTGGTCTGCCACCAGTAGGCCCTGCTGGGTCCTGGTCAGAAGACACACTGGCTCCCGATAGTCAGAGACTGGCTGCCTGGTAGGTAGGTCACTGGCTAGCTTCCTGGGGCTCAGGAGAAGGGCCTGGCCAGGGTGGGGGGGGGGACTGGACACCTCGTCACCGGGGGCACCAGAGCAGGGATGGAACCGGGGGCAGCAGGACAAGAGGCTGCAGGCCATCCCCAGTGGAGAGTGGGGTAAACAGAGGGTGTGACCTGTGTCCCAGCCGTCCCATCTGTGGAGAGCAGGTGACCTGGGGCGACGGGCATCCTGTGCTGGGGTGGCCTGGACCGCTGGCTGGGCAGAAGTCCCTCCCACTCAGGGAAGTTCAGTGTCTCAGCCCCTCCAAAGCCCACGGAGCCAGTGCAGGAAGCTGGCTGCCTCCACTCTGGGACCACCAGGGAGCAGAGGGGAGGGTCCCCATTGCCACCCTCTCCCCACCCCGTGCGTCTACCTGACCCAAACACCTGCTGGATGAGGATCCCCTCCACGGCCCCGTGGGCTCCTGGGGCGTCCCCAGAGGACACAGCCACAGTTCTCTGGACTGAAGCAGACAGGGTCTGAATTCCTGGGGAAGGGACCACCCAAATGGGGGTTGTCGCCTGGGAAGATGGCTCCTGAGCCCCACTCCGTCCTGGGCAGCTCTGAGCACAGGGCGTCTGTGGGCCGGTGTCCTGGGCAGTGGGAGAGCAGTGTAGGCTGCGCCAGTGAGGAGCAGGATGCTTCCCTCACACATGGCCTGGGCCTTGGGGCCGGGATCACAGGAGGGCAGAGGGGGCTGAAGAGGTCCCAGTGCAGGACAGTGTGGAGTCCCTGGAGGTCACACTAAAACCCCAGGCATCCCCTCTCTCGACATGTGCCTGCACAGGTTGGCCCGTGGGGCGAGAAGTCAGGCCAGCCTGGCCCTGCTCCCAAGTCAGCCCTCCACGGGTGTGAGCCCTTCCATCCAGCCCCGGCCCCCGGCCCCCTGTATCCCCAGCTCCCTGTGTCCCCAGCTCCTGTGTCCCCAGCTCCTGTGTCCCCAGCTCCCTGTGTCCCCTGCCCCCTGTGTCCCCAGCTCCTGTGTCCCCAGCTCCTGTGTCCCCAGCTCCCTGTGTCCCCGGCTCCCTGTGTCCCCTGCCCCCTGTGTCCCCAGCTCCCTGTGTCCCCGGCTCCCTGTGTCCCCGGCTCCCTGTGTCCCCAGCTCCTGTGTCCCCGGCTCCCTGTGTCCCCGGCTCCCTGTGTCCCCAGCTCCTGTGTTCCCAGCTCCCTGTGTCCCCAGCTCCCTGGGCCTGGCCTTCTCACCGTTCCCCAGCGGGAGGCGCTGTGGCTCCACGTGGCCCTCTGCCTTCTTTGGCTTGGCTTTCACGTGGGAACCTGGAAGGGAGAGCTGGGGACAGGGGGCTTCCACAGGGGCGGGGGGGACAATGCTGGTGGCCAGGTGGGAGGGCAGCAGGTGGAGTCAGGTGCTGGCCCTGACTCCCTGTGGGCTCCTTCGTGGTACTGGGCTCTGGTTTCCTCAGCAGTAGAAAGGAAAATGGGACCCTCCTGCCCCTTTACCACTTAAAAACTCAGACAGACCTGTCCAGGGTATCGCTCTCAGTACCCAGAGGCCTCTGCAGCCTGGACAGGCTGCTTCTGTGCCCAGGCAGGTGGGACAGACACCCTGGAGCCAGAAAGGGAGGGGGGTGGGACTCCTAGGGGAGACTGTGACCATGGCCATCTCCCACTGGATACCTGGGCTGGAGGTGCCCCTTGGGGTCAGGGCTGCTGATGGGGCGGCTCGAGGCTCCTCCGGGGCCTTCCTCTTGGCGGGGGGTCTGGGTGGCAGTACTGAGACTTTGGGGCTCGCAGGAGGCTTCCTCCCCTTCCGGGGCTGGCTGAGGTCCACATCTGCAGCTCATGGGCAGGAGCAGGGCCTTAGAGCCTTTCCTTGGTATGGAGGATAGGACTGGACATCCTCAGAGCAAGGTGGACAAGTCCTCTGCCCTTTGCCTCTTAGAATCCAAGAGTCCTGGGGGGTCACCAGGGGCCTCCCCAGATGCCCCGACACACACCTTCCACCTCACACCAGCTGCCCCAATCCCCCAACAAGGCTGAACCCAACCAGGAGCCCAGCCCAGGGCCGGGCACACCTTTGGGGAAGCTGTCCAGAATGGGCCGCAGTCGACCATAGCGCTCTAGGTTGTAGTCCTTGAAGAGAACCCTCCAGAAGTCCAGGATGGCCGCAGCGTCCTGGGTCAGGAGCCAGGACAGGAGGGCGTGGAAGGCCTGGGAGCAGCCCTCCTTCTCCTTCAGACAAAGGGTCTCCTGCAGCAACAGCCAGGTGGGGCCTCTGAGTGGTGGCTTCTCCCACCAAGCTGGGAGGCAGCCACGGACTGCAGGAGGCCTGGTCCCCTGGGCCCCTCCCCCGGTTCCCGGGGATGGTGGTACGGGGGCATGCAGGGTGAGAGGCAGGGCCACCTGCACCTAGTCCTGGAGAGCTCCCGGCTCCTGGGGGAGGTGGCAGGAGGGCTGTGGCCGGGTCCACACCTGGCTTGTGGGCAGGGGAAGGGGAGGCTGGGAGGGCTAGGACAGCGATCCTGGGCACTAGTCCTGGGGTCATCCGCTGGCCTGTGGGCGGGGCCCACCTGGAACTTGTCCTCAGGGACCACGTCATGGTCGGCCAGCGCATGCAGCAGCGGAAAGGCGCTGTCCACAGCGACGGCAATCTCGGTGCGGTACAGTCTCAGGAGGCGGCGCAGCGCCGAGTCCCCAGCAGCCCGAGTCTCGCAGGCCATAGGGCTGGGTGGGGGTCCCAGGGCTGGGAGGCTGGCAGCCCCGCTCCCCACCACAGTGTCCCTCCACTTCAGGGTCCCTCTGCCTTGGAGTCCCTCTGAGCTCCTGGGCTGTCAGAGGCGTCTGCGTGCCCCGCCTGCGCTCCCTGCCGAGAAGCCCCTGTGGTCAGGCAGGGAGAGCTGCCAGCTCCAGAGAGCCTGGCAGGCCCGGCCCAGGGGCTCTGTTATACTGGCCCACCCTGGGAAGGGCAAAGGCCACTGCCCAGGAGCCAATCAGGGCAGGGGCTTTTGCTGCAAGGATTGCAAATTGGCCTGTGATAAGGGAAGGTGCCCTAGGCAGCCAGCCTGCCCCGCCTCCTCCTCTCCCTGGAGAGCTGCAGGCCAAGCCCTGGACCTACTGACCCCCAGGGCTACTGCCTTGGGGCCCGGTGCAGCAGAGGAGCTCAGGGGAGGGCTCCGGCTTCCCCCTTCTGTCCTGGGTGAGAAGTCAGGACAGTGCCCCTAGCCTCTTCTGAGCTGGCCAGACATGGTGGCACCTCCAAGTGGCACTAATGAGAAACGTCCACAGGGGTTGGTGCTAGATGGGGGCACTGGCCCCTGGGGGACCTGCACACTTGATGGAGGGTTCCTCCTCAGTGTTCCAGATCTGGGGCTGTGGGGATCAGGTGGAGGGCCCCAGTTTGATGGAGGAGTGGGATGGGCTTTTGAGCTTCACCCTCCCTGGGGTGACTCTGGGCATAGTCCACTCCTTCTCTGAGCAGCAATCCTGAAGAAACAAGAGGGTGGACACAGGCCACCCTCCTGCAATCCCAGCGACTGGGAGGCTGGGTCCAGAGGATCACAGGTTTGACGTCAGTGAACCTCAGCAAGTTAGAAGATGTTTCCTGTCCTCAGTGAAGGGAGAGAACAAAGGAGGAAGGGAGGAGGGAGGAAGGAGGGAGGGAGGGAGAGAGGGAGGAGGAGTGAGTGAGGGAGGGAGGAGGGATGAGGAAGGAAGGAGGGAGGGAGGAGGAGGAAGGAGGGAGAGAGGGAGGAGGAGTGAGGGAGGGAGGGAGGGAGGAGGAGTGAGGGAGGGAGGGAGGAGGGAGGGAGGAGGAGGGAGGAGGAGGAAGGAGGGAGGGAGGAGGAGGAAGGAGGGAGAGAGGGAGGAGGAGTGAGGGAGGGAGGAAGGGAGGAGGGAGGGAGGAGGGAGGGGGAGGGAGGGAGGAGGGAGGGAGGGAGGAGGGAGGGAGGAGGGAGGGAGGAGGGAGGGAGGGGGAGGGAGGAAGGAAGGGAGGAGGAGGAAGGAGGAGGAAGGAAGGAGGGAGAAAGGGAGGGAGGGAGGAGGGAGGAAAGAGGGAGGGAGGATGGAGGAAGGAGGGAGGGAGGGAGGAAGGAGGGAGGGAGGGAGGAAGAAGGTGGAAGGAGGAAGGAGGAGGAAGGAAGGAGGGAGGGAGGGCTGGAGCCAGAGAACCTTCCGGAGTCTGGGCTGGGAACAGGCCCTTTGCCGCCCACCTCAGGGCTCTGAGCCCAAGGCCAGTGCTCTGGGTTGTGGTGTGGAGCTGGGTGACACCCTGCACTGTGCCTGCCGCAGACACCCGGGGACGCTTGGCCGTGGCCCACCTGGGCTGCCCCTCCGAGAGCCAGGTTCTCCTCCCCAGCCGGGGCGGAGGCTGCTGCCTGCTGGCCTTTCCTGCCCTCTCCTCTGGGCACACTGGGTTAAAGGGTTCCAGCATGCGCTGAGGCCACTCAGACCCCCGTGGCCTGTGACTCCTGCCCATCTGGGACTTTCTGCTCACTTCCTGGAGTGTGTGCCCAGGTCTGGCCACAGCGAAGCTCACTAATGGGATCCCTGGGCCCATGGGCCCCAGACCTCACACAGGAAGGCACCACGGGACTCGGCGGGCTCAGCCCGGCCCCCGGCGAGCACCAGCACCCCCAAGGCCACCCTTCAGCCTGGTGGAGTTTCCCTCCCAGGTGAGGACGCCCCAGCCAGAGGAGCAGACAGGAGAACTGGAAACTGCCGCAAGTCCAGTCTGCCTTGGCTCTCTGGGAAGCCCTGGCCCCTGCAGGTGCGGCGGCCGGGCCTGGAGCCTATTTTAGTGGGCAGGTGCCACCTGGCCTCCGGTGGGGGTCAGCAAGCGGCCCCTGTAGAATTCTGGACTTTCCACTCCCCTGTGGGGGTTTCCGCCAGCCCTAACGGCAGGACTGGAAGCCTCCAAGGCCGTGGGGAGGAGGCCTCGTGACCCAGACCACAGCCGGCACACGCCCGGGGCCTCCATGGGACGGGGCCTCCATGGGACGAGGCCTCCGTGGGATGGGGCCTCAGGTCTTCTGAGAGGCCCCAGAGCAGGTGGGCTACAATGAGAGCCTCCATTTCCTCACCTGGGGGAGAGGGGACAGCATGAAGGGACGGGAGGTCCCACCTGCTCTTGTCCCATGAAGACAGGAAAACAAAGAAGGGCTTCAAGGCTGGAAGGGAAGGCCCTGAGGTCCTGAGGGTTGGGGTGGAAAGCACCAAAACACCCCTGGGAGCAGGCAGGGAGCAGGCAGGGAGCAGGCAGGGAGCAGGCAGAGAGGAGGCAGGGAACAGGCAGAGAGGAAGCAGGGAACAGGCAGGGAGCAGGCAGGGAGCAGGCAGAGAGGAGGCAGGGAACAGGCAGGGAGCAGGCAGAGAGGAGGCAGGGAACAGGCAGAGAGGAAGCAGGGAACAGGCAGGGAGCAGGCAGGGAGCAGGCAGAGAGGAGGCAGGGAACAGGCAGGGAGCAGGCAGAGAGGAGGCAGGGAACAGGCAGAGAGGAAGCAGGGAACAGGCAGGGAGCAGGCAGGGAGCAGGCAGAGAGGAGGCAGGGAACAGGCAGGGAGCAGGCAGAGAGGAGGCAGGGAACAGGCAGAGAGGAAGCAGGGAACAGGCAGGGAGCAGGCAGGGAGCAGGCAGGGAGCAGGCAGAGAGGAGGCAGGGAACAGGCAGGGAGCAGGCAGGGAGCAGGCAGAGAGGAGGCAGGGAACAGGCAGAGAGGAGGCAGGGAACAGGCAGAGAGGAGGCAGGGAGCAGGCAGAGAGGAGGCAGGGAACAGGCAGAGAGGAGGCAGGGAGCAGGCAGAGAGGAGGCAGGGAACAGGCAGAGAGGAGGCAGGGAGCAGGCAGAGAGGAAGCAGGGAACAGGCAGGGAGCAGGCAGGGAGCAGGCAGAGAGGAGGCAGGGAACAGGCAGAGAGGAAGCAGGGAACAGGCAGGGAGCAGGCAGGGAGCAGGCAGGGAGCAGGCAGGGAGCAGGCAGGGAGCAGGCAGAGAGGAGGCAGGGTGGAGGCCAGGGTGGAGGCCAGGGAGGAGGCAGGGAGGAGGCCAGGTTGGCCTCTTCTCTCGCGACGGGCACCTTAATCTGTACACAAAGTAGGGTGTGAACGTCAACAACATGTATACTAACTTCAGGTTAAAAATAGGAAATAAGGGTTGGGTTGTGGCTCAGTGGTAGAGCGCTCGCCTACCATGCATGAGGCACTGGATTCGAAACTCAGTACCACATAAACGTAAAATAAAGATATTGTGTCCACCTAAAACGAAAAATAAGTACTAAAAAAAGGAAAAAAAAATAGGAAAATATTATAATGCCAATCAAAACAGAATAACTAGGAATAAAGATAAAAAGAAATCTGCAGGGCTCTTTTTCTTTTTCCTGAAGTACTGGGATTGAACCCAGGCAGACTTTGGCACCAAACTACAACCCAACCCTTCTATCTCTCCCTCTCCCTCTCTCTCTCTCCCTCCCTCTCCCTCTCCCTCTCTCTCTTCCTGGTACTGGGGATTGAACTCAGGGGCACTCACCACTGAGCCACACCCCAGCCCTATTTGGAATTGTATTTAGAGACAGGGTCTCACTGAGTTGCTTAGTGTCTCGCCACTGTTGAGACTGGCTTTGAACTTGTGATCCTCCTGCCTCAGCCTCCCAAGCCACTGGGATTACAGGTTTGTGCCACTGTGCTTGGCTTTTATTTTATCTTGAATCAGAGTCTCACTAAGTTGGTGAGGCTGGCCTCAAACTTGGCATCCTCCTCTCTCAGCCTCCTGAATCCCTGGGATGTGTCTAAGGCACTATGTTGCTCAGACTGGTCTTAAACTCCTGGACTCAAGCCATCCTGCCCTCAGCCCCAAGCCTCACCAGGCCAAGCACTCACGTTTTTATAAAAGAAGAAGGAAATACCACAGTCCTGGACTTAGCTTCTCAAAACACAGGTTATTTCTTAACTAACTAGACAGCAAATGCAATTCCAATCAAATCAACAAGGACACTTTTATCTTAGCATGTGATTCTCTCATTCTTGGGGAAAACTGCACCAGATAGCCCGATGCAGCACAGAGCAGGCAAGCGCAGCGGGAAGGGCGCTGAGACGGGTCTCTGACCCAAGCTGACCCAAGGTGAGTGCGCCCATTACCTCGGGGTGGAGAGAAGCTTCTTCCATCTGACAGGAAGGGTGGAAACCATGGGAGCGAAGAGCAACACGAGGCATACGTCCATTTAAACAAGACATTAAAGGGCT
The DNA here is from genome assembly GCF_964194105.1 of Spermophilus citellus. NCBI lineage: Eukaryota > Metazoa > Chordata > Mammalia > Rodentia > Sciuridae > Spermophilus > Spermophilus citellus. The sequence goes on along the minus strand of NC_138182.1, from coordinate 73,961,666 downwards.
GACAAGCTGAAGGAAGTATTGGTGACACGGATGTCAGGACTACATGTCTTAGTGTCTTTACTACATAAAGAGCACTTTCAAATCAATTAAAAAAAAGACAAATACTCAGGGCTTAAAAAGAAAAAGAAATAGACAAGAGAGACTTAGTTTATGTGTGTTTGGTTTTTGCTGGGTATTGAACCAGGGGTGCTGTACCACTGAGTAAAATTATTTTTTACTTGTTCTTTCCAGATATGCATGACAGTAGAGTGTATTTTGACTTATTATTTATAAATATTTTATTTTCTAGTTGCAGATGGACACAATATCTTTATTTTACTTTCATGTGGTGCTGAGGATCAAACCCAAGGCCTCGCACATGTTAGGCAAGCGCTCTACCGCTGAGCCCCAGCCCAGCCCATATTTTGACTTATTATACGTACTGGAGTATAACTTCCCATTCTCGCTGTACACAATGTGTATTCATATATGAACATAGGAAAGTTTTGTCCGGTTTATTCTACTGATCCCCAGTCCTTTTAATTTTTTATTTTTTGGGGGGCACTGGGGATTGAACTCAGGGGCACTCAACCACGGAGCCACATCCCCAGCCCTATTCTGTATTTAGAGACAGGGTCTCACTGAGTTGCTTAGGGCCTCGCTTTTGCTGAGGTTGGCTTTGAACTCGCCATCCCCCTGCCTCAGGCTCCAGAGCTGCTGGGATTACAGGCCTGCGCCCCTGTGCCTGGCCTGAGACAGGTCTTTCTACGTGGCCCAGGCTTGCCTCGAACTTGCGTCCTCCGCCCTTGGCCTCCCAGTAGCTGGGATCGCAGGTGGGCACCACCTAGTTGGAGACTTGACTGTATGCCACAGCGCAGAGGCTCGGGGGCTGGAATCCAACACCATCTCTAGGGCTCTACTTTCCCAGTTTTGATTATTGGACTATGGAATGGTGTAACTCAAATAATGAAACTGGCCTTTCACAGAACAGCCCCACCTGGTGCTGGTGAAATGTACCAGGAAGGTCGCCCCGGTAGGCTCTGGTTGGGTTCCCTCATGAGGGGTGGTGGCAGGATTCTCGGGGCTTCAGCAAGGCGCCTCCAGTCGGTCTGATGGCGCCCCAGCCTGGGGCAGCTGCAGGTGGCCAGCGGTGGGAAGGGCCTTTGTACAGCTGCATCCCGGGTCCCGCCCAGGGCAGCAGTCCCATCCCAGCCAGGAGAGGGGGACGTCGTTGAGGGTGGCACTGGGTTCTCGTCGGAGACGCCCTCTGGAAGCAGTATCTCTTCACTCGCTTTGTCACGGTCACGATTTCACGTGGACTTCCTGGTTCCCCCTAACGTCCCCTCCCGGACCCACCCGACCTGCCAGGTCTCCGTGTGGCTGCTCCTGGCTGGGGCTGCTGCTCAGACGCGTTTGTGTCAGGGACCTTGGCTTCAAAGGACCCTCACTGGGATTTTCGAGCTTTTCTCAGGACTGGCGGGGGACAGGGCTGTGGGGAGGCCCACCAGGGAGGGTCCCCCTCTCACACCCCACACAGGCCTTCTCACCAGGAGCTGCCAGGGCCTCACTGTACCCTGACGCCCATGGGTACCGGGTGGGAGTCACGGCTCAGCCCTCCTCAGGTGGGCGCTAGGCTGCCGGGACCTTCCCCCACTGCAGGGCCACTTCAGTTACCTGCGGCTACCACCAAGTGGTGCTCTGGCCGGGCTGACCCCCATCCCGGACCCATCGAGGCCCCTCCCAAGGCCTCCCTCCACTCGCCCAGCCCCCGCCCCTTGCTCCCCTGTCCTGGCCCCAGTCCAACTTAACCCACCCCCAGCACCACCCCAGCTCCAACCCCCACTCCACAGCCCCCACTGCGGACCCCCTCCCGCCCCTCCCCTAGCCCCCCACCTCCACCCAGCTCTGAGCCCTGCTCCCGGAGCTCCACCCCCATGCTGCCGCCACCCCAGCCCACCCTGCCCTGGAGCACTCCCACGCACTGAGCTGCCCAAGCCCCGCCCCCAGCGCCCAGCCCCTGAGCACCCCGCCCCCACCATCACCCCCATCCTGCCCGGGACCCCCATTCTCCAGCCGCTCTTCTTGAGCTCTTAATCCCACCCACTCTGGAGACCCCTCCCCCCAGGAATCTCTCCTGCCCCCTAATTCCCCACGGGGTCCTCTGTGCCCTGCAGAAGCCCCTCACCCCTCCCCATACCCCAGCCGCATCAGGCCAGAGCCTACTCCTCACACCTCTTCTCAGCTGCCCACCGCCCCTGGACCTGGGTCCTGGACAGTCCCCCACTTACTGGGAGGCGCTGTGGCCCGACCTCATGGCCCTCTCCCCCTCTGGGACCCTGACTGCAGACAGCCTGGGCTCTGACCTGGACCCAGACAGACTCCTGGACGGGGCGCAGTGGCAGCAGCCCTGTGAGACCAGCGGGCCCTTCTTCCTCCCGGCGGCCATCAGGCCTGGGTGCAGGCTGGGAGGACTGTCCCAGGGGCCCCTGGCTGGGGCGTGGGGACACTGGGAGGCAGGAGCGTGGGGTCCCTGAGGGGTCAGAGGCAGCCCGGGGCTGCAGGGGACGTTGGTGCCTTGGTCCCTTGTGAGGAATTGGCCCAACTGGGCCAGTGAGGGGCACCCAGGGGCCACCCAGCTGGCTGGCTGGGTGGGTAGGGGTCACGGAGTGGGGGTGGCTGGCATGGCTGGTGCTCTGTCTCCCTACTGCTGGGCCAGGCCCACTGGGCTCCCGTCAGAGGCTCACAGCTGATGGCTTTCTCCTTCTGCCTGGCGTCCTGTGTCCCTCCCCACGGTGGCCCCAGTCCTGGAGGCTGAGCACAGCATGGATGTCATCCTGGTGGGCTCCGGCGGGCGGTCATCCCCCTCTTCAGTCCAGCTGGGCAGAGGTGAGAGCTCTCGTCCACCTACTGGACCCTCCCCATAGGGTGCTGCCCTCAGGCCTGGACCATCTGGAATATCCACTTGTGGTTCCTCCACCCAGCTGGGCGGGCCAGGCCACAGTCAGGCAGGGGAGGGGGCGAGGTGGCCACAGTCAGGCAGGGGAGGGGGTGAGGTCCCCAGCCCCTGTGACTTCAGGACACATTAGTGGCATTCCTTTGTGGCGGTACCCCATAGGAGGTAGGAGGAGGGAGGGCCACTCTTGCCTTCTTTGCAGATCTCATTGCCTATGAAATCACTGTGAACCAGCGGAACATAGAAGGTGAGCTCCCCACCGCCTGCCGCGGGCCGCAGGGAGGATGGAGAAAGGCGGCTTCGGCCTCTGGGGCCTCCGGAAGAAGGCTGGGCGCTCTGCGGGTGCTGCGTGCTTCCCCCACCTGCCCCCCAACTCCCGCGCCTCGTGAAGGCGCACAGTGGAGTGGTTCTGAGGGTGCTGACAGAGCAGGGTCCTGCAGCCTCCCCACTGCCTAATCTTAGAGCATCTTCATCATCCCCAAAGAAAACCTGTCCCCGCTCCCTGTCCCCTCCCTGTCCCCGGCACCTCTGGCCTTGTGGATTGGCCGATTGCAGATTTCCTGCATTTCCGTACACATTTCAGGATCAGGTGTCAAACTCTGCGGCGCAGCCAGCTGGGGTTTTGAGACGGGCTCCCACCTGGCCTCTTTGTGACATTAAGGTGTCCGATCCATGAACACGGTTGCCCTCCCCCGGGCCTGCCGTCCCTCCCCCTGACCGGGCGCCACAGCTCTTTCTCTACCCTGTCGAGTCCTCACTCTGCCGAGGGCCGAGCCCCTCGCTCTGTTTCTCTTTAGACATCTGCCTCTGCTGTGGAAGCTTCCAGGTGCACACGCAGCACCCCCTGTTTGAGGGGGGAATCTGTGCCCCGTGCAAGGTAAGCGGGGGTCCAGCAGGGGCCCCACCTCTGGGAGGAGGGGGATGCCAACAGCCACCTCTGCCTGCCCAGGACAGGTTCCTGGAGGCCCTGTTCCAGTACGACCAGGACGGCTACCAGTCCTCCTGCTCCATCTGCGGCTCCGGGGAGACGCTGCTCATCTGCGAGAACCCGGACTGCCCGCGGTGAGGCTGGCCCGGGGGTGGCACCTGTTCTTCTCCACTATTCCCGTGGGGGGATGGGGCCTCCCAAAACAATGCTTCCCCCCCTCCATGTCCCTCTCAGACACCTCCATGGCGAGCAGCCGTGGCACGTGGACTGGTGTCCGGAGGCCTCTGTCCCAGACAAGACACTGCTGTTCCTCCACTGACCGTCTAGAGGGTCATGACCAGGGCCGCACAGGGGCATGCTCACCCCTGCCCTTCCAGCCTGGGCTGCATCCACTGCTCCCCACTCGGGTCCGCGGGGTGCTCTTCAGAGCCTGGCCCTGAGTTCTGCTCCGGCGGCTGCTCCTGCAGAGTTTGGGGAGGCCAGGCGGCTTAGGGGATCCTCAGATAACTGTCGTCGTCTCTGGACCTTTACCAGGGTCCCTTCTAGCCTGTGGCCTCACCTCCCCCACGCAGCACACAAGGGCAGGGCCGTTTGTTTTCTCAGATGAGTGGAGGGAGGTCCCTCCAAGGCCCTCGGGGGCAGGGTCACCGGGTCACCTTGGTTTTCTGCTTTCTGTAGGTGCTACTGTCTGGAGTGTGTGGACACCCTGGTGGGCCCCGGGACTGCGGGCAGAATCCACGCCATGAGCAGCTGGGTGTGCTTCCTGTGCCTGCCCTTCTCGCGCAGTGGCCTGCTGCAGCGCAGGAGGAAGTGGCGTGAGCGGCTGAAGGCCTTCCAGGATCGCGAGGTGGTAAGGAGCAGGCCGCTGTGGCTTCCACTGGCTCCACGCTGCCCATCGGTTGGGACAGGGACAGGGACAGGGCTCAGGCTTTGTGCCACCAGACGGGCCATTTCTTCAGAATCAGTGAAGCATGGTGATTTTGTTTCTTACAAGCAAGGATGAGCCTTGCTCATCAACAGTCACGAAGGAGGGACCCAGAGAGCCAACTGGCAGCCCTCTGCAGTCTCTGAGCCCCACAGTGGCTGCCAGCTCTGGGCCAACGTGGGCTCCTGGTCCAACCAGGACAGCGAGTCAGACACAGCACTTCCCACAGCTGAGGCCAGAGACACCAAGCAGACAGGACCATGGGCTCATGGAAGGTGCAGACTTATGTCCTCAAAGTCCTAAACTGGGTGCCTTGAACGCAGCCTTATTCAGAAATAGGGTCTCTGCACATGACGTCTGGGGAAGGATCTGAGGATGAGACCCTTGTGGATTCAAGGAGGCCCCAAACGCATAGACTGATGATGTCTTAAAGGGGAGGGAGATTCCAGAGATGAAGAGACAGGAAGAGGCCCCGTGAGGTTGAGGCAGAGGCGGGTGCCCGTGTCCGTGGCCCAGGTGTGCCCAGGGCCACTGCAGCCTCCTGAAGCAGAGGTGGGGGCTACGGTGCCCCTCCCTCCAGCCTCCAGGGGGAGCCAGCCCCACTGGGACCTTGAGCAGGACTCCCTGCTGAGCTGTGTTCCTGCAGTCTGTCCTGCTGAGCTGTGTTCCTGCAGTCTGTCCTGCTGAGCTGTGTTCCTGCAGTCTGTCCTGGTTTGTTGCTGGCCCTCAGAAGCTTCCCTGGAAGGGGCGAAAGTCTCGCGGGGAGCCAGCAGAGAGCGGGGTGCCGTCCAGCTGCTCGACCGACCTCGGGTCCTCATTCCTGCTCCTCGGGGTTGAGGCCGCCTTTGCTTGCCCGCCAGGCGCATCCTATGGAAGAGACAGGGAGCAGGGGCTCCTGGGAGCAGCCCCAGGCTGGCGTCGCCATCTCCCTGCCCAGCCTCAGGCTCGCTGGTGGGCTGGGGTGCCATAGGCCAGGAGGGATGTACCCTGATTCGGGGTGGCCTTGCCTCCCCTGGGGTCCTCCTCTCAGGGGCCACTCTGGCCTTGGGGCTCTTTTCTGCGAGGGTCTTGAAGCTGTCCAGCTGAGACCAGGCTCTGCAGGTGCCAGCTGCCCTGTGCCGTGCCCACGTGCGTGCACACCAGTGGCACACATGTTCCAGTCTCACAGACGCCATGTGGATGCAGGTGTGCCTTGCTCGTAGTGGTGAGCAGGTGTCTTAGGTGCTTTTCAGAAAGCAAGGCCAGCGTGTGCCTTATGGAGCCCCCCTTTGGTACCTTGAGAGTAGAAAGCTTTCCTGTCCCTACGATGGAGACCCCTGGGCTCCAAGGCTGCAGGAGGGATTACACACACACACACACACACACACACAGACGAAGTGACCTTCAGAAGTGTGATGAAATGCCACCTAGGGCGTGGAGCCAGGGAAAGGCGGAGGTGGCTCCTGGGGTCAACCCTGGGCAGAGGGGGCAGGCCCCCAGGCCTTCCCTTCCTCCAGGGTCCCAGCCGCTGCCACAGCTGTGTGTGCAGACACAGAGCTGAGCCGGGACCCTGGCCCCGGCCGCCCCTCCTCCTCCAAGGGCAGCCAGACCCCCACTGCCTACTTCCTGCCTGATCGGATGTCCGCATTCCTGGATGTCCCAACACGAGCCCCTGGTCCCTGCTCCATCCTGTCCCTGAGAGTCGTGCACTTGACCTTGGCCAGGTGTCTCCACTGGCCCTGTCCGTCTCTGGCTGGCATCCTGGAAGGGGTGGGCAGGCCTTGTGCCCCACATACCACACACAGAGTTTAGAGACGTCTGTGTCCTGGGTCCCCAGCATGGCTCTTCTGCGTCTGGACTCAGGGTGCCAGTTCTCAGCTCCACAGATCACAGGCAGCAGGTCTGGGCCTGGGGAACCCCTCACCTCGGGCAGCTGTCACACTGCCCAGCCCTCCGAGGGCTTTCTGGCCCGGAGTCCCCACTGCTGTGCACTCTCCCGGGTCTTGGAGCCTCAGAGTCAGAGCCATCTCTGCTGGGATCCCAGCCCCCTCCTCTGAGGTAGGGACAGCCCCGCAGGCCTGCTTCCCCCACCGAGGGGGCAGGACCAGGCCTGCGGCAGGGGAGGCCTTCCTGGGGCCGGCCTCCACCTGGCAGGTGCGTCTCAGGGGGCTCCTCCACCCGGAGCCTGTGGCTCGAGGCTCTGGGACCAGGGGCTGAATGACGGCCTTTCTACCAGGCGAGTCCCCAGGAGATCTATAAAACCGTGCCAGCCTGGAAAAGGGAGCCCGTGCGGGTGCTCTCCCTCTTTGGGGACATCGGGAAAGGTGAGTGCCCTGACCTGCAGAAGTGGGGGGAGGTGGGGGGGGTGGGGGAGGTGGCGTGACCAGCAGCGCCCAGCCTGCCGCATTCCTGGACGCCCTGAGCAAAGGAAGGGGAGGCCTCCAGTGGGGGCAGCGGTCAAGAAGCCAGGTGGGAGGCCAGACAGGGGTCAGGAGGCCAGGAGGGAGGCCAGACAGGGGTCAGGAGGCCAGGAGGGAGGCCAGACAGGGGTCAGGAGGCCAGGAGGGAGGCCAGACAGGGGTCAGGAGGCCAGGGACAGCAGGGCCAGGTAGGGCGCCCACCCAGGAGGAGGTGGAGGCAGGTGGGGAGGGAGGGTGCGGGGACAGAGGCGGCTGGCAGAGCATGACGGATGCCCAGTGCTGTGATGAGCAGTGCGCCCAGCGGCAGACGGCCAGCCTGCCACCCAGAGGCCCCATCAGCCAGCCTCGTGGGACCCTCGCTGCACTCTCCTCCGAGCCCTCCCGCCCGCCCTCGTCAGGGTGTGCCCCTCTGGCTGCAGCTCTGCCAACCCCCCAGCGGGTGCCCTTGGAAGTCCCACCTGGCAGGTGCGGGAGAGCCCCAGAGAGGGTCGTGGTGGGTGGGTGCCCCTAGGACAGGAGCAGCACAGATGCCGCGGAGGCCTGTGCCCTGGCGGTGATCCTGTCACTGACCTTGGGGACAGGCACCTGAGACAGACCAGCAGTGGCTTGGCTGGCCCAGGCTCTCGCTGCTGGTGGGGCCACAGGGGCTGGGCCTGCTCCCAGGGTTACTGGCTGGCCTAGTGGTGCCGTGTGGACACGCTGCCCAGGAAGTGACAGCGTGGCAGAAGTGCCTGGTTCTGCGGCAGACTGGCCTTGAACTCGGTACTCTGAGGCCTGCTTGTTTTCCGCGGTCACCAGACAGGAGAGATCCCTCCTCTCCTGGTGCCCGCCGATGGAAACAACGTGGCTGGGCTGAGGGGAACATCCTGGTGGGACCTTGGCCCACTTGGCTCCTTGCAGCTCCTCTGTGCCCTTGTCTGTCCCACTCCAGAGCTAACCAGTCTGGGGTTTCTGGAACCCGGCTGCGAGGCGGGAAGACTGAGGCACCTGGAGGACGTCACCAACATTGTGCGCAGAGATGTGAGTAGGCTCTGCGCTCCCAGACCCCGGCTCAGGGAGGACAGGGGACTGAGGCCAGGGACAACAGGGCCAGGTAGGGGGTGGGGAAGGCCAGGGTCAGGGGAGCCTCCTGGATGCCACTCTGGGGCCTCCAGGCCAGCGAGGGCTTGGGGCCCAGTGAACGGTGCTCCCTGGCTCCGTGGGCCTGCACTGCCCTCAGCACAGAGCCGGGCAGCCGGCCAGACATCCTAAAATCCAGTGGCTCATTTCTGCCCCATGATGGGGTGCTGCCCAGCCAGGGGGCCTGACCCCCCCTCCACCCTCTAAAAGAGGCAGGGTCTGGGACCCGACGGCCGCCCATCATTTGAAAACCTCCCATGGGCGGTGGGACCTGGGCGTCCACGCAGGGGCTTCTCTCCGGGTGAGTCCCACTCTGTGCTGGCGGCTGCTCCCCAGAGCTGAGTCCCCTTCCACCCCATCCTGCTGGGCGGTCGTTAAAGGAGGGCACAGCCTCCTGCCACAGAGCCGGGTGCCACAGCAGACCCAGCTGTCCCGCCTCCCTGCCCTCCTCTGTTCACACCCCAGCCACCAGGCGGGGCCCAGGACAGAGGCAAGAGGAGCAGGAGGGCGGGCTCAGGTCTCCCTGCTGCCCAGAGCTGCCGGAGCGTCTTCCTGTTTGCTTGGGGGTGCCGGGATTGAACCCCACCTGTTGCCCCAAACGCTTCACTGCTGAGCTGAGCCCCAGCTCAGGGTCCACTCTGGATTGGGCTATCGAAAGTGGGGTCCAGTATCCGGTGTCTCTTGAACTTCTAGGAGAATGACCCGGGGCTGGGTTGTCGCTGACCGTGGGTGGCCCTCTGGGTGCCGAGGCGCCTGGGGCTGTGGGTGTTGAAGAGCTCCTTCGTCCCCGAGGGGGCAGGAATGTGGCTGGCTTGACTGTCGGGGTGCTGGGGTTGTGTGGACTGGCCGCTTCCCAGGCAGCACACCAACCCGTGGCGGGGAGTCCATGGTCCCAGGGGCCCAAGGTTCCACCCAGGAGCAGTGGCCATTCTCAGATGGCCCCTGTGCCGGGTGTGCCCCAGAGGGCATGGTGGCTGCTGATGACTCAGCTCTGTGGGCTCCTCTGCCCCCAGGGATCCTGGGAGGAGTCACCACATCCTATTGGACAGGGCATCTCGGCCCCAGGGCTGAGCGCTGGGGCTCACAGTGACCAGCGTCCCACTAAATAAGGACATTCTCCAGCGAGCCGTGTCCTGCCGTGTCCTGTAGGTGGAGGAATGGGGCCCCTTCGACCTCGTGTACGGCTCGACGCCCGCCCTGGGCCACGCCTGTGACCACTCTCCTGGTAAGATGCCCTCAAGGGCTGGGTCTGCTCCACTCACCAGGGCGTCTGTCCCCAGCCCTGTCACCTCTCCTCTCTCCCACCCACTGCAGCGCCTTAGGGAGGGCGGGAACGGTGGTGTGTTTAAACAGTGGAGGGCTGTCACTGACGCATGGCAGGTCCCATAGCACGTCCCTTAGCACGTACAGTGGGTCACCTGCCTTGCCATGACAAGAGAGTGGTTACCGTCACCCCGAAGGCCGCTTCGTGCCCCGCTCTAGGCCCTCCAGCCCACCAGGTGGCCTCCAGGTCATGCAGGCTCTGGAGTCCGAGGCGGAAGGCAGGGTCAGTGGTCAGTGTGGGCCCCTGTCCCTGTCCTTGCTGAACCTTGGCCTCTCTGGATAAGGTCGGGACCTGTGAGCCTCTGCGGCCCTGGCCAGGTGCTGCTCCTGGGAGGGGGACAGAAGTGTAAGGGGTGGGGACACCCAGGCCCTCAGCCCTCGCCCACCTCACAGCCAAACCGCCCCCCGCAGGGTGGTACCTGTTCCAGTTCCACCGCCTCCTGCTGTACGCGCGGCCGCGGCCGGGCAGCGCGCAGACCTTCTTCTGGATGTTTGTGGACAACCTGCTGCTGACTGGGGACGAGCAGGCCATAGCCGCTCGCTTCCTGGAGGTACGTGCCGGCTTCCAGGGGCTCACGTCCACCCAGCTCCCGGCCCGGCCTCCCGGGGGGCCACGCACAGAGGCGCAGACAGGAGCTGGACCCCACCCCACGCCACCACCGCGCTCTCTGCACGTGCCCCCGGGGTGCCACCTCCTGCCCTGCCTCCCAGCGGGCACATGGGACACACTGGTACCTACACACACACACACCAGGACTCACACACATTACACACACACACACCAGGACTCTCACACACACTAAAACAACACACACAGCAGGACTCTCACACACTCACACTAAAACAACACACACAACAGGACTCACACACACCCACATTACACACACACCAGGACTCACACACATTACACACACACACACCAGGACTCACACACACACACTGCACACACACAGCAGGACTCATACACACACACACTGCACACACACACACACACACCCCAGGACTCTCACACACACACTGCACACACACACACCAGGACTCTCACACACACTAAAACAACACACACAGCAGGACTCACACACACACACACACTGCACACACACACACCAGGACTCTCACACACACTAAAACAACACACACAGCAGGACTCACACACACACACACACTGCACATACACACACACACACCAGGACTCTCACACATTACACACACACACCCCAGGACTCTCACACACACACTGCACACACACACACCAGGACTCTCACACACACTAAAACAACACACACAGCAGGACTCACACACACACACACTGCACACACACACACCAGGACTCTCACACACACTAAAACAACACACACAGCAGGACTCACACACACACACATTACACACACACCAGGACTCACACACATTACACACACACACACCAGGACTCACACATACACACCACACACACACACACACACCAGGACTCTCACACACACTAAAACAACACACACAGCAGGACTCACACACACACACACTGCACACACACACACACACACCAGGACTCTCACACACTCACACTAAAACAACACACACAGCAGGACTCACACACACACACATTACACACACACCAGGACTCACACACATTACACACACACACACCAGGACTCACACATACACACCGCACACACACACACACACCAGGACTCTCACACTAAAACAACACACACAGCAGGACTCACACACACACACACTGCACACACACACACACACCAGAACTCTCACACACTCACACTAAAACAACACACACAGCAGGACTCACACACACACACATTACACACACACCAGGACTCACACACATTACACACACACACACCAGGACTCACACATACACACCGCACACACACACACACACCAGGACTCTCACTCACACTAAAATAACACAGCAGGACTCACACACATTACACACACACCAGGACTCACACACACTCACACTGCACACACACACACACCCCAGGACTCTCACACATTACACACACACACACCAGGACTCTCACACACTCACACTAAAACAACACACACAACAGGACTCACACACACACACATTACACACACACCAGGACTCACACACATTACACACACACACACCAGGACTCTCACACACTCACACACATTACACACACACCAGGACTCACACACACACACACTGCACACACACACCAGGACTCTCACACACTCACACTAAAACAACACACACAACAGGACTCACACACACCCACATTACACACACACCAGGACTCACACACATTACACACACACACACCAGGACTCACACACACACACTGCACACACACACACACCCCAGGACTCTCACACACACACTGCACACACACACACACCAGGACTCTCTCACACACTAAAACAACACACACAGCAGGACACACACACACACACACCAGGACGCTCACACACTCACACTAAAACAACACACACAGCAAGACTCACACACACACACTGCACATACACACACACCAGGACTCACACACACACACACTGCACACACACACCAGGACTCTCACACACTCACACTAAAACAACACACACAACAGGACTCACACACACCCACATAACACACACACCAGGACTCACACACATTACACACACACACACCAGGACTCACACACACACACTGCACACACACACACACCCCAGGACTCTCACACACACACTGCACACACACACACACCAGGACTCTCTCACACACTAAAACAACACACACAGCAGGACACACACACACACACACCAGGACGCTCACACACTCACACTAAAACAACACACACAGCAAGACTCACACACACACACTGCACATACACACACACACCAGGACTCTCACACACTCACACTAAAACAACACACACAGCAGGATTCACACACACTGCACACACACACCAGGAATCACACACACAGCGCACACACAGCAGGACTCACACACACACTGCACAAAACACACACACACACACCAGGACTCACACACACAATTGCACACATACACACACACCAGGACTCACACGTGCCACATACTACATGCCACACGCATGCTCCCTCTGTGCCTCACACACGTGCTCACCCCACACACCCACACAGGCAGGGGCACCACGGCCTTGCTCCTCTGTCCACGCGTCTGAATTGGCACCACCAGAGCAGCCCCGTGGGCTGTGGCGGAGCCCACGCGGCCAGACGTGGCGGAGCTCTGGGAATGGCTCTGGCAGGGGAAGTGCAGTGGAGTCGCGGCCACCTGACCTCCCCCAGGAAGGAGTTCATGCTCCCGATCCCAGAAGGGACGCGACGGGGTGGGGACAGTGTGGCCAGCCACGGGTGCAGCGAGGGCAGCCCCCACTGCTGGGGGTTTCGCGGGTGACTTGAGGGTGAGCCAGGCAGGCAGGGAGGGGCGCCCAGTGTTGGGGCTTCGGCTGGGGCAGGGGGAGGATGTGCAGAAGCACAGACTCAAGTTGAAGGTGTGGCTTTAGTGGGGATTTTAACACCCGGACCCTCCCGTGGACCCCTCCTCACGGGTCAGCCTGGCCAGCCTGGTGCTCCTCTCACAGGGCGCCTGCCCTCGTCCAAGGTCCAACACGATAGGAAAAGCCCCCTGTAGCGCCCTGCTGCTGGCACCTGGCCTCCAGCTGCAGTGGCCTTCCCTGGCAGCAGCACCCCTCCGTCTTGTCCCTGTGCTGCGTGGGTTCCTGGGGTGGTGGGCGCATGTGGCCGCTCCCTGTGGGTGGGTGACCAGGCACTTCCTGCCTCTGGCTCTGACAGAGGTGCCGTCCGTGGCCAACTCCAGAGGGGCTCTCTGGTCAGAGGGTGAAGGTGGCTGCCACATGTGTCACCGACCACCCTCGTGGAGCGGTCCCTCAGCAGTGGGCACGGTGTGGGAGCGCTCCCTCAGTCCTTAGCGTACCCCGGGGTCTCCTGCCTGCTGCTCCTGGCGGCCACCTCCCTCTTGGCCCTCCAACTGGCTTGGTCTATACACGTGGAACTGGCCTCTGTGCTGATGGCCCCCGCTGCCCGGTGGCTGGATGGCCGCGTGGGCTGAGGGTTTTCATTCGATTCAGTGAGACTTGCTGTGTGTGTTCAGACAGTGACGGTGACAGTGTTCCTCCTGGTCCTAAACCTGCGATCTCTTTCTCTTCTCTCATGGAGCTGCCAGTCTCGGGGACCTTGGCCGTGATGGGGATACCCCGTGTCCCCCTGCCCTCCACAGGGCAGGGACCCTGGCTCTGAGGCCGAGGCGCAGCGTGCTGGAGGCTGAGGGGAGTTTCTGCTGATTCTCGCTGGTTGAGGCGTTTTTATCAACGGTGGTCTCGGGTGTCTGTGGGTTACCTGGGGAGTCTTATCCACGAGAGTGACTGAGAGGACACAGTGTAGAGCAGACTCCTAGTGGTGAGCGCCTGCACTGTGGGAGGGCACGCCGTCAGGGTTCCACCCACAGCGGGAAAGGGGTCGTGGCGGTTCCCTTGTCCCCTGGCCCCTGGCGGGCTGTGGTGTCTATGTGGGACCTGCTCCCTAAAATAACTGAGGCAGACGGCGTTCTGTGCCACAGCTACAGCTGCTGTGCAAACGGTCCGTGGAGATCTCCTGTCTCAGCAGTCAGTGTCGGGAGGTCACGTTTCCTAGAATATGATCCATTTAAACTTTTAGGTTATTTCTACAGAGTTAAGCAAAGTGGCCTCACGACCCTGTTGCTTGCTTTCTTCTTTATTAGGAAATCTGAGCATTTAAAAAAACAACAACATAATGTCACATATCAGCAGTTGGGATCAGATTGGTTCATTGCATTGTTTTACCAAAAAAAAAAAAAAATCCCTATTCCTGCCGTCAGTAATTGTGGGCCCAACTGAAACACCACGTTGCTAAGCCAGGCACCCGTCAGGACAGACAGAGGGCTGCAACAATACCGCTTTCCCTTGTTTGGCACACAGGTTGGGAGTTCAGAGTTAATTGGTCCCAACTCCAAAGTAGCACGGAAGGAAAGTCCTGGGTCGTCTGCCATCCCCATCCGGCCGTGGGCCTTATTCTGCTGAGGGCAAGAAACCTAAGTGTGGCTCTGGCCAGCTTGTGCACCCTTATGACCCTGGTGGGCTGCTTGCTCCCCGGGGGAGCTGTCGGATCAGGGGGGTGGAGTCAGGTCACCCAGAAGGGCCTCCCGCCTCCGATTCTCCCTTCTTTGGCTCCCCCGCACTGTGGCACACGCCGGCTCTGCCTCCCCCTCTCTGGGCTTCTGCAGAGACCGTGACCAGCCTTAGAGACAGCCTGTGGGACTGCTGCCAAGAATAGGAGGGTGGACACGCTTTGGGGAGCCCTTGTTGGCCAGCAAAGCCTCCTGATCCCTGAGGGACTGCAGGCCACTGGCCCGTGGGACCAAACATCTGCCGGTTAAGAACACGATGACCCTGCTTCTCTTCTCAGAGGGCAGTTTGTAAGGACAAAGGTCTGTCAGGTAGAGGACGCACTGGGCAGACTGCTAGCCTAGACCTGCAGACCGTGGGGACCCACGGGGAGGAGGTTACTGGCTGTCAGGCTGACTGGTGTCGCCCTCCGTCCCTTAGACAGAGCCCGTGATCCTCCAGGACGTCCGCGGGAGCACCCTGCAGAATGCCGTGCGTGTGTGGACCAACATCCCCGCTGTGAAGAGGTACTTCCTGGGCCGTGAGGCTTCCAGGCTGGAGGGACACAGCCGGCACAGGGCTCACGGGGGACACGGGCTTGGAGTCAGTGGGTTACCAGCAGAGCCAAGCTGAGCAGCCCTGGGGCGTCAGGCTGAGTCTAGCCAGGCCTGGGGCCACCTGCAAACCTCACACGCCCAAGCCGCTGGGTGGTCTCCGCAGGCTGAAGTCTCTCTCTACCCCAGCACTTCCCAGGGTCTTGCCTCAGGACCTCAAGGTGGTGCCCGGGCCCCAGAGCAAAGCCTGATACTGGGCAGAGCACTTGCTTCATCCTCGAGAATGTGCCCCATGTGGCCCCGCATTCTGAAGCCCCGCACCCTGCACCACCCCCAGGACACCTGTGCATGCTCAGACACACACACCTGCACACTCACAGGCTCACACGCACTCCTGGTGGACCAGCCTGCATACCTGCACACTCACACAGGCTCAGAGACACACGCTCCTGGTGGACTGGCCTGCACACCTGCACACTCACGCAGGCTCACAGACACATGTTCCTGGTGGACCGGCCTGCACACCTGCACACTCACACAGGCTCAGAGACACACGCTCCTGGTGGACCGGCCTGCACACCTGCACACTCACACAGGCTCACAGACACATGTTCCTGGTGGACTGGCCTGCACACCTGTACACTCACGCAGGCTCACAGACACACGCTCCTGGTGGACTGGCCTGCACACCTGCACACTCAGGCTCACACGTGCTCCTGGTGGACCAGCCTGCACACCTGCACACTCACGCAGGCTCAAACGTGCTCAGCCAATGGGACCACACCTCCTAGGACTGCTAAGTCATTCTCCTCTGCCCAGGAGTGAGTTTCTGGGAACTTCTCCCCACTCCCCTCCAGCCTCAGCATTCTCCTGGCTCCCAGCCCCTGCACAGCCCCAGGGCCCGTGCCTGTCAAGGGAGGTGCTTGTGGCCCCTCCCCACCCCACGCCCTCCTGGCCCTCCCTGGCTTGGTGCCAAAGTGAGGTGAGCCACTTTTTTAAACTAATTTTTCTTCGGGAGCCTGCTGACGACAGCCCCGCCTGCATGCCGTCCACCACACCACATCAATATCTGGTGGTGGCTGAGAAGGTCCCTCCCTGGTATCTGTGTGACTTTGTGGGTCCAAGTCCAGCAGCAGGGCACGGGCATCGCTCGGGCCCAGAATGGCCTGCAGGGGGAGCCAGGCTGCACTCCTCGCCAGCCGCTCACCCAGGGAGCAGCAGTGGGGTAGGAATGACACCTTAGAAGTCACATGTGGCCAGGCATGGTGGCACACGCCCGTAGCCCCAGTGACTCGGAAGTCAGGCTGAGACAGGAGGATTGCGAGTTCCAGGTCAGCCTGGGCAACTTAGCAAGACACTGTCTCAATATTAAAAGTAGAAAGGTCTGGGGATGTGGCTCAGGGGTGGAGCTCTTTCCCAGCAGGCGTGAGGCCTGGTTCAGTCCCTCCCACTACCAACTGAACACAGGACGACCCAAACGGAAAACCAGCCCGCCACAAAACAGAAGTAACCTATGGCAGGTGCTCCTGACCCTGGCCCACAACCTGCGGCATTTGGCCCCCTTCCCAAGCTGTCCAGAGGCGCCTGCCAGGCTTTGCCATGGACACACAGCTCCCTCCCTCCTGGGCCCAGCCTGGCCCCTTCCTGAGCCAGGCACCACGGGCCCCTCTGGGTCTGGCCTTCACTGTGCCCCTCTCCCTGGCAGCAGGCACTCGGCCCTGGCTTCAGAAGAGGAGCTCCTGCTGCTGGCTCAAGATGGACAGCGAGGGACACTGGCTGCCCAGGGCCCATCTGCGCTCGTGAAGAACTGCTTTCTTCCCCTACGAGAATATTTCAAGTATTTCTCTCAGAACACCTCCTGTTTGGTTCGAGTCGCAGGCTCTCCTGGGCTCCATTCTGGGTTTGGGGAGAGGAGCCAGGTGCCCTGTGTGGTGATGGGATCCTGATGTGACAGGGCACCGAGAGCACACCTGTGTTCCCACTGAGAAGTTCAATAGATGTGTCACTGGAGGACTGCTGGTCATATTTTGGTGTTCTGTGTGTAAGCAAAGCCCCCCAGGTACCAGGTGCCCACCCTGTGCACCCCTGTAGATGGGATTTTCGTTGGTTTGATGGTTGAAATCACTCACCTATCAGGCTGCCCCGAGCGCCCCAGTATAGAACATTCCCACTTGGTAGAAAAGCCAGAGCCAGCGGAGCCAAGGGTGCTCGGGCCCACCCAGATCTACCTGCAAAGTCTGTGACCTTTGGGCTCCTAACCCAGATGGCATGGCTTGCTGAAGCAGGATTCCCCAGGGCCCTGGGCAGTGCCCATCCCAGAGGAGTTTAACCCAACGGAGGGCATCGACTGGACCCAGCCTCACATGAGTGAGGAATCTCACAGGACTGTTTCTCAGGTAGCTAGAACCATCCCATCCCCTGAGTCCAGACACAGCAACTAAACAGAGTCAGATTGTCCTGGACTCCACAACTGGGACTTGGGGACGCTTTCCGTGGTCTGTACAATGCTTTGAGGAAGAAAGGGGGGTTCAAACTGGATCTGTTGAAGATCCTTGGAAACACCTTGAAGTAGAGTGAGGTCACCCTTGGATCAGTGTAACAGGGCACTTTCTCCGTCCAGGAGGACAGCCCTGCACATGGACAGCACTGGTATCGTGTCCAGGGCTGACTCAGGAGGGCTGTGATAGAACCAGGCTAGAGGGCCAGAGACACCGCAGGAGAGCAGAGCTGGGCTCAGCCAGGGGCAGACAGACCCCTCCTGGTAGCCTAGGCTCTGCAGCCCACACTGATCCCGAAAGCTGGCTGAGCCGTGCACATGAACCTGTGACCACAGCTGCCCAGTGGGGGATGACAGCACTGTGCAGGGCTGGTAGCGGCCAGGCTGCGTCCACCCAGATAACTGGTGGCACGGACAGAGAGAAAACCAGGGCCTGCTCTCCACCTGCTTTAGAGCAAGGAGGAGAGCCAGGCTTCAGGTCTCCAGACACGCTCCGCGTCCTCTCCGCACTCTCAAACGTGCACACAGAATCCTCCCCACCTGGAGCTCCTCCTGTGTACTCTAACCCTCCCCAAAGGCCCCATTCATGATCCCTGGAGTCGGCTGTAAATCACCCCCCAAAAGATGCCCATGACCGACTCCCAGAGCTGTGGGTGTTACCTCACACGGCAGAGAAGGACCCCACTGCCTGAGTCGACATGCCTCCTGGGTTACCCAGGTGGGCCCATTTGCAATCAGAGTGGGGCAGAGGCAGTCTTGGCCACATGCAGAGGGGACGGCCATTGACCAGAGAGGCAGAGAGGCTCCAGAACTGCAGCTCAGCTAAGGGGCACCCCAGGGGGTGGAGGCAGGGAGGCGTCTCCCTTCAGCCTCCAGGTGAAGCAGTGACCTCCGACTTTGGCCTCCAGGACTGTGGAAAAACGATGCCCCTGCTGTTTTTAAGCCCCCAAGTCTGCGTTGACTCCTTGCAGCAGACTCAGGAAATGAGCAGACCCCCAAGAGAAAAGATCGGCTTCCCCAGCCCGGAGTCAGGTTCCGAGTGTCATCTGGGATGTCAGAGGCACACTGTGCTGTGACTCTCAGGGGACTGTGCTTCCTGTGTGGGGGAAAGACCTGAAATTAGGTGGCGGCAGGCCCCCCCATCAGTGGGACTTGGGGCCCAGAGCCCTGCTGCTCCTGGGTGCAGCTGGGGTTCAGGGGGCAGGTTGGGGCATCCAGGCGATTCCAAACCTTGCCCGGGAACCTCGGATCCAGGCTGCAGGACTGCAGTTCCTCTGGTTCCCAGTCCTGATGGCCTGGGCCTGTCCCACCCCAGCACCGAGCTTCCCTGCCCGCCTGCAGTCCTGGTCAAGGGAGCCACAGCCACAGGAAGGAAGCCTCCCAAAGGGTTTCCTATGTCTCCTTCATCTCAGAGTCCTGTTTGGAACCCTTTGCCTGTAGGGTGTGCATTAATTTAGGACAGTCGCACAACTGTACTCGCAGGCATTACCTGGTCACTGAGCCACAAGGGTGTGATTATCTGCACTTCACAGATGGGAAACACAGGCACAGAGGGGCTGACTAACTTGCCTGGTGATGCACAGTTCCAAGGCTGGGATTTCAACCCATCGTGAGCTTACCATCTCTGGTCTTGGTTCCCCTCCCCCACAGCGCCCGGGTGCTGCCCAACGGTGCCCCCTGTAGTCCAGCTGCATTCCGTGTCACTTCCCTACTGTGCCCAAGGAACAATAGGCCCCTCCATCCAGAGTCTCTGCTGTTTAGTGGGTCCAGCAGCAGTAAGTGGTTTCTGAGACCTCTGTGAGCTCTAGCCCCTACCCCTTTGCCAGCCATGCTTGTGCCACCCGAGCATCTTCTACCACTGCCCCACTGCCGTGAGGCAGCACAGCGCCCAGGCCTGGCTTGGAGAGCTGCAGGGTGGAGGGGGATCTGGGTAGTGCTAAAAGGGGCGTTGCCCCAACCCAGGCATCAGCCAATCAGTACAGTGCAGGCCCCTGGGCCTCAGTGATAGGCCCAGAGGTGGGCACCCAGCCCAGGCCTGCCCAATCAGAGACAGCCCTGTGTGGGCCTCAGGGACTCACCTAACCAAGGGGAGGGGAGTGGCAGCAGTCTGGCCTGGGAGGAGAAGGCATGGGTGGTGCCAGCTGCCCAGCCCGGCTGACCGCTCTGCTCATCCGGCCAGTGATGCTGGGCTGGTTCTCCCCAAACTCAGTCTTCTGCTAGCTGGAGCCGAGCTGGGGCGGGGGAGGGGACTGAGGCCACCAACATCATGTACCTCTCTATGCTGGGTGTGTGGACCGTGTGCCCCTGAAGAGGCCCTGGCCACGTGTGTTCCAGCCCACACTGGTTCCTGGCTCCTGGAGCTGGACCCATCCCAAGGCACACGATCTGGTTTATGCGGGCACCCTGCTGTCCAGGGACAACATTCACCTTTCCTTCAGGACACTTCTCTGGCTCCCCATCCCCACCCCAAGAGCAGACCCCTTCATTGGACCCTTGAACATGGGCAGGGGTCCTCTAGTCCCTGAGCTTCCTGACCAAAAGGGAAGATGGCCCCTCCCTGAAGAAGTGCCTCTAAATGCCCACTCCACTCCCGACTTGGGGACTTCGGGACCACATGCTCACTGTCCCTGCTCTTTTCCTCGGGAACTTCCGTCACCACCTGGCACTCACCTTTTGGCTGTCTTCACTTGGTTGTCCCACAGCTGCATGGGTTGTCCGCGTCCAGCTGGCAGAGACTAGAGCCTTCTTTACCGCGTGCTGAGAACTAGCCAGTGCTGGGTGCTCATCGGGTCTTCGTTGAATGAATGAAATCTGCATGGGGACTGGGCTCCGGGAGCTCCCCTTGCACAATGGCACAGGGACAGGCTCCCAGCTTTCTGCCTTCACAAAGGCTGCCCCTGCTCCACCATCAGCCTGGGCAGCAGGCCTGGGGTGGGGCAGAACTGAATAGAGAGGCTACAGCCCTCGGCTGCTCGCAGGAGATCAGGACCTCCAGACCTGCCACCTACAGGGAGGGAACCCTGTCCCCTCCTGGCCCACCTCCTCACCAGTCTGGCAGTACCTCTGTACCTGGCCTGGGAAGGAGGAGGGAGCACTGAGTCAGCAGAGAGGAGGGCCCAGTACTGTGTGTTGGGGGCGGGGGGCGGGGAGCAAGTGGGCTCCACCACAGCCCAGAGCTCAGCAGTCTCCCGCAGACCAGGTGCCAGACAACACTGGCCAACACAGGAGTTCAAGGTTTACCCAGGTCCAAGCAGTGGGCTTCTCAGAGCCTCTCGTATGCAAAGATGCTGTACCAGGGGCCCCATCAGACCCCACAAAGGTTCGGGGAACAAACTGGGTGTGCAGGGGGTGTCAGTTCAGGCCTGCCCTCCCTACCTTTGGTCCAGTCCTAAACAGTCATTGGGTGTGGTTCACCTACTGTCCACCTGGAGAAGTCTACTTTGGGCCCCTGGCTCAGATCTGGGGCTTCTCATAACTCACCCTCAGGGAAGGCAGGGCTAGAACATTGGGCCAGGGTGGGGGCCAGGGTGTGAACCAGTCTGGGCAGCGCAGCGGTGGGGAAAGCTCAGTGTCCTAGGGCCCAACCGCCACATCTCTGGCCGCTCTTTCCCAGCTACCCTCCCGGGACTCTCCCGGGACTTCCCCGGGCACCTACAGCCCTGGCCCGTGTCCCCGTGACCTGGAGGACCTGGCCCTGTCCAGCACTGGGCCGACTGGAACGCGGGCCTGGGTAGAGATTAACTTTGTGGAGCCAGAGGGCGACCTTCCTCTCCGCCGCGCCCCGCCTCCTCCCGGGGCGGTCACGGTCCGGGAGGGCCGGGCCGGGGGCGGGGACCAGGGCTGCACCCAGGCGGCCGCGCGCTGGCGCTCAGAGCCTCCGCAGCGCCCTGGGAACTGGGAACGCAGTTAGAGCCGGTCTCCGCGGCCCCAGGTCTCGGCGCCCGAGGTCTCGGCGCCCCAGGTCTCGGTGCCCACCATGCTGCTGAGGTGAGCCCCCCTACGGCCGCGCCCTGCGGTGCGGGGAAGGGAGCGCGGGCAGGGCGCGGTGTCCCCGCCCGAAGTGGGGCCGACAGCGCCCCGAAGGCAGCGGTCCCGCGCGTCCCCAGCTCCGGGCGGCTCCCACGGGGCTCGCGGGCTCACCTGCAGGCCCAGGAGGGAAGTGCGGGCACCTGCGGTGTAGACGGCAGGGGGCGGCTTGGGCCGGCGGCGGGCACCGGCGCGCGGGCGGGGCGTGGGCGTGCCAGGCGGCTGTGCGGAGGCAGGGACCGAGTAGGCTGCGCGCAGAGCGGGAGGCGCACCCCGGCGCGGGCACCGCGAGCCGCCCTTCTCCGCTGCTCCGCTGATTTCCCAGAAGGAGGGAGGATGTGACACCCTGTGACACCTCGGAGGCCAGCAAGTGCCCACTGTTTAGTGACACGGCCTCTCCCCACACACCTGGGACCCCCCCTCCGCGTTAACAGTTCCAAACCAGGGAAGGGGGTGCTGCGGGCCGCGCAGCAGGGGGCGGTGGGAGCCGGGACGGCAGCAGCTTCGCTCGGCCTTCCGCGGTTTCTTGTGGTTCCCCAGCAAGGCGGCTCCGGAGGCAGAAGCCTGGACCTGGCCGCGGCTCCCAAGCCTTCTTTACTCACTGTCATGGTGGTCTGGGGGATCTGGGCTGGAAGCCCTGAGGTCTTGCTCTGCGGGGCAGGGAGGTGTGGTCCAGGCCCCTCTCCCTGAGCTCCCCGTGCAGGGAAGCCCAGGACCTCTCCAGACAGCGAATTCACATTTCTGTGACGGAGCCAGGGCCTCCCGGGGGCGGACCCCTGCTCCTGGGAAGGAGAAGCGGAGACCTGCAGCTCACCTGCCTTCCCTCGTTTCTGTTCCAGTCCTGGCCTGCTGTTGCTCCTCCTCAGTGGCCTGCAAGCTGGTGAGTCAGTGCTTAATGCAGGGTGCTCTACCCAGCCAAGCCTTACCCAGCCTCCAGACCTCATGTAGAGCTGTGAGAGCCTCACACCCAGGGCCTCGGGAGGTCCTCACCACCTCCTGCCAGGGTCCTCTGGGCCTCACACCTAGGCTGGTGCAGGACAGAAGGCCACAGAGGACACTGCCTTTCCAAAGGCCATAGTTCTTTGATTTCATGCTCAGGGTAGGTAGATGCAGTTCCTTTGACTCAGGGGCTTCTTGTCCCCCAGCCTCTCTGTCCCAGTCAGCCTTTCTGAGGTTTGAAAAGAGCCAGAAGCAATGATGTGGCCCTGCAGCAGAGAGCCGAGGCCCACCAAGCCTTCCAGTCTAAGCCAGGCAGTTAAGTGATTGTGCAAATGGTAGCACCTCTGTATGTTGTGTGAACTTTTGTCATGAGCACAATGACTTTATAATGTCGAGAAATCGTTCTGTTTTGCATGCCAGATTTTAGAAATAGTGCAGAGCAGCCCAGGCACCCTCCTGGCTTCCCCCAGTGGTGGCTTTGCATGCCAGCTGTGCCCTGTCGGAGCCAGCATCTGAGCTGCCACCTGGGCCCCTGGCCCTCCTGGGTGGAGCTTATCAACACATTCCTTTTCTGCTTGAATGTGTCAGGATCAGTGTCTGAGCCTTGTAACCCAGAAGTCTGGGTGACTCCATGGGCTGGGAGTCACCCTCAGAATATCCATCTCATCTTTGGACTCTTGCAGTTATTGAAGCAGAGGAAGTCAGGGCCCTGGTGGGCAGTGACGTCAAACTCAGCTGCGTCTACCCGGGAACAGATCGTTTCAACCTAGACGACCTGTTTGTCTACTGGCAAGTCAGCGAGTCAAACGCAGTGGTGACCTACTACCTCCCCGAGAACAGCTCCACAGGCCTCGAGGACAGCCACTACAAAAACAGGGCACACCTGTCACTGGACAGCATGCAGCAGGGGGACTTCTCCCTGCACCTGCGCAATGTCACCCCCCAGGACGAGCAGAAGTTCAAGTGCCTGGTGTTTAGGAAGTCCTTAGAGCTGGGAAGGATCTTGGAAGCCGTGGTCACACTGCACGTGGCAGGTGAGGCTGCAAAGCAGAGCGCAGGTCTCACCCACCTCGTCCTGGAGAAGGTGCTCCCAGAACCCAGCCCTGGCCCAGCAGCCTGCTCCCTTCAGGGAAGAAAGTCCTGTCTTGGTTACTGGGTTTCTCCCACCTGTGAGGCAGTGGGTGAAAACTTGGTCAGTTTTAGGACTTCAACCTGAGACCTCCTGGTTTCACAGAACCCCCAGCCTTGCCAGCTGCCTTGAACTCTTCAGCTCGAGCTAGATTTTTCAAAATGAATTAGAAGACAGTGCTATAAAACACAAAATGAGATGAGAATTTAAGGATTTGGGGGGTTGAACGCAGGGGTGCTTAACTCCTGGTCACAACCCTGAACTCTCTATATATGTATATAAAATTTAGAGACAGTCTCACTGAGTTGCTTTGGGCCTCACTAAGTTGCTGAGGCTGGTTTTGAACTCGTGACCCTCCTGTCTCAGCCTCCCAAACTGCTGGTCTTATAGACATGTGCCACTATGTCCAGCAGAATTCAAGGAAATTTTAAAGATAACCACGGTCAGGGCACAGCTCAGCAAGGAGACGGCAGTGTCACTTGTGAGAAATACTAGATCCAATGAGGGGTATGAACTGGCCCTAGGTACAGGATACTGCTTGCTAGGCTCAGTGGCTCCCCAGTTGGGTGTCCATGCAGGCCTGTGCTGGCAGCTCAGACCACAGCCCTGATCTGGCCGCTCTACCAGGGTGGGCCACAGGGGCCACCTTCCCCGGCCCTGGCCCTTGGCACCTGCACCCTCCGCATCTTGAGGTGCAGAAGCTGGCCTCCCTCACCCCCCTTCCCTCCCCTGCAGCCAACTACAGCATGCCGGTGGTCAGCACGCCTAGCCGCCCCTCTGCAGAGCAGGAGCTCACCTTCACCTGAGTGTCTACAGACGGCTACCCGAGGCCCAGCGTGTACTGGATCAACAAGACGGACGACAGCCAGCTGGACAAGGCCCTGCATAACGACACGGTCTCCCTGAACCAGCGGGGCTTGTACGATGTGGTCAGCGTCCTGAGGATCCCTTGGGCGCCCAGCGTGAACGTCGGCTGCTGCATAGAGAATGCGCTTCTGCACCAGAACCTCACGGGGACAGGTGAGGCCCAGGCAGGGGGTTGTGGGGACTGGAGAGGCCCTACAGGGACCGTGCAGTGGCGTCAGAAAGGTGGCTGAGAGGAAGGAAGGTGAGGGCAGGTGGTGGTGACTGGGAAACCCACAGTTTCAGAGCAGAGGACGCTGCCCCGTCCTCCCCAGCTTCAGCTTCACCTGCAGAGCTGCGTGGCCAGCGGGACTGAGGCTCCGAAAGGACTGTGTGACAATTCAGAAGCCACAAAACTAGGCAGCAGCTGGCCAGGGTGGAGCCACCCCTGTGCAGCCCCAAGCGCTCTGCCCCGGGCACATGCCCCTGAGGCCCCTGAGAAGAATGAGCCCCCACACGGGGAATTGGGCTGGGCCTCGCTGCTGGCCAGGTCCTCCTGTGCTTGGAGTGCAGGCTCTCCCAGTCTGTGTCCCTGTCACCACTGTCAGATGGGACACAGAAGGTGGAGGTGGGAGATGCTGCAGCCTAGACTCTGTGGGCCCTGCCAGCTGCAGGAAAGGGGTGCCACCCACAGGATCTGCTACGTAACCTGCAGGATCAGTGAAAGTGGAAATGCAGGTGAATGTCAGAGCAGTGCAGGCCGCTGAGTGGGGCCTGGGCTGCCCAGGCCCAAGCTGGTGGAGCGGCCCTGACCACCAGCACCCAGCAGGCTCCTCCTTCCTCCCTCAGAATCCGGCTGCAGCCCCTGGCCTCATGCGCACGGTCTGGGCCCCCCTGGAGCAGGATGAGGGCAGCACCAAGAGCTTCTGGCTGCTGCCTCCTGCCAGGCAGCCCGGGCAGGTGGAGCCCAGGGTTCTCGCAAGCTCAGTTTCAGCTGCACAGTGGGTCACCTGGAGCCCAGCCCGGACCCTGGCATCTGGCAGCAGGACAATGTTTTTTTGTTTTGTTTTGTTTATAGTCCTGAGCATTGAACCCAGGGGTGCTTTGCCACCCAGCCCCATCCCCAGCCCGATTTTGTATTTTATTTAGAGACAGGATCTCACTGTGTTGCTTAGGGACTTGGTAAGTTGCTAAGACTGGCTTTGAACTCGTGATCTTCCTGCCTCAGCCTCCTGAGCTGCTGGGACTATAGACTATATTTTTTAATGTGAGACAGGGTGCTGCCCAGGCTGGCTTCAAACTTGCCACCCTCCTGCTCAGCCTCTCTCGTCTTTAGGATTATAGGAGTGTGCCACCCCACTAAGACAGTGTTACAAAGCTTCTAGGTGACCCTGAGTCACATTCAGGGCAACCTGTGGTTGAGGGCATTGATCTCTGGTGTTGGAGACACACTGGCATCTGTATCCAGCGCCCCTGGATGGCATGGCTGACTTCCCTGTGAGGACCACCCTCTGATGGGCCAGGACGGCGGGCAGGGCCTCATGCACTGCTGACGAAGGCAGACTGGTGGCCAGCGGTTCCATTTCCTATCTGCCCAGGACAGGGACTCAGGCGAGTGCCTGTGGATGCCCAGCATGTTCACAACAGCCACAGGGCCCCAAGCACCCACCACAGATGGCTGGCTGGACACTGTGGCCATCACATGACGGAGTGTCACTTAGCTGTCAAAAGGATGAGGTGCTGACACAGGCTGCATGTGGTGAACCCCGAGGACATCGTGCCCGAGTGGCCAAAGCTGGTCCGCAGAGGCCACACGTGGTATGGTCCGTTCACAGAAAGGACCCAGAGCAGGTGGTGCTCCGTCAGGGGAGTGGAGGGGCCAGGGGTGGGGCACAGGGGAAAGCAGGAGGGGCTGCCTGTGGGTACCAGGTTTCCTTGGAAGGCTGCTGCCCCCTGCCATGAGCACTGGACAGCACTGACCCGCCCACTGTGGAAGGGTCCGTGAAACGTGAATTTCACCTCCATTTAAGAAGCCCCTCTAGGGCCCTGTGTCAGGGCTGGGCCTGCCGGGGAGCCCCACTGTAAGGAACAGCTGACCGCCTGGTGCCGGTCCCTGGGAGCACTCCCCTGCAGGGCTCACTCTTAGTGTCTCCTCTGGGACCCCCCAGCCATGGTGACAGACAGCCCAGTGCGTCCCCACCAGGCGGGGAGTGCGGCCGTCCTCAGCGCCCTTGCCATCCTGCTGGTGATGGTGATCGTGGCTGTGGCCACAGGCTGCCTGTGCAGAACCAGGTGTCCCCGTCGCAGCTACACAGGTGCGCACCAGGCCCAGCTGTCCACTTCCAGAATGCGGAAATGTGGGTTTCATTTAAAAGCATTACCCAGCCCCCAGGAGGTGGGTGAGAGGCCGGTCATCTCTCAGGGGCTGTGTTCCTGATAGGGCCAACCCCAGGGGCAGCCTGGAAGCCGCCCCCTCCCAGCTGCATGGGGAATGACGGATTCCAAGTTAGAGACTGCGATGGGGTTGATTTCTGGGAAGGCTGACCGCGGCTACCAAGTCACTGGCCAGGCTGGCTGGCTGGGTCCTGTGCTGCAGGAGGAGAGATCCCGAGGGTGAGATGGAGTCGCAGAAGCTGCAGGCCACAGTACTGCCCCGATGGCCACGTAGAGGCCCTGCCTGCTCGCCCAGGAGGGCAGAGGAAGGGGAGATGGTTAGTGGAGCCCAGTATTAGCCCCAGGGAAGAGCCTCCTGGCAGCTGCTTCCAGGGGTTCCCAGTGTGTGGCCACCCGAAACACTTTCCATGCCCACAGTCCCCCTGCTGTCCCAGGCAGGCTGTCACAGGGCCCCTGAGCCAGGACACACACGTGCCCTGAAAGAGCATCTTCCCTCAAAAGCAGGAGGCCTAGGAGCCCCTCACCTGGGAGTCCACTCCCTGCCCAGGGCAAGACCTGGGGCAATGTCTGGGCAGAGGGTGGGGCTGCTGTGCTCGGGCCCCGGGGGTCTTTAGAGTGCCTGCCCGGCCTCCACGCCACCTGGGTCTCTCTGACTCCTCCCACAGGTGCAAGGTTCGTGCAGTAGGAGGAAGAGCCCACAGGTGAGTTGCCCCCAGAGAATACAGTTCGAGGGGCCGCCAGGCGGGCACGGCTGGGGCACCTTCACGCACTCAGAACCTCAGTTGTTTGCCCTAGCGCCTGATGGTCCTGGAAATGCGGGGAGATCCCAAAGGTGCACCTGGCATTTCCTGTTGGCTCCCTCAGCGCCAGGACCTGTCCCTGTGTGCGCTTCCTGATACCACACGTGACAGAAACTTCCAAACTACACACGGCAGGGCCCAGCCAATGACCCTGGGTCCTTCCCTACCCCCTGCACTGCCTGGAGTATGCGTGTCCCTGGCCCCTCCCTAGCTGGGACCGTGGCCTGCAGGCAGCGCTGTGGCCCTGTGGACCTGGTGACCCTGGTCTCAGGAGCAGCAGTAGAGGTGGATTCCGGGCTTAGAAAGAGCTCGGTGCCGTGGGCTACAGCCCCAGGCAGGAGCTTGGACCAGGGGCCAGGGGCTCTACCTGAGGCGGTGGCTGCAGGTCTCCTGACCTGGGTCTCTTACCCGGGGCCCAGGGACCTGAGCTGTGTGATGGCTGGCTCTGCAGGGAACCCCAGGCTGTGCCAAGCAACTCCAGGTCATCTTGGAACAGAACTTGCTAGAACTCTAGGGCCACCCGTGGTGTTAGCTGCCTCCTGAAGCAGCCGTCCTCAGTTTCCAGGGTCTTCCTGGGTCCTGGGGACTCTTTGCCTCCAGGAGGAGAAGGAAGGCTGGGCCCGGGTCGGTGGCAGGGTGCCTGCCTGGCTCGTAGAAGCCCTGGGTTCTGTCCCCAGCACTGCGAGAAACCAAAGGAGGTGCCAGCGCCTCACGTCCCTCTCTTCTCTTTCCCTCCAAGACCCTGTTTGACAGGAACTCACTGCCCAGGACGGGGACAGGGCTTCTATCAGGTGCCACTGGGTGGACATCATACACAGCTTGGTGACAAAGGGGACAGTGAGCCACCTGCCCGTGTTGTCTGCCAGGACAGGATCCACCTGGCCAGGAGGGGCCCAGGAGGCTGACCCTGGGGAGACGCCTCAGACACTGCCCCACCCAGAGCGAGGTCCTTCCCAACAGGGCAGCAGCACAGGTGCCCAGGAGCCCACTGAGCCTCTGCGCTTCAGCACCAGGCTCCTCCCAAACCAGGAACCAGGCACAGGCCTCGCGGGGCACAGGGGTTCCTGAGAGCCAAGGAAGGGCGTTTGGTTTGGAAGGAGGAACGTGCACCTGCCCTTCCAGGATGACCTCTGTGGCCACCGGAGCATTGAGGCTGTTTGCAGGAGACCTGACCCAGGGCCTGCCAGCTGCCGCCCTGCCAGGATCTCCTGTGTAGTGTGCGTTGTGTGTGCACACCTGTGTGCGTGCGTGCGGGCGGGAAGTGGCCATGCTGGAAGCCCCGGGAGACCCACTGGACTTTGCTCTCCTCTGGGATCCCTGCAGAAAGCACACTGGATCTGGCCTGTTTTGTCAAAGGCGCCATCATTCTCCTCAAGAGACACAAAGGTGGTGTGCTCCAGGGCCCACCTGCCCGGACGAGGAGCCTCCTGGACCTGCTGCTACGCTGGGTACAGGGACCTGACCCTCTCCTCTCCCCACTCAGCACTAAAAACACACGAGCAGCAGATGTGGGCTGCACCCCAGTGACCATCAGAGTCCTGTAGGAGGGGCTGCCCAGTGGAGGCCGAGGTCCCCTGCCAGCCACGAGGTCTGTCACATTCCAGCAGCAATCCCCTCAGAGTCCCCCCGCCCCCCCGAGGACTCCACAGTGTGAGGCCTCCTGTCCAGTGCCAGTTTCTGCAGCCCGACAGGCCACTCCATGACAGGCATCAGCCCTGGCCAAGCCTCCCAGGGCGGCCTCCGTGTGGCTGTCAAGAATGGATACAGCAGGCCGCTGTTGCTGGGGGCACACCTGTGTGTGCGTGTGCCCTTCCAGGTGAGCCAGGCGTGGCTTCCCCTGAGACACAGGTCTGACCCCTGGCTGTGGGCAAATGCCCGCCCTTCTCCTGCCCAGAGCCCCCCAACAGTCCCCATGGTCAGGGCCTGTGTGTCACGTCCACGGTCGCCGGGTGCTAACAGGTGTGTGAGGGGTGCACTTCTCACCCAGGCAGAACAAGACCTCACACTTGTGCTCGCAGCCTGTCACAGAGCATGGTGACAGAGCCACCCACACTTCACCAGAAGCATTAGGGAGTGTGTGTCCACTGTGAAAGAATAAGGTAGCCGGGTGCGGTGGGACGCCTTGAGTTCCATGACTCAGAGGCTGAAGCAGGAGGATCCCAAGTTCCAGGCCAGAAACTTAGTGAGACCCTCTCTCAAAATGAAATAAAAACGGGCTGGGGTGCAGCTCGGGGCAGAGCACCTGCCCAGTATTGCAAAAAGAGGTGACGATGTCTTCATCATGGCAGGTCGACTCCGGGCTGAAGCACAGGAGCTGCTGGGGGTGGAAGGGCTGTGGGGAGCTGGGCGTGACCGAGGGCTCTGGGAAGCTGGGCCTCCCTTCAGCCTTGAGCCCCGCTGGCCTGTCCCGAAGGAGACCCGGGCGTCCCTAGAGAGGCTTGAGGGCCAAGGACAGGATGGTGACAGTCAGCAGGGAGCCTGAGTCTGGCTTCGGGTGTTCCTGCCTCCTCACCATGGCAAGCTGGGCCCCGATGGCTGCTCTCGCCCGAGCCTCTGAATTCTGCCTGGACCCTGGGCTCTGGGCAGAGTGGTCATCGTCTCCCTGCTGCCCGCAGGCCCTGCCACCTGAGCCCTCCCTCTCCTCTCATCTTCCGAGGGCTGCCCCAGGGTGCCTGGGGATGGCCCAGCACTCTGTGAGAGGCCACTGGCCACCCTTGCCCCTCCGGGCCTCAACATGGCTGTTAGCGCCTCCTCTGGGGTCGCCAGGCTGGTCCCGGCGCCCTGACCTCCAGAAACCCCACACCAGGGATGCGAGGTGCCAACTGTGCCCTCTGCCACAGCGTTTGTCAGCCCAGCTGTCTTGAATCTGGGCAGGGCCGGCCTTGTGTCCCTGTGACTGCTCCAAGGGCCTGGCCCCTGCACTGAGGCTCTGCTCCAGGGGACAGTGGGTGGTCACACACGGGACGTCGCTGGCCTCTGAGGCAGCAGCTGGGGTGCAGCCCAACTGTTTCTGACAGCACAGTCCCTGCTCCCCGGGTCTCCTTGCCGGGGTGGGCAGGGCAGGCAGGCCCTGCGGCCTCAGGGGCCTGGCGGAGAGGACCTGCCACAGCCAGCGCTGGGGCTGGGGAGGGGGCATGGTTAACAGCCGAGCACAGGCAACGTCCTGGGACCTGCCTGGAACCTGGAGCCTGGGCCCCTGGCATCATCGTGTAGAGCTCAGAAAGAAGCTGGCCCCGGGGCCCTCCACTGCCCTCTACCTTGGAAAGCCCCACCCCTGGAGGACGTCCATGGTTCCTGCGCCAGCCGCACTGCCCTGCCCACAGTAGGGGTGCAGAAGCACACAGTAGGAAGGTGGCGCCACGGCGGGCCAGGGTGGTCCAGCCCAGGGCAAGACAGAGCCAGCCCTGATGGCCCTGAGTGTGCCACCCACCAGTGTCATGGAGCAGGGTCCTGGAGCTGGGTGTGGGCACAGAGGCTGCACCCCGGGAGGGCAGCCGTGGTTCTATACACTGGCCAGGCCTGGCATCTCAAGAGAGGGCTCTGCCCCTCCTGACTCTGCCCATAGGTGGGCTGGGACTCCCGCAGTTGGCTCCCTGGGGATCACTCTGGGCCTGCCTTACCTCCCTCCGGCCGTCCTTCAACAAGAGGGCTGCTAAAGAGGAGGCGGCCGCGCTGCTGGATGAGGGAGTGATCTTGTCCTGGTACCCGCCCCGGCCACCTCCATCAGCCAGCGATGCCAGGAGCCGAGGGTTGTGGCCTTTTGTGGAACTCTGGTCAGCACTGTGCCAACTCCAAGGGTCAGAAATCCCTGCTGCCCTGCCCCTGGGGTAGACATCCACAGCGAGCTCTCAAATCCTGGGATCCCTGGGGTGGCTGTGGAGGTGCCCTGCTGGCCGCCTCCTGGACAGTCTCCCAGTGGTCTTCATCGGGGGAGTGACGACTGGGCTCTGGTGAGAAGCTGTGGTGGAGGCGGGTCTGTGGTACGAGAATCCAGCAGCTGCTTCTCCAGGTCCGCTTGTCTTCAGTGCCACGGGCGGGCCAAGGCCTGGGAGGGGGTTCTCCTGCCACCACCCCCCTTGGGAGGGGAAGTGCTCACCCTGGGGAGGCCTCCTGCAGGGCCAGCCTCCCCCTGAGGACATGAACCACAGTGCAGAGTTGTGAGGAGATTTCTTTGATCCCAGGGAGGATGGACGTGGCCAGCTGAGGTTCAGAGGAAAGTCCCTGCGGGAGAAGTACAGGCAGCGAGGCCTGCTACACCAGTGCTGGCCACGAAGGCCACGCAACGTGAGGGGTGTGGTGCTGCTGTGAGCTGCCCGGAAGCCCATGCGAGACCGGGCAGGACGTCAGGGCGGGACGCCCGGGTTACCCCAGAGGACTTGCTGGGTGGGCGCTGCAGGCAGGTGGGGTCCTGGAGAGTCCCTGGGGTGTGCTCTGGGGTTTGTATTTTGTCCCTGGTGGGCAGAGCGCTCTGTCCCCTGTGGCCATGTCCTGAGCTGCTGTCCCCACCACACCCTCTGCCACGAGGTCAGGCCCGAAGCCGTGGAGTCAGCCGACCATGGAGACCTCTGACGCTGTGAACCGAGACGCGTCTCCCTCCTTCAGGGCCCTCCTGGGCCTTTGGGTCACCGTGATGAAGAAGCCGACTAAAACAGATGGCGTCCGGGTGCTGTGGCCCACACCTGTGACCCCAGCCGCTCTGGAGGCTGAGGCAGGATCGCGAGTGCAAAGCCAGCCTCAGCAACTGAGTGAGGCAAATTAGTGAGGCCCTGACTCAGAACTGAGAAGGGCCAGGGGGAGGGACATGGCTCAGGGTAAAGTACCCCGAGGTTTACTTCCCAGTATCAATGATCAATCAATCAATCTGTTATGGTTTGATGTGAGGGTCCCTCAAAAGCTTGTGTGTGAAACACGTGGGAGGGTCTGGGGGAGATGACTGGGCTGTGGGCCTGACCCCACCAGTGATTGGTCCCTGATGGGACTCGCTGAGTGGTCACTGGAGCAGGGGTGTGGCTGCAGGAGGAGGGCCCGGGGGGCCACGGGTATAGATTTGTATCTGGCGAGCGGAGCCTCTCTCTGCTCCTGATCATCATGTGAGCCCCTTCCCTCCACCTCACTCTGCGGCCACGATGTCCCCCTCATCTTGAGCCCCATGGAATGGAGCCTGCTGTCTGTGGACGGAGACTTCTGAAACCCTGAGCCCCTAAATGGGCCTTTCCTCCTCCACAGCTGTTCTTGTCAGGTCTCTTGGTCACAGCAGCAAAAACACTGACCAGGCACGATCCATAGGAAACAGCTGGGGAATACCGCGTGCAGCAGGCTCCCAGCTCTGCCCCCCGGCTGGGTTCCGGCCTCAGATCCAGAGGGCCCACCCAGCCCCGTCCAGCCCTGCTCTGCCCGATGCCACCACCTCCCACCCACGGCCACCCACCCCCACAGCCCCACACCAGCAACAGCAAGGAGCCTTAGGCCACCTGCACCCCGGCCACAGGGGTCAGCAGCCCTGGCCCCGAGGGAGAGTCTGATGCAGACTTGATTGCAGACCGCAGAGCCTAGGCGTAGAGCCCCTGGTAGACCTCAGAGAAAAGGTCACTTTGGAAATTAGACCAACTGTCAGAGCAACATGGACTGAAGGAGGACAGGGCCTTGATTTGACCATCCCTCCACTCTTGTCAGTGAAGTAGGACCCTCAGGACAGACACCGGTACCAGGCACCCTAGGAATCAGGCTCCGGGAGGAGTCCCTGGAGGAGGGCGGGTGTGCGGGAAGGAGTCCCTGGAGGAGGGCGGGTGTGCGGGGAGGAGCCCCTGGGGGAGTGTGGGTGTGCAGGGAGGAGCCCCTGGAGGAGTGTGGGTGTGCAGGGAGGAGCCCCTGGAGGAGTGTGGGTGTGCAGGGAGGAGCCCCTGGAGGAGTGTGGGTGTGCAGGGAGGAGCCCCTGGAGGAGGGCGGGTGTGCGGGGAGGAGCCCCTGGAGGAGGGCGGGTGTGCGGGGAGGAGCCCCTGGGGGAGTGTGGGTGTGCGGGGAGGAGTCCCTGGAGGAGGGCGGGTGTGCAGGGAGGAGTCCCTGGAGGAGGGCGGGTGTGCAGGGAGGAGCCCCTGGAGGAGGGAGGGTGTGCGGGGAGGAGCCCCTGGAGGAGGGCGGGTGTGCGGGGAGGAGCCCCTGGAGGAGGGTGGGTGTGCAAGGAGGAGTCCCTGGAGGAGGGCGGGTGTGTGGGGAGGAGCCGCTGGAGGACTGCAGGTGTGCAAAGAGGAGCCCCTGGAGGAGTGTGGGTGTGCAAGG
The DNA here is from genome assembly GCF_964194105.1 of Spermophilus citellus. Classification (NCBI taxonomy): domain Eukaryota; kingdom Metazoa; phylum Chordata; class Mammalia; order Rodentia; family Sciuridae; genus Spermophilus; species Spermophilus citellus. Next base: position 73,927,435 of record NC_138182.1, on the reverse strand, counting down.
AGGAGCCCCTGGAGGAGGGCGGGTGTGCAGGGAGGAGCCCCTGGAGGAGGGCAGGTGTGCGGGGAGGAGCCCCTGGAGGAGGGTGGGTGTGCAGGGAGGAGCCCCTGGAGGAGGGTGGGTGTGCAAGGAGGAGTCCCTGGAGGAGGGCGGGTGTGTGGGGAGGAGCCCCTGGAGGAGGGCAGGTGTGCAAAGAGGAGCCCCTGGAGGAGTTTGGGTGTGCAAGGAGGAGCCCCTGGAGGAGTGCGGGTGTGCAGGGAGGAGCCCCTGGGGGAGTGTGGGTGTGCGGGGAGGAGTCCCTGGAGGAGGGCGGGTGTGCGGGGAGGAGCCCCTGGAGGAGGGAGGGTGTGCGGGGAGGAGCCCCTGGAGGAGGGCGGGTGTGCGGGGAGGAGCCCCTGGAGGAGGGTGGGTGTGCAAGGAGGAGTCCCTGGAGGAGGGTGGGTGTGTGGGGAGGAGCCGCTGGAGGACTGCAGGTGTGCAAAGAGGAGCCCCTGGAGGAGTGTGGGTGTGCAAGGAGGAGCCCCTGGAGGAGGGCGGGTGTGCAGGGAGGAGCCCCTGGAGGAGGGCAGGTGTGCGGGGAGGAGCCCCTGGAGGAGGGTGGGTGTGCAGGGAGGAGCCCCTGGAGGAGGGTGGGTGTGCAGGGAGGAGTCCCTGGAGGAGGGCGGGTGTGTGGGGAGGAGCCCCTGGAGGAGGGCAGGTGTGCAAAGAGGAGCCCCTGGAGGAGTTTGGGTGTGCAAGGAGGAGCCCCTGGAGGAGGGCGGGTGTGCGGGGTGGGGAGTCCCTGGAGGAGGGCAGGTGTGCAGGGAGGAGCCCCTGGAGGAGTGCGGGTGTGTGGGGAGGAGCCCCTGGAGGAGGGCAGGTGTGTGGGGAGGAGCCCCTGGGGGAGTGCGGGTGTGCAAGGAGGAGCCCCTGGAGGAGGGTGGGTGTGCAGGGAGGAGCCCCTGGAGGAGGCTGGGTGTGTTGCAGGGCCCTGGAGGAGGGTGGGTGTGTGGGGAGGAGCCCCTGGATGAGGGCAGGTGTGCAGGGAAGAGCCCCTGGAGGAGGGCGGGTGTGCAAGGAGGAGCCCCTGGAGGAGGGTGGGTGTGCTGCAGGGCCCTGGAGGAGGGTGGGTGTGTGGGGAGGAGCCCCTGGATGAGGGCAGGTGTGCGGGGAGGAGCCCCTGGAGGAGGGCGGGTGTGCAAGGAGGAGCCCCTGGAGGAGGGTGGGTGTGCTGCAGGGCCCTGGAGGAGGGTGGGTGTGCGGGGAGGAGCCCCTGGATGAGGGCAGGTGTGCGGGGAGGAGCCCCTGGGAAGAGGGCAGGTGTGCTGCGGGGCCCTGGAGGGTTGTTTGGGGCTCTGAGCTGCACTCCTAGGGGCCACAAGGCAGGGGTGTGCTGTGTCGGGTCTGTGACCCTGGGATGCTACGGCAACCACCGAAACCAGGACTACCAGGTTGGTGGCTCTGGTGGACTGGGCCATAGCTCTGGAGGTCCAGGTCTGGCTGCTGTGACCACCTGCTATGGGAGAGAGGGTCACTGGATGCTACTGTGTTGCTGTGTGAGACTGGGGACTTTCCCATGGTGCCCTCCCCCACTGCTGCCTCGCCAAGGTCCCGCCAGGCCATCGGCACAGGATGCAGCACCTCAGACTTCCAGTGACGCCGCGGTCTCCACCTGCGGGTTCATCAAGTCCCCGAAGGCTGGGCTTTTGCTTTCATGAATGCTTAGCCTCTCTGTTCGCTTTCTGGTAAAACTACCTCATTTGAAAGGAAAAGAAAGGCTTCCCCTGCATCATGGCGCCTGTTTAGGAAGAGGGGAACCGAGTCCAAGTCTTTACCTTAATTTGTCCTCTGCGGGGACCAGGAGGGAAGGGGACAGAGTGGGTGTGTGGAGTGCAGCTGGGCCCTGGAACACCAGGCCTGGAGCTTCCTGTGGGCAGTCGGAGCACACGGCCGGGGGACGGCTGGCAGGCGCCACTCCTGACGGAGTCACGGCCTGCTGAGCCTCCCTGGGGCAGCAGGAGCCCCCGAAGGCACACTGAAGAGCCTCAGTCACGGAGGCCAGGCTGGGGCAGGGCCAAGGCTTGGGTCACAGGGAGGCCACCACGCCCTGTGTAGGGAGTTGGCTTGGGTTCTCATGATGAAGAGTCAGGACTGAAGTTCAGCACCATGAGCGTGGCACCTGCCAGCTTTCACGTGGGTCTGCTCCAGGCAGGCTGCTGCCTCGTCCCCGGCACAGCTGGGCTGTCCACTCAGGAACGAGCACCAACCCGTCTGCCTGTGGGGCAGGGTCCTGGGCTGGGGGAATGTGGTCCTGGGCCTCCGGGAGGCAGAGGCTGCTCTGCGGTGGGCCTTACCCTTGGTGGACATTCGTGTGGACCAGAGTGGTCCTTGACAAGCACCCACCAGCCGCCCCGTGGAGAACCGCGACAGAACCCGACCTCTAAGAGGAAAAAGCAGCAGACATTTAGTTAAAATGACGTCCTGACTTCCTGTCTGCCTTAGGAGCCTAAAAGAGGAACCAACACTGTCGGGCCCAAGCAGTCTCACCCCAGGACCCCGTGGAGAAGGTTCCCAGGGAGGGCCCCAAAGCCAGCAGAGGGGGAGACAGGCAAGCCCCAGTTCCCACACGCAGGGACAGGGACCCCACGACCCCAAGAGGAAGAGCCCCTCTGTGCAGACCAGGCAGGGCCACACTGACCAGCTCAGGGAGGGTTCCAGAGGGGGTGCTACAAAGTGACCGTGGCTATGGAGGGTTGACGGCCGAGCAGTGGCCACATTCCCAGCCACCGGCTGTCTCTGCATCCCTTACTGAGGCCTGCAGAGGACAGATGCCCTGGGGCTGCCCACACAGGCCCAAGGGATGGCCTGTCCAGGATGTCCAGCCACATTCTGGGGTGTGGGGGAGACACCACTTCCCAGGGCGGGTCGGTGGGTCAGCCTGTCCGTAGGGTCACCTACAGACCGTGTGCATTAGCAAGCAGGCCGCCAGCCAGGGCCCAGGCAGAGCTGCCCAGTGGGTTAATGTTTAGAGGAGACCACGGCCCGTCACAGGATGTGGCTGAGTCAGTCAGACTGGCTTTTTAATTGTTTGTATCAAATTCAGAAAAGCCTGCAGCCCCACGACGGCCCCCTGATGTCCACAGACCCACCATGATCTCCCTTCTCACAAGAGACGGAGCTATTCAGGTAAGAAGGACCTTCGAGAACTGTGCCCAGGCCTGCCAGGGCAGCCGTGCGGCAGGCGGCCCCTCCTCCCCACGCAGTCTGACCGCTGTGTCCCTGTGGATGCCCCAGCCTCCTCCACCGAGCCTCCAGATCTTCAGCCACACGCCAACGTGGGCATTTGGTTTGCATGGCATGGTGGCGGGTCCTGTTCTGCAGGCTGGGAGGCACAGAGGTGTGGCACCAGGGCACAGTGGGATCAGTCCTTTCTGAGGGATCCACACCTGGCCTCTCCCTGCTAGGTCCACCTGCTGCTCGGCCTGGCTCCAGGTGCCGCCTGCTCTGAGCAGGAGAAATTGCCAGGACACACTGGGGTCATTTCAGGACAACCTGGGGGCTTAGCAAAGTTTCACCCCTGCACAATACTGAAGGTCCCGAGTGCGAGCCGGGCATTGGAATTGTACGCTGTGCCCACTCCTGGCAGACCCAGAACAACATGACCATGTGGGCCACTTCCCACGACGAGCGTAGGCCCACCCCGGAATTTACTGACCAGAAGTGAGTTCACCTGACCCGTTTGTGACCCAAAGCAGGAACCGAATCTGGTCAGACCAGAGCTCGGTGAGAGTGTGAGACCAGCGAGGCCGGAGTCCTGCCATGCTCAGCCTGCGCCTGCACCTGTGCCTGCTACAAACCAGGTGTGCTCTCCCCGTGTCACCTTGTCCTGCCCTGCCCAGAGCCCAAGCAGTCACACCGTGTGTTCCTGAAACAGCTGGCAGCTCACAAATGCAGTACAGGACCCTGGGGAGGGGCCCACAGCAGCTGGCAGACCCGCAGACCCTGCAAGCAGGGTGCAGTGTTAGGTTGGGTTTTGGAGAGCAGGGTCCAGCGCAGGCTGCACCCTGGCCTTGAGGCCCCACTCTGAGCCCTGGACCTCTCCAGGTCACCTGCAGTAAGTCCTGCCTCATGGAACACTGTCTGTCCAGAGTCCCCAGCACAAGGCGGCTGAGGGCATTTTCCGTGAACAGCAAACTTTCCACAGGGCCGTGGCTTATGGGCAAGGTCTGCGAGGGAGGTGTCCACATCTGTGGGATTATTATTATTTTTTTTTTTTTGGTACTGGGGATTGAACCCAGGGTGCTTTACTACTAAGCCACATCCCCAGCCCTTATTTGTTTTTAATTTGGAGACAGGGTCTCACTAATTTGATCAGGGGCTCACTGAGTTGCTGAAGCTGGCCCAACTCCCAGGCCACTGGGTAACAGGCGTGCACCACTGCGCCTGGCAGTCTCTGTGTTAGTGGCTGTTGAGTGACTGTTTTCCAAATGCTCCCCAAAGCTGTGCCGCATCAGCCAGCCTCCAAGAGCTCCCTGGCCTTGTGCAGTCCCCTGGGGGAACTGCCAGAGCCTAGCAGCCCTCAGCTCTGGACATGTAAATCTTGTGGCTTGGATCACATGGCTCCTTTTAACAAAGAGAATTTCGTCTGGTTGATTAAAACACTTTGTTAATGGTGTCTATTGTCAACACTGTCATCCGGGGCCCCCACATTGGTCACATGGGCCCAGGACCAGGCACAGCTCCCTTCTCTGATTATCTTGCCTTGGCACCTGGCTGCCCCTCGTTGGCCAGTGCCCCTTGCTCTGCAGCCATTCATCATGCAGCGCTCACCCCTCACTCAGAATGCCGAGCAGGCGGCGGGGGCGGGTCGAGCCAGGCAGCAGTCAGTCACACCAGGTGCTGTTGGGGACCAGGCTCTGGAAGAGGACAGACAGCTGGTGGGCTGCGCGCTGGTCCCCCGCATCCCTCCTTCATTCACTACTCGTTCACTCACACGCCCCGTCTGGGGTCGGGAACACAGTGAAGGCAGCATCCACACTCCTCGCCTGCAAGAGAGATGGACATGGCATGTCAGACGTCGTCACCAGAAGAGGTGGCCCCGGGGCTGATGAGACACCAGAATGTTCCTCCCCAGAGCAGGGCAGGCCCGTGGAGGAGGGTGGGAGGGCAGCCAGGGCGAAGTCTCCCATGGCAGGCAGGAACATGGGCCCATCCACCATGCCCCAGATGGGGACAGGGGCTCCTCCTAAGGTCTGTGGCCGGTGATGGACAGAGCTGGAGAAGGTCATGCTGAGTGAGATAAGCCAGACCCGGAGAGTCAAGGCCAGGCAGAAGGCTGACCAGGGAAGGGGAGAGTGGGCAGAGTGGCACTGTAGAGGGGAGATCATGGGGACAGAGGGAGGTGGAGGGCAGGGGAGGGGAGGAGATGCAGAGGACCGTGACAAGACCTGGCTGTGCATGTGTAGACGCCCACCCTCATGCACATCTGCAAAGCACCGACCAAAGCAAATAAGTAAACGAGCGGAAGGAAGAAATCTCAACCTCCCTGAATTGATGGAGGTGCCCATTACCAAGGAATGCTCCTTCCTGTCCTCTACTTCCTGTGGGTGGGGGGTGCACCTGGAGACACTCTTTCTCCGGGTGAGGAGGCTGCCGTGGGCTGCCAGGCCCTGGCTCCTGCAGGCCTCGCCCCACCCGCGGACTTGTCTGCACAGGTCCCACTTCCCAGGCCACACGGGCACCAAGGGTGTATCCTGGAAGGGTGTTGGCCAAGGGACAGGGTGCCAGGCAAGCGGAGCCCTGCTGTCCTGAGGAGCAGCCTGGGGGCAGGACCCTCTCCTGAAGTGACCACTACTCCCAGCCAGTGGGCAAGCCAAGGGCTCCATTCTTAGCCGTCTGAGAGCTGTCAGCTGCAGGCTGTGGGCAGAGGCCTGGGCTCTGAGTCATGCCCATTTCCCCTGGAGGTGAGTGGGTGGCTGACCCTGCAGGTGGAACAGGATGGGGAACCTTCTTCCCCGATCTCCTGACTCCTGAGTGGTCGGACACAACTCCAGACGACCTGCCAGAGCCTGTCCGTCCTGGGAAGCCCGGGTGTGCAGGAGGGCTTCCGTACGCCCCGGCCTCCCACGGCTGGGCCTCCTCCACAGCCGGCCTCCACTAGCCACCCCATCTTGAGGATCCCGGCTGCCTTCCTCATTCCTAGTCCTCTGCTGCCACCTCATCAAGATGAGGTCCTCGTCACCTGCCTGCTCCAGCCTCAGGTCAGCTGCCCCAGGTGGGCCCTCATCCCTCCCTTCCTCAGTCCAGCTGGTGGGCCCATCCCAAACCCACCAGGATCATTCTCGGCAGGACAAGGCCAGTCTGTCAAGGTCATGCAACTGGTCCATGCCCACTGCTCCCCCCTGGCCCCTCCCTTCTCCCTCTCTGGCTCTCTGAGAGGCCCTGTTCTGGCCCTTCTCAGTGTCCATTCACCAGCCTTGGTGGCCCCTCCTCTCAGGCACCCACCCAGCTCCCAGGGCTTCAGGCCCCTTGAAGCCCTTGTCTCCAGCAAACCTGACCTGAGGCCCCAGCCCTTCCAGGCCTGAGGCTTGGTGTCAGGACTCCGGGCCTCTGCAGGAGGTCCAGTCAGCAGGGAGCCCCATGAGTCACCAGCCTGACACCCTTCAGGTCCTCAGGGCTAGCAGGTGTGGCGCTGAGCTGGGCGTGCACCCTTGATGTGGTCACTAGCACTGTGTCCTCTGGGGTCCGTCCTTAAACTCCAGGAGCAAACCTGTGCCTGCCAGGACAGGAGGGCAGGAGACGGAGCAGGGATGGAAGAGGGGCACAGAGGACAAGTGCACGCAGGTGTGAACAGCGTCCCCACTGCCGCCGGACTAGAGTGACAACGTGAAGTTCTCTGGAGTTTGCCAAGTATCCTCTGGAATTCAGTCACCGCAGTGAGAAGCCCTGGTCTGAGCCATGCCTCTGTGTCCCTGGATGCACTCTGTGCCTGAGCCCTCTGTCCCCGGGCTGCAGGTGGTGGCTGTTCTACCTGTGGCCTGGCTACCGTTGCCTCCCAAGCCTAAGCCTGACCCAGGACAGGAGGAGTGACACCTCCCCAGCCACAGCTCCCTGCTCAGAGAGCCCCATCTGCCTCATCCTTTCCTGGGGGTGAAGGAGCCCCACTGTGGAGATGCCCCCAGAAGAGCGGAGCGGGCAGGTGTGTGGCCGGCTCAGGGGGAAACAGCAGCCACAGCACAGGTGCTTGGCCAGCCACCCGCACACTGTTTTAGGCCACCCCCTGCAGGCTCAGGGGTGCTGGGCTCAGAGCAGCAACTGCTAGATATTTGGGTGGCCAGTCCCTTTCTGACCAGGATGCTCGGTGGGGCTTCAGGAGGCAGGGGTCAGGGTGAGCAACTGCTCATCGGCTTCAGGACACCAGGCCTGCAGCTGTAAGGATGACCGAGGCAGTCAGTTGGACAGCCTGGGACAGGCGACCTCGAGAGGAAAGGGCACAACCCCGGGCGCTGAGGCTGAGGCTTCTGCAGGCCTGCAGGGCCCCCCAAGCCCCGCCTGTCACTTGGAACCTAGAATGGTGACTGCTGTTGTTGCTGTTGCTGGTGGGAAGGGGTGGGGGCTGGCTGTGGGCGTGAGGATGTGCCAGCTGGCACAAGGCGGGGGGCTGGGGATGACCGCTACAGGGGGCAGAGCCTCGGCTGGCCACTGCCCAGGACTACAGCCAGTGGGGGAAACGGGGGGCAGCCATGGCGCAGGGTAAACCCACAGCCACATCCTGGAGGGACTCGGACTGACCCCCATCTGCAGTGGCCTTCCGGTGCCGGCTGTTTCCTGAGCTCACCCGTGTGTGTCTCCTCCACAGGCCGCACATCCGGGGCCCCCAGACCAGAACCAGCCTGCTCACAGGGCCAGTTCCCTTTTGGCTTAACGCTGACGCGCCTTGTGGGACCTGAGCCTGTTCCTCTGTGAGCACTCTGACTTGCTACTTTCTGAAATCATGAGTAAGTAGGACTGGGTAGGGCGCAGATCTGCTCCAAGGGGCCGCCTCATACCCAGGGGCTTTTGCAGTCCCAAGTCACTCATGCTCAAAGGTGACCTGTGAAGGGATCAAGTCATGACTGTCGCACACAGAGAAAAGGATGGCACGTGTTTGGGGGGAAATCCGTCAGAGGTTGGCGAGGTCGAGGGAGAAGGAAAAGGCACGAGCGTACCTGGAGCAATGGCCCCTCAGGGATGGGGTGCCTGCTCACGTTGGGGTCCCCGCTGCCCACCACGCCCTCCTGCTCGGTGGCCGCCGTGGCGTGGTGTGCTGCACTGCCAGGACCTGTCCTGTGCACCTGTATCCTCTGCAGCCGCCACTGTCCACGACGTGCCCATGATGGGGGCCCCTCCCCCACCCCACCGTGCACCTTCATCGAAGACCCACGACTCTGTCCTTGGGGACAGTGGGTCAAGGGTGTGGGGGGTGCAGAGCCCGGCACAGGGCAGGCCTCCCGGATCTGATGGATGGCATCGAGCCGCCCACTTTACAGAGGTCCACAGGGTGCGGGCTCCGGGGCAACCCCAGGTTTGTAGAGGGCAGGGGTGGGGGCAGCCTGGTGGGGCAGGAGGGAGGCCGGGGAGGCGTGATGTGGTGGGGGAGTCACCTATGGAGAAGGATGGCATCAGAGGAAGGGCAGCAGCTGGATCCCGCAGATGTGGGCAGGTACACTGGGCTGGCCCTCCCCCACTGGGTACCCTCTGTCCTGTGGTGCTGGGCAGCCGGTGCCCACCTCCTGGCCACTCTGCAGCAGGGCCCAGCCCTCTGCTGTGCTGTTGAGGAGCAGCTGTGTCCCAGGGGCAAGGGTCAGCTCAGGCCATAAGGGTCCTTGACGTCATCTCGGAAAGGAATCTCAGGACAGGTGAAAGCGAGGCCAGGCTGACCTCCCTGAGAGAGGAAGCCCGCTCTGAGAGGGTGCAGTGTGGGCGTCGGGCAGCGGAGCTGTGCGGGCCAGGCACGTGGCGCTGTCAGATCAGCCTGGCAGACAGAGGGCGGAGGGGTGTTTCCAGCCCGCCCCTGGGCTGCGACTGGGCAGGCTGACCACAGGGCTGATTTCCTCATTGCTGATGTGTCCTGCTCTGCGCACACAGTCGCTCTGTGCTCCTGGGCGTGAGGCCTCGTGGTTGACTCAGTTGCTGTGTGTGACCAAGCGTGTGCACGTGCCTGGAGGTCTGGGTTGGAGTGTGGCCCCTCTTGGTGGCCCCACAAGCCTCCTCTCCACCCGTCCTTAAGTCCATCCTCCTTCGGTGCAGCCCTGGGGCCTGCAGCACCTCCTCAATGGGCAGTGGGCAGTGTCTTGACACTGGCCCAAACCCCGTGGCCCAGGCTGGAGCCCCTGCCCTCTGCTGGGCACTCATGTGGTCTCAGGTGGTCTCAGGGCTCAGCAGAGTCTGGCTGGGGTCGGCCATGGCCCCAGGGGCTGGGCATTCTCTCGGGCCTGGGCTGTAGTGGACTGGGACCTCTAACCCAGGGATTTTCAGGACACCCATGTATGTTCCTTCTTCCCCAACATCTGCAAGGCAGGCAGGAGCCCCAGACGCTGGGAACGCTGGGGCTTATTTTCCAGAGAAGCACATTCCAAGTCTGCACTCTTGACCGTGGCTGAGGGGTCAAGCCCTGTGTCCATGGCTCCCAGCGAAGCAAACAGAAGCAATCCCTCCCCTCGGCACGGGATGTCCACCTGGCCAGCACTCGCCCAATGAAGTCATGTAGTAGGCGAGTTCTACAGAAAGGCACAACTGAAAAAACATGGATGTGCAGGCTTTTATTTGTCTGAAAAACAAGCATTTGTCTGCTCAGTTGAAAATGAATTTCATACTTAAATTTGTGTTCATTGCTCCACTGATAAGTGCTAAACATAAATTTGGGCAATGCATGGATTGCCCAAAACAGCCATTTGGGTGGAAGTTCTATTTGCCTGTTGGATGCAAAGTTACTATCTTCTTTGCAGTGCCCAGAATCCCATAATAGTATAATACTTTGTTTCTGTAAGTGTTCTCTTTAATAAGATTGGATAGGACTGGATGCCAGCCAATAGCATCTATTGAATTCTTCTGTGTTGAGGGATTGTGAAGAGAATGAACAGAATGGATTGATGGGGGAGCCCCACATAAAAGAGAAATAATGACAGATGCTTTTTATAGAGCAACCTAACAACAAGAAGCTCAAAGTGGCACACCAACAAAGGCTTAAGTGCTCAGAGGGTATCACACAGAAATTCAGGGCTCAGCTGGAACCTGAGGTTCAAATGGGGGCTGCAGCCAAGAAAACACAAACGAGGAACACGGGCATCCCGCCAGGGGGCAGCACTGGGGGTGGGCTGGAGGATGCGGGGTGGTGGATCCTGCGTGGTTTAAACACAGGTTCACTGCCGGAATCGTGATTTTAAAATGGCATCCCCGGATTTGGCTCACAGACCTACAATTTCACCCCCAAAATCTAGAAAGTAAAAAAACAAAACAAAAAAAAAAAACCATTTTTTTCTTATATTCTAAAAACTACTACCTGCTTCTGTTGAACTGCTATTTGGCAGAAACAAAATAATTGGTTAGTGTGACTGCATAGTTAACTGATATTTAATTTGAAGACAGCGAACCCTTCAACTTGGATTCAACCATTTTTGCTTGGCTCCACTGCCTTTTTTTTTTTTTTTTTCCTGTCTATTTGAGTGCAGTCTATTTGAGTGGTAAATTCAAGAAATTTAACATTTCCAAGCAACCAAAATATACAATAACACCCTGCTAAATCACAGGTTTTTGTGAAGGTGAAGGGGCATCCTTCATCACTGCATCCTGAATACAGGCCTGGGTTTGCCAAAGCACCAAGAAAAAACCTGGAATGGGTCCCGGCTGGGATCAGAGAAGCTCAGAAAAGCTCTGTTCTTTTTTAATCCACAGGTGGGGAAAGAAGTCCTCCAACATTAATATCTGCAGGAATAATCTCCAGCCTTAACAATTAACTCATGGCAAACAATTAACTCATAGTCAAAAAAAAAAAAAGACACCTTAATCATTTGTCCCAGAGATTCTGAGTCCCAAATCTGTGATGGCTTCAGACATGTTCATTTTATTTTATTTTTTAAGTTTCTTTTTTTTTTTTTAGGTGTAGATGGACACAACACAATGCCTTTATTTTTATGTGGTGCTGAGGATGGAACCTGGTCCCGCCTGTGCTAGGCGAGCGCTCCACCACTGAGCCACAATCCCAGCCCCTCATTTTATTTTTAATGATTTTTTTTTACTTCTTCTTTTCTTAATTGGTTCATATTAATCATACAGAATGATGAATTTCATTATGGATTATTCATACATACATAAAAACATAATTTGGGCCAGGCTCGGTGGCACACACCTGTAATCCCAGAGGCTCCAGAGCAGGAAGGTGGAGAGTTCAAAGCCAGCCTCTGCAAAATTGTGGCTCAAAGCAACTCAATGAGACCATAAAAATGCAAAATAGGGCTGGGGATGTGGCTCAGTGATGGAGTGCTTCTGAGTTTAATCCTTGGTACCAAAAAAACCCAAAACATAATTTGATCACTGGGTACAGTGGCACATGCCTGTAATTCCAGCGGCTCAAGAGGCTGAGATAGGAGGATCACAAATTGAAGGACAGCCCCAGGTATTTAGCAAGACTCTAAGCAACTTAGTGAGACCCTGTCTCAAAATAAAAAATAAAAAGTGCTGGAGATGTAGTCCAGTGGTAAAGCACCCCTGGGTTAAAATCTCCAGTACCAAACAAAACACCCAAAACAAAACCCAAAAAAACATTATTGGATCAATTTCTCTCCTCAATATCTCCTCCACCCTTCCCTCCTCCCTTCCTCAGTCCATCCCCTCTCTCTTCTCTAATGGTCTCCTTTCTGCTTTCATTGCCTTCTTACTCCCCACCCCCGTTTTCCCCCCTCTTGCTTCCACATAGAGAAACCACGATATGTTTTTGAGTGTGACTTATTTTGCTAAAAGTTAAGTTCCTCCAGCTCCATCCTTTAATGGAAAAAATGTAAACGTTCATAAAAATAGATTGGTATAATGAGCCCCCACATACTCATCTCTAGCCTTAACAATTAACTCATGGCATATCTTGTTTCACGTACGCCTCTTTCCTGACTCCCTCACCCCATTGTTCCGAAGCAAATCCTAGACATCATTTTTTTTTTTCTGTAAATCTTTCAGCATTTCTCTCTGAGAAATAAGGACACTTAAAAAAACAATAGAAGTCATTCAGATGTGAATGGAAGAAGTAAAATTAAATTTATTTGCAGATGACATGATCTTGCATCTAAAACATATACACACAAACTAACACATACAAAAATATTAGACCTGATCTTTCAAATTAGTAAAAATCTACTTATAATAATATTTAAAAGGAAAAAATACTTAAGAATAAATTTAAGCAAACAGTACAAGACTTGTACACTGAAAACTACAAAACATTGAAAAAAACTAAAGTAGACCTAAATTACTGGGACTATATCTGTGTTCATGAATTGGACAATTTAATAGTGTTACAATGAAAATAAACTTAAAGTTGACTTACAGATTCAATACAATTGAATTAAAATTCCAAATATCTTTTTCTTTTAAGAGATGAATGAACTGACCATAAAATTTATATGGATAGAATAGTTAAAAACATCTTGAAGGAAAAAAATTGAATTCTCAATTTCAAAACCTACTATAAAACTACAGTTATCAAAATTACTGGCGTAAGATATAGGCACAAGATTATAATAAATATAATTGAATTAAGAGTCAATAAATAAACTCATATATCTATAGTCAATTGATTTTCTATGAGGGTGCCCAGATCATTTGATGGAGAAAAACTAGTCCTTTGAACAAATGGTACTGGCACAACTATATAGTCATAAGAAAAAGAATGACGTTAGACTCCTATCTCATATCATATTTGAAAATTAACTCAAAATAGATCAAAGACCTAAATGTAAGAGCTAAAAATGTAAAACTTTTAGGAGAAAACAAGGGACAAATCTTTGCCACTTTAGACTAGGTAATGTTTTTTTGATATGTTGAAAAAAGCACAAGGGACAATAAAAATATTGGTCTTCATAAAATTTAAAACTTTTATACCTCAAAGGACAGTATCAAAAAAGTGAAAAGACACTTCACATAATGGAAAACATGTAAATTATATATCTAATAAGGGTTAATATCCAGAATACATGAGAAATCTTACAACTCAACAATTACAGGATTTGAATAAATGTGTCTCCAAAAACATGAATATATTGATAGCCAACAAGCACATGCGAAAAGTTTCAGCATCATGGTCCTTAGAGAAATGCAAATTAAAACCATAATGAGATGCCCCTTCCACTCGCTGAGATGACTATAAAAATATATAAATAAAACAAAAAGCACAATAACAATTGTTGACTCAGGTGTGGAGAAACTGGAACCCTCATATGTTGTTGTTGAGAATGTAAAATGGTACATTCATTGTGAAAATAGTTAAACAGTTCCTCAAAAAGTAAAACATAAAAGTCACCCTGACCCAGCAATTATACTCCCAGCAATTAAACCCAAGAAAAGTGAAGGTGTTTGTACCAAAATTTGTATACAAATATTCATATTAGCTAAAAAATAGAAACAACTCAAATGCCCATCAAGTAATGAATGGATAAACCAAAAGTGGTATATCCACTTAATGGAATATTATTCAGCTGGAAACAAGGAGTGGAGTACTGATATAAGCTACAGTGTGGATGAACCTTGAAAGCATGTGAAGTAAAAGAATTGAGACACTAAAGACCACATATTATATGATTCTATTCCTATGAAATTTCCAGAATAGGCAATCCATAGAGACTTAAAATAGATTGGTGGTTGTCAGAGGATGAAGGGAATGAGAGTTTGGGTAATAATAACTGATGGGCATAGGGGGTGTTTGTTTAAGGTGTTTAAAATACTTTGGTGATTGTTGCACACTTTTGAATATACCCCAAACTATGAAACTATACATTTTAAAATTCTATTATATGTGAATTCTGTCAATTAAGTGAAAAGGGTAACTCATCATGATTATCACACCTAAAGAAATGAATGGTAATTCTTTAATATCACCAAATAGCATCATGGTTCAAATTTCTAATTGCCTTTTTAAAAGTATTGTTTTGAAGGCTCTTTGAATTGTTTTTGCACACAAGCTGTAAGGGTCATAATGAAGTCCATACATTGCAATTCATAAATATGCCTCAGTCCCTTGTAAGCTATAGTTTTGCCTTTTGCTTTCCTTTTTTCTCTCCTTACAATTTCCTAAGAAACCAGACTGTGTGTCCTCTAGAGCTTTCCAGTCTAGATTTTGTGGCTTGCATTCCTAAAGTGCTGTTTAGCATTTTCCGTATCTCCTTTATATTCTGTTTGTTGGTGGTTGGGCTGACCTGTTTATCAGATTCAGATTTCATTTGTGTGTCTGTATGTGGTTCTGGGGATCAAACCCAGGGCCTCATGCATGCTGAGCATGTCCTCTATCACCGAGCTACATCCCCAGCCCCTAGATTGGTTGGCTAGATGGAAGAGGTGTGCTTCCATTGGGAGACACCTGGCACTGGTTGTGGTGGAACCTTTCAGAGGTGGGGTCTAGTGGGAAGTGTGTTGGTCATTGGTGGCATGCCCTCCATGGGGACTATGGCATCCCATTTCTTCCCCTCTCCTGTCCACTTCCCAGCCATAAGGTAAGTGCTTTGGGGCCATCATGCAATCTCCACCATGATGTTCTGACTCTCCGCAGATCTAAAAACATCAGGGCCAACTGATTGTGGACTGGAACCTCTAAAACTGTGCACTAAAACAAGCCCTTTTTCCTCTCTAAGTTGATTATCTCAGTTATTTGTTAGAGTGACAGAAAGCTGATTAACACACTCCTTGGGATATGTCAGAAAATGTTGATGCTCCATACCTAACCCTTTACCTTGTTATAGGTGGAAGGTGGTTGTACTCTAGCACTCCATCTTCACTTATCAGCTAGAATTCTTACACAAAGAACCCTCCTGGTGACAACTATCAGGTCACCTTGAGGTTCCATTCTAATAGGAGAGGGAAAATAATCTATCAATTCCCTTTATTTTACTAGTTTTCAAAATAATAACTATTTTCTATATAAATTTTATAAAAGTAACCCATGATTTTTTTTTTTGTTTGTTTGGTTTGGTATCACTTAAGGACATGGATTTAAACCTATCCTGGTGTGCTTCAATCCAGTGTCATTTCTCACCTCCTATTGCCCCTTTGATGAGTGCATGCATCTTTGTGTTGGCTCCCAAATCCTTTTAACCTTTTTTCCTTTCGAAAATGAGAAGATGTTCCAGGTTCTCTGTTGCTCCTTAAAGACAGTTCATTTTAAACAAGTCTTCTGGTGGCTCTCTTAAGAGACATCTAAAGACCCCAGTTTAAAGGAATTTCTTCAGCTTCAGCCCATGGTGCCTGTCCTTCACAAGCTCATTTAAGTCTTCACTAATGACATGTCTGGGTTGATTAAAGGAGATCCTATTAGTAGTTGATGTTACTTAGTGATACCAGAGGACACAGTAAAATTATAGGGATGAAAAGTCTCACACTTATCTTTCTCTAGGGAGAAATAAATCTAAAATGGGCATCAGCAAACCACCACACCTAGGCAGAAGTAGTCGGCAGGGGTGAGGTGAGGATGATGGTGGTGATGATGAGTAGGAGGGGGAGGAGGAATAAATAATGATGATAACAATTACCTATTATTCTGTCTGCTACATTCCCATTGTGGTGTTAAAGACTTTACGAACATTTCCTTTTAATAGGCATGTCGGCCCTCTGACAATGTTCCTTCTGAAGAGGAGGAAACTGAGACGGAGCAGGGACCGTCTCCAAGCATCTTTCATCCTCTTCAAGGTCAAGAGTGGGAGAGGGGTGGGGACAACAGAGGGAAGAAATGTTTTATAAGGAAAAGCACCCTGCAGTGCTCCTGGCACCCAGAGTAACTTGCTCCATTTGCCATGAGAACTCCAGTTTTCACAGTTTGGCTGACATAGGTGTTAGGAAGAAGATGCTCAATATCAAAAGAGTTTGAAGTGAGGATCCCTTTGGGGTCATTTAAGCAAATATCAAATATCTAGAGTGGTCAAATATTTTAAGGCTAAATTTTATTGGTTCAAATAACTTTTACTTATGGAGAATGTGGGGAGTTGAAATTTTGGAGCCCAAGCACAGCCCATATCACAAGAAGGGAAGTCAGATCACTCCTGAGTAGGGGTATCTGGACAGTTTGTTTGCTTGTTTGTTTTGTTTTATTTTTTTTTAGTTGTAGATGAACACATTTCCTTTGTTTTACTTATTGATTTTTATGTAGTACGGAGGATCGGACCCAGTGACTCCCCTGTGCTAGGCAAGCGCTCTACCACTGAGCTACATCCCCAGCTCATGGACAGTGTTTTAAAATTCCTCTAGTATTCATGATCATTGCCATTTTTTTACTCTTCCTTTTGTAAGGAAGCATATTATAAAAAGCATCTTAGCCGATTGGATTCTTTCCTGACAACAGCTGAAGGTATTCGAGTCAACAGTGCCACTCACCTTGTATGTATGGAGGCCCTTCATTCATGTTGCTGAAGTAAATTTGGTTCCTACCAAAATGAAATATGAATAAGAGCAAAGCAAGGTGCAGTGTGAGAAATGAATTTGGCCCAAACCAAAACAAAACAAAACTTCCCACCTCTATAAATATCGGTGAACATAAGGCTAAAGGTTACCCAGGGTGGTCTGAACTAGAACCATCCAGTCTAGACGTATAGGCAGATGGCAGTCAGACAACAGAAAGAGCTCAGAGGGCTTGAGTTCTTAAATACAAAAGGAATGTTTTAAAAATGGTAACTGCTTTTTTTTTTTTTTTTTGGCTTATCTTTATAACTTTCATGAGCAAATTTCACCTTTGTGATCAGGCAAAAAACAATAAATTCTCATTTTGAAAAATTGGAAAAGGGCATGAGAAGGGAAATGGGATGGAGGTGGACCCTGGGAGTTTAGGCTGCAGGAACTGGGGGATCCTGGAAACACCTGCAGCTATCTCTGTGTCCTGAAGCCTGGTGCTATAGGTTGAGGTTGAATGTCCCCCAAAGGTTCATAAGCTGAAGGTTTAGTCCTCCAGGTAGCATCCTTGAAGGTAGCTGAACCTTTAGGAGGTGGGGTCTAGTGGGAGGTCCTCAGGTCATTGGGAGGATGCCCCTGAAGGGGACTGTGGGATGCCACTTCTTCCTCTTTCTTCTTCCTGATTCATGAGGTGAGAGGTTTTGCTCTGTCATATGCTCCCCATTACTGCCAGCCAGCACGCCCACCAGCAGCCCAAAGAAATGGGTTCACCCAGCTCTGGATGGGAAACTCCACCACTGTGATTCACAATATACCTTTTCTCTTTATAAGTTAATTATATCAGATATTTTATTAGATAGATGAAAAGTAACACACCTACGACACAATTCTCCTCACCTTCTCCCTTGTTTCATTCAGGGAAATGAGGTGGCAGAAATGGTTAATGAGCCACGCGCGGTGGCACACTCCTGTGATCCCATTGGTTCAAAGCCAGCCTCAGCAAAAGCAGGCTCTGAGCAACTCAGTGAGACCCTGTCTCTAAATAAAATACAAAATAGGGCTGGGGATGTGGCTCAGTGGCTGTGTCCCTGAGTTCAATCCCCAGTACCCACCCCTCCAAAAAAAAAAAAAATGTTAATGAATGGAAAGCCACTTGAGAGGGATCTTTTATATCTAATCGTTAATAGCAAATGGCTATTACTTCTTTATTACCAGAGGCTATTACCTCTGATTTTGAGTTTTTAAAAATGCCAGTGCTAGGGCCTCCTCCCAGAAGCCGAGAAGGTTCCGTGGGTCTGGGGGGCGGGGGGAGTGGTAAAACCAGGTTTCAAGTCCAAATCTAACTCTGTTTTTTACAAAACACTACATTAAAATTAATCAGGTGATATCAGCAAGATAATGGAATAGACAGACCTGAATACTCCCCACCCCAATGGACACAGCAATTCAAGAGTAATAAATAGGCAGATTGCCTTCTTTGGAAATCCAGAAACCACTAGAGGCTTCTACACCCAAGGCAAGGCCCAAACCAGCCAACCAATTTGGTAGGAAAATTCAACATA
Source organism: Spermophilus citellus (assembly GCF_964194105.1). Classification (NCBI taxonomy): domain Eukaryota; kingdom Metazoa; phylum Chordata; class Mammalia; order Rodentia; family Sciuridae; genus Spermophilus; species Spermophilus citellus. Next base: position 73,909,283 of record NC_138182.1, on the reverse strand, counting down.
CTCTCTTGTTATAAGCCCTGGTCTCAGCACAGTCTCATGTAATCTGAAGGAAAGCCCAACTCAAGGATTCTCCCAGGGAAAGGAAGGAATTGAACTGCATGTTCAACTTCCTAACATTTGTGTAGGCTGAGGCACTGGCTTTTCTGTTTCACCTGTCTAAAAACATTAATGGGATCCAGGATACTCTACATGAAGAAGATGGTGGGGCTGGGGATATAGCTCAGTTGGTAGGGTGTTTGCTCCACCTGCATAAGGCCCTGAGTTCAATTCCCAGCACCCCACCCCCCATCAAAAAGAAGAAGAAAAAGAAGAAGGAGGAGGAGGAGGAGGAGGTAGTTTGTAGTTCGGATTCAGCACAAAAGTTTGAGAGGCCCTCAGAATATTTGACTGCTCTAATTGATGAGGGTCTTCTTCTGTATTGGGCTACTTTCCAAAGACTGGGAGAAGTGGCTGGGATACACAGAGCAACAGAAAAAGTCAAGTAAAATGAAGAAACAGAGAATATGTCCCAAACAAAAGAACAAGATAAAATTCCAGAAGCCAATCCTAATGAAATGGAATTATATCATTTACCTGACATAAAATTCAAAATAGTCATCATAAAGTAGTTTGAATGAGGTTGTGGAAACAGTGTATGGACAAAGTGAGAATTTAAACACAGATACTAATAAAACAGAATAAACAAAAAATCTCAGAGCTCAAGAATGCAATAATTGAGGGCTGGGGATGTGGCTCAAGCGGTGGTGCGCTTGCCTGGCATGCATGCGGCCCGGGTTCGATCCTCAGCACCACATACAAACAAAGATGTTGTGTCTGCCGAAAACTAAAAAGTAAATATTAAAAAAAAATTCTCTCTCTCTCTCTCTCTCTCTCTCTCTCTCTCTCTCTCTCTTTCTCTCTCTTTAAAAATAAAAAATAAAAAATAAAGATTCTTCTTTCGTTTTGTTTCGCTTTTGTTTAAGAAGCCTGTCCCTGGAGATGGGTGGGATGGAAGAAAAACCACTCACAGGTGAGGAAAAACTATTTGTGTCTGGGGAACAGATAGGGAGAAAGGACGGATGGACATTTCAGGAGGATAGAAAGGCTGATAGAATGAAATTTTTGTTCCATTTTGTCTCGGTTTTCTTTTGCATTATCTTAGTGAGGGGTATCATCGTCACAGAAATATGGAATTAAAAATTAATAAGAACCAAACCAAAAGGGCATTAAGTAAATTGCTAGAGAAAGGAGGCATCTCAGTAATATCAAGAACAGTTAGGGCATACGTTAAGACGATACAAAGGTGTAGCCCATGGTTCATTAAAGAGGAGTTGTTAAATATATCACAATGGAAACATCATGGTGAAGATTTAAAAAAGATAGAAAGGAAGCCCAGGAACTCTGCCAGTTGGCACATTACCATTATGGACATTGGTACAATCTTGTTTGATTAGTCAGGGAGAGGACATCTTACATCAAGTAAAAGAGGAAGTCTCTCGAGTTAGACAAAGGAAAAAAGTTTAGAGGAGGAAGGGCTATCAGGGGAGAAATTACAGCGGGAGGTTGCTACTAACCCCTTTCTATCACCGGGGGGCGTGGGTGTCCAACCAACAGCTCCGCCTACGGAGACAACATATGCTGAGTGACCCTCAACCCCCCTAGTTGATAGATGGGATCCTGAGGCAGGACCTCAAAGATTATCATGCCCTGTATTTGAGGCGGCAGGAGGGCAGCGAATTCACCATGCTTTGGATTTCAAAACTGTGAAGCAGCTGAAAGAGGCTGTAACAACCTATTGTCCTCAAGCACCCTTCACTGTAAGTATGGTCGAATCCATTACCAACTTGAACATGACGCCAGCAGATTGGGCTAGTATGTGCAAAGATGTGCTGAATGGAGGGCAATATTTGTTATGGAAGGTTGCCACTGAGGGATTTTGCATGGAGACAGCTAGGTGAAAAGCAGCGGCCGGATAACCTCAGAGAAATCTAGATATGTTGTTAGGAAAGGGACCTTATGAGGGTCAGCAGCAACAAATTGGATATGATCCTGCCATATATTCACAAATTGCTCCAGATGCGGTTAGGGCATGGAAGACTTTTCAAGGACATGAAGATTTACAAGGTCAATTATCTAAGGTAATACAAGGAGCTAATGAACCTTATGCTGAATTTGTAGACAGGCTTATACAAACAGCTAACAGAATCTTTGGGGATATAGAACAAACGATGCCATTAATAAAGCAACTAGCCTACGAACAAGCCAATAGATGGTGTAGGGAGGCCATTAGACCATGGAAACATGGAGATTTAAACACATATATTAAATTATGTAGAGACATTAATGAACAAGGTCAAGTCTTGGCAGCTGCAGTACAACAGGCTTTAGGTGCCAGGCCAAAAACATGCTACAATTGTGAACAAACAGGACATTTTAAAAAGAGTTGCCCCATAGGAGGAGGGTTTAACAAAACTAGGTATCAAAGGGGTATTTGCCCACGATGCCATAGAGGGAGACATTGGGCTAATGAATGCCGTTCTCAAACCACTATAGAGGGTACTCCGTTATCAAAAAATGGACAAGGACCAGGTGTTTTTCCATGATATCGTGGAGAAAGGTATCAGGCTCCATTGCCAAAAAACGGACAGGGGGGCCCCATGCTCTGGGGTCCACAACCACAAATATACGGGGCACTGGAGGAACCCAGCAACACCATGGAGGAACCCAGCAACACCATCAGGGTGGTGCCCAGGACACATTATCCATTAGATCCCTCACTAGACAAACCAGAGGGAGCGCAGGGTTGGATATCTGTGCCTCCGCCAGAGCAGTACTAACCCCAGAGATGGGAGTTCAAATCATTCCCACAGGGGTAAAAGGGCCTCTTCCCCAAGGAACAGTAGGCTTATTATTGGGACGCAGCTCTTCTACTCTAAAAGAACTTATGATAAGTCCTGGGGTAATTGATCCTGATTATGAAGGTGAAATAAAAATTATAGCCAGTTCTCCAGGGGGTATATCAGTAATTTCACCAGGAGATAGAATAGCACAGTTACTAATAATACCCAGCCTACATGATAAATTTTCCAGTCATATTATAGAAAGAGGTTCCAGGGGATTCGGCTCCACAGGTGTAGATTGGGCTGTGCTTTCTTTAAATTTAGATTCTCGCCCAATGCTAATACTAAATATTCAAGGACATGAATTTAATGGGCTACTTGATACAGGTGCAGACCTTAGCATCATCTCTCGTCAAGAATGGCCAAAACATTGGCCGTTACAACAAGCCACTCAAACGCTTCGAGGCCTAGGAGTGGCGACTAATCCCCATAGAAGTGCAATGGTATTAGATTGGAAGGATCCTGAAGGATGTGAAGGAACTATACAACCATATGTATTGGATCATCTTCCTATAAATTTATGGGGACGAGATGTTCTAGATCAATTAGGATTAACATTAACAAATAACATCAATTCAAATGCACCCACTATTATGGCTAGACAAGGTTTTAAGAAAGAAAAAGGATTAGGAGAACAAGGACAAGGTATAGTGGCACCAATATAAATAGATCAAAAAACAGATATACATGGATTGGGTTTTCAGGAGGGATCACTGAGACAATAAAAATTACTTGGAAATCAGAAAGGCCAATATGGGTTCCTCAGTGGCACCTGACTAAAGAAAAGATACAAGCAGCCCATGACCTGGTCAAACAATAATTAGCAGAGGGACATATACAACCTTCAGTATCTCCCCATAATACTCCCATTTTTGTCATCAAAAAGAAATCTGGTAAATGGAGATTATTGCAAGATTTAAGAGCCATTAATAATGAGATGGTTATTATGAGACCTGCTCAATCAGGGATTCCCCAATTGTATGCTTTGCCAAAAACCTGGCATGTTTTAGTTATAGATATTAAAGATTGTTTTTTTTTCAATTCCAATTCCTGAGGATAGTCCACGTTTTGCATTTACTATACCTGCGCTGAATCATGAAGGTCCCAATCAGAGATATGAATGGAAAGTACTTCCTCATGGAATGGCTAACAGCCCAACTATGTGTCAAATTTATGTTAACAAAGCAATCCAACCCTTAGAAATAAAAATCCTGGGCTGGGGATGTGGCTCAAGCGGTAGCGCACTCGCCTAGCGTGTGTGCGGCCCGGGTTCGATCCTCAGCACCACATACAAAAACAAAGATGTTGTGTCCGCCGAGAACTAAGAAAAAATAAATAAATATTAAAATTCTCTCTCTCTCTGTCCCCCTCTCTCTCACTCTCTCTTTAAAAAAAAAAAAAGAAATAAAAATCCTGAACTACAAATATTTCACTATATGGACGATGTATTATTGGCACACAAAGATAAAAACACATTGCTAGAATGTCATGCCACAATTACAAATTTATTAAAAAATTATAATCTAGAGATAGCAATAGATAAAGTACAATTAAATTTTCCAATTAAGCGAGGTGCTAAGAAACTCAGTGATATCCTGTCTCTAAATAAAGTAAAAAAAAAAATAAAAAAAAAAAATTTTCCAATTAATTATTTAGGAGTTCTATTATCCTTGACCATGGTCCATCCACCAAAAATTCAAATACGAGTAGATCAACTCAAATCACTTAACGACTTTCAAAAGTTCTTAGGAGACATAAATTGGATAAGGCCTTATCTAGGCATACCAACAGGAGAGTTAGGACCTTTATTTGATATCCTAAAAGGTCCATGAGATCCAAATTCACCCAGCATGTTAATGCCTGAAGCAAGAAAGACATTAAAAATCATTGAAACATACATGGAAAATATGCATTTCGATAGAATTGATATTAGTTTGCCTTTATTATTTATTGTACTACCAACAAAAAATATTCCTACAGGAGTATTTTGGCAAGAAGGTCCATTATTATGGATACATTTATCTTATTCTCCTAACACTATTCTTATTAGGTATCCTGAGGCTGTGGGACAATTAATACTCAAAGGAATAAAAGCAGCAAAGGGAGTGTTTGGAATTTCTCCCAATAAAATTATTACTCCATATACTATGGATCAAATTAACGAGTTAGCTAATGAGTTAAATACTTGGGCAATAATCATGCGCAAATCTAATGTTTCAATTGATAACCACTTACCATCTAATCCTTTCTTGTCTTTTTGGTCTTCGCATCCTGTAGTTTTTCCAAAAATGACAAGAAAAACACCTATCATGAATGCTCCAAATATATTCTCTGATGGGTCAAATAATGGTACAGCAGCAGTAGTTACCCCTGATCAAACTTTTACATTTTTAGTACCCAAACAATCAGCTCAAAAGGTAGAGCTTAATGCAGTATTACAAGCTTTTGTGATGTTTAAAGATTCTGTATTTTATTTATTTTCCAATAGTCAGCATATAGTTAATTCTATAGTATCCCTTGAAGATGCTGGTAGGATTTCCCCTTCCTCTACTGTTTTCTCTTTGTTTTCTACTATACAAACTCTAATCTGGGACAGAAAAGATCCATTCTTTATAGGACATATCAGGGCACATACAGGATTGCCTGAAGCCCTTAGTTTGGGCAATGATGTAGCAGATAAAAGTACACATGACATACATATTTTTTTCTATGCAAGAAGGAACTACAAATTTTCATAAATCCTTCCATGTCAATGCAAATACTTTAAAAAAGCATTTTAAAATAACTAAGGACAAATAATAAAAACAAATAATAAAACAATGTCAAAATTGTGTGACCTTTTTTCCACAAGTTAATCTTGGAGTCAATCCTGGAGGATTGATACCTAACCATATTTGGCAGATGGACGTCACACACTTTCCAGAATTTGGAAAATTAAAATATTTGCATGTTACAGTTGATACTTCTTCTGGATTTTTGATGGGCTCCCTTCATGCCGGAGAAAAAACTAAAGATGTTATAGCTCATTGTTCACAAAATTTTGCCACTGTGGGCATTCCAAAACAGTTAAAAACAGATAATGGTCCTGGTTATACTTCTACCTCTTTTAAACAATTCTGCTCATCATTTGGCATTACTCATATAACAGGAATCCCATACAATCTACAGGGACAAGGCATAGTTGAAAGAGCTCATCAAACTATTAAAATGTACTTATTAAAGCAAAAAGAAGGAATTGGGAAGGGGTATATATCCCCCAAAGATAAACTTAAAATAACCCTTTTTACTCTAAACTTTTAAAATTTGGATTCATCAGGACTTAGTGCTGCGGAAAGGCATATGTGTCCCAAAAATGTGCATAAGCCCAAGGTACTTTGGAAGGATATTCTAACTGGACAATGGAAAGGTCCTGACCCAGTGATTGTCTGGAGTCGGGGGTCTCTTTGTGTGTTTCCACAGGGAGAACAGCAGCCGATTTGGATTCCAGAGAGACTAACTAAAGTGATTTCTACAGACCAAAAAGAAGATGATTTGGCTCAAATCCATAACAGCTGATATCCAGAATTCCAGTTTGGCTATTTTTACATCTGCAACAGTGATTCTCCCACACCTGGGGGCTAATGAATAATGAACACCATTAAGGCCTATTTCAAATGTAAGAAATCTTGAGGCTTGTTTGTGGGAATACCTTCAAACCCATATGCAAGTTACAGAAAAAAAGGATGGGATATCCAAAGAAGAGTCAAACCCAGGTGGTAACCAGGATGCTTTTTTCAATATCTATTTTACTATTGCCCTTTCCCACATCATGAAGTTTTATTTTGTTTTTTGAGCTCATACAGACCTAAGTTAATGTTTTTCTGATCAGTTTTATTTTTTGACTGTGGAGTTCTTGAGCATTGGAATGGGGATTTCACCTGTAAAAAGCTACAAGGCCTTTACTATTATGTTATGTGTTGTATGTATTGTGTTATGTGTGCACACTTGTGTTTTGTGTTGTATGTCTGTATGTGCGTATGTCCATATATCATATATGAGGAGTGCTCATGAAAAAATGGATCCAAATTTTTTTTATTATTCATGTGATTTAAATGGTTTAATTTAAATTGGGTAAACAGCTGTTGAGGATTGTTTTAAAATGTGAACAAAAAAGGAGGTCAACAGATCTGTTTGTTTACTTTCACCTTTCCTTTTCATTATATCTAATTCTATTCAGGATACTAAATTGTTTAGAAAATTGCTTTTTTTTGTGCCTTCTGGAATGTTACATAATTTTTTTTTAGCCATCACTGCCAGAATTCCTATCTTCATCCCAGTGCCGGTGAAGACAAAGATAAAACCAAACTACAGCTTCTGCGATAGCTATCACAACAAACTGTATAAACTGATGCATCAATGAATAATGTAACTCAACAAGTGATGCTCAATCAAGGAGTCGATTTACTTTGGGAGGAAAAGGACATATTAATGGATTCCTCTGCTTTGAACTGCTTGCAGAACTTGCCTGGACTCTGTGTTACTTGTATGCATTGTGAACTATCTGTTGGTGCAGTGAATAGTAGTAGTGCCAGGGTATCTTTGCTGATGATGTCATCGGTGGTACAGTTTTTCCAAAAGGGGCCGTCAATTGGCTTGGTGTCCTGGCATTTTGTATCATCCCCTTTCTGCTTGTAGCAGGTTGTTCATGGTGTTTGTGTAAAAACCACTATCCACAAGTGTGGCTAAATGCTGGGCCGGTAGTCAGTGATGGGTAAGATCCAATTGCAATGGTACCAACCTAAGACAGGAGGCTGACACCTTGAGGTCAGCTCATCCGATGACTGGTAAGGACCATATGTAGTATTGGACAACCTAAGACAGGCACAGTCCCTAAGCCACATACTTGTTATTTAATTAAACAAAAGGGGGGGAGATGTTGAGAGCCATGGTCAGGTCAAGATGGTACCTGGCATTTTGCCAGAAGGAGCAGTTCCTGCTGCCTTGGGTGCCCACTATTTTTGAGCTCTCCTGGAGTTCCTGGAGAGTTCGCATGGGCGACGTGCAATGTGGGTTCTAAAAATAAAGTTCGTTCCTGCTTGAATCTTCAAATGGCTCATGATTTGTGCCCAGCCAGACTGCAGCATCACATGACTTCTATAAGCTGAAATGCACCAAAGAGGAGCACCTCTGTACACAAAGGATGCTGGACCAGAGTCTACTTGACCTAAAAGAGATGTAGAGCTCCCCAGTCCAGCGCAGCTGCTGCTCCTCCCTCTGCCCTGACTCCCCATGAGGCCAGCCAGCCCGAAGCTGAACTTGAAACAGAGGGCTGATCTTTAACCGGAAGGCTGCTTTCTCCTTTCAAAACCTCTCTACCCAACTCCCTTGTCTTTTTTACCAAACTATCTGTGCTTCTTCCCAGAGATTCCAGCTGAGCTAGAGGCTGAGCACCTTTGGGAACAGCATTTAAGGGAATGTGAGCACAAGGCAAAGTGTCTAAAAGCATGTTGTGATGGACAGGTTTGTAATTACTTTTTTTGTTGTTGTTGTTATTGTTACAGTAACCATTTGTAAAACACTCCAAATAATTTCATAGCTCTGAAGCAGAAATCTAATTCCTTTCTCACTTTTGGAAGGTAACTTTCCAGCTGAATCCTTTGCCCTCTAAGTAGAGGAGGAAAAGAGGAATGGGCCTGGCTTAATGAGAGCCAAAGCGCAGGAAAAGACTCTACTATGGCAAACCTCACGCTCTGTGCAAAGTACCAGCCAAACCAGGAAGGTGATTCCAAGAGGAGTTACCGAAAAAACAAAAACCTTGCTATTCAGGTTTTGTTTTGTTTTTAACTTTAAGGTATTTTTAGACAACTTTATCCTTTTTTTTTTCCCCCATTAGAAATGACCAAATTAACATGGTGAGACTTCTGAAACTTTTTGTTTTTGTGGTACTGGGGATTGAACCCAGGGCCTCCAGCAAGTTCACCAAATGGCCTACCATTGAGCCATATCCTTAGCCCTGAGGCCAAATTTTTCTCCCATCTCTATCAGCTTCCCAAGTGTTCATAGAATGGATCACAGGCCACTTAATCTTTTTTTTTTTTAATTTTGGTTTTTAGTTGTAGTTGGACACAATACCTTTATTTTATTTTTATGTGATACTGAGCATCAAACCCAATGCCCTGCACGTGCTAGGTGAGCACTCGACCGCTGAGCCACAACCCCAACCCCCCCTGGGACCCCTTAATCTTGAGATGACATCTTAATTGCTTTCCTGCCTCCTTGAAGAAAAAAAAAAGAAAGAAAGAAAATTATGTTTTTGCCACTGATTTAGCTAAATGAAACTCATCACCCTTTTCTGAGCCATCTCATTTTGCTTTGTATCAGTCAGTGCTGGAGAATCTTGAACAGCTTATGTATAAAACTTTTAAAATGTCATATTATTGAAACTTTGCATCTTTGAGGTTGGAGTACCTCATCTGGCTTTGAGAGTCCTCCAGTCTGGACTGGCAGTGTGCAAATCTTTCAAAGTTTCTTTCCCAATCCAATCCCAAACAGAGAAATTCTAGGTGAGGTCTGTTAGGTATACATCCTACAGCTTATTGGCTTAAAATGTACTCTCCTTTGTTGAGGTCTCTTTGGGGCCAGTTGAGAGAAAGAGAAACCAATAGTGCAACTGTTTTGATACTGATATTGACAAGTGTCTGGTGGAGAACCAGTCCCTGCTCCAACCAGTTGCTAAGGTAACCTGTTCCAGGAATTGTTCTTCCCTACAGGGAGTTGTAAAAGGTGTTAATTAAAGTGTCCTGGGCTGCTCCATCCAGCCCCTCCCCCATCCATCTGCTTCTCACTTTTTTTGCCATCCCACTGAGCATCTCCTGGGTCTAGTCAGTACCCAGGAAGGAGAGAGATTAGGGGAAGAGAGCTGAGAACAAAGGAAGCCTAGGACAAATAAAAAGCCAAAACACCCTCACTCCTTGGGATACCAGCTATGGCCCCCTTCTCCCTCCTTGGAGAAGCCTTTTAAAATATGCTTAAAAAAAGAAAGAAAGAAAGAACCAGTCCCTCCAAAAAGCAAAACAAAACTTATGGGTTATACCAACAGCAATATTAAAAAGAAAGTTTATAGTGATAAATGCCTACATTAAAAAAGAAGAACTGTAGAAAGAGAACAAACTAAATGCAAAATTAGAAGGAAATAAAGATTAGAGCAGAAATAAAGGAAATAGAAAAATACAGAAACAATAGAAAAAAAATTAACAGGGCTAAGAGTTGGCTTTTTGAAACAAAATTAACAAATCTTTAGCTAGACTAAAAAAGACTCAAATAAAATCAATAATGGAAAAAGAGGTGTTACAACTGATACCAGTGAAATTTAAAAGATTATTAAGTGACTAATTGTAGACATTTTATGCAACAAATTGGATAACTTAAAAGAAAAAAACAGAAACTCCTAAAAACATACAATCTACTGAGATAAAATGAGAAAGAAATAAAATATCCAAATAAACCTTCAACTAGTAAGGAGGTCAAATCAGTAACCAAAATCCCCTAAAAGAGAAAGTTCAGGGGGCTGGGGTTGTGGCTCAGTGGCAGAGCACTTGCCTCACACACGTGAGGTACTGGGTTCGATCCTCAGCACATAAAATAAGTAAATATAATAAAGATATTAAAAAAAAAAGAAAGTTCAGGACCAGATGGCCTCACTGGTGAATTCTATCAAACATTTAAAGGAGAACTAAGAACAATACTCAAACTCTTCTAAAAAATTGAAGAGGAAGGCCAGCATTATTACCCTGCTACAAAGTCAGACAACTGCTACAAAGTCAGACAACAACACTGCAAAAAAAAAAAAAAAAAAGGAACAAAGAAAACTGGAAGCCAATATCTTCAATAAATACATATGCAAAAATTCTCAACAAAATACAAGCAAACTGAACTCATCAACACATTAAAAGGATCATTCACTGTGATCAGGTAGGATTTATCTCAGGGATACAAGGGTGTTTTAGCACATAAAAATAATTAATCATTAGCACCACAAAAAAAAAAATCAATGTGATATGCCACAATAAGAGAATAAAGAGTAAAAATCATATATCATTTCCATAGACGAAGAAAAAGCATTTGACAAAATTTATATCCTTTCACTACAAAAAATGTCACCAACTGGGAAGAAAGTCAATTAATTCAACATAATAAATGTCATATATGAAAAACACACAGTGAACATCATACTCAGTGGTGAAAATTGCAATCTTTGCCTTCAAGTTCAGGAACAAGACAAGATGCTCATTCTTGACACTTCTATCCCATATAGTACTGGAAGTTCTAGCCAGAGCAATCAGACAAGAAGGAATAAAAGGCATCCACATTGGAAGAGAAGAAGTAAAATTATCTCTGTTTGCACATGACATGATGTCCAAAACTCCAGACTTTCCACACCCACCTAAAAAAATCAGTTAGAACAAATAAATTCTGTAAAGTTGCAAAATACAAAATTGACATACAAAATTCAGTTGGGTTTCTATTCACTAATAATGAGAAATTAAGAAAACAATTCCATTTACAATAGCATTAAAGAGTAAAATACTTAGGAATAAACTAAGGAGGTGAAAGACTTGTTTATTGGAAACTATGAAACATTAATGAAGGAAATTAAATAAGACACAAATGGATGGAAAGACATCTCATGTTCCAGATTTAGTAGATTTAATACTGTTAAAGTGTCTGTACCTCTAAAATGTTCATGTTACCCAAACAATCTACAGATTCAACGCAATCCCTATCAAAATCCCAATAACATTTTTCACAAAATTTTGAAAAAAAAAGCAATCCTAAGATTTATTTGTTATCACAAAGGATTCTAAATAGGTAAAACAATCTTAGGAAAGAATAAATCTGGAGGCATCACAGTACCCAATTTCAAAATATATCAAAGCATATGACCATTATAGTGCTTCCATAATGAGAGACATAGACCAATAGAACAGAATACAAAGTCTATCAACACATGTACCCATGTATGATCAATTGCACTTTGAGAAGGGTACCAAGAATGCACAATGGAAAAAGATTCATCTTTTTAAGAAATGGTTCTGGGAAAACTTGCAGGACAATGAAATTGGACCCTTATTACATACACAAAAATTCAACTCAAAATGGATTCAATACTTAAATGTAATACCCAAAACTATAAAACGTCTGGAAGAAAACATAGGGGAGAAATCTTCATGACATTGATCTTGACATTGATTTCTTGAATATAATTCCAAAAGCACAGGCAATAAGAGCAAAAATAACCAAGAGAATCTACATCAAAATGAAATTTCTGGCAGCAAAGGAGATAATAAACAGAATGAAGAGTTAACAGAGAAAAAGAGAAAAATTTTGCAAACTATATATCTAATAATACCTAAAATATTTAAGAAAAATATATAACTCAATAGTTTTAAAAAATCCAATTTCTAAATGAGCAAATATTCTGAATGGACATTTCTCCAAAGATGAAATACAAATGGCCAAAAGATATATGAAGATGTGCTCTGCTCCACAAGTCATCAGAGAAATTCAAATCAAAACCACAATAAGACCACCTCACATCTGTTAGTATGGCTACTTAAAAAAAAAAAGTAAGTATTGACAAGTATGTTGAGAAATTAAAACACTTCTACACTGTTGATGGGAATATAAAATGAAGTAGTGACTATGGGAAAACAGTATGGAGGTAGCTCAAAAGATTAAAAATGGGAATACTATATGATCCAGCAACCCCACTCTGGGTATTTATCCTAAAGAACTAAAATCAGGATGCTGAAAAAATATTTGGACTCTTATTTTATCACTGCACTATTACAATGGGCAATATGAGGAAACAACTTAAATGTCCCTCGAAGAACCAATAGGAAAAGTGTGGATTATTCATACAATGCAATAATCAGTCTTTAAAAAAAAAAAGTCCTGCCAGGTGTGGTGTTGCACACCTCTAATCCCAGTGACTTGGGAGCTGACGCAGGAAGATTATAAAGTTTGAGGCCAGCCTCAATTGCTTAGCAAGACCTTGACTCAAAAAAAAAAAAAAAAGTATAACTAATTAGAACAAATAAATAAAAAGAGCTGGGATGTAGCTCAGTAGCAAAGCATTCCTGAGTTCAACCCACCCCCCCACCTCCCCCCACCCACCCCCCCAAAAAAAGAAGGAAATCCTGTTATTTACAAATAAAACCGGAGAACCTTATACCAAGTGAGTCAAGCCAGTCACAAAAGGTCAACTATTGCATAATTCCACTTATATGAGTATCTAGGACAGTTAAATGAAAAGAAGCAGTGTAGAGTGGTGGTTACCAAGACCTGAGGGGAAAGGGAAAATGAAGGGAGGGACTGCTGTTCAAAAAGTGTAAAGTTTTAGTTTGACAATATGAATCAATTCTAGAAATCTGTTATGCAACATTGTGCCTGTAGTTAACAATACTGTATCATACACTTAAAATTTTGTTAAGGGCTGGGGGTCTAGCTCAGTGGTAAAGCACTCCCTTGCCTAACATTTGCAGTACCTAGGTTCAATCCCCAGCATCAAAAATTAAAAATCTGTTAAGAAGATACTAGCTCATGTTAAACATTCTTACCACAATTTAAAAGAAAAAAAAATAACCAGAGGGTAGCAGTCAGCAAGCACCTTTAAAATGCCTTTAATAAAGTTAATGGATTTTTATCTTTTTCTTCCTTCCTTCCTTCCTTCCTTCCTTCCTTCCTTCCTCCCTCCCTCCCTCCTTCCCTCCCTCCTTTTCTTTTTTACTTTTAATATTATTTTTAAATTAAACAGACTGTGTTTATCTTGAACTTAGAATGGCCCCAGTTGGGTTTTACAGCCGGTAAACCAAGAACAATTTATCATGAATTTCTGTACAATGGGCCAAGGTTGAGCTTCACTGAAAACTATGCAATATATTTGCAATAAATCTGCTTTTGTTTGGATGCCATGGAAAATACTGAGACTAACACCAAAAGCAAGGAATTTGGAGATTATTATTTTAATAGCAAAGGGTATCACCATAACAATGAAATATTAGTAAGTCACCAGGCCCAGATGGGAGGCTCAGTGGAACATCAAAGGAATTGACAGAAAAGGACAGTGGCAGATGCCTCCTCTTCTGGTCTGACTTCTTGAGCAAGTGTGGTTTTCCATCATCCTGCACTTTGCCAACCTCCTCCCTCTAGCTCCTTCGAATTTAGAATAATCGTCAAAGTCTGGCTGGCAAAGCCCAAGAGGTATTTCCAATCCTTCTGTGCTCCTGAAATAAATCTCAATGGAGCATCTCTTAGACAGGCCAAGGAGGGATTTGAAATCTTTTCTGAGCCATGAACCCTGCTGACAGTCTGAAGAAGCATGTGGACCTGTCTCAGAATATTTTCTAATTCATGATATGAAACACATGGAATTAAAAAGGAAATCAATTTTGCTGAAATATCATAATCAAATATTCTAAAAATCTGGTTATATAGTAACATGTATTTTTTTTTTATTCATGTATTAAGATTGGATGGCAGGACTGGGGTTGTAGCTCATTGGTAGAGCACTTGCCTAGGATGTGTGAAGCACTGGTTTTGATCCTCAGCACCACATACAAATAAATAATGGTAAAGGTATTGTGTCCATCTACAACTGAAAATATTAAAAAAAAAAAAGATGGTAACACTTCCTTAGTGTTGCAGTAGAGATGACCATGGTAGTCTTTCCGGAATAACTGCAGCAATTGTGACGCAGAATGAGAATATCTGATTTCCATGGGAGATAAAGTCACAGATACTGCAATATCACTGGGATGTGCTGCCTGCATTCATAATGAAAGGATAGGAAATGCTTGATTTCAGTTAGAAGCTAGAAAGCATAAAAACATTTTTTTTTTTTTTTGCCATCTAAGTTCACAAACTTACTTGAATGCTACCCACTTAAGGTTGAGAATCCCTAGACTAGTATCACGTACCTGAAGAGGCAGCCTGATAAAAGATTTAATGTAGAATTAAATGTTAAGAGTGACTATGTCAAATCACTAGATTTCCTTCCACATGAAATGATCTGTCTGAATTAATCAGTAAATATTTTTCAAAAATTGAGGGGAAAAGAGTCATCTAGCTAACTTTTTCAGTATATCCTTAGTAGGCTATTATGAATTTTAACTAGAAATCAAAGAAAGTCCAAATGCTGTGCATTTTTTCAATGAATGCTTGAGAAGGAATTTTTAAGTAGTAACAATGAACAAAGAATTTCTGGTACAATAACCACACTAATTTTCCAAAAATGTGTGGATGTGAAATAATCTGTCTTCCTGCCATTATAACTGACTTCCACCAGCTTGATCACACACAACTGCTGGGTTCATTTTGGTAAGTAAAGTTAGCTCTCCCAATTTTTTTAAGTGATTAGGGTTGGCTGCTTTCCCATATCTCATTACCAGTTTATAATGAAAGTGAATCTTCAACCAAATTCAGACACACAGAGAGATCTATTAGAGTTTTCGTTTTTTTTTTTTTTTTTTTTTTTTTTTTTGTGGTGCTGGTGATTGAACCCATGACCTTAGCACATGCTAAGCATTCTTTCTACCACTACGGTACATCTCTACCCCTTAGACGGACATTTATTAGCAAAGCAAGCATGGTTGATTCAACCTATTCTGTAGACTCAAAGAAGTTCCATCTCTCTGAGGAAGCATGTGGACCTGTCTCAGAATAATCTTCTGTGGCAAACACAACATTTCAGCAAAGACTGGTACCTGGATAAATAGCCCTCAAACCTCAAGACAGAACCTAGAGTATAGGCAGCAGGCTTCTGAATTCCTCACCTTGCTCTTGCAAGTGGGGAAAATGTCTGATTGTTTTTACCAGTCCATACTTGAATATCTTTAATTTCACCAATGGGAATCCATTTCTGCCATAAATATTTCTCTAGACTCCGTTCGCCAGATACAAAATACATACCTCCAAAGCATACCCCCAATGACCCACCTCCTCCAGCCACACTTTACCTGCCTTCAGTTAGCACTCAATTAATCCCATCAGGGGATTAATTTGCTGACTTGGTTAAGGTTCTCATAACCCAATCATTTCACCTCTAAATCTCACATTGTCTCACACATGAGCTTTTGACAGACACCTGACATCCAAGCCATAACAATGATCTTTTTAAAATAGCTTAATGGAGTCTGATGTCCTTTGGCATCTCCTACTTGTTCTTAGGAAGAGTGTTGTCCATAATTCTATGGATGTCCAATAGTCATGGGTGTCATAAATTTAGATAAACTTCCCATATAATTACAACATGTCTCATGCTTGGATCAATTTCCCCAGAAAGTGAATATATTCATCTTTTTAACTTGTAAATGTTGATGCAAAGTCTTTTTTCAGAAAGATTTTTAGAATAGCACTATCCAGCAGAAATATAATGCATATCACATACTCAATTTAAAAATTTCCAGTCAGCCTCTTTTAAAAAGGGAAAAAAGGTGAAAATAATTTTAATAATATATTTTATTAGCCCAAATTATTATTTCAATGTGTAATCAATATTACAAAATTTATTAATGAGATGCTTTACTCTCTGATTTTTGTACCAAGTTTTCAAAATTTGTTATATATTTTAACATATAGTATATTTGCCATAAAATCCAGACTAGTCACATTTTAAGTGTTCAAATATCATATGTTTGTTTGGCTAGTGACTAACATATTGGACATCATTAACCTAGAAGTAATGGACCTTGTGATTGAGAGGGAAAAGAGCTGACTGTGGATATAATAATAATATTTTAGAGTGGGCTTTGGTTTGCAGAGATTTTCATAGACATTATCTTGGGCAGTCTTTCTAGCAACCTTTTGAAACAATTATTTTAATTATCATGGTTTTGCAATGAGAAAATTAAGGCTCTTCAGTCTAAGAGTGGCTTGCCCAAGGGTACTCATGAGTGGATGATACAGCTTGGCATCTCTCTCCACACCCTCCCATTAGACAGAGACAGTACAATCTAGGTGTCACTAAGGAACATGAAAGCAAGCAGAGTTACCACCTCCATCATTTCAGATAATGACACCCTAAAGAGGAATGCATACATTAAAGTGATAAAAGTCTGGTGATTCTCAAACTTTAATTCTCACAGGAATTTTCCATAGGGGCTTATTTAAAATGAAGATTTCTGGACCCCAGACCCTGATATTTATATTCAGTAAGACTGAAGTGGAAATCCAAGAATCTGCAAGTTATATTAAGAGCCCTAGGTGATCCTGATACAGGTAGTCCTGTGGCTTACAAGGTTTTGATATATTGGTGTGGAAGAATGTGTATGACTTTCAAATAAGGGGCCTACTTATGAATTGAAATTCACATCAGAAAATTGTTTGACCATAGGCAATTCAAGAATCTCAGAGAGGTGTTACACTTACAAAGTAGAATACTACAGACTTATGAAACATCATGCTCTGAAAGAAGAGTTAAAGACATGTTAAGATGTTTGCAATATATTACATAAATAGGAAATTACCAGATTGTACATTTTTTTGTGTACTGAAATTTTTTTTTGAAAAATTATCAAACATCATGTCATTTCACATTTGCAGAACAAATTTCATATCTATCTATCTATATCTATATAGATATAGATAGATAGATATAGATGTGAAATGAAAGAAAACCACTTTATGTGACAACCAGGTTATCACTGTCAGATAGGATTATGGATAATTTAAACTTTTCCCCTGAATTTTGTACAACTAATGTGTGCAATTTTAATTAAAAAAATTTTAAGAAAATAACTAATTCAAGTACTGGTATTTGGATTAGTTGATTTCATTCAAAGGCATATCTGCACTCATAACTAAATATCTTTGTAGGATGGATGTGTTAATAAATGGATAATGTTAATGTGCATGTATTGACAATTTTAGTGTAGATATCTGAGAGTGTGTATATAGTTTTTATGTATATAATATTAAGTATAGTAGTTCTCCTGCTATCAATCCGTTTCTTTTTCCAAAGTTTCAGATATCTACAGTCAACCATTGTCCAAAAATATTAAATGAAAAATTTCAAAAATAAACAGCCACGTTTGGTGGTACATGCTTGTAATCCCAGCAACTAAGGAGGCTGAAACAGGAGGACCAAAAATTCAAGACCAGCCTCAACAACTTAGAGAGAGTCTAAACAACTTTATGAGAACCTCTCTCCAAAAAATAAAATAAAATAAAATAAAGGGAGGGGGGATGGGTGGGTGGGGTTGTGGCTTAGTGGATTAAATCCCTTGTTCCATAATTTTTTAAAAAATAAACAGAGAAACCACTTTCACATAACTTTTTTTTTATTTTTATTGTTGGTCGTTCAAAACATTACATAGTTCTTAATATATCATATTTCACAGTTTGATTCAAGTGGGTTATGAACTCCCATTTTTACCCCGTATACAGATTGCTGTATCACATCTGTTACACTTCCATTGATTTACATATTGCCATTCTAGTTTTCACATAACTTTTGTTGCAGCATAAATTATCCCTTGGTTTAGGGTATTCACACTGTACTGTATACACTACCCTCCTGATAGTCACTATCAATCTCAGTTATCAGATCAACTATAGTAGTATTGTTCTATTTAATAATATTTTTATAAATGTCCTATTTTATTATTGTTGTTGTTAATCTCTTACTGCCTAATTTATAAATTAAACTTCATCATAGGTATGTATATATAGGAGAAAACATAATATATAGAGAGTGTATTATTGTCCATATTTTCAGACATTCACCGGGGGTCTTGGAATGAATTTCCCATGAGTAATGGGGACTACTGTATATTTTTTGAAAATGTAATCATCTTTTAAAGGGAAAAAAAGAATCTTAGAAACAACCTTGGATTCTAACAAGTACCTAATGCCACCTTCAGTTGGGCAACTCTACCTTGGCAGGATCTCCTTGACCACCTGCTAGACAGGGCCACCTAGTGTATTAGAAAGAGTCTTCCTTAGGACTGTATTTGAATCAGAGTTGTGTGATCTTGGGCATGTTAATGAGCCTCTTTTCTTGTCTCTTGAAAAGATTCCAAGGCATCTTGTGAAGTGTGAGGATACAAAGAGAAAATCCATGGAAGGGTCCTCAGCACCAAGCACCTTGAAAAAGGCTCTGCGGGCTGCATCCTGCTCTCCTTGAGGACCTCAGTGAGTCACTGTCACTGCACCTGAAAAACATGGTGAAAATAGCAATATTTACTACATCAGGTTTTTTGAACATTACATGCAATAATTCAGGGGGCTAAAGAGACTGCTGTAAAAAAAACTGAGTTTTATTAGTGAGAAAACAAGGAAAACATTTGACAAAGGACTTTTCTAAAAAGTCAAGGATCTCTGGTTGCAAAACCACTACAACCAAGAGAGTAGGGAAGGTCAAGTTCAGGTACCACCACAGCCCAAACCTTCTGGTGAATGCAGGCACCACATATTTCCCCACTTACAACTCCTCCCCATCCTCTCTCATCAAAACCTAGCTTGCTTATTTTGCACAGCTTACCAGCACGTAATTTTAGCTTTTCTCCCTCTTCTACATATTTTGTGTCGCATCCCACCTCCTGGACAGGATTTGCCTACAGATTAGGATCAAAGATTCTGGGGAGAGAGTTTGACATTCCAGATGGCATTGTGCCCCATTTGGCAAGCAATGTGGAACCATCCTGGGGTGTGAATGGCCAATGAGGCTGGAGAGGAGGAGAACAGGAACTCCACTTTTCTCTCACAGTGGGGAAACCTAAGTACTGGAATTACCTCAGGATAAAACAAGGGTGAAAAGATGGGGAAAGAATGGTGTGGAAGTCACTAGGCCAAGTCAATGACTGCTTAGTCTCCAGAAATCTTTTAGGCTTTCTGACAAAACAAAACAAGTAATCATTCCTTCCATTCTGCACAGAGGGGCAGAGGGAAGCTGCATTTTGTTTACAACAGGATGCAAAAATAAGCTTTAACAACAAAAACAAAAACACTTCAAAGGCATTGAGGTCAAGGAGATCTTACATAGGAAGTCTTTCTGTGCTGCAGTGCAAGGATGAGGTGGTGGCTGTGGAAGATTTCTTGGACATCTAGATGTGCCTATGGCAGAAGTGTCACCCCTTCTGGGAGGTGACATGCTGGGGCTCCACTTGGGCCAGGAAACTTAGTGGAGGATAATGAAAGAGAATAGAAAACACCTCCGGATATTTTAGTCAGCTTTTTCACTGCTATAACTAAAAGACTTGATAAGAACAATTTTAGAGAAGGAAATGTTTATATGGAGGCTCATGGTTTCAGAGGTCTCAGTCCATAGAAGGCCAGCTCCATTCCTGAGTTTGAACATCATGGCAGAAGACTGTGGCAGAAGGAAGCGCTCACATTATGATCAGGAAGCAGAGAGAGAGAGAGACCTCACTTGCCAGATACCCCTTACCACATCCCCCAGTGACCCACCTCCTCCAGGCATACCCTACCTGCCTTCAGTAACCTCTCAAGAAAATCCCCATCAGGAGATTAATTCACTGATTGGGTTAAGACTGTCTTAAACCAATCATTTCATCTCCAAATGTTCTTACATTGTTCCATACCACACATCTAAACCATCACACCCAGAAGGATAAATTCTACTGGCATGGTGTCCTGAATTTGTGAACCAAATCTTCTCAGATAACCTTAAGATTAATGAAAGCAGCCAGGCACAGTGGCACATGTCTGTAATTCCAGTGGCTCAGGAGGCGGAGGCAGGAAGAGCTTGAGTTCAAAGCCAGCCTCAGCAAAAGTGAGGCACTAAGCAACTCAGTGAGACCCTGTCTCTAAATAAAATACAAAATAGGGCTGGGGATGTGGGTCAGTGATCAAGTGCCCCTGAGTTCAATCCCTGGTATTTAAAAAAAAAAGAAGAAAAAAAAAGATGAGGGAAAGCAATAATCTTAAGGAAACTTATGGGCTTATAATAGAGCACTTTTCTAGTATGCATGAGGCTCTGAGTTCAGTACCAGCACCACATACACACACACACACAGAGAAAATGTAGTTTATTGAAGAGCTTATGCTTTTATGAAATGTGTCTTTCCCTTATGCATGGCTTAAAATTTCTCATACTTCTGACATTTAAATTTTAGAAACCCATCATTTCAGCCATGTTCTCCCAAAACAGGTAGGTTTGGAAGTCTAACCTACAATATCCTCAGATCGTGGCCTCATTTGGAAATAGGGTTTTTACAGAGGCAATCAAGAGAAAATGAAATCATTGTTGTGGGCCCTAATCCGATTTAAATGGTGTCTTCATAAAAAGGGGATTTGGACACGTGGATTCACAAGGAGAATGACACTTGAAGATAAAAGCAGAGATCTGAGCAACATGTCTGCACTGCCAAGGAAGACCAAAGAGTTCCAGCAAATCTCCAAAAGCTGGGGAGACTGGGACAGATTCCCCTCCCAGCTTCAGAAGCAACAAATACTTTGACACTTGGATCTTGGACTTGCAGCTTCCAGATCTGGAATGGGGAACATAGGTGAGGTAGAAGAGAACCCAGATATGCCCCCATGTGGTCATTGTTGAAACTGGATGAGATGCCTGGAGGGTCACTATACTAGTCTCTCTACTTTTGCAAATATTTTAAAATTTCTATGGCAAAAACTTTTTAAAAACCAGGATTTCAGTATGCGAAGATTATGTGAAAGAACACTTACCCAGTTTGTCTAAAATTTTAAAAACTCAGAGACAGTCTATTTTCAGCTTAAAAGGAAACATCATAAGTTTATTTTCTGCTGTTATAATGGAATACCACAGGTTGGATAAATTATAAAGAGAAGAGATTTGTTTCACAGTTGTGGAGGCTAACTCCAAGTGCTTTGCACCAAGCATCTGCTAAGGTGCAAAGATGAAGATGCTGCATCATAATATGGCTGAGGGCAAGCCTGAGTGTGCAAGATCAAGGAAGAAAAATCAGGCCCAATTCATCCTTTTTAATCAGGAAGCCACTCCCACCATAGCTAACTCATTCCCCTGATAATGGTATTAGTCCATTCATGAGGGCAGAACCTTCATGACCTAACCGGCTCTTAAAGGTCTTACCTCTCAACACTTGCAAAAGCAATTAAATTTCAAACTGAGTTATGGAGAGGACATTCAAATCAGGGCATGGAGGTTAGGTTAATAGTTTTGGTATGTCCCTGGGATAAAATACCATTAAAATATCATACTCTCATATATAGAGATGTCCTCAATGTGTTGCAAGTGGTAAAAGCAACTTAATTTTTTTTTTAATGGGATCTTACTATGTTGCTCAGGCTGGCCTCCAACTCCTGGGCTCAAGTGATCTTCCTAGGTTAACCGCCCCAGTGCTGGGTCCAGAGGCACATGCCACTATGCTTGGCTATAAATGCAATTCTAAATTTATTTAAAACAGTATAAATAAATTGCAGAAAGATCACTAGAGTAAGAGTGGGGAAGTGCTAGGGACTGAATTAGAACAAATTATATTCCATGCTTTGGTGATTATGTCAAAATGTATCCTAATGTTATAGAAAACTAAAAAGTATCAATAAAAATTTCAAAAAAAAAAAAAAAGACAAAACAACAACAACAAAAATAAGTTTAGGTGTGGTGGTGCACACCTATAATCCCAGTGGCTTGGGAGTCTGAGGAGGGAAGATCTCAAGTTCAAAGGCTGCCTCAGCAATAGCAAGGCTCAAGCAACTCAGTGAGACCCTGTCTCTAAATAAAATACAAAATAGCTGGGGATGTGGCTCAGGGGTTGAGTGCCCCTGAGTTCAATCCCCAGTACCTGACCCCAAGTCAAATAATATAGAAGAGAATAAAATAAAATTTATGCCCTCTTCTCTCTCCATTCCTATTGATACTGCTCAGCTACCTCTTTCTCATGCATTCTTATAGACATTTTCTGGTCATATGCAAATGTTTACCTGTTAATTTTAATGCTACATCAGGGACAATTTTGCATGTCAGCTTTCATAAACTGCTTTGTTCTTTTTAACAACAGTACAAAATTTCATTTTACAGATGCAACATTTTTTAACCAGTTTCTATTGATGGATATTTAGGTTTTCCCTATTATTAAAAAGTGTTGTAAAAGATCTGTGTACATTTATTTTTACCTTGCTTTGTAAATGTATCTGTAGGAATAATTCTTAGAGATGGAATCACTGTGCATACAACCCCATGTTATTTTAAAGAGTGTCTGTACGTTTGTTCTGTGATTGTACATGTATAAGAATGATTTTTTTTCCTTTTCTTTTTTTTTTTTTTTTGGTACTGGGATTGAACTCAGGGGCATGTGACCACTGAGCCACAGCCACAGCCCTAATTGTATTTTATTTAGAGACAGGGTCTCACTGACTTTGCTAAGGCTGGCTTTGAAGTCAACATCCTCCTGCCTCAGCCTCCCAGGCAGCTGAGATTACAAGCATGTGCCACCACACCCTGCAAGGATGATATTCTGATATAAAACACATTCTCATTAGTTCCTTTTTATCCTACGTCCCTTCCACCATAAAATCTGGCCCATGAGACATGCCCTCACAGAGGGGACACAGCTTGAGTTAAAACTGAATTAGCTAGATTTTCAGTCTCAAGGCAAAGGGAAGCTTTGGGAGAAAGCACTTTTTGAGTGACAAAAACCAAGTCTGACTTCCTAACTCCCAACGTTTATTCCATAAACAATTGACTCAGGATTTGTGGTTTTTTTTTTTTTTTTTTGATGATATAAGAACACACTGTTCTACCTAAAATGTTTGAGGTCACTGGGGACAGGATAAAGAACTTCAAGGAGTCAGATTCAGGAACCATAGAGCTAGGCTTTTTTAAAAATAACAGACTATATTTTTTGGAGCATTTTTAGGCTCATAGCAACATTGTACAGAAGATACACCGAGTTCTCACATACTCCCTGGCCCACACAGCCACAACCTCCCGGACTGTCAACCTCCCCCATCAGAGTGCCACATAAAAATAAACAAAATAAAGGCATGCTGTCCATCTATAACTACAAATTTTTTTTAAAAATTTCATTGTAAGGGATCCAATTTTTATCCATAAATAAAGAATATTTGAAGAACATCTACGTTGCTTCCAAGTTTTGAATAAAGCTGTTATAAATATACTTTTGTAGGTTTTTATGTGGACATGTTCTCAATTCCTTTGGGTAAATACCAAGGAGCATGATTGCTGGGTCATCTAGTAAGAGTGTTTAAATTTATAAGAAAACACCAAACTGTCTTCCAAAATGGCTGTGCCATTTTGCATTGCCACCAACAATGAACAAGAGTTCCTGTTGCTCCAGGTCCTCACCAGCAGTTGGTGTTATCAGTGTTCCATAGCTCAAGGAAATCAAGAGCCCCTCTGAGGATCCCTGAGCTCTGTAGGACACCAGAGTTGTACAGTAGCCATGGCTTGAAGTAAGACTCCTGAGTGTAAGCCCTGAAGACAACTTGGTGCAGTCCTGCAACCTAGCAAATCATAGGGAGAACTGGTGAAAGGGCCCAGGTTCAAGAAAATGTGTGTGGATATGGCTGAGAGAGAAGCCTCACAACAGGGACGAGAAGGACTCAGAAAACATGGACAGTTGATCAAAGTCCCTATGAACTGAGCTTAGTCTTCTAAGGGCTAGGAATAGAACAATCAGTAAGATATATATGGGCCTTAGGCTTTCCCTTCACAGAGCTTTCAGACTTTCAAGACATTACTATCTGCTGAAAAGTGCCATGACAGGGGAAGTTCAAGGTGTTGGGTGGGTGTTAGGGTTTGGATATGAGGCATCCCCAAAAGTTCTTGTGTTAATCCAGGAATATGCAGAGGTGAGATGATTAGGTTATAAGAGCTGTAACCTAATCATTGGATTAATCCATTGATCCCTTTGAAAGGATTACTGTACTGAGCAGGAGTGGTGGTAGGCAGACAGGATGTAGCTGGAGGAGATGGGTCACTGGGGGTAACTTTGGGGATTATATTTTGTATCTCTGGCTCCTTCTCTCTTTCCAGCTTCCTGTCCGCCATGAGCTGAGCAGCTTTTCTCAGCCATTCCCTTCTGCTGTGATGTTCTGCCTCACCTTAAGCCCAGAGCAATGGAGTTGGCCTCTGAAACCATGAGCCAAAATAAACGATTCCTTCTCTCAGTTGTTGTTAGGTGTTTCGGTCACAGAGAAGAAAAGCTGAGGAACACAGTAGGGGAAGGGAGTTCCAGGAGCAGTTTCCTGTGGTGTGATACATTGAAATGTGGAAGATGAAGAGTGGGGGGTGAAGAGTGTGAGGCTAGTTTTCAGGCAGAGTAAATATATGTGCAAAGAACCAAGGATGGAATATTTGGGGGACTGTCTGGAAAGGAGAGTTGGGGTAGAATAAATGAGCAGGAGCCATTACAAGAATCTAAAAAGCAGGGGCTAGGGTTGTAGCTCAGAGGTAGAGTGCTTGCCTAGCATGGGTGAGGCACTGGGTTCAATCCTCAGCACCACATAAATATAAAATGAAGATATTGTGTCCACCTATAACTAAAAAATAAATATTTTTTTAAAAAATCTAAAAAGCAGTATTAACCAATTTTTATCTCAGTTTAAAGGTCTTTGGGGCCCCTTAGAGGATTATATTTATATTTATTTGCAAATATTATATTTATATCATCTATTTTATTGGTACATATTAATTATACAGAATAGTGGGCTTCACTGTGGCATGTTCATACATGCACATAACATAATCTGGTCCGTTTCACTCCCCAGTTTCTCCCCTTGCCTTCTCCTCTTCCCTCTCCCAATTCCCTTCCTCCACCCTAACAAACAGTCTCTTCTACTTTCTTGAGATTCATTTCTCTCCTTTGTTCTCTCTAGCTTCTGCATATGAGAGAAAACATACAACCCCTAACCTTCTAAGTTTGGCTTATTTCGATTAACATGATCCCCTTTAGTTGCATCCATTTTCCTACAAATGACATAATTTCATCTTCTTTATAACTGAATGAAACTCCATTGGGCAGACATATCACATATTCTTTATCCACTTATCTGTTGACAGATACCTTGGCTGGTTGCATCCTGAATTGTGCTGAAACATGGGGATGCATGTATCTCTACAGTATGTTGTCTTTAATTTTTTGGATTAAAACTCAGAAGTTGTGTAACAGGATCATATGATAATTCCATTTTTAATTTTTTGAGAAATTTGTATACAAAATTCCATATGATTGTACTAATTTACAAGGCCACCAACAGTGTATAAGGGTTCCTTCCCCTTCCACATCCTCATCAACATTATTGTTATTTGTATTCTTGATGATTGCCATTCTGATGGGAGTGAGGTAGAATCTCAGTGTAGTTTTTAATCTGCATTTCCTTGTACCATAGTTTAGATATTAGGTGTCCCCCAGAAGCTCATGTGTGCTGGGTGTGGTGGCACACATCTGTAATTCAGCAACTTGGGAGGCTGAGGCAGGAAGATTGCAAGTTCAAAGCCAGCCTCAGCAATTTAGCAAGAACCTAAGACTTGTGTGTGAGACAATGCAATAAAGTTTAAAGAAGAAATGATTGTGTTTGTTATAAAAGGTTTAACCTGATCAGTTTTTAACTCTCTGATAGGGATTAACTTGGTGGTAACTGTAGGTAAGTAGGGTATGGCTGAAGGACATAGGTCCCTGGAAGTGTGCCATTGGGATATATATTTTGCCCCTCTGACCTGGAATGAAGTTGGCCATCTATAGACTGAGACCTCTGAAACTGTGAGCCTCCACATAAACTTTTACTCCTTAAAATTGTTTTTGTCAAGACTTTTGGTCACAGCAGCAAAATAGCTGACTATAAAACCCTGATGGTTAAAGATGTTAAACATTTTTTCACATAATTTTTGGATATTTGTTCTTTTGAAAAGTGTCTATTTAGTTTAATTGCTCATTTATTAAACAGGTTTTTTTGGTGTTGAGTTTTTCAAATTCTTTGTATATTCAGGTTATGAATTTCTATTTAAAAAAACTTCCCTAGTTTATTTATTCATTTTATTTATTTATTTATTTATTTTGGTGTGAAGGATAAAACCCAGGGCCTTGAGCATGCTAGGCAAGCATTCTACCACTGAGCTACATCCCCAAACCCCCTATTATGGTTTAGATGTGGTGTCCCCCAAAACTCACATGTGAGACAATGCAAGAAGTTTTGGAGGAGAAATAATTGGATAATAACCTTACCCTAATCAGAGAATTAATCCCTGGTGGGAATAACTGAGTGGTGGGATTAACTGAGTGGAAACTGGAGGCAGGTGGGATGTGGCTGGAAGAAGTGGTTCATTGGAGCCGTGGCTATGGGGTATATATTTTATACCTGGAGAGTGGAGTCTCTGCTTTCTGATCATCATGAGCCATTTCCCTCTGCCATGCTCTTCTGCCATGATGTAGGCTGGCTAAAACATCCCCTACCTTTTTTAAGTGGTTCTGGGATTAAAGCCAGGGGTGCTCTACCACTGCACTACATCTCCAGCCCTTTCTATTTTTCATTTTGAGGTGGGGTCTTGCTAAATTGCTGAGGCTAATCTCAAACTTGTGATCCTCCTGCCTCAGCCTCCTAAAGGAGTAGTTGGGTTTGCAGGTCT
This sequence comes from Spermophilus citellus, assembly GCF_964194105.1. NCBI lineage: Eukaryota > Metazoa > Chordata > Mammalia > Rodentia > Sciuridae > Spermophilus > Spermophilus citellus. The sequence goes on along the minus strand of NC_138182.1, from coordinate 73,881,821 downwards.
GTGCCACCACACCTGGATCCCTGGTTTATTAATTAGATAAACCTACATCTAAATATGTAGGTTACAATGAAATTTGTAACATATGAAGCAATTATAAAACCCTGCTATATCAAAACCCAAGAATTATTGATTCAGCAAGAACATTACATAATCTAAGCTAAAATGTTGTTCTGGTTTAAATGTGTTTCCTATAAGTCAGGTACTGAAAATTAACAGCCAGTGTGATGGTATTAAAAGATGTTGCCTTTAAGAGGTGACTTTTTCCAGGCTGGGTGCAGTGCACACCTGTAATCTCAGCAGCTCGGGAGACTGAGGCAGAAGGATTGCAAGTTCAAAGCCAGCCTCATCAACTTAGCAAGACCCTTTCTCAAAATAAAAAAAAAAAAAAAAAGGTTGGGAGTGTGGCTCAGTGGTTAAGTGCCTCTGAGTTCAATCTGGTACCAAAAAAAGAAGTGAGTTTTCTTTCAGGGGGCCTCCCTATGAAAGCCCTTTTAAAAGAGGCTTCACACAGCATTCAGTACACTTGCCCTTCCACCTTCCACCATATGAGGATGCAGCCTTCTTTCCCTCCAAAGGAGACAACAACAAGGCATCATTTTAGAAGCTGAGAGCAGCCCTCACCAGACATGGAACCCGCAGGCACTTAGATATTGGACAGATTCTAAAGCTGTGAGGAATAAATTTCTATTCTTTATACATCACCCAGTCTCAGGAATATTGTTATAAGCAGTGTATTAGGAGCTTTCCATTACTATAACAAATTCCTGAGGTAAACCAACTTAAAAAGAGGGAACAATTTTGTTGTTGTTGTTTTTTTTTTAACATTTAAACCTTGATAGACTTGTCCACTGTTTTTGGTGGAAGCACAAGGTAGAAAAAACTACTTACCTCACGGTGGTTGGGAGGCAAAGAGAAAGAGGGAAAGGGATTGGTGTCCCAATCTCCCCTTCAGGGACATACACCAGGGACCTAACTTCCTCCTGTAGGCCCCACCTCTTTAAGGTTCCCCCATCTCCCATTGGAGTCACAGCCTTGCAACCAGGTTTTTAGCCCATGGAACTTTGGAGAAGATTTATCCAAACATAGCAAACAGCAGGAATGGACACACAGCAGAAGTAACCAACTATTTAAGACATCATAACAATAATGTCATTGAAAGTTTAAGATGATTATAAGACCCTGAAAAGTATGAACAGGGAGTGCTATGAATATGTGTTAAACAGATCCCTTGAGCTGTCATATGGAAAATGGGATGGAAAGGTCAAGGCTGGAATCAGGAAGACCAGACAGGAAGTACTTGTTATTCACTAGGCGAGAAGTGAGGAGACTTGAGGTAGGCAAGGGATGAGGATAGGGGCTAGCATGGTGGCTCAGTGGTAGAGCACTTGCCTAGCGCATGTGAGGCACTGAGTTTGATCTTCAGCACTGTGTAAAAATAAATAAATAAGATAAAGGTATTGTGTCCATCCACAATTAATATAAAGAGATGAGGTAGCCACAGATCCTGGGTCATCTGGTTTGCCTAGAACTGGCCCAGCTCACACCTGTTGTCCTGGAGCCCCTTTCAGTCAAAAACACATCCCTTTTGAAAACTCCAACAGTGACAGGGAGACTGAGAGAAGCCAGGCTGGATTTGAGAGGTCTTTGGTACAAGAGCCCTGGACCCCTTCAGGCTTGGTGACGGGTAGATGTCGAAGGGCAGGTTGGCTCCCAAGGCAGTGGCATGGGCAGCTGATAAAGGGCTGCACTGCTGTCTAGGGTCCAAGCAGCACCCTGCACCTTGCTGGCTCCAAATCTTTTAGGTTTACTACTTTAGGAGATTCCCCACCTTCAGGGATGAGCAGGAAGGGGAGGAAGAGTTTTCCAGAAGAGAGAATAGCAGGTGCAAAGGCAAAGAGAATGTTATTTTGGGGGAAAAGTCCAAATAGATATTATGTAATATGTTACACTGGGTCCAGGGCTGTTTTGATGAAGGAGGAGGAGGCAAGGCATGATTAGGGCCAGGAGCACAATTTAGCATGGCTGTGTAGCCTGAGACTTGCCTTCAGTTCCCTGTGACTCTGTGATTAAGTCTTGCATTGCATTGTGATTGGAAGTGATGCATATAACATCCTTGAAAATGACTGTGTGAGTTCTTCCCCTATCTCTCCTTCCTCCAGGTCTTTAGTGAGAAACTTTAGCACCCAACGTTTCACCAAGCAAAGGATGGCAGAGGTGTCCCACAAGCCTGAAGCACCTTATCTGAACAATTACAATAAAAAAGAACTTCTAAGTTATTTTGGTCTCTGGGTATTTATTGTTATTATTGTTGTTGTTGTTTTTGATTTTTTTTTCAACATCTTTATTTTATTTTATGTGGTGCTGAGGATCAAACCCAGCGCCGCGCGCGCACATGCCAGGCAGGCGTGCTACTGCTTGAGTCACATCCCTAACCCCGTTGTTGTTTTAATTTTTGTTGTTGGTACAAGGGGTTGAACCCAGGGTTGTTTAACCACTGAGCAACATCTCTACCCCTTGTTAGATTTTATTTTGAGACAGGGTCTTGCTGAGTTATTTAGGGCCTCACCAAATTGCTAAGGCTGGATTTGAACTAGCAATCCTCCTGCCTCTGCCTCTGCTTCTGCCTTTTGAATTGCTGAGATTACAGGCTGGTCTTGTTTTAAAATCTTTTTGTTACAGCAAGTAATCTGTGTGTGCAAATGAAAGAGGTGTTTAATAAACTGTGTATAGGTTTTACTTATAAGTACCTGCTCATCACTGACATGTTATCCTTAAATAAGTTTAATCTCTTAGATTTCTCAAGTCCTGGACCAACTATAGGACTTTTAAAAAATTTATTTTTGTAGTTGTAGATGGACAGCATGCCTTTATTTTATTTGTTTATTTTTATGTGGTGCTAGGGATCGGACCCAGTGCTCACACGTGATAGTCAAGCTCTCTGCAACAGAGCTACAGCCCTAGCTCTTTTGTCTTGAACTTTTACCAAATGATCTATAGGACATTTGTATGTCCTATAAATCATTTGTTAAAAGTCATTATGTCCTCAGGAAACAAAGACGGGAGCCTGTATCAGTCAGATTTGCAACACTATAATGAAATACCCGATACAAGCTACTCGTGAAGTAAAGAGGATTTATTGTGGCTCTTGGTTCTGAAAGTTCAAGACAAAGACAAGGCAGCTCCATGGTTTGGGCCTGTATTAAGGGCAGCAATCACTGTGGGAATGAGTGTTAGGGAAAGCAGTTATATGGAGAGAGAGAGAGAGAGAGAGAGAGAGAGAGAGAGAGAGAGGAGACAGAGAGACCATGGCCCCACAATCCCTTTTGAGAGCATTCTCCCAGCAGCCTAAGAAACCCCTACTAGTCCCTACCTCTTAAAGGTCCACAGTACCTAATACCACTAACCCTGGGGACCAAGCTTGTACATAAACACCTCTGGGGGATACCAATTCAAATCATAGCAGGACTTAAATGCTGAGATTAGCTAGAGGTAGGAACCACTTGTGGGGGCTGGCTGAGGGCAGCTACAAAGCTGTGGTTGAGCCAGGTTTCCTCATTAGGTGTCTGTGAATGTGCTGAGCCACATGGTATAAGCCATGGTGGAAAGTCGGTCAAGTTTGGTCATCCTTGTGAAATTAAAAGGGCAAGTAAAATAAAGTGATGAATGATGGATGGGCTGCAAAGATCTTGGGGGGTAGCGCAGATGCCCCTACCCACCTTGCAGATCTTCAAAGAACAGTCCTTTTTTGTGATGAAGACTTCATGACCTATGGGAATCAAGAGGCTCCTCAGGGAATGAGTGTTTTATTCACTGATTACTGTGTAGTACTCCACCAAGTAGTACTCCGCATGTAGTATTCACTGAGTACTGACTGTGTGCTAGGCAGTGGAGCTGGCATGAGGAAGTGCAAAGCTGAATAAGACAGTGCCCTGACCATCAGGTAGCACACAGTGCAACGAGGAAATGGGAAGATGAATAACTATCTGTGGCCAGCTCTTTCAGTCCTCCTGATTGATGGAAAACATCCTGGGAATCCCACCCTCACCCACAGTGACGTCTGCTAGCCCATATAAGACTCAAGGATACCGATGTGACTCTGCAATCTGCATTTGGGGTAAAATTGGGGGTTCATAACCCACTTCAGTCCAATGTATGAAGTATGTTATGTCAAGAGCTTTGTAATGTTGTGAACAACCAATAAAAAAAAAAAAAAGACTCAAGGATAAGATTGCTGCTCCACTCTGTAAATAAATTCCACTATTAGAGATAGTGCACTCCCCTCCACTCCTACCGCACAACTCAGAGAAACATTGGCTGTGTTGACTCTGACTTCAGGCACCTAGGATAAACCAGTCTACTCCTATCATCTTTCACCGCCTTTCCATTGACAAAGCATCAACCCTCAAATTCAGTGTCTTGCATGTACCGTCCAATGGGTTGATCTCATGGTTTTACTTGATTGTCACAGAACTTACAACAGCACATTTTTATACTTAATGGAACATCTTTATTTCAGCCTTTCAGTCCATTTTTACTCAAGGTTCATTTCTTGCATTTTCTGATGGTAGCCTGCCAATTCACAAGGCTAGGATTTTAAAGGTGCAATCTCTGTGGGTCACATCAGGAGTAGGCTACATTACAAATGCTCGGCTTTCATCCCAGCATATTCCCCAGCAATCAAGAAAAATATGTAAAATGCATTAAAAGAGCATCCCTCCCCTTTGGCTTGTAATAGATGACTATGAAAATAAAGAGGAAAAAAATAAAAGGAGGAGTCCTGAATGTATATGTGTAAAATACATACATGTGCTATGGACTGAATATTTGTGTGTCCCTCCCTCAAATTCATATGTTGAAATCCTATATGGTTGAAATACTCCAATACCGTTGTATTGGTAATTGTATTGTATTGTGCCTTTGGAGGTAATTAGGTTATGAATAGGATTGGAACTCTTATAAGAAGAGAGGTATGAGAGCCTGTTTTCTCTCTCTCTCTCTCTCTCTCTCTCTCTCTCTCTCTCTCTCTCTCTCTGCCATTTGTTGATATAACAAAGAATTAACCTTTTGTTTTGCTTTGTTACTGGGGATTGAACCCAGAGGGGCTTACTCACTGAGGCACATCTCCAGCCCTTTTTTGTATTTTATTTAGAGACAGGGCCTTGCTGAGTTGCTTACAGACTCACTAAGTTGCTGAGGCTGGCTTTGAACTCATGATCCTTCTGCCTCAGCCTCCTGAGCCCATGGGATTACAGGTGTGCATCACTGTGCCAGGCCTAAGAATCAATCTTCTGCTAACCAGGTAGAGGACTTACTGAAGAACCCAATCACAGCTAATCGGATCTCTAAATTTCAGCCTCCCAAACTGAGAAATAAATCTCTTGTTTAACATACCAGTCTATGATAATTTTTGTTGGTGGTGTTTTGAGACAGGGTCTCTCTATGTTGCCTATATTGGTCTTAAATTTCTGGGTCAAGTGATCCTCCCACTCAGCCTGCAGAGAGGCCTCCTAAGAAACTAGGACTATAGACAAGCACCACTACACTAAGCTTTCTGTAGCAGCCTGAGCCTATATACACACACACACACACATACATACATATATGTTATATAGTATATATTCTTCATTCTATATAATATATATTCACATTGCATAATATGTATTCTGATTCATGTATTCTTATTCACTCATTCTTATATGAATTAAGCCAGTCACAGAAAAACAAATACAATCTATAATCCCATTTGTATGAGGTATCCCAAATAGTCAAATTCATAGAGATACAAAGTGCAACGAGGGCTGCGAAGCTGAGCATAGTGGCACACACCTGTAATCCCACTGTCTCAGAGGCTGAAACATAGGATAGTGAGTTCAAAGTGAGCCTCAGCAATTTAGTGAGGCACTAAGCAACTGGTGACACCCTGTCTCTAAATAAAAGACAAAATAGGGGGCGGTGCTGCGGCTGCCCTGTTTTCTGCCAGCTGGGAGGGGTTGGGTAGGGGTTCTGTGGGAGCCCTAGGAGGTTCTGAGATGATTGAAACCCAGGAAGATATCTAGTAGGCTCTATTGAGACAGATCAGGGAGTGCGGGAACAGGTGTGTTTCTAGGACACCCGGAGGCTTCGAGATGGGGCTGAGCTGCCCCGGCACTGCTTCTCCTGCACGGATGGCTACCTCCTGGTCTACAGCACAGATAGCCGAGGGTCCTTTCAATGTGTGGAGCTACTCAAGAAGGAGATTGACAAATCTAAGGATAAGAAGGTGGTCACCATGGTGGTCCTGGGCAATAAGTGTGACCTACAGGAACAGTGGCGTGTAGACCCAGATGTGGCTCAGCATTGGGCCAAGTCAGAGAAGGTGAAGCTGTGGGAGGTATCAGTGGCTGACCGCGGCTCCCTCCTGAAGCCCTTTGTCTACCTGGCCAGCAAAATGACCCAGCCCCAGAGCAAGTCTGCCTTCCCTCTCAGCCGCAAGAACAAGGGCAGTGGCTCCTTGGATGGCTGAAGAGTTACCATTCCTTCTTCACCCTCCCAACCCTTCTGGAACTCTAGTGGATAAGCTAAGTGCAAGGCCAGTATGTAGGCCATCTGTTCTTCCCAGTTAGCAGGGGGAGCACCCCAATAGCCTAGGCATCTAGGCTATCTCAGGCCCATGCCACTTCTCTCTCTGAACTCTGAAAAAATGCAGATAATTTTGATTAGTGCCCTCTTCCCATACTCTCCCCTCCTTACCTTCCAATTTATGTCAGATTTTTCTCTGCTGTTTGTTGCCTTGAGTGTGGATCAGCATCCCTTCTATTTGCCCTAGACAGGAAATAGAGCTATCATACTAAAAGTGTCCAGTTTAGGATTTGGGTCCTATTATAGGGTCCCAAATTCCTGAGTTTCCTGCAGGTAACACACACACACACACACACACACATACACACACTTTCTCTCTCTCTCTCTCTCTCTCTCTCTCTCTCTCAAGGCACTATTCTGGACTTTGAGAATGGGTATCCAGGTATTATATGCATGGTGTACATGTGCTTACATGTGTTAGCATTAGGAGAAGCTCCATCCCTCACCTAACCTTTTTCCCGGCCTATCCTTGGCTGGAAGAGGCTAGTCACCTAGGAGTATCATTTTCTGTATGAATTCTTCCCCTGCTCCCAATTGTTTCACTTCCTCTTCCTGTTTGGAGAGCAGATGGGCCACTTTGGTTGAGGATGAATGGAGAGATGACTGGGCTAAGCAGCAAGCTATGACCCAGCAACGTCATTCCCCTCTAGGTGTTGGTTTTCTCATCTGGAAGTTGACAGGAGTTGCTTAGATAATCTACATCCTTTCCAGTTGGATGACTTTCTAAGGCCAGAGGCTTGAGCCACCTGTGACTGGCCCCCTTGCTTCTCCCTCTTCAAGGTGCTATGCCTGCCAGCCCTGGAGGCTGGACACATCTCTTCCTCTAACCACCAGGGGGCAGGAGTACACTCTCCACTCTCAGTTGCCAGAGTGGCCACTCAGTGCCCAATCTACCCACCTGCCCTTTTAGGGCTGGTCTTCATCCCTTCCTCTAGATATTTTCTGCTAGTAGCTGGACTATTTATATCACCTATATTTATATGCTTGCTGCCATGGTGAAGGCCGAACAAGGTGCTTCTCTAGCCCTTCTTACCTCAGATGTCTGAACAGAACCAGGCAAATCACTAGCAGCTTCCTAGGAGCCCCCAGGCCTTCTGCTGGGGCTGGGTAGGGTAGCTACTCACGCAGATGTGCTATCAAGTGAGCTTAAAACCTCCAACCTTCCAGTGCCCTCTTCATGCTTCTGGTATGCACACCTAACAGGTGAGACGCTAGCCAGGTGACATCCAGTACACGCCCCTTCTCTCCAGAATGGGAGAGGTAAGTAGGGGCAGGTGTCTAGGGTTGGGCAAGGAGAGGGCATCTACAGGGTCAGGCTCAAAGTTCATTTATTGATATGTTGGACACAATAAAACCATAATTTCTATTATAAAAAAAGACAAAATAGGGCTGGAGATGTGGCTCAGTGTCGAGAGCCCCCGATTTCAATCCCTGGTATTAAAAAAAAAAAAAAAGGATGGGAGTTGCCAGAGGCTGAAGGGAGTTGTTATTTATTGATTACAGAGTTTCAGTTTTATAATATGAATAAGTTCTGGAGTCTGCTTAGAAACCGTAAGAATATACTTGACAATACCAAACCGTGTGTTTTAAAATGGCTGAGATTATAAATTTTATTCTATAGTTGGGCACAGTGGCACACACCTATAATCCCCAGCTACTCATAAGACTGAGACAAAATAAAAAATAAAAAAGACTGGGGATGTAGCTTAGTGGTAGAGTGCCCCGGAGTTCATTTCCCAGTATTTAAACAAACAAACAAAATTTCTAAGTTATGTGTTTTTCTAAAATATTTTTTAGTTGTCAAAGGACCTTCATTTATTTATTTACATGTGGTGCTGAGAATAAAACCCAGTTCCTCACACATGTGAGGCAAGTACTCTACCTCTGAGCTACAGTCCCAGCCCTATGTTTTCTTTCTTTCTTTTTTTTTTTTTTTTTTTGTTGTTATTTTTGGTTTTGGTACTGGGGATTGGAAGTTATAATAAAAATAATGAACTCAGGGGCACTTAACCGCTGAGCCACATCCCAGTCCTTTTTGTATTATATTTAGAGACAGAGTCTCACTGAGTTGCTCAGTGCCTCACTTTTGCTGAGGCTGGCTTTGAACTTGTGATCCTCCTGCCTCAGCCTCCAGAGCCATTGGTACTACAGATGTGTGCCACTGTGCCTGGCTCCTGTGTGGTTTTTTTTTTAAACCACAATTTTAAAAAAAAGTTCCCAATACCTAATTATTAATTCTTGATACCTTGTGGGGCAATTAATATCATGTGAACTATTATCAGTTCACCTACTGTTTCACGTCCTGATTCCATATACCCAGAGTTGTTTTAAATTTGAAGATAACCAATACAGTGTAGTCATCATCGTAAAGTACCCTTTAATTCTTCACTCAGTGAAACAATTTGAGATTTAGAATGGTTTTACTCGTTGTTTATGATTTGTCTCTCTCTTGTATTTAATGAAATCTCAATTTTATATTGTTTTAAAATAATCAAATATGCATAGAAATCTAAAACCATAAATATGGGTCAAATTTACTGTTTTGGGAGTTATAATAAAAATATAGTATTTTTGGTTAGTTTTTCAAGACTTTCACTTTAAATTTTAAAGTTGTTCTCATTTAGTGTCACTCAGATGTGTGCACATATAATCCAGTGGAAAGAGATGCAGGATGGCTTGGAGACCATCAAATATAGTCTAGCAAGTTTTAATATAGATACAAATAACAGTTTTGGGTGTTTTAGACTGACACCTGTAAAACTCAGAGGTTGTTTTAGTCAGATTTTTTCACTCCTATGACTAAAGAACTAAACCCGCACAATTGTACAGGAGACAAGGTTTATTTAGGACTCACAGTTTCAGAGGTCTTAGAAGGTAGAAGGCTGCCTCCATTCCTTGGGGCTTGACATGAGGCGAAACATCATGGCAAAGTGTGGCAGAGGGAAGCAGTTCCCACGGTGATCAGGAAGCAGAGAGAGAAAGACTCCACTCACTGGATACAAATATATACCCCAAAGCCAGCCCCAAACACTTTAATAACCACAATAAATCCCTCTCAGGAGATTAATCCACTGATTGGGTCAAGACTCTCAAAACCAATAATTTCTCCTCTGAACCTTCTTGCATTGTGTCACACGTGAGCTTTTGGGGGACACCTCACATTCAAACCATAATGAGTGAATATAAAAAAAGGTTCTTAATGGATTGGAAAAATAAAATAAGCTGAAATTACACAAATGCATCTTTTCTTTGTTTTCTTTTTTTTTAAGAGAGAGAGAGAGAGAGAGAGAGAGAGAGAATTTTAATATTTAGTTTTTAGTTTTCGGTGGACACAACATCTTTATTTGTATGTGGTGCTGAGGATCGAACCTGGGCCGCATGCATGCCAGGCGAGCGCGCTACTGCTTGAGCCACATCCCCAGCCCACAAATGCATCTTTTCTTGAGAAAATGGTACATTGATGTCTTTATAGTTTCAAAGACTGAATTGTTTTATATTATGATTCAATGGTGGGAAATTATTTCCCCCCGGGGTTTCTGGTTTTATTTGGCTTACTACATTTATTTTCAATTTCTTTTATTAGTTAAATATAATTTGAGAAGTCGAATTTGAGATGAGTATAATGGCACACGGCTATAAGTACAGCAGCTCAAGAGGCTGAGACAAGAGGATTCCATGTTTGAGTTCAGCTTCATAACTTAGTAAAACCCTGTCTCAAATTTTAAAAAATAAAAGAGACCTGGGGGAGTAACTAAGTAATAGAACATTCCTGAGTTCAATCCCCAGTACCCCTCCCCCCACAAAAGTGGAATTTGGATAAAATAAAAGCATTTTACAAAAGTATATTTGTAAAATATACTCTGTATAGGTAACTACTACATGTCTAAACTTGATCTCTCACTAAGGCTCTGTGATAGTCCATGTTACTTGGTTGCCCATCACAAACTCAAGCCATTTAAAACAGAAGTATCTAAAAACTCCTACAATAGATGTGCCTTGACAATTTAGCTGAAAGGAGATCAAAGAGATTAGCTTACACTCAGGTCTTTGAGTCCCTCTATAGCTTGGATCTGGAATGTCCCCCAAGACCCATGTGTTAATGACTTGGTCTCCAGCCTGTGACTCTATTGGGAAGTAGTGGAATCTTTAGGGGGAGGAGCCCAGTGGGAAGAAGTTAGATCATTGAGCACATGCTCATGGAGAAGGTATTGGATTCTGGACCCTTCCTCTTTCTCTTTCTCTCTCTTCTTAGATGCCCTGAGGTAAGCTGTCTCATTCTATCACCTGCTGCCCAATATAATGTTCTGACTTGCTCCAGTTCCAAAAACATAGCCAACTTACCATAATCTATGAAACTGTGAGCCAAAACCTTTCCTCTTTTCAAGTTATCTCAGGTATTTTGCTACAGTGATGAATAGCTGACTAACACTAGTCCTTGACTTGCAGGAAGGAGACTAGAATTCCCATATAAAGTCAGTTATTAACCAGTAAGACTCTAGAAAAATCTTCTAACTCCTTTGGGCTGAAGTTTATTCATCTATAAAATTAAAGTGGTTAGACTATATGATCTCTAATGTCCTGTCCTGATCTAAAATTCTATGATTTAATTAATTAAGAGGACTTCTGGTAGGTCTCTTTCCTCCATCTCTTTACCCTTCCATTCCCTACACCCATACTCCATTCTGCCAGTTTATCATTCTCATAGTTTTAACTGTACCCTCTGTGTAGGTAACTACTACATGTCTAAACTTGATCTCTCACTAAGGCTTCTTTGATAGTCTGTCACTTGGTTGCCCATCACAAACTCGAGCCATTTAAAACAGGAGTATCCAAAAATTCCTACAATAAATATACCTTGTCTTTCAGCCTCCCTGACCTAGTTCACTGATCCCTCCCCCTATATAATTGTTCTGCTTATTGGGCTTTTAAGGGCACAAGGAAGTCAGCTGCAGGTCCTCATTATTTACCCACCAGTCTCTGAAGGAAGACCATTTTCTTGTTCAAGTACAAGTGTGATTGAGAGCAACAGTGCTTGAAGTTGAGATTCCTCAGGGTCTCAAGCATGTAGGCAAGTGCTCTACCACTCAACCACATCCATGGAGATTGAAGTTAAGATTCTATGTTGTAGAGTGCAAAGAGTACTAATGAGCAAATTCAGAACCTGGCTCTGTCTTTAATCAGTTACTAGGCATATTAGGAGTCTGGCACACAGGAGAAATAAAGCCAATTCCCTTCAGTAAAATTTTCAGAGCATTTCCTGTACCTAAAGCCCTACTTGTCCTTCCCCTTCCTCTCTCTGCACTCAGAGATCTACCCTGCCTGGTAGATCTCCTATTCTCTGTGAGACTTACTGGGCCAGTGAACTAAAGCAGAGGCTGGGTTATTAATAGATGAGAACAAGGTATTCTTCTCCACCTAGGCTCAACAGTGGAAAGCCCAAAGTGTGTAATTTTGTCAAGGGGGAGCTAAGTGACCCAAAAGGAGCAAACATCATTCAGAAGGCAATAGGAGGCTTGACACAAAAGAGAAAGTCAAGACTAAGAACTAGATAAAACTGCAAAATAGCAGAACAGAGTCAAAAAGGAACCGTGGCCTGGAGTCCCAGAGGAGAGGTCCACCCATGACACTGTGGCCTGGACATCTGGAGGAGAGGCCTGCCTGATGCCCAGAGATACATGGTGAGCCACCCTGTGCTGGGGTTCCTTATTCACCAAAGCGTGGCTCCACAGCCCAACATCAAGGTACATATAGGCTTGAGGCTGCCACCACCATGAAACTGGGATATTGCCGCTTCTACCAAGGGACAACAATAAGGATCTGGTAAGACATCACCAAGGTCCCTGTGGGCCTGGCTCCACCAGAGGTTTCTCTGTTTGGGGTGCTAACAGTTATCCTGTTGCTGAGGTAACAGGGAATCTTGCATGAGGCTGCCTATCTCTTGTTTCTCCTACTAATAGCCAACTTCTTATGATTACCCTCTCACTTGTCATATAATCTAATACATCCATATTCTCACATCCTACCCCATAAACATCTCAGCCAACCCCCAACCCCCCTTATACCATTAGAAACTGTAAACCATTATGCAAACCTATTGACTATAAGGTAGAAGATAACCCAACTCATCATTTCTTATTATAGTGACAAAACTGTAAATGTAAAAATAGAAGCTAATGGATATATGACTTCACATTGGGTACATTGAATGCTGTAATATTGATCTCTCCATTAAAAGTGAGGTATTGGTAACCTCTAGGGACACTATAAGACAATAGAGCAGAAGCTGTAATACCTCAGATCTACACTGCACGAGAAGAAAACTCATACATATCATGAAAAATCAAGGGAGGAAAGTGCCCCAAACAAACCAAGATACTACAACAATAGAATCCATAGATAGCACAGTAGGTGAAATGTCAGAGAAGGAGTTCAGAATATACATAACTAAAATGATTTAGGAATTAAAGAATGACCTAAGTGAGTAGATACAGGCAAAAATTGATCACTCCAACAAAGAGATAAGAGAACAAATACAATTGTAAGAGATTACTTCAAGAAAGAGATAGAAATACTGAAAAAAAAACAGAAATCCTTGAAATGAAAAAAATAATACGCCAATTAAAAAACCCAATAGATAGCATCACCAACAGAGTAGATCACTTTGGATTCAGGATCTCAGACAATGAAGACAAAATATACGATCTTTTATTTATTTATTTATTTATTTATTTATTTATTTATTTGTTGTTAATAGACCTTTATTTTATTTGCTTACTTATATGTGTTGCTGGGAATCGAACACAGTGCCTCACACGTACAAGGCTCTACCACTGAGCTATAACTTCAGCTCCAAAATATACAATCTTGAAAATAAAGTTGACCTCACAGTGAAGATAGTAAGAAACCAGAAACAGAATATCTAAGAATTATGGGATACCATCAAAAGACCAAATTTAAGGCTTATTGGGATAGAGGAAGGTTCAGAGATTTAAACCAAAGGAATGCACAATCTATTCAATGAAATAATAGCAGAAAATTTCCCAAGCACAAAGAATGAACTGGAAAATCAAATACAAGAGGCCTATAGGACACCAAATGTACAAAATTACAACAGATCTACATCAAGATACATTATAATGAAAATGCCTAGCATATAGATTAAGGATAGAATTTTAAAGGCCACAGAGAGAAAAATCAGATTACTTATTAGAGAAGACTAATTTGGATCGTAGCAGATTTTTCAACCCAGACTCTCAAAGCCAGGAGATCCTGGAACAACATAAACCAAGCTCTAAAAGATAATGGATGCCAACCAAGAATTTTATATCCAGCAAAATTAAGCTTCAAATTTGATGATGAAATAAAAATCTTCCATGATAAACAAAAGCTAAAAGAAAGCCTGCACTACAGAACATTCTTGGCAAAATATTCCATGAGGAGGAAATGAAAAACAACAATGAAAATCTGCAAAGGGAAGAACTACAATAAAGGAAAAGCCAACCAAAGGAGAAATCAAGTCAAGTTAAATACCAAAAATAAACAAAAATGACAGGTAATATAATTCATGTCTCTTTCAACCCTTTTGGGTGAATTTTTACACATAAAAATTTTAACTAAAATATCATATAATTTTTCAGGTTTCTGTTTATTTTGTATTTTTTTTTGTTTTCCATTTATCTTCACAAAGTTACACAAATATTTTCTTTAAAAGTTTTAGCATTTTCTATGTTATATTTTAATATATAATGAATCTGGTATGTGTATATACATTGCCTGAGATATGAGATGAGGTATATTTTACTCTCTTATAATTAAAAATCCATTATTCAAGATTCAAGGATGAAAAGGATCAATCAGAGTAAAAATTGTTTAATAAGGTATTTATAGAGTTAAGGGCAAGGTAGAGGGAAACTAACAAATTTTGTGAAGCACCTTTCCTTTCATAAACTTGGAGAGGTAGGAGGTGAAGTAAGAGAGAGCCATTATGAAAAACTTGTAGGAGAAGGTGACCTAACAGAAGCTATTCCCACCAAAAGCATGTAGAAACCAACTCACAGTCTAATAGAGTCTTATAGGGAGGAATAAAACACCTCACTCTACTCTTGTATACTCTAAGTTCATCTCTTTGGTGTCCCTTTCTGATGGAACTCAGCAAGAAACCACATAACGAGGGACTTATCATGCAGCCTACAGCATATGTCTCACCAAAAGGTGAAAGGTGGAGAAAGGAGCCAATATGGCAGCCATTGGATACATGAGGTTACTGAATATTTGAAAAGTGTCTAGTCTGAATTGAGGTGTGATATGTGTTAAATAGACATTAGATTCCAAAGAATTACTAGGACAAAGAAAATGAACATGAAATATCTTACTAACAATTATTTTCTTTGCAAATTATGTTGGTAACCCATTGGGTTAAATGAAAATATATTAAAATTAATTTCTCTATTTGTTTTTAAAAAAGAAAGAAGTAAAGGAGAATAAGGTAACATACTCTGTATCTTCGCTATAGTACTATATATCCATATTTATATGTTGTCATTTTTTATATTTGTGTTATCAAAGTTCATATAACTATAAAACTAAATAGGGCAAATGATACCATATATAAATTATGTCTCAACAAACATGACTTTAAAAAGAAATCTAGTTCATGAAATGTTTTAACAGTAATATTGGGCACATACTAACCACCTAATAAATAACGGCTATTATTATAATTCATTAAAACCACCGGCATCAAGCTGTTTCATAGTGGGTAGGGAGGCAGAGCATGGGAGGAATAGACAAACTCTAGATAGGGCAAAGGGATGGGAGGGAAAGGGAGGGAGCATGGGGTTAGAAATGATGGTGAAATTTAATGGACATCATTATCCAAAGTACATGCATAAAGACATGAATACAACTAGAAGAAAAAAAAAGAATCAAAAAGAAGAGTCAATAAATTTAATGGATTCATAAAGTTTATATCTGGGTACTCTTACAATTCAATTAAAATCCTTAAAGAGTTTTTCCTATTCAACAATTAAAAACAAAGTAAAAGAAAAAAAAGAAGCAAAGGATATGAAAAAAATCTAATATAAAAGACTAATATGCTTTTTATTTTATTGTATTTTACTTTTTGGTGAAACCTAGTTTTATTTTAAAATTAAGTGCATAGCACTCATCTAATTTCATTGGTGTAGACTTTAGCACATAAGTAATATTCTGTTTAAAATTAACTTTATTGATATAATTAACATGATGTACCCATCTAAGTGTACTACTCACTTAAAATAATGAACATTTAAATCACACCAAAAACAATCCATATTAATCCCTTGAGATATAATCTCTTTATATCCTGGTTCCAGACAACCACTGATATATTTTCTGTCATTTATGCTTTTTCTAGTATTTCTTATAAATGAAATAAAAAGATTTGTATTCTATTGTTTTTGGTTTTTCTTTACCTAGCAAAATATTTTTTGAGATTTGTTCATGTTGTTGTTGTATCTAAGTATATTTCATTGTATGAATATACTTCAATTTATTTATCTATTTGCCTGTTAATAAATATTTGAGGTCTTTTTAACTTGGATTTATAAATATCTGTGTACAGCCTTTGTGGACATACATTTTCATTTCTCTTCAAGTGGAATTTTATAAACAAACCTGATAAGAAGCTCCAAGCTGGTTTTCAAAGTGGTTGAATCATTTATACCTCTCTAGCAGTGTATGAAAATCATAGTTACAACATATCCTTGCCTTGGTATTTTGTTCTTTTACATTCCATACAGTTTTAAAAATTCAAGACTGGAGATACAGCTCAGTAGTAGAGCATTTGCCTAGCCTAGCATGCATGAGGCCCAAGGTTTGATCATTAGCATTGCTTAAAAAAAAAAGAAAGCCAAAAAAACCTAAAAATCTAATATGTGTGTTATTTTAATTTGCTTTTCCCCGATAATTAATGATGTTGAATGTTTCTTCACATGCTTATATCTTCTTTTGTAAAATGTTTATTAAAATCCTAGCTGGGTATGGTAACACACGCTTAGAATCCCAGCAAATTAGGAGGCTGAGGCAAGAGTATCGCAAGTTCAAAGCCAGCCTCAGTAAATTAGGGAGGCCTGTCTCAAAATAAAAAATAAATGGGCTGAGAACCTGTCTCAAAATAAAAAATAAATGGGCTGAGAATGTTGCTCAGTGGTAAAATGCTCCTAGGTTCAATCACAGTACCAATAAATAAATAATTATCTTTTGCTCACTTTTCTATTGAGTTTTTCATCTTGTTTAACTCTCTTATAAATACCAGTATTTTATCAGTTTTTAAAAAAATGTTCTACAAAGACCATCACATCATTGACAAATGATTACAGTTTGGGCTTTCACTTTCCAATATAACTCACTTATTTTTCTTACCTTATTTCATTATCTACAACTTCTAGCAAAATGTACTCTCACTATAAATCATAGTAAGTATGTTCATCATGTTTCTGACTTTAATGAGAAAACTTTATCATTTTATTATTTTGTTTATTTATTTTGGGGTAGTGGGGATTGAACTCAGGGGCACTCAACCACTGAGCCACATTCCCAGCCATACTTTTTCTTTTATTTAGAGATAGGGCCTCACTTTTTGCTGAGGCTGGCTTTGAATTTGCGATCCTCCTGTCTCAGCTCCCTGAGCCACTGGGATTACAGGCGTGCACCACTTCACCCGGCTTGTCTTACTATTAAATATGATATTTCTGTATGTTCCTGATGGCTATGCTTAACTGTGGGAGGCCTACTAGCATGTGACCATGTCTGACTCCCCTGATGAACAGTGTGGCATCCGGTGGTCATGCTGTGATCTGGATAGCCCCAGTCTTCTAGGATGTGAGCAACTGTGTCTTCGTGCATGGGTGTGCCTTCCTAAAGCTATGCTCACCTGTTCCTTTGTAATATTACCCCTTACCCTGTTTAGGATAGAATGTTCCATGGAAACATTCTTTGTGTGTCCCCTTCTCTTACTCTGCCCTTGGGTGTGTCCTACCTAGGTGTCAGTCAACCTGCTGACAGCAGACATGAAGCTAGACTCAGCCCCCTGAAATCTGAACACTTGCCTCATTTGAATAGCTTCTGCTCAATAAAAGGGGTCAGCACACATGGGCTCTCTCTCTCTCTCTCTTTCTGCGGACCCTTAAGGTCAGAGACGCCGTCACAGCACCCCCAAAGGAAAAGGTATTTCTGTCTCTTGTGTGGTTATTTAGCGAGGCCCAGTTAGCCCAGTTCCCCTGGAGTGACCCCTGAGTGTTTTAGTTGAGTGCATCCCAGCTCTTTACTAAACTAATATGAAAACTTCTTTCTATTGTTAGTTTGATAAGTTTATCAGTTGGGAATTCTTACTAATAAATGCAAGTAGACTCTAAATTTCTCTTTAAACACAATCTTGGAGGATTTCTTAGGATATGATTTTATTTTTAAGATAAAGAAATGTGATGTTATTAAAAAGATATATAGGGGCTGGGATTGTGGCTCAGCGGTAGAGAACTCGCCTAGCACATGCAAGGCCCTGGGTTCGATCCTCAGCACCACATACAAATAAATAAGTAAAATACAGGTATTTTATCCAACTACAACTAAAAAATAATTTTAAAAAAAGATATATAAACTGTGACATGTGATGTTTCTAATTTAATTTATAACATAAAGAAATGTGATTTAGGGGCATAATTTATTTCTGTTACATGTCATAAAAAGCAAACAAGCAAAAACCTCAAATCTAATGGCTACAGATCTATAGAGGAGCCAGACTCAGTGGTGCATGCCTTTAATCCCAGGGACACATGAGGCTGAGGCAGGAAGATTGCAAGTTCAAGGTCAGCCTCAGCAATTTAGTGAGGCCATAAGAAATTTAGTGAGACCTTATCTCAAAATTAAAAATAAAAAAGAGCTAGGGATGTGGCTAAGTAGTAAAATGCCCCTGGGTTCAATCCTCAGTAACCTCCCACCCCCACAAAAAAAGTAGATTTATAGAAGCACAGAATGAAGAAAATACATTTAAACTTGTTTCCTGGAGAGTCCTAGTAAGAGAAGATCTTATAAGAGAAGCTGCAAGTTCTGGAGATCAACCAGGTCTCAGATTATACTTGCTTATAGTAATGGCTATGGATGGTCAGAGTGGCAAATCCTATAAGGGACTATGAACCTTGAAAACATCCTGATCTCTTAAAAGGAATATCTGCAGGACACAGGATTTGATGGTTGGGCTGCAGAGACATTGCGTGCCTTGGTAGAAGCACCCAGGTCCATCCCATACAGATGCTCAGGTGCATGGGTGCATTCATGCCCAGCAGCCCAGAAGGCATCACACCTATACAGCATCACCTTTCTTCCCTGCAGTCTACCCCCTACTCCTACCCTCCTGCAGTTCCTGACACTTCTACCACAAGGGTGTTTACTACACCCAGACACTCCCTAATGCCTCTCATTAGCCAAGGAACACATTTACTCAATCAGGAAAAGGCCAGCCTTCCTTCAGAACCCTTACTGCCCCCTGCAGGAAGACTGTCATGGTCACAGTACCACTTCCTGGTGATTATGAGAACTGAGCTCATAAGAAACAGCCCAAGCAGAGGTCATACAACTGAGGGCAACAGATTTTATGGAATTTATGCAGGGATTTTACTCTGTAGTGAATCTTTCTGAGATACCCAAGTTCTGCCACTTTGACTGACTGACAATAGACAAACTAGTGGATCTTTTTATTGAACAATATGATATTAATGCCAATAAGCAATCAAAACCAAGCTCCTAAAATTATATCTCACACAACTGCTCTCAGAAGTACAAAAAGTAGTTCCCCTGTGACCCTCATACCAAAAACATATCACGTACAAGCACTAAGTGCCAGGCACTGTGCTTTGCAAATATTACTTCATTTAATTATTATTCCTCCTCCTCCTCTTC
Source organism: Spermophilus citellus (assembly GCF_964194105.1). Lineage (NCBI taxonomy): Eukaryota > Metazoa > Chordata > Mammalia > Rodentia > Sciuridae > Spermophilus > Spermophilus citellus. The sequence goes on along the minus strand of NC_138182.1, from coordinate 73,862,270 downwards.
CTCCTCCTCCTCCTCCTCCTCCTCTTTATTGGTGTGGGGGATTGAATCCAGGAACTTGTGCATAAAAGGCAAACACTCTACCAACTGAGCTATATCCCCACCCCATAATTTAATCTTCTTAGTTGGTATGTTATCTCAATAATACAGAGGTGAACTCTGAGGCACAGAGTCTTAGTTCATTTTCTGCTCTCATAAAAAATACCTGAGACTGGGTAAGTTTTAAAGAACAGAAATTTGTTTTCTCAAAATTTTAGATACTAGGGAATCTGAGAACAAGTTACCGACATTTGGTTTGCTGAGGAGGGCTTATCCTCTGGAGAGCAGGAACACTGTTTCCTCATACAGAAGAAAGGGGAAGCGCAAGTGAGTCTTTTAAACAAAAGCCTCAATCCCATTCATGAGGGAGGGACCTTCCTAATCATGTTTTAGTGGCCTCTCCTCTTAATTCTGTCACATTGGCAAAACCTGAATTTTGGAAGGGACACATTCAAATCATTATACCAATTAATTTTTCCAAGGCACCCAGGGCTAGAAAGTGTCAAACCATGAGCAAATCCAGGCAACTGGCCTAGTTTCTTATCTTGAGTACTGCATTCTGCTTTCTTTTATTTAAAAGAAAAATAAATATCATTGGGTGGAAATATACATAAGTCCAAACCACATGTTGCACAGCTGTGCCATAAACAATTCAGAGAACATTCTGGGCAGCTTGCATATGCAGCCCTGGTCAGATGATAGGTCACTGTCCAGGTACAATCTTACACCAAAGAAGATTACCCTACACTGAGATCTGAAGCCATTGTCTAAATTTTCAGAACATAACTGTTCCTGCATACACAGGGTTTGGGGACAGTAGCCAAGTGCCGCATCATATGTATCAAACCTAAATTATTAACAAAGCCAAGGTTGAAATCATGGGAAGGAGGTCAAGCATCATATTCAAAACTTGAGGCAAGAGGGCTGGGGATGTGGCTCAAGTGGTAGCGCGCTCGCCTGGCATGCATGCGGCCCGGGTTCGATCCTCAGCACCACATACAAACAAAGATGTTGTGCCCACCGAAAACTAAAAAATAAAGATTAAAAAAATTCTCTCTCTCTCTCTCTCTCTGTCTCTCACTCTTTCTTTAAAAAAAAAAAAAAAACTTGAGGCAAGATAAAAATGAGACAAGAAACATCCATCTGCCGTAACCAAGAGACTCTAGAAGTGAGATGGAATTGCTTAGGGAGACCAAAGAGTAAGTGTGTGTTGGAGCTTCTCTACTTAGGTGTCTCTGTAGAGCTGACTGCTGAAACCTAAAGTGTCTGTGGTGAGTCTGGAAATAAAGGATATGCATTCATGGGGCTGGAGGTATAGCTCAGTAATAGAGGATTTGCTTCACCTGCACAAGGCTTTAGGTTCAAAGCTCAGCAACACACACAGACACACACACACACACAGAGACACACACACACACAGAGAATTTGCATTAAATGCATTGCCAGAGTTAATAGAACTTTGCTACTCCCAGTGGACAGCAGCAGCAGCGTTGTCTGGGGGAGTTTCAGAATCTCAGACCCCGACTAAGACCTACTTATATCTACCTGCATCTTAACAAATCTCCCCAGGAGATTCATGCATGCTAACTTTTAGAGTTGGAGAGCATTGTTTGGAGACTGGATCAAAGAGGGACAGGTTTAAGGCAGGAAAGAAAGGATGCTTAGCAGGAGAAAGGAGCAAATGCCCTATGTGGGACATCTGGGATAGCTACTGCCACAAGCATCACTCACTTTGAGCCAGTGAGTTTTCAATCATCCCAATTTTTTGGAAAGAAAAACTAAGTTTCAAAGACAATACCCAAAGTTACACAAGTACATAAAAGAGTTGTAATTCAAATTCAGCCTTTAGGGACTGGAGGTGTAGCTCAGCAGTGGGTAGAGTGCTTGTCATGCACAAGGAACTGGTTTTGAGCAGCTTTGTACCACAAAATACAAGCCAGTAAACAAACCAAAACAACACACAGTGTTGAGGATTTGCTGGCCTGCACAAGGCTTTAGGTTCAACACCCAGCAAAACACACACACACACACACACACACACACACACACACGCAAGTGCACAGAATTTGCATTAAATTCATTGCCAGAGTTAATGGAACTTTGCTACTCTCAGTGTAGAAATGGGTGTAAGTCTGCACCCAAACCTCTCTCACAGGTCCTTCTATCTTCATGAGAAATTATGAAGGCACAATCTAATGTGTACACCTAACTCTGGGACTCCTGGTGCCTATTAACTCATCGTAACTCATTTCTTATTTCCATTTTTATTTTATTATTTCTCTTCTTTTCATTTCCATATAATGAATATAACCAAGAGCCTAGAACAATCTTTATATAGGCATCATAAACAGATACAATTTTAAAAGTTTAAGTCAATACAAATGGTCTTGAAAATTTTGCAAATGGAAGCAAAACTAAAATGACTGAAAAATCTTACTTTTGTATAAACTAGATTTGGAAAGTCAAGGTGTGGGAATATCAATATAGTATCTCTTGTCCCTGAATTTCTGCCCTGGGACCACTTACCTGCCCAAGAATGAAGATTGTCACCTGAACTTCCCCTTTGGGCAGCAGCACCTCTCCCACCCAGCTGCTGCTACAAAGATGCAGTCTGGCTATGCTTCAGTCAGGGAATTCCAGTTTTGCCTTATGTTTGTGGCAGCCCACCAGAATCCAAGGAGGACCAAAGTCAACTGTCCCTTGTAACTACTCTTTTTAAGGAACTATTTTACCTGTAGCAGTAAGTAGAATCTCTTAGCGCTTCCCATTAGAAGTCATTCTGTTTATCAGGCTATGATGACATCATGGTCTTATCAATGACAGATTGTGCACACATGAAAATTGTAATGTAGATCTAGGTTTTGGGAATTTTGTACCCTGCTATTAGTAGAAGTTTAACTCAAGACTTACCTGAAACAATCACTTTTTCTTTATCTTTACTTTCCCTTACATTGTTAAGTGTATTAAGTAGGACCACTTTGTCAGTCGCTCATTCATTCATTCATTCATTCATTCATTCATTCGTTTGTTTATACACAGTTTCAACCACCATTTGTCAAATGTTGGATCTCAGCTACAAGCTAACCCATAGGACATGAGGAAAAACAATATAAACCCTACCCTCTAAGAGAAGGAAATAAACCCGGTGTGAGCTCATGGCGGCATATGCCAGTAATCCCAGTCGCTTGGGAGGAGACAGAGGATCATGTGTTCAAAGCCAGCCTCAGCAATTTAGCAAGGCACTAAGCAACGTAGTGAGCACCTGTCTCTAAATAATACACCAAAAAAGAGTAGGAGATGTGTTTCAGTGAAATGCCCCTGAGTTCAATCTTGGTACCAAAAAGAGAGAGAAGAGAGAGAGAGAGAGAGAGAGAGAGAGAGAGAGAGAGAGAGAGAGAGAGAAGGAAATAATATTTAATAAGTGTCATTTATTTCATGCCTGGTGTTGGCCTAGAAAGACAGACTTGGTTGCATATGATTAGAATAGCGTTTAAAAAGTTCATAAAGTCACTATTCAATATGGGCACATCAGGAAGGGAATGATACAGTGTCCTGGTACCTGAAAACACAGGCAATATTCAGTGGTAGAGCACTTGCCTAGCATGCCTGAGGCCCTGGGTTTGATCATCAGCACTGAAAATAAAACAAAAGAACAAATCATAAATAACAGTTTATCTGTTCTGGAGCCCCTCAGTGAGCACTGCTTTCCTTCCTTCCTTCCTTCCTTCCTTCCTTCCTTCCTTCCTTCCTTCCTTCCTTCCTTCCACTGAGCCACATCCCCAGCCATTTTGTATTTTATTTAGAGACAGGGTCTCACTGAGTTGCTTAAGGCCTTGCTAAGTTGCTGAGGCTGGCTTTGAACTTGTGATTCTCCTGCCTTAGCCTCCCAAGCCGCTGGGATTATAAGTATGTGCCACAGCACCCGGCTTTGTTTGTTTTCTTAATTACTTATGTTAAAACTTATTTATCTCTTGCTTGAGTGGTTAATACACCTACATGGTTCAAAATAGTATACATACACACATAAACAAGGTATACTGTCTCTCTAAGTAACTAGTTTCTCGCTGGTCTTTTCTATGTTTGTGCATTTACAAATAAATGCAAAGGCTCTTACTTACCCACCACTTCTTTTATGCATAAAATGTAGCACTTTATCTACAATACTCTGTATCCAACTTTTCATTGTTTTCAATATATCCTGGACAATGACAGTGTCTGCGTTCTTTTTTAATTGCCACATTATACTCCTTTTTGTGAATGGGCCACAGTTCATTTAACCAGACCCTTACGGATAATCATTTGGGTTATTAGTCTTAAGTCTTAGTTCTTTAGTTTATAAATATAGCCTTTTGTGTGCACACACCTGAATCTGAAGATTAATATTCAGAAATGGGGGTGCAGGGTCAAATGCATTTTTGCTGTAGTGGGGAGGGAATCCCTGGCCTTGTGGATGCAAGGTAAGCACTCTACCAACAAGCTACATCCCTAGCACTTTTTATTTTGTTTTGAGACAGGGTCTCATTAAGTTGCCCAGGCTGGCCTCCAATTTGCAATCCTACCTCTCCTTCCCCAATAGTTAGGATTACAGGTGTGTACTACATAGAATGCCTTTCAAATGAATTTTTTTTTCAGTTTATCAATGAACCTTTATTTTATTCATTTACTTATAGGTAGTGCTGAGGATTTTGAACCCAGTGCCTCATACATGCTAGGCAAATGTTCTACCACTGAGCCACAACCCCAGCCCTCAAATGCATTTTTAATAGGACAAAATACTGTATTGATAAGGCATCCCTCATGGGGTTAGTACCACTTTGTAATCCCATCAGCTATGCATTGAAGTTACTGATTTCTTCAACACTTAGAGGTGAAAAGTGAAATCTCAGTTGTTTTAATTTGCTTTTTTCTGATAATGGGAGAGGATGAGCACTTTTTCATTCTTTCAAGGGCCCTTTGTATCTCTTTTTCTGTAAACTCTTCCTGTCCTTTGCCTGTTTTTCTTTTGGATTTTCCTTTTCTATTTCTAAGAACTTAGTATATGTTAGAATAGTACTGTGTCTGTGGCATAGTTTCCAACAATTTTTTTTCTGGCTTGCCCTTTCTCTCTCTCTCTCTCTCTCTCTCTCTCTCTCTCTCTCTCTCTCTCTCTCTCTCTGACTTCACTTATAGTGATTGTTTTATATATAGTGAAAATTGCTATTTTTTTACTTTTGTAGATTTTTAATCTTGAGTAATAATTAAAAAGGTTTTTGCCATTCTGAGGATGTAAATGGATTTACTGGACACCATTTATAAAAGAGTCAACCAATCTTTTGTCTCTAAGAGACAGGAAGCCTGTACCTACTCTACCTGCATGTTATAGACAATGCTCAGCTGGCACTTGAAAAACCTATTATTCTTACTTTAAATTTTAGTATTTTTTTTAATACATCAGATAGGAAATTTTAGTACTCTTTAAAAAATTTTAGTACTCTTTTTTAAAAAAACAAAACCAAAAAAACCCTACGTCTTCTAAATCATTTAAATTCCTGTCTTCAGTCTGAGTCACTTGCAAAAGCCATAACTCTCTCTCTCTCAGACCAACCTCTGCCAGCCTCAGCAATTTAGTGAGGCCCTAAGTGACTTAGTGAGGCCCTATCTCAAAAGAAAAATTAAAAAGGGCTGGGAATATGGCTCAATGGTTAAATGCCCCTGGGTTCAATCCCTGGTACAAAAAAAAAATATTTTTATTTGACAAAAAAAACCCTACTTATGGGGTATTGTATCTACTTATTGTACTTATGTGTGAACCACATCTTTTTAGAATTATTTCTTTGTCACTACTGCCTAGTAGTTATAAGAAAGTTTTTCTTTTTCTTTTTTTATTGCTCTTGATCTATTTTTCTGAATTAAATTTTTTTGGGGTACTAGGGGTTTAACCCAGGGGTGCTTAACCCCTGAGCCACATCCTCAGTCTTTTTAAAAAATTATTTATTTTAAAATTATTTTTATATATGCTTCTAGATGTTGATGGACCTTTTATTTTATTTTGTTCATTTATTTATATGTGGTGCTGAGAATTGAACTCAGGGCCTCACATATGCCAGGTAAGCACCTTACCTCTGAGCCACAACCCAGCTCCAATTTTTTTTTTTTAAATTTTGAGACAGGGTCTCCCTAAGTTGCTCAGGGCCTTACTAAGTTGTTGAGACTGGCTTTGAACTTGTGATCCTCCTGCCTCAGCCTCCTGAGTCTGCTGGGATTACAGGTAAATGCCACAGTGCTCAGCTGAAGTAAAATATTTTTAAACTTCCCACCTGATCAAAGTAATATATGTCCATTGTATGAAATTTGAAAGTTACAGAAAAGAGTAAAGAAGCAAGAAAAACATCATCCATAGTTCTACCAACCCGGGGCAACTACTGCTAACCCTTGGCATATTACTTTAAATTCTCTCTCTTCTTTTTCCATAAATTGAATTACCTCTTTTTTTTTATTGGTTGTTCACAACATTACAAAGCTCTTGACATATCATATTTCATACATTAGATTGAAGTGGGTTATGAATTACCTCCCCAAACCCACCCCTCCACCAGGGATTTAACCTAGCAGTGCTCAACCACAGAGCCACATCCCCAGCTTGTTTTTTTATTTTTTATTTTTTTTAAGACAGGGTGTTGCTAAGTGGCTGAGGGCCTCGCACAATTGCTGAGGCCGGCTTTCAACTTGCAATCATCCTGCCTCAGCTTCTGGAGCCACCAGGATTATAGGTGTGTGCCAGTGTACCTGGCTTGAAATACCTTTATTATTTTTCCAGATAATATTAGATCAAAGATTAAAACATGAAAGATAAATCCTCCCTTGGACTAGTTTTTGATTCCAAGGAGACCAAGAGGGCCAAAAAGAAAAGTACAAATCAAGGAGCCGTCCCACTAAGAACTAGGGAGGTACTAGAGTCCCATGATAGCATAAGACCCTCCAGAGCCAAGGCATGCAAATCTTTGGGCTCAGACCTTCCTGCAGCTTGGCCAGTAGGTGTCCAGGGGCATTGTTGGTTTTTGGCTGAGAGAACCCCTCTCACAAGAACGTCAGGGCTTTCCAGGAAGGACTCAGAGGATTGTGAATGGTTCCAGGTTCCCACCAGTATTTCACAGACTTCTTGCTCTCTGTGGATAACATTTGAGCCCACCCTTGGGAGTTGCTGATTCTGATCTATAGTCTGGAAAAAATGAGGAGATGGGCTTAGTAGATCTTGAGAACATTCCCTTAAAATGCATCAACCTGAGATGACATTACTCAGGGCTTCAAACAAGGGAGAATACATCTCCCCAGACGAGAGAGGAGAGGCTGCCACAGCTGTTAAAAAATAATTAGTGAAAGTGAGAAATTTGGAGTACCCACATCCATCCAAACGTGCCCAAATGCCCCATCTCAATTCAGAGTCCCTGCTTTCTTCATCAAATCCACGAAGTTTACAAACAACCGGCAGGCAGTGAATTCAACATATTCCATACTTCTATAATCCACTGGTTCAATTTTCAGGTCTTCTGCAGGGGCTATTGGAAGAGGTATTAGCTCTGCAGCTACAAGAAACAGAAGGTTGCCATTCTCAGGGGCTCCGGAGGTTGAGGCAGGAGGATCATGAGATCAAAGTCAGCCTCAGCGATTTAGCCAAGACTCTGTCTCTAAATAAAATATAAAAAGGGCTGGGGATGTGGCTTAGTGGTTAAGCATCCCTGGGTTCAATCTCTAGTTCAAAAAAATGAAAGAAAAAAAAAAAGCAAGAGTTTCTTTTAGGGTAATTATTGAAGAACTCTGGTTTTCTGATTGTGCCTCAAAAATTACAAGCTCTGAGCTTGAAGTTTTCTTTTTCTAAGCTTTTTGTGCAGCCTAAATAGGTGTCACATGCAGGGGCTCAAACCCAGTAAACAAGGTTGGGGCTCAGCAGGTGGAGAAAGATGCAACATGCAGTTAGGGTAGTAGGCGCGCTTTATTCAGAGGTAGTAACAGCCTCCAGCTTCAGCTTTAGCCCCGAGGCAGTTCCATTTTAGCCGTCTTTTAGCCCTTATTTTGTCCCTAAATCTTTTCCATAGGCCTTTTTAAGAAATGTGGTTTTTTTTTAGTGTAGATGGACACAATATCTTTGTTTATTTATTTATTTTTATGTGGTGCTGAGGATTGAACCCAATGCCTCACATGTTTCAGGCAAACATTCTACCACTGAACTACAACCCCAGCCTCTCCATAGGCCTTTTTTATATGCCAAAGGCGGCATGCTGCCAATAGATTACATAAGGGGGCGCATGCTCACAGGTTAATGTTTATGACCTTGAGTCTATAAGCTGAATCAGAGTGTTTCTGGCCTTGAAACCATAACATAACACAGCTGATTCCAGCCCTGGCTATACACTATAAACATCACACAGCAAAGTCTCAATGAGGAAGCTTAACTTCAGCCATGGGGGGCCTGCCCCAACAATAGGCAAGCTTACTCTCCAGTCCTTGTAGGCCCCATTCCCCTCATTGTGTCTTTTGGAGGTAGAATCTTCGTGCTCAATAAAAAAGAGCAGTAACCATTCTAGATGTTTTAAACAGGAAGGGATGTCACTTACAGAATCAGATACTTTAAAAACTGTTGGAAGCCAGGCACGGTGGCATACACTTGTGATCCCAATGGCTCAGGAGGCTGAGTCAGGAGGATGGCAAGTTCAAACCCAGCCTCAGCAACTTAGTGAGGCCCTAAGCAACTCAGCAAGACCCTATCTCTCTAATAAAATATAAAAAAAGAGCTGGCGATGTGTCTCTGTGGTTAAGTGCCCCTGGTTCAATCCCTGATTCCCAAAACAAACAAACAAAAAAAGTGTCAGAGGCTATCAGCCAGCAGCTTGGGAAACCGAGGCAGAAGGATCATAGTCTAAAGCCTGCCTTAGCAATTCAGCAAGTCCATAAGCAATTTAATGAGGCCCTAAGCAACTTGGTAAGACCCTGTTTCAAAATAAACAAACAAACAAACAAACATAGGGCTGAGGATGGCTCAGTGGTTAAGCACCCCTGATTTCAATCCCTGGTACCTGCCCCCCACCAAAAAAAAAGAAAACATGCTGGAAAGACTAAAGAAACAAAAGGCAGGGAAGCAGGTGTTAGTTAGCAGGTTCATCATGGCAGCTGAGACCAGCTCAGGAAACTGCCTTGAGAAACCCCTTGTTTCCTGGTCAGGACCCCTCACAGCGGTTACACCCCTAACAGCAAGAGCAGGGTGCCTCCTCGGGAAGCCTGGGGCTGCAGCAGAGCCTCAGAGGGTCTATGCTCCTCACAGTACCCCTGCTCCTGGCTTCTGCATTTCTTTGCTTTTCAAATAACTCATGAGTACCTGTCCTTGGCAGAATGAAAGTCCTAGAACCCTGGTGGCAAGGGGACCTGGGAAATGTAGTACCCAGGCATCCTAGGAAAGCAGCCATTAATGGTGGTGGAAGATAAAAAGAAGGAGAGAGGCTGGGGGTGTGGCTGGGTTGTAGAGGGCTTACCTCGCTCGCACAGGGCCCTGGTTCCATCCCCACATCCTAAGCACTGGGGGTGGGAAAGACAGTGGGGAGGGGAGAGAAAGCCCTATAAAGTCTCACACACCCCATCAAAAAAACCTTTATAAGTCAGGAATTCGGCTTTCTTAACTCGCTCTTCCTGTGGAAAGCCCCTGCCCTGCCCATTGTCTGGTGTTTCTCAGTCATTTGTCCACAGGCCAACTGCATACCACCCAAACCTATCAAAAAGTATTCTCTGGAGGTGACCTTATAGGGACTTTAAGTACATTTACTACCCAAACTAGTGGCAGTCCATGCTGTCTCTGAGAGGCTTTCCTTTTCTTTTGATGGTAAAGCTCAAGTTTCAGAAGTGTATTGTTTGGTGCAAAGTCCCCGAACTCACTGAGCATGTGTCTGCCCACTCGGGGGCTCTGCCCAGAGCAGCAACTTGAGTGGTAAGTGTGTATATGTGTGTGTGTGTGTGTGTGTGTGTGTGTGTGTGTGCATACAAAGCAGGAAGTGCTGGCTGCTGTCTCTCCCTCTGTCTAAAGACAGACACACGGTTCACAGTAGGGTCCCAGCTGCTACCTAGTCACTCACAATTCATATCTTCTGTGTAAATTATGAATCACTCTATATACCATAACAGAGCAAAAAAAAATGAGCTGAGTTACAAACTAGATGTTATTAAAGACCCAGAGATTATGGAAGAATTATAAAGAAAAGCATACTCTTTTAATTCTCAAGCTGAATCATTTTTCAGGACATGAAATTAAAATTTAAAATTGTAACAACAACAACAACAACAAAAATAGAGGCATTTTATCCTACCCACCAAAAGAGAGTAAGTAAAAAAATGGATCTTAAAAATTCTTGAGCGTAGACCTGGATAAATAAAGAAGAGGTAATGTGCAAGGCCTTGGTAGCCTTACACAGAAATCACCTACCTTCTCCAGGTATAGTGAAACAGGTCTGTAATCCCTGCAATGAGGGAGGCTGAGGCAGGAGGATCAAATGCTTGAGGCCAGCTTTGGAAACTTACCAAGTCCCTATCTCAAAATTAAAAATAAGTGCTCGCTTCGGCAGCACATATACTAAAATTGGAACGATACAGAGAAGATTAGCATGGCCCCTGCGCAATGGATGACACGCAAATTCGTGAAGCGTTCCATATTTTTTTTGGAAAGCAGTATGGAGATTCCTGGGAAAGCTGGGAATGGATCCACCATTTGACCCAGCTATCGCACTTCTCGGACTATTCCCTGAGGACCTTAAAAGAGCGCACTATAGGGATACGGCTGCATCAATGATTATAGTGGCACAATTCACAATAGCTAGACTGTGGAACCAACCTAGATGCCCCTCAATAGATGAATGGATAAAAAAATGTGGCATCTATACACAATGGAGTATTATGCAGCACTAAGAAATGACAAAATCATAGAATTTGCAGGGAAATGGATGGCATTAGAGCAGATTATGCTAAGCGAAGCTAGCCAAGCCCTAAAAAACAAATGCCAAATGTCTGCTTTGATATAAAGAGAGCAACTAAGAACAGAACAGGAAGGAAGAGCATGAGGAAAAGACTACAGTAAACAAAGACGAATGGGGGGAGAGAAAGGGAGAGAGAAGGGAAAGCATATGGAAATGGTAGGAGACCTTCAATGATACATAAAATCATAAGAGGTTATGAGGGGCAAGGGGGAGGGAAAAAAAACGGAGAGAATTGAACAACAGCAGGGGAGGTAGAGAGGGAATATGGGAGGGGAGGGGAGGGGAGGGGGGATAGTAGGGGATAGGAAAGGTAGCAGAATACAACAGTCACTAATATGGCATTATGTAAAAATGTGAATATGTAACAGATGTGATTCTGCAATCTGTATTTGGGGTGAAAATGGGAGTTCAAAACCCAATTTGAGTCAAATGTATGAAAGATGATATATCATGAGCTATGTAATGTTTTAAATAATCAATAAAAAAAATAAAATAAAATGAACTGGGGATGTGGCTCAGAGGTGAAGTGCCCCTGGGGTCCATCCCTAGTACAAAATAAATAAATAAGGAAAGAAAGAAAGAGAGAGATAGAGAGGGAAGTTGCCTAACTTCTTGCATTTAAAAACTTGTACTTTCCCCAGTCAGTGAGCATGAAGCTTGGGTAGTGATTCCCAGTCCTGGGAGCTCATGCAGCTGCCTAGACCCAGGGTTTCCCCCAGATAGTTTCTTTTGTTCAGCTGGTTTTTATTGGTGTTGTTTAAAGTTTCTTAGGTGATTCTGTGGACAACCAGTATTGAAAGACCTCTGGTTTAGAAGTTACAAAAAAAAAAAAAAAAAAAAGCATCTAAATGAAAAATGCCACTCACTGTTGTTTAGATAAAATAGGTCTCTTAATCATTTTCCTATTACTACTTCACTGCAGGTACAACTCCTAGAAATAACCTGGTGGCTCTTTCTGGTGTCATCACCCTGATGCCAATTAAAGCTGTTTTCACGGGGCCTCTAACTACCACCTGTTGGTCTCCTTTCAATAGTCCAGGATTACAACTGATCTCTGTGACTTTCCTTAGTAAACAGCAAGTGTGCCCATTAGAGTTATTGCCTCTCCTGGTTGTTCGTTTCTAAATGTATTCTGCATACAACCTCTTTCCTTTCTCCTCTCTTTTCTTGGCTCAGAACAGAGTGGGTTTTGTTGGTTGCTGTTGTGTTGCTTTTGGGGAGGAGTTCTCTCTCTGTTACCCAGGCTGGCCTTGAACTCCTGGGCTCAAGTAATCCTCTGCCTCAGCCTCCCCAGCAGTTGTGGGACTACAGGTGTGTAGTCCAACTGAACTAAGCATTTTGGAAGAAATTGTTTGAAAGAAATATTTGTCTGAATTTGTACTTGGTTGCCACAAAGGTAAGTCACAACCCTAGAGAGAAAGACTCAGCAGTAGAGAAACCAGCTCAATGGAAGTGAGTCCTCAGATGTCCCTACCAGAGCACATTTCCATCCAATAGGTAAGCGACTGCTTCTGTTCTAAATAAATTGTCTTCTTTCTATAACGTGCAACATTTTAAAGTGTGACATAATGTTTAGTCATAGAATAAGAAAACACTGTGACCACCGGTTTGGTATTTAAGATATGAATATGAACAAGGGCACTCATAGCTGTTTTTCATCGTCTTCTGTTCACTGTCTACAAAGTGGATAATTGACTCAAGTAGTCAGTGCATCATGATTGGCCTAGTGTAGTTGTAGTTATGCTTAAAATGCCCCAGAGGCACCTTGAACACAGAGACACCAAACTTTTAGCAATCTTGTGTTTGTAGAGTCTCTGGGCTCCAGGAGATGTGCATGCCAACCCTTTGGAATCGATTCTGGTGCCACAGCTGCGACTTTCTGCTCTTGTTCTGGGAGGCAAGTCTGTGTATCCTGCCCAGCCTCCCTGGGTGATTGCTTGTCTCCCCCCTAACCCCCCTGCACTTCCCCACCCTAACCCACCCGACATCTGGATCTCTAGATGCACAAGTTGTTCTTGAATTCACCATCCTCCTGCCTCAGCCTTCTGAGGAGCTGGGATTACAGGTGTGGCCACCACACCCGCTTGATGGCACATTTTTCAAGCTGATTCAGTCAGCCTTTGTGGCAGTTTTGTGAGTTTTAACATCTTTTCAGGCAATGGTTTTTCTTAAATGGACCAGAGTTTTTCCTTGTTTGTAGTAAGAATCCCAACTACTACTACTGTCGTTCTTATTCCATCTAAATTTCAAACTCACACCAGGGTCTCTATCAGGCAACCTGGTCTCTGCCCACCTCCCAGGTCTCAGCTCATCCTTTGTCCTCCCTGCTGCACCCACCTGACTATTTTTCATCTCCCCACATTTGGTCTTGCTCTAATCAGCCCCTACCCAGAGATTGATCACCTTCTGCCTGCAACCAGCATCTCTCAGACCTTCTCCTGGCTTCCCCTACTCAGCACACATTGCCAGGGCTGGGGATGTAGCTCAGTGACTTCTTGCCTAGCATCCTTGAAGCCCTGAGTTCTATCCACAGCACCAACACCCCCTGAAAAAAGAAAACTCCAAACCAAAAATCATTGTCCTATTTGTTCTGTAAAAGGTACCCTGGTTTGAAATTAAACACATGCACACTGTGTGTACATGTATCACCACTGATTAATGATGGGGCTATATTCTGAGAAATGTGTCATTAGGTGTTTGTGTTGTGTGAACATCATGGAATATACTTACCCAAACTGGAATAGCTGTGACTCCATAGGTAATATAATCTCATTAAATCACCACTGAATGTGTGGCCTGTACTTGACAGAAACAGTCCTTATGTCACTGGTTGCATGTACAAATGGGTGTGCTGTTTATTTTCTGCCTCCTTGACCCAAATGTCCTTACCACAAGGGCAGAGAATTTGTCCTTTTTTTTAAACCTCTTAAGCATATCATGTAGTAAGTTGCCGCAGTCCAGCTGGGCAAATAACCGGGAGGTGACAAGCAACTTGAAGGTTGAAACGGGAACTACTTTATTGCAAGTGAACTCAGTGGGAACTGAGCGAGAACTCAAAGTAGCGGGCACTGGAGGTAGCAGGAGCCCCTTCTCTGCTGGTCAGCAGAGGTATATATACTTAACTAATTACACACAGCTTAACTCAATTAACATCATCTAGATACAGCAATCAGCCAATAAGAAATCCTCACCATCTTAATGGCTCGCTGGTGTTGCTTCACAAACCACTCCTCCTGGCAAAGTGCCAGACACCATCTTGACTTGATTTGCTTCCCCAACATCTCCTCCTTTTTGTTTTATTAAACAACAAGTATATGGCTTAGGGACTGTGCCTGTTTTAGGTTGTCCAATACTACATATGGTCCTTACCCGTCATTGGATGGTCTGACCTCAAATCGTCACCCTCCTGTCTTAGGTTGGTCCATTGTAATTGGATCTTACCCATCTTTGACTACCGGCCCAACACACTTAGCCATACTTGTGGATAACAACCATAGTGGTTTTCACACCATAAACAACCTGTTACAAGCAGAAGGAGGAGGAGACAAAATGCCATGATATCAAGCCATTGACGGCTGCAAGTGAGAAACCCCTGGAAAAACTGTACCACTGATGACACCGTCAGCAAAGATACCCTGGTACTATTACAATTTGTTGTATTAGTTCATAATGCATATAAGTGATACACATTCCAGGTGAGTTCTGTAAGCAGCTCAAAGCAGAGAAGTCCATTAATATGTCTATTTCTTCTCAAAGCAAATCAACTGTTTGATTGAGCATTACTTGTTGAGTTACATTATTCATTGATGCATCAGTTTATACAGTTTGTGTAATAGCTATTGCAAAAGCTGTAGTGGCAGCCGCAAAACAGCAACAGCTGTGATGATGGTAGCTGTAATTCCGAAGTCTCATTTAGTTTTTCAGTAATACTGGAAATTCTTCTATTTTTGTCTTAAGGTAGGAATTCTGGCAATAATGGCTAAAGAAAATTGTGCAGCATTCCAGCAAGCATTAAGAAAACAATTTTCTGAACAATTTAGTACATTATTCTGAACAGAATTATTAGATATAATGAAAATGAAAGGTGGAAGTAAACAAACAGATCTGTTAACCTCCTTTTTTGTTCACATATTAAAACAATACCCAATTTAAATTAAACTATTTAAATCATGTGAATAAAAGATATTTGGATCCAATTTTTTCGTGAGCGCTCCTGATATATGGACATACGCACATACAGACATACAACACATAACACAAGTGTGCACACATAACACAATAGTAAAGGCCTTGTAGCTTTTCACAGGTGAAATCTCCATTGCAATGTTTAAAAACACCACAGTTGATTAAAAAATAAAACTGATCAGAAAAACATTAACCTAGGTCTGTATGAGCTCAAAAAATAAAATAGAAAAATTCTTCTTATAACTTGCATATGTGTTTGAAGGTATTCCCACAAGTAAGCCTCAAGGTTTTTTGCATTTGAAATAGGCCTTAATGGTGCTATTATTCATTAGCCTCCAGGTGTGAGAACCATTGTCGCAGATGTAAAGATAGCTAAGCTGGAGTTCTGGATATCAGCTGTTATGGATTTTGAGCCAAATCATCTTCTTTTTGGTCTGTAGAAATCGCTTTAGTTAGTCTCTCTGGAATCCAAATCGGCTGCTGTTCTCCCTGTGGAAACACACAAACAGACCCCTGACTCCAGACAACCACTGGGTCAGGACCTTTCCATTGTCCAGTTAGAATATCCTTCCAAAGTACCTTTGGCTTATGTACATTTTTTGGACACATATGCCTTTCCACAGCACTAAGTCCTGATGAATCCAAATTTAAAAAGTTTAAAGTAAAAAGGGTTATGTTAAGTTTATCTTTGGGGGATTTATATCTTTTTGCTTTAGTAAGTACATTTTAATAGTTTGATGTGCTCTTACAACTATGCCTTATCCCTCTGGATTGTATGGGATTCCTGTTATATGAGTAATGCCAAATGATGAGCAAAATTGTTTAAAAGAAGCAGAAGTATAGCCAGGGCCATTATCTGTTTTTAACTGTTTTGGAACACCCACAGTGGCAAAATTTTTTAAACAATGAGATATAATATCTTTAGTTTTTTCTCCGGTATGAAGGGAGCCCATTAAATATCCGAAAGAAGTATCAACTGTAACATGTAGATATTTTAATTTTCCAAATTCTGGCAAGTGTGTGACATCCATTTGCCATATATGATTAGGTATCAGTCCTCTAGGATTTATTCCAAGATTAACTTGTGGTAAAAAGGTCACACAATTTTGACATTGTTTTATTATATGTCTAGCTTGTTCCTTAGTTATTTTAAAATGCTTTCGTAAAGTATTATTATTAACATGGAAGGATTTGTGAAAATTTGTAGCTTCTTCTAGTACAGAAAAAATATGTATGTCATGTGTTGTTTTATCTGCTAAATCATTGCCCAAACTAAGGGCTCCAGGCAATCCTGTATGTGCCCTGATATGTCCTATAAAGAATGGATCTTTTCTGTCCCAGATTAGAGTTTGTATAGCAGAAAACAAAGAGAAAACGGTAGAGGAAGGGGAAATCCTACCAGCATCTTCAAGGGAATTTATAGCATTAACTATATACAAACTGTCAGAAAATAAATAAAATACAGAATCTTTAAACATTACAAACACTTGTAATACTGCATTAAGCTCTACATTTTGAGCTGATTGTTTGGGTACTAAAAATGTAAATGCTTGATCAGGGGTAATTACTGCTGCTGTACCATTATTTGATCCATCAGAGAATATATTTGGAGCATTCATGATACTTGTTTTTCTTGTCATTTTTGGAAAAACTACAGGATGCAAGGACCAAAAAGACAACAAAGGATTAGATGGTAAGTGGTTATCAAATGAACAAATAGATTTCCACACAATTATTGCCCAAGTATTTAACTCATTAGCTAACTCGTTAATTTGATCCATAGTATATGGAGTGATGATTTTATTAGGAGAAATTCCAAACACTCCCTTTGCTGTTTTTATTCCTTTGAGTATTAATTGTCCTACAGCCTCAGGATACCTAGTAAGAATAGCGTTAGGAGAATAAGATAAATGTATCCATAATAATGGACCTTCTTGCCAAAATACTCCTGTAGGAATATTTTTTTGTTGGTAGTACAATAAATAATAAAGGCAAACATATCAATTCTATCCAAATGCATATTTTCCATATATGTTTCAATAAATTTTAATGTCATTCTTGCTTCAGGTGTTAACATTCGGGGTGAATTTGGATCCAATGGACCTTTTAGAATATCAAATAAAGGTCCTAACTCTCCTGTTGGTATGCTTAGATAAGGCCTTATCCAATTTATGTCTCCCAATAACTTTTGAGAGTCATTAAGTGATTTAAGTTGATCTACTCATATTTGAATTTTTGGTGGATGGACCATCGAGGATAATAGAACTCCTAAATAATTAATTGGAAAATTTAATTGTACTTTATCTATTGCTATCTCTAGATTATAATTTTTTAATAAGTTTGTAAGTGTGGCATAACATTCTAGCAATCTGTTTTTATCTTTGTGTGCTAATAATACATTGTCCATATAGTGAAATATTTGTAGTTCAGGATTTTGATTTCTAAGTGGCTGGATTTCTTTGTTAACATAAATTTGACACATAGTTGGGCTGTTAGCCATCCCTTGAGGGAGTACTTTCCATTCATATCTCTGATCAGGACCTTCATGATTCAGCGCAGGTACAGTAAATGCAAAACATGGACTATCCTCAGGATGAATTGGAATTGAAAAAAAACAATCTTTAATATCTATAACTAACACATGCCAGGTTTTTGGCAAAGCAGACAATTGAGGAATCCCCGATTGAGCAGGTCCCATGATAACCATCTCATTATTAATGGCTCTTAAATCTTGCAATAATCTCCATTTACCAGATTTCTTTTTGATGACAAAAATGGGAGTATTATGGGGAGATACAGAAGGTTGTATATGTCCCTCCGCTAATTGTTGTTTGACCAGGTCATGGGCTGCTTGTATCTTTTCTTTAGTCAGGGGCCACTGAGGAACCCATACTGGCCTTTCTGATTTCCAAGTAATTTTGATTGTCTCAGTAACCCCTCTGAAAACCCAATCCATGTCTATCTGTTCCTTGATCTATTTGTATTGGTGCCACTATACCTTGTCCTTGTTCTCCTAATCCTTTTCCTTTCCTAAAACCTTGTCTAGCCATAATAGTGGGTGCATTTGAATTGATGTTATTTTTTAATGTTAATCCTAATTGATCTAGAACATCTCGTCCCCATAAATTTATAGGAAGATGATCCAATACATATGGCTGTATAGTTCCTTCACATCCTTCAGGATCCTTCCAATCTAATACCATTGCACTTCTATGGGGATTAGTTGCCACTCCTAGGCCTTGAAGCATTTAAGTGGCTTGTTGTAACGGCCAATGTTTTGGCTATTCTTGACGAGAGATGATGCTAAGGTCTGTACCTGTATCCAGTCACCCATTAAATTCATGTCCTTGAATGTTTAGTTTTAGCATGGGGCGAGAATCTAAATTTAAAGAAAGCATAGCCCAGTCTACACCTGTGGAGCCTAATCCCCTGAAACCTCTTTATACAGTACGACTGGAAAATTTATCATGTAGGCTGGGTATTATTAATAACTGTGCTATTCTATCTCCTGGTGAAATTACTGATATACCCCTTGGAGAACTGGCTATAATTTTTATTTCCCCTTCAAAATCAGGATCAATTACCCCAGGACTTATCATAAGTCCTTTTAGAGTAGAAGAACTGCGTCCTAATAATAAGCCTACTGTTCCTTGGGGAAGAGGCCCTTTTACCCCTGTGGGAATGATTTGAACTCCCATCTCTGGAGTTAGTACTGCTCTGGCAGAGGCGCAGATGTCCAACACTGCACTCCCTCTGGTTTGTCTAATGAGGGATCTAATGGATATGTGTCCTAGGCACTACCCTGATGGTGTTGCTGGGTTCCTCCAATGCCCCATATATTTGTGGTCGTAGGCCCCGGAGCATTGGGCCCCCCTGCTGTATTTGGCAATGGAGTCCAATGTTTTCCTCCACGATATTGTGGGTAAACACCTGTCCTTGACCATCTCTTGACAATGGAGCACCCTCTACAGTAGTCTGAGAACAGCACTCATATGCCCAATGTCTCCCTCTATGGCATCGTGGGCAAATACCCGGTATTCTACCCCTTTAATATCCAGTTTTGTTAAACCCTCCTCCTATGGGGCAACTCCTTTTAAAATATCCTGTTTGTCCATAATTGTAGCATGTTTTTGGCCTGGCACCTAAAGCCTGTTGTACTGCAGCTGCCAAGACTTGCCCCTGTTCATTAATGTCTCTGCATAATTTAATATATGTGTTTAATTCTCCATGTTTCCATGGTCTAATGGCCTCCCTACACCATCTATTGGCTTGTTCGTAGGCTAGCTGTTTCACCAATGGCATTGCTTGTTCTGCACCCCCAAAGACTCTGGTAGCTGTTTGTATAAGCCTATCTACAAATTCAGCATAAGGTTCATTGGTTTCTTGTATTACCTTAGATAATTGACCTTGTAAATCTCCATGTCCTTGTAAAGTTTTCCATGCACCAACTGCAGATGAAGCGATTTGTGAATATATGGCAGGATCATATCCAATTTGTTGCTGTTGACTCTCATAAGGTCCCTCTCCTAGCAACATATCTAGATTTCTCTGAGGATAACCGGCTGCTGCATTTCGCCTAGCCGTCTCCATACAAAATTCCTGATTGGCAACCTTCCACAGCAAATATTGTCCTCCATTTAGCACAGCTTTGCACATGCTAGCCCAATCTGCCGGCATCATATTCAAATTGGCAATGGACTCAACCATACTTACAGTGAAAGGGGCTTGAGGACCATAGGTTTTTACAGCCTCTTTCAGCTGCTTCACAGTTTTGAAATCTAAAGCATGGTGAATTCGCTGCCCTTCCTCATTCTGAAATACAGGGCATGCTAATCTTCGAGGTCCTGTCTCAGGATCCCATCTATCAACCATAGGGGTTGAGGGCCACTCAGCATATGTTGTCTCCATAGGTGGAGCTGTTGGTTGAATACTTACGCCCTCTGGTGATAGAAAGGGGTTAGTAGTAACCTCCCATTATAACTTCTCCCCTGATAGCCCTTCTTCCTCTAAACTTTTTTCCCTTGTTTGACTAACTCGAGAGACTTCCTCTTTCACCTGATGTAAGATGTCTTCTCCTAGAGTAAGCAAACAAGATTGTACCAACATCCATAATGGTAATGTGCCAACTGGCAGAGTTCCTGGGCTTTCCTTTTCTATCTTTTTTAAATCTTCACCATGATGGTTCCATTGTGATATATTTAACAACTCCTCTTTAATGAACCATGGGCTACACCTTTGTATCATCTTAATGTATGCCCTAACTGTTCTTGATTTTACAGAGATGCCTCCTTCCTCTAGCACTTTACTTAACGCCCTTTTGGTTTGGTTCTTACTAATTTTTAATTCCATATTTCCGTTACAAAGATACCCCCCACTAAGATAATGCAAAACAAAACTGAGACAAAACGAGGCAAAAATGGAACAAAAATTCATTATATCAACCTTTCTATCCTCCTGAAATGTCCATCCGTCCTCTCTCCCTATCTGTTCCTCAGACACAAATAGTTTTTCCTCAGATGTGAGCGGCTTTTCTTCCATCCCACCCATCTCCAGGGACAGGCAGCTTGAAACAAAAACGAAACAAATTGACACAAGAACACACTGCCCCCTGAAATGGTCACCCATCTTCTCGCCCTGTCAGGAGCGAGAAGCTTACCTTGTCACTTACTCCTAGGCGTGGAGGTTCCCCGTATGGGCCAACCATATGCCACAGTCCAGCTGGGCTAAATAACCGAGAGGTGACAAGCAACTTGAAGGTTGAAGCGGGAACTACTTTACTGGGAGTGAACTCAGTGGGAACTGAGCGAGAACTCAAAGTAGCAGGCACCCGAGATAGCAGGAGCCGCTTCTCTGCCAGACAGCAGAGGTAATAACTAATTACACACAGCTTGAGTCAATAAACATCAGCAGTCAGCCAATAAGGAGTCCTTATCATCTTAATGGCTCGCTGGCGTTGCTTCACAAACCACTCCTCCTGGCAAAGTGCCAGGCGCCATCTTGACTTGATTTGCATCCCCAACAGAAAGTGCTGGAAAATATTTATTTAGATAAGTGTCACATTCCTTTTATTTGATCTTCACAATAATTCTGTCAGGTAGCTATGTGTCTTTTTTTTTTTTTAATCATCTCCATTTTTCAGAGAGGACATGAGACTTGTCTACAGTTAAAAGAAGAAAGAGCCAGTCTCAAATTAGTTTCTATTTCATTATTTTTAATACCTTATGGAAAAAAAATCTGGTATTCTTTCTGCCATACTGTTCTTTATAGATGTTGAATATTTGAAGTCTACTGAGATTTTAAAAAGTAAAAGATCGTATTTTTTCCTTTGAAGTGTGTACTTCTTAGCAAAATAGCTAAGCACCAACTTCACTTATCACAATGTCCATATAGACAATGCCCACTGTACAAGCTGAGACCTGCACATTTATTAGATTAAAATGACAGTGCACATGGAAAGAAGTGGATGGAGCTGGAAATGAGTGGCAGGATCAGCATCACTTGCTGATGTGTTTGGGACAAAAATGAATGAGAGGCATGAAGGCTTCGTTCCTGGGTCTGCCTATTTCTTCACAATAATTTGAAACTGGTTGGCCTCTTGTTTTTGATTGATTATTTTTTCATGAAAGCATGTATAAATTCTAGAGCTCACCAAAACTCTTAGCTCTTCCTTTTTTGCTTCTGATACTTGCAGTGTAGAAGAGAGCCCATGTGGAATGCTTAACTGCCCAAACAGATAGGTGCAAGCTTTGACTTAAAGCAAGAGTATATTTTTTTGTCTAATAATCTTAGATTTTTAATTGTGGTGATAGTGTTAACTGCTTTTAAATTAAACTGTTTGATAAAATGCAGACAATGATACTAAGATTATATGGGAGAGAAAAGAAATTTTGACACATTTACAAAATTTAAAAAATACATATGAAGTACAGTAAGCATACCTAATTTTCTTTCAGCACAACTCTTGTCTAAAGATTAAAAGTAGACTACTCAGGAGGCTGATATTTTAAAATATTTCCTTCCAGAATGCCTGCATGGGCACATCTTTAAAACATAGTTGAATTACTTTATACGTAATATTTCATCCTGCTTTTTCACCTAAGATTCTATTGTTCTGCTATTGATACAGTTTTATTCATTAAGAACTCTTAATAAACATTTCCTTTATTAGAAACATCAAGTTACATCTCTGTTTCAGTTTTCTCATTTAATAATAGTCCCATCTGATGGGTTAGTTGGAAAAATTAAATGAGATAATACAGGCAGAACATGCAGTAACTGTCTACAGTGTAGATTGTGAAAAAAATGACCACAAATTTTTCTCTGCTTTGCATGTTTGCCCTTTTGCAATGTGTCCCAGCTATAGCTCCTACCAAGAAATGGTCTCCACTTTTCTTGGCATGACTTGTTCTGACCAATAGAATGCTGCAAAAGTGAAGTTGTATAGCTAATGAAACAAGTCTTTAAGATGCTTTGCAGCTTCTGCTCTCACTTTCTTGAAACCCTGAGGTCACAGTGTAAGAGGCAATTATCCTCTCTATCCCACCACAAGTTAAGCTTTCAGATAACTATATTTGTATGCAGGAAGCCAAATAATGTCAGCAGACCTGCCTAGTTCAGCCAAGCCCAAATAAAATGGCTATTGTCTTAAGCTTTCATGTTTTCAGATGTTTTGTTACATGGCAAACAAAAAAACCTGAAACAGTGATCAATAAATATTCACTATTATTATTACTATAAAATTTTTAAGGTGAGAATATGATACTGAGATCATTATGTTAACATATTAAAATGTCTTTAAGTCATTTAACACATTTTAGTGTCAAGAATCTTATTCATGACAGTCAATATCAATGTCACAAAGACATCTTTTCACGTTCATTTCCTAATCCCAAAGAACTGCAAAATTATTGCACAACTTTTTTCATGTGCAGCCTTTGAAGCAGGGCCAGAAAAGCCACCCAAGCCTTCCCAACAGTTGTTCTTTACAAGTTTAATAGTTAAATGCCTAAAATAAATAATTTCTATTTCAATTGAATGAATATGCCCTCAGTATTTTGCAATGACTTTATTTGAACATGCATGATAATGAATTGGCAAAGGTTTTCAATAAGTAATTATGACAACAGTGATTTTTTTTTTTCAGGAAGATTTCATGGAATCAATTAATCACAGGCACTGAAGGAAATCAGTCTTTTAATTTGACTCTCTGGCCTCATTTCAAAAAGAGAATCTAAATGATGATTTCTACATGATGGTTATAATGGCTCTAAAATTTCTAATTGATTGATCAAGAATTCATGACCCAAGCCAGGCACAGTGAATCATGCCTGTAATCCCAGCAGCTCGGGTAGCTGAGGCAGGAGGATTCCAAGTTCAAAGCCAGCCTCAGTAATTTAGCAAGGCCCTAAGCAAATTAGGGAGACCCTGTCTCAAAATAAAAAAATTTTTAAAGCTAGGGATTTGGCTTAGTGGTTAAGCACCCCTGGATTCAATCACCAGTACCAAAAACAAACAAACAAACAAACAAAAAAAAAAAAAAAAAAACGAGGGGGTGTAAATCAGGCCTAGTTGTAATGTGCCTGTAGTCTCAGCTACTTGTCTGCTGAAGCAGGAGGATCACTTGAGTGTGGCTAGAGTTCAAGACCAGACTGGGCAACACAGTGAGACTCCATCTAAATCATAAACAAATAAGGGGCAAAGTGAAAGACATTTCAATTCTCTGAAAAAGCAATATGACCCCTCATTTAATTTCTTGAGTTAAAATGTACTATAAATAAGGACAACTTAAGAAACTGGTTGCAAAGTGGATTCAAAATCTCATACTTTAGAGTCTATTTTAGTGGGAACAGCCTAGTAATTTATCCATCTGTTCATTCATATTCTTTAATAGACGTTCACTGAGTAACATCTATGTGCTAGGCTCTGAGGACTGGGCTAGGAGCCGGGAGGTGCAGAGGTAAGAACCTCTACTCTCTTAGGGAGCTTACATTCTAGAAAGGGAGACTGACAGTAAGTAAATCAAAAAGGCATACTATGAGAACTATGTGGGTGACTGCTGAGAGGTAGAACTTTACCTTAAGGAAACCGGGAAATGCCTCTCTAAGGAGAAGACTTTGGTCATAATGTGAATGAAGACTGAAGGTAGGGCAAGGGTCTTGTTGGGAGGCCCTTTCAGGCTGAGGAGGTGAGAGTGGGAATGTCCTAGACTGGTAGATCCATGAAGCTGCAGAGCAGTGAATTCTGGAAATGGTATGGCAGAAGAGGAGGACTGAGGGGTTTGCAGAACATTAGCAATGAAATTGTTTTGTTTTGCTAAATTGCAATGGGATGATTTGAAAGTTTTTGATCAAGGAATTAGGAATTTAAAGACACTACCCCTCCAGCTAGTATGAAAAGCTCTATAAGGGTGACATGGAAGACCAATTCGGAGCATCAGGGCCAAGTGTTACTTACAGTGCCAATGCTAACCAGGCATGTTTGCTCACAGTGGAAATACAGAGAATTCCTAGGATGATAAAAAGCAACCTATCTTTGAAGTAAAAATCATCTACCAGTAGGCTTAATTCATCTAGAAATATAATGAGAAATTACATATTTTTTTCTACTCTTGGTAACAAGCAGATGCTTTCCCGAGACTGTTTACACACACCTCTTTCTGAAACAGAACCCCATAAATATTGTGCTTATAAATTCTGTATACTCCATCTCCCACAGATATACTTTAGGCGTGTCATTTTAGGAATTTGAAAAGTTTTAATAACACTTAGAAAGTGTCAAATACATAATCCATAACTTCTATTAAGAATCAGAAAATTGGGAGGCTGGGGATATAGCTCAGTCGGTAAAGTGCTTGCCTTGCATACACAAGACCCTGGATTCAATCCCCAGCACCACACACACACAAAAAAAAAAGAATCAGAAAATTGAGGGTAGGAAAGACGGTGGAATGAGATGGACATCATTACCCTAAGTACATGTATGAAAACTTTGTGTACTGCCACAGTCTTGGCTGGGCACAAGATCACGAGCCACTCACAGCTTTGTAGATTCAAACAGCAATTCTTTATTCCCGAACTCACCCTGGCCTCTACACACCCGTTCTGGGGAAATTCAAGTTCTGCCACACAATCCACGTCCCAAATACTTTCTCAATTCCACGAGAACTCAACGGGAACTCAGGCAACAGGATACGCCCTATTCCCAGCAGCAATAACCTTGAACCTGGAACTGCCTTAAATCCAGATTGTCCTAAACCGGGAAAGCCCTAAACCCAAATTATCCTAAACCGGGATACTTCCTAAAACCTGCAGGATACACCCTAAACCTGGATCCACCCTCGTCCTTGAGCAGGGTCACCTTTCTCAAACACACATGCAATGTCACAGCGAATTTCCAAGGCAAGTCCATTTAACATGGGGTACGCTGGCAAGGAAATTTCGATGCGTCATTCCTACTTGGCAATGGCCCTCAGCAGTGTACAACCTCAGCAATGGCAATGCCCCAAGCAACTTAGTGAGGCTCTGTCTCTAAATAAAATAAAAAATAGGGATAGGGACGTGCCTCAGTGGTTAAGTGCCCCTGAGTTCAATCCTCAGTATCTGTGGCAAAGGTTGTAGCTCAGTAGTAGAGTGTTTGCCTAGCACATGTAAGGCCCTGGATTTGATCCTCAGCACCACATAAAGATAAATAAATAAATAAAATAAAGGGATTGTGTTCATCTACAACTAAAAAAGTTTTTAAAAATATATTCTATTAAAACTTATACAGAGACACATTTTACATGGTATTCATGAATACTTTTTTTCCTTCAGGGACACTTAACCCCTGAGCCATATTCTCAGCTTCCCGACCTTTTTTAATATTTGATTTGGAGACAGGGTTTCCCTGAGTTGCTTAGGGCCTCGCTAAATTGCTGAGGCTGGCTTTGAACTAGCGATCCTTCTGCCTCAGCCTCCTGAGCCACTAGGGTTACAGGCATGTGCCACTGTGCCTGGCACCATCCTTAATCTTAACAATGCCAGGCTACTAGTGACTGACTGAGGCATAGTATGTAAAATTTCACACTATATATTTATGATTTTTAATTAAGATAATCTCCCTTTCCCAATTTATAATGTTCAGACATGTAAAAGAGGGAGTAGAAAAAGAAATGTGAAGAAAGTTTGATGGCTTATTTTCATATACTTTAGAAGTTCACTTTTTCAATTTTTAAAATCATGGTAAAATTTATAACGAAATTTATTATTTCAGCCACTTCCAGGGGTACAATTCCATGGCATTAAGTCTATTCACAATGTTGTACAACCAAAACCATAATCCAGTCCAGAATTTTTTCATCACCTCAAACACAAACTGAAAGGCCAAGGTTCGTCGTGGGAGATTAAAACGCACACACAGATAGCAGTGACAAAGATGAAGCGCTTGACTGCAAGCTGGTGCTAGCTTATATAGAAAGTGAGAGTCAGTTATCTTAAACCAGGAAGCTCCCAGGGCCAATCATAGTAAAGGTCAGGTCATCACCTACGGTGCACGCTCCTCCGCCCTGCATAAGATTCATGGGGGGCACGAGCTGTCCACGAGTACGGAAGACGGGAGGGCCAATTAGAAGGTTTTCAAAACAACTTGTTATCCGCCCACTGGCAAGTTGCATGCCACCATGTTGCATTAGGGGCTCCTTATCTGAAAGGCCCCGGGGAGTTCTAGCCACCCACTGGCAATTTGCCCGCCACCATGTCTGAAAGGCCCAGGGAGTTCTCAGGGAGACTCCCAACACAAACTCTACTCATTAAGTGGGAACTTCCCACTTCCCCCTTTGACCCCACCCCCCTTGATAACCTCTATTCTACTTTCTGTATATCTGAGTTTGCCTATTCTATATGCCTCTGTTCTTTTATGTCTGGCTTATTTTACCTTGCATAATGTTTTTATTGAAACATAATATTTGTACATCTTTCTGGGGTAAGTCACAGTCATTTGATGCATGTGTGATGTGTAGACTGTGTGATGATCACCAGGGTAATAAGCATTTCCATGTCTGCAAACATCAATCATCTTTGTGTGTCAGGATTTTCATACTCTTCCTTTCTAGTTATTTTAAAATACAGAGTGTTTTAAACTGTAATTACTCTACCATGCTAAAATAGTGATTCCTCCACTCTGTTTTGGTCCCTCATTGAACTTCTTTCTGCCCTCCCCCTTCCCAGTGTCTAGTGACTGTTATCCATTCCATTCCTCTGCAAGATTCGACTTACTAGTTTCTCACAAATGAGAACATGAGTTGTCTTTCTGTGTCTGACTTAGGTCATTTAACTTCCATGTAGCTACAAATAGCAGAATTCCATTCTTTTACAGTTCGTTTTGTAAATATAGCACATTTTATTTATCCATTCATACATTGGAAGGCATTTGCATTAACTCCATATTTTAGCTATTGTGAATAGTGCTGCAATAACATGGAAGTACAAGTATCTTTTCTGTATAATTTCATTTCCTTTGGATATATTCTCAATAGGGGAATTGGTGGATCATATGGTAGTTCATTTTTAGTCTTTTGAGGAGGAATGGCTTAACATTTTCAAAGTTTATCTGTGTTGTAGACTGTGTCAGAATTTCATTCTTTTTCAAGGCTGTATAATAGTCCATTGTGTTTGTGTTGTTTCATCTGTTGAAAGACATTAAGACTGTTTCTACCTTTTAGCCTTTGTGAATAGTGCTGCAATGATTACTGATGTAAAAAAATATCTGAGTTCCTGCTTTAAATCCTTTGGGGTGTATACTCAGAAGAATAATACTTTTCTATTGTTGTAAATTCCAAATACTTATAAATTCCAAAGAAAATTGGAAAAGGTACATATATTTAAATATAATTTGTATTCAGAGTTGATCCAAAGAAGCCAAGTAGTAGACTGAGGGATGCTGATAAGCTACCCTAACCATTCTAAAATATACCTGCACTGGGCTGGGGATGTGGCTCAAGCGGTAACGCACTCATCTGGCATGTGCGGGACGCTGGGTTCGCTCCTCAGCATCCATAAAATAAACATGTTGTGTCCACTGAAAACTGAAAAATAAATATTTAAAAAATTCTCTCTCTCTCTCCTCTCTCTCTCTCTCTCTTTAAAAAATAAAAATAAAATAAAATATACCTGCAGTTCAACTGCCTCAAATGATTGGGAAATTCCATTTTGATAAGAACTGGTTATTTGGAAAGGTCCTGAAATGAGAACTTATATCTAAGAAATAAAATCTTCCCAGTAAAAGTTTGCTAGTTTATTTTCAGTTTCAATGTTTTTCCCCTAATTTATTGATTAGAGTGCCTTCGTGTGTCTGCATGCTAGTACTATGGAGGTTTTGACAAAGATTTAATATTAGAATCACAGAAATGAGAAGGGAATTTAAATATCTCTTTTTAAAAGTTGAACACGTCAGGTCGCATCCTAAGCACAATTTAAAAAACAAAAATGTTTGAAGGTGATCTAAATTGAACATCAAAAAATGTCTAAAATGTATAGTTACAATTTAAAGAATGAAGAACCATATTCCTCCTGAGGGTGTATTTCTAGTGTCTTAGAGGCCTAAAATGCCCTTCATTACATTGAATTATCTGAGCTTATACTTCAAGATAACACTAACCTGAGTTTTATCTTTCTCTTATTTCCCTTTATAGTTTTATCACTTGTGGCTTTTCCCCCCTAAACAATATTTCAGGGAGTTCTCTTTTGTGTATATGTGTGTGTGGTACCAGGGATTCACTGTGGTATTGAACCCAACAGCTCTTTGCCCCTGAGCTACACCCCCAGCCCTTTTTATTTATTATGTATTTTGAGACAGGGTCTCCCAAAATTGCCTATGCTGACCTAAAACTCACAATCCTCCTGCCTCAGCCTCCAGAGTCTCTGGGATTACAATCTGTCACCATGTTTGTCTAAGTTTTTTTTTAAGTCATTTTTTAAATCTTTATTTTCATTTATTTATTTTTTATGTGGTGCTGAGGATTGTACCCATGGCCTCATGTGTGAGAGACAAGCACTCTACCACTGAGCTACAATCCGAGCCCTAAGTTTTACAATTTTTAAGGTTTGCATGAATTGAATCCTATTGTATGTATTCCTCTAGGATTTTCTCCTTTTATTTAATGACTGAGCCACGTCGCAAACCCATTTTTGTATTTTATTTAGACACAGGGTCTCGCTGAGTTGCTTAGGGCCTACCTAAATTGCTGAGGCTGGCTTTGAAATAGTGATCCTCCTGACTCAGCCTCCAGAGTGGCTGGAATTACAGTTGTGTTCCACCGCACCTGGCTCATTCATTTACTTTCAAATCTTTAAGACAGTCCTTGTATGATAGTCCTTGATAGTTTCTAGTTGTCATGAAGAGATGTTAGAACATTATCCAAAACGTCACCTTGTGCTTATAAGCAACAATTTTTGTAAGGTATATGAGAGAAATTCCCTTTTCTTCATGTCCTTGCTTGTCAAACATCCTCGTTTTGGCCAATCTAGAAAAAAATGTTGTCTCATTGTGGTTTGAGGTTTGTGAGGTTGGGCATTTTTTCATATCACTTGTGTTTAATCTTCTGCGAATGCCTGTCTATGTCTTTTGTCAATTTTTCTACTAGATTGTCTCTTCTCAATTCATAAGCATTACTTTTTCTTTGAGGGGGCTATCTTTTTAGAAAATAGCAAAGTATAGCATTGTGACAGTAAGGTAAACACAAAAATCTGCTCTTTAAGAGTAATTTTAACTCACACAACTATGTAACCACCACTTAGTTTAAAAAACAATATAATGTTGCCAAAGCTCTCCACTTGCTTCTTCCTTATCATAATACTATTTTATTATTTTTAAGGTTTGCATGAATTGAATCCTATCTTCTGAGTCATCATTCTGACTTTTGTGGTAATTATAATTATTTCATTACTTTTTTAGAGTTTTATCATATGAGAATCTTCCTGAACAATTTATTTTAGTATTGCCTGTTTTTGAATATTATAAAAATGGATTCACACAGTATATTCAGTTCCTTCTCCTTCTCCTTCTTACCAGGGATTGAACCCAGGAGTGCTTAACTACCTAGTCGAAACTCCAGTCCTTTCTTATATTTGATTACAGAAAAAGTTTCACTAAGTTGCTTAGGGCCTCGCTAAGTTGCTGAGATTGGCTTTGAACTTGAGATCCTCCTGCCTCAGCCTTCCAAGTTGCTGGGATTACAGGCATGTAATCCTGTGGTTTGAGGTTTGTGAGGTTGGGCATTTTTTCATATCACTTGTGTTTAATATTATACGTACACACACACACACACACACACACGTGTGTGTATACACACATACGCCTGGCTCGCAATATATTTATTTGTCTTTGGTTACTCATACACACCATTATGTTTCTGATTCATATTGTTTCATGCACCAATAATTTGTAAATTATTGTTCCTTTATAGTATTTCATTATTGTTTTGTAGTTTTGTGATCCCCCCCACCTTTTTACTAAAGATTGAACTTAGGGGTGCTTTACCACTGGGCCACATCCCCAGTGCTTTTCATTTTTTATTTTGAGACAAGTTCTTACTATGTTGCAGAAATTGATCTTGAACTTGCAACCCCTCTACCTTAGCTTCTCTGGTCAGTTGCTGAGATTTCAGACCGGCACCAGGCTTATTTAGTAGGTTTTTGTTTTTTGGTACTTGGTATTGAGCCTAGGGATGCTTTCCCACTGTTTTAGTCAGCTTTTTCACTGCTGTGACTTGACAAGAACAATTTTAGGAGAAAAGTTTATTTGAGGGCTCATGGTTTTAGAGGTCTCAGTCCATAGACTGCCAGCTCCATTCTTCAGGACTAGAAGTGAGGCAGAATGTCATGGCAGAAGAGTGTGGCAGAGGAAAGTGGCTCAGATCATGGCTAGGAAGCAGAGAGAAAGATTCCCCTCACTAGAGACAAAATACATACCACAAAGGCATTCCCCCCAATGACTAACCTCTTCCAGCCATACCCTACCTGCCTTCAGTTACCACTCAGTTAATCCCTATTAGAGGATTAACTCACTGTTTAATTTAATTCACTCATAACCAATCATTTCACCTCTCAGCCTTCTTGCATTGTCTCACACATGAGCTTTGGGGGGACAACTCATGTTCAAACCATAACAACCACTGAACCACATCCCCAGACCTTTTTTTTTTTTTTTTTTTTTGTATTTTATTTAGAGACAGGGTCTTGCTCAGTTGCTTAGGGCCTTGCTAAGTTGCTGAGGCTGGCTTTGAACTCGCAATCATCCTGCCTCGGCCTCCCAAGCTGCTGCGATTACAGTGTGCACCACTGCCTGGCTTTCATTTTTTATTTTGAGACAGGGTCTCCCTAAATTGCTGAGGACCTTGCTAAATTGCTGAGGATTCTCCTGCCTCAGCCTCCAGAGTTGCTAGAATTACAGGTGTGCACCACCACACCCAGTGTGTTTGGTATAGTATGCCACAGTTGAGTTATTGCACTGCTAATAGACATGTGGCCTGTTTCTAGATTTTGTTCTTGAGAACTATACTGCTAAGCACATTCTTGTAATGTCTCTGGATACATTTGAGCAAGATTACACACACACACACACACACACACACACACAAAGGAGAATTGTTAAAAGTATGCATACTTCAACTGTACTAAATAATCCCAACCTACTTCCCAAAGTGGGTATACCAATTTACATTCTGACCAGCAGTATGTGTGGATTGTTTCATCTATCAACAGTTGCTACTGTCAGAGTTTCTAATTTTTTGCCAATTTTTTGGGAATAGTTTTAAACCAATTAATCTCTATGGCTTTAATGTGAACTCCTGATTAATAATGACCCTGAACATTTTATATGTTTATTGGTCTTGGGGACTTCATTTTTAATGCACCAGTTCAGTTAGTTATATGACCCATTTTTCCACTGGGTTGTCTTTTTCTTTAGTTCTTACCTATTCTGGATAGTAACTTTTTTCCATGGCATGGCTCACAAACATCTTCTCCTGCTCTGTGGCTCATGATTTTCTCTCTTATGATGTATTTTGAAGGTTCGATTTTTCTTTTCCAGTTTTTTTATTTTTTACTTTATTTTAATTTTTTTAGTTGTTGATGGAGCTTTATTTATTTTTATATGGTGCTGAGGATAGAACCTAATGCCTCACATGTGCTAGACAAGACCTTTACCACTGAGCTACAACCCCAGCCCTCTGATTAATGAGTTTTGGAACATATATTCCTACCCACAGGTTATGAAATCTTGGAAATCTGGGAATGGAACCACCATTTGACCCAGCTATCCCTCTCCTTGGACTATACCCAAAGGACTTAAAAACAGCATACTACAGGGACACAGCCAGCACAATTCACAATAGCTAAACCGTGGAACTAACCTACATGCCCTTCAATAGATGAATGGATACAAAAATTTGGCATTTATTCACATTGGAATATTATTCAGCAATAAAAGAGAATAAAATCGTGACATTTGCAGGTAAATGGATGGAGTTAGAGAAGATAATACTAAGTGAAGTTAGCCAATCCCCAAAAAACCACATGCAGAATGTTTTCTTTGATATAAGGAGGATGATTCATAGTGGGATAGGGAGAGAGAGCATGGGAGGAATAGACAAACTCTAGATAGGGCAGAGGGTTTGGAGGAAATGGGAGGGGGCATGGGGTAATTAATGATGGTGGAATGTGGTGATCATTATCCAAAGTACAGGTATGAAGACACGAATTGGTTTGAATATAATGTGTATACAGCCAGAGATATGAAAAATCGTGCTTTATATGTATAATAAGAATTGTAATGCATTCCGCTGTCATTAAAAAATATATATATTCCAGTACTCACTTGAATTTCGTGTGTGCTACATGGGGACAGTCCAGTTCATTTTCTTTCCCAGTACAGACTTTCATCACCACTTACTGAAAATCATATTCTCCCCACTCTCTGCAGCGCTCTGTTCATAGCCCAGAGGTCCGTTTGAATCTGTCATTCATTTCAGAAAGATCGACTTTTTGCTAAGCTGTTGCTGTTAATGCTTGTAATGTTCTTAAGTGTTTTGGGTTCGTTAAGGTATTCATCATTGTGCATGAAAACACCACTTTCACCTTAGTCCATTGGTGAGCGTTCAAAGTAAAAAACAGCTCGCCAACTAACCGCAGAGACACAATCAGAAGCACTTCCCCCAGAGGCTCCGCCTTGTCCCAGTCCGCTCTCTCCTTTCCCTAGGCTCCATGCGCCGACGCGCCCGTCTCAGGTTCCTGAGCCGCACAATGAAGTGCGCCTGCGTCTGGAGACGCCCCGCCCCAGTCCTGGCGCTGTATAAAGCCTCGCGCTTTCCTCGCGAGAGACTTCGTGCTCATGCTCGCTGCGGGGGTCGGAGGTCAGGGCGAGCGTCTCGCGGGCCGAAGAAGGAAGATGGCGGTGGAATCGCGCGTAACCCAGGAGGAAATTAAGAAAGAGCCAGAGAAGCCAATTGACCGCGAGAAGGTGAGGACCCTAGTTCTGTGGGGTAAGGGAAGAAGTGAGGTGGGCCCGGCGAGGCATAAAGATGCGGCCTGTGTGCGGAAGAAGGCGGTGTTTTTGCTCCAGGGGCAGCCGAGAGGCCGCAACGCCTCCTAGCTCCGGATTCACTGCTGCTGTTTTAACTTTTGCCCTTCTTTTCCCTTTCTCCTCGAGACATGCCCGCTGCTGTTGCGAGTCTTCACCACCAATAACGGCCGCCACCACCGCATGGATGAATTCTCCCGCGGAAACGTACCCTCCAGCGAGCTGCAGATCTATACTTGGTGAGCTCTGCGGGGGTGGGGTCAAGGAACCTCTGTCTCCAACCCGTAAGGTTCAGCCTTTGCTAGGGAACAGAGGATTTTCCTTCATCTAATTTCTCATTTCCACATGGGGCCTTTAGGGTGACTCTCAGAGGTTTTGACTGTAAGGTAAAAGGGGATTTGTGCATCTTGTAGTTTATATGATTAATATTGAAAGTTTGAGGTAGCTGAAAATTGACAGAATATTGCTATCAGCATTATGGCTGCCTGGTACAAAAAATGATGTTTAGATCATTAAAATGCAGTAGCACCCTCGAGGGATTCCCTTGAATAAATGGTGTTGCATGGTAAGGTGATGATGTTGAGCGATATTTGTTATGCTCAAAAATCGTTTACATTTAATAACACTAGAAATGTATCACCACCGAAAACCTAGTGATATCTGACCTGGAGTTTAGTGGAAAAGCTTTTTGGAGTGTTTAGTGAAAACTGGCACCCAGATGTTTTATATCATTATACCTCTCCTGTGCCCTAGTCCAGAGTAGGACTTTACTGTAAGCCCGTAATTGGTGCATGATCTGAACAGTTGGTAGCATTTACATTTTTGTGCATCTACCACTGCAAAAAGGTTTTCCTTCCAACAGAAAGTGTATTTATTAAGCATTAACTTTCTGTTACCTCTCCCCCAGCACTTTAATCAACTTTCCATCTGTGTGAATTTGGCTATTTTAGATACTTTATAAATGGAGTTATTACAATGTTTGTCATTTTGTGACTGGCTTATTTCCCTTACATTGTTTTTAAGTTTCACCCATTAGAATTTCCTTTTCAAGGCTTAATAGTATTCTATTGATACGTGTACCCCATATTATCTACTCATTTGCTGAATGTTCAGTCTTTTTTTTGCAGTTGTAAATGATGCTGCTCATAAACATTGGTGTATAACTATGTGCTTGCATCCCTATTTTCTATTCTTTTAGGTTTATACTTAGGAGAGCATTTTTGGAAGAGCTTGTTAAATTTATGTAGTATTATGATTCTTTTACATCAGTGTCATTTAAGGGTAAAAGTTCCAGGAAGGTTGATATAACTTAACAGAGAAGAATTACTCAATAATGGCTTTATGGAAAACTTTTTTTCCAAGATGAATTTTTTTCCAGTAAATAAGGTTTCTAAATTTCTAGGTACTGTGTTGATGTTATAAAGAAAATACTTTCTTTCCTTATAATGAGTTCAGTTTATTAGAGGAGCATGTCATTCCTCTGTATCATATAAAATAGCATAGTACTTGCATAAAATCTCCACACATTCTTTGGCATACTTTAAGCGATCTTTAGATTTTATAATACATAGTGAAGTTTAAATGCTATGTAAATAGTTGTTATAAACGGTTGTTCAAAGACTAACGATGAAAAAGTAAGTCTGTGTTCAGTATAGGACCAAAATATTTTTCTGAATATTTTCAGTTTGTAACTGGTTGAATTGTGGATGTGGAACCCACAGATAAGAAGGGCTGACCATAAAGTAGGCAGTCCCAAGACCAGGAAAGGAGAAATTGGTAGAAGAGGATCCCAACAGAGGCAGTGCTGTGTAGAGTTTAAAGAACTAGCCAAACACTACAGAAGTAGTATATTTCCTGTGCTAGGTGCTCATTAAACAGGTTATTGGAAGAGAATTACTGACACTTTTCTGTAAGCCATAGTTAAACCAGAAAAACAGAACCAGTAGGAGAGGTTAAGAGGATTATTTCAGAGAATTGGCTTAATTGACTGTGGGGGCTGGCTAGACCCCTGGGGCATTAATTTGTAGGGCGGGCCCTCTCCAGAAAGAAAGGCTGAATCCTTGAGTATGAACATGAGCTGGCATTGGTTTCCATAGCCAGAATTTCTTAAGTCTATTCTAAAGTTCTTTCTACTGATTGAATCAGGTCTACCCAGGTTATATAGGTTAGTCTCCCTAATTTGAAGCCAACTAGTTTAGCCTTTAATCACACCTACAAAATATTTCACAGCAACACCTAAATTGGAATTTGGTTGAGTAATTGGGGGGCTATAGCTTTGCCAAGTTGACACATAATACTGAGCCTCACAGTCACCCAGCAGACGTAAGCTCCAAGGGAGCACTTTGGCATTCTCTTTGTCCTCAAACTTTAGACTACTAGTTAGAGAGTAATACATGGCACTTCACTTGTTCCTCTGAGAAGATAGGCCACGGAAGGTGGAAAGCTGTTCATGTTGTCAGAAGTTATAAAAGATGTGAACCATATTCCCCGAGTTGATTGTAAGTACTGTGATAGTATAGACAATGTTTTAGAAGGAAAAAGCATGATTTCTGGTATATATGATTAATACGCTGGGTGTTCAAGTCATTGATACAGAATAACATCCAAATATCAGGTTTAAAGAAAAGTCACTCCTAAGAACAGGGTCTGACCTCAGAGTTTATGCCAACTTTGGAGTTCACTGGGGACAAAGTTAAAATGACCAGAGTTAATTATGATTACAGAATAGACTATGACAAATTAAAATAGGCTACAAAATTATATAAGAGGAAGGATAACTGTGAATTTTTATCTGAAGTTTTGCCTACTGCTTCAATTGGACTTTATTTTCTTCTGGCAAAGTAAAATTAATTTTTATTAAAAGCATAATGTTAGCCCAGCATGGTGGCTCAACGCCTGTAATCTCAACCGCTCCTGAATTCAAAGCCAGCCTCAGCCAAAAGCTAGGTGCTAAGCATCTATGAAATCCTGTCTCTAAATAAAATACAAAATAGGGCTGTGATGTGGGAAAGTGCACCTGAGTTCAATCCCTGGTGCCCCCTCCCCTCAAAAAAAGCATAATGTTTATAGCGTGAATTATATTTTTGTTTTATCTCAGCATTAAAACATGCTTGATATCTTAGGAATTTTTTTCCTCTAACACTATAATATGTATATGCATGAAAAATGCCTCACAATGATGTTAATATTACTCGTTTTTTCTTGATTGAGATTTGGAATATAATTTATTGCATATTTGCAAATGGCTTTTTCTCTTCTTTAAACAATGGGCACATATCAAGTTAGGAAAGGCAGTCATGCACAGCTTCTCCCTGCATGGCTGCAATAGTTTGGCCTTGTCTGAAATACACATGTGATAACTCATTGTCATTATCCTTGTTCCGTTATTGATGACTAATCATATGTAATTGTCATTTTTAAAAAAATTCAGGATGGATGCAACTTTGAAAGAACTAACTAGTTTAGTAAAAGAAGTCTACCCAGAAGCTAGAAAGAAGGGAACACACTTCAATTTTGCAATTGTTTTTATGGATCTAAAAAGACCTGGCTATCGGTAAGTAATTCCTCACTTTTAATTCTATTTTTGTTATTGATAGACTTTTATTTTATTTATTTATTTTTATGTGGTGCTGAGGATTGAACCCAGTGCCTCACACATGCTAGGCAAGCATTCTACCACTAAGCCATAACCCAGCCCCGGTTTTGGCATGTTTTTACAGATAGGGATAATTCCTTTAATGAATTTCTTTCAGTATTGTGGGAGGGAGAGTATTTATGTTATCTTAATATCTGGTTTAGCTACATTATTAGTACTTTAATTTTTGAACTGTTACAAGGTAGAGCAAATTCAATCCCATGTTCAGTTTTGTAACACATACTCAATTGATTTATGGTCCAGTAATAGTTGATTTCTTTTCCTGCAGAGTTAAAGAGATTGGCAGCACCATGTCTGGCAGAAAGGGGACTGACGATTCCATGACCTTGCAGTCGCAGAAGTTCCAGATAGGCGATTATTTGGACATAGCCATTACCCCTCCAAATCGAGCACCGCCTCCTTCAGGGCGTATGAGACCATATTAAATTATATTTACTATCTCTCAAATTTATTTTTCAGCCAGTTATGTAAAATAAACTTACATACTCTTTCCTCCCCTGATTTTTGCCATTAAGCCTTTAAATTCTAAACAAATTGTAATGCATCTATTTAGGAGTTAGATTTGGATATACTATGGGTATGGATATTAATAGAAAGTCTGTATGTTTCACGCCTCTGTAA
Organism: Spermophilus citellus; assembly: GCF_964194105.1. NCBI lineage: Eukaryota > Metazoa > Chordata > Mammalia > Rodentia > Sciuridae > Spermophilus > Spermophilus citellus. The sequence continues at coordinate 73,824,230 of NC_138182.1, read as the reverse complement.
AATATGAAGAAAAGTGCTCTTAGCATTATGTGTACAACTGTTAAATATATATGTACAATCAGTCTGAATGTGAAAGTCAATGGAGGCATGGGAATAGGGTTTCATCTCATATAAAGTTTATACAAAGGTGAAGAATAAAAATACTGAGATTATGAAATTTAGCATGAGTTTGGGCTGTAGACTAGAGTATGCAGTTAGAAAAATGACCTATGACAATGAGACAGCAGAGGCTTTTTGGAATGGTATGAGCTTCAGCGAGTTGAAGGAATTGTGTTGGAAGACATGACCTGCCTTGGTTTGGGTGCTAAAGAATAGTGTTATGGTGAGGATTTATATGCTTTAAAATGGAGGCTAGGACATTTTGAAGGCAGGAGCCAATATCTTTAAGATCTGAAAAACTGAGAAAGGGACAAAAAAAGAACCTCTTACACATCCTGTGCTGGGGACTAGTGTATGATTTGAGAGGCATTATAACACAGTGATTAAGACCAATGTACAAAGTACTTAAATTCTGATTGTACCAGTAGCTCTGCAACCTTAGATGAATTACTTGAATCAAGTGGGGGGGGGGGGCGGCTGGTGGTGGTTTTTAATGGGAGACACTAGTCTATAGGGTTATGAAAGTTAAGACCTAGGATAGTGCTTGGTGGATTAGAAACAATAAATACTGGTTATTAGCCAGAAAAAATAACTTAGTTAAAACTGGAAAATTATCTTAATGCATTGTTTGATTCTCATTTTGAAGTTTATGAACTAGATAAAAATGTGTAGAAAGCCTAGTTATTTTTAGTCTGACAGTAGAAAATTGAAATCCCCAAATGATAAAAGTGCTAAAAATGTGCAGGTAGTCTCAGTAAAGTGAGTTTTATCTTGTGCATACAAAATAGTCATTTAAAATCTGATTCTGCCAAATTGGTGTCCCTGTTACAGTGAGTCCACAATTTCAGATGACTAGATCTTAGTGGTTCCTTGCTGTAGCTTACTCCAAACCCTTAGCTTATATATTCATTCAGACTAGATGGACTTGAGTTACTAACCTTTTGGAGAATAGCCATGATTATCTTCCTGTTTGTGGGGCATGAAAGGGGGGATGATTTACTATTTAGATCCAAAGGGTGGGAACCACATTAAGGACCTTCAGAAGCCAATTTTTTCATATGGTGTGATCTCTTATCTTACAAGGGCTCTCCTGTTAATTCATGTTATTTTCTCACTAGTTTTAAAATAAAGTGGTTTAGCTGGTTTGCCCAATTCTATTCTTTGTTGGTTCCAACATGAAATTTTTCCTTTAAAGATTTCAGTCTTTTCGGGGCTAGGGATGTGGCTCAGTGGTGGAGCACTTGCCTAGCAAGTGTGAGGCACTGGGTTCAATCCTGAGCATCACATAAAAAAGATATTGTGTCCATCTACAACTAAAAAATATTTTTAAAAATTCAGTTTTCTACCAAAAGCATAAAGTTCAAGAATATGCAGTGAGTTTGTTATTGGCTATACTAAGAATCAAGGCTTAGCCCTTGTTTTCCTTTGACTTTGCTAAGAAGGTATGGTTTTAAGTAGTAACTGAACTGTTTTCTCAAATAGAAGTGGTTACCATTACAACATCTTTCTCAGTTCTTTAGTGTCTTTCCTAACTGCCGCAATTGCTTATAGGTTTTCAGTTGAAATTTTTCCTTTAGAACGTGTGAGTTACAGTACGCGACATTGCCCGTGTCTTTTCAGTGTCTAAAACTGGAATGGTTATGCCCATGCTCATTGACTCAGGTAATGTTTCAGAGATAAGTTGTGTGTGTGTGCATGCATGTGCATGTGAAGGGCAAGTGTGAGTGGGGGGAGAAAAAGTGATTAAACTGTTAGGCCACGTTGAAAAAATTTTAAACTCTTGTTATTCTTTAATAAAGAGCCAAACAGCCAATCTATTGTGTTCAATCAAACACAAATTCCAAACTTGGTTTTTGTGAAACTAAAAAGAGAACACTCTAAAACCAAGCTTGTCATCATAATTATGATTTTATGTGCTTAGCTGTGCGAAATACTTAGGGAACAACTTTAACCAAGCATTATCTCATTTAACCCTTACAACTGAAACACAATGACCATATGGGTTCCATCTAGAATGAGATTGATGCCTACTTCAATATCTCCAAAGTAGGTAGCCAAAAACAATTTGGTTGAAACTTTTCAAGAAATAAGTGTTCTTTTACAGTTTCTTTTATCCTTAATTCTTTAGTCTGTCTTCTACTCACTGACAGGGTTTTTGTAGTGGAATTATCTTCAGTGATAAAATTCTGCCAAGATAGTCATTGAAAATAAATAGACCCGCTGTATTCGACTTTTAATACAAACCACAAATCTCTTTTTTAAGATATCCAGGGTTTCCAGAATGAGTGGAAGAATAGCCAAATGACATCTGTCTGCTTTGTTTTTTATTGATTAGAAACAGACCATTCAACATGGCGTTTATTGTACCTGTTAGTGCATGTTCTCTTTGTACAGTAAGTTTATGACCATCAATTGATATCAGTTGACATATGTGACATCAGGGCCTTCATAGCCACCTCTCCTCCAACCATTGTTCCTATGAAATTCTGCTTTGGTTCCACAGTAGGAACTTTAGTTGTTTTTCATCAACCTCACAGCCACTATAGCCAGGCACCCACCTGCTTAAGGGCTGCCCGCCCTCCCCATCTCCAACTTCCCTACCTTTGTGAGTTCTGGGTCAGTAAAATGAATTACTTCTGCTGGGTCACAGCTGCTTTCTCTTTGCTGTTTTCAGTATTTCTATCCCCTTCCTTTGTGCCTTTGGCTGTTCAGACTTTTTAACTCTACAATTAAAATTACCCCAATTACAACAAACTAAGACAATCTTAACAGAATTTGATGAAATTAAAGCAATTTAAATTGTGAATGAGGTGAACTGCCTTAGGGATTTTTAAAATCTGTGAATTCTGAATAGTAATTATTGGGAAGTGGCAGAGAATTTACAATATTCCTGAATACTCTAATCCCTATCCTCTCGGTCTTTCCAGTAGCATGACTATCTTAGGTACCAGGTGCTGTGGACCAATTACACAGATCAGATACAGATTTTTCTTTCCTCAGAAAACTCTTAGTCTAGCAGGGAGGAAAAGAAAACTGAATAAAAGGTGGACAGAAAAGTGTCATGAGAAACATTGCTACTGAAAGTAGGATAACAAAGTATTCTGGAGATGACATTTGAGCTTGTCCAACTCCTGAAAGACAAGTGGGAATTATACTCCAGAATAAGGATACAGCATGAACAAAAGAGGAAATGAGCTTATGCAACCTTATGTACTGTTGTCGGTTCAACACAAGGAGGTAGGAATGCCAAATGCTGTGAGGATGATCAGGATGAGAATTGGAGTAATGGCAGAGCATTAAGGTATATCTGAGATTAAATTGGAGATTATCAGGAAGACCTGGGTGGGAAATGGGAAAGAAAAGTGAATCATTAAAGCGTCAATTTCCTCATCTGAAAAGTAAAGTGCCTGCTTCAAATTTAAGAATTAAATAGTAATTCAATTATTACTCAGTAATTGTTTAATGTTATCACTAATTCATTCAATAAACATGCTAGATACCAGGGTAATGAACACAGCAAACAAGGTCCTAAGACTCATAAAGGTTGTAATCTAGCAGGGCAGAAAACATTAAATAAATGTATATTCAAATAAATACTACAAATTCTACCAAGTAATGTGAAGGCCAAACAAAAACAGGTGTTAAGAAAAAAAACTTTTTTAAAAAAGGGGAGAAACTGGGGGCTGTGATGCATGCCTGTATCCTAGTGCCTTAGCAAAAGCAAGGTGCTAAGCAACTCAGTGAGACCCCGTCTATAAATAATGAAACAGGGTTGGGGATGTGGCTTATTGGTCCAGTGCCCTTGAGTTAATCCCTGGTACCAAAAAAGGGGAGGGACTCCTTCATAGTGGCAGGATACATAAAGTTTTTGATAAAATGACATTTAATCTGAGACCTGATAAACACATCATTCAGAACTCTTTCTTACAAGTTTGAAATAACCAGAAAAGCTCAGCTAGTTTAATCATAAGGACTTTCATGGATCATTTCACTGGAAAGTCCAGGGGTAGAGCCAGCTGGTGTTAGTTTGGTTGACCATGGGGGTCCTCACACCTCATTCTTCTTGTTAGGGGTCTTGTGTAGGGTTCCATGCTTGGCAGGCTGTTTCTGTAGTAAAAAGCAGCTCCAGGTGTTCCTCTACCTCCAAAAAAGATATTGTGCTGCTCTTTTCTACTTTCTCTAGGCTTCTTTGCCGTCACTGACTGGCAATGCTAAGGGATTGAGATTCTGCTAAATGCTGGGTTCTAAGTTCTAGTGTCTGCCAAGGTCCTGATGCAGGAAGAGTGGGGAAAACAAAAGATGGTGGTGGTGTGGCTAGGGTATCACACTGCAGGAGGGAGACATCAGCTGGGGTCAAATCAGGATACTGGATTTCATTTGAACAGCAGTGTGAAGACATGTGCTTGAAAGATCCCAACATTTGAAGCTGGAAGCATCACTATTCTAAGTAACAAGCTAGGATCATGGAAGGTAGTAAAGATTCAGAAAAAAATAAATTTTGAACAAAATAAATTTGAAGGCCCAAGGCCACATAAAACAAATGCAGCTCCCTTACAGGCAAATGCCTAAATCTTTTTTGGCTCATTTTTAAAAAGTCTTTATGCTCCATATCCCTCTCTAGTGGCACTGTTTCTCTTCCCCTCATTAACAAGTCCTCAAAAGAGCAGTCTAAAGCCATTGTCTATTTCCTTACCCCTGTCCTCTTAGATCCACCAGACTTCCCTCACTAGTACTCCACCAAAATTACTGTTGTTAAATCAACTTTGCCAAATCTAGTGATCAATCCTCAGTTCTCTTGTTACTTGACTTGAGTAAAGTATTAAAGTAAATGACCACTTTTCCCAACCCCCTTATGCAGTATCACTCTGCCTCTTTCTACTGCTTCCTCCTTCAGCAATCTCATCTGGTTCTAAGGATTGTTACAGTGAATGAAAAGCTGATAATAAATTTCAGTTATCAGCATACATAAAGTGCACTAGAGCAGCTTTACCTTGAAAATAATATTTTGAAAACTTACACTGTATTTAGCAAAAATCATACTTAAAACTATAGTAATTCCTGGCCAAGAAATAAATCAGGTTTTAGTGACAATTTTCTGACAAAATTAACACAGGTCAATGTCACAGGTCTTTCAAAACACAATTATAAGAAGGCAGTTTTACCATATTGAATTTCTTAAAGCCGAGCTTTTCAAGCACCTAATCATAACTGTCAACTAATTTCAAGTTTTTAGCTGATCTCCAAAGTATGGTAGGTCCTACTTTCCTGTTGACTATAATTTGAAAAGTTCTTTGCTGTTTTTAATCAGATGGATCTTGAGCTTGATGGATGGGGCAGTTTGAATCTGCTAGGTAGTTTTAAAGGCTCCTGTGGCCCTAGCCATACATAGGAGGCCTGTGGGCCCAGGTCCTGACGTTGGAACCTTCCAGAGAGTGAGGTTCAGGATCTGCTGAGTGGCCAAGCTGGAGAGTAGAGCTTGAAAGATCAGCTGCCATGTGATAGAAGGAGCTGATGTGAGAGAATGAAACCAAAACCCTGTAAAACACAGAAGAGAGAAGAAAAACACTGTAACAGTAGTGAATGTCTGACTTCAACTAAGACTTCCTTCCACCTTCACTGATGACAGTGCAGTTACCTAACCTGGTAATTTCCCTCTTTTTCTAAGTTTCAACTGTGTTTCTGTTATGTACAAATAGCAGTAGTCTTAAAAGAGCACTGATTAAACAAAAGATATAAATGACTTTGAGAGTCCACGAGATGACAAAATGGTAACAGCCACCTGGCCATAAGAAGATCAAGGGTGATGTGTAGCAAACTAGCATTTACATTTCTAAAATTACTTGTCCTATACCCTGCTATTACTTAGTCTATTCTGGTAGATTAAGTGGGGCAACTTAACATCAGTGACTGAACTAACTACATATCAATCAGACTAATCTTAAACCAAATCAAAATTTCATAAAAAGCATATAATGACATAAATGTCCATATTCCTCTTTAATACTGATCAGTTTTTAAAAAGGAAAGAAAGAGGAGAATTAATAAATTGAGTCCATCTCTGCTTCTACCTCATTCTGTTCAGTTTCTAAATTGGATAGATCCACTAGAGATTCTACAAAGATACAAATAAACATTAATAGCTTCCAACAAGACAGATGACACAACACTGTGGATGCATATTTTAAGAGAGTTTGGGATTAGATTCCCACTGATATTATCAAACTTGATAATTTGTGAATCTGAGATTCAAGAATCACAAATTCTATGTCAAAAAGACAATGGGCTGGGACATAGCTCAATTGGTAGAGTGCTTGCCTTGCATACACAAAGCCCTGGGTTCAATCCCCAGCACCCCCCCACACACACACACACACACACTAGAGACAAGCTATTAGCCTAAACTAGCGAATGTTGACTCTGAACTATTAAAAAAAAATTTTTTTTTTAGTTGTAGTTGGACACAATATTTTATTTATTTATTTTTATGTGGTGCTGAGGATTGAACTCAGCACCTCACATGTGCTAGGCAAACGCTCTACTGCTCAGCCCAAGCCCCAGCAACTATTTTTTTAAAATATTTTTTTAGTTTTGATGGACACAATACCTTTATCTATTTATTTTTACATGGTACTGAGGATTGAACCCAATGCCTCATACATGTGAGGCAAGCGCTCTGTCATCGAGCCTCAATCCCAGCCCATAAACTATTTTTACTATCATTCTATGTTAGTTTTAAAATGTCCTCTCAAATAACACATATTTTCTTTAGAGCAGTAGAATACTCACTTTCACCAGTTTTCTTTGTCGCCAGCATCTTGGGTATTCTGTCTTTTGTATTTGAGGAAACCTCTCCTGGGTGGCACTGCCTTCACTGCTTCTGGAGTAGCTACGTTTGAGTTGTATTTTGACAAAATCTAAAACAAGCAATTTTTTTTTTTCTGTCAAGTCATATGAATAACATAACAAATATAGAACATGTTAGAAATCATTCAAGAAAAGCCATGGAAATTAAAGGTTTTTTAAAACACTTATTTAGCATGCCTGCAGACATTCAACAGCAATGAAAACATTGAGATATTAGAAATTTAACTGGATGTAAAGGTTTGAAAGGCATTATCCTCATTAACTGAGGATAATGCAACCAATACATCCCCAAGAGCAAGTAAGCCTTTACAAGCTGAAGCTGTTAGGGAAAAATCTGAAACAATGTTTAAAAGAAAGCTCATCAGTTATAAAGATCATAAAAGGAAACTCTGAGATGTCAGCATCCTTTTCCTACACAAAGAAGTGACATTAAAGCTGGGCATGGTGGTGCATGCCTATAATCCCAGTGACGTGAGAGGCTGAGGCAGGAGGATCACAAGTTCAAAGCCAGCCTCTGCAAAAGTGTGGTGCTAAGCAACTCAGTGAGACCCTGTCTCTAAATAAAAATAGGGCTGGGGATGTGGCTCAGTGGTCGCATGCCCCTGGGCTGAATCCCCAGTAAACCCCCTGTCCCCCAAAAAGAAGTGACATAAAGGGGTTGGATTTGTAGCTTAGTGGTAGAGTGCTTGCCTGGTATATTGAGGCACTGGGTTTGATCCTCAGCACCACATAAAAACAAACGAGTAAAATAGTATGTCCATCTACAAATAAAAAAATACATATTATTAAAAAAAGAAGTGACATTAAATACAAGGCTTTGTTCCTTTCAAATAGAATTGAGAAGAATGAACCATGGGAACATGCTACACTCATTCCTCATTCAACTATTGTAGGTATTGCCCAGAAAAGCAGAAAAGACAAGAAAAGAAATAATTAAATATCTTATCCTGGGTCAATTCTGATGACATTTGGTTATTTTCCCAAGTAGCTCAATTCTGATGACATTTAGTTAATTTCCCAAGTGGTTATCCTTCTTATGGCTTTTCTTAAGCCAGGAACCTTTCTAGAGTAGTTACTGAGACTTCTATGTGCCAGCTGGGCATGTTGGTGCAGGCCTGTAATTCCAGTGGCTTGGCAGGCTGAGGCAGGAAGACTGCAAATTCAAAGCCAGGCTCAGCAGCTTAGTGAGACCTTGCCTCAAAATAAAAAATAAAAAGGGCATGTGGGCACGGTGGCACATGCCTGTAATCCCAATGGCTTGGGAGGCTGAGACAGGATAATGATTCAAAGCCAGCCTAAGCAATGGTGAGGCGTTCAGCAACTCAGTGAGACCCTGTCTCTAAATAAAATACAAAATAGGGCTGGGGATGTGGCTCAGTGGTTGAGTGCCTCTGGGTTCAATCCCTGGTACCAAAACAAACAAAATTCACGTGCCTAAGCAATACCAGCCAAACACTCCGTTAAAGAAGAGGATTGTCAAAGAAATCAGACTGGTTATTTAGTACAGTTGGCAGTTAGAAATCAGTAGTAAGACTAGTGGCAAATTTACATTCAAGAATCAGATATTTACATGTAAACCAGTGTTTCTCAAGCTGAGGCCCAAGAAGCCTCAAGTTCAAGAAACTGATATGTAATTAATGATACCCTGCTCTGAAGAATTGAGGGTGAATGACATTTCTGACTTTGTCTGCAACACTTCTAATGGAATAATGGTCAATGTGGAAATCATAGCTGAACAATATTGATAAGAATACATTTCAAAGGTAAAGAGAAACATGCCCCATTGGTATAACATCCCTAAAAATGTGGGAAGCTCATTAAAAATATGGGAAGTCACTAGCTTATACTAAGCTCAGAAACCAGGTGTTCTTAGAAGGGCCTATCTGCCTAGAATTTACATTGTGTCAACACTAAAGCGCCAGCACATTAGCCTAATGACAAGACAGCTTACATGCAGTTTCAAGTCTTTAATATCAGAAAAAAATAAAATTGTCTTAAAAAATAACCTGGAGAATATCCTCTGGAATTGCAGTTATTTCTGGGGGTGTAGGTGTTCTAAGTAGATTCTCGTAAGAAGAAATTGTAGGAGAAAAGGGATCCATAAAATTCTCAAAGCACTCATCTGATTTTAAAACTAGTGGAGTGTAATCTTCAACTTCCACATCATTTGATGAACTATTTATTTTTGGTAATGGATAATTTGTGGATACCTAGAAAATAAAAATAAATCATTGAGTTACAGCAGTAATTTAAAAATTAAACAGTGATAGTTCTGTTGGGGTCCCTGAGTAAGCCCCCCAATGACCCTCTTCTTCTATAACTGTGTTCTAAACAAAACCAAAGAAGACAAAGAAATGGCATAAGCTGGACAAAATACCATCTTCGTTACCAATAAAAGAACCAACGTAAGAACTAAATGGAATGTTGGCTAAACTCCAGATTTAGATGAAATGTTGCCATTTCAGGCAACACTAAACTGGGCCAGATGAGAATCCTAGCATGATAAGCAAGTGTTTCCACACCCCCTAGCAAACAGGCTCACCCCCAAGAAGAAGAAAGCAGATATGAAGGAAGCTCAACTTGCAGTTTTCATGCTAAATTAACTACCTGGGTAAATTACTCCATCTTCCCAGGGCCAGAGTTATTAATAAAAAAAAGAAGTTAAGATTCTCAGGTCAGGGTGCCTTCCACATGAATAGAAACATGAGAAGTAAATTCATTGTAAATGGCAAGTGCCAGCAGACAGATAACCTGACACTTCAACTGATAACCCAGCACTGCGTTTGTCTACAGCTGCACTGGCCAATATTTAAGTCACAGGGGCTAAATAAATATAAATTAACTAAAATTAAACAAAGTCTTAAGAAATTAAAAATTAGTTCCTCAGATCAGTAGCCACATTTTAAAGCCCCCAAAACTACATGTAATTAGTGGCTACCATATTTAACATCATAGATTATAATTTCCATCACTCTAGTTAGTTCTGTTGGATATCCCACTACAGTAGTGGTTGTCTAAAATACTGGTTGTCTTAAGTGTTCATACTGACTCTAAAGAATAATAAGGTTGGGGGGCTGGGGATGTGGCTCAAGCGGTAGCGCGTTCCCTGGCATGCGTGCAGCCCGGGTTCGATCCTCAGCACCACATACAAAGATGTTGTGAACTGAAAAATAAATACTAAAAATTCTCTCTAAAAAAAAAAAAAAAAAAAGAATAATAAGGTTGGGCTGGGGATGTAGCTCAGTGGTAGAGCACCTGCCTAGAGTGCGTGAGGCCCTGGGTCTGATCCCCAGCACCACAAAACAAACAAAAATAATAAACTGATGTGGTTTGATTATAATAAATTTGTTACCTAGAAAAATTTGGAGAGGAAAAAAAAAACATTAAAACACTCATAAACCTGTTGCCCAGAGAACTATATTTCTACTCATTCATTTTTCTTAAAATGTATACATCAATGTGTTGTATAAACAACACATACATGTAATTTTTCATATGATTAAATATTTCTTGAAAATACTCTTTAATCTGTTTTCATCTGGTTTTATGGGGATGCCTTATTGAGTTCTTCTTATCTTTCATTTGATATTTTAAATTGTTTCCCTTTTTCGTATTTCTTCCTATAACTTGTTATGAATCTTTATCCTAGGTGGCTTTAGGACAAATTCTGACACATGATTAAAAGGTATAAAATTTTTTTTTTAAAGTTCTTGATCTATGCTGGTAAAACACCCTCAAGAAATACATTGTAATCTCTCCTGATTTATCTAAGTTTCTACAGTAGACTGAAATGAGAACCTCTTGGGAGTCAGGAGAGGGTTATCAAGGAACACAAGGAATCTTTTAGGGATGATGCATATATTCTTTTTCTTTTTTGTGTTGGTAGTTTTATAAATGAACACGTGTCAAAATATAATTCTGTACTCCAAATATATGTAGTTTATTTCATGTCAATTATTCCTTCTTAATGCTGATTTTAAAATAAATAAAAATCCTATTTCTCTTTAAGGAAGGAAAACAAAAACCTAGGTTTCATGTGAGTTAGAAAACAAACAAAAACAGACCGTTGGAGTCTGGAAGTAGTATCTGAGTCATTAGGAGAAAGATTAGGGCTTTCAGTTCTATAGGCATTTACCACAGCTGTGCTGTTCTTTGTGGAAGGAATTTTCAAACCAGGAGTGCAGAATGTAGGTGCCAATGGGGAATTTGTGCACTCGACATCTAGAAGACACACAAAATGTTCATGAAAATGAAGATTTGAAAACAAACAGAAGATTTCAACTTTTAAATTGTAAGTATTATCAATATAATTTGTGCTTTTGTGTGTGTGTGTGTGTGGTGCTGGGGATTGGAATTCAGAGCACTGTGTCATTAAGTACACCCCCCATGTGCTTTACTATTATTATTTTTTAAATATTTATTTTTAGTTTTAGGTGGACACAATACCTTTATTTTATTTTTATGTGGTGCTGAGGATCAAACCCAGTGTCTCATGTATGCTAGGCAAGCACTCTACCACTGAGCCACAACCCCAGCCCCATGTGCTTTATTATTAATAACTTAAAAAATGTAAGTGTAATCTAAGCATGGTGGTACACACCTATAATCCTACAAACTCAGGAGGCTGAGGTAGGAGGACTACAAGTTTGAGGCCAACCTCAGCAACTTAGTGATACCCTATCTTAAAAAATGGGCTAGGGATGTAGCTCAGTGGCAAATCACCCTTAGATTCAATCCCCAGTATTAAAAAAAGAAAAAAGAAAAAGAAAGAATGCTCAGCAGCATATTAAACACAATATTGAAGAAAAATAACTCTCAATCTAGTGATCTTTACCCAACTAAATTATCATTCAAGAATGAGTTTAAGCCAGGAGTGGTGGTACATGCCTTTAATTCCAGCAGCTGGGGAGGCTGAGGCAGGAGGATTGCAAGTGCAAAGTCAGCCTTATGAAAAGCAAGGTGATAAGCAATCAGTGAGACCCTGTCTCTAAATAAAATACAAAACAGTGCTGAGGATGTGGCTCAGTGGTCAAGTGCTCCTGAGTCCAGACACCGGTACAAAAAGAAAAAAAAAGATTAGTTTAAACCGGGTGTGGTGGTTCACATCTGTAATCCTAGTAACTCAGGAGGCTGAGGTAGGAGGACGGAAAGTGCAATGCAAGCCTCAGCAATTTAGTGAGAACTTGTCTCAAAAAATAAAAAGTGTTGGGGATATAGCTCAGTGGAAGGGTGCCCCCTAGGTTTGACCCCCCAGTACCCCCCACCACACACAAAAGGCAAAAAACCCAGCTAAATCCAGAAGAAGTGAGTGGGCTATAACAAACAATGTAAGCTATAAATAAACTACTGCATTTTATTAAGTATGGGCTATGAAAATGGTAATAAAGATACTCTTGTGGGATAAAAACAGGGTCAAACCAAAATACAATAACTTTAACAAAGTTCCCTTTAACTAGATTACTTTTTTCTATTCCCCCAATAAACACATTACCTGTGATTTACTACAGGATTTTAATAAGCAGTCTATTCTTTAATAAATCCATTCCACTTTCAGGAGTTCTTCATTTTCTAAAATTTTTACATACTTCATTGGGAATTGAGTTGAGCATGATATGAGGTGATGGCTCAAAAAAATTATTTTTTTTTCAATCAGCAGCTCTTTAATACAATCACGCTCTTACAAGGTGAGCTATAAGCTACTATGAGTCAGTTATATTTTTTAAAACTGTTTAAGCAAACAGTACTTATTAATTTAATAACATAATTTAATTACATGTCAGTGAAATTAGTACAATAAGAACTTTTCTGAAAATATGTCCAAAACTTTGGAAAGATCTGATAAAGACATTTTAAAACTCTACCAATAAATTTGGTATAGATCAGACAGCAATAAATAATTATTCAGAGAAATCATAAAACTCTAGGATTTATTTTGTATTTTCATAAAAAAAAAAAATCAATGTTTTTCTGGGTTCAATCCCTAGCGCATGCGTACACACACACACACACACACACACACACAAAACAAACCTGCATGAATATTTTCTTTAAGTTATTGAACCATTTAAAAAAAAATTTGAAATGATAGCTGGTATATTCTGGGTGTGACTTATGTAAGAAAGATATACGTATAACTCTAACCAATAGGTTCAAGCTAAACTAAAAGAAAAAAAAAGTACTACGGCTCTATATCAAAAGATTGGTGAAAGAATACATATGTCTTAAGTTAAAACATTAGAAACAAAAAAGCTGATAAATACTAAACATAACCCAAAATAATATTAAAAACACACCAGAAAATTTTATATTTCTCTTGCATTAAATCATGCTTACCCTGAATGGGATGGTATTTTTATAAAATTCAATATTACAAATTAAAAAGATATGGAAAACTATAAAGTGTCTAAGGTGACAGAACCATTTCTTTTTAATACTGTTTTAAGTTGTAGATAAAAGTAAGCTTGATGTTTGCACTCACCACTTTTTTCCAGCTGCTGAATTATGGGGCCAGGAGTAACAGAAAAATTATTGGTCATGGGTTCTCTTTCTAGGGTCTTCTCACTGGTGTGGTTCAGAGGGAAATTATAAAGTAAAAAAAAATTAACATTAAACCTCTGGGATAAAACTTAATTCTTATTACATAACATAAATTTGGACTAGTTCAGTTCTCTTTTATGGACAAGATGCCCCATGGAACATTTTTCTTTCTCTTTTATTCTTCTATTGGGGAATGAACTTGGGGCATTTGACCATAGAACTACATCCCCAGTCCCTTTTCTATTTTTTATTTTGAGACAGTCTTTCTAAATTGCTGAGGCTAGCCTTGAACTTGCAATCCTACTCCCTCCTAATTCACTGGGATTACAAGTATATGCCACCCTGCCTGGCCCTTTAAGAAAATGAACAACAAAACTATCCATCCATCCATCTGTCCGTCCATCCCCATGGTTCAAAAGAGGTTAACAACCTCTGACTTAAAGGAAAGCTATAAATTCTCATTACTTCAAATAAAGGAACTGCATACTTCATAACTTCAAAATCATAAAGTAGAACTTTACACAGATACAGATTAAGAATTTGTTGCCAGGCACAGGTGGCGCATGCCTGTAATCTCAGCAGCTCAGGATGCTGAGGCAAGAGGATTACAAATTCAAAGCCGGCCTCAGCATCTGGAGAGGTGCTAAACAACTCGGTGAGACCCTGTCTCTAAATAAAATACAAAAGAGGTCTAGTGCCCCTGAGTTCAATCCTTGGTACCCACCTCCCCCTCAAAAAACACTTGTCATTTTTTTTTCAAGACTAAAATTACTGGTAGATCAAGTGTATTTTCTTTGATTGTTTAATATATAAAATTGCTACTTCTACTTTTTAAGCAAATATTTACTTTTGATCTATCTATAATTTATTTTGACATGAGGTAAAAATTACTTGATCTTTTCCCACTTAACCAATTATCCCAGAATAATTTACTGAATAATCTTTACTTCAAAAATACCTTTATTATATATTTATATTATTTTGTCCTTAGATACTGTTTGCTATTTTTTAATTTATATTCAACAGCAGAATGCATTACAATTCTTATTTCATATATAGAGCACAATTTTTCATATCTCTGGTTGTATACAAAGTATATTCACACCAATTCATGTCTTCATACATGTACTTTGGATAATAAAGATCACCACATTCCACCATCATTAATTACCCCATGTCCACTCCCTTCCCCTCCAACCCCTCTGCCCTATCTAGAGTTTGTCTATTCATCCCTTGCTCCCTCTCCCTATCCCACTATGAATCAGCCTCCTTATAGCAAAGAAAGCATTCGGCATTTGGTTTTTTGGGATTGGCTAACTTCACTTAACATTATCTTCTCTAACTCCATCCATTTACCTGCAAATGCCATGATTTTATTCTCTTTTATTGCTGAGTAATATTCCATTGTATATATATGCCATATATTTTTTATCCATCTATTGAAAGGCATCTAGGTTGGTTCCACAGTTTAGCTATTGTGAATTGTGCTGCAATAAATATTGATGTGGCTGTGTCCCTGTAGTATGCTGTTTTTAAGTCCTTTGGGTATAGACCAAGAAGAGGGATACTGGGTCAAATGGTGGTTCCATTCCCAATTTTCCAAGAAATCTCTATACTGTTTTCCATGTTGGCTGCACCAATTTGCAGTCCTACCAGCAATATGAGTGTGTACACCCCACCCCATCCTTGCCAACATTTATTGTTGTTTGTATGCATAATAGCTGCCATTGTGACTGGGGTGAGATGAAATCTTAGAGGAGTTTTGATTTGTATTTCTCGAATTGCTTGTGATGATGAACATTTTTTCATGTATTTGATGCTATTTTAATGAGTGGCGTGTTCATTGTAACTCACATGGTTTTAATTAGCATTTCCACACTAATCACATCCAGATCTTTTAAATCTAGTACTGAATTCACATTAAGCTTCAAATTATTATTAAAATATTTAAGAGGAAATAAATATTTACAGGCACCTCAAAAATCAACATGCACACACATTGCCTTTTCCCACAAGCTGCAGGTATTCTTACCTTAGTTGCTTTCCCTAGCATCATCCCAAGGCAATAAACCAGAAATCTGGGGTTTATCCTAAACCCTCCGCTCTAACCAAAGCAATCACAAACTCTTATTAATTTTACTCCTTTAATTTTTCCCCTTTCCTATTTCTACAAATATCATCTTTTTTCAGGCTTGTATCATGATTCCTTCTATGTAGCCTCTCATCTAAAGAAACCAACAGTTTGTAGTTCATTTTAAATGAAAAATGTTTGAAACATTGCATTGAGGACAAAAATTAATAAATACAAAATATTTAGGAAATAAAATAAAAATGTACCTTTTAATAAAGTTGCTTACCTTTTAATATTATTCACATTTTTAAGTCCCATTGTATAATCTTCATTTAAACAGAAAGTATGTTCAGAGATACCAAAATGTTCTACATTAAGAGTTATACACTCAAAATCATCCATTTTTAGAGCACATTTTGGAGTTTTTAGTATTTTAACTAGTGACTGACTGGTAGGTGGAGTTTGAATTTCAGGCTCTTCCTTATGGTTGTTTACTGCCTGTGGAGGGTTTGGTAAAACTTGGGATATCATATATCGCTCAAGTCCAAAATCCGAAAGTTGTGGACTACGTGGAATCTTCTTAGAAACAGAACTGCTTGGAACAGAAGGATCAAACATATCATCCTTCACGTCAGGCTTTTCAAAATTCTCACATTTAGCCACCTCTTGGGTAGAGTTAGTGAGTTCTTGCTCACAAACTAGGAGGAAGAATCAAAGAGGTAACATTCTGGTAACAGCAGAACAGAACATCTTAAATTCTATTTCATGGGCTGGAGTTGTGGCTAATTCGGTAGAGTGCTGCCTCGCACGTGTGAGACCCTGGGTTCAGTCCTCAGCACCACATAAAAATAAATAAGTGAAATAAAGGTATTGTGTCCAGCTACAACTAAAAAATAAATATTAAAAAAAATTCTATTTCAATTATCCCTTCAGTAATTTTCTGGTATGTACCTCTTACTCATATGCCATTTTGATCATATATTAGGGAAAGCAAACTAAAGTGTTAAAGATGAAAAATCAATACTCCCAAATTAAAGGCCAATTTCCTTCTTCGATTAATGTGATTTAACAGTTTTTCTTAATATATTCTGACACCATTCTATCATTAATTAGTGTGAAATTAATTAAGTGTAGAATCAGCTCTCTTCTAGATTTAACACAATGTATAGTGGTATTTTAAAACATTAATTTTCAGATGCTTAAATTAAAAAGGAAAGGCTACTACACAAAAATAATTTTATCTTATTTCAGTCTGGAACACCTTTATCAAAAAACCCAGTTGAGAAAATAATGGGAGAACATTTGAAACATACATACTATCTTAACCATCTATAAGTTTTATACTATGATTACATGGCTTCTGAGTCTTGGAAGAGTTTCTCATTCACTGAATTCTGTTCTGGTTTTGTGCTTTCTGTAAATTCTAAGAAATGTTACAAGAGTTGCCAAAAATCTGTTGTATTTAATCACAGAGCTATCATTGATAAGATTAGTAAAATAAGACCATCACCATTATTAGTGCTTAATCAATGATAGAACTATATTCCCATTTCCCAAGGGAGGAAAAACAATTCAGAGAAATTATTCAAGGTCACATGTTATACTGGGAGAGCCAATATTTGAATGTGTGGTTGTTTCACAAGAAATACTTTACACTTTGTATTATACCATGTGCACTACTTAATACACGTTCCAAACATATCCTCCAATTTTTTTTTTTTTTGGACATTGAACCCACAGCCTCATACATGCTAAGCAAGTACACGTATGAACTGCATCCCAATACATATTTACTGAATTTAATTAATGTTTTATTTATGTACAAAGACCATTTTTTAAAACAATTTTTTTGTAGTTGTAGATGGCCAGCATGCCTTTATTTTATTTGCTTATTTTTTTGTATGTGGTGCGAAGGATCAAACCCAGTGCCTCATGCGTGCTAGGCAATCACTCTGCCACTAAGCCACAGCCCCAGCCCCTACAAAGACCATTTTATTACAGACATGAAGACAATGAAGCATATTAAAGTTAGTCATTTGTTCATCTAGAAATATGAGCAGAACAATAACAGCTAATAATTGAATGATGGACAGGCCAGGCATTGTTCTAAGCAAATTCTATGTCATTTAGTCTTTACACAATGCAAACTCATAAAGCACCCCTGCCTTACAAATGAAAAACTGAGACACAAGGTTAAGTAATTTGCCAAGATAATACAGCAAGCAGTGGCAGAATAAAGATTTGAACTAAGGTAATTTGGCTACAATGTGCTATACTACCCTGCATTAGAATTTTAGAACTAAAAAAGGACTTTACTGATTTATATAGCCAAAATCGCTTGTTAGATAGAAAAGGAAACTGAACCAGAAAAATGAAATAGCATGCTGTAAAGTTTCTCAGCTATTTATTGGCAGAATCGACTAGAAATTATTCTAAGTTGTACTTCTTCATTTACAAAGGTCAGAGGTCTTTCATGTAGCATGATGCTGGTTCTCATTTAGCATGGTGAAAAAGAGAGCAAAACCCATTTTTCTATTGTGTCACTGACCAGCACATAATGAGTATTGAATAAATGTTTATGAAATGATATTCATATAACGGCAGACATAGAACTAAAAACTATGGCCAAGCCTACAGTTGTTATCATGTTGCCTTTTTAAATATTAAGCCATATTCTATAAAATGAAAGTCAAACAAACCTGAACTTTCCTTGACACGTGGATTATATCCATACTTCTGGAAAAACTCTCTTATTTTTATGATATCTGTTGAATTTTTTTTCATCAATATTTTTGCTGCCTTTATGAAATCAATGTTTTCTTGACTTTCCAATCTTGCTTTATCAAGAAGAATATTAACATCATCCTTTCATGAGGAAAGAAAATATATTACAATTTCTCTAAGTTCTACTTAAGCTAAAAAAAATTACCACAGAAATACAACAAATTAATATCCTAGGATTAATACCTTTAAAGTCTGGACTTCTGAATGAAGATCATGTAAAATTCCCACTGGATAATCATCAAAGTCTTCAATACATATGTTGAAAGAAAAAAAAGTTCAATAAATACAAGAAAAATAGGAAGAAAAAATTAAAAATAAAAAGATTAAATGTAGTTTCTTAAAATCCTTGTAGATATTTACTTATAATTTATCTCTTGTCAAGTGCTAAAAAAAAAAAAGACTATTCTTTAAAACCTTTATTGAACCATAACATAATACAGCTGTAACAAAAAATCTTGTTAGCTGGATAACCAGCCCTCAGCTCAATAAATAAGAAAAGGAGAAGGGGAAGGGAAAGAGGATCACTAAAATTTTACAAGCCCTCTTTTAGTCCCTCTCTTCCCCTGTTGAGAGACACAGACAAGTCAAGATGGCACCTGGCACTTTGCCAAGAGGAGTGGTTTGAGAAGTAACACCAGTGAGCCATTAAGATAATGGAGATTCCTTAATGACTGCTGTGTCTAGATTATGTCAATTAAATTAAGCTGTGTTTTCAGGTGTGCATATATACCCCTACTGTCCTACAATAAAGCGGCTCCCACTCCTGCTGTATCAATCTTCAAAGTTCCTTGTCACTCACCCCCCCCCAACCCCGGTTACTTTGCGGCAGCCAGACTTCAGCAGATGGTGGCCCGTCTGGGGAGCCCCGGGACACTCGGGGGTAAGACGGGAGCAAATCTGCTCATCCCTAAGCAGATAGGGCGAGAGGAAGAATGGCCATTTTGAGAAAAAGGAGAGGATTGATACAGTATGTTTGTGTCTTGTTTTGTCTCGGTGTGTTGTGTTGTCTTTGTGACGAAAATATGGAAGGGGTGTTAAGTAAATTACTAAGGGAAGGAGGCACCCCAGTGGAACCAAGAGCAGTTAGGGCATACGTTGATAAGGGCCCAGGAACTCTATAGTCAGGAAGAGGAAGAAGGTTCAGAGGAGGAATGACTATCAAGAAAGGAACTGCAAAAGGCTACTACTGAATACTTTTCGTTACTGGAGGATGTGTGAAGCGGCGCAGTGGCTGCCGAGTTTTCGAGCAGGCCACAGGGCAGCAGGGACTTTCCAAGTTCCTTGTCGCCCCCCCCCCCCCTTACTTTGCTGCAGCCAGACTGCGGCATTCCCCCCAAGGGTAAACCTTACTCTGAATTCTAAAACCATGAAGTGTTTTACCTGCTTATGAACTTTCTTTAATGAACTCAGATAATATGTATTTTTTTGTGATTGGCTTTTTTCATTCAACATTTTACATGACACTCCTCTGTTCTTTCTTATCTAATCCATCCATGTTCATTGCTAAACAATATTCCACTCTACAATATATCTATTCTATTGTTAAAACTATTATGAATATTCTTGCTTTGAATTTTTCTAGAACATCTTTTTTAAAAAAATTATCATATGGTTCTTTAGTTTGTTAATTGCAGTGCTTGGGATTGCGCGTACCAGGCAAGTGCACTACCACTGAGCCACATCCAGCCTTAGCATGTCTTTGGGGTAAAGAATTGTGCATATATTGGCAACAAAGACCTAGAATATGTGCTGTATTATGGATTATACATATATTTAATTCTAGTACATAATGCCAGATGGTTTTCCAACTTGCTGTTACCATTTACACTCCCAACAGCAGTGCATGCCAGTTCCAGTTTTTACACATCTTTACAAACACTTGGTACTTTCCTCTTTTCAATTTTAGTTATCCTAATAGCTATGCAATTGTACTATATTGGGATTTAATTTTCATTTCCTTGATGACTAATACATTTGATACTTTTTCATATACTTAATGACTATATGAAGATAATTTGAAGTAAGGCTTGAATTTTTATATGGTATTATCTGCCTTTTTCTTATTAATTTGTAGGGGTTTTTTTTTTTTGGGGGGGGAGTACTGGGAATTGAACACAGGAGCACTTAACCACTGAGCCACATCCCCAGTCCTTTTTTTAAAAAATTTTGAGACTGGGTCTCACCAAAATTGCTTAGGGCCACGCTAGATTCCGAGGCTGGCTTTGATCTCACGGTCCTCCTACATCAGCCTGCCGAGCCACTGGGATTACTGGCACATGCCACCATGCCCAGCTACTCTATACATTTTGGATATGTCTTCTGTCAGAAACATGTATTATAATATCTTCCACTCTTTTTTTTTTTTTTTTTTTTTGTACTAGGGATTGAACTCAAGGGCACTTGACCACTGAGCCACATCCCCAGCCCTATTTTATATTTTTATTAGAGACAGGGTCTCAGTTGCTTAGCACCTCGCTTTTTTGCAGGCTGGTTTTGAATTTGCCATCCTCCTGCTCCTCCTGAGTGGCTGGGATTGCTGGCATGCACCATCACACCTGGCTTCCACTCTTAATTTTAATAATGTGTGTGTGTGGGGGGGGGCAGGGTTGCTGTCAATTAAACAAGGGGTCACACACTAATTAGTTAAGCACTCTATCACTGAGCTATATCCCTCCTCTTTTTATTTTATGAAAGGTCAAGCTAATTGGCAAGGTTTGGCCAAGTTAGCCTTAAACCTGTGATCCTCCTAAGTAGCTGAAATTACACACATGGGCCACCATATATAATTTCTTAATCCTAAAGTAGTCCTATTTGCCGAATTTTCCCTTTATGATGAATACTTTTTGTTTCCTACTTTAAAAATCCTTGCCAATGATAATACATATTTTTTTTCATGTTTTCTTTTAACAGCTTTATGGTTTTTTCTTTTGCATTTAGAGTTATAACCATCTGGAGTTTTTTTTTTTTTTTTTTGTACAGAATACAGTAAGGATCAAGATTCATTCTTTTCTTCTATGTAGATAACCATCCAATCAACCTGACACTGCTTCCTCAAAAGGCATTTTTGAGTTGGGAATGTAGCTCAGTGACGGAAGACTTGCGTTCAATACCCAGCATTGCAAAAAAAAAAAAAAAAAAAAAAAAATATCCTGTACTCACTGCACTGCACTGTCTCTTTTGTCATTAATCAGTTGGTCATATAGTGATTAAAAGTAGTTTTTAAAAGAACTCTATTTCTCTTTTCTGAAACACATTCACTTTGATCTCTTTCTTTAGCTGTTAGGAGTTTCCAATTTTCATTAGGGAAATGCAAATATGCAGTGACCCAGGCCTGTCAACCCTGATACTCTTGAGGCTGAATCAGGAGGATGCTGAGTTTGAGGTTCGAATCTAGCTTATGCAACATAACAAAATCCCCTTCTAAAAAAAAAAAAAAAAAAAAAAAATTAAAATTCCCAAAAAACCCCAACCATGATGAGATTCCACTTCATACATACTAGAGTAACTACAATCAAAAAGACAGATAATAACAAACAAATATTGGTGGGGATGTGGAGAAACTGTAACCCTCATTGCTGATGCAAATGAAAATGGTGCAGCTACTTTGGAAAGCAAATTTGCCTTTCTTCATAAAATTAAATATAGGATTACCATGTAATTCCACCTCTAGATATATACATATCCAAAAGAACAAAAAAATGTGTTCATATAAAAACTTGCACATAAATTTTTTTTTTTTTTTTTTAGAGAGAGAATTTTTCATTTTCGGCGGACACAGCATCTTTGTGGTGCTGCGGATTGAACCCTGGCTGCACGCATGCCAGGCGAGTGCGCTACCACTTGAGCCACAATCCCAGCCCACACATAAATGTTTATAACTGCATTATTTTCAACAGCTTGAAACAAAAACAACCCAAGTCTGATGAGCAGATGAACAAATTTGGTATATCCATACAATTGAATATTATTCAGCAATAAAATGAAATACTGACACACGTTACAACATGAATAAACATGGAAAAATTATGCTAAATGAAATAAGCCACTATTTCAGTCACAAGAGACTACATGTTATGAGATTCCATTATATGAAATGTTCAGAATAAGCAAATCCAAAACAGAAAATAGATTAATGGTTACCTAAAGCTAGTGTGGTGGGTGGGGATATGGTTATGGGAAAGAATGGAGGCATGGAGGATTGTTTTGGAAGTGACAAAAATTTAAACTTTTTATTATGACAGTTGCACAAATCTGTGAATATACTAAAAATCACCGAACTAATTCTTTTATAGTAAGTTCTATTATATGTAAAATGACATCTCAAAGATATTTAATAGTCAATCAATTTGAGTAGGGTGTGGGGTGCATGTTTGTAATCCCAGTGACTCAGGAGGCTGAGGCAGGAAGACACCAAGTTCAAGGCCAGCCTCAGCAACTCAGTTGGGTCATAAACTTAGCAAGACACTGCCTCAAAAAAAAAAGAGAAATAATAAAAAGGGGGCTGGGGATGTGGCTCAAGCAGTAGCGCGCTGGCCTGGTATGCGTGCGGCCCAGGTTCGATCCTCAGCACCACATACCAACAAAGATGTTGTGTCCGCCAATAACTAAAAAATAAAATATTAAAATTCTCTCTCTTTAAAAAAAATTCTCTCTTAAAAAATAATAATAATAATAAAAAGGTTTGGGAATATGGCTCAGTAGTTAAACACCTCTGGGTTCAATCCCAGGTACCAAAAAAGTCAGTCAATTTGGGGCTGGGGGTGTGGCTCTGCACTGGGTTCATTCCTCAGCGCCACAGAAAAATGAATAAATAAAGGTATTGTGTCCAACTACAACTAAAAAAAAAATAATAAATATTTTTTTAAAAATCAAGGGCTGGGATTGTGGCTCAGCTGTAGAGCGCTCACCTAGCATGTGCGAGGCCCTGGGTTTGATCCTCAGCACCACATAAAAATAAATAAAATAAAGGTACTGTATCCAACTACAACTAAAAAATACTTTTTAAAAAAGTCAATCAATTCAATGATTCATCAATGTAATCATAAAAGGTGAAATTGTGATCATTTTCTCTAATTACCACAATTTCATGTTTTCTATAATACATGTAATACATACCAACAGTAGTCTTGAGTGCTAGTGTTTGTGTTGGCAATATAATTTACTGGGGAAAATACAGACGTTTATTGTAACTGTGGACACTACAGGTAAGACAAAAGTCACTACACATGTATAAAGAACAATGCTAAATAGCTGCATTCTAAAGAGAAATTAACTTTTTACACGGTTTTTACTGATAAGCACAAAACATGACTTAAAGGCACATCATGTATAAATGTGTGTACATTTATGAGCTCAACCTGGCAATTTAGGATTTTATTCATAAGGGCTGTTCTCTCTCTTACAATAATAGTAACTAACATAATAACAAGCTACTTTCATCACATGAGAAGAACACTACAGTGGGTTGGGGTTGTGGCTCAGTGGTAGAGTGCTGGCCTCACATGTGTGAAGCACTGGGTTTGATTCTCAGCACCCACATATAAATAAGTGAATAAAATAAAGGTCCACCACCAACTAAAAAAATAATAATAATTAAAAAAGAACAGCACTATGGTTATCCATGGAACTAAAACCGGACACATCTATGCAATTGAGGAGCATAAGAATAAATCACGTCCCATAAATAGTTCAATTATTATGTGTCCATTAAAAAAGAAATCATAAATGTGGCACTTGCATCCCGCAGAGCTATGTTAACGACAAACGATGAGCATTTCGATAGATGCAGCATCCGCACCGGTATCTCTCTCCAAGCACTTCTAGCCACTATCAATAAATAAGCTCTTCGGTCAGTTGGTACATTTTTAGTAGCGGGTACCCTTCCGGCCGCCGCCCGGGGCCGGTACGAGTCGCGCCGAAACTCACCAAATGCTGCTGAAAAGCGGAGACCCTCACCTGGCCCGGCCCGCCCGCCTCACTCACCGCTTTCCTCTCCGTCCAGGGCTTGCTGCAGCCGGGCAGTCTCGCAGTCTAGTGTGCTGGCCAGAGACCGCAACTTGCAGTAGAAGCTCTGGATCGGGTCCATGGGTGAGGGCAGATGAACAAGAACCTAGGAACCAGCGGATAAACCTACGCTCCGGATCCGTCCAAACCCGCCACTAATTTGAATCTGTGAATGCCGGAAACGTCCTTGCTTCCGCGCAGGCGCAAAAGTCTTCTCTCGCGAGAGCTGAAGTATCACGAGAAGATCCCGGGTGACCCCGCGAGGCTCACGTGCTTCCATATAGCGTTTGCTGGCCGCGGCAGGGGCGCCAAGTTCTTGGTGAGTGGCTGGGCTCTATGGGTGCGAGGAGAGGCCTCTTCCTCCACTTTAGACTGTGGTTCCTGTCGCTGTGTTGCGGGGGCGGGGGTGGGTGCGCCTGTTTGGCCGCCAGGACTAGAATCGCCCGTGGCGTGTGAGCCCGGATTGCGGGCCCTCTTCTCCTCTGGCCCGGCGGTCTCCAGCTTGTGTCTCTAGCTCTGTGCCCTTTCCTCAGCAGACACCATGTTCCTCACTGCTCTGCTCTGCCGCAATCGCATTCCTGGAAGGCAGTGGATCGGGAAGCACCGGCGGCCGCGGGGGGTGTCTTTGTTGGCGAAGCAGAACATGATCCGTCGCCTGGAGATCGAGGCAGAGAACCACTACTGGTTGAGCATGCCCTACATGACGGCGGAGCAGGAGTACGGCCACGCCAGCGTGCGCAGGGCACAGGCTTTCGAGGCCATCAAGGCGGCCAGCACTTCCAAGTTTCCCCCACATAGATTTGTTGCAGATCAGCTCAACCATCTCAATGTCACCAAGAAATGGTCCTAACCCTGAGCCATCATCTGCCCTGTCTTTACCTGATCCTGGAACAAAAACCAAGCAAACAAACAAACAAAAAACCAACAACCCTGTAGTTTCTATGTACATGTGAGACTTCAGGCCAGAATCTTTTTAAAACAAACATGAGCTTAGTCAAAACGCCTTGATATTTAAAAAAACCTAATCACTGACCTAATGTGTTTTGTTTCTTTAACCTGATAGGGAGAGATCAGGGATTTCCTGAGTCATTAATGATATAAACTATTTTACATGGAAGCTTAATAAAACTACAAACTACGATTTGGGGTCTTGGCTTCAGTGGATCTGATAGGGCTTTATTGTGCAACAATAGTTTGTCTACCTTCTGTCAAGAAGAGTTGCCTCAACTTAAATGGAAATATGTGCTTTTCCAGTTAAATATACTTAAAAAAATAATATGCTCTTAAAATTAGCATTTTCTGGTCCAGTACACACCTGTAATCCCCTCGACTGGGAAGTTGAGGCAGAGGCCAGCCTCAATAATTTAACCAAAAATAGAGGAGTGGGGGCGGGGGATGTAGCACAGGGGTGAAATGTCCCCTTGGGCTGGATATACACCTCAGTTGGTACAGTGTTTGTGTGTTTGTACAAGGCCTTGGGTTCTAATCCCCAACACCACATAGACACACACACAAATCACCCCTGGACTCAAACCCAATAGTACACCTCCACCAAAAAAAACCAAAACAAAACATTTTCTTCTGGGATTTAACTACTAAAAGTAGACATTTAAGTGGGGTAAAAGGTATTTATCAGGATTGTTGTCATACCATATCAATCACCAGTTAAAGATTTTTTTTTAAGTAAGCTTTTTTTTTTGGAATAAAGGTAACCCCAGAGGGGGGTGGTGGGGGGTTGGGGAGGGTATAGTGGTGTGTGCCTGTAATCCCAGTGGCTCAGGAGGCTGAGACAAGAGGATTTAAAGCCAGCCTCAGCAAAAGTGGGGCACTAAGCAACTCAGACCCTATCTCTAAATAAAATACAATAGGGCTGGTGATGTGGCTCAGTGGTTGAGTGCCCCTGGATTCTCTCCCCAGTACCAGAAAATAAAAATAAAAAGTCTTCCTTATAAATTTAACCAAAAAGCGTACAAAAATATATTCTATCACATGAAAATAGAACATACGTTTTTATTTTTTATTTATTTTTTTTAGTTTTTTTGGTGGACACAACATCTTTATTTTATTTGTATGTGGTGTTGAGGATCGAACCCAGCACCTCGCACATGCCAGGCAAGCACGCTACCGCTTGAGCCACATCCCCAGCCCAGAACATACGTTTTTAAATATATACTATAAACAGCAATGCTAAATAAATGCATAATTTTCTTCTCCCTTCTATTTACTCAGTGAAAAGCACTGATAATGTATTTATTTTATGTATATTTATTTAAATTAGGTATATACAATAGCGAATGCATTTTTGATTCATTGTACACAATTGTAGCACAGCTTTGCATTTCTTTGGTTGTACACGATGTAGCTTAGCGTCACACCATATGTGCAGTCATACTAGGGTAATGATATCTCATTCCATCATCTTTCCTGCCCTCATTTCCGCTTCCCACCATCCCTCCCCTTTGCCCAAAGTTTCTCTATTTTTTGCATGTTCTCCCCCATATGGATCAGCATGTACATATCAGAGAGAACATTTGGGCTTTGATTTTTTGGGATTGGCTTACTTTGCTTAGTATGATATTCTCCAATTCCATCCATTTACCTGCAAATGCCATAATTTTATTCTCTTTTAGTGCTGAGTAATATTCCATTATGTATATGTGCCACAGTTTCTTCATCCATTCATCTACTGAAGGGCATCTAGATTGGTTCCAGTTTAGTTATTATTGTGAATTGTGCTGCTATGAACTTTAATGTGGCTGTGTTACCATAGTATGTTGATTTTAATTTCTTTGGGTATAGACTGAGGAGTAGAATAGCTGGGTCAAATGGTGGTTCCATTCCAAGTTTTCTAAGGAATCTCCATACTGCTTTCTGTTAGGGTTGCACCAATTTGTAGTCCCACCAGCAATGTATGAGTGTGCCTTTTTCCCCACTTGATTAATGTTATTTTTCAGAGTGGTTTAGCCCATTAGACAATCTAAGAAAATTGAAAATATTGACACTATTTCACATCTACTTCCAAAAACGTAAAAATGCTAGATGTTTTGTGGCTGAGGCTGTAGCTCAGTAGTAAAGTGCTTGCCTTGCACGTGTGAGGTACTGGGTTCAATCTTCAGCACAACATAAAAATAAGATACTGTGTGTTCATCTACAAATGAATAAATATTTTTTTTTAAAAAATGCTAGATATTTTAATGAAGGGGCCCAAGTTTAATCACTTTATACACAGGAGTGTTAACAATACAATGGTAAATGGTTCTAACATGTACGTTGTAGCAGGAACCATATTCCTCCCTCAGCTACCTTTTGCCCTCCCCTCCAACATGGGCCTGAGTAAGTCCAAGAAATGATGTAAAAATTGCATTTCCAAAAGTGACTTCCAGAAGATAAGTGTTTCTTTCTAGTGAACAAAGATTATAAAGATTTTTGGTGATGTTTTTTGTAGTGTTGGGAATTGAACCCAGGACCTCACACATGCTTAGCAAATGCCCTTCCACTGTGCCCTTCCATTAAGCATACTTCCAGCCTGAAAACTAGTTTTTCAAATTGTATTTTTCTTACACATTGCCAAATCCTCCATATATCAAGAAGAGTGACATATTGCAAAGACATCATAACTTTTTCAAAAGATTGAAGGAAAAGCTTACAGCAGCTAGTCCATAGTTGATCAGTCTTCCAAATTGACTGTCATTATTTCTGATGGTCAGATCATTAGCCAACACTTCTTCCTCTGTACCTAGAACCCCAAGCAAGACCCACTGCAGTTTTAGGTTCTCTCACTGCCACTCAGGTGCTGCCTTGCCATTTCAGATTCTTTTTTGTGAGGGTCCCAGGGTCTGTAGGTACTCCCATGTTCCTATCTCATGTAGACATTGGGAAAGCAGAGCTGGCTGCGCCTCTATTTCCACCACTAACCCATCCTCTGGAGCAGGTGCTTATCAGGCCAAGTTTGAACACATAAATACTAAGATACACTGCCCCTTTGTATGATCATATATATTTCTACAGCTTGATAGTTTAGCTTAATGTCTTCAAGATCTTTCCCGTCTTCAAGATCATTCAATTTATATGAATATAGCTAAACAAAACCATTAAAGGGCTTCATGTGATGAACATTGATGAACAGTGTTTTTCCCTATTTTTTTTTTCCTTCTTGTACCAGGGATTGAACCCAAAAGTACAAATCCCATCTCCAGTCCTTTTAATTTTTTAAAATTCTGAGACAGGGTCTTCCTAAGTTGTTTAAGGGTTTGCTAAACTGCTGAGGTTGGCTTTGAACTTGCAATCCTCCTGCCTGTCTCTCGAGCTACTGGATTACAGGCACACACCACTGGATCTAGCCTTTTATTATTTTAACACACCTCTTAAAAAAAAAAAAAAAAAAAAAAAAGCTTCTCAAACTAGCCTTCCTTTCTGTATAAATCCCCCAAAGTAGGGTTGCTACAGAGGTTATGTACAGTAAAAACTTGGACCCTTATTGCCCAATTCCTTTTTTTAAAGTTAGATCATTTTATACTCTTACCAAAAATGCTTCTATGCCTACAACCTCAGCAATTATTCTACGAAAAAATAATCTTAATTGCTTTCATATATTTATTTAATGAAAGTAAACATCTTTTCATATGTTGTACTACTGATAATTATTTTTTGGTGTGAATTTTGTTCATTCTATATCCACTAAATTATTGTGGTTTTGGGGATTAAACCCAGGGCCTTACACAAACTAAACATTCTGCCCCTGAGTTATACTTAGCCCCTCATTTTTTATTAGTGTACTTTTTTTTGTTACCAGCATTATACACCTTTCTTATCCCACTATAAAAGACTTTACCCTTATTTTCTTGAAGTACCTTTCATCTTAAAATAATTAAGTTAGTGAGCCATCTGGCATTGTTTTGAAGTACCATTGTGAAAGACAAGGAGCTCTATTTTTTCCCAAATGGTTAGCAGTGGTCTGGCATCATATCTTTTCTTCATTGTTTCTTTTTAAATAGTATGTACATGGTACAAAAAGGAATATGAAGAAACAGAACTTTTTTTTTTTGGTACCACGGATTAAATTTAGGGGCTATTAATCCCCAGGCCTCTTTAAGAAAAAATATTTTTTTTTGAGACAGGGTATTCCTAAATTGCTTAGGGGCTTGCCAAGTTGCTGAGGCTGCCTTTCAATCTGCAATCCTGCCTCAGCCTCCTAATGTTGGGATTATAGGCATGCACCACCCTGACCAGCTAGAACATGGTCTATTTCTGGTTTCCCTCTTTGGAGGCAACCTTCTTCATATTGACTGTATATCCTTTCAGATATTTAATTGCACGTACAACCATAAATTAAGGTGAGACATATATGTCATTTGCAATCTTGTTTTGCTTCATACAGTCCTGTGATGAATATCCTAATATAAAACACAACATATCTATACAACTCCTAAAAGTAGAATTGAGGTGTCAAAAAATATGGACATTTTGAAAACTTGATGAATGTTGCCAAACCAAAGTGCTCTCCAGAGACTGCACCAACATGAACAACTACTAAAACATGAAACTTTGATCAATTTTTTTCAAATTTAGGAAAATTTTGTAGGTTCTGGAACTCACTTTATTGAGAACCTAGGAACACTACAGGAAAATTTAATAGATATGAAATTCATAACAATTCCTTTCTGATCTTGTGTTCATTTTGTGCGTGGCTACTACAAAACAAATCAGTCTTCAAGAATTTATTATAGTTCACTTAAAGTATGTATAATAAACAATAAAGCGAAATAAGTAATAGAAATACAGTGTTCTAGGTAGCACTGAAGGTGTTAACCTGGCTTAGAGGCCAAGAGGAAGTACAATAGAAGGTTAATAGAGATAGAAGTCCTGGATGAAAACAATCTCCTTATATGGAGAACAGAGGAGATAGAGGGTTTAAGAACCACAAGTGATGAATTACTGAGTATAAACATCACCTAAATCCTATCTGGTGGAAGGCACTGACAAGGTGGGGTCAAAGACTCTAACATTAATGTTACAAATTTGTTAAAACACCCATAAAAATCTGTTGCATTGAAAAACTTAGTTCCCATCCCTGTAAATTCTGGAAGACATAGTAAAACATATATATAAGAGAACAGCATTACTAATTGCCGGTGGGGCTCCAAAAAGCCAGTCTATAAGAAATGAGAAAAGTAAAGCCATATTGATGTTATTTAATGAAAGTAAACATCTTTTTTTGGTGTCAAATCAGGCTTTTGGCCATTTAGTAGTTACTCCTCCTCTCTAGTCCCAAAATAATGTTTTGAATGGGGTAGGGAAAGGTTGGTTCATCTCTACTGGCCTCTATTGTTCTTGAGAACATTTTGAAATTTAATTATCCTGAGAACTGGCAATCAGCTCAACCTCAGAGCCTTCTGTTTTTATTTGTCAGTCCATATTAGAACTGAAGGGAACCCAAACACAGATGGCATCAAAGAATAAACAAGATAAAATCTATTACCTGGCATTTTAGCCACGACTCAATAACTTCATAGTGATGTGAAGATACTCAAAATCCTAAAGTAACTTCTGAAATTATGATTAGTAAAAACTAAATGAAACTCTTTAGGTATTAAATTAAACTAGTAAATACAACTTTATTGCACGGTGTACATATCATCTTAGAGGAGGTTTTCCTAAATTATTAGTCTATTTCTATAAACTACTATAAGATTTTCAAATTGACCAAAATAATAATTATTTTTCTCATCTGGCAAATACTACTTTATAACAAAAACAAACAAAAAACTAAAAAACAAGACTGTATATATATATTTATTTATTTATTAATAAAGTAAATATGATTTTTGAAAAAAATTGTTTAATTATTCTGCATAAATGTTAATGTAGGTTAGGCCATCCAAAAGACAGAGTCAACATTAAGTAATGGTCCAGGATTATACAAATGAGAAATAAATGCAAGGTTTATGGTTCTTCATAAGACAACCAAGGTAAACTGTATTTCAAATTTGTTTCTATAAAAGCATTAAAGATCACTTTTAAAATAGAGTCCATCTTTTCTTTTAAATGGACATAGACTCCTCTGCAATCATATACAAATATAATTAACTTAGCTAGTAGCTTTCTTATTCTTTTATTACAAATACAATTCCTTGCTTCTTTATGCAACCCAACAAAATAAAATATGAGAAAAATATGGACCTTTCTTAATCTACACTGCATTTTAAATTGAAATTGAAAAAAATACAGTTTAGATCATTATGAAACATGGATTTCAGATTTACAGACTACCTGTATCTAACAGGTTATTAGATATGGTCTTTATTTTGGCTGAAATGCAAAAATATGATTAATTTCTTAATAACACATTAGTTAAAAATATTTTTCATTGACAGCAGTGCTAGTCCTAGAACAAAATGTAAGTGAAACTTACATGTAAGTTACTGTCTATTCAATGCCCCAAATATGCAGGTCCTTTGTGTATACATTTGCAAGACAATTGAATGGAGAATCTCACATCTGATCATCTTAAACGCTCCTGTAAACATAGTCAAAATTTGCTTTCTAATAGAAATAAAATTCAAGTAAACACTGTATATTTGATTCAAACTCATCTTACAATTATACTCACTTGTGACACACTGGATCATAACCATTGAATATGTAAAAAGTTTTTAAAAAATCATTTTCATGTAAAGATGCACTAAGCTGTGTAAACATGTTCAATCACTAATATACTGCAGCTGCTCTTTGGTTTGGCATAGTGATATTTTGTCAGAGGACTCAGGTATCAAATCTTCAAGTAAGTCTGTGCACAGGTAAACCAAGACTCCTAATTTGTTTTTAATGGCAATGGCAAGACCTGAAATTCAACCTTGTTTTTCCTCAGTATCATCACAAATGTTCAAGTGTTTGAAGGATGAAAAATAGTAATAATTAGAAATTTTGGCAAGTCTTCATTTTGACCTTTCTCCTCAAACAGTTGATATCAGTAATCAATACCAGTTGAAATACCAAAGAGGCAGCCTTTTCCTGGTTCCTATACCACTGGTAGGCTCTTAATGAATCATCAGTAAAATGTATGAATAAATTCAGCTAGATTATTTAGATTATGGCAAAATGTTGGCTGTAATTAAATCAAAGGTAACTACAGTAAAAGTCTTAAACTGAAAATTTCTGAAAAGGTGTTTGTTTACTATTACTATGCTATTAAAGATATTAAATAACAAATGAGAAGAATTAAGAAAGATTATAATTCCACAAAAGTGCCTGAATAGGTTAAAGGGGAAAATTAAGCTTTTACAATTGTTAGCCAGGTGCATGCAAATCCTCTGATCTAAATATAGATATACAAAAAGGATCAGAACATATCTGAAAATAGTGAAGTACAGATAAACATTTACTCACTCCTTATAATATGCAAACCACCAAACTGACATGTTCTTGGTTGGTAACTGATTTCTCTTAACTCTCATTCTAGTTTTCCAGAATTAAGATTAAAGAATTGAAATGAAGGTAGAAGAAACCATATTATAAGGACTCCAAACTGTTTTCAAAGCTTAATTGTTCCTTTGGTCTAAAGGGGGAAAAAAAATTACTTTTTAAGATTTAATAGCCTGTGGGAATTAGGAAAATCCTTCAAACTATAATCTTGGAACATCAGCTATAAAATTTATGCTAGATTTAAACAGTTATCCCTAGTGTACTGGTTAACATTAGAAGATACTGCTAAAATATTTGTTAGAGGGATGAAAATCAAGGTTATTTTGCAAAATCAGGCATTGCAGAATGTTAGAAATCATCCAGTCCAAAATATTGAGGACCCATACTTCCATTTTACATATATGGAAATTACAGCCTCTGATACTTACTTAAGCTGCTAAGATTTCTCTCTACCCACCTTACTGGAAGCAACCAATCATTTCAAGGATGTGTATCTGATTCAATAGTATAAATGAGGAGTAACATTTCTACATTATCTTTTAATATGATATTGTACTATTCTCTAGAATACAGCACTTCCTGTCATTTAAGTTAAGATTTTAAAAGGAAAAGTGTATCTGGTGAGAATAAACTGCTAATAAGAAGTCAGATTTAAGATTTTGCAGTTAAGAGTAGAATCCACTTCTCAGAGACTGGGACTTTTAAATGACTACTCAGCTTTAGAATTTCTTCCTAAAAGCAGTATTACTCTCAAGTACTGTTCCTACTTTATACTTTAAGTCACTGTTTATAAGTTATAGGATCACTATAAAAAGTTTCAAAGAAAAATTTAGTTATTACTTAAATTGAAATTTAAAAGTCAACTCAACAGCATGTTTTATTCTCAATACATTTAGCACTGAAAAAGAAAAAAAAATTTTTTCCCATACTGGCAATTGAACCCAGGGCCTCATGCATGCTAGGCAAAAACTCTACTACTGCACTAAATCCTCAGCCCTTTTTATTTTATTCTGAGACAGGGTCTTGCTAAATTGCCTGGGCTGACCTCAAACTTGCAATTCTCCTGCCTCAGCCTCCCCAGGAATTGGGATTGGGTGTACTAATACATCTGGCTTGAAAATATTTTTCAACACCTTACAGTATCCTGTCTACCTTTTTCTTTATTTTTCTTTTAGCCACTTCCATCTATCCCTATTGTGCCCAACTTTTCTATATCACAAATACCTTTGTGTTTCCCCTACCCATATAAATAACCCCTGACAGTTCAACAAAAAGTAATAAAAAAAGCATTGTACCCAAAATATTTCTTATACTTCCAAGATTTTTTTAAGCCTTTGGCATATACTATACTACATGGTTGTACTAATGCTTCTAAGCCATCAATAAATTATCCCCATGAATTCTATGTTCTAAATGATTAGATATCTGAATCATTCTGAGTGTTATTATAGCCAACAATAAAAAATTTTATTAAAAATGTTGAAAAGTATAAAATAGTAATTATAAATTAGCAAATACTCAATAAAAAAAGCAGTTATTTTCTTTCTCTTATACAGTACAAGCAACAATAATTTGGATATTATTCACTTTCAGCCACCATTTACCCTAGATATACTTCATTTAAGACAAGTTTTTAGTTTGTGTTTTTGGAGTGAGAACCTATCTGAATACCAAGAAATAATTCTAATATTGTAATTCAGATATCAAAAAAATACTTATGCACATAAGTGATGGCAGAACATATTATAGCATGTCGTAACAGGTATTATTTTCAAAGTAAAATCAAGTCACTTTTGAGCTGTGAGTCAATGTTGCACAAATGGACACTTAAAATTAAGGCATCATTCTGCTTGTAGTGCTCCTGTGGATCCAGCGAACTGTACAAAGGCTTCCTTTTTTAAAAAATATATCTTCTGTTATACTCAAATTATTTCATTCCTTTGATCATTTTCTTGCAAATAAAATTGAAAATATCAGTCGACAATGTGTTTTTATACACCTATGAAAACAGAAACAATTGAATTAGTTAAAATTAGATTTTTTTATTTCTCAAAATATTAAATGGCTCTGTGGACTAAGATATAAAGATGATACTATTATAAGATAGGAAATAAATTCTTTATTGTTACTAAATTTATTTATTTAATTAAAAAAATTTTTTGGCACCAGGTACTAAACCCAGGGGTACTTAACCACTGAGTTATATCCCCAACCCTTTTTATTTTTATTTTGAGATAATATCTCACTAAATTGCTTCGGACCTTGCTAAGTTGCTGAGGCTGGCTTCAAACTCTGGATCCTCCTGCCTCAGCCTCCCGACTTGCTGGGATTACAGGTGTGCACCACAGTGCCCAGCTAATGTTACTAAAGTTTTTTAATTTTTTTTTTTAGTTGTAGGTGGATACATTTATTTATTTTTATGTGGTGCTGAGGATTGAACCCAGTACCTCACAAATGCTAGGCAAGTGCTCTACCACTAAGCTACAACCCCAGTCCCAACTAACTAAATTTAATAAAGATTTTTTAATAAACAGTAAGTAGGGAATAACCCTTTCTTTTCCTAAGGAATCAAGATTAACAGAGGGGGATTCTTTTTTTAAAAATTTATTTATTTATTTTAAGAGGGGAATTCTTATAGTACTTCCTGATGTTAACATGGGAATCATCAGATAAGGTATCTACCTCACCTCTTCAGAGTTTGCTGTAGATGTGGGGAAGTTCCCACAGTGTCCATTAGAGAAACTTCAGCTAGTGATTCTCAACAACCATAAGTTTCAGTCAGTATCCTGCCTACATTAAGAAACAATGTAGAAGCAGTACTGAGTGCCTCTCCAGGAACAAGTGCTGTTCCATAGCTACAGCTTTTGGTGCAAGTCTATGTTTGCACATACACTTAGTTCCTCTTCAGACCACAGCCTACTCTGCCCAATGTGACACTCTGCCAAGCCATCCCAAGCTTGTGATCTCATTCTGTCCTAGGTCCTAGGCTCCAGCTCTACTTGTGGACACAGGCACCAGGTCTGCTGTAAGGACCTGATTAGCCTCTGATGAGCCTGAAATCAAGTAAGCTGATGCTCTGCTAGTTGAGACTCCAGGTGAGATACCTTTGGAAAACTGAACTGCTGGAAAGGAACTGGTACTAACTGTGCACAGTTGTCCTAAGCAGTAAATTTGTGATAATTTGTTACACAGAAACAATCTGTTGGTGTGTCTTTATAAAACTAAATAAATAACATCATGAACATCTTAAATCTTTTTCAGCCTGTAATTATTCTTCTCTGGATCAAATTGTGGGCAAAAAACACCTTAAAAAAAAAAAAACTAATAAGGTACTGTTTACTGAAAAGTTAGTTGTCCACATACCAATCATAAACTATTTCTATTTTTCCTTCATTTATCTATCCAACAAATGTTTTTTTCATTGTGCTAGAAGTAGTAAGAGAAACGAAATTTTGGCATATGTTACCCTCCAGTCTTTCCTATACTATTGTATTGATATAATGAAAAAAAAAAAGCAAATGTTTTGAGGTTATGAAATATGCAAATATAAACTACATTTGCTCAAGGAAATTACCTTTATACTGTCTTACCTTGGTTTTATCAAATGGTTAGTTATGAACAAGTGGTACTCAATTTTCTATTGCCACTGTAACATGATTATTTGTCCCTGTAAGCACATAATTATATATGACATGAAAAAAATATTAAGTTCCTGGCTAAATGATAAAATTGATTACAGTAAAGACAAATATTATGTAAGCACTAAATATGTTTACAGCACAAACCATTTGCCTTCTCTACACAAAGAAGTGAATAAAGAGCATTGTGTCAGAAGTCTAGTTTCATATTTAGCCCCACAGTGTACAACGGCATTAAAGATGTTAAGCAGCAATAATTTAAAAGTCCATAAAATGAATTTTTCCACTTATACAAGATCCTAAAGAAGAGTCTAAACTTACTAATTTAAGAAAATGTTTAAATGCTGCTAAAAGCCAAAGAAATACTTC
This sequence comes from Spermophilus citellus, assembly GCF_964194105.1. NCBI lineage: Eukaryota > Metazoa > Chordata > Mammalia > Rodentia > Sciuridae > Spermophilus > Spermophilus citellus. The sequence goes on along the minus strand of NC_138182.1, from coordinate 73,787,444 downwards.
TTTCTAAAGAAGATAAATTCTGACAGCAAGTTTTTAGTATTATTTCCTAGAGTTGGTACAAATTGATTTTAAGATCTCAAACTTTTTTTTTTAACAGTGCAGGAAGACATGACAATATTATTATTCCTATTAAGAAATACTGCATAGTGGTGCATGCCTGTAATCCCAGTGGCTCAGGAGGCTGAGGCAGGAGGATTGCAAGTTCAAAGCCAGCCTCAGCAAAAGCAAGATGTTAAGCAACTCAGTGAGACCTTGTCTCTAAATAAAATACAAAATAGGGCTGGGGAATGTGGCTCAGTGGCTGAGTGCCCCCAAGTTCAATCCCTGATACTCCCCCCACCACCCCCAAAAAAAGAAACACCTCAGACATGTATTCAGCTAGTTAAGTAAACCCAGATCTGATTAAAAATCCCACTTCAATTTTATCAACTACTCTATAATTTATGAAGTGAGTCATTAAGAAAGGTTAAAACAAGAGGGGGGAGGTGTAGCTAAGTGATAAAGCACTTGCCTAGCACCTGTATGGCCTTGGGTTTGAGCCTAGAACTATATAGAAAAATAAAGCACATTCAGTGTATCTTTTATTTTGTGGGGGCGAGGAGAGTGTTGGGGGTGGAACCCAGGCCCTCATGCATGCTAGGAGAGTGCTGTACCTCTAAAAGTACATCCTAGTCCCCATATTCCTTTAAAATATTTTTGAGACAGGGTCTTGCTAAATTGCCTAGGCTGGCCTTGACCTATAGTTTCTCCTGCCTCAGCTTCTCAAATAGTTAGGATTACAGGTGGGCCTTACCACATTGGGTCCAGTGCACTCTTAAAGAGTACTATAATTTTTAAAAATTATTTTCAATAAGTATGAGCTAGAATCCTAAATAATAGTTATTTAGAACATTATTTGAAATAGCGTATGTCAAAAGGACTTTCCACACTACTGAAGAAATGTGTGGTTGGAAAACAAAAAAAACAGCTGAATGCAATAAAAAACATTATACCTGCCTTTCTCTGCCCCCTTTCCTCACAGAAGCCGCCAATAAACACAAACATCCCATTTATAAGACATTTTATTACAGTTTCACATTTCAGTATTTCAAAATATCACAGTTTTGTTTTTTCAACATTTATTAAATCTGTTGCTTTTCATTTGAACCAAATAGGTGAAGCAGTGTTTTCAGGTGAGAATTATTACCTGATCTGACAACACCTTCTTCAGCTCCATTCTCTAGCCATTGAGATTCATTGTCCAACAAACGGTTTTTTGATTCACTAAGTGGTCTGATAGGAAAAGGTTGATTTGAGCCAATACTGAAAAGAGGAACAAATAACTTAGTAAATTGTTTAATGCTCAATTAAGGATACTTAATAAATTAATAAGCAGCATATTAGTATTCCTTCTCCTAAATATGTGAGAGCAACTCATGAGATCTCAGCCATCTGAAAAAGCCACCTTGAAAAGGAAAATATGCCCACGGACCCCCCCCACCCCAATGAAATGGCTCTCTGGACCCAAGAATCTGTATTCTAAAACTGCAAATGAAACAATTAGACAAAAGAAAAAAGCTTCAGAGGCCAGTCTGAAAAGTTTTAACACTATGTTAATTAGGTGCCATAAGGTAGTATGAGGACAGGTGAGGAGCTATGTCTGTGGCCAGTACAAAAAAATTACCTGTCATTTCCCAAGTTTTCTGCTTTCTACCTCGCCAGTTTAGATCTAAGGGGAAAAAATGATTTAGTGATTTAGCGTAGACTTATTTTTCTAGCTAAGAGAACCAGGGAAGGAGGGGAATGGAGGAAGGAAAGGAGGAAAAGGAATAAAAATTTATTTGGTGTCTGATGTGGGCCAGAGAGTGTGCTAGGCACTATAAATGTGTATGTATGCACATCATTTTGACCCTTTCAGTAACCCCTGGAGGCAAGTCTCATTATCTTCATTTTACAGAGACAGAAACTGAGGCTCAGATAGTTTCAATGACTTGTTCAGAGACTACAATAAATGTTAGAACTCTAAGTTCTAAGGCCTTAGGTTGTAGGTTCTAAGGCCTATGTCTTCTAATATTAACATATTAGTTTGGAACTTATGACCCCTCCTCCTCTATAATCTATTTCTATCATAAATATGGCTCAACTATTTCACTTTGGCAGAATTTTCTCTAGATTCTTTAAAATTTCATTTAAATTGAACTATTTTACGGAATTGATGAAAATTTGCTTACTATACAAATATTATGAGAAAAAAATTCCTTAAGATGAATAAGAAAAAAATGTTTGAATCCTCATTATTTTGATAGTATAGCTAAAAACCTACTTATTATAATAAAATGGTAACTAGTATAATGACTAATTTCTTTGAAAAATACCTCACTTTTTAGGAAGATGCACCATATTTATTTGCTTCCTAGTTTGCCCAGACATTTCCAACATTTTGTGATTGTCCTAGTTTTAAATTTTTTTTTTCTTTCAGTAGTGGGATTGAACTCATGGCCTCACATGTTCCAGTAAAGAGCTCTATCACTGAGCCACATCCCCAGCCTGCATATTAGGCACATATACATATTAAACATCAGTTAAAAACTTTAAATAGAATTTTTTTCTTATCTATGGTGGCTTACTGGATTATTGTTGTATATATTCATAAGATATGTATGTATAACACAAGTATACAGTTGTTTAGCAAAGAAAAACTTAGGGACAAAAAAAGCACACCTTCTGGAATGTTCACTTTGGCCTGTAGAAGCTTGTTCTGGATCCATCCCAACAAGGCGAGTTGGAAAACTGCAACCATCACCCAAACTGCATAATGAGAAATAGTGATAACCTGAATCATATTAAGTTATTCAAAGTGGTCAAATTTAATGTCTTTCAGGAACATGAGAGAAAGAAATGTTCTTTTCAGAGAATAATTCCTAGGATTTCTAATTTAGAAGGCTTCTACCTCCATTGAAGGCTCTTTTATTTCTAACTATATGTAAATTATAAAAGAATCTACTAAGATCTACTAAAGATCATGATGCCTAGTTTACACCTCAAACAGAACTATTCAAGTATGTGGATAATTGAGTTTTCATTATAATCATTTAAGACATCATCCAGGCTAAATGAAATTCAAGATATAAGTTCCACATGTTTATTCATTCAACAACATTCATTAAACAAATATCTAGGGCTGGGGATATAGCTCAGTACAGGACTCCTTGAATGGGTGAGTTCCTGGGTTGGTTCTCTAGTTAACCATTTCACTACAAAACAATAAAAACCCCAATGTCATAGGTATCTGTTGAATACCTATGATATTCTGGGTAATATTTTACACACTAGGGTTATAACAGTGAACAAAAGAAAATCTCTATCTTCAAGAAGTTTACAGCCAAAAAAGGTTAAGTTATATCTTACTTTCACTTTTTTTTTTTTTTTTAAATATGGAGCTTCATGAATTTGTATGTCATCCCTGTGCAGGGACCATGCTAATCTTCTCCATATTATTCCAATTTTAGTATATGTGCTTAACGTACCACAACTGTATACAACAGAGACTTCACTTTTAGCCAAGAGAGAATAACTGGTAAATTTGCCCATAGTCTTAAACAGCCAGAAACTGGACAGCATACAAAATAACTTTTTAAAAAACAGAACAGGACTGTGGTCTCAGAAAGAAAAAAAAAAATAAAAGAAGTGAGTCCCAGCTTTTTGCCAGAACCTCATCATCAGGAGGGGAATCCAAGCAAAGTAAGGTAGTTATACTGCATTGAGGTAACAGAGATGGGAGCTTTGAGAAGCCAAGTGGCAAGAATTTATAAGACATAGCTGAGAAAGAGGAAGACACACAGAAAAATGGCTACAGATATATCCACATACTGTACTTGAATCTTTTTGATGAACAGTAAGCTACACAGGTGAACTGGGAAAAGAACATTGGGAAGTGTAAGTTGAACAGATTCACAGTTTCCACAAGGAGGCAATAAAATTGACCAGCCAGAAAACAGAGATCTCACTGAACACATAGTTTTGAAAGAAACCCCACCTTTATTATAGCATTAAACTAGCTGCACAGAAAATGCTATGCTGGATCCATCCTAGTGAAGCTTAAAATAAATCTCAAAAATCCCAAACTGAGCCTGACATGATGGTGCATGCCTGTAATCCCAGTAGCTCGGGAGGTTGAGACAGGAGGATCACAATTTAAAATCAGCTTCAGCAATTTAATGAGGCCCATCTCTAAAGTAAATACTAAGAAAAAGGTCTGCAGATGTGGCTTGGTGGTTAAGCACCCCTGGGTTCAATCCCCAGTACCAAAACAAACAGCAACAACAATCCCAAGCTGAAACAAAGGTACCCACCTGCCAAAACAAAATTCAATTCTTTATACAGACAATAAAATCTAGATACTCAGCAAAATAGCATTCAAAATGTCACCAGCCAATAGAAAGTTACTAGGCATAAAAAGCAGCAGAAAATGTGATCTCACAGCTAAGGGGGGGGGGGTGGAGGTGCAAATCAATAGAAAAGAATCAGAAAATCAGCAATTTCAATGAAAGACTTCAAAACAGTGACTATAAATGTGAACTTAAAGGAAAAGTGGATACACAGAAAATAAATATGATATAAAAAAGAACCAAACTGATATTCTTAAGCTGAAAAATGCAACATCTATAATGAAAAAGTTATTGGATAAATTTACCAACACAGTAGACAATGTAGAAGAAGAGATCCATGAATTTATAGATAAAACAAGAGAAACTAACCAAGATGGAGCAAACACAGAAAAGAAGATTAGGGAACAAGGATAGAACAGCAAATCAGAAAATGACTTGTGGGTCACTACAAAGCAATTTAACATATATATACTTGAGAGTAGGGAAAAAAAAAGCTGTTGGGGAAAGGGAATAAAAGAGTGCAGTAGGCAAAAGAATAAAACCACACAAATAAAAAATATAAAACTAAAACAGAACAACTAAAGACATAATCAATAAAAATTTTTGAATCTGATGAAAACCATAAATTTACAAATTCAAGGAGCCTTAAAGATCACTAGGTAGAATAAACACCAAGAAATATCATCATGTTCAAACTGCTTAAAACCAGTGGGAAAGTTAAAATTTTAGAACCATGGGGGTGTTCTGACAGTAATTTGCAAATTGCAGAATATAACAGAAACATATCTTTAAAGAAAGGGAGGGAAAAAAAAACCATGAATTCATTGATTAGAGAAAATAACAATTAGTCCTATTCCAAACACTGGGAATAGAAAAATCTTGAACACATGAGACAATTCATAAAGTAAACAAAAGGAAGTAATGAATCTGAGTACATAGCAATAAGATCTATAAAAAATGAAACATACAAAGATGGAACAAAAATGTACATTAACTAAGCTGTGGAAAACCCTTCAGAATAACTCATACGTAGTTGATGATGCTGCAGTAATAAGAAAGAAGATAAAAGAAAAAATGGTTAACAATTTTTCCGATATTGATGAAAACTATAAAACCAAGGCAAGAAGGTCAACTAATCCAAGCACAAGAAACACGAAGAAAATTAAACCAAGGTTTGCCATAATCAAACTTCATCAAAGTAATAACAACCAAAAAAAAGACACATTATATAGAAAGTGAAAAAGTAAGAGTGACCACAAACTTCTCAAAAGAAAAAATGCAAGTCAGGAGACAGTGAAACAACATCTATAATTCTATCAAGAAGAAATGTCCTTCACAAATGAAATCCAAATAAGTCATTTTCAGCCTCACAAAAAAAGGCAAGTTGGTTAATTAAGGAAAACCCCTATGACTCATACCAATCTGCCACACCAATTTCAAATTTCCCTCCCTTTTCTATAAAGTCTTTGGTATATAGATGGCCTAAAGGAGCTGGGAATTACAGGGAGAAATGAAAATTCAATCAACTTGACATATTTTTCTTTTATCCTTGAGGTAAAACTGCATATGTGTTTGGTTTTCTTTTTCTTTTTCTGAATGAAGTGTTTTTAAAACAAGCTCTGCCAAGTTTTATTAAAGAAAAATTTTACATGTTTTACTTTTCACCAGTCTGTTCTGGCACCCTTCTAATGATATAAGAATCACCTGGATCAATGATAGACAGTGTGCACACTCTGTAGTATTTTCCACATGCTGTGCCCAATTCAATATTATTGCCACTGTAGTGATGGACACCAGTTTTGGCCAACATGGCATAGTACTCTATTTCAGATTTCCTCAAAGTGGACAATTGTTGGAGAGGATGACCAATTTCGCTTTGCCCTGTCTGATCATCTTCAGAGTTTGCTTGTAGCCAAGTACATACTTTCCTCTTTTCAAAACAAGATGGAGCCAAGAGTTGATCGACTCCAGAGACTTTTTCGTCTTTTTTGTGGCCACCATCTTCCTGCCTTAGATGCAGGAGGGCCCCCCACCAAGAGCAGCCATCAAGATGGCGGGAGAGCTAGAAAGGAAGGCATGTTTGGTTTTCTTTAAGAATGAAAAACACATAATTCACATCTGTGATGGAATCTTTGTAGCTATGGGTGAGAGGTGTAAATTCTTAAGAGTCTTTATTTTAGTTTATTTTCTTTCTTTTGATTTTTTTTTAGTTATCGATGGACACAGTAACTTTATCTTTATTTATTTTTTATGTGGTGCTGAGGATTGAACCCAGGGCCTCACATATGCAAGGCAAGAAGGCAAGCACTCTACCACTGAGCTACAAATCCAGCCCATGTTTTTCTTCTTTTCTTTTCTTTTCTTTTTTTTTTTTTTTTTTGATGCTGGGGATTGAACCCAGGGCCTTGTGCATGCGAAGCAAGCATTTTACCAACTGACTATATATCCAGCCCTTCTTTCTTTTTTAGTTGCCAATTGACCTTTATTTTATTTATTTATATGTGGTGCTGAGAATCAAACCCACTGCCTCACACATGCTAGGCAAGCACTCTGCCACTGACCCATAATCCCAGCCCGCAGTTTATTTTCATTTGGAAGGAAAAAGTGATTCTTATTGTTTTACAAGTCATCTTTTTTTTCCACTTTCCATTCAAATATTTGTTCAAACTTTACTGTTTATCTAATAAAAACATTTTATATGCAATCAATGTATTTGAATTTTCATTTCAAGGCTTGTAAAAATGTCACAATGTATTATATTCTCTGAATGAATCTTCAGATATTTTACCAGAGATATTGATTACACAGACTCCATAATTTCTCAGAACTACATTTTATAAATTACCTTGTAAATATTGGAAGTAACCAATATTTCTTTTCATCACCAAAGACTTGTCTCCAGTTTTTACTGTATCCAAGAGAGAAACCATGTGCATCAACTCCATATGAAAATGTGGGTGTACGAAATGATTCTGTTAAAAGAAAAAAAAAAAACTACATATATACTAATTAACCTATTTAAAAAATTATAATTATTTGTGTCTTTGACAAGAAAAAGTATAAAACTTCAACATAAAAAACTATAAATACCATTTAAATAAATACTTGAAGCAATTAAAAGAAAAACTAGAATAATATGAGGTGAGAGATATGGCAATTATCCTAATCTGATCATCATTATACTTTTCATACATTTATTGAAATGTCACACTATATTTCATAAATATACAATTACTATGTGTCAATTAAAAATAAAATATTTTTAAAAGATAAATTTCTGAAACTTATTTGGGAAAAAGTACATTTTTCATCAATCATATAAAATAACATGTCAAAATATAATTATCTGGTATTACTGAAAAATCTAATAAAGTATGTTATATCTTACTTTACTTGACTTCTATTTTTAAAAGATACTTCCAACTTTACTCACCATTTATGAACTTCTTACTATGTTCCTGATATCACAGTATCAAGTATTTGGGACTCAAAGATAAAATGAGACAAAATTTCTATCAAAGAACCTACAGTCTAACAAAACTACATGTGAGAAGCACTAGGGACACAGAGTTCCCTAGGGACACAGAGGTGAAAGAACCCAATTTTATCTAAATAGGGACCTATGTGGGTCTTGAGGGGTCTTGATAGAAGAAGGTGAAAGATGGAGATGGTGGCACTTGATCATGATTATCTTGAAAACCAAGTAAGGGAATGAAGCAGAAGGTGGTTATAGACCATTATTTCAACCTTGGTTGTAAAGTGACATAGAGTGAGGTCTAGAGAAAGATAAATGTTTTATGAGTTTTATATCTTTAAAAACATAATGTGCTTCAGCATATTTTATAAGCTAAGGATAATGAGAAGAAGCCATGGCATTGGGAGAAACTGATGAAAGAGTAAAATTGAAGGAAAGGATCCCAGAAGAGATGAGAAGGCATTTAAAAATTAATTTTTTTTTTGTACTGGGGATTGAACTCGGGTGGGGGGGGGGGGGAACTCGACCACTGAGCCACATCCCCAGCCCTATTTTTTTGTATTTTATTTAGAGATAGGATCTCACTGAGTTGCATAGTGCCTTGCTTTTGCTGAGGCTGGCTTTGAACTTGCAGTCCTCCTGCCTCAGCCTCCTGAGCTGCTGGGTCTAAAGAAAAATTTTGAACAAGAGAAAAGACATCTTTCCTCAAAAGTTATGTGGAAAGTGACAATGAAAGGAGAAATGTTTGTAGAAGGCTAGAAAGGTGTGAAGACAAGAGTTCACTTATGACTTCTAATTTTTCTGCGAAGGACTAACAAATGGATAAGAAGAGTAGGAAGAATGGTGATAATCTGGAATTATATCATGGGCAACAGGTGAAGAACCTCACCAGAAATGCATGACATTACAGTCAAACAGATTTGAGGGTTCCAGTGAGATCTGAGACCTTCAATCTGTAATTATAATATTTTCTATGGAATTAAGGTTTCTTTGATCTGTCAACAGTCCTGCTATTCATGTGGATAAAGTAGATGGTTAGAAAACCCAGGTCATGGATTAGCAAAGGAATCATGGGAGAAACCTAGGGACAGAAGATATAAGAATGCTGTGAAGAGTTGCTGAAGTCATTTTATCATAGGATATAAAATGGCCAATGGTAAGAAATGAAACTAGAAGAGAAAGAAAATCTCATGAGAAGTGTTGGATAATGGAGCACTCAGTAACATAAAAAAGGCTACAAGATTGTAGTCAGAAAATGAAATACTGAAGTTTAAAATTTCATATTCAGAAGTTCTTCAGTTCCAAGTGATTCGATGTGTGCTTTATGGGAATAAGCAGCCAACAGAACTGAAGAGATTACTTTGTTTGAGATAACAGCATTAGTTTGAATATAGAAATTCATTAAACATGGAAAAATGGCTTTGTGGTGGGTAAGTGACAATTATGATGAAAGGCATAGATGATATAGCAGAATAAAGTACTCTCAAAAACAGAAGAATAGGGCTGCGGTTGTTGTTCAGTGGTAGGGCGCTTGCATAGCATGTATGAGGCACTGGGTTTAATCCTCAGCCATCGCATGCAAATAAATAAATAAATAAAGGTATTGTGTCCATCTATAATCAAAAAAAAAAAAAGGACATAAGAATAAAAATCTGGATGAACAGTAGAACACTAGCCAAAGACACAGGGTTCGGGAAGATGAGACTATGAAGAAAATGGTATGCTAAGGCAATGTGTTTTTCAATGTGTGGTCATATAATCAATTTAGTTGATTACAAACTAGATCACAAAATGAGTGCCATGTACGTAGTTCACATTAATGACATTTTGTGAAATTCTTGCTTATTTATATAATTTTAAGTATTTTACATATGTACTAAGTCAAGATATTCAATGATGTGTTTCTTACTGTGGTCACTGACAAAAAATTTTGAAAAGGTGTCACTTTAGCCCTGGCCACCAGTGGTTGAGAGGCAGAGCAGGGATACCCTTGGTAGCCTTATGAACACAGTGCTGCAAATGGTGTAGAGCCCGAAGCTACGACCTAAGGCCTGTATTCAGCCCCAGGTCCACTGTGCCGTGCCTACCACGGCCCTGGTGGCTGAGGGTGGGCGCTGTTTAGATGCTGCACATGGGACCTACTCTGCCTCTCATGTGTAAATTCCTTGAGGAACATGAATGGATAACTACAGAAAATGGTATTGGAATAGTTAGGAAATCAGCATTTTGGCACAGGAAGTTCTGGGAAATGTTGTTTACCGGAGTCTGCCTGAAATTGGAAGAAAATTGAAACAACAAAAAGAGTTTGTGCTTTGAAAAGTGTGAGAGTTGCCAGAGAACTCTTTTTCCTCTATCAGGAGAAGAAATTGAAATTAATGAGGCACCTGAAGAAAATCTAGAGTTTGTGAACAAATCTTATATAAAGATGATTGGTTGATGAAGATGATACTGAGTGACCCTTCAGAACTAAATGATCTACTGAGCGAAGAAGCATATGAGAAATATGTAAAATCTATTAGAGTGAAAATGGTACCCCATTACTTCAGCATAGTTGTCTTAAATTAGTGGGAGAGAAAAGACTTTTAAAAAAGAAACTACTCTTAACACTGTAACTGGAAAAAGATACCCTGAACTTGCCAATGACTGCAGATAAACACAACTGTATCATTTTTACAGATCTTTATGATTTTTAGAGTAGGCTTTAGACTCTGGTATCAGAATTCACATAATTATCTGTGGTAAAAACTACTACAGTGGGCTGGGGTTGTGCCTCAGCGGTAAAGTGCTCACTTAGTACGTGTGAGGCCCTAGGTTTGATCCTCAGCACCACATATAAAATAAATAAAGTAAAGGTATTGTGTCTTAACTACAACTGAAAAAATAAATATTAAAAAAAAAAAAAAGAAAGAAAGCATGTATGTGGCCTGGGGCTTTAGTTCAGTGGCTCCTTGCCTAGCATGTGTGAGGTACTGGGTTCAATGCTTAACACCACATAAAAATAAATAAAATAAAGGCATTCTGTTCAACAGGTTTGCAGCAAAATAATAAATAAATATTCAACTTCAAATAAATTTTTTGAAAAAGATTATTCAGAAAGAACAGTGAGTTCCCTGGAAATTCCAATCCCTCAAATACTAAAAGGATGGGAAATGAAACAGGCTCAGTGAGAGCTGTAGCAAATTAAACTGTTCATTCCCCATCTATTAGCAGTTGGCTACTATTAAATTCTAAGATGTGCTTACCACTACCAGATTTGTCAATTTTAAAAAGAATAATTCTGGTTTTCTATGTGAAATCACTTAGTTTTTAATTAATATGGGGGTTATAAACTCTGAGCTTTGCATGTAGGCCAACTCTGTCATCTCTGATTAAGAGTAAGGCGGTATGAAGAAGACCAATAATTTTTCTATGAAGAAGACCAATAATTTAGTTAATAAATATAAGGAAATTTAGGACTGGGGATGTGGCTCAAGTGGTAGTGCGCTCGCCTGGCATGCGTGCGGCCCCGGGTTCGATCCTCAGCACCACATACAAAGGAAGATGTTGTGTCCGCCAAAAATTAAAAAAAAAAAAAAAAAAAAATTTAAAAAAATTCTCTCTCTTAAAAAAAAAACAGAATGAGAGAGAACTGTGATTCTTCCATTAAAAAAAATATATATAAGAAAATTTATTTACACAGAAAAGGAATGCACACATGATGGAACTGGAAGAGAATTCAACAATGGAGGTTGAGCTGGGGAAGAAAGGGCAAAGAAATCCTTACAATTGAAGACCACTGACACTTACATGACTCAGTAACATAATAGATTAGAATGATCTAAATGCTTCTCTAAAATCTCTGCTCATTTTTCCGTATTAAAAACTGTTTCCTTCCAATTCTCCTCACAGAGGTGAATTATTACCTTTGGACAATCAGATAGCATATGGTCTTTATTTTTCTATGAAACATTACAGAAACCACTATTCTTTGTCTTGGTATATTAGTAGTTACATAAATGTTTCAATTAAAACACACTAGGGGGGGCTGGGGTTATGGCTCAGAGGTAGAGTGCTTGCCTACCATGTGTGAGGCCCTGGGTTCAATCTTCAGCACCACATAAAAGTAAATAAATACAATAAAAGTATTGTGTCCAACTACAACTAAAAAATAAATATTAAAAAAAACACATTAGGGTGGCTGAAATGCCATCTCCTTTGGTTAAAAATGTTTGTCCAATTACTTGAATACCTCACTCAATTCTTCCCCAATATTCTGATTTTTAAAAATAAGCAAAAAAAAAAAAAAATGCTGATACTAGTGATACAGTGCATTAAGTTTCACTGCCAACTGACACAAAGATGGAAATAGTGACACATCAAAAACACTATTCTTTAGCTTTAACTACAGAACATCTGCCAGTTAAATGTGTAATTGTGAGGGAAAATATAAAGAACATACGTGAAATATGTTGTTGACGAGTTTTAGCTAAAAGGTAAACGTAATTAAAAAATGTTTTGGCTCTCGGTGGATGAACTTCCTTTAAGCATGAAAACTTTGTCTATCTTTCATTGATTTGTTTTTGAAAAGATACTGTATAAATGCAGGAGGTAAGTTTTTTTAAAAAACATTTATATTTTAGAAGTAGTTGGACACAATACCTTATTTTTTTAATTTATTTTTATGTGGTGCTGAGGATCGAACCCAGGGCCTCCCACGTCCTAGACGAGTGCTCTACTACTGCTGAGCCACAACCCCAGCTCCCAGGAAGTAACTTTTATTAAAATTTATAAAATAGTTTTATACAGAATGCATTACTGAAAGTATATATAAAAATCAATTTTACTTCTTCATCCTTCAACACAATGATCCTTCATATTTATTATATAATAAATGGATCCAATCAGTTTACTTAAACATAAAATTATTTCATAATTCTTTTAGTTTCCTTCTCTAGATTACATATTCATTTGTGGTCCTTTTCCTAAATAGTTATAATTTATTTTATCCTACTTACCAATTGTTGTTCTATTTTTTCCAACTAGCCAGCAGTGGTAGCTGAAGAGTGAAAGAACGCTGATGAAGAACATTGCAGACACAAAGAAAAGAAAAAGTACGTGGAATTTTGCACGTGTATCTGTCAATTCATTCTGAGGAAAGAAAAAAGAAAAGTTTGAGGATACTGAACCTCTAAAATGTAATGTATAATGTATTAGTTCTGCCTACAGATTGTTGAATGTATCAAAAAGCCAGATATGAAGGATAATTAAACAGGTAATATATATTCCAAAACAATAATTGTAAAAGCAAAGAATTGGTATTATCAAAGCAGGTTGCTTAAATGTGATGTCAGAGAGAGTCATTTAAAAATTCCTCCTAAAAAAAATTTTAGGAATACTTATAATAAAATGAAAAGATGGACTCTTCTACCCAACAATTTTCTTTTGTACTTTATATGTATATTTAACTTTTTTCAACATCCAGAATGTACGGGTAAATACTTGTACATTTATACTAAAATATTTATTATTTTAATAATACTGTAACTGAAACTAATTGTGATATATTTAAGTTTATTTTTATGCTTCTGTAATCTGTTTTTGGAACACCACTTTGAAGGTGACCAGGCTTTTAGCTGCTCTGATTCCTACCTTTATAGGAAATTGAAATTTTTCATAAATAAATTTACTACAAGGTATTAATGATTGAAAACAGTGTCTCTGTTATTCCTTCTTATAGTTTCATGAATTTTGGGGGGTGGGGGTAGTACCAGCAATTGAACCCAGAGGCACTTTTTATTTTGTGAGCAGGGTCTCACTAAGTTGCATAGGGCCTCACTAAGTTGCTGAGGCTGGCTTTGAACTGAAAATCCTCCTGCCTCAGCTTCCAGAGCCGCTGGGATTATAGGCCTGCGCCACCATGCCCGGCTCTCAGCTACATGCATTTTAATAGAAGCAAAGTCTTAACCTAGAAGAAATTAGTATCTGTTAATAGGAGGAAGAGGAAACCTTTAAATGCTATTAATTCTTAAAATGAAACTATAGGCAAAACACCTTCTCAATCAGAACAAAAGGCTTCCCCTTTTGATTTGAAAAATAACATGAAAAAAAGTTATTTGCATTATTCTTTTTCATAAGTCTTTTTATTTTTCTTTCTTGTGTGCTGGGTATTGAACCCAAGGCCTTATGACACTCTATCACTGAGCTATATCTATACCCCCGCCATCCTTCATTATTGTGATATTTCTTTTTTTTTCCTCCCAAAGTAATCATTTTATCTTTTAAACATATTAAGTGATTCTTCTATCTCACCATGTCATGAAACAAATTTTTATTAAATACATTCACTGTAAATGTCATAAAAGAGATCATGAGAATGTCATGGCAACAATGTGTTTTACCTTTGGACAATTGTCTGTAGATTTCCTGCGGCAAAGCTTGTATAAATAGAGACAATGTATTAAGAAACCAATTTTTATACAAACACTAGGTTTTATAAATCCTGTAGGTTTTAAAGGGATTCTAAGATGTTGCTCGTAGTGTTGCTCTCTCACAACATTTTCTCAAAAAACACAAGAGAAAATATCAAGAACACTTAGTTCTTTAAGAACATTTCAGGTACCTTTAGATATGCACTTTTCCACTCAGTGTTTAAAATAACAGAGATTTGTCTAGAGAGAATAAAGCCAAAATATTTTTTTAAATATATATTTCTTTAAACTTCTGATTAACAAAAACTAGATGACTTCTTACCACCTTTGGTGCTACTATCTTGCTGTGACTGTGTTGACTCTTGCCCTCTACCATCTGGTGTCAGCTCAGTAATCAGAGTGACCCTTTTACAAGTCAGATCATGTCACTCCTGTATTTTACCAGAGTAAAAGCCATAGTCGTCTTAACTTTCCAAGGCCCTTTCCCTTGGCCCACAGCTCACCTGAGCTTCCCCTTAGGTGCTTATTCTACTCCAGCTACTTACAATAGTCTCCTTGCTGTTGCTCAAACATCCCTCAAACTTGAGGAAACTTAAGTTCCCTTAACCTGAAATGCCCTTCTCTCTGAAATTCACGAATCCCCTTCAAGTCTTTGCTCAAATTCTACTTTCTTAATGAAGCCCACCCTATGTTTCTTTAAAAAGACGTAATTTGCCTATCACCTGCCCCACAAACACAAAATCAACAGATCCCTTACTCTGATCCCCTTATAATATTTGTTTCCCTTTTCTTAAAAGTAAGCTCTAAAAAAACTATGATTCTTTGTTTTTTCACTTACATATCCCAACTTCTCAGAAAACTGGCACAGAATAAGTATTAAATAAGTATTTGCTAAATGAAGAAAAAGGTAGATTTAAGTTTACTAGTATTTTTTTTCTTATTCATGATGAATATTAAAAGTATCTCTTCTTTTTTTGGGGGGGAATATTGGGGATTGAACTCAGGGGCACTTGACTACTGAGCCACATCCCCAGACTTATTTTGTATTTTTTAAATTTAGAGACAGGGTCTCACTGAGTTGTTTAATGCCTCACTTTTGCTGAGGCTGGCTTTGAACTCACAATCCTCCTGACTCAGCCTCCTGAGCTGCTGGGATTGCTGGCATGCACTACCAGGCCCAGCCCTAAAAACATTTCTTCTTAAATAACTGCTATTACATTCAAATGCTACTGAATTTTCTCACAGACAAATATGAAATTATGCAATTTTGACTTTAATTATCTGGCACTGAATCCTCTTTAAATAGGGATACTACCTATGGCTAATGGGTTGTAAACTGAACAAACATGCCCAGCAAAGCAGGACAACAGAGGCCAAAATCTGGGTACTAAGACCACAGAGTTGGGATTGGTGCTCTCCTTAAATCCATACAAAGGTATTTTAAGTGCCAACAGCCTCTGGTTTTGTTTCCTGTGAGAGGATCAGTGCTGGGGATCTCAATAGTTCCATCACTGAGCTATAACCTCAGTCCAACTCCCTGGTTTTAAATACCCAAACTTTAAAAGTCTAATGATGTTTAAACAAAAATTCTTCTTAAATTTATTAGATAATTCCTGGAAACATAATTGTGTTCTGTGACTCAGGACTTTAAATATGTTGACTACAGGGAGCAAGTAGACAGTGGATGCTGGGATGGACAGATCCAAGTGTTAATTCTGGCTTCCAATACTACTAAATAAGTGAACTTGGGTAGTTACTTAACTTCTCAATCTCAGTTAATAACTCTGAAAACCATAACTGATCCTCTGTATTAAACCACTTTTCTTGTTCTCTGTATTCCTGATGCTTTGCCTTATTAGAGTTTTGCTGACCTGGGGAGAGACCGCCTTCCTTTCATATGCAAACTAACTAATCCGGAGCCCAAATTCCCAACTACCTCCTCCACCAGGCTTTTACACTACAGGGGGCAATACTCCTCTGCCCCATTTTTCAGGGCCAGGTCTAAGACAACTAGAGATGGCCAATCCTAAATCTGTTTTTGGCATTCCAGAGAAACCACAAAACAGGTTCTGGCCCTCCCTCTTTATGCCTCCTAAATAACCAGGCCCTGAGAGGCTTCACATCAAAGTGTACCCTCTTTTGAGGACTATGAGTAAATAAATATCTTTGCAATGGCAACTGGCTCCTGATTTATGGGCCTTACTATACCTTAATTAAAAACAACAACAACAACAACAACAAAAGCCGTGCATTTTAAAACATCTTCACAGGGGGCTGGAGTGGTAGACTGCTCTGCTGGCCTAGCCCTGGCCCTGGGATCGATCCTCAGCACCACATAAAAATAAATAAATAAAATAAAGGCATTGTGTCCAACTACACCTAAAAAATAAATATTAAAAAAAAATCTTCACAGGGTTTTTAGAAAGAACAAATGTGAAAGAACTTTTTAAACACAATAATTTCCCCTTCAAAAATCAAAGATTTAAATGTAAAAGTGAAAACAATAAAAAGTACCAGAAGAAAACTGGTGAATTTTTGCATAAACTTGCACTGAACAGGCAACAGTGAGAAATCATAAAAAGGCCATATTTATAAAAAAAGAAGAAATTTAATTTTGATTAAAACAAAACAGCAGATATCAACAAAAAATGTGGAAAAAATATTTATGACATGGGGTAGAAAAAGGATTAATATCTTTAGACATGCTTCATTATTCTCAATGAGTCCTTTGTGATACCTTGCAAATATCTTCTCCCAGACTTGCCTTTTCACTTCAAGAGGAGCTTTTTTTCTTTGCTACACTGGAGAGTGAACCCAGGAGTGCGCTACCACTGAGCACCATCCCTACTCCACTCTTTTTTTGAAACAGGATCTCACTAAGTTGCTCAGTCTGGTCTTAAACTTAGGATCCCTCCTGTCTCAGCCTCCTGAGTGGCTGGGGCAACAGGTATGAGCTGCTGCATTTGGCTTTAAGAGCTGCCTTTTTTTTTTAAATACCTTTATTTATTTACTTTTATGTGGTGCTGAGGATCAAACCCAGTGCCTCATTCAAGGTGAGCATTCTACCCCTTGAGCCACAATCCCAGCCCTAAGAGCTGCTTTTTAATAAAAACTTATTTATTTATTTATTTTTAAGGAGACTGGATTTTGCTCTGTTGCCCAGAATTACGAAAAACTCCAGGACTCAAGCAAACCTTCTGACTCAGCTTCCTGAGTAGCTAGGACTAAAGGCATACTATGGCGCCTAACTAAAAGAAATTCTTAATTTTAATGGAGTTCAATTTATACATCTTTTCTTGCATGGTTAGTGGTTCCTATATTCTATTTAAGAAATGCTCATACACACCAAGATCAATAAGAAATTATTTGCTATATAAATATTTCAACCTACCAGAAAAAAATGGGCAAAGAACAAAAAAGAGATTTCACAAAAAAGACATGCTAATGGCTAGTAAACACATGCTCTTAGGCATATGCAAAATAAAAGGAAATTTTATATTTTGTTCATAAATTAGCAGGCACTAAATTGAATAAAGGGAGAGGATAAAGATGGAATTACGGGACAGATATGGCTTAGGAGTAGTAATGCTCTGAGGCACAATGAACTGGAAAAAACAAATTCAAAGACATTTACTGAATGCTTTCTAGCTCATCAAATATTTATACTAATTTAATCCTCATCAATTCTATGAGATAAGTATTACTCAAAATTTTAATAATAAAAAAATAAACTAAAGTTTAATTATCTTAACTGGCTAATATTTACTGAACATCTGCTGTGTGCCAGGTAGTACTCTATACCAATGAATGGAGGAAAAAAAACAAAAACACCTTTTTTTCTTTTTTGGTATCAAGGATTGAACCCAGACGTGCTTAACCATTGAGCCATATCCCCCCAACACCCTGGGGGGGGCACTTTTTTTTTTTTGAGACAAGGTATTTAAATTGCTTAGGGCCATACTAAATTCCTGAGGCTGGCTTTGAACTTTCTATCCTCCTGCCTTAGCCTCCAGAGCCACTGGGATTACAATTACAGGTGTGTACCCAGTACCTAGCAAGGCAAAAATTCTTGCTTTCATGTATCTTAAATTATAAAAGATGTTTGTATTTAAACTAAGCCTGTTTCTTTTTCTAGTATACTACTTTGATTCTATGTTTAATAATTCAAAGATGACATTAATTTTCCTACCCCAGCAATTGATAGGTTTGTATAGGTTTTGTTCCCATTATATCAGATAAACATAGGAAGAACAATGTAACGAAAATAACATGACATTGATTTGAGACATCTTCATCATATCAATGTTGAAAAAAATAGCAACTGGAGATTAGGAACTAGGATTCAGCAGTGTTAAAGCTAGGGCTGAGGCGTGACTGTGAATGCCACAGAAGTACACATGACCACCAGGAACAATTAGAGATAATCAAGAATGTAGCAGCTAAGGATGGAACCTACATTTATGGGAGCTGAGAGAAAAGTGATATAAAATAGCAAGAAAGTTAGAGGTTTAAATGAAGGAAGAGAGTTTTAATGTATTTTAAAATTATTTCTAAATTTTAATAAAATAGTACATGAACAAACAACAACAACAACAAATCAAACAATGCTAAAAAGCTATCACTGGAAAATAACAGTTTTCTACAGCACCGCCAACAGGCAGCACCTTTTCACATTTCTGGCATTTTCCCCCCACCCAAAGAACATAATTAAATACTTTAAAATATTTAAACTTTATTAATTATTTTAATTAGATTGCTATCCGCACATTGTATACAAAATTTAATGGAAAACTGTAAAAACCATGTCTCTCTTCCTTATTGTCCTTCCAGAGGCAACTATCATTAGCAACTTTATCTATCTATTTATTTATTTATTTTTGGTGGTGCTGGGGATTAATATGAGGCCAACACTCTACCAACTGAGCTATATCCCCAGCCCCTATTAGCAACTTTTTAATGCTTTCTTTCAGAAGACAGTATATGCTTATATTTATTTTCATATATAAATGGGAGCATACTATATGTGTTCTTTTGGGGTCTTTTTCCCTCCATATAACACATCTCAAAGATCACATCATTTGTCATAAAGAGCTTCTTTATTCTTTCTTAAGCTATACTACATCCTCTGTATAGATACATAATAACTTAATTAGTCCCCTGTTGATAAAACATTTGATTGTTTTCAGCCATTTGCCATTTTTTAAAATGGTGGAAAATTTATACAGACAGGAAGCATGTTAGTGGGTGCCTGTAGCTGAGGATGCCACTTTTACTGTAAAACTGTAATAAGTCTCATTAAGTCCAAGAAAGGCAATTGTTTCCTTAAACTTGATATGCCTTTATTACAGTGTGGTTAAGTACAATTTGGATTACTAAAAGAAACTCACTATTTGTGGTGTAACGTACCTTTACTTATGAATAAATGTATATAAAAAGGTAAACTGTAGCCCTGCCCTCTATACCATTATAAATTCTAGCTAGTAAAATTAATTATATCTACTTATAATGAAGAATAAAGTAATTCTTTAAAAACCCAACACCTTAAAATTATTTAATATATGTTTTAGGATAGAAAAAAGACTTACCGTCCAAAATTTTATAAAGTACTCTAAAACTGATATAGCCACGTAAAGGCAATATATTAGGGAATACAATAAAAACAGCATGAAGAATTTGTAATTAGAAAATCCCACACAGTTATTCACCCTAGAAGAATAAAGAAAGTCACACTATAAAAATAAGACAAAACACAAATTCATAGAAATAGAAAGATTCTAGAATGGAGGTTGTGAAGGGGAAGAGGGTGAAGGAAATGGGGAACTGGTTAATGAGAACAGAGTTGCAATTTTATAAGATTTAAAGTACTGGAGACTGTACAACAAGGTAAACACTACTGAAATATCTACTTAGGTATGACATGTTACTTTCTCACTTGTGAATAAGAACTAAATTCTTTCAAGTGGTTAAGACAGTAAATTTTATGTTATGTGTTTTTTGCCATAATAAGAAAAAGATAAGTCAGAACACTTAAATTATTATTACTTGGAAGTAGGCATTTGTGAAGCAGGAAGCAGTATCTTAACTATGGATATGTGTTTTTAATGAATTCTAGAAGAAATACAGGATTTTAATGTTAATTCTTAACACACCAATATTTGGGGGTTAATAACATTAAAAAATATTTTTAAAGAAAAATATATAAATAATGTCCCTATGCATATAGGCAAATATATAAATAGATCAATCATAATATCTGTAATTAAATTAACATTCAAAATATAAAATACTGGGGCTGGGAGTGTAGTTCAGCAATAGAACATATTTGGTATGCATGGGACCCTGGGTTTAATCTCTAGCACCAAAAAAAAAATTTGAAATAATCATTCTAAAAATTCTCTCCTCCCACCTTTCCACCCTCTTATGCCATTTCCTCCATTTTTTATACATACCAAGGACAGTGATGATCCATCTTAAGAATACATCTAAGAAACAAATAAACATAAGAAAATCCATGCATAAAAATTCCCTATTTTGTCATAATTTTATTTTATTTGACTTAAAAACTTCCCTTTAAAACTGTATCTTAGAGAACCAACAGAGAAACATCAGGGCAGAGATAATTTCTGGTATGGCTACAAGTACTTCTATGGTAAGAGGTCATAAATTTTTTACACTGGGAAGTAAGCTGAGAATATCCAGTTACACTGTATCACATTAAATGACATTTTACAATATATCAAAATACATTCTATTGTCATATATAACTAATTAAAAAAAGAAAAAATAACATTTTAATATTAGATCTGAGGAAATACTTTGATTATTAGAGAAGTCCAGCTTGAAAATTTGCTGAAGGAGATAAAATGGAAAACAGATTATCCCTTTGTTATTTAAACATCTGCAGATCATAAAAATAAAACTTTAGAATCAAATATGTAAAAACATTAACAGTGATGGGCTTAGACATGGTTATTTTTTCCATGTTTTATAAAACCCCAAATTTGCCCTTCTACTGGGATACATATTTTGTTTGTATAAAATTAGACTATAGATCATCTCAAATAATACAATAAATGAGTAATCTAATACCTAGAAAGTTAAGTAGTTTGTCTAACTAAAAGTAAAGATTAGTGTGATTCCCATTTAATGATCTTTCTTTTAACATACCACCTTCTCACTTATGTATTAGAACTAAATTCTTTGAAATTTTTCTAGTTAAGATGTTAGGATGATAACTGAAAACAATTGTTAAGTTATTTTGGTGGTGTTTTAGGTTTTTAGTATCAACATCAATTTAAAAAAGAAAAGAATCAGAATAATATTTCTAATCCAGGAAATAAAGTTTCTTTCTCAAGGGGATTATCAACTATTTGCTCATCAATATTACCTTAAGCACAAGCATAGAAAGCATACTTAAAAAAATCCTACAAACTAGACATGAAGCTTATCAAAAATTACTTCTAGGTATATTCTAGTTTATATAAATACTTTTGTTAGTTCTCTGTGCATAGAAAATAAAGGGAGAGGATGAAATGTTTTGAATAAGTATAAAATATGAAAAAAGTTCCTTCCTCTCACTTCTGTCACCAATATTCAGTGCTAGGTTTAAATAAAAGCAAATGAGGAACACTTACTTGTCACATGCTGAGCAGTGATGTGCCCGATCAGGTTTAATCAACTGACATTTTTCACAATATCTGATAGCTACATGAAAGAAAAGGAAGATGCTGAAGAAGGCACGAGCTTAACTAATTTGAACACAAATCTTAACATTTTAAAATGAAAAACTTTGGGAAATCAACAACTAATAATTTTAACCTGAAATAAAAATGGACTGGAAAATTTCTCAAATGAAAATGTCAAGAAATAGAAAAGAACCTCAAAACTGTGTTATCCCAGCAGTTTTCAAATTAAAGTAAATCCAAAACAAATGTTAAATGCAGAGGTAAGCAGTGCAACTAGTACAAAACTCAGATTTACTAAGTCCTAAACCCAGTGTTTTTCCTACTATACCACAATGTCTAAGGTAAAATATCAAATTTATATTTTAAGGCATTCTATGGAACTTAGGTTTTGAAATTCTGAAACAGCTTTAATTAAAAAAATATATTTTTTCTGTCATCCCTAATTCCAAACAGAGAATACATTTTTAAGAAAAAACTGTTTCCCACTAAATTCTAATATATGCTACTATTACCCAATTCATACATTCATTCATTCAAGATACTGAGCACCTTCTAGCTGCCAGATATTGTACTAGGCAAAAATCTGCCTTCCACCATAAACATACATTGGAGAAAAGGTAGCCTCTTCAACAAATGGGGCTGAGAAAACTGGAAATCCATATGTAGTAGATTGAAATTTAACCCCTATCATCACCCTGCATACAATTCAACTTAAAAGTGGATCAAGGACCTAGGCATTACACCCAAGATTCTGCGCCTACTAGAAGAAAAATAGGTTCAACTCTCCATCATGTTGGTTTGGGAAACGATTTCCTCAATAAGAGTCCTAAAGCACAAGAAGTAAAATCAGGAATCAATAAATGGGATGGTATCAAACTAAAAAGCTGCTTCACAGCAAAGAAAACAATCAAGAACGTGACAGAGAGCTTATAAAATCTTTGCCACCTGCACTTCAGATACAGCATTAATCTCCAGGATATATAAAGAACTTAAAAATTAACACACACACACACACACACATCAAAACAAACACACAAACAACCCAACAACAACAACAACAACAAAAAAAAAAACCCCAAGGGGGCTAGGGTTGTGGCTCAGTGGTAGCGCGCTTGCCTAGCATGCGTGAGGCACTGGGTTTGATTCTCAGCACCATATACAAATAAATAAAATAAAGGTCCATCAACAACTAAAGAAAAATATTTTTAAAAAACCCCAAATGACCCAATCAATAAATGCACAAAGGAACTGAACAGGCACTTCACAGAAGAACTACAAATGGTCAACAAATATATGAAAAAATGTTCACTATCTCTAGCAATTACAGATATGCAAATTAAAACTACACTGAGGGCTGGGGATGTGGCTCAAGCGGTAGCGTGCTAGCCTGGCATGTGTGCGGCCGGGGTTCGATCCTCAGCACCACATACAAACAAAGATATTGTGTCCGCCGAAAACTAAAAAGTAAATATTAAAAAAAATAAAAATAAAAAAAAACTACACTGAGATTTCATTCACTCCAGTCAGAATGGCAATTGTCAAGAATACAAATAATAATAAATGCTGGGAAGAATGTGGGGGAAAAGTGGGTGCAAACTGGTGCAACCACTCTGGAAAGCAGTATGGAGATTCCTTAGAAAATTTAGAATGGAACCACCATTTGACACAGTTATCTCACTCCTTGGTTTATACCCAAAGGATTTAAAATCAGCATACTACAGTGACCCAGCGCCCTCAATGCAGCTCAAGTCAACAAAAGATAAGCCACAGAACCAACCTAGGTGTCCCTCAACAGATGAATGGGACCGAAAGCATTATACAGATTCAATACAATTCCAATCAAAATCCCAATGACATTCCTCATAAAAACAGAAAACCCAATCATGAAATTCATTTGGAAAAATAAGAGACCCAAAATAGCCAAAGAATTCTTTAGCAAGAAGAGTGAAGCAAGAGGCATCAAAACACCAGACCTTAAACTATACTATAGAGATATAGTAATAAAAAAATGGCAGGGTATTGGCACCAAAATAGACATGTAGACCAATGGTACAGAATAGAGGACAAAGAGACAAACCCATATAAATACAGTTATCTCATATTAGACAAAGGCACCAAAAACATTGGAGAAAAGGCACCCTCTTCAACAAATGGTGCTGGGAAAACTGGAAATCCATATGCAGCAAAATAAAATTAAACATCTACCTTTCACCTTGCACAAAACTCAACTCAAAGTGGATCAAGGACCTAGGAATTAGACCAGACACTCTGCACCTAATAGAAGAAAAAGCAAGCCCAAATCTTCATCATGTCAGCTTAGAACCAGACTTCCTAACAGACTCCTAAAGCATAAGAAATAAAATCAAGAATCAATAAAATGGGATGGATTCAAACTAAAAAGCTTCTTTGCAGCAAAGGAAACAATCAAGAAAGTGAATAGAGAGCCAACAGAATGGGAGAAAATATTTACAATGCGCACATCAGAGCATTAATCTCTAGGATATATAAAGAACTCAAAAAACTTAACACCAGAAAAAACCCAATAGGAGCTGGGGTTGTAGCTCAGTGGCAGAGCACTGGCCTCGCACACGTGAGGCCCTGGGTTCAATCCCCAGCACCACATAAAAATAAACAAATAAAAATAAAGATATTGTGTCCATCTACAACTAAATAAATAAAAATAAAAAATAAAAAACCCAAATAATCCAATCAAAAAAATGAACTAAGGAAATGAGCAGACACTTCACAGAAGAAGAAATACAAGAAGAGATGAGGAGCCAGGTGTGGTGATACACACCTGTAATCCCAGCAGCTTGGGAGGCTGAGGCAGGAGGATTGTGAGTTCAAAGCCAGCCTCAGCAACAGCAAGGCACTAAGCAACTCAGTGAGAACCTGTCTCTAAACAAAATCCAAATAAAGGACTGGGGGTGTGGCTCACTGGTTGAGTGCCCCTGAGTTCAATTCCTGGTACCCCTCTCCCCAAAAAAGATGAGGAATAATGAATAAGTTAAAATAAATAGTGCATTAGATAGTGATAGCACAGAGAGCAGAGAAGAGGAACGGTAATTTTAGAAACATCTGAGAAAACTGAAATTGAAGTGAGTTCAAAATTGAAAAGAAACATATTAGTAAGTGAGACATATTACTATCTGGGAAAAAGGAGATTCTAACCAGAGCCTGAGGCAGGAACATGCTTGGCCTGTTTGAAGAAGAGTGAGGAACAGAGATGTTCATCATAGCATTGTATTTATTAAAACAGAAATAATTTGATTTAGGAAAATGGTTAAGCATTTTTTATGGTATATCCATACTGTGAAATACTATGCAAACAAACATTTTCCATACAAAATACATTTATTTTCCATTAAGAAAAACATAGCAGGCTCAAAATATAGTCACTCATACTAAGTAAGGGTTCACATACCAAAGAGAAAGGCCAAGTGAATAATAAAATCAGGATCAGAAATCAAGTATCCTATTTTCCCTTTCTCCTATATCCTCCACTAAACAATGTGACATTGTGGAAGCTGTAAAATTAACTGGGCTCTGGGTGGGAATAAAACAAGGATTGATGATGGATTTCCAAGTCTGAATTGAAGTAAAAGTTCTTGTCGAGGATGGCTTAGAAGAATGATAATGCCAAGGACAGAAATATAGCAGAATTTAGGTAGGGTGGGTGGGGGTAAAGGGTATTCCTTTATTCATTCAATGAATATTTAGAGAATTTACATGTGACAAATATCACTAGATGGCTGGGGGAAAAGGTGAACAAGTCAGATCACAGGGTGTTCTGTAACATGTAATCCTTGTGTATAGCTGCAACTTCACCCTTTGCCTGGCACAAAGCCAAGGTTTAGAATGTTTGTGTTAGTATAAAATGCCTGAATTTGTTCTAATTAAAGGCACAATAAATGTTCTAATTATGAGGCACAATAAATGAATGATCACAATACTGTAGTATCAGAACTCCATGATTAAAAGTGATAGCTGAAAGGACAGTACAGAAATAAGAATAGGAACAGGGCAACCTTGAGAAGTAGAACATAAAAACTGGGAAGAAGAAGCATTTAGGACTCATTTCTGAGTAGATGACAGTATGTCCATATGGCTCAAAAAAGTACAAAGAGGAATTCAGTGCAAAGTCCCTCCTATCCCTGAACTTGATCCACAATTGCCCTTGCATGAAAACAGCATCAATAATTTTACTAATCTCTGGTAAATGAAAGGTCCATTTCCTTCAATATGCATTAGGTCTGTAATAAGAAAAAAGAAGAAATTCCTTCAGAGTTTGGAATTCTAGACAGTAAAAATGTAGTATAAAATAGTATTCAAGGGAGTAGATTCCACCGAAAGTCAGAAGAGAGGATATAAAACCCACTCAGGGACTTTGGCCACCTTACTATGCCTTATTTTTTTTATCTCCAAAAAGGTGTTGTGCAAGTACAACACCTCCCTCAGAGTTGTTAAAGTGCTTAGCACAATTCCGGTGTAATAATGGGTATTATTTGGGCTAGAAGAAAGCCATTATATAATTAATAAATAAAAAGTGGTAAAGTTTTAAAAGCAAAGTTTTAGTGTTGATGGCTCTTTACTTTTAGAAGTACATGTACTTCTCTGAAAACAGAGAAGTACATGTACTTGTTATGAACAGGATTTTCTGAAAACTACACTTACCCCAAATTTGCCTATGATCTCAGGGATTCATTAATTATCTGGAATCTTGGGTTAAAAATACCTTGTAGATCTATAACTGCTCATAATTATTATAAACCATATTTTTCAGGATTAAATGTAAAAATGTAGCAAAATGTAATTAAAATTTGAGATAATTTACTAGAAATATTTACTGAAAGTAAAATCTGCTGAAAATTTATTATTATACACCAAGATATATACTCTATTTCACATACATGAAAAAGCTAGAATTTGATCTGCAGTCCATGTTATTATTATTTTTTATTTATTTTGGTACTGGGGATTGAAACCAGGGTGCTTTACCACTGAGATACCTCACATCTTTTTATTTTGAGACAGCTAAGTTGCTGAGGTTGGCCTCAAACTCACAATCATCCTAGTTCAGCCTCCTGAGTTGCTAGGATTACAAGCATGTTCCACTGAGCCTGGCTTCAACTTTTTATCCTATACCATAATATATTTGTTATGTAAAAGGGACAGTATTTTTTTTTTAATTTTTTATTGGTTGTTCACAACATTACAAAGCTCTTGACATATCATATTTCATACATTAGATTGAAGTGGGTTATGAACCCCCAATTTTACCCCAAATGCAGATTGCAGAATCACATCGGTTACACATCCACAATTTTACATAATGCCCTATTAGTAATTGTTGTATTCTGCTACCTTTCCTATCCCCTACTATCCCCCCTCCCCTCCCCTCCCAACTTCTCTCTCTACCCCATCTACTGTAATTCATTTAAAGGGACAGTATTTAAGTGCATTTTTAAAAGTCAGTCAAATAACCCCTTCTACAATTTTAGCACTTTAAACATCTTTGAGTCATAATTTGTCATAGCTACACAAAAGTAAAGATCCTTCTAGTTCTCCCTAGAGTTAGAGCACCTGGATTTAAATCTGTTTTTTTTTTTTTCCCCAATATACAGTCTATATGACTATTATAGTTTGGATATGAGCTGTCCTCTTAAAATTCCTGTGCTAATCCAGGAATATTAGAAGATAAAATTATTGGATCATGAGAGTTGTATCCTAATTAGTCCATCCTAGTTTGAACAGACTAACTGGTAGTAATTGTAGTGAAGTGGGGCATGGCTGAAGGTGGTGAGTCACTTGGGATATGCTCTTGAAGGGTTCATTTTCCCTGTGGCCCTTTCCTTTTCTGTTTCTCAGTTACCACATGTTGAGTAGTTTGTAGTTCCCTCCATCATACCCTTCTGCCATGATGTTCTGACTCACCTTGGGCCCAGAATTGATGAGGATTTGGCTGACCATGGACTAAAACTCTGAAACTGTGAGCCAAAAATAAACATTTCTTCCTCTAAATGTTCTTCTCAGTTATTTTGGTCACAGCAACAGAAATCTGACTACCACAATGATCTTGAACAAGTTACTTCAACTCTCTGTCTTGTATGAATTCAGTTTGATGATACTGCAGTCATTCTGAGTTCTAACTACCTTGACTACCTCAGAGCAACTCTAACTGGTTTTCCTGCAGTTTCCATCATACTATAAATAGAAAAAAACATTAGTAGTATGTAAAGTTTTACAACTGGTCCAGGTGCCTGGAATGTGCCTGACTCTTAACATTAGCTTAAGATAAACCTGGTACTTTCCACCTTGGATGAAGTCACTTTGGCACAGACCAATAATACAAACCCCCCCATTCTTGACCCAACCCGTAGGGATCCACTTGGTATTGCAGCTACCCAGGACCATGCTTCTGTCACTTAAATTCCCCAATAAACTGCAATCTGGATCTGCAATCCCAGATCTGCCTGTTTTCTTCAATCTTGTAGCACCTTGGGACTATAGTGGGAATAGGTTGTCCAGAAACAGTGTCTTAGCTTCCTCATCTGCAAAATGGGGACTCTGGTATCTACCTTATAGGGCTATTGTGAAGTTTACATGAGGTCATATGTGTAAAGCACTTAGAAAATTGTCAAGTTTTTAATATTATCTAGTTTTTGAACCAACTGATGAAGTATATAATACAATTTTTAAAAACTTTATGTATTTAAATGATCAGCTTGGCTACTCAAAATAGACTCCTATCATGGGGCTAAAAATCTTAGAAAAGAACACTGTTGTAACAGGCATGTATCTCAATGGAGACAGCACTGCAGAGGAACTCATAGCTTCATCTTAGAATACCAGCTTTTATAATCTTGAGTAGGTTTCTTCCCCTTCATATCTTTTACTTCTCATTTTTAACACATTCCCTTTTTGTTTTTCTTTTATTACTCGGTGATGACACACAATAATCAAATTCAAATCAGAATTTCTAAATGACAGTTTACTAGGAATAATAACTGAGATTGAGTCTGGAGGAAAAAATAGAGAAAATATTTTACATTAAAGTGAACACCTTAAAAATTGTATTAATATATTCATATATTCATCTATATCTGAAATACAAACAGAAAATCTTATTCCAGCAGATATTGCTTATGGTAATCATTATATATCCACATAATAGTTAAACCATAAAACATATCTTGTCAAAATAAACACTTTTGAAAAATCATTTGGAAAGGAAAGCTTAAGACCGTTTTTCTTACTTCTTGAAGCTGATGTGGTATAGATAGGTAAGTCTCTTGCTGCTCTTCTCAAAATTTGTTGTTGTCTTTCATGGCTGAATTCCTTTTCATAACGCTCCTTGTCAGAATTGGACAAGTAGAACTATAAAAAGAGAAACAATTATCAACCCATCAATATTGTGTTTCATCAAGAGAAAACTTACCTTCAAACTGACTTTCAAGTATATTTTAATAAAACTACATAGATTAAAAAATATTTGCCTTCCCTATTAATAATGGCAAAGAAAATAAACATACTTCTGTATCTTTGCTTTTTATAGATAAAAAAATTAATTTCCTTCATCAAAAAGGCTTACTACACATTTTTTTAATTAATAAAAACTTTGCTGTTTAAAAGTTACTGTCAAGAAATTCTATATTTTTGGAAGGATATCATAAGATTACTTTGGGTAATAAGTGAAATCACCAACATGGAGTAACAATAATTTTTGGCTAAAGGTCATAATGAGTTAAATCATTCATTTACTATTTTTAGTCGTTCAGAAGCTAAGAAGAAAGCGCCCGCCTTTCTTCAGAATTGTCAGAGTATCAAGGCAATCTAACTCTCCTTTGCTCAAGGGAGATTCCTTTCCTTTACTGAGTTATTTCTAGTATTCCTTTCCTAGTGTTTTTCCCCATGATGTGGTCAGCCTCTGGTTCATTTTTTTAAATAACATTTTCTCTACCAACTAATTTAGTTGTTCTTCTTTTCATATGCTATCCCAGTATTTTAAGGACTACCTCCTTTTATGTCTTGATTTTAATGTAATCAAGGAAAACTTTGAGTTTCTACCAGTCTATTTCAGATTTGCTTTTGGCTTGAGACTTGCTTTAAATCATATTTTATATTTTAAACAGTAATGTTCCTCACTCTGTATTAATTTCTTTAAAAAGCCTAAGGAATCATAACTGGAATTTTACCTCTACATATGTGATCTACTCACTAACTCAAATATAAAACTTTCCTGTCTCTTACCTGGGCATAGTGGAGCACACCTATAATCCCAGCAGCTTAGGAGACTGAGACAAGAGGATCGCAAGTGAATTCAAGGCCAGCCTTAGCAACTTATGGAGGCCCTAAACAATGAAGTGAGACTCCGTCTTAAAATAAAAAATAAAAAGGGCTGGAGATGTGCTCAGTGCTAAAACATCCCTGTGTTCAATTCCCAGTACTAAACAAAACAAAAATACCTTCCCTTACTCTTAATGCCCCAACACTGCTAATAGTTATTAGTTTAATAATAGTTATTTAGTTTAATTGACTGTTGTGTTATAAATAAAGCAATAGCTTGTCATAGTAGAGTTGGGAAAGTTATGATTCAAGAGGGTTAGGGAATTTTTTGAGATTTCAGAATTATTGGCATATCTGACATTAAAATGCAGGTCTTCTGTGTTCCATTCTAGTATATTTTCCTCTATTTTGCTAACATAAAGGTTCTGGGTTTTTACAGATTGTTACCAGATCTAAATTAATAGTACATTTTATGAAGTAGAAGAGTCTATTTTAGATTACTGTGCTTGGCTTTCACAATTAAATGAACAGAACAGAAAGCAGTCAGAAAAGATTCACATGACCCCCAAAGACTTTAGAGACCACTTATCAACCACCAACTACAAGGCAGGGAGCTTCAGACATTTCTGACAGATTCATCTGGTCTTGAATACTTTTGGAGATAGAAAGAAAATCATATGGTATAATGTTAAAAATATACTTGGATAGGAAAGGGTCTGATCAAATTTTAGTTTCCTGTAAAATCTCAATAGACTCCCCTGGAGGAATCCATTCCTAGACTGTGGTAGTATCTCAAATCTCCACTTGATACATCTTCTTCCACTTGACAACCATTCCTTCTCCTTAATAATTAAGGATATAAAATTTAAATCAAATGAAAATTTCTAGAGATACCAGAATTTCAATGGAACAAAACTAAAATTAAAATAGATCAGACTTTTGAAATTGGTACTAAAAGTCTTTATTTTTTCATTCAAAACTGCCAAACATAATTTAAATTACAAAATGACATCACTATCTTAAATTCCGAGTTCAAATGGTTCCATTTAAATATGTGTTAGGCAATAGCTAAATTATGAAACCAACCTAGGTGCCCTTCAAAAATGAATGGATAAAGAAAATATATACACAGTAGAATATTACTCAGCCATAAAAAATGCAATTAAGGGCTGATGTTGTAGCTCAGTGGTAGCATGTGTGAGGCGCTAGGTTTGATCCTTAACATCACATAAAAAGAAAGAAAGAAAGAAAGGGAGGGAGGGAGGAAAGAAAAAAAGAAAGAAAGAAATAAAGAAAGGAAGGAAGGAAGGAAGGAAGGAAGGAAGGAAGGAAGGAAGGAAGGAAGGAAGGAAGAAAGAAAGGAAGAAAGACAGGCATTGTGTCCATCTACAACTAAAAATATATTTTTAAAAAAATGCAATTATGGGGGCTGGGATTGTGGCTCAGCGGTACAGCGCCCGCCTCGCACATGCAAGACCCTGGATTTGATCCTCAGCACCACACAGAGAAATAAACAAGTGAAATGAAAGTGTTGTGTCCAACTACAACTAAAAAATGAATATTAAAAAATGCAATTATGGCATTTGCCGATAAATGGAGACTCTCATGCTAAGTGAAATAAGCCAATACTCCAAAACCAAAGGCCGAATGTTTTCTCTGATATGCAGATGCTAACACACAATAAGGAGAGGTAGAGAAGAATAGAAGTATTTTGGATTAGACAAAAGGGAATGAAGGGAAGGGCAGGGGAAGAGAACAGCAAAGGCAGTAGAATGAATCAGACATTACTTTCCTATATTATATATGAATATCACCAGTGTAACTCCATAACATGTACAACCACAAGAATGGGAAGTTTTACTCCATGCATGTATAATATGTCAAAATATATTCTACTGTCATGTGTAACTAAAATGGTACATATGTGGTACATATATGGTACATAATACTCAATACCCATTGACTGAAAAATTTAAAAAAAATGTTTTATAACTTATTCCTAAATATTTAGTTATTGTTTTTTTATATCCAATCAATTCCCCTAAAACCAGATATTCCAAGCATTGCCGTAACCTCAGAGATAACAGTGATTAACACCAAACTCATAGCTTTATAATTACTTCTAAGGCACCATCTCAATCAGCATACTGGAAACTTAGAGAACCTTAAATTCCTGTTCTTGGCTGTCACTAGGGCTTTATTTGGTTGGTTCCTGAGAACTGAATAATTAACTAATTCAACATTTATTGAATCTGACACTAAGTGTCAGATTGTGTCTAGGGGAGGTACAGTGGTGAATACAATGGAAATACCATCCCCCTCACAGAATTTACATTTAATAAGGTGATAGATGTAAGTAAAGAGGCAATTACAGTGCCAGATGATAAGTTCCACAATAAGGTAAATGGAAAGTGTACAGCAGAGCTACCAGATAAAATCTTGGGCACTTATGTAGAGTGCATAAAAAGGCTTAAGGTCTAGACTGAATGCTAAATGGATGAAAAATGCCAAAATAACAATCAAAGAGGAATACATAACTTTAGAGAGTATTTATTATGTGGTAGACATTGTCTTAAGAACTGTACATATCTAGATATATATATAACTAATTTATTCAATTCTTACATTCTGTGGGGTATGTACTACTATTACCCTCATTTACAGAGGAAATTCAAATTCATACAGCTAGAAAATGGCAGAGGTACAAGTTAAATCTGGACAGTTTGGCTCCAAAATTCAGAGTTCTCAGCCTTTACACTATACTGCTTCTCCAAAGTCTTACAAATTGTTTTCCCTTTCAACTTCCTATTTTCTATAATGGGAACTGTTTTCTTTTTACACATGCTATGTTTTCAACAGCGACAACTACTAGTAATTGATAAAATTAGATCCTTTTAAATTTAGAGTTAAGAAATGGATGGTATTTTGTAATTTAAGTTTAAGGATTGACTAATAATTACCAAAATGTCTAAAAAATATATTTGAAAAAACACTTGGGGCTGGGGATGTGGCTCAGTGGTAGAGCACTCAACTAGCATGTGCCAGGCGCAAGATTCAATACTCAGCACCACATAAAAATAAATAAATAAATAAATAAAGGTATTGTGTCCAACTTCAACTTAAAAAAAAAAAAAAACTTAAGCTCAATTTATGGCTGACTTTAACTCTTAGAGCAAAAGTAAAATAAAAATATAAGCTAAGGGGCTGGGGATGTGGCTCAAGCGGTAGCGCGCTCGCCTGGCATGCCTGCGGCCCAGGTTCGATTCTCAAACCACATACAAACAAAGATGTTGTGTCCGCCGATAACTAAAAAATAAATACTGAAATTCTCTCTCTCTCCCCCTCTCTCACTCTCTCTTTAGAAAAAAAAAATACAAGCTAAGGACTATGTTTTTCTACCAATATTGAACGTACATATAACATTATATATCAGTTCTATTCCTAGGGACCTATATAAAAGAACTATAATGTATATTTTCCGTAAGACATGTACTAGGATATTTAAAGAAGCCCTATCTATAATAGCCTAAACTGAAATCCTCCCTAAATGCCTATCAATAGGAGACTTAGCAAATAAATTTGTATTATATACCACAATTAAACAACAAACAATAATGAAAATAAATGATCTACTACTATACGCACCGACATAGCTGAATCTCACAAATAAAATGCCAATGAAAGAAGCCAGACATACAAGCATATATTACCATGATACTATATATATACTATAACATGATTCTATTCATATTATGGACAAAAATCAGGCAAACTTCATCTATGCTATCAGAAGGCAGAAGAATACTTTCTCACAATGTGGGTGGCTGGAAGGAAGCATGAAGTGACTGATGGGGTTCTGGGAATGTTCTGCTTCTTAGAGTTGGGGATTACACAGGGGTATTCAGTTTGTTAAATTTCACCACATACACTTATGACATGTATACTTTTCTGCATATATGTCCTCCACTAAAAAGTTAAATAGAAGTTGATACTATTTTTATATATTTTGATATAATTTTTAAGGAATTGAAAAATTTAACATTCAAGGAAACAATATTACCATCATCATCTAATATCTGAGTACTAATCATGTGGCAGGTACTATGTTAAAATTTTTACTTGAATAAACCTCTCTTAATCCTCACAAACATTCTATAGAAATGGGTATAACTGTTAGCTCCATTTACTGATGAGAAAATTGGAAACTCAGGGAAATTAAGTAATGTGCTAGAGTACAAAACAAATTCAGATAATTCTAACTCTAGAGAATATATTAACCATTTTGCTATACTAAATTTTCAGTGAAGAATTAAGTTGGATACATCAAGCCAAGAGAGAGCCAGGCACAGTGGCGCACACCTGAAAGCCCAGCAACTTAGGAGGCTGAGGCAGGTGGATCGAGAGTTCAAAGCCAGCCTCAGCAATGGGGAGGTGCTAAGCAACTCATTGAGACCCTGTCTCTAAATAAAATACAAAATAGGGCTGGGGATGTGGTTCAGTGGTCAAGTGTCCCTGAGTTCAATCCCCAGTACCAAAAAAAAAAAAAAAAGTAAGAAATATTAGAAAATGTTTATCTATATTATATTAGTTCAAGTGGAACCTCTAATTAGGAGGAAAAATTAGTCATAGTATGGTGTGCCAAGCAAGAGCCTAAACAACTTTTTCCTATAATCAAAGTACTTTCTTTAGTTCAATGTATTTATTCATGCCTAAGAAAACGTAAATAAATGTGGAGGGTTTTTTTTTTTCCCTTTCTTTTTTTTGGACCAGAGATTGAACCCAGGGGCCCTCAACCCATGAGCTACATTCCTAGTACATTTTATTCCTTATTTTGAGACAGGTTCTCACTAAGTTGCTGAATCTGTCTTTGAACTTGCCATCTTCCTTCCTCAGCCTCCAGAGCTGCTGGGATTACAGGCATGTGCCACTATACCCTGGGTTAAATTTCTAAAAATCAACTCTACTTCCCTACTCAATTTAATGACTTTTTTACTCAATAACATAATGTATTTAAGATACCACAGCATGTGAGGTAAGTATTATTACAGCTAAGCTATGTCAGTGAATGGTATCTGAGAGTAGGTTGATGATTCACATTCACAGTACAGAGTTACCAAAAAATTTTATGAATGGAAACAAAACAAATGCATTATGTACAGTTTTAACATAGGTAACACAAGGGAAAACAATTCCATAATCAGTTAAAGCATTTGGTAATTTACCAACATTAAATTTACCTCTTTGGAGGGGATAGCGGGAGATGTGAATACTGTCATCCAATAGGACCACACAAACATAACAAAGAACAGATGGAAAGCCACAAGGTAAACAACGGTCTTTCCTGGTAAATAAAAACAAATAACATTTCATTGAATTCAGGTGAAAACAGGAAAAAGCATTACATTAAATTACATTAAAACACAGTATGTGGGTCAGGAGACCTAATCCAATAAAAAATTTAATTAAGACATACTAAAACATCAAATATATAAACTCTTTTATCTTTATCATGTAATATTATATTTGAAGAAATATTCTGTTCCTGAATTTAAGGACTATCAGACTGGTTTACAAATGAAGACCACAGCCAGAGAAGAGATTTGATTTTATAAAGTTGCTGAGGATTTGAGCTAAAAAAAACTTCCTTTATTCACTATATTTCAGTTCTCCCTAAGCAATAATTTTAAATGACTTAAACATTATTTAAAATGATCCATCACTATTAAACATTAAATCCAAGGAACTATAAACTGAAAATAAATAACTTATAATCCCCAAGAATAATAAGTAAAATTGAGTAATTTAATCCCTGTATTATTTGCAAAAAGTATTCTAAATTTCATTTTGCTGTTCAACATAGGCTAGTAAGAAAACTTTTTAGTCACTCTAAATTTCTACCTTAACTGTTTCCCAAGTGGATGTAACATTTCAACATCTTTATCTCCAAATGTTAACTCGATGATATAACTTCTAAAGCTTTTTGTTGTGTTCTGGGAGTTTTTCTATTTGAAAGAAGTAGAACTAGTTTACAATAAGCAAGAGCTATGTACCAGGTAGCTGAACTGTTTTTCAGTTTGTAATGCAGCAACACAAACCCACTGAAGATAACAAAGTATAAAGTGTAAAAAGTCTGAAATTCTACTCATTTTTAAAGTTCAGATCAAATAGTATTTCTTCCATAAAAAGTCTTCTCCATTACTTTCAGAATTCATAGTTACGCTGCATTTTTCCAATCCATTTGCTTAGACTTCAATTAAAACCCCTTTTGAATAAAGTTAATTGCCTAATACTGATGAACAAATATATGCAAACACTTACAGTAGTGCCTGGTACATAATAAATCCTCAACAAATACTGGCTATTATTATCATTACTGTCCAAGTATCTTAATTCTTATTATAAAGCTAGCACTGACCTTCCTTTTCTTTTAGTTTGAGATTATTTTTCCTTATATTTTGGTTTTAAATAATGTTCATTCTTTTTAAATTAAAAAATAATAAAACTTGACAACCTTAGTAGAACCCAGCCTTTTTTTTTTTAAATTGTACTGGTTCATTTCAGAGACTGGACACTGGGGTCACACAGCTAATTGATGCAGGGACCCAAGCCTCAAGTAGCTCCCCGTATCTTCTGGGTAATCAGTACAATTATTTTCAACTCTAATTTCTTCTCACTGTTTTCACTGCCAGTGCCTACGCTGCCCATCTCATTTGGATTGCTGCAAAAGTAAAACTGGTCTCCTTGCTTCCTGTCTCTTGCTTACATCTTCACAGCTAATGCTAAATGTGTTGCTCTAGTTTCTTTTCCCCCTGGACTCTGAGAATTCCTGGAAAGTAACTCCATCTGCGGGGCCAATGCATCCTAATAAAACTCTGGGATTTTATAGTCACCATATTCAACTTTCGCTACTCAAATAATCATTCCAACCAACTTAGAACACATATATTGTATGCTTTATTTCCAATCCTCACAGTAGTCTTTTACAATATTTTTTGAGTTCATAAACAAACAGTGAGGTTCAGAGAATTTAGTAATTTGTGCAATGTCACTTATTTACTAAATGATAATGCCAGAATTCAACCCCATATCTATTTGATAAGAATCCAAGGTCCTTTTCATTGTCAT
Source organism: Spermophilus citellus (assembly GCF_964194105.1). Classification (NCBI taxonomy): domain Eukaryota; kingdom Metazoa; phylum Chordata; class Mammalia; order Rodentia; family Sciuridae; genus Spermophilus; species Spermophilus citellus. The sequence goes on along the minus strand of NC_138182.1, from coordinate 73,750,099 downwards.
CCCTGAAACAGAATTCTCCTCCACTTTTTTTGTTTTTAACCATTATCTAAATGGTCATTCTACTTCTGAGCCAACATTTGCTGCCAAAATAAAACTCTTAACTACAACTTCTTTCTATTTTAAAGTGTGCTCTTTTCACTTCTGCTATTATTATTATTGACAATGAAAATTCTGGCTTCTCAAAATCGGCATTTCTCTATGCTTTCAGCACCCTCTAGCCCAAACCAAAATATAATGAACCCAAAGGACTCCAAATCATCGTTTCATTTGTTTTTTCTTTGGAAAAACACGAGGGAGCTTAGGCTTCTATTGTGACACCAACTATGAGGCCATTTATCAACTTACTCTCCGTGTTATCTTCACATAGTTTACTTTTTGCCTGGCCCCCATATTCAACCAAGCTTGTCATTCCTCATTTAAACACTGTTATATAGCTTAGAGATAAATGGCAACACTAAGGTCCTCAAACTTCTTAAGCATTTACTTACAACTAAGACAGGCATGCAAAAAATATTCTTGAAATATTTTAACATTTAATATCTTTTTACATATTTCTTATCTATAGGACAATAAAGCAAACAGCTTACTTTAAAATATATTAATTCTCAGTTAAATAAAAAAATAGATACTAAGTCTGAGTACAATGTTTGGAAGATTATAAGTATATAAAGATGGTAGTTATTAAATTACAACCAAGTAAATATAATATTCTTTATTATGTTAAAAAATGATAGAGACCAATGCTTTTAACTGAGTTCAATTCATGTGATTGTTAATAATTACTTGTATAAGCTATTGGTTACAAATAATAAATAGGGTAAAATTTTTGTTAACTAAGCATGTTAGAGCTCAAAGAAAAAATCTGAACTTATCAATCAAAAGTCTGGGTTCAAAAGTCAACCTATAACTATAACTATAACCTATAATTCAAAAAAAACAAACATAAAAGTTTATAACAGGATTCTTTAAGAGACATGGTAAAAATAACCCATACTTTCAATATATAGGAAATAATTCTGATGTAACCGATAGGCCTAGCAAGATGGACTCTGTTTCTTCTGTTACTGAAAAATTAGATTTAAGGGCAAAAATTTTATTTATATGCTTAATATCTAATTATCTCCAGTAACAAGAATAAATCTTTATTCATAATTTCTAACTGTCCAACTGTTTAAGAAATTCTGTTTTTTTCTATTAAAATTAATTTTTATTTTGAAATTTGATCCTCAATGGATTTCTGAAGTTTTCTTTTATTCTGGCAAAAGTGTAAGAAAGGATTTTTTCCCTCTAAGTATTGTCTCTTTGATTATTCATTATAAAAACTTTAATTTCTTTGACTCATAATACAATTTACAAACTTATTATTACTATTATTATTTCTAATTGGTCTATTCACTTGAATCATGCCTGCATCATCAAGGAACAAAATGTGCCCTTCTGAATAATCTGATGCAGGATTTCTCAAAATTACATGCGTATGAATATCCCTTTGAAACCTTATTAAAAGGCAGAATCTGATTTAATGGATGTGGAATAAAGTCTGAACTGCTTCATTTATAAGCTCACACATGATGCTGATATTGTTTTATAGTTCACATTCTAAGAAGCAAGGATCTTGGCAAAACCTTAATTGTTTATGTGACTCATTAACAATTTATAATCTTAAAGCATGGGTATTTTACTAAATATCTTTGAGTAGGAAAGTGCTATTTTCAACAAATTTGTAAGCAAGAATACCATCAATGAGATTTAGTCATAATAAAAGCAGAATTCCCTCTCCTCAACTAAAATTCATATTAATAATTTAAACAGAGAGTTCTGAAGAACATACAACACAGATTTCAAAATTTACCCAAAGAAGTTTGAGTTCTAGGAGCCTTACAAAATAATGGCTATCTCAATTTATACAAATAATACAAAATGAGAATACACCGAGTGGGAATAAACCCAATACTGCATCTCCTTTAATTACTTAAAATTTAAAGATACAAATTTTCTTTTTGAAAAGCAAAAATAAGTATTCATTACTAAAAACTATGAGGAGTGCAATTAATATACTATAAGTCTTAAAATAATACTATAAGTGCCTTACCAGTTTCTTCATTTCCAGAAATAGTAACTAGAATAGAAGAAAAAAGAGTGAATATACTTTAAACATTTTGTACATAAATTTAAATTCAAGTTGAATATTCATCTTAATATCATTTTCATAAACTTCAAAAACATTAAAATAATGTTCAAAAATTTGTTTAATATTTACTTTTTTCGTTTTAGGTGGACACAATATCTTTTATTTTATTTTTATGTGGTGCTGAGGATTGAACCCAGTACCTCACACATGCTAGGAGAGCACTCTACCACCTGAGCCACAACCCCAGCCCATCAAATGCTTTATCATCAACATTACAGTTACTTAAGAACTTTGTCAATTTTTTGCGGGGGTAGAGGTACCAGGGATTGACTCAGGGGCACTTGACCACCGATCCACACCCCCAGCCTATTATGTATTTTATTTAGAGACAGGGTTTCACTGAGTTGCTTAGCACCTCAAAATTGCTGAGGCTGGTTTTGAACTTGTGATCCTCCTGCCTCAGCCCCGCAAGCCACTGGGATTACAGGCACGCACCACTGCACCAACTTAGAACTTTTTAATTTTATTAACATAGTTATAGCTATGACATTTTCTTTAGCTCTTTGCTTAATGAAACCTTAAGAATGAACAGAACCATCCTCTATGGTACTCATAACTTATTCACTAGTCTGTGATGCACCTTACCAACTTCTTTGTGAAAGCTATATTCAAGATAAATTTCCTTTTTAGGAAAACTGATGCTCGGCAATGGTACAGCACTTGCCCTAACACATGTGAGGCCCTGGGTTTGATCCTCAGCACCACATAAAAATAAATAAAATAAAGGTATTGTGTTCAACTACAACTAAAAAATAAATATAAAAAAAGAAAACTGATGCATATTAATTATATTTAGGGGTACACTGCAATAATTTAATACATATATATGATGAAGAATGATCTCAAATCAGGGTAATTAGCATTTCCATCTCCATCTTCTTATACATTTATTATTTCTTTGTGTTTAGAGCCTTCAAATTCCTGCTTTACAGTTCTTCATAAAACATATAATAGGTTGTTGCAAACTATAGTTATCATACTGTGCTGTAAAACACCAGAACTTACTTCTATCTAACAGTGTTTTGGTATCTGTTATACAATGTTCCTCTCTTCTCCCTCCCCTCTACCTTTTCTAGCTTCCAGTAATTACAATACTACTTTCTTCTTTGAGATTAACTTTTTTAGCTATGAGTGAGAACATGTTTTATCAAATTTCTTTTTTTTTAAGATCTTTATTTTGTTCATTTAGGTTTTTTTTTTTTTTTAATTGTGGTACTCAGGATGAGGCATTCTAGGCAAGCGCTCTACCACTAAGCCACAACCCCAGCCGAGACAGACAAATTTCTTTTTTGATAGGAATAAAAAGTAGAGGAATTTATTCCTATAATTTTTAGAGTATTTTCTCTGAACACCTAAATACTTAAGAAATTAAACTAGGCACAGAAATGTTAATTTATTATCTACCGCTTTTATGCATTTTCCATCTTGTATTACTATTTTTTTTTTTTTAAATACCAGGGACTGAAAACCAGAGGTGCTTAACCACTGAGCCACATCCCCAGCCCTTTTTAATTTTTTATAATTTTAAACAGGGTCTTGCGAATTGTTAAGGCTGGCTTTGAACTTGTGATCCTCTTGCCTCTGCCTCCCAAGTCATTGGGATAACAGGCTTGTGCTGCCATTACTGGTTGTTATTACTATCTTGATGAATACATCTAACAACAACTGCAGTCTAACCCTGACAATTCAGGAAATTACTATTTTTTCTTTCTTTCTGGGTGGTCCAAAGTTCTAATGATTCTAAATCTATTTTAAATTTGTCAATTCTTCTTTAGTCCCTACCAATGCCTTCCTCAAATGCAACAGCTATAGCATCTTCCCATTATCAGTTTAATACACCCTTACCACTAGCAAATAGGGTAGTTTGAATACTCTTCAATACCTGAGTCACTTTCAGAATAAAGTGCAAAATCTTCAGGGTAGCAAACATTACAGGTTTGCCATAATCTCTATTGCTTTAGTCTCATTATGCCACACAATTTTATTTTCTATTTTGAGCAATTTCCTGAAGATATCAAGCAAGTTTACACGTACAGTATGCTACCCATTAACCTTTATTTATTTATTTGTGGTGCTGAGAATTGAATCCAGTGCCTCACACATGCTAGGCAAGCACTCTACCACTGAGCTACAACCCCATCCCCTTCAGGGCTCATTTTGAATACTACCTCCTTTGTAAAACCTTCTGGATTCCCTCTTTAGGCAGGAAAAAATACTCCTTTGTATCACCACTGTTCACTCTTCCATGTCAGGCACACTTTATCACTTTACCATACCATCTCTCTCACTTTTTTTCCCCCCAATTACTGGTGACATATTTGTCTCACTCTACTAAAGAACTAAAGTGTGGAATCATACAGTAGAACAATAACAACCCTGGAAAGTTATAGTTCCATCTCACAAATAGGTAAACAAAGGCTCAAAATAGTTGAATGATTTGCCCAGGGTCACAGAGTATATGAAGTGTGGACATGATTTGAACTAAAAATTTGTTTGCACTTGTATTTCCTATAATGTCTCTCATTATTATTCCTTATCTCAATGCCTGATGCACAATAGCAATGCTTAAGAAATGTTCATTGTTCCAGGTACAGTGGATCGCGCCTATTATCCCAGGGACTCAAAGGCTGATGCAGGAGGATTGCAGGTTTGAAGACAGCCTCAGCAACTTAGAAAGAACCTGTCTCAAAATAAAAAGGGCTGGAGATGTAGTTCAATGGCAAAGTGCCCCTGAGTTCAATCCCCAATACATAAAGAAAGAAAGAAAGGTTGGTTGTTTCACTGCCTCAAAATTCAGTTTTGACTAAAATCTCTTGATAAAATTAGAGAACACAACTATTTCCTTAACAAAACAATCTACTTCAATCCCAAGCCAGCATAATTTATAACACTAAAAAAATATTCCTACTAAAGTCAGGTACAAGTTTTTGATTACTTTTTTTTTTTTAAATGATGTTTTAACTCAGATATCTTAGATTTGTCAGGGAGGGCCTGGGATAGTTAGATCTTATGTATATCATTTGTATCCCACACAGCATTTCCTACCAAAGTGTACACTAAAAACATTATCATTTCCTTACTGGTATAAAAACTGAAAAGAAAACAAATGTTATCACATTGTTGTTGTTGTTGTTTTTTGGTATAGGGGATTTAATTCTGGGGCACTACACCACTGAGCCACATCCCCAGACCTTTTTATTTTCTATTTTGAGATAGGGTCTCATTAAATTGCTTAGGGCCTTGCTAATTTGCTAAGGCTGGCTTCAAACTTGCAATTCTCCTGTCTCAGTCTCCTGAGTCCCTGGGATTATAGCAGTGTGCCACAGTACTCAGACAAATGTTGCAACTTTTTTTTTTTTTTTTTTTTTTTAGAGAGGAGAGAGAGAGAGAGAGAGAGAGAGAGAGAATTTTTTTAATATTTATTTTTCAGTTTTCGGTGGACACAACATCCTTATTTTTTATGTGGTGCTGAGGATCGAACCCAGCACCCTGCACATGCCACGCGAGTTACCACTTGAGCCACATCCCCAGCCCATGTTACCACTTTTTGAAGCTAAAATAAGTTTATTTCTTGCTGGTCAAAGAAAATAAACTGAATAACTATTATAAACAAGAGGTCATAGTGTACGAAATCTGATATGCAGAATCAACACATTTCCTATCAAAAATCCGTTAAGCAGAATCAACTCATTTTCTATTACTTGCAATCATTAGAAGTGACAGTTGATCTTAAGTTTTGCTTACAAAGGTGTCTAAAATATAAAATATATAAATGAAAGAAATGAGCAAGACTTACATAGATAAAAACATTTTAATTCTTTGGAGGGACACAAAATAAAATGTAAACAAATGGAAAAGTAATGTTCTCCATAGGATGAGTCATCATTCAAATGTTAATTGTCCCTTAATCTGCTTTTTCACTTTTTTTTTTTTTTTTTTTGCATTGCTAGGATTTTTTGCAATTTTTTTTTTTTTTTGAGAGAGAGAAAGAGAGAGGATTTTTTTAAATATTTATTTTTTAGTTTTCGGCGGACACAACATCTTTGTTTGTATGTGGTGCTGAGGATCGAACCCAGGCCCCACACATGCCAGGCGAGCATGCTACCGCTTGAGCCACATCCCCAACCCAGCATTGCTAGGATTTAAACCCAGGTCCTCATACATGCCAGGTAAGCACTCTACCACTAGGCTTCATATCTGGGCAAATCTTCTCTAATCATAAGTTTATCCCAATAAAGGTTTTTAAAAATAATTTGATGGACTCTAAAGTTTATTTGTTAAAAAAAAAAAAAACTTGCATAAAGAAGTAGGAAAATGCTGAGTACAGAGAATAATGAAGTAAGACTAATCATGCCAAATACTAAAGCATGGGCTGGGGTTGTGGCTCAGGGGTAGAGCGCTTGTCTAGCACGTGTGAGGCCCTGGGTTCGATCCTCAACACCACATAAAAATAAAGGTATTGTGTCCAACTACAACTAAAAAAAAAGTACAGTCATGTGGGGCTGGGGCTGTAGCTCAGTGGCAGAGCACATGCTACTGGGGCTGTAGCATGTGTGAGGCACTGGGTTTGAGTCTCAGCACCACATAAAAATAAACAAGTAAAATAAAGGCATTCTATCCATCTACAACTACAAAAAAAATTTTTTTTAAAAGTACAGTCAAGTGTTGCTTAACAATGGGAACATGTTCTGAGAAGTAGCAATTCCAGTACTATGTGAACATCGTAATATAGTGTTTTAATACAAATCTAGATAATATGGGTCAATCACTATGTGGTCTTTTGATGTAATCAAGAGATGCAAATAAGAGCCAGGTACAGTGCTTCATGCCTGTAATCCCAGCGGCTCTGGGAGGCTAAAATAGGAGGATTGTGCGTTCAAAGCCAGCTTGCCTCTAAATAAAATACAAAAAAGGGCAGGGAATATGGCTCAGTGGTCGAGTGCACCTGAGTTCACGGCCCAGTACCCCCCCCCCAAAAAAAGAGAGAGAGAGAGAGAGAGAGAGAGAGAGATGCAATAAGGTCAAGGTGGTGCACACCTATAATCCCAGAGGCTGAGGCAGGAGGATCGCGAGTTCAAAGCCAGCCTCAACAACTTAGCAAGGCCCTAAGCAATTCAGTGAGACTGTGTCTCTAAATAAAATACAAAACAGGGCTGGAGATGTGTCTCAGTGATTGAAATGACCCTGAGTTCAATCCCTGGACTCAAAAACAGAAAAAATAAAAAAAAAGAGAGAGATGCAATAAGGATGAGATATGTGAGGCTGTTACTGATATAACATAGTATACTGTTGGGTAGCCAAGATTATTTTGTAAGTAGGACTCTAAAAATATAAAAAATATAGTACAAGCCAATCATGGTGGCACAAGCCTGTAATCCCAGAGACTTTAGAGTCTAAGGCAGGAGGGTCACAAGTTTGAGGCCAGCCTCAGCAATTTATGAACCCCTATCTCAAAATTTTAAAAAGGTGTGGGGGAAGGCCTCAGGATGAAGAGTGCCCCTGGGTTCAATCATTAGTACTGTCTTCCCCCCAAAAAAAGCTACATAGTACAGTACGTACGTAAACCAGTAACATTTATCATTAAGAATTAGGTACTATATATAATTGTATGTGTTATCTTTCATATGACTGGGAGTATGGTATATTCATTTACACAGCATCACTACCATGTGACTGATGTACTGTATCAAGATATATTCATGGCATGACATCACTAGGTGACAGGAATTTTTCTACTTCCTTATCATTTTTTTAAATCTATTTTTATTAGAGAATTATAGTTATACATAGCAGTTGGGTTCATCTCAACAAAATCATACACACATGGAATCTAACCCACTCCATTTCAGCCATCATTCCTCCTCCCATCCTTCTACTCCATGACCCCCACACCAACACCCCATGGATCCTCACCTTGCTCATCCATTATCCATCCTTGCTCATCCATTATCCATCCTTGACTGGTGCTTTCACACACATAAAGGTAAAATTCTCTGTGGTATATTTATATATGCACATAATGTAATTTTGTTAAATTCATTCTATATTTCCTCTCTTCTCCTTTTCCATCTCTCTTCCTTCACTCTCAATCTCTTTCTTCTGGCCTTCCCTATATCTTTATGATATCAAGCCCTCCCCAGCCCTATTTTCTTTTCCTTAATTTGCTCCACATATGAGAGAAAATATCCAACCCTTGAACTTAGTTTCCACATATGATAGAAAATATCCAACCCTTGAGTTTCAGAGTCTGGTTTTATTTCACTTAGCATAGTGTGCTTAATTTCTATCCATTTACCAGCAGATGCCATAATTTCATGCTTCATTATGGCTAAGTAAAACTCTATTGTGTGTCTATGTTCTTCTTAATCCATTCATCTACTGATAGATGGGCTGATTCCATAATGTGGCTATTGTGAACTATGCTGCTATAAACATTGAAGTGGCTATTATCACTACAGTATGCTAATTTTAGTTCTTCTGGATAAATACCAGGAGTGGGTTAGCTGAGTCATATGGTGATTTTATTTATAGTTTTTTGAGAAATCTCTATATTGCTTTCCAAAATGGTTATACAAATTTGCAGTCCCAGCAACAATGTATGAATATACCTTTTACCACCACATCCTTAACAGCATTTATTATTATTTGTATTCTTGATAACTGCCATTCTGAGTGGAGTAAGATGAAATCTTGGTGTAGTTTTGATTTACATTCCCTGATTGCTTGAGATGTTGAATAGTTCTTCATAAATCTGTTTCTTCTGAGAAAGTCTATTTAGTTCTTTTGCTCATTTATTGATTGGATTTTTTTGGTGTTAAGTTTTCTTGAGTTCTTTATATATTCTGGATATTAATTGCCTATCAGAGGTAGCTCCCTTATAATTTTGTGAAACCACCAATGTGTATACAGTCTGTTGCTGACCAAAAAGTTATGTGGCACATGACTTTATCATAAATGCCCCAATTATTAAAATAGCTGTACTAGTTTGTGAATAAACAGATAAATGAAAAAGAATAGAAAGTCCTCAACTGGACCCAAATTCATATAGAAATTTAACATGATAAACAGAAAAATATTCAAAATTCTTGTGATAGCATAATAACTAATTTCCTTAATATATGAGTATTGACAAATCAAGAAGAGCTCTTTCTTTCTTTCTCTCTTTTTTTTTTTTTTTTTTTTGCAGGGGTGGGGGATTACCAGAGATGGAATCCAGGGTCACTTAACGACTCATCCACATCCCTGGCCCTTTTTATTTTGAGTCAGGCTCTTGTTAAGTTGCTTAGGGTCTTGCTAAATAGCTGGGGCTGGCTTTGAACTTGCTATCCTCCTGCCACAGCCTCTCAAATCACTAGGATTAAAGCCTGTGCCACCAGACCTGGCACTTCAAACATTAAAAAAAAAAAAAAAAAAAAAAAAGATGCTCAACCTCATCCGTAAGACAAATCCAAAGTAAAAATAAGATTCCATTTTAAATAATTACATTGGTAAAGATCAAAAGTTGAGGGTAATCCCAGTGGCTCAGGTGGTTGAGACAGGAGGATCGAGGAGACTTCAAAGCCAGCTTTAGCAAAGGCAGGGTGCTAAGCAACTCAATGAGACCGTCTCTAAATAAAATACAAAATAGGGCTGGGGATGTGCTGGGGGATGTGGCTCAGTGGTTGAATGCCCCTGAGTTCAATCCCCAGTACCAAAAAAAAAAAAAAAAAAAAAAAGTTGAGGTCTAGGGTTGTAGATCAGTTGTAGAGCACTTGCCTAGTATGTACAAGGCACTGGGTTCAATTCTCAGCACTGCATATAAATAAATGAATAAAATATAGGTCCATCAACAACTAGAAAAAAAAAGTTGATAACATAGTGTTACCACATTCCTCTGAATAGAGTTCCAATTTAAAATTCTATCTGGCAAACAATTTTTCGTGATTTTTCTCTCCTAATTTCGAAAAAGGTATTCATATAGTTACTGGAAAACTAAAACTGTTCTGCATTTTAAAAACCAAGATAGACAAAACCATAATGGCCAGAGTCACTTCTTCACAGAGGACTTACCTAACCACAAGTGTGGGCTAAATAAATCTCTTTAGTATATATTTCCATAGCACCTTTTTACAACACTCCTGACACTCATAATTATTAGTTTACAATCTGTACTACATTTTAGATTTTTCTCTTGGAGATTGGGAATATTAAAACTTGACCAGTACTTAGAACAGTGTAAGGAATAGAACATATTTTCAATATTTAATTGTATTTCTAACTACAGAGACAAAGAGATGGTTACAAACAGCAAACACTGGGCTACCTGTAGAATCTCTCAAAGGGGATCCTGATACTTCCAAAAATTCTTTTGATGACAAAACCAAGGTTAAAAAAAATAATAAGCATACTAAGCATTTACACATGATCTTTAAAGGAATGTTGTCATATTTTACTCTTGTCAGTAACTATACATAATCTCATTTAGATATAATAGTGTTATTCATTCTTTAAATTGGTTGCCCAAGCTGGACCCAACCTATTCTCTGTAGTTTCCCAAATAGCTGGGACTATAGGCAAGCCACTGTACCTGGCTCTGGATCTAAATTGACAACTCTCTGTGTATATGAGGACTAGTCATGTCCTATTCTATTCTTCTTGCCTATCTCCAACTTACTGAGACTGAAAATGCCAGATATTCACTTTACCAATATCCTTGAATCTACTGTGGCCATGGGATTCAGTTCTTACAAATATGTATGTGTGGGGAAAGGATTACTGAAAAAAAAAATCAACAAATCAGATTTAGAGGAAAGCCCTTATTCTCTTTATCCTATTTTTGCTCTGAACGATTGAGGATGTGCTGTCTAAATGCACAATTGCCAACTTTCAATCTATGAAAGGGGCCAGTATTTGTTAGATATGGGTTCTGGGTTGAGTTCTTTTTGTTTAGCACTTAAAAAAATGTGCTTCTTCTTTCAGAATTCCATGGTTTTTGATGAAAAATCTGCGGTTACTCCAATTTTTTAAATTTATTTATGTGTGAGGCACGGGGTTCAATTGAAAAAATAATTTATTTAATTATTTTTAATGTGGTGCTAAGGATCAAACCCAAAGCCTCCTCACACATGCTACGCAACTGCTCTGCCACTGAGCTACAGCCCCAGCCTTTCTATTTGTTTTATGTAAAATATCCAGGGTATTCAGCTGTACATGGCAAGAGTTCGAAGAAGTCTACTTCATCTTACCCTAGAACTACAATTCCCACCAGCTTGACCTTTAACTGCTGATACTGGTCTAATTCATGGAGGTTTCACAGCTTGTTTATACATCATCAGTTAACGGACATTTGAGTTATTTTTGTTGTTGTTGTTGATTTTGAATAATTATTCAAGACTTCAGGGGGATGTAAATTTTCTTTAGTTGGGTAAACACCTAGGAATGAAATTGCTGGATCTAACAGGTATATTTAGCTTCATCAGAAAGAGCCAAACTGTTTTCAAAAGTGACTGTATTGTTCTATATTTCTACTTACAATGTATCAAAAGTTATAGATGCTATACATTCTCATCAATATTTGAACTGAGTTTTAAAATTCTAAAAAATGAAAGTAGTAACTCATTGTACTTGTTTTCCTGATGTCTGTTGAGCATCTTCTCTTGTGCTTATTAGCCACCTCCTCTTATCTAGTTTATTTTTTTCTCTTATGACTCATGCTTTGTGTCCTATTTGAGAAATCTTTGCCAACCTCCAGTCACAGACTTTTCTCATTTTTTTTCCCTAGAAGTACTGTAAGTTTTATATTTAGATATGTAATCAATTTAAAAAATTAATTTTTTAGGGGCTGGGGTTGTAGCTCAGTGGTAGAGTGTTTGTCTAAAGTATGAATGTATTTAAAGTGTTTTAGGGGCAGGAGTTGTGGCTCAGTGTTAAAGCACTTGCCTGGCATGTGTGAGGTCCTGGGTTGGATCCTCAGTACAGCATATAAATAAATAAATAAAATAAAAGATCCATTTACAACTAAAAAAATAAAAATAAAATTTTTAAATGTTTTGGCTATTTATATGCATTTCCATGTGTGAGACACTAGGTTTGATTCTCAGCTCCACATATAAAAAAATAAAATAAAGGTCTTTGACAACAACAACAACAAAAAAAAAAGTTAGCCATGTTGTGCCACCCTCCTTCGAAAAATATTAATTTTTTTATACATGGTACTTTTTTTTTTGCATAGAAAGGTTGAAAAAACTCTTTATTCTGTCTCATTGGCCTCTCATGTCCATTCTACCTTTCCTCCTTCCTTGCTTCCCCCCTTTTTTTCTAATTTTTTTTCAGTTATTGATAGACCTTTGTTTTATTTATTTATATGTGGTGCTGAGAATTGAACCCAGTGCCTCATACATGCTAGGAAAGTGAGCTACCGTTGAGCCACAGCCACAACCCCCTTCCTTCTCTTTTTCAGTGATGCTTAAGATTGAACCCAGGGGCACTCTAACACTGAACTATATCCCCAGTCCTTTTTATTTTCAGACAGGATCTTGCTAAATTTCAGAGGCTGACCAGTGTTACTCGATACCATGTACAACCACAAAAATGGGAAGTTATACTCCATTTTGTATGATGTTGAAATATATTCTATTGTCACATATAACTGAAAAGAACAAATAAAAATTAAATATAAATTGTAGAGACTGGGGCTTTTAACTTGACATCCTCCTGCCCTCACCTTCCTAAGTCACTGGAATTATAGGTGTGCACCACTGCATCTGGCTTATATCCATTCTTACCTACCACACAGTTCATTACATGTAGTTTTTTTTTTTTTTTTTGTAGTTGCAAATGAACAGAATGCCTTTATTTCATTTGTTTATTTTTATGTGGTGCTGAGGATCGAACCCAGTGCCTTACATATTTGAGGCAAGTGCTGAGCTATAGCACCAGCCCCATTACATGTAGTTTTAAATAAATTCTAAAAACAGACAGTATGAATCTTCCAACTTACTGTTTTTTAAAAGTATTTTAAATTGATTACTGATTACAGATTTAATTTGGGGAGAATGGGTATCTTGAAAAGATTATCTTACATTCTATAAATATATTTCTTCATTTTAGATTTAATCTTATTAGTACACAAAACCTTGCATATATTTTGTTAATCATCCCTAAAATGTCATGTTGATGCTATTATGAATAGTATTTTTAAATTTCAATTAAAAATTTTTTTTAGTTGTTGATGGACCTTTATTTTATTCATTTATTTATATGTAGTGCTGAGAATTGACCTCATTGCCTCATACATGAGAAGCAAGCACTCTACCACTGAGCCACAACCCCAGCCCTAAATTTCAATTTTTAATTGTTCACTGCTATTATTCAGAAATACAATTGAATTTTATTTATGGACCTTGTATTTTGTGACCTTGTTAAATTCTAGTAGCTTTCAGTATAGTCTTTGGGATTTTTTATTAAATGACTAGTAATCAATGGTTCCCTACCCTGCACCTGTGTGTATGTGTGTGTAAATACTTCTTTTAAAAAAGATAAAATGCCTCACAAATTTATACTGATATTTTGAATTTGCTCATAATCTCAAAATAACGAGACTAACAATGTTGCCGTTAATATTAAAGTGTAAATTTTTTTTTTCACAAAAACTCTCTCCATTCCCTAACACTTACGCTGCATCTACATCATCAAAGTATATATGTATTACAAATTTATTCTTTCTCGTAACCCTCATTTAGTCTTAGGACTAGATAATAATATTTAATGTTCATGTTAAGAGTTTAAGTTGTCTGTTTGGTTGTCTGAATCTCAATACTCATTCTGCAACAAACTATAGTTTTATTATTACAGATACTATTGGAGTTTTGTTTTTAGGCAATGATTTGCAAGTGAAGAAAAAAGTGCATCACTACCAATCATATTTCCAGAATCCCACGTGAAGCTGACTTTTTTTTTTTTTTAGTTGTAGATGGACACAATATATTTATTTATTTTTTTTTATGTGGTGCTGAGGATCAAACCCAGTGCCTCATGCATTTAAGGCAAGTGGTCAACCCCTGAGCTACAACCCCAGCCCTGAAGCTGACATTTTTAAAGAGATCATGCCAGATGACTTGCAAAATGGCCTACAAATTCTAGAAGTCATAACACATCACACATTACTACACAGAGAAAACTTTTTTTTTTTTTAAAGCACCACACTTGTGTTCCATTGTGTGGGTGTTCCATTTCATAATCAGGCTTCTATTGATAAGACATTTTGGTTGTCTCCAAGTCTTTGCTATTACAACATGGCAATAAATACCCTTGTACATGTGTCATTTATTTGTGGAAGTGTAGACTCTTAACAGCAGGACTACTGGATCAAAAGTAAATCTGTCCCCAGTATTTTTAGCTTTTCCAAAAATCCCTGTTATTTTTCATACTGCTATGAACAATGCATGAGACTTCCTGTTCCTCTACAATTTACCCAACAAAGTAGTTTCAGCTTTTGGTATTACAAAGTAAATTTACCTTGCATGTATAAGTAAGTGTCAGCTTCCTTTATAAGCCTTCTTCATTTTTTTTTTCTGTGACAAATTTTCTTGGGGGGGTACTACTAGGGTTTGAACCCAAAGGTATTCTTTCTCTGAGTTATATCCCAGACTTTTTAAAAATTTTTATTTTTGAGACAGTCTATGTTGCTGAGATTGGCCTCACATTGCTATCCTCCTGTCTCAGCCTCCCAAGTTGCCAGGATTACAGGTGTGCACCACCACAACCAGCTTATTTATGTTATCCATTTTATCCTACTGGGTTTGGCAATTCTGAATTATAGTTAGAGGCTTTCATTACTCTCATTTATATTAGCTTTTCATTACAGCAATGAATACCCAAGAAAACCATTTATAAAAGGAATTATTTTGGTTCATTGTCAGCCAGCTTCAATGCTGTAGGCCTAAGGTAAGGCAGTATATCATGGCAAAAGGACATGGTGGAAGAAAGGTACTCAGCTCATGACAGTCAGGAAGCATCGAAGAGGAAGGGACCAGGGACAACATATACAGTCTGAAAGGACATTCTCCCAAGTACCCACTCCCTCCAACTAGATACTATCTCAGACAGTTTCCACCACCTCCCAACAGTCCATTCAGATCACGGATTCATTAATGGGTTAATCCACTGATGAGGGTATTGTTCTCATGATCTACTCACTTCCTATAAGCCCCATCTATGAATGCTGCTGCACTGGGAGCCAAATATTTAACATATAAGCCTTTAGTGAACATTCCAGACCCAAACCAAATACTCATTATAAGATCATCCACTCCTTTTTTCTACTAGTGTTTGAATGTTTTAATTTTGAAAAATATTTATACTAAGCTCATTTTGAATGAACCATTCCACAAGTACAAAAAGTACCAGATGAGCCTAAAAAAAAAATGTCCATCTAGGTTGGTTCCACAATTTAGCTATTGTTGGTTCCACAATTTAACTATTGAAGGGACTCATCTATCCCTTCAATAGATAAGTGGATAAAGACATTGTGGTATATATATACAATGGAATACTCAGCATTAAGAGAATAAAATCATCCATCTGCAGGTAAATGGATGGAATTGGAGAATATTATGCTAAGTGAAGTAAGCCAATCCCAAAAAATCAAAGACCAAATGTTTTCTCTGATATGTAGATGCTGATCCATAATGGGGGTAGGAGGGAGCATGGGAGGAATAGAGGAACTTTGGATAGGGCAAAGAGGATGGAGGGGAAGGGAGGGGGCAAGGGAATAAGAAAGATGGTGGAATGAGATGGACATCATTACCCTAAGTAATGAATGAAGACTGGTGTGACTCTACTTTGTATACAACCAGATAAATGAAAAATTGTGCTCTATATGTGTTCTATGAATTGAAATGCATTCTGCTGTCATGTATAACAAATTAGAGTAAATAAATTTTTTAAAAAGCAAAAAGTATCAAATGGAGGGAGCTGTCAAAAGGATATAGAAATCAGATGAAAGGAGTTCCTAATTGGTCAAATCTGGGACAATCAGAGCAACAAAATGAATGTTAGATTTTAACCAATAAAAAGCCGAGTGCAGTGGCGCATAACTGTAATCCTAGTGGCTCGGGAGACCGAGGCAGGAGAATGGCGAGTTCAAAGCCAGCCTCAGCAATTTAGAGAGGTGCTAAGCAACTCAGTGAGACTCTGTTTCTAATAAAATACAAAATAGGGCTAGGGATGTGGTTCAGTGGTCGAGTGCCCCTGAGACCAATCCCTGGTACCTGCCCCCCCAAAAAAAGATTTTAACCAATAAAATAGAATCTATAACTGCATGCCAATGTAAGCAAATGAATCAAATGACAGGAGAAGGATAAATGATTCCTTACATTAATAAATGCAGAAAAAACTATGGAATTAGAAAATGACCATTTGACTATTTGTCAAATATTTGAAGCAAGAATACTCAAAGTATGCTAAAAAGAGTAAATGAAAATATCAAGGAACAGGTTATTTACCCCATAAGCTACTTGTTGTCCAAGTTGGGTTCCCTGAAATCCCATGCTGAACAGAATTTGAGGTGCAATGTATTTACTAAGGACCAAAACACATGAAAAAAAAGGGGAGAGAGCAGAATTGTCTTGAAGAAGAAATCTAACTGCAGTGCAGGTCTTGCTATGGCAACTGACAGGGAGTTCTAAAATGAGTGGTCAGGTCCCATCTCAGGTGCTGCATGAAGGCTGTATCAAGAAAGGTGTGACCTCAGGTGAGATGAGTCATGTTGAAAGAGCTTAGCAGTTGGAAGTTATCTGCTGACCTCACTTTCCACAATTGAGTAGCAAGTCCTTCCTTGAAGGCTTATTATCTTCATGGTGTATCTGAGCCTACTAGAATCTTCAAAAACTGCAAAGAAAAACTGTATCTTTACAGATGAAAGAAACCTGGCAATACCACATTAACTGGTATACTCAATGGTATACTCCAAATGGTATACTCAATGACACAGCATTACTTCTAAGATACTTTTGCTAAAATATATGCTCTGAATTTAATCATGAGGAAACATAGGATAAGCCCAAATTGAGGGACATTCTACAAAATAAGCCTGTATCTAGAAACATAAAACACAAAGATGAGGAACCATTCCAGATTAAAGGTCACTAGAGACACATAACTATAATATGTAATCCTTGACTGGACTACGAAACAGAACATGAAAGTGGAGGAAAACTGAAGTTTGAATAAGGTCTACAGAGAATAGTATGTTATCAATACTAATTTCCTGATTTTTATAATTCTATTCTGATTATGTGAGAAAATGGTTTTGTTCTTAGGAAAAAACAATTTATAAATAAAAACCCATTATGTCCACAAATTATTCTCAAACTTTTAAGAGAATGAATAAAGGACAAAGCACCCAGGGCAAAATAACAACATTTGGGGTGTGTGGGTTAATGACATATAATTATTTGCACTATTTTTCACTAGTCTGATATTATTTTTAAAAAATAAAAATATATAAATAAGACTTTATCCATCTGTAGTTTATCCTGGAATACAGCATGAAACATAGGACTGATTTTATCTCTTACCAAATATTTACTCAATTGTCCCATCTTTTCCTCCATGATTTGAGGTGCTACCTTTATCATAGTCTAAATTCCTATAATTCCCATCTATTTCTAAACATTGTTTCTTATTCTGTTCTGCTGGCAATGTGTGTCCATGTTGAAGAATATACAGTTTTTAAAAAACAAATACACTAATTTTCAGAGCAGTTTAAAAAATATGGCAAAAATTGAAGGAAAGGAGAGACTTATGTGTCTCCCTTACCCCTCACCCCCGGCCAAATCCCAGAGTTTTAGTAGCCCTGTGGTTTAAAATCTGGTGAAGCCTGCCCTCCTTATTACTCTTCTTTTTCAGGTGTTTCCTAGTTGTTCACCCACCGGCCACCTTCATATGTTCTTTAGTATCAACTTGTCTAGTACCAGAAAAAAATAATACTGGGATTAGAATTCACTTATACATTAACTTGGGGAAAACAAGCATCTTTGTAATGTTTATTTATTCAAGACAACTTTTATTATTTCTAGGAATGTTTTCTTCTCAAGGCTCTAGCATATTTTGATTTAAGTATTTTCTGTTTTCAATGCTACTAAATTAGACTTCTTTTTCACTATATTTTCAAACAAAAATATTATATATATATTTGGTCTTATTTGCCTCTTTTATACTTTTGAGGTGGGGTGATATGGTTTAGATGTGAGGTGTCCCCCAAGAGCTCACATATGAGACAATGCAAGAATGTTCAGAAGAGAAATGATTGGGTCATGACAGGTTTAATCCAATCAGTGAATTAATCACCTGATGGGACTGAGTGATAACCAAAGGCAAGTGGGGTGTGGCTCGAGGAGGTGGGGCATCAGGGGCATGGCTCTGGGGTACATATTTCTATCTGGTAAGTGATGTCTCTGGTGCCTGATCAACATGTGACCTGCTTTCCTCTGCTACACTCTTCTGCCGTGAAGTTCAGCTGCACTTCCGAGCCCTGAGGAAAAGAGTCTGCTAAGTACGGATTGAGACCTCTGAAACTGAGAGCCCCCAAATAAACCTTACCTCTCCTACAATTGTGCTAGTTGGGTCTTTTAGTCGCAGCAGCAGAAAAGTTGACTAAAACATGGGATCTTGCTGTACTGCCCAGGATGGCCTCAAATTCAGAATCCTCCTGCCTCAGCCTCCCACGTAGCAAGTAGCTGGGCTTATAGGCAGATGCCTGGCTATGTTGCTGCCCTTTTACTCAATTCTTTTTTCTTTTTTTTTTTTGGCGGGGCGGGGGGGGGGGGGGGTACCGGGTATTGAACTCAGGGGCACTGGACCACTGAACTACATCCCCAGCCCTATTTTGTATTTTCTTTAGAGACAGTGTCTCACTGAATAGCTAAGTTCCTCATGGTTTCTGAGGCTGGTTTTGCACTCATGATCCTTTTGACTCAACTTCTGAGCCACTGGGATTACAGGTGTGCATCCCAGCCTGGCTACTCAATTCTTTTTGTTTAGGTTTTCTGTTATTCTCTTGGCTTACTGGCCCTTCCCAAGTACTGGGAATTGAGCCCAGGAACCTTTTACCAGTGAGTGATATCCTCATTCCTTTTTAGGGCAGGGTCTTGCTAAATTATAAATTACCCAGGCTGGCCTCAAACTTGTGAGTCTCTTGCCTCAGCCTTCCAAGTAGCTAGGATTATAGGTATGTACCACCATGCTCAGCTCTCTTGGCTTTTCAACATACACTATCACAAAATTGGCAAAGAAATAGCTTTCCCTCTTCCTAATGTCTTATGCTTCTGATTATCTTCTCTTGGTTGAATGTTATAATTCTGTCAGTGCAGTGTTACACAGTAATGGTCACAGTGAGCATCTATTTCATTCCTGGTTTTGTGCTGAAAATTTTAAAATTATCCATTTATTCCTATTTTATTAAGTGTTGCTCAAGAATGGATGTTTGGCTTTTCAAATACCTTTTTGGTCTCTACAGAAATAAGATGTTTTTTCAAGTTGTGTTAATATAGTGAATTATAATAATGAATCTTTTTTGTCTACCTTAAACAGCCATCTTTTGTTCCTCCAAACTTCTACCTTACCTTTATCTTGATTGCTGCTTCTTGGCTCTTATAATTTATTCTTCACTTACATTTTCTTTTTTTCCTGAGTTAAGAAGGCTGTCATTTCAAATCTTCCTGCTCTTTTGACTGTTTCTGTAGTACTTTTGGAATTTCTGACTTACAGGTTCTTTAATTCAGCAGCTATTTATATTTACATTTTATGCTTGGGTATTTATAATTTTCACTTCTTTGTTGACTTTTTTGTTTAAATGCATTTTCTTCTATTGAAAAGTGTTGGTTCTCATTTTCTGATTTTTTTAATCAGGAATTTATTTGGATGCTATTTTAATTATTGTTCATGCTGACATATATTGGATTTTTATGGACCTTCAATAGCAAGCAATCCCATATGGGAAAGACATATTTAAATAACTTTCTTAATTTCTTACTTTCTAAGAGCACCTTCCATTGCTTCAATGAAATATAGTTAATAGACTAATTTTTGTTTGCTCTCTATTTCTTTTATACTATTTTGTTTGATATGATTTTGTTTTAATTTGTTGTTTCAGCTGGGTACTTATTTCTACCCATTCCTTCTTTCTCTTTACTATTAAGTCTTCACAGGCTATTTTCTGTTTCCAAGGTGTCATCTTCTCCCCTAGAAAGGGTACTTTCTCAAGGCTACCATCTCTAGTCCTAAATCGCTTCAAAGTCCCTTTCTTTGGACATTCAATTGCTATATTCTGACCTACCAGATTTCAAACCTGTTTTCAGAATTTCCCACTCAGGATGGCGTTTCTCCTAAGAATGCATAAAGAATATACACTACATAGTCTGTTATGTTTTGCACAGTCCCCTCCTAATTTAGCTCTGGTATAGCCACCAGAGTACCCTTAGCAATGCTCAAATGCTATTCTTATTTGCATATAAACTGAGGTTTTAAAAATTCACTATATCCCAGTTTTGCATAGATTTGAGTTATGATTGATTTTATTTGCTCTTACTAATTTGTATAGTTTTTAGAAAGATTTATGAAAAGATCTAAATTGAGGAACTAAGTCAATTCCTCCTCCATTCATTTATAAGTTGGGGAAAATATATACCTCCTTAATAGAGTTTTATGATGATTAAAAAAAAAATATGGACAGACCACAATAAGTTACTAAGTGCATTAACTGCACAAACAATAAAGATAATTATTACCATACCCTGGGTGCTTTCAATGGGGCTCAGAATTATTTAAAATATTAACTTCCAACTCTCATTTTTTTAAGAGTTAACATATTGTTAGCTACTCTATCAACTTACAGTTAGTCTGCGCTCTAAAATTCTGGTGTCCAAATCAGGAATACATAAGCTTCCCGGTTTCAAGCTGGGATTTTAGGCTCTAAACAGTGCATGGAGTTAAGTAGTGTTAATTGTTATAGGGAATGTGTAGATTCAGACAGAAACTATAGTTAGTGTCATTAGTGTGCTAAGGCAATGATTCACAAATCCAAGCCAATGAATGAGTGAGGCCACAATGAAACAAGAAACGTAAGTAAAAGAGAATTTTTCATAAATGATACTAAATTTAAAAGGGCAACAATCTTTATGAGAATAATCCCTTTCACTGTTTTGATATTCAGATATACTTTTATGAAACGATAGCAACTTATGAGTACTTTTATTTTTAAAAATGCCATTATATCAGATAAAATTAGTAAATTTATGCTTTATCCTCAAATTTCTTGTATTGGTGCATGAAACAGGGACTGCCTGAAATAACTATAAATATAAATAGCCAATAAATAAACTCTATAGAACGTTAGTAGGTACATCTATCCCTACCTTCATCAGGATCTTTTTCCTTCTTATTCTTCTTGATTAAATTTCCACCTATATAAAAATATAGGGAAAGGATTGTCTTATTTGCATCACAATGCTCCAAATATAAATCTGAGTAGTTAAGTTAAAGCAAATATGATGAAGGACTGCAAATAAAGTTTATAAATTATTAAATATTCTAATAAAGATATACAGTGGAAAGGGCAAAACTTGCAGAGTTAAACTTCGTGAATTTTAATTTTGATCCTACGTACTAACTGTATAAATATGAAAGAGACAATTAACTCCTGAGTCTCTATTTATCCATAAAATGATGCTAATAATCTTTCTACTAAAGGTAGAATTAAATACAACTAGTGCCTTATACTAGATGTTAGGACACATAGTGGCATACATAATAAATGGCTGCCATATAGAACATTTCTGGCTGACCATTCAAGACAGTTTCTTCACTGACTAATGAACAGGCTGTTTGAAAGCCAGAGGAAACTTTGGTATTATCAATGATACTTCCCTAGGAGAACCCCTTGGGTCCTACCTGGGCAAGTTGAGAGGGAAAGAGATTATTTAATAGGAAGGGGAAAGAGAGAGGGTAGGAAAGAATGAATAAACTGTTGAATGAGGAAAGATGAAGTGACTTTACTATTTGTAGCTCGAAAATGGGTTTTTCCTTTTCTGATAAAAAGCAATATTTACTAGTAACACCAATTTCTTCAAAGGAGTTCCTGCACTTTGACCTCTCACCCCATCCTGACCCACTATTGCCACTAGACAGTTTTGTTACCAAAAACCAACAATTCTCTAAGTCAAAAAGGATTTAAATAGATTCCTTATTTAAAAAAAAGAAAAAGAAAAAAAAGCTTTAGAAAAATGCTGGGTTAAACAAAATAACTTACTGTTATGGTAGGCCTTCCTAAAACCTGTTATATGCAAATGAGAATTGTGAACATTAAAGATGAGGACTATTGTATGAAGTCCAAATGTATTGGACCATGGATATTTATAGATCTTTTTATCCCCAGTGTCACATATAGTACCTGGAATACTAAACAATCTATAACTAAATTAATATGTAGATTTCTTAAGACCATGAGAGTATCTGTATGTAAAATTAACTGTATTATCTACAACACAAAAACATTCCAATTCTTCCTCTTCTACTAAAATGAGAACTGGCAACTATAATATCAATTCACTCATTCAACAAATACCTATTGAGAACACATGCTAGGCCCTATTTTAGATTCTAGAAATACAAAAGTGAACATACTATTCACGGGAGAAACATAAATAACTGTATGTCAATAAGTATTATAAAGAAAAACAAAGCAGGGTAACTGTAAGGAGATAGTGAAAGAGGAAGTATTTATTTTAAAGAGGCTTAGTCAGAATGCCTCTCTGAAAGGTGACTAAATAGTAAAGCTAGCCATGCGCAAATCTGGGGGGAAAACATTCCAGATTAAAAAAAAAGAAACAAAACAGGAAGCACAATAAATGGTCCTCAAGTAGGACTATGCAGACTTTTCATCTGCCTAACAGATGAAAAGCAAGGTGGCTTGTTTGGCTGTAACAGAATGAATGACAAGATGAAGTGGTGGGCCACAGCATCTAGAGCCTTGGAGGCTGTGAACAACTGGATTTCATTATGAGCAAGACAGAAAGTCACCAGAGAATGCTAAGTAGAGGAGCATTAATCTTGATTTTAATTTTTAAAGTCAAGGAGGATGGGGAAGGACTCCCTTACCAAGACTGTCTAGTCCACTATGATTTAGTATGCAATCAAAGTCATAAACACCCCCATTCAGCATATGTACTCAAGGTCATAAATATCTGCTTGTAAGCATGCATTCACTTATAATCTGTTAGCATTGAGCCTTGTTGGGCCTGCACATAAAAAAAGGCCTATGGATGGGGCTGGGGTTGTGGCTCAGTGGTAGAGTGCTTGCCTAGCATGTGTGAGGTGCTGGGTTTGATCCTCAGCATCACATAAAAATAAATAAGTAAAATAAAGGTACATGTCCAACTACAACTAAAAAGTAAAAATAAAAATTAAAGGCCTATGGAAAAGACCTAAGGGGCTACTGCTGCCTTTGAATAAAGCATGTCTACTATCCCAACTGTACCTCGCATCTCTTCTACCTGCCAGGATCTAGAATTTTTTTATTAAGAGTCTGAGCCCCAGCAAGACATGTGTGTTAGTCTTTCATTGCCATGATCAAAATACTGGACACAGACAAATGAAAGGAGGAAAGATTCATTTTGGCTCATAGTTTCAGAGGATGTAGACCATGGTCAGCCAGTTCATTACTCTGGATCTGAGGCAAGGCAGACCCCTCTGGCAGAAGAATACTGCTTAGCTCAGGGTAGCCAGGGATAACATGCAGTCCCCAAAGGAAGGTCCCTGGGAATCATGCCCCATCTGCCTATAGTTTCCACCACTCCCAGTAGTCTATTCAGCGAATAATGGATTAATCCATTGATAAGGTTAGAACCCTCATAATCCAGTCATTTTCCAAAAGCCCCATCTCTAGACATTACTGCATTAGAGACCAAGCCTTTGACACATGAGCTTTTGAGAGACATTCCAGATCCAAACCACAACACAGTGTATGAACGCTTCCTATTAGAGGTTATTGAATATGTATACATGATATTTATCATCACTATAACATCTTTCTATTTAATGTTTATATCAGTTATCCATAGAAAAAATGAATTATGGCACCTGAGACAGAAAAAATCTCTATAATGTCACATACCCAAAGACATATACTATTAACATTTTAGTATATTTGCTATTATTCCCTTCATGTACTAATGACATCCTAAGAAGCCCTCTTGATCATAAACAATATGTTCAAATGACTGAGAGCATACTGTGGGTCAGCAATTTTTACTGTCCAAGGTATTTAGGAACCTTCTGCTGCTGCCTTTTAGGAGAAAACTACCTTATTTAAACAAGACTGAAATCTGTGAGTCCAGATTTCCTTTATTCTTAGAATGCAATAAGGTTAAGAAGATCTTCAGAAGACTTTAATATCTGTGTTTTTACATGCTGTTCAATTAATATGTTAGTGAAAATTAACTCTTCCTATGATTTCAATGTGTGGTTCAAAGTTCATGTTAGTAAAATGAAGCAGTGGGAAGAATAAAAGAATGTAAAAGAAATGTTTTTAAACAATTAAAAAAACATTTTCAAGACCTGTGGATCTTTTTTTTAATATTTATTTTTTAGTTGTAGTTGGACACAATACCTTTATTTATTTTTATGTGGTGCTGAGGTGAGCATGTGCCAGGTGAGCACCCTACTGCTGAGCCACAAACCCCAGCCCAAGACCTGTGGATCTCTATAACAAAGAAATAAAAATATTAAAAAGAACACATTAAAAATAAAAGTCACTTTTATTTTTAATGTGTTCTTTTTAATATTTATTTTTTAGTTGTAGTTGGACACAACACCTTTATTTCACTTGTTTATTTTTTTATGTGGTGCTGAGGATCGAACCCAGGGTCTTGCACATGTGAGGCGAGCCCTCTACTGCTGAGCCACAACCCCAGCCCCTCTTTGGGTGTTTAAATGCCTATTTATTCAAGAATATGTTACAACTTTGAGCAACACCTCAATCTGTGTTGCTTATATGCTTATAGGAATTGTATTATGTATTACTATTCTTAAAACAGCAAAGGAGGGTGACAAGGAAGGCTCCCCCCCTTAGACAACATACCCTCTCACACACATACTTCTGACACTACCAGCAGGTTATAGAAAAATAGGGTATAAGTTTTGGTAATATGATCTTCAGATAGTCAGTTAAGGAAAAAAAAATGAAAACTTAGTAAGACTTTGGGAGAGAAAACACAACTTTAACAAAAATACCAACTCTTGCCAAAAAGGGAAGGCCAGAATAAGTGTACTAGTGGCTATTAAATCCTTTTTCCATCCCCAATAGCATTTGAAAGCCCACTCTGCCAAAACCTTATATTATTCTGTAAGCTAAGTACTATTATCATACTTTATAGCAAGAAAACAAATTTGTAAGGCAAAATAATTTACTAAGATCATTCAAAACTAATTAAGATATAACAAGGAGGCTAGTGTGGTAGTGGCAGAGTGTAGCAGGCTTCTGTATGTGTCAGGAATATGTATGTGGGAAGGTATGTTCTTTAAGGGAGGGAGCCCTCCTAGTCATCATCATGTGAAATTTTGTAAGAAGAGTGTATCTGACGCTTTTCCTATTAAGCATCTAAGCAACACAGATTTAAGTGCTGCTATAATATGTAACACATACACCAGAACAGATGGCACTTACACTTAAATGCTGAAATAACACAGCAAAAATAAAGGCAACAATAGTTTTACAGGGAATACATTTCTTTTAGATAAAAAGAGTAGAAATGAAATTATTTAAGAGAAGAAATAAGAGAAAGAGTATATTATGCCTGCAACGCTATAGTAAGGCTTTTAAATTAAAAGAAAAAAAACCCAGCCAAGTTGTGAGGAGTGATATGTCCGGTGCTAATTTAAAAGGGAACATTCTGGCTATTTTCTAGAGAACAGACGGATAAAATGAGAAGAGACGTTACAACCATAGTATAATGGATATAGGTGAGAATGTAAAATAGCAAACCATCCCAAACAGTAGTGCTTTTAAACAGAACCATTTATTATTTCCTATAATTGTGAGGGTTAGCAGTTTGGGTCCTAATCAGCTGGGCTCTTTCTACCACCTGCTGTCATCTAACACCTCACCTGGGGCTAGAGCCTAGGAAGGTCTCATTCACACATCAGAGGCTTTGGCTCTTGGCTGGCCTCTCAATCCAAATGATCTCTCACTCAGCAGTCTACTCTGGATTTCCTTACATAACTAACAGAATGTTCCAAAGAGATAAGGCAAAAAATGTATTATGTCTTGAGGCTTAAGATTTAGGACTCAATATCACTTCTACCTCATTCTGCTGGTCAAATCAAGTACAAGACATGGCCAGATTCAATGACTGGGCAAAAAGACTACTGATGTGAAAAGGTGCAAATTATTGCAGACATTTTTACACAAGGGCTTGAAGAAGTATAATTGTAGCGATGTACTGAGAAGCAGCTGGATTTTAGTTCATTTATAACAATTGATGATTAATTGGATGTGGAATGATTTTTTTCAGTGAAGAACCGTGAAGGATGCAACTATTATTTACTGAGGTAGGGTAAGAGGGGCAGCTTCAAGAGGGGGAAAAAAAAAATCAAGAATTCTGTTTTGGACATGTTAAATCTGAGATGCCTATTAGACTCCAATTAGCATACTACTATTTCTATTCCATAATGTGGAAGTGGCCAAGGTAGAAGCAAAGCTTATTTGCAGGACTAAGGCATATAATTTTTTTCAAATAGTCTGACTTGGTTTCTAAGTTTTCCAACATCTTTACCTTTTATATGTCTTGTTTTTCAAGAAAGCAGTAGAGAGCCAGTCGCTGTGGTGCATGCTTATAATCCCAGCCACTTGGGAGGCTGAGGCAGGACTTCGGGTTCAAAGCCAGCCTCAGGCAAAAGAGAGGCACTAAGCAACTCAGTGAGACCCTGTCTCTAAACAAAATATAAAATAGGGATGGGGATGTAGCTCAGTGGTTGAGTGCCCCCGAGTTCAATCCCCGGTACCAAAAAAAAAAAAAAAAGAGAGAGAGAGAGAAAAGAGAGAGAGAGAGAGAAAGAAAGAAAACAGTAGAGGGGCTAGGATGTAGTTCAGGGGTACAGCATATGCCTAGCATGTGCGAGGCCCTGGGTTAAGTCCCCGCGCCACCCTAAATAAATAAATAAATAAATAAATAAATAAAAGGAAGCCGTGGAAGTCCTGAAGAAGATTCAGTTCATATGGAAGAAAATACATTTGGATTTGTGTGTGTGTGTGTGTATGTGTGTGTTAAAGTATATATTTATAGAGTACTCTTAAACCAAATTGCTATATGGTAAATAACTCACCAGTAGCTGTAAGGAAAAAACCTGCTATCCAAAAAAATAAAACAAACAAAAGGCTTGGGCAATTGTAGAATGCAAACAAAGAGATTTGCAAAGCACTACAGCTTTCAAAGTCAAGTTATCTAGAAAAATCATTACATTTTACAATATGAAAACAAATAGGAAATAGCAAATTAATAGTTAAAAGATTCTGATTCATATTTTAATTTTTTTTCCATAATTATGCCAACCATTGTAGATGAGATCTAGGGAACCAGATTTTTAAAAGATTATCAGCATAATTTGAAAGAATCATTGTTTCACAACCCAAAAGAAAGAATATAGAACCAGTCAGCCATTAGTAGCCTTTAAAAGCAAAGACTATAAAATACATGTTTTGTAGGTATAATTATTATTCTGGATGTTCCTGTATTCTAAAATTCCAACATGATTCAAGAGAATTTTTATAAGAGTATGACGCTATTCAATTTAACATATATTAATTGAAAGTCTACAAGCACGGGGCTCTCTAATGAATCAAGGACGACAGGATGCAACCATACTACAAATCTTATTATTCAAGTACTTAAACATGGTAAGAAAGTTCATACTTTTTTTTAATATTTATTTTTTGGTTGTAACTGGACACAATATCTTTATTTTATTTATTTTTTTTAATGTGAGGCTGAGGATCGAATCCAGGGCCTCCTATGTGCCAAGCGAGCACTCTACCACTGAGCCACAATCCTAGGCCCCATACTTTTAATTTATATTCTAATTTGACTTATAAATGTAAGTATACTAGAAATATATTTCTAGTATACTTACATTTGTAAGTATACTAGAAATATATTTGTGCAAGAAATATACTTACACAAATCAAAACTACTTTAAGATATCATCTCACTCAAGTCAGATGGCAGCTATTATGAAGACAAACAACAATAAGTGTTGACGAGGATGTGGGGAAAAAGGCACTCTCATACACTGCTGGTGGGACTGCAAATTGTTACAGCCAATATGGAAAGCAGTATGGAGATTCCTTGGAAATCTGGGAATGGAACCACCATTTGACCCAGCCATCCCCTCTCCACAGACTATACCCAAAGGACTTAAAAACAACATACTACACACAGCCACTTCAATGTTTATAGCAGCACAATTCACAATAGCTAAACTGTGGAGCCAACCTAGATGCCCCTTCAGTGGATAAATGGATTTAAAAAAATGTGGCAAAAAACACAATGGAATTTTATTCAGCATTAAAAAAGAATAAAATCATGGCATTTGCAGGTAAATGGATGGCGTTGGAGAAGATAATGCTAAGTGAAGTTAGCCAATCCAAAAAAACACAAATGCCGAATGTTTTCTCTGATATATTTTCACTCATAGTAGGGTAGGGAGGGGGAGCATGGGAGGATTAGATGAATTCTAGATAGGGAAGAGGGATGGGAGAGAAAGGGAGGCAGAAGGGGATTAGCAAGGGCAGTGGAATGTGAAGGACATCATTATCCAAAGAACATGTATGAAGACTCGAATTGGGTGTAAATATATAAACAAATTTGAAAACTTGTGATATATATGTAATAAGAATTGTAAAGCCAAAAAAAAGCAAAGTACATGTATAAAGGCATGAATTGGTGTGAACATACTCTATATACAAAGATATGAAAAATTGTACTCTATATGTTAAATAAGTATTGTAATGCATTCCACTGTCATGTATTTAAAAAATAAAATCAATAAAACTAAAATACACACACACACACACACACACAAATTAGAACATAAAGTAGAAATTAAGGGGGAAAACACTGAGATATACTATAACACAGATGAACATCAAAAACATGCTCAGTAGGGAGCTGGGGTTGTAGCTCAGTGGTAGAACACTTGCCTAGGATGTGTGAGACACTAGGTTCAATTCTCAACACCACATATAAATAAGTAATAAAAATAAAGTTCTATCAACAACTAAAAAATAAAAAAAAACCCACAAAACAGACCCAAAAGACCAGTTATTGTATTATTCCGTTTATATGAGATGTCTCGAAAAGGCATATGGATCCCGAACATGGACAGTGGTTGCCTTAGGCTGGGGGAAGAAAGACGGAGTAACTGTAAATGGGCATGAGGGATCTTACTGAGGTCATAGAAATGGTAATTAGATGAGTACATGTATTTATCTTCATTATTTAAATCTTCACAAAAATTGTTCAAACAAAATAAGCAATATAATATGATGTTTATAACACAAAATACATGACAACAACATAAAGATTAGGAAGGAAGAAACAAGTGTTTTTATAAGGTACTGTTTGTGAAAAGGTGTATCACTTGAAGGTAGACTATATAATATATAGTTTTTTTCAGTTATTGAAGCTAAAGTCATGCTATAAATATGAGGCAACCACTTAAATAACAAAAAGAACGACAGATAATAAACTAACAAAGGAAATGAAATAATCAAAAAATTTGAAAACATAAGTTCGATTAATTCAAAAGAAGAGAAAAAAAAAGGGAAAGAGAACAAAGAACAAGTTGGGCTAGGATTGTGGCTCAGTGGTAGAGTGCTTGCCTGGCACTTGCGGAGCTCCAGGTTTAATCCTCAGCACCACATAAAAATAAAATAGATATATTATGTCCACCTACAATTAAAAAATAAATATTTTAAAAAAAATAAATGACAAGCCAGCCCAGTGGAACACACCTGTAATCCCTGTGGCTCGGGAGGCCACAGGAGGACGATGGTGAATTCAAAGCTAGCCTCAGCAAAATTGAGACATTAAGCAACTTAGTGAGACCTTGTCTCTAAATAAAATACAAAATAGGACTGGAAATGTGAATCAGTGGTCGAGTGCCCCTGAGTTCAATCCCTGGTACCAAAAAACAAAAAAATAAACAACAATAACAAACAAATCACAGTCTTAAATTTAAAGATATTAATAATTACATTAAATGTAAGTAGTCAAACACCTGAATTGAAAGGCAGAGATTTTCAGATTACATGAAAAGGAGGAAAAAAAAGAAAAGCAAGACCCAAATAGATGCAGCTTAAAAGAAACACACTTTAAATACACAGGCATAAACAGGCTAACAGTAAAAGGACAGAGAAAGATATACCATTCTAGCACTAATCAAAAGAAAGGTTAATGACATGTTAATATCTGCCAAAGTAGATTTCAGGGCAAATAGTATTGTGAGGGATAAGAGAATCATTTCACAATTATAAAGGGACCAACTCATCAAGAGGACTTAACAATTCTTAATATTTTATACACCTTATTACAGAGCTGAAAAATACATGAGGCAAAAACTGATAAAAGTACAAGGAGAAATAAATACATGATAATCATACCTCTCTCAATAATTTAAATAACAAATAGAAAAGATTTAAGTAACATTACCAATTTGCCCTCAATGATATTTATGAAGCATTATGACATAAATGAATTCCCAGCAACAAACAGTAAAATACACTGCTGATTACAGAATATATCTTTCTCAAGTGTATACAGAAACTTGAATACATTTTAAAGGCTTTAAGTCTCACAAAATACAAAAGCTGGTTCTTTGGAGATCAATATAACACTTCAGAATCAACTATGTGAACAGAGGATACTCAATAATGGCACTTGTTATGTGTACCACTCTAAATCTGAAGATGTTGTGAAGAAGACACAAGGATATAGACTCAGGTTACAGTCCCACTCTACATATTTCTATTTGAAAAAAAGATTAAAATGTCTACCCTTGGACAAACCACACAGGTCTTCTGAGTAATAAATTTCCTAGAAAATAATGAATTAGACCAACTCTATAAACTCTAAGATCTTCTATATGCTAAAGAAGAGATACAAACCTACTATTAACAGCTCAAAATGACCCAAGTATTCAGATAAAAACTCTAGAAATCTGAATTAGCACTTTCCTCAAAATTAACCAGGTTGACCAGAGAGGAAAAGTTGTTCAGTTCACCCATAACTAAATATTTTCAAACAGAAGCTTTGGGGGGGAAAAGCTAACAAGGTATTTCAGTCTTATTTAAAACCAAAAACTAATAGTATTATTTTATCTTTTCTGTTTATCACTCACCTAAGATGGCCATGTTAAGTGTATCTATTTTATCCTTAATATTAACTCCTAATAAGGCTGATATTGTGCGAGCCTGTGCGTGTGTGTGTGTGTGTGTATGTGTGTGTGTGTATAAACAAAATGAAGAAATAACACAGCCTGCACTGGAACGAAGCCCTCTTGATCATAAACAATTTGTTCAAATGACTGAGAGCATACTGTGGGTCAGCAATTTTTACTGTCCGAGGTATTTAGGAACCTTCTGCTGCTGCCTTTTAGGAGAAAGCTACCTTACTTAAACAAGACTGAACTCTGCAAGAGTCCAGATTTCCTTTATTCTTAAAGGCAACCTATTCAAACCAGTATGTTAAATCCCTGAGGTGTACTGCAATCCTTTTTCCTAGGAGTCAGGTGAAAATCGGTGCTAAAAATGGAAGATAGCAAAAATAAAGAAGACTCCCAAATTGAAGATAGTGAAAAAAATACACCGGGCTGGGATGTAGCTTAGAGGCAGAGCACTTGCCTAGCATGTGTGAGGCCTTGGGTTCAATCCCCAGTACCGCAAAAAACAAAAAAACAAAAACAAAACACGTCAGGATAAACAGCCAAGGGAAAAAAAATAATGTTATTCTCCCATTCTGTCTTCATTTTATAGGTCGCAGGATTCAGACTTGAAAGAAATGAACTTTAAAATGGGCCAAGTACCACCCAAAATCAAAAGCTGGAGCTCACTCATCCTCCAGGTCAGAGCACCAAAAGACACACCTCCCTTCCCCCAACCCCAGCAGCCGGCTTTACTGGTGACAAGCGTCTCGCGCTGTTTGGAAAAACAACCTGGAAAGCACAAATTTGTTTTAAAAATATTAACAAAAGCAAAAATAAGGGCTACACACACACGCCCCTAAACCTACCAAGGTCGACTGGCCCCGTTCGGAGAAAACGCAGTTCTGAACATTCCGTCATAGAAGACAGAAGGATGGGCAGCCCCAGAGCGAACGCTAGAAGCAGGAAGCCGCGGGCTAGCTGGGCCGCACCGCGGCCTTGGGCATCCAGGCTCCCGAGCGTCAGGCGCCGCGGCTCTAACAAAGCAGCAGGCGCGCGGCCTCGGCCTGCAGCCGGGTCCCGGCGACGCCCCGTGCCCCCGCCTTCCGCCCGCGCCCTCCGGTACTCACACGCGCAAAGCTCCACCACGTACGCGTAGTAGGACCAGATGATCACGAAGGAGATGAAGAGCACCGGCACCCATCCCACCACGCGCTGGCAGCAGCGCCACACCGTCCAGGGCGCCATGTTCCACGGGCTACGGTGAAGCCCCGTACTCGCCTCTGTAGGGAGACTCCAGATCTCCGGCGGCGGCGACGGGGTTTCTCTGTCTGGCTCCGGGCCAAGATCTCCCGCCTCTCCGGCAAGGGTAATCAAAGATAAAGTCCGAAGCTTCTCCTCGTCTCCGCCCCTCTCAGCCCTTGGGCTGGTCCCGCCCCCACTCCACATCCTGTCGTCCCTCCCCCCGTCCCTCCCCCACCCCCACCCCCACCCCGCCCGAAGCCGGTCGCCTCAAGTCTCCGCGCTACCGGGGCGGGGCTTATGCAGCCGGAGGGGATGGGCGGGCCCGCCCCTTGGGACCGCCCACGGGGCGTGGCGGGTTGGGGCGGGCCGGGAAGTGGAGAGAAAGAAGTGGGAATCTAGAGGCTAGGTAGTGGCTGGCGGGTGTGTGTGTGTGTGTGTGTGTGTGTGTGTGTGTGTGGTGTGTGTGTGTGTGTGTGTGTGTGTGTGTGCTTTTTCAAATATGACAATGCTGTGCTGTACCACAGCATGCAGATAAGGAATGTATTCACTATAGGGTTCCTCCGGTTATTCTGTGTATCTCTGGTAAAGAACCCCTGGCCTGGGCTGGGGGTATAACTCTGTGGTAGAGGTCTTGGCTAGCATACATGAGGCTCTGGATTTAATCCCCAGTACAGCTAAAATAAAATAAATAAGAAATACCTTTATTTTGAAATAATTCCATCCATTATTCAAGCGGAACTTATCTTTTGGAAGATGAAACCTGTAGGAGCATGTGATTTAGGATAGAACCATTACAGAATCCATCAGATTGATTTGAAACTCATACTCAAGGTTGAGTTGTGAAAAAAGGTGCAGGTAAATGGCTCTTTCCCTGCTTCCCCCAAAAGACTACTGAAATTTCAAGAATTTATTTACAGCTGGAGATTGCTGAGCGATGACTATAATCATACTAGAAGCATCATTGTGAAGACATCATAATGCAAGGTCAAAGCATGAGAAGTTTACTTCCAGTCAGCCACCTTAATACCAGTTCCTGCTACTACTATGTTTGAGTTAGTCTTGAGATTTTAACTAGCAACTACTTACTAAAGTTTCCAGGAAGAAGACTTGCCCACTTTTGTAGTGTGATGATAAAAGCAAGTAATGATTGTTTTACCTCTGCACAATACTGCTTGAAATAATAAAGCATGGTGTCTCCAGTTTTATACCTTAAAAATCCTGTTAGTGACAAAGTTGACACTAGGTTCAGGACATTAAAGTGAATTACATACAGCTCGTTTTCCAGAGATATTGCTTAGAATAACTAAGCTTTAAGATGCTATTTAGATTGACATGGAAGAATATAAAGCCCTTTCTCCTCCTACCACAGAATCATATTAAAGCTTAACAAGAATACCATGTCATCCAGAAGCTCCTTGTCTGCTGGAAATAATTTCTATTGTTATGCCATTTTGTTTATAATGCTAACTAAGAAACTATATAAGCTCCTTTCCTAGAGCTGCTGTACCAAAGTACCACAGACTGGGATCTTAAAGCACCAGAGATTTATTGTCTTACAGTTCTTGGAGCTAGACATCCTAAATAAAGGTGTTGGCAAAGCTGTTCTTCCTCTAAAACCTGTAGGGAGGATTTGTCCTTGCTTCTTCCTAGCTTTTGGTGGTGGCTATCAGTCCTAGGCATTCCTTGGCTTGCAGTTGCATCATTCCATTATCACCTGGCATCCTCTTCCCTGTGTCTATCTCTGCATCTCTATTAGTACTGGATTAAAGGTCTACCCTATTCCAGTATAACCTCACCTTAACTAGCTACATTGATAATGTTTCTATTTCCAATTAAGGTCATATTCTGAATTATGAGGAGTTTGAACTTCCAGAGACATTTTGGGGACATAGAACACAAATTTAGTTTTAATCTTAATTGAAATGAATCACCTTGCCTCCTACTTTGTAAGGTTCTTGAAGGCAGAGTATTTTTTACATATCCTATTTCCCCTGCAGTGTCATGCAAGTAGGAAATATTTAGTAAGTAATTGAATAGACATTTGAAGGTTTTTGTTATCTAGATGTTATTCCTGACTTTTGGAATCACCAGCCAAATCACACTACTTTCTGATTCCAAAATTACCACTGGATGTCTAAAAAGGTTTTGATTTTTAAATGGAATCTATAAAATATTTCTGATCTATTTCCTTGTCCTAAAGTCATTCCAGTGAAGATATATTTGGGGGGAGGTGGTAACATTTTCATTCTTTCGGGAATGTTTCTATCTTTAGTGTCTACAGACATGAGTTATTCAATGTTCTTTTTCTTAGTATATATTTTTTTAGTTGTCGATGGAACTTTATTTTATTTATTTATATGCGGTGCTAAGAATAGAACCCAGGGCCTCACACATGCTGAGCAAGCACTCTACCACAGATCCACAACCCCAGCCCCTTCAATGTTCATTTGCTATAAGCTAACATCTAAACCCCTTTCTTTTCCATGTTGGGCCAGTGATTTAACTCCGTCTCTGCTACTGATTGTAACAGAAGGGAATCATTAGGCAGAGCCATTATGTAAGCAGAATTACATTGTCTGACAGTCACTCTGGCCATGGTGAGAAGAATGGATTGGAGGAAATAAAGTCTAGAGGAAGGGAGGCCAGTTGAGAGGCTGCTGTAGTCATATAAGTACAGGTTGATCATGGCCTGAAAAAAGATGGTGGAGGTGAAGGAGACTGAAAAGAAAAGGCTGCTTCAGATCAGCTTTGGTGCACCACTATGCCCCAAAACAGCAATGGCAGATAAAATGGAACACCTAAAAGACAAATGGAGATTCTGTCCTGCATTCCCAACTCTGTCCTCTCCATCCCCCAACAAAGGAAATAAAATATTGTGCTGATCCATCTCTAGGATTGTGGCTTTCAGTGAAGACTGGAGGACTACAGACCCCTAACCCAAGAGTGCCAAGCTGTCAGCTGTTCTGCTGACTAATCTCTGATTTTGCCATTATAACCACCAGCCAGGAACCTCTAAATACCATTTTAAGTTCTAGTTCTGGACTAAGGAATAATAAGGGCAAGTAGAGGCAATTATGAAGCCTTATGGAGGGCTTATTGAAACCAAGTAGATACAGATATGAAAAAAATAGAGAAGAAAAAACAAATTTACAAATTTTAAAAATTAAACCACAGTTCCAAAACACATGAAGAAACCCAATACTAAGGACACAAATAGGGGCCGGGGTTGTGGCTCAGGGATAGAGGGCTCACCAGCGAGGCACTGGATTCGATCCTCAGCACCACATAAAAATACATAAAATAAAGGCATTGTGTCCAACTACAATTAAAAATTTATTTTTTTAAAAAAGGATGCAAATAAAAACAATCAGAACTTGAATCCACATGACATAGAATTAATTACAGGAAGTAGCCTAACAAAGACTTTTACAAACAGTATTTGGTATGTGTACTCAAAGAGGTAAGTGAAGAAATAACTTCTATCTAAAAACATGAAAATTTGAAAATAATAGACAAAAAAATGAAAAAAAAAAGAACAGGTGTGGGCTGGGGTAGAGCACTTGCCTAGCAAGTGTGAGGCACTGAGTTCAATACTCAGCACCACATAAAAATAAATATATTGTGTCCACCTACAACTAAAATTTTTTTTTAAAAATTAAGAACAGGTGGATTTGAAAAATGACCATTTAGAAAACTCAAAAATAGGGTATAGCTCAGTGGTAGGACCTAACATGTATGAGACTCTGGGACCTGAGGTTAATCCTCAGCACTGCCTGATCCCTATTCTCTGACCTTCCTCTTTTTTTTTTTTTTTTTAATTAGGATTTTTTAATTTGTTCTTTTTAGATATAATAACAGTAGAATGTATTTTCACATATTATACATACATGGAGTATAACTTATTCTAATTATGATCCCAGTCTTTTGGGCTGATCTTTCTCTTAAGTAAATCAAAAGACCCTCACTTAAGACGTGCCCCTGATGGGCTGGGCACAGTGGTGCATACCTATAATTTTAGTGCCTCCAGAGGTTTAGGTGGAAGGATTTCAAATTGGAGGCCAGCCTCAGCAACTTAGTGAGCCCCTAAGCAATTTCATGAGATTCTATGGCAAGATAAAAAGTAAAAAGGGCTGGGGAAGCATATCAATAGTAAAGCACTCTAGGGTTCAATCCCCAGTATGAAAACGATTTTTAAAATTCTAAAAGAGGTGCTGGGAGGAAAGGAACCCAGAGGAAAGGAACATTCTTATCCCAAAAGACACAGAAATGCTGAGAAGAATTGAAATATTCAGGCCTTGTAAGTGTCCTCCAGTTTATTCCATTAGATCATATTCTTTGCCTTCCAATCACACCTTTGCATGACTGTCCATGAAAACATATTGCTTTCCCTATTTCTTTGGGTCTTTGTTTCTGAAGGCTGTCACATAAAACATAATAGTAAGTAAATTTGTATGCTTTTTTTCTTGTTAATTTGTCTTACTATAGGTACCTTAATGAGGAAATTTGCAATGGGTGAGAAATCTTTTCTCCCCTACACTACCTACAATTAAAACATTCTTTGAGAACTTCAAAAGGACTGTGTCTTGCTTTAGGACCAAATGAGTACTAACTCATTTTTGGAAACGCTGTCAACTTGAAAGGCAAGCTGAGGTACACTGAGAATGAGAACAAAGAGTTTTTTTGAGCCAATATGAAGATGATTACCCCAGAGAGGGTGGGGGGCAGGGGACAAATATCCACTTAGAATCAGTGCTTTCCCAAATGGCATCTTGGGGGCGTAAGAGGTAGTTGTTGTTTTTAATTTTTATTTTTTTGTGGTTGTAGATGGACAGAATGCCTTTATTTTATTTGTTTATTTTTATGTGGTGCTGAGGATTGAACCCAGTGCCTCACACATGCTAGGCAAGTGCTCTGCAACAAAGCTACAGTCCCAGCCCTGGGGGCTAGGTTTTTAAAGATTAAGAAAAAGGGAGTAAAACTGGTTGTTAAAATTGCATTCATCGGGCTGGGGATGTGGCTCAAGCGGTAGCGCGCTCGTCTGGCATGCGTGTGGCCCAGGTTTGATCCTCAGCACCACATACAAACAAAGATGTTGTGTCCGCCGAGAACTAAAAAATAAATATTAAGAAATTCTCTCTCGGGCTGGGGATGTGGCTCAAGCGGTAGCGCGCTCGCCTGGCATGCGTGCGGCCCGGGTTCGATCCTCAGCACCACATACCAACAAAGATGTTGTGTCCGCCGAGAACTAAAATAAATAAATAAATAAATTCTCTCTCTCTCTCTCTCTCTCTCTCTCTCTCTCTCTCTCTCTCTCTCTCTCTCTCTCTCCCCCCCCTTTCCAAAAAAAAAAAAAAAGAAATTCTCTCTCTCACTCTCTCTTTTTAAAAAAAAAAAAAAAAGAAAAAAAGGAGTGTCAGCATCCTTTAGCAGCGGAGAGGTTGACTCGGCTCTGGAGGTCATTTGTCACTTGTGTAGAGGGGTGTTTCTCATATGGAGACCACCCACAACACTTGAACCTCTTTCTATTTCTGCCACTTCCCTCTTTAAAAAAAAAAAAATTGCATTCATCAACAACAACAAAAAAAAAGCACAGGTCATTCATTGGTGATTTGTCATTTATATTATATATCCCAGGTAAGAACTGTGGTAGGGCCTGGGGGCAGAGCTCAGTGGTATAGCACTTACCTAGTGTGCAAGACCCTGGGTTCTATCCCTAGCACCTTTCGGGTGGGGACCAATAAGGAAAAGGCTGTCACTGAGGATATTTGTTACCTTTATGCTTTAGGGAATCTGTAGAAACCTACATTGCTAGGTCAGAATGACCTAGGTGATTGCAGTCTCATGCCTCTTGATTCCCCCAGACTAACTTTGTGTGTTTATGTGTGACATTTTAAATTCTTTCTCAGTAGAAGTCCATATTCTTGGAGGAGAGAGAGTAAGCAGGAGCAGGAGCAGTTTGGGGGCAGAATGAAGGGGAAAGAAGAGAGTTGGGAGCACTTTCAAAAAGCAGAGGCTTGGGGTTGAGGCTGTAGCTCAGTGGTAGAGCGCCTGCCTAGCACGTGTGGGGCACTGAGTTTGAGCCTCAGCACCACATAAAAACAAAAAAACGTATAGTGTCCATCTACAATTTTAAAAATATATTTTAAAAAAAAGCAGAGGTTTTAGATCTTGCTTCCTCCTTTGTTTCACATTTTGCCAGCAGCTCTTGCCTGAATTAGCTCAAGAGTCTACTGCCTGCTGCCCCCACCCACCGCACATGGACACTACCCCACAGTCCATCTCCCCTCCATCCACAGTCTGCTCCACAAATTCATCCATCTCTTCATTTTCTCCACACCAAACATGTTCTGATCACTGTACTGGGGAACAGAGACAAAATCTTTCCTCTTAGGCAGCTTGTTTTTTTTTGTTTGTTCTTGTTTTCTTTCCTGTTTTATGCCATAGTCGGGGTGAGCCTTTAGAAAATACAATCTGCTTTATACACTTGGATGATTTTAATGATGTTTAACATGACTGCAAAAGGCTCTGCAGCTCTGCTGTCCCCTACCTCCAGCCTCTGTTGCACAAATTTCCTTCCAGAATTGCTCTAGGCTTGACCCCATGGCTTCCTTTCTTCTCCTTGAACCTCTCTGCATACACTTGCTCATGGATACTCTTCCATCGGTGCACTCTGCCTATAAAGTTTCCTCCCCTCCTCATCCCTTCTCAGACCTGGCTCTGTCAAGAAGTCCAGCCTGGCACAGCTGATTCTAAGGGGGTAGGTCCAAATCCTGGTGGTAGACCAATCTCTCCTCTCCAGATCATGACTCTGCCAAATGTAAAACTAACATTCCCCACTACCTATTGTTTAAATAGCAGAAATACTGTATGCATTAGTAGAGATGGTTCCAGCTTATGATTTTTTTCTTTTTTAATCTTTTTATTTTTGAAATAATTTTAGATTTACTGAAGTTAGAAAAATAGTAGAGAGAATGCCTATAGTCTTCACCAAGCTTTCCCAAAAGCCATTTTATATAAGCATGATGATGTGCTTATCTAATCTAAGAAATAAATGAGGGTACACTATTAGCTAAACTACAGACTTTATTAGGATTTCACCAGTTTTTCTCACCAATGTCTTTTTCTGTCCCAGGACCTCCCATTGTGTTTAGCCATCCGATCTTTTAGCCTCCTCCACTCTCTGGCTGTTGTTTCTGTCTTTCCTTGTTTTGTATGGAAAAACACTTTGGAAAAGTACTGATTAGAGGTACAGAAAGACAATACTGCATGTTTTCATTTATATGTGAAATCTAAAATGATCAAACTCAGGGAAGCAGAGAGTAGCATGGTGGCTTCCTGGGATAGGAGGGGGAATGGCTGTCAGGGACAGAGGGATAGGGAAGTATTGGTCAAAGGGTACAAAGTTTCAGTTAGACAAGAGGAATACATTTTATCCATCTATTGTACAGCATGATGATTATAGCAATAATAGTGTATTGTATGTTTCAAACTGCTAAGACAATAAATTTCAAATGCTCTTACCCCCAAAACAATAAGTATTTGAGGTGATAGATATGTTCATTAGTTCATTCTTTTATTTGTATGTCATATGTAACTATATTTTGTCAATTGGCAATAAAAAAAGATTTTAAAACCCCCTCAAAAGCCAAAGTTCCCTTAATAAAAAGACTTTCTTCCACTGTTACA
This sequence comes from Spermophilus citellus, assembly GCF_964194105.1. NCBI lineage: Eukaryota > Metazoa > Chordata > Mammalia > Rodentia > Sciuridae > Spermophilus > Spermophilus citellus. The sequence continues at coordinate 73,709,526 of NC_138182.1, read as the reverse complement.
AAGAAAGAACTATAACAGAGTGTGAAACAATTCCTGGGGCAGGGGAGGGGGGGTAATTTAAAGGCCCTGAGCAGGGGCACTAGCCTATAATCCCAGCAGCTCAGGAGGTGGAGACAGGAGTTCAAAGTCAGCCTCAGCAAAAGCAAGTTGCTAAGCAACTCAGTGAGGCCCTGTCTTCTAAATAAAATACAAAATAGGGCTGGGGATGTGGCTCAGTAGTGACTGTGTGCCCCTGAGTTCAATCTCCTGTAACACCCACCCCCCTAAAAAAAATAATTTAAAAAGTACTCATTGTGGGGGCTAGGGGTTGTGGCTCAGTGGTGGAGCTCAGTGTGAGGCACTGAGTTTAATCTTCAGCACTCCAAAAAAATAAATAAATAAAATAAAGGCATTGTGTCCATCTACAATTTAAAAAATTTAAAACAAAATGTATTTTGTAGACTGTCCCTCAGTTTGGATTTGTCTGATATTTTCTCATAACTACATTGGCTTATAAATTTGGAAGAAGAAAAATCACAGAGGTGATGTGCCTCTCTTATGATATTGTGACAGGTTGTACATCATGTGGACATGACTTTTTAATGGGTAATGTTAACCTTGATCACTGGGTTGAAGTGGACGTCCAGTGTCTGCCATGAAGTTACCATTTTTTCCTTACTCTACATTTTTCATTAGAAAAAAAAAGTGATTAAGTCAAGCTCTACTCAAAAGCAGAGGAATTAAATTTCACCTCCTGGAGGGAGAAGACTGTTCAACCATTACATTAATTAATAAGCATTTAGGGAAGAGGCACTTTGAGACTATCAAAAATCCTGTTTCTCTGTAAAATTTCACCCACTGCTTTTAGTATCCATCAGTGGACCCTGGTTGCACCATTGTCTTTCCTCCCTCCCTCCCTCCCTCCCTCCCTCCCTCCCTTCCTTCCTTCCTTCCTTCCTTCCTTCCTTCCTTCCTTCCTTCCTTCCTTTTTTGCTACAAGGTTATCTAATGATCTGTTTCCGAACAGAGGAAAGGCATCTAAAAAGAGTTCAGAGATTTAGTTGACATGGTGGATCCATAAATACCCAACTCTGATTACTACTTGAATTTCTGGTTTGGTTAGATTTATTGTTTTTGCACTTCTGGAAGTCTGTCCTCAAGAAAGCTTCCTGGCCAGTTATTTATTGATCAGTCCAGGCACATGTTATTGACTGCATTTAGGCTATGGGGAGAGTCTGGCTCAGCAGCTGCCAGTGGAAACACTGATTGGTGTCACAAATCATGTGGAAGGCAAGAAGTTCAATGACCAGAGAATAGCAGGTTTTTCAGGAACAAAGCTGCACTGTCTCTATTGCTGTGACATCTTTGTAAGATCACTTTGGATTGAGAACTGATCAGTTCCCAGTAAACAAAGGCAGAGTGCACATGCATCCCAGACACTGAGAAGGGCAGATGACATGCTGTTGAGTGTGCTGTTGGGTGTTGGGACTGCCTTTGGAACACAATGTGTTGTAGTTACATATCCTGTGTATGGTAAATCCCTGTATGATAGACTTAAGTACTTCTCCTATGTATGATTATTCAATTAAAGACGGGAACTTTCCTTAGACTGTAAGCTTTTTGAAGGAAGGACTAGTTCTGTTTTCTTCACCATTGTGAGCCCAGCAGATTGCCAGGCACATAAAAGGCATTAATAGTAATTGAATAAATGAATGACAAGAAACTTGGAATTACAGATGTTCATGTTTTTTCTACAGTGTACTCAACCTTCCCATAACTTTAATCATGGAAGCAGTCTTGTATATAGTGCTTCTATTCCTAGTATTATTAGAATAGTGTAATGTTATATTTATATTATTAGGTAAAAATGTGTTTATCACTGAACCACACCCCCATCCCTAGAACAGAATTAAGGACAAATTTACTTTGAGGTTTGAGGATCCCAGGAGAAATACTTTAATTCTTTCCAAGGGCAGCACCCCAAGTTACCTAAGTAATTCCCATTAGGGCTCACTTCTTAAAACTCCTACCACCTCTTGACATTGCCATATTGGGGGCCAAGATTCCAACTCATGAACCTTTGGGAGACAGACCACATCAAAACCATTAAAGATCTAAACAACTTCAAGGACATAGTGGGAAAAAATACAGACTGTGGACTCAAGGAGATTTGGATTCATATCCCAGCTTCATCACTTACTAGCTAGTAATATTGTAGAATTTATTTAACCTCCCTGAGATTCAGTCTCTCTATATGATGGGAATAATTGTGTTCTTTTCATAGCATATACTGTGAGGATTAAATTTTATGTGTAATGTATGCATATATAAGGGCAAAGATAACATGGAAAAATAGGGCTGGGGTTGTGGCTCAGCGGTAGAGCACTTGGTAAGCATGTGCGAGAGTCCTGGGTTCGATTCTCAGCACCACATAAAATAAATAAATAAAATAAAGATATTGCATTCAATTACAACTAAAAAATAAATATAAAAAGATGTATATATACATTTACATGTATATGTGTACTTTATATACATATATGTATACATATATATATTTTTGTGTGGTGCTGGGTATTAGAACCCAGGGTCTTGTGTATGCAAGTCAAGCACTCTACCAACTGAGCTATATCCCCAGCCCCATATATGTATATTCTAATATGTATGTATGTGTCTGTCTGTCTATATATCCCACATATTTGTATTTCTATTTCCTGGCATATGGTCATTGTATCAGAGTTCACGTTAAGTATTTTAACAGCAATAACAATAAAAGTAATTGGTTAAATATATATTAGGAAACTTAAAAATCAAAGAGGGCACTGTAATGATATGGAGAATGTCACTGCTGGAAGCACTACCACTGCCAGGGTCTAGGCATAAAGGAAGGAAGTTGAGGGTATTAAAGTCCAGAAGCTTGAAGGAATAGCCCAGCCTGCTCAGGGAGTAGAGGCTGGTACTGTCTCCCTAGGGACAGGGTGGCAGGGAGGAAACATAATGAAGCTGGTTCTGGAAGTGCCCCCCCCCCAAAAAAAAAAAAAAAAGCCAGAGACTGGTACCAAGGGTTGCAGAGATGAAAGCTGGGAATAAACACAAATCACAGTGACATTACACAGCAAGAGTGAGCCTGTTTCCATTCTCTAGGCTTATAACTTCCCTACTGCCCTCTGTGATCAGAACCTAGCATGCTGCCAGGAGGCAAGGGGAACAGAGTATTGCAGGGTCCTTGTCCCTGCATCACAAAACGCGCTGTGTATGGAGGGGAAGGGTTGGAGCAGAAAGACAATAGCTTAGTGACCAGCAATATTATGTAACTTATTTTATTCATTCACCATTTAAACAGCTGCCTAGATAATTATACAATAGTACAATTATAGCACAATTTATCCATTGTCATGGTGACAGACATTCATATTGTTTCCAGATTTTATTATTTGAAATGATGCTGCAATGAATATTCTTTTAATTCTCTTTGGTTGGTTTATCAGAATTTGTAGCTGGGGAGAGCTCATACAACATTTTTCAAAACATAAAGAAATTAACATATTTTTAGGGGGCTGGGAATGTGGCTCAGGCGGTAGCGCGCTCGTCTGGCATGTGTGCGGCCTGGGTTCGATCCTCAGCACCACATACCAACAAAGATGTTGTGTCCGCCGAGAACTAAAAAATAAATATTAAAAATTCTCTCTCTCTCTCTTTAAAAAAAAAAAAAAAACATATTTTTAGGAGATAATATTAATAGTCTTTATTTTCTGGGAGTTACTTTTAGGGGTTACAAATATTTTTTTCTGCCAGTACTGACTATTTCTCCTAAATATTATGTAAATTCAGATGTTATAAACAGAATACTTGCTCTCATTTCATTCTCTTGGAAAAAGAGCTCTCCTGGAATGAATACTAGCACCTAGCAGAGTTCATCAGACCAAGCAGGTTTCAGTAAAAAGTTGCTACTGACAATGCTAAAGACACAGCCTCACTAATAACAAGGTGTTATCTAGAGATTCCAAAGGTTAAGTTCCTTCCTTACCAAATACAACCAAACAGCACTTGCTAATGATAAATGTGGTAAAGCTTTGTGCTTATTTTTCTAACTGGTAAGTATTGAACTAAGGTATTTCAGTCCAAAGTCTCTCACAGATTTCCTTTTGTGTTATATTTGAAACATTCTGTAATTTTCTGTATGTCTTTCTTATCCTGTGCTTGGGTTTTCTGTTAAACATTCTCAGGGTCCAAGCAAGATAAAAAGGTTTTGGAAATGCAAGAGTGCCATCTTGTGGACATTTTGTATATTAAATAAATTAATATTTTATTTTAAGTCAACTGTAACATGGCTCCAAGTGATTTGCAAGATCCTTTTGTGGTTTTTCCTTGCATTTCAGCCTTTTGTCTCATCAATTCTAAGACACCCCAGTGGTGTTATTGTCAATTTGTACCCCAGATTTTGAGGATATGCAATTTCTATTAAATAAAACTTATTACCTTACCTGTATTATGCTGCCTTTTTTTTTTTTTTAAATAGATCTGAGTGCTTATTTGCATAAAATTGACTTTGTAGTTTGCCTTGTACTTCCCCAGGGGAATATCAGGAAAATGTATTCACAAATCCACTTAACTGTTAGAATTTAGAGTTAAATATTCGCTGTTTAAGAGGCAGAGTGGGAAAATGTGGGATTAATCAAATCACAGGTGATGCCAGTTCTTCAGGGGTCAGGAAGCCTCCTTTTGAGCAAGGAAACTTCTCACCTTAAACTGGCTGGAATTCAACCCAGCTGCTCAACACGTGCATTTGTTGATGGTGGATCTTTATTTCTTTGGCATGAAATGCTCAAAACAAAACCCCTGCAGGGCGCTACTTTTCCTCCTTTCCTCTTATCTTTCTGCTTATCCATTACAAATCAGCAAGAATGTGGGGCACTCTGCCGGCTCAGAAAAGGAAAACCCAGATTCAAAGGGCTGGCAGCTGAGGGTCTTGCTGGCCCCTCTCCGCTCATCTAAATCCTATTCTCATTGCTTAGACATAATATCTAACATTGTCTAACAGTGGTCAGAGAAGTGTGAATTAAAACAAGATACCAGTTCATGCTTATCAGATTGGCAACAACTGGGGCTGGGGATGTGGCTCAAGTGGTAGCATGCTCGCCTAGCATGTGTGAGGCACTGGGTTCGATTCTCAGCACCACATAAAAATAAAATAAAGGTATTAAAAAAAAGGATTGGCAATAAAACAAAACAAACCGGGAATACCAAATATTAGTGTAGACTTGGACAAAGAGTATCCCTGTGTACTGCTGGTTAGAAAATAATCTGACAATCTTTAATGAAATTAAGTGTGTATTCACCCTATTATTCAGAAGTCTCACTCTTGGACAGATGCATAACTGTCTTAAATGCATAATATCATGTCTGCATAATAAATGTTCAAAATATGTTCTAGGAGGAGGAAAAAAATCCAAAATATGCAAATTGAATTAAAATATTTTGAATAGCTTTCAAGTGTACTGATAAAGGAAGGGTTAAGTATATAGTTTTGGGAGCAACTTGTGGTGTCTTTTTTTTTTTTTTTTTTTTTGTGACCAGGCAGCCAATTATATTTGCTGTAAATTTTGCTTCACATGTTTTAAACTTACTATTATATTTTGAATATCTATTCATGTTGCCCCAATTCAATTTTTTCTCTATCCATTTGTGTGTGTGTGTGTGTGTGTGTGTGTGTGTGTGTGTGTGGTGCTAGGGAGAGAACTCAGGGCCTCTCACATGCTCAGCACATATTCTATCACTAAGCTACATCCCTAGCTCTAAGGCAGCTACCTTCTTGAAAGTTTTCCTGAAACTTATTTGTGACTTTCACCCTGAGCCTCTCCTGATGAAGGTAACTTTATCTCCTTGTCTCTAGAGACTGCAAACTAGTTTTAACCTATAGTGTTTCACATTGGAGAGTAAGAACCTAGCGTGTCTGCTTAGCACCTTTGCCTTCTTCAAGGAGTAGTCACCACTACTGCCAGACTCCTACCACGTGGGATCAGGAAGCTGTCTTGTTCTTATAAACCCCAGTCCAGATGGTCTGGCCAATTGGCGAATTTAAAAAAAAAAAATTCCTGCTCTCATGGGACTAATAAACCAATTATTGACAAATTAAAAAGTAAAAATATAAACTGGTAGGTGATGATAAAGTTCTATGAAGAAGACCAAAATAGGGCAAGAGGATGGAGAGTAACAGGATTGATTGGTGTGTGATGTTCCCTTTGATAAGGATAACTTTGAGCACAGACCTGAATGATACTGAAGATAAGTCCTACCAAAGATTCAGAGTCAGAACATAGGCCAAGTGAATAGCAAGGGCAAAGGCAGGAGAGAGACTGAGGGTTCCAGGAAAACTAAGATGGCCACGGTGGCCACACACGTCCATATAGTTGGCTCCCTACACCCATGGCTTTCACATTCATGGATTTACCCAACTATGGATCAAAAATATTTTTAAAAACTTCATCTGCTTTGAGCATGTACAGACTTTCTCTCTTGTCATCATTTCCTAAACAATATAGTGTAACAACTATCTACATAGCACTTATACTGTATTCGATATTATGCATCATCTAGATATGATTTCAGGTATACAGGAGCATAAGTATAGGTTCTATGCAAACAATATACCAATTTATAGAAGGAATTTAAGCATCTGTAAGTTTTGGTATTCATGGGAGTCCTGGAATAAATCATCTGTGTACATCAAGAAATAGATATCTCTCTCTCTCTCTCTCTCTCTCTCTCTCTCTATATATATATATATATATATATATATATATATATATATATTGTTGATGGATCTTTATTTTATTCATTTATTTATATGTGGTGCTTAGTACTCTACCACTGAATCACAACCCCAGCCCCAAGAAATTGCTATATTTTTTTTTAAAATTTAATTTGTTTTAATTAGTTATACATGACAGTAGAATGCATTTATGCACTTTGATATATCATACATAGATAGGATAAAATTTTTCATTTTTATGAGTGTACATGTTACAGAATCATATTGGTCATGTAGTCACATATATACATATAGCAATAATGTCTGTTTCATTCTACTATCTTTCCTATCCCCATATCCCCTCCTCTCCCCTCCCATCACTTCCCTCTACCTAATCTAAGAAGGTAATGCTATTCTTCCCACCATATTGTGTATTAGCATCCACATATTAGAGAAAACATTCGGCCTTTGGTTTTGTGGAATTGGCTTATTTCCCTTAGCATGATATTCTCCAACTCCAACCATTTACTGGCAAATGCCATAATTTTACTCTAAGCTGAGTAATAGTCCATTAAGTATATATATGACATTTTCTTTATCCATTAATCTATTGAGGGACACCTAGATTGGTTCCATGGTCTAGCTATTGTGAATTGAGCTGCTATAAACGTCGATGTGGCTGTGTCACTATAATATGCTGATTTTAAGTCCTTTGGGTATAAACCAAGGAGTGGGATAGCTGGGGAAAATGGTGGTTCCATTCCCAGTTTTCTAAGGAATCTCCATACTGTTTTCCATAGTGGTTACACCAATTTGCAGTCCCACCACCAATGTATGAGTGTGCCTTTTCACCACATCCTTGTCAGCATTTATTGTTGCCTGTATTCTTGATGATTGCCTGCTGAAAAGAGTGAAATGAAATCTTTGTGTAGTTTTGATTGGCATTTCTCTAATTGCTAGAGATGTTGAACACTTTCTCATATATTTGTTGATCAAATGTTTTTCTTCTTCTGTGAAGTGTCTGTTCAGTTCCTTAGCCCATTTATTGACTAGGTTATTTATTTATTTGTTAAGTTTTTTTGAGTTCTTTATATATCATACAGATTAATGCTTTATCGGAGGGGCATGTGGTAAAGACTTCTTTGAATCTGTAGGCTCTCTCCTCACTTCATTGTTTCCTTTGCTGAGAAAAAGCTTTTTAATTTTAATCCATCTTATTTATTGATTCTTGATTTTATTTCTTGCATTTTAGGAGTCTTATTAAGGAATTCAGATTCTAGGCTGATGTGGTGAAAATTCGGGCCTATTTTTTCTTCTATTAGGTGCAGGGTCTCTGTTCTAGTGCCTAAGTCTTTGATCCACTTTGAGTTGATTTTTGTGCAGGGTAAGAGATAGAGGTATAAGTTCATTTTGCTACATATGGATTTCCAGTTTTGCCACCACCATTTGTTGAATAGGCTATCTTTTCTTCAGTGAATGTTTTTGTACCCTTGTCTAGTATGAGATAACTGTATTTATGTGGGTTTGTCTGTGTTTTCTGTACCATTGGTCCTCCAATCTATTTTGGCACCGATACCATGCTGTTTTTGTTACTGTAGCTCTGTAGTATAGTTAAGATCTGGTATTGTGATGCCTCCTGCTTCACTTTTCTTGCTAAGAATTGCTTCAGCTATTCTGGGTCTCTTATTTTTCCAAATAAATTTCATGATTGCTTTTTATATTTCTATAAAGAATGTCATTGGGATTTTAATAGGAATTGCATTAAATCTGTATAATGCTTTTGGTAGTATGGTCATTTTGACAATATTAATTCTGCCATTATTCAGGAGCATGGGAAATCTTTCCATCTTCTGAGGTTTTTTTTTTTTTTCAATTTATTTTTTTAGTGTTCTGAGTTTTCATTGTAGAGGTCTTTCACCTCTTTTTTTTTTTTTTTTTTAGATTGATTTCCAGGCATTTTATTTATTTATTTATTTATTTTTGAGGCTATTGTGTAGTTTTCCTAATTTCCCTTTCAGTGGATTCATCACTGATGTATAGGAGTGTGTTTGATTTTTGGGTGTTGATTTTATATCCTGCTACTTTGCTGAATTCATTTATTAGTTCTAGAAGTTTTCTGGTGGAAATTTTTGGATCTTCTAGATATAGAATCATGTTATCAGCAAGTAGTGATAGTTTGAGTTCTTTTTTACCTATTTGTATCCCTTTAATTTCTTTCTTTTGTCTAAGTGCTCTGGCTAGAGTTTCAAGGATGATGTTGAATAGAAGTGTAGTGAAAGAGGACATCCTTAACTTGTTCCAGTTTTTTAATGGGAATGCTTTAAAATTTTCTCCATTTAGAATGATGCTGGCCTTGGGTTTAGCAAGTATAGCTTTTACATTGTTTAGGTATGTTCCTACTATCCCTAGTTTTTCTAGTGTTTTGAACATCAAAATGTGCTATATTTTGTTAAATGCTTTTTCTGCATCTATTGAGATGATCATATGATTCTTGTTTTTAAGTCTATTAATAATGATGAATTACTTTTATTGATTTCCATATGTTGAACCAACCCTGCATCCCTGGGATGAATCCCACTTGATCATGGTGCACTATCTTTTTAATATGTTTATCTATGTGACTTGCCAGAATTTTATTGAGAATTCTTGCATCTATGTTCATCAGGGATATTGGTCTGAAGTTTTCATTCCTTGATGTGTCTTTGTCTAGTTTTGCTATCAGGGTGATATTAGCCTCATAGAATGAGTTTGAAAGTGTTCCCTCCTTTTCTATTTCATGGAATACTTAGTTCTTCTTTGAAGGTCTTGTAGAACTTGGCTGAGAATCCATCTGGTCCTTGGCTTTTCTTGGTTGGTAGGCTTTTGATGGTGTTTTCTATTTCATTACTTGAAATTGATCTGTTTAAAGCATGTATGACCGCCTCATTCAGTTTGGGTAGGTCATATGTCTCTAGAAGTCTGTGGATGTCTTTGATATTTTCTATTTTAGTAGAGTATACATTTTCAAAATGTTTTCTAATTATCAAGAATGGCTATATTTGTGACATAACTTTTATTTTATATAAATCTTGTTTCAAACTTATTATATTTTGAATATTTACCCATGCTTCTCCAGTTCAATACCTAGTATTTCATAGCATGCACTCATCACATTTTCTGTTTCCTTAGTGAGGAACATTTGAGTTACTCAAATTCCCTCTACTGCAATCAATACTGAGATGAACTTCTTTGAACCTCATGGGATTTGAACTTATTTTTCTGGGGGCATCTTTCCAAGAGTGAGACTTCTGAATCACAGGGTGAACACATACTTAATTTCATTAAAGATTATCAGATTGCTTTCTAGCCAGCAGTACACAAGGGGTACTCTTTCTCCAAGTCTACACTAATATTTGATATTACCTGAATTTTATTTTTTGCCAATCTGATAAGCATGTACTGGTATCTTGTTTTAATTCACACTTCTCTGATTACTAATAAGCTCAAATATTTTTATTAGTCACTCAGATTAATCTCCTGTCTACTATCTCACCTCTCCATGGTGAATGATCCAATTCATAGTATAACCTGGTTCTTTCTCTTTTCCTTTTATCTTCTTTCCTTTCTTCCTCTCCCCTGCCCTTTGCTCCCCTCCTGTGTCCTTCTCCTCCCTCCCTTCTTTTTTTGAGATGGGGGTGAAGGGTGTCTCATAGTGTTGCCCAGGTTGGCCTCAAACCCCTGGGACCAAGTGATCCTCTTACCTCAGCCTCCCAAAGAAGCTGGGATTATAGGCATGAGCCACTGTGCCTGACCTACTATTTTTCTATAGAGGTCCTTATTTATTGTTATAGATTTTAGATGGCACTGACCCTAGAGTTTTAATATAGGGATTTATTTTGGGGGTTCTTCTAGAATAGAAGCAATAGAACATATTGATTGCAAGTTATTTCAATACAAATTCCTTTAAAAATTATATGTTCATGTTTTATCTTAAAAAAATAAATGCAGAGGAAGTTTATTTTACCTATGGAGTCTTACTTCAGAATAGTAAAAAGGACTTCTGTAATTTGGATCTTAAGTGTGCCCTAATGATCCATGATCCAGGGCTAGTCCTCACCTTGGTGTTATTAAGTGGTGGTGGAACCTTTAAGAGGTGGTGCTTAGTGGGAGGCCTTTTAGGTCATTGGGGTGTGCCTTCAGAGGGCATTGTGGTACCACCATTTTGGTAAATTAAGACCAAAATAAGTATCCAAAAATAAATGTATTGTCAATGAAGTGTTTTAAGATTAAAAAAAAAAAAGGGCATTGTGGGACCCTGGTCTTTACCTTTTCCTCCCTTTCTCTTTCTGGTGAAGAGGTGAGCAGTTTTTCTCCCTGATGCCCTCCCCATCATTACCATCCCCCAAAGGCCTAAAAACAATGAGTTTGCCTGATCTTAGACTGGAACCTAAAAACTGTGAGCCAAAATAACCCTTTTCTTTTTATGAACTAATTATCTTAGTTATTTGTTATAGTAACAGAAAGTTGACTAATACAAGAATACAAAGCTTTTGTTAAAAATAGTTGTGGGGAAGATATTGGGTGTCATTAGGCTGAGAAATGTTAATTCAGATATTAACCTTTTGTTGGCTTTTGATGTTTCTAAAAACTTTGTATTTTAATCATCTACTGGTTAATTTTTATCTATGTTGAGATGTATTTCATATACAGTATAGTTCACTCATTTCAAGTGTATAATTGAGTGGGTTTGGTTTACTACATTATTAATTTTTTAAAATTGTAGTATAATTGACATAATATTTGCCATTTTCACATTTTTAAATGTATTACACAGTGAAATTGTATTCATCATGTTGGGCATCTATCATCAACTCCTGTTTCTGAATATTTCCATCAATCGAAACCAAAATTATTTAAACATTAAGCAATAATTCTCCACCCTGCCAACTTGGCAGAATCTATTTTGTCTCAGGAATTTATGTATCCTAGGTACCTACATAAGTGGAAACATACATTATTAGTCCTTTTGTGTCTGACTTATTTTACTTCTCAAGGTTCATCTAATAATGTGTAACAGAACCTCATTCATTTTTATGGACTATCAGTATACCATTGTATGTGTATAGCACATTTTGTTTTTCCACTTTTTTAGTTGCATGATACAATGAACACTGGCATCAAGTACTTGAGTCCCTAGGAGTGGAATTGTTGGGTCATAAGAATATGAGCTTACAGTGAAAATCAGTCAATCAATTAATGGGGCAAGAGAAACATCCCTTACAGATGTTAAAGGCTAAGCCCTTGAAATATGTTAATCTGCATAATTGAGAAAACTCTTCCTTTACAGCATAATGTTTTAGGCTGACAAATGGCCAAGAGCTTTTATCCTATTATTACAAAAAACTTTTGCAGATTAAGAAACATCAAGGGCTGGGGTTGTGGCTCAGAGGTAGAGCACTCACCTGGCATGCATGAGGCCCCGGGTTCAATCCTCAGCACCACATAAAAAATAAAATATAGGGGCTGGGATGGTGGCTCAGTGGTAGAGTGCTCGCCTAGCATGCATGAGGCACTGGGTTTGATCCTCGGCACCATGTTAAAAACAACAACAAACTAATGTATCCACCTAAAACTAAAGATACATAAATAAATAAATATTAAAAAAAATAATATATATTGGGTCCACCTATAACTAAAAAAAAAAGAAACATCAAGCTGGGCGTGATGGTGCATGCCTGTAATCCCAGCCAATTGGGAGGCTGAGACAGGAGGATCGCGAGTTCAAAGCCAGCCTCAGCAAGGGCAAGGCCCTAAGCAACTCAGTGAGACCTGTCTCTTAATACAAAATTGAGCTGGGGATGTGGCTCAGTGGTTGAATGCCACCGAGTTCAATCTCTGGTACCCCCAACCCCCCCCAAAAAAAGAAACATCAATTTGTGGCTCAGTGATAGAGCTCTTGCCTAATTTATGTGAGGCACTGTGTTCAATCCTCAGCACCACATAAATAAAGTGTCCACCTACAACTAAAATTAAAAAAATATTTTATATATATATATGAAACATTGGGCTGGGGTTGTGGCTCAGTGGTAGAGCACTTGCCTAGCATGAGTGAGGCACTGAGTTTGATGCTCAGCACTGTATATAAAATAAAAGGTCCATAAACAACTAAAAAAAAAATTAAAAAAAGAAACATCAATTTGCTCTAATTGCAAATTGTTGGAGGCCTAATTGTAAAGTTGGAGACTTATACTTTCTGATATCACTACTTCCCTGAAAACTGCAATAATCAAAACAGTGTGATAGTGTCATACAGACAGATATTCTTATAATCTATTACTGGCATTAATTTTTATTTTTGGTACAGGGATTCAACTCAGGGGCACTCGACCACTGAGCCACATCCTAAGTCCCTTTTTTGTATTTTATTTAGAGACAGGGTCTCACTGAATTCCTTAGTGTCTTGCCCTTGCTGAGGCTGGCTTTGAACTTGTGATCCTCCTGTCTTGGCCTCCCAAGCTGCTGGGATTATAGGCATGCTCCACTGAGCCTGGCTGACGTTAAATTATTTTGATGCTCAAACAGTACCAGATTTGGCTGGGAAGGTCCTTCAAGTTGGCTTTGTTCATTTGACTCCCTGTTTTTTCATGAGCCCTCCTTTTTTTTTTTTTTTTTTTTTTGGTACTGGGGATTTAACCCAGGGATGCCTTAACTACTGAGCCACATCTCAGCCTTTATTTTTTAAAATATTTTTAGTTGAAGATGGGACACAATATCTTTATTTTATTTATTTTTCTGTGGTGCTGAGGATCAACTCCAGTGCCTGACACATGCTAGGCAAGTGCTCTACCATTGAGCCCCAACCCCAACCCTTTATTTTTTATTGAGACATGTGCTAAGTTGCTTAGTTGTTTAATTCACAAAAGACGTTACAGATCCGGCATGGCCCTGGAATGAGCAGTTCTCTAGAGGTAAAACTGGTTTTAAATACATTTATTTATTTTATTTACTTATTTTTACGTGGTGTTGAGGATCAAATCTAGCACCTCCATAGGTAAGTGCTCTACTGCTGAGCCACAACCCTAGCCGCAAGAAGCATATTTTTTTTAGTAAATTTTATTGATCATTTATTTTTAAAGTAACCATTTTACACAATTTTATATTTGCTTTAATGCCCATTAATTTCTAGTATCACTTTAAACATTTCCCACAACCCAGTATATTTCATGATATCCTGATCTTGTGATCAAAATTCTCCCCAACCACACTTTTTAATTTTTTCCTCCCAGTGCTAGAGATCAAACTCAGGGCCTCCAGCATGCCAGGAAAGTGCTCTACTGCTGAGCTACACCCCCAACCCTACACTAGTTTTTAAGAACATAAACTAGCGAAAGTGGCAAGGAATTAAAGTATTTACATTTTTAAAATGTGGTATTAAAATATATGTAAAATAAAAAGCATCTGCATATTTTGTATGTGTGAATATTTTATTCTGCTTCCAGATACAAGATACAAACATTTTTTACATGTTATTTTAAAGACACCAAATGTACAGCTAACTGAAATAAAACAGACATAAGATATGATACAAATGAGAAAAGTCTCAAGTTTTAACTTCATTTACCCTATTAGGAACATCACAACTTCTGAAATCAACACTGGTCTTGTGAATCAAGTACTTTTTCCCCATAAGCACTTATCGACTCTTCCAGAAAGCGTATCATGCTTTTGTGTCTAAAGAATCAGTGAAGAAGTAAGCTTTTCCATCTTCCCAAAGCACTAAATGTTACTTGGAATTAGGTCTTTGGACAGAATCCAATATCTGATTTTGTAAAACAATATTTTCCTTTCTAAAAAGTTCTTTTCAGAAAATGTATCAAGAAATTATTGATTTAGAAAGCAAATATATGGCATCTCTATATTACAAAGGAAATCAGTGAAGATTTAAAAGGAAGAGCAGCAAGTATTTAAAAAAAATATCAAATTTTGACATTTGGAGTAATATAATTGCCTTATTTTTAATTTAAAAAAGGCCTTTTCCAGCTTGTTTCCAGGCTTCTTTTACTCCTCTAATGCTTTCTTTTTTCACACATTTCCAGTATTCTTGTATACTCTGTTGTTGTGGCACCTGTTGACCAACAGTAAAATATACAGTCATTTTCTTCAAGGATAAACATTATTTCATGTGAGCTTTATGGTTTTGCTTATTTCCTTCCCACACTCCTCCCTAGAAAAACTGAAGGTGAATTATATTGTAAAACTTACTAATGAAAATCAAATTTACTAATTTTCCACAAACTATGTTTGTTGAAGAAAACTGAGCTTGCTTTTCTAAGTTGTAAATGAATAGCCTTATCTGCAAGAACTTGGACACTGTATATTCTATTATCCTCTTTCTTCCAGCCTAACTACCTCCCTATGTACCATGTAGATTCTCTTTGGAACCTAGTTTTGGAAACCTTTGCAGATATCTTTCATGAGTGCTTCCAGCAGATACTAATCTAAATAAATTCCAAGTTTATTTTATAGACCAATAGGTGAAGATGAGTGAATAATTATAATAGCTAATATTTACTTCATGTGTCTCAGTTGTGGTGCTAAGTATTTTACACTCAATTCTAATAATTCTTTCTGGTAGATTTTATCAGTATTCTCATTAGACAGATGAGAAATATGAGTGGAGGCTCAGAAAATTAAGTTCTGCAAAATTCAGCAGTTAATAAACAATAAAGCTAGATTTGAATCTAAAGAGGTTGTTTGACAATAGAGCCCAAAGTCAAATCCTAGGCTATGATTTCTGAATAGTAGTGGTATCTATTAGGTTCAAATTTTTTTAAAAGCAAAGAAAAATGTTGAAATTTATTTTATGAAAAAGATATTTCAGTGTTTCAACTATAGCTTATAATTGCTTTATAAATGGTTAAAATTCCATTTAAGACTCTGTAATTTGCCCATTGATAATAACATTATCAATATTAGTAACATGTAACAGGTAGTTTTTTAAAAACTCAAAATATGTTACCCATAAACCTCGATGCATCCTGTTTTTTAACACCCCAAGAAACTCTTCATGGCTAAGGCATTCATCATCATCCAAATCAAAGATCTTGAAGACTGTGTCCAAAATATTGTTTGAGAGCTCTTGTCCTGTTGCTACTTTTACAGCTCTCTTAAACTCCGCTTTAAACAAACAAACAAAAAAACAACCCATCAAATAGGTGAAACAGTGTAAGTGGAATTAATCTAAATTTTCATTATATGAGAAGTAAAAAGAAATCTAAGGTTTTATTATTTGGGAACTAAAATACAAAAATACTCATAATGAATTTATTCAAATAATGAATTTGGTTTAGAAATGACATAAGAGTAACTGTAAGTCTAAGTAAGATATTTTAATTGAATTGAAATGTTAGCCACATATTTAAATATTTCCTTTCCTTTTTAGGAGAATGAGAAACAAAAGCAAAACAGTAACTGTTGAATAAATTTTTTGATATTATAAATCTAGAATAACTATAGAAATAAAAGGAAAATTATTTTGCTGAAAACTGGTTCCTTGGTTGGTATCATCTAGTTGAAAAACAGAAATAGCTTATGGATGATAAAAATTAAATGATTCAGGGGCTGGGGATGTGGCTCAAGCGGTAGCGCGCTCGCCTGGCAAGCGTGCGGCCCGGGTTCGATCCTCAGTACCACATACAAAAATGTTGTGTCCGCCTAAAAAATAATAGTAAAAAAAAATTAAATGATTCATATATCTTACCTAGTCTGACAGGTCGATTAGCTAAGCTAAACATTTGCATGGCAATAGCAAAGTCTTCCAAGTGGGTTGTAAAATGGCAAAATGACTTGAACTCATCCAAACTAATGCTCTAATAAAAATAAAGAGGTTTTATTACAATTTTATAAAAACATTAAGCAATCTTATGAATATAATTGTGAGTCATCTTTTCTATCATAAAGCTTATAAAGTTAGATCTAAGCAAGCCTATTAAAAAGTTCAAGACGCAGAATAATACTAGAATTAAAGATTTTAGAATTTAAGAACAGTGTGAGAATAACTAGTAGGGCCACTCTGTAGACTGTATAGACTGGAGACTGTGTGAATGGGGTCTCCTCGAGTTGTACAGTGTAAACCTTGGGGTGGCCCTGAGTTATGGACTGAATTCATATTTTGAAGCCTTAATCCCCAATGTAACTTTATTTTGGCAACAGGGCCTGTAAGGAGATGAATATATAACAGGAATTGAGCCCTAATCCAATAAGATTGGTGTCCAATAAGAAGAAGAGATATCAGAGCTCATTCACTCTTGTGAATACTAGGTCTCCTTATGTGGGCACAAAGAAATGGCCGTATGAGGACAAAAAGAGATGGCGCTGTGAGCAAGCTGAGAAGACCTTACCAGATAATAGCCCTGCTGGAGTTTTGACTTCCTCCTGAATAGTGAGGAAATACATTTGTATTGTTTAAGCTACTCAGTTGGTGGTATTTTCTTATGGTAGCTCAAGGAAACTAACACAGTCTGTTAAGTGGCCACTTCTGCTTAGTTTTACTAGTGAACATAGTACTGAATAAGATAATTTAGGTTTGGAGATGGACTTAGGTTGAAATTCCAGTTCTGCCACTTACTCTGGTGATCTTAGCGAAAGTTTTAGGTAAGTAATCCTTTAGGAGTTAAGTAATTTGACCAGGTCTATTAAGTGGAACAATTAGATGTGGACCTCCGTCCACCTGACTTCAAAATCTATGCATTTCAAATAAAAACAAAGGTCTGGGGATATGGCTCAGTGGTAGAATGCTTGCCCAACACGTGTATAGCCCTGGATTCCATCTCCAACACTATGAAACAGACAAATAAAAACCCCAAAGAAATCCCTCAAAACAAAACAAAAAAATATTAAAAGATAATTTTTCCATTAAAAGTAGAAAGTATAGGGCTGGGGCTGTAGCTCAGCGGCAGAGAGTTTCTTCGCATGTGTGAGGCATTGAGTTTGATCCTCAGCCCATATAAAAATAAACAAATAAAGACATTCTGTCCATCTACAACTATAAAAAAATTAAAGTAAAAAGTATAAAAATTCATAACTTAAAAGTAACATTTTCACTATTTTTAGAAAAGTGAAGGGAACTTGTAGGGAACTTCAGGATGATGTTCTTTGCATATGTGTGGTCTTACTCAAGTTTCTAAAGAAGTAATATGAACGTGTAGCATCCTTAAAGAAAAGGGGGGATGGTAAAACACTATGTCCCTTAATGTCTAAATACATAGTATCTTGAAGGATACTGGCTTTTTCTTATGCATATTGAGAACTGGGGCAAGTTAGTGTTATCTGTAGAAAGCTACTTGCCTGCGTGTACATCAGGGTAGTTACTCCTTGGGATACTGGTCATAGAAGCAAACTAAGCAAGCTAATGCTGATTATGTCGCTGCTTCTATACCCTAACATATAAACTCCCTGAGTGAGAACTAGTATAGAACTGAGGGCATTGTGGAAAGGATATGTATTATTCATCCAGCTGGCTGCCACTGGACAAAAAAGGATGAGGGAGAGGAGAAACTATTTGGCAAAACAATGAGGGACAGAGGTGCTATGTGTTCAGCCAATTGCTACTGAACTCTTCTTGAAGCAGTCACTAAACTCTCATAAGCTTTTCCCAGTAAAACATATGTCTTGCTGCGCTCTGGGCACTTTCTTTGGCCTTTCTGCAACCTACCCTAATGTTCTGGCTCAATTTGGCTGTGAACATAAAAATTCAAGCAGTACAAAGTATAAATAATGAAAAAGTTTTGTTACTCTTCTAATCTTCAATTCCTTTCCCCAGAGATAAAGCACTGACACCTCTTCATCCTACCAGAAATATTCTACTTGTATACTATTTCACGTGTACATACACATACACAAAATCGTGTTATACAGTGGGAACATCCTCTTCACACATTTCTAGACTTTGCTTTATTTTATTAAATAAATATTAATCAGGGGCTAGGGTTGTGGCTCAGCGGTAGAGCCCTTGCCTAGCACATGTGGGATGCTGGTTTCGATCCTCAGCACCACATAAAAATAAAATAAAGGTATTGTGTCCAACTACAACTAAAACAAAATATTTTTTAAAATAACCAGTTAATTTGTAACTGCAGTAAATCTAGGATGTTCTAAGTAATAAAGTCATTATATTTATAGACCTATTAAAGGAGGAGTGGCCGTTATACTATACACACACACACACACACACACACACACACACACACACATATATATATATATCCCATATATAATATAGATAAGTTTTCTTTGATAGCCATCAACATTAGAAAGCTTTCTTCATTTTTTTCTTTTTTTTTTTTTTGTTAGTTGTAGATGAACACAATACCTTTATTTTTATTTTATTTTTGTGATGCTGGAGATTGAACTCAGGGCCTTGTACCTGTGAGGCAATCACTTACCAAGCTATGTTCCCAGCCCTTTATTTATTTTTTTTTAATGTGGTGCTGATGATTGAACCCAGTGCCTCATGTGTGCGAGACAAGCACTCTACCACTGAACTATAACCCCAGCCACTGTTAGATGTATTTCTAATTGTTATACATTTATATTTCAGTTATGATGGGATCTTTCATTATGTTTAATATTTTCTTTCACATTAGAAATAGTGTTTTTAAAAAAGTTATATAAAATTATATGTCTGCCGCAAAATAGTTTTTGAAACAATACATAAAAGCATAAAGAGAGAAAGTAAAAATCACACACCCCATTACATTTTCTAACTTGAAATTTGTATCTAGGACAGATACTTCTAATATATTAGCACTGCAATAGGCATTTACTTGAATTATTGTTTCTAATGATTTTTTGACTGGATTCTCTGGGCACAAAATCACATCAAGTGGAAAGACAACTGTTACCTTCCAATTTTTATACTCTTTAAAAAAATAATCTTACTTATTTGCAATGGCTAAGGTCCTCCAACATATATTTAATAACAGTGGTAAGAGGAGATTCTTGTTCCTAACTTTAGTGGTAATGTAAACTCATGATTACTATACTAAATCTGTCTTAATAGTTCATTCATAGGAAAACAGTATGTGGAAAATATTCTTCAACTTAATTTTATAGTTCCATAAAAGAACAATCTTGGTTAATTTAGAAGTTACTTTAATAAAAAAGAAAATGCTAACTTATTTCATCTTCATCACATGCAAATGAAAAGGGCATACGAACCTCTCCTGCTGACAACCTCTCTCTAACGTTTTTCCAATAAACGTCTTTATTTTCAGTGTTAGTGAAAAAAAGTAGCCACTCTGCAAAGTCTTCTTTTCTCATGAAACTCAAACCTTTAGAAAACTGAAGGAATTCCATTTCTTGAATCTCTGTTTGTAAATTTTCTGTAAATCTAAATATTAAAATACAAAAAAATTGATAAAAGCAATTAATAGCATTCAACCATAATATTGTAAGTAGGACTTCAAAGTGCCTTCATTATTACCTCCTGATTGACAGGTGTCTCGATATAGTGAGCAGTTACAGTGTTAGTGCTGTAAAAAGGGTTGTGGGGAAGAAGATGCAGAGAAGTTGGTAAGGTTCAATGCCTGCTTCATTCAATCTCTGACTTCCCATACTCAACTTATTTGTGTAAATTATATCTGGCAATATACATTTTGTGTGTGTGTTTTAATTAGATGTTGATGGATGTATTCATTCATTCATTCATTTATATGTGGTGCTGAGAATCGAACCCAGTGCCTAGCACATGCTAGGGAAGTGCCCTACCACTTGAGCCACAACCCCAGCCCTGGCAATCTACATTTTGATAAATATTTTAAAATTATGTAAATTGTTTTGATATATCCAAAGAAAATAAAATTCCATGAAAAACATTTTTTCCAATATACAAACATTATCAATGATCAGACAAGTTTAAGGGGCACTGCTTTTAGAATGTTAATCATAATTAATAGTTTCTAAAAATTTTCAGATATCAAAATTTATACGTAACCAATGGCTTTGAATTGAAAGATCTTCCTAAAGATATTGATAATCTTTTGGACAATAACATATGTTTATATGATCAACATTCCTTTCTCATAAAAACAACATGGCACATTGATGAAACTTTCATCAATAGCTCCTGGGAAAGGTACAAGTTGAAAGGATATCTGATTAGGACCCAGAAATGCTGCACTTGTTTTATTACTAAATTATGTGAAAAGTATTATTATTTCCATGAGTTTTAATATGTTACAGATCTCTTTACTCACTTTTCTACATGTTAAAATTTCTTTACTGTCATGTCACAATTTAAATAAAAATAAATGGGGTGAAAAAAGAGGTACATTCTAATGCAGTGGGAGAAAATTTGTCACTGTAAACAATTATTTGCTTTAAAATTCCCTCCAAACCTTAAAAACTTGTTTTATCTTGGGCTTCTTCCTATGTGGTAGGCAAAAGTCTGTTATCTACATTTTCTGCATGTAGTGGATATACAAATTTTAAAATGCCATGTTTATTTATGGGTCAAAGCAGAATATTATCTAAAACTGGAAGCATTTTAAGTTTGCACTGATAGATCAGACATGAAGCAAAGAGACCTGTCAGAGGCTGCTGCATTACTACAGGAAAGGTGATAGTGATTGAACTGTAGTAGTAATGGGTATAGAGAGAAGTAGAAGAATCCAAGAGATTATTGATGAGAAAAGAATTAACAGTATTTGGTGACTGGATAGAGAGAGAGAGAAAAAGTGCAAGTGAGAGTGATAGAGACACACAGATCAAAGACAACATCTTATTTCTAAATGGAGCTGATGAATGGGGTGATACATATTCACTGGTTCCAGTAATAAAAGGGAAGAACACCTATCTCACCTTACAAGGACAGGCAAGATAATATATATAAAATGCTTAGAAAAATGCCACACATGTCGTAAGTATTCAACAGTAGCTGCTAACAGTGCTGAGGTTGTTATGTAACCATCTTTTCATTTTCCTCATTAATTAAGCCCAGGTGACTTCACTTTTTGATAGTTTGAGCCACTTTCTTGCTCATATTCTCAGTATGAGCTTTCTTGCTTATGTCCCCTTGGGATGCTAATGGGCTTCTTCAACTGACTTGAAGAACATCATACAATAGCTGCACATATTAGTATGTGTATAAATTCACGGTCTTCCTCTTTAATGGGGTCCTTCCCTGCTCATTTGCTCCCAAACTTCAACACAGGGAACACTAAATGATTTTCTGCATTACCAAAATACCTCTTAATCTATGAAAGCATTGATTACAATGCATTTAAATGTTTCTGTATGTCCCTATAAGGGACTGTTCCCAATGTTTGAACATGGCCTGACAAATAGTACATAGTATGCACTCAATAAGTCTTTGTTAAACTCCACTGAGTTGAACAAGATGCAAGTCTTGTGTTTCCCAAATCAGTGTTTTCCCTAGCATTCTGTACTGCTTTCTGATATCTGTTTTAGGACTTTGGTTAATGGAGTGGCACAAGGAGGCACATATCTTGTTTTGTATGGAGTTACTCTCATTGGGAAGAAGTTAAGCAGGATCCTATATTTAAACATTCATGTGTGTGTATATGTATATATATATATCTATATCTATCTATCTATCTATATATAAAATTATTCTCATTCTACAGATAATGAGAAGTTAAATAAGTTCTTTAAGAATAATGTTCATGGGGCTGGGGATGTGGCTCAAGTGGTAGCGCGCTCGCCTGGCATGCGTGCGGCCTGGGTTCGATCCTCAGCACCACATACAAACAAAGATGTTGTGTCCGCCGAGAACTAAAAAATAAAAATATTAAAAAAAAAAAAAAAGAATAATGTTCATGTAAAGTTTTACTGAAATTTGGACATGTCTGTTTGTTAATGTATTATTTTTGGCTGCTTTCACACTATAAGAGTAGAGTTGTGCAATTGTGACAGAGACCATATTTACCATTTGGCCCTTTGAGAAAAAGCTGGCCAGCCCTTGTGCTAGAGAATCAGAGACCATGTGGAGCACAGCTAAGTTGTTTCAGCAGAGGTAACCTTGGAAGAGATCACTATCAGCTAACCTGTCAGCAGACTGCAAATGAGTAAGTCCAGTCAAGACCAACCTAACCTGGCCCCCACTGGAATTACATCCAACTGACCTGAGGACTCATGGGCATAATAAATGGTCTGTGTTTTAAGATGGGTTGCTTTGTTTTGCATTAAGAATAAACTGACACCAGGGGCATGTCTCTTAGTTGCAAACACAAAATTACTAACAAGAATTATTATATTCCATAAAACAGATTACTTATTATAATAAATTAGAATATTTTGAGCATAAGTAACTTTATGCTTCATAGGTTCATTTCTCAGAGACAAAATGCCATATAGACCCACATATAGTAGTTTTTGGTCTGCAGTGTTGAGAAATGAATATATTCAGTTTCTTCATTTCTTTTTTTTTAATATTTATTTTTTAGTTTTAGATGAACACAATATCTTTATTTTACATTTATGTGGTACTGAGGATCAAACCCATGCACGCTAGGTGAGCACTCTATCACTAAGCCACAACCCCAGCCCCAGTTTCTTCATTTCTTATGCATAACATTTTTTTTCCCTAGTACTGGGGATTGAATTCAGGGGGACTTGAAAACTGAGCCACATCCCCAGTCCTGTTTTGTATTTTATTTAGAGACAGAGTCTCACTGAGTTGCTTAGTGTCTTGCTTTTGCTGAGGCTGGCTTTGAACTCATGATGGTCCTGCCTCAGCCTCCCAAGCCCCTGGGATTATAGGCATGTGCCACGGCACTTCATAACATTCTCCTAAATAAATACATTTATATTACCTTCGAAATTCTTTATAGTGAAGTTTTCTTTCTCCTCTTTTTCCAAAGAAGTACATCTGAAGGGTTGTGTTAATTTCAGGTTCTTTCATTACTTGTTCCTATAAAAAATTAAATAATTTCAAATAAATACAAGGACAAAAAATGAAACCTGTAGACTAGAACTTTTGGTATAATGTCCAGAAATGATTCTTGCAGGAAAAAATAAAAGGTGAAAAAGAGCGATGTAGTCATTCCTTCTGTATGTTACTTTGCCTGACATTATTACATTATCATCTTTGTTCAAGCAGGAGAAAAATAGTAAAGACTAGAAATACAAGATGGTCTTCATCAGGAAGCAAAATCTTAGATCAGGCCAAAATGGGGGCTTAGAACAGAAAAGTAAATATAATTTCAAAATGTGATCTCTAGATATTTTCTAATATCACTGAAAATTAAAGCAGGAGTCTTTGAGCTTTAGCTGAACCTTAGAAATACTTGCAAACACTTGTTTTTCCTAATTCCCAAATCAATAGGTGAAAATTTGAGCTGGGATTGTCGCTCAGAGGAAGAGCACTTGCCCAGCATGCATGAAGCACTGGGTTTGATCCTTAGCACCACATAAAAATAAAGATATTGTGTCCACCTATAACTAAAAAATAAATATTAAAAAAATTGGTGATAATTCCATTAAAGGTAATAAATGAAGTAGATTGTGTTATTTATTAAGAAACTGAAGAAGAAAGAAACAAAGGAAAAATAAAACCACTAATAAATTTATCAGCAGCAAACAAACACCAAAAGGGGGTACAATTTTAAGTGCTCTTTGGAAAAAAGAGCAGTCAGAGAAAGAAATAGTAATTTCAGGTATAGAATCTCCATCATGTCTCCTAATTCTACCTCTATAACCTACTTCTCAGTAATAGAAGAGAATATGAGATTATTACATTAAAACCTTCAATTCAGTGAAAAGTAGGTTAATGGGGTGAGAAGACAGTCCTAAGACAAGTTAGGGAAAACCTCCAGTAGACACTCCTAGCCAGCTGGGAGTGACTTGAGCAGCATTAGGAAGGGCTTCAAGGGCTTACAAGCTCCTAAATCACTATGTTTAACTAAGGGAATAAAGTCCTCAGGGCGGAATATGCCTTGGAGGGGTAGAGCAGGTGTTGGATATTTAATGGGATCAGAGAGAACAGAATCTACCCTTTTTTTAATGTCATTATACATGTACTCTTTTTTTTTTGCATTACAATTCTTAATACACATATATACCACAATTTTTTTTAAATTTTTTTATTGGTTGTTCAAAACATTACAAAGCTCTTGACATATCATATTTCATACATTAGATTCAAGTGGGTTATGAACTCCCATTTTTACCCCAAATACAGATTGCAGAATCACATTGGTTACACATCCACATTTTTACATAATGCCCTATTAGTAACTGTTGTATTCTGCTACCTTTCCTATCCTCTACTACCCCCGCTATACCACAATTTTTTATCTCTGTTTGTATATAAGATGTCAACACCAACTTCAAATCTTCTTATATATATTTTGTATAATGATGAATCTACCCTTTCATTCAAGCTCTGCATTTGGCTGAACTCCTCTATCCCTACAGTCTACACACAACAGTGGATCAAAATGCAGTACCTGCAGGCTGGGGGAAAAAAGATAAATTAGTTCCAGGTAATATGGGCAATGTATCAAAGAGAATCTCATCCATGTTCTACCAGAGTATAAGCCTAAGGAAAAACATATGGCATGGCAACTTAGCAAAGGCACTATAGCAGGAAACATTAGGGGCTGGGGAATGTGGCTCAAGCGGTAGCGTGCTCGCCTGGCGTGAGTGCGACCTGGGTTCGATCCTCAACACCACATACAAACAAGGATGTTGTGTCCGCCGATAACTAAAAAATAAATATTAGAAATCTCTCTCTCTCTCTAAAAACAAACAAAAACCAAAAAAAACAAATTAGGCAAAAGGTGAAAAAACTCGCTGTAAATAAGCACACAACCCAAGGAATAAACACATACTTCCCATGCATTTGTTCTCATACTTTTATTAAAAAATCTTAGCTCTTTATTGAAATTCTAAGTAATGATACACAAAGATCCCTGGTATCATTTACTCAGTTTCTTCTAAGGGTGACATCTTATTATTATTATTATTTTTTTTTTAGAGAGAGAGAGAGAGAGAGAGAGAGAGAGAGAGAGAGAGAGAATATTTTAATATTTATTTTTTATTTTTCGGTTGACACATCTTTGTTTGTATGTGGTGCTGAGGATTGAACCCGGGCCGCACGCATGCCAGGCGAGCGCGCCACCACTTGAGCCACATCCCCAGCCCCTAAGGGTGACATCTTATAAAACTATAGTATAATATCACACCTTGATATACTCAACAGAGAGACTTTCCTTCCTCACTTAATCTTTTATAGCTTACAGCAACTTCCCTCTAGCTCCACCCTCTAACCTCTAAAAACTTTTTTTTTTCTCTGTTGCTGATGATAGAACTTAGGACCTACCTAGCACAGGTTGGGCAAATGCTCTACCACTGACCTGTAACTCCAGCCTCTCTGGCAGCTATTAATTCCCCATATTTATAATACAATCATTTCAAAAACATTAACAGGTTGGGATAGAACAACTACTTGCCTTGCCTAGCATGCATGAGGCCCTGGCTTTGACTCCCAGCAACAAGGACAAGAAGCTATAATACAGTACATAACGTGTAATGTTGGCCTTTTTTTTTTGGTGCTGGGGATTGAATGCATGGCCCTGTGCATGCAAGACGAGCACTCTACCAACTGAGCTAAATCCTCAACCCTGGCATTTTTTTTTTTCCCCTCGGCACAATTCTCTGGAGATTATCTAGGTTTTTGCTGGTTTCTTTTAATTGCAGAGTAATATTTCATGGTATGGATTACCATACTTTTTAACCATTCACCTGTTGAAGAACATTTGAATTGTTTCTAATTTTAGACTACTACAAATAAAGCTGCTAAAACATTTGTGTACAGGTTTTGGGTGAACACAGGCTTTCATTTTTGTGGAATAAATACTCAGGATTTTTCAGACTGGCAGTATCACTTTACTTTCCCACTAGCGAAAGAAAAGTAACCTGCATCTTTGCATTTTTTTTTCTCTGCACCTTTACAATCTTTGGTGTTGTCAGCATTTTAACATTTTAGTTATATGGATTAGGTATGTTGTGATAATCTCACTACAGTTTTAACTTGCACTTCCCTAATGATGGTGCTGAGCATCTTCTCATGTTTTGTTTCTGTTCCTGTGTATTCCTTGGAGAAATGTCTATTCAAGTCCTTTGGCTGCTTTTTAATTGGGTTGCTTTTCTGGTGTTGAGTTGCAAGAGTTCTTTAAGTATTCTGATACTAGACTCTTATTAGATATATGATTTGCAAGGTTTTATAGGTCGTCTGTTTACACTTCATAGTGTCCTTTGGCGAACAAAACTTTTGATTTTGATGAAGTCCAATATCTTATTTTTTCTTCTGTTTCTTTTTTTCATTCTTTTTTTTTTAATATTTATTTTTTAGTTTTCGGTGGACACAGCATCTTTGTTTGTATGTGGTGCTGAGGATTGAAGCCGGGCCGTGCGCATGCCAGGCGAGCGCGCCACCGCTTGAGCCACATCCCCAGCCCTCTTTTTTTCATTCTTTAGCCATTTGTTTGTCTCTCAAAAGATAATTGCAGTTTAATATTAACATATTCTTTTTTCCTACTATACCTAATATTTTAATCTTAATTATTTATTTTAATTAGGTATATATGACAACAGAATGCATTTAATTCATTGTATACAACTGCAGCAAAACTTCTACATTTCTATGGTTGTACACGATAAGGCAACACATCATATGTGCAGTTATACATGTACCTAGGGTAATGATGTCCATCTCTTTCTACCATCTTTCCTGCTCCCATACTCCCTCCCCACCTCTCCCTCCCCTTTGCCCCATCAAAGTTCCTCCATTTTTCCCATGTCCCCCCCCCCCCCCCCGCCCCGGCCCCATTATGGATCAACATCCATTTCAGAGAGAACATTTGTCTTTGTTGCTTTGGGATTGGCTTACTTCACTTAGCATAATATTCTCCAACTCCATCCTTTTACCTGCAAATGCCATTATATTCTCTTTTAGTGCGGAGTAATATTCCATTGTGTTTATATACCACAGTTTCTTTATCCATTCATCTACTGAAGGGCACCTAGGTTGCTTCCATAGTTCAACTATTATGAATTTAACTGCTATAAACATTGAGGTGGCTGCACTACTATAGTATGCTGATTTTAAGTCCTTTTGATATAGACCAAGGAGTGGGATAGCTGGGTCAAATGATGGCTCCATTCCAAGCTTTCTAAGGAATCTCCATACTGCTTTCCAGATTGATTGTACCAATTTGAAGTACCACAAGCACTGAATGAGTGTGCCTTTTCCCCCACATCCTCGCCAACATTTATTGTTGTTTGTATTCTTGATAACTGCCATTCTGACTGACGTGAGATGAAATCTTAAGAGTAGTTTTGATTTGCATTTCTCTAATTACTAGAGATGTTAAACATTTTTTCACATTTGTTGATGGAATGTATATCTTCTTCTGAGAAGTGCTGTTTCTTGTTTTTAATGCTACATCTAAAAAGCCACTGTCAAATTCAATATCTTATGACATTCCCTCATATATAAATATATTATATATATATATTTTTTTGGGGGGGGTGGGGATGTGGGGGTGAGGGTGGTACTGGTAACTGAGAATTGAACTCAGGGGCACTTAACCACTGAGCCATATCCCCAGCCCTATTTTGTATTTTATTTACAGACAAGGTCTCACTGTGTTGCTTAGAGCCTCACTGCCTCAGATCCTCCTGCCTCAGCCTCCCAAGCTGCTGGGATCACAGGCGTGCACCACTGTGCCTGGCTCCTGCCTATATTTTTAAAGGAATTCCTTAGCTGTAGTCCTTATTTTAAGATATTTGATCCATCTGAGTTTTCTTTTTTCTTTTTTTTTTTGGTGTGAGGAAGGAGTTCAACTTCAATTTTTTTTCCATATAGATATCCAGGTGTACTAGCTATTGCTGAAGATACTTTATTACTGTTTTAGAATTGTAAATAACATTGTATTTTAAATTTTGGTGTCTAGATATTCATTGCTAGTATACATAAATGTGCTTGATTCTTTATACAGATGGTTTATATCCTGTGAACTTCCTAAAAGCAATGATTAGTTACTGTTCTATTTGGGGGGGGGGGCATAGGAGTAAATTCCTCAGGAGTTTCTGGAGAGACAACGTCATCTACAAGTACAGGTCTTTTATTTCTTTGTGTTCCCTTATTGTAGTGATTAGAACTTTCAGCACTATTGTTGTGTAAGAGTCATGAAAATAAATACCCTTCCCTTAGGGGACAGGAAATAAGTTTTTCATCATGTTAGTTTTTTTTTTAATTGGTGCTCTTGATCAAGTTGCCTATATAGAATTCCCATTTATGTGTGTGTGTGTGTGTGTGTGTGTGTATACACACATTTTTTAAAAAAAATTTTTATTTTATTTATTTATTTTTATGTAGGTGCTGAGAATTGAACCCAGTGCCTCACACATGCTAGGCAAGTGCTCTACCACTGAGTCACCATTCCAGTCCCTCCCATTTATATTTTAATGAGCCCTTTTAATATAAAAAAACCTAAACATGAATGACTGTTAAATTTTGTCAAATGCTTTTTCTACACAGACTGTTAAAATTGGGTGATTTTTGTTCTATAGCCTTTAAATATGCTAGGCTTTAAATATGATTGTTTCTGGAATACTGAACCTTTCTGAAATAAGTCATACTTGATCATGATATATAATTTTTTTTTTTACTATCTTGATGAATTCAATTTGCTAATTCTTGTTAAGGATTTCGGTTTACACATTCACGAGGTATATTGGTTTGTCATCTTTCTTAGTTTAACTTTGTGGTACAGGGGATTGAACCCAGGGCCTCATGCATGCCAGGCAAGTACTGTATCACTGAGTTACATCCCCAGTCCACTCTGCTCCCCACCTTTTAACTGACTCATTCTGGTGTGGGTATCAGGGTAATCCTAGATTTACAGGAAGAATTTGGAAGTGTTCTTCCTTCTTCCTTCTATTTCTCTTAATTCAATAATTCTTCTGGAGGCCTGGAGATTTCCTTTTAGGGAGTTTTAAAATTAAAAATTAAATTTCCTTAAAAGTTATTCATATTTGTATTTTATTAGGTGAGTTGTGGTGGTTTGTGCTTTTTGAGAAATTGGCCCATTATCAAAGGTGTCAAATTTATGTGTAAAGGGCTGGGGTTGTGGCTCAGTGGTAGAGAGCTTGCTTTGCACGTGCAAGGCGCTGGGTTCAATCCTCAGCACCATATAAAAATAAATAAATAAAATAAAGCTACTAAAAAATTTATATGTAAAACTATTATTCTTTTGATGTCTGCAAGATTGGCAGTGATAGCTCCAGTTTAATTCCTGTTATTAGTGTTTGTCACTCTTGTTAGAGGTTTGCCAATTTTATTAATCTTTTTTTTTTTCCAATATGGGGACTGAACCCAGGGCTTCATGAATGCTAAGGCAAGTGCTTTACCACTGAGTTATATCTCCAGCTTCATTTTACTAATCTTTTTTTTTTTAATATTTATTTTTTAGTTGTAGTTGGACACAATACCTTTATTTATTTTTTGTCATGCTGAGGATCGAACCCAGGGCCTTACATGTGCTAGACAAGTGCTCTATCGCTGAGCCACAACCCCAGCCCTTATTTTACTAATCTTCTCAATGATCCTGACATGTGTTTCAATGATCTTTTTTACTGCTTCGATTTTAAAAATTTCACTGATTTCTGATGTTATCATTATTATTTACTTAATTTTCAATATTAAATGTACACGTTTCATACTACAAATTTTCCTCTCAGGAATGCTTTGATTGTATTCTACAAATTTTGATATGCTGTGTTTCAATTTTTAGTCAGCTAAAGTATTTTTTAGTTTTTCTTAAGATTTCCTCTTGGGGCTGGGGTTGTGGCTCAGCGGTAGAGCACTTGCCTAGCATGTGTGAGGCCCTGGGTTCGGTCCTCAGCACCATATAAAAATAAATAAATAAAATAAAGATATTGTGTCCAACCACAACTAAAAAGTATTTTAAATAAATATTTTTTAAAAAAAAGATTTCCTCTTTACTAATAAATGAATTCAGCAAAGTAGCAGGATATAAAATCAACACCCATAAAGCAAAGGCATTTCTGTATATCAGTGACAAATCTGCTGAAAGTGAAACTAGGAAAACCACCCCATTTACAATAGCCTCAAAAAAAAAAAAAAATACTTGGGAATAAATTTAATGAAAGAGGTTAAAAAAAAAACCCTCTATAATGAAAACCAATCAAAATCCCAATGGTATTCCTTATAGAAATAAAAAAAATCATGAAATTCATCTGAAAAAATAAGAGACTCAGAATAGCTAAAGCAATCCTTAGCAAGAAGAGTGAAGCTGGTGGCATTAGTATTCCAGACCTAAAATTATACTACAGAGCAACAGTAACAAAAACAGCATAGTATTGGCACCAAAACAGACCTACAGACCAAAGGCACAGAATAGAGGACACACAGTCTAACCATATAACTTCAGTTATCTTATATTAGACAAAGGCACCAAAAATGTACTGGAGAAAAGATAGCCTCTTGAACAATTGGTGCTGGGAAAACTGGAAATCCACATGTAACAAAAAGAAATTAAATTCTACCTCTCACCATGCACAAAACTCAACTCAAAGTGGATCAAGGACCTAGGAAATAAACCAGAGACTTGCGCCTAATGGAAGAAAAAATAGGCCCATATCTCCATCAGGTTGGATTAGGTCCCAACTTCCTTAATAAAACTCCTGTAGCGCAAGAATTAAAACCAAGAATCAATAAATGGATGAATTCAAACTAAAAAGCTTCTTCTCAGCAAAAGAATCAATGAGGTGAATAGAGAGCCTACAGAATGGGAGCAAATCTTTACCATAAGCACATCAGAGCATTAATCTCTAAGATATACAAAGCACTCAAAAACCTAACACCAAAACCACAAATAACTCAATCAATAAATGGGCCAAGGAACTGAACAGAACTTCTCAGAAGAGTATATACAATTAATCAACAAACATATGAAAAATGTTCAACATCTCTAGCAATCAGAGAAATGCAAATCAAAACTACTCACTAAATCAAAACTCACTCTCACTCCAGTTAGAATGGCAGCTATCAAGAATACAAACAACGTAAGTGTTGGCAAGGATGTGGGGAAAAACTCACACTCATACATTGCTGGTGGGACTGCAAATTGATGCAGCCAATATGGAAAGCAGTATGGAGATTCCTTGGAAAACTTGGAACCGAACCGCCATTTGACCTGGTTATCCCACTCTTCAGTTTATACCCAAAGGACTTAAAAAAACAGCATACTACAGGGACACAGCCATACAAACATTTATAGCAGCACAATTCACAATAGCTAAATTATGGAACCAACCCAGATGCCTTTCAGTAGATGAATGGAGGTGGAAACTTTGCCATATATACACAATGGAACATTACTCAGTATTAAGAGAGAATAAAATCATAGCATTTGCAGGTAAATGGATGAAGTTGGAGAATATAATGCTAAGTGAAGCAAGACAATCCCAAAACACCAAAGGCCAAATGTTTTCTTTGATATGAGGATGCTGATTCATAATGGCAATGGCAGGGGAGGATGGGAGGAATAGAGGAACTTTATATAGGGAAAAGGGGAGGGAGGGGAAAGGAAGGGGTTAAGGGGTAGGAATGATGGTAGAATTGAATTAGACATCATTATACTAAGTACATGTATAAGACACGAATGGTGTGAAAATACTTTTTGTATAATCAGTGTCTCGAAAAATTGTGCTCTATATGTGTAATATGAAATGAATTGTATTCTTCCATCATGTATAACAAATTAGAATAAAAAAATTTCTTCTTTGACCCATGGATTATTTATTTAGACATGTGTTTAGTTTCTAAGTCCAAGCATTACTCTTGTCTGTTATTGATTTTTTAGTTTGATTTCATTGTGGAGAGAACACATTTTGTAAGGTTTTAATTCTAGTAAATTTGTTGAGGTTTATTTTGTGGCCCAAGACATTCTTACTGTCTCTGTTGATATGTACCATAAACACTTGCAAAGAATGATTATGGTTACTAAAAGAATGGTTATTCTGGGAGGAGTATTCTAAAAATGTCAATTAGATCTGTTTGGTTGATGGTATTGTTTAGTTCTTTGTCTTGGGTGATTTTCTGTTGTTCTACTTACTGACTATTGAAAAAGAGTTGTTATAATCTCTGGGGTTGTGGCTCAGTGGTAGAGTGCTTGCCTTGCATGTGTGAGGTGCTTTCGATTCTCAGAACTGGGAGGGAGAGAGGGAGGGAGAGAGGGAGGGAGGGAGGGAGGGAGGGAAGGAAGGAAGGAAGGAAGAAGGAAGGAAGGAAGGAAGGAAGGAAGGAAGGAAGGAAGGAAGGAAGGAAGGAAGGTCGATGGACAATTAAAAAATACTAAAAAAAAATCTCGGGCTGGGGATGTGGCTCAAGCGGTAGCGCGCTCGCCTGGCATGCGTGCGGCCGGGGTTCGATCCTCAGCACCACATACCAACAAAGATGTTGTGTCCGCCGAGAACTAAAAAATAAATATTAAAAAAAAAATTCTCTCTCTCTTTAAAAAAAAAATCTCCAATTGTAATTGTAAATTTGTTTATGTCTACTTTTAGTTCTATCAGTTTTGGCATTTCATATTTTTTTAAGGCTCTGTTGTTTGGTTATATACACATTTTGGAGTAGCTATCTTGTCTTGATGTATCGATGCTTTTATTGTTATGTCACTTTCTGTCTCTGGCAGTTTGTTTTGCTCTGAAGTCTACGCTATCTGTTATTAGCCACTCTTATTTTTCTTTGATAGATGTTTATATATTTTTTCATCTTTTACTTTCAAAATACAGGTGCCTATATCTTTATATTTGAAGTAATTTATTGTAGCATATAGTTGGGTCATGTCTTTTAGTCCACTCTGCCAATTTCTATCTTTTAATTGGTACATTTAATGTTTTTACTGACATATTAGGGTTTAACTCGGCCATTTTATTTTTTATGTTTAGTTTGCTTTCTTTTTCCTGCCTTCCTTTGGACTACTTAAATATTTTTTAGAATTTGAATTTTATCTATAGTGTTTTTGAGAACAAGTTTTTGGATAGACTTTTTTGTGGTTACTCTAGCTAT
The DNA here is from genome assembly GCF_964194105.1 of Spermophilus citellus. Taxonomy (NCBI): domain Eukaryota; kingdom Metazoa; phylum Chordata; class Mammalia; order Rodentia; family Sciuridae; genus Spermophilus; species Spermophilus citellus. The sequence goes on along the minus strand of NC_138182.1, from coordinate 73,675,696 downwards.
TGTATTATTGTATCCTTTACCTTCTTTTTTATTCTCCCACAGGATATCTGTGGTCTAATATGCTCTATCAACCACTTATTTTCCTGTGTTTATTGATCAGTGACATATAATTGCAAATCAAAATGTAGTCTACTGGTATGACAAATGTTAGTTGCGCAAAGTAAGAAAAGTTATACTTTAAGTTCCTTTACCTTCCTTGCCTTAAATATTTCCCCTACAGGTATTTACATCAAATTAGTCAATGTTATAATTTTTGCTTCAATCTCAAGAGAAGTCTTTTGTATTTACTCCTATTTTTGCTTAGTGTATTCTTCCTTTCTGATGCTCCAAGGTTTCTTCTTTTATTGTCATCTTTTCGTTTAGAGAATTTTATCTAGCCATTCATTTAGTGTAGATCTATTGCTGACAAATTCTCTCAGTTTTTATTCATCTAAGAATGCCTTAATTTCAGCTTTATTCATTTTTGCAGTACTGGGTATAGAACCCAGGATCTCACATATCCTAGGCATATGCTCTACTACCAAGCTACATTCCCAGGCTGCTGCTTTATTCTGGAAGGATATATTTTGGGTGTGTGTGTGGGGTGGTGGTGGGGGGATTGAATCCAGGTGCACTTAACCTCTAAGTCACATACCCAGCTCTTTAAAAAAAAATTATTAGTTATTGATGGACCTTTATTTATATGTGGTGCTGAGAATCAAACCCAGTGCTTTATACATGCTAGGTAAGCACTCTATCACTGAGCCACAACCCCAGCCCTCTCCAGCCCTTTTTATTTATTTCTTTCATTTTGGATAGGGTCTTGCTAAGTTGCTTAGGGCCTCCCTCACTAAGTTACTGAGGCTGCCTTGATGTGCCATCCTCTTGCCTTAGCCTCTTGAGTTGCTGGGATTACAGGCATGTGCCACCATATCTGGGCTTGAAGAGTATTTTTTTTTTTTTTTTGAGAGAGAGAGAGAGAGAGAGAGAGAGAGAGAGAGAGAGAGAGAATGAATTTTTTTAATATCTATTTTTTTTAGTTATCAGCGGACACAACATCTTTGTTTGTATGTGGTTCTGAGGATCAAACCCGAGCCACACGCATGCCAGGCGAGTGCGCTACCGCTTGAGCCACATCCCCAGCCCCTTGAAGAGTATTTTCACTAGAATTTGGATTCTGTTTTGACAATTTTTTCCTCTTTAGCACTTGGAAAATATTGTGGTACTTCTTTGTGGTCTCCATGGTTTCTGATGAGAAAAATAAACATGAATAATCAAAGAAAAACCAAGTTGAATTAATAGTGATTTTTTTAGCTCACTTGTAGAGGACTTGTCTAGCATGTATAAGACCCTGGGTTCAATCCCCAGCACAGCCAAAAAAACCCCAAAACATTAATTGAGCATATGATATATGACTTGTGTTTTACCAGGCCACATGGACACAACCTGTGTAAATAAAGAATTAATCTTACATAAGAACAGGTCTAGACTTTGTCCAGGGCCGCTGGTGGTTCCTAAGGCAAGGGTGTCCGGGGCCTTGAACCACATCAGATAGTCTAACAAGGAGATTTAGGGTAGGGATGTTGGGTAAAGGGTTCAGCCTTATTTCTGGATGGGCTGGATACTAAGGTTCAAGTATGTTGGCAGCCAACTAGGTTTACATGGTTGACTCCAGTAACATCTTTGGACATCAAGGCTTGAGTGGGCTTCCTTAGTTGTCACGAGTCCATACATATCATTAAACAAACTATTATATTAAATGACAATGTGCTATGATTAGGGACATTCGGGGTATTATGAAAAATATAGGTTATATACATCTAGGAAAAGGATACTGCATTTAAAAACTTAGATGTGAGACAAAGAAGTCCAGTATAGGATTATTCAAAGGGAATAAAATGTAAACAAAAACCACACTGCTAATAATTTTACAAATTTTGAAACAGACATTCTCCAAAAGATGATATACTCTGGAAATTTAAGAAAATTTCATGAAAAGCATAACATTGAATTATGATTAATTGAAAGATTATTAATTAAAAATTTGCTTACATGCATTTCACTGGGATGAAAATTGGTTCATATTCTATAGAAGTTATTAGTCAATCTTGAGCGAGTGTGTCAATAACCTTAGAAATACTTATACCTTTTGATTCAGCAACTATGTTTCTGTAGTTATCCCTTAGGTACACACACAAACACATATGTAATGGTGTAATTATAGGATTATTTATTTAGTATTATTTTAATATGCAAAGATGAATACATGTTAAATGTTTTCCAAAAGAGGAATGAAACTGCTACACCCATACAACAAAGTAAATATAGTCATTAAAAAGAATGAGATATCTAGATATATTAAGCAAAAAAAAAGAAAAGTGTGGAGCAATGTATAGCATGCTTCTGCTTTTATAAACATGAAAAACAGATATAGATCTATTTATTAAACTAATTTTACATATGTGGTTTATATGCATAAAATTTCTCTTGAGGAATACACAGGAAATTTATAGCACTCTTATCCTTAGGAAGAACTGGGCAGAAAGGGGCAGAGGGAATACCACTCTATTTATATATTCTTGTGTACCTTTTGGAGTTAGGACCCCATGTTAATATAGCATAACTATTTAAAATATTATTATTGGGGCTGGGGATGTGGCTCAAGTGGTAGTGCGCTCGCCTGGCATGCGTGCGGCCCGGGTTCGATCCTCAGCACCACATACCAACAAAGATGTTGTGTCCGCCGAGAACTAAAAAATAAATATTAAAAAAATTCTCTCTCTCTCTCTCTCTCTCTCTCTCTCCTCTCTCACTCTTTCTTTAAAAAAAATAAATAAAATATTATTATTTACAACTTATCAACTATTTGTGAATATTTATTTGAACAACACAATAGAGCAATTACTATAAATATTGTCTGTTTGTAAATATTTAGATTATGAATGTACATACCTGACAGTCTATTTCATTAGTTTTCATTGTCTTTAAGTCATCTTGTTTACTTATGATCTTCTGTAGCTAAAAAAGATTGCAAACATGAGTTTACATATGTATTTACTGGATTTTTCAAAACAATCTAAAAAAATGGATAAGTTGATATTATAAAATATATACTAGCTATTTGTTAAATATTAATTAAAATACTTTTTATATTATAAGACATTTTTGACCATGTAGGAATCAAAGGAGAAAATGGATAACAAAAGCATGAGCATTTATTAGTAATAATTTTCTTCTAAGAAAGCTAGCTTACTTAATAGATACATGTTCTAAAGTCAGCAGTTATTAAAAAAATTTTAAGATTATCTAGTACTACTTTCAAGAGAATTTCTATTCATAACAATATTTTATATCACTGATACTTTATAGCCACATTTTCAAGTATATATCTCTTAAAAAGCTATATATGTAGGGGGTAGGAGGGATAGTAGAATGAACCAGACATTATTACCTTATATACATTTATAACTTTATGAATGGTGGGATTCTACATCGTGTGTAACCAGAAGAATGAGAAATTATACTTTATTATATATATATCAAACTGCATTCCACTACTGTCATGTATAACTAATTAAAACAAGTAAAAAAAATTAAAAAGCAATATGTAAACATATATAATATATATATATTTTCTCAAACACACAGTGTGTTTTTCCTTCTCCTTTTATGTACTTACAAAGCATTAAGACATTTTTATTAATTATAAAGTTGTAAAAAAAGCCTTGAAACTGAGTACATTAAAAAACCCACCTACCTTTCAGAATCATTTGTATAAATCTTCATATGGAAAGCAAATTAAAAAAAAAAAGATTTAAAAAAATCAGATGCAGACAAAATCCCTAACTATGAATTCAAATCAATTAGGAGACAAATTTTCCCTTAGGTTATTTAATAGTTATTAAATTGCTGCAATTAAATTCCAAATTATCTCAAATTTAGCCACCTAATTATACTTGTTTTAGCCAAATGCTTTATGTTCAGTTCTCTAAATCTTTTACCCATTTGTAAATGCCCCCTCCCTACTTAAGTAGTTTAGGGAAAGGAATGGAAAAATTTTATATTTGTTTCACTGTTTCTTAAGTTGACAATCAAATGATATAACACTAAGTTCAATACCCAAATATTTCTCCTTCTACTTACTGCTCCTACTTCTTTATGAAGTTTTACTATGCAAAATTTCAAATACAATATCATACACAATTATAACTCAGCTTCAGTGATTATCAAAACATTCTTGGTTTATCTATACTTCTACCCACTTTGTTCCCTTCAGTTATTTTACACTCTTCAGAAAAAAATTAGAGATACTAAAATGTACAAATCTTAAGCCATATAATTTTCATAGTTTTGTGTGTCTCTTTCCAATCAATCCTTTCTCCCTGTATCCCCATGAAGGCAGTTCTGATTTTGCTTCTTCCTAAATTAGCTTCACCTAGTTTAGAAATTCAAGTTAGTGGAATCACATACTACATATTATTTTGTGTCTGCCTTCTTTTTCAGCATCATGGTCTTCAGATTCATCCTTGTTGTTCATTTATCAGTAGTTTATTTTGATTCACTGTTAAGCTGTATTACATTGTAAGTTCATTTACCTGTTGACAGGTGTTTGTTTTTGCTACTGTGCATCAAAGTGCTATAAATGTTCTTCTACAACTAAGCTGAGCTTTCTCTTGGATAAATACTAACAGGGTAACAGGTCTGTTTAACTTTATAAGAAACTGCCAAACTTTTTTCCAAAGTGATTTTCAGTTCCTTTACATCCTTGTCATTTGTTATTTTGGTTAAGACTAATTTATCAGTTTCATTTTATTGCTTTCAGGGATACGGATATGGCTTAGTGGTAGAAAACTAGCCTAGCATGTTAGAGACCCTAGAACTGCAAAAACCAAAATACCCGCAAAACAAACAAACTCTGCCTCCCCTAGATCATAAAAATATTGTCTGTTTTTACCCAAAAGCTTAGTAGTTTTAGTTTTTTGGATTAGATCTAGAATCTGTATCAAATATATTTTTACATAGGCTAATTTTTTCATATGTATTTGTTGAAAAACATTTCTTTCCCAATTTACTGATTTGGTGCCTTTGTTGAAAATTAAGTGACCAGGACCTATAGACTTTATTCCACTTATCTACTTATCTGCCCTTAGGACAGTAGTACAGTGTCACTGATTATCACCATATCTTCATAAGTCTTGAATTCAGCTAGTGGGAATTATATAGCATGTTCGTATTTTATTTTATTTATTTATTTATTTATTTTAAAGAGAGAGTGAGAGAGGAGAGGGAGGGAGGGAGGGAGAGAGAGAGAGAGAGAGAGAGAGAATGTTTTTAATATTTATTTTTTAGTTCTCGGCGGACACAACATCTTTGTTGGTATGTGGTGCTGAGGATCGAACCCGGGCCGCACGCATGCCAGTCGAACGCGCTACCGCTTGAGCCACATCCCCAGCCCTTATTTTATTTTAAAATATTTATTTTTTAGTTGTAGTTGGACACAATACCTTTATTTTACTTATTTATTTTTATATGGTGCTGAGTATCGAACCCAGGACCTTGCACATGTTAGGCGAGCATTCTACTGTTGAGCCACAACTCCAGCCCTCCAGCATGTTCTTACTTATCAATATTATTTGTTTTAGGCCCTCTATGTTTATATATCTTTGAAATCACTTTGTCAACATCTACCAAAACAAAACAAAACAAAACAAAACAAACAAAAAAAAACAAACTGCTGGGATTTTGCTTGGAAAGTTTAATGTATAGACTAATTTGGGAGGAAATGACATCTTCACACCAAATCTTCTAATCTACTAACATGCTATGTATCTTTCTTTATTTAGGCTTCCTTGAGTTTCTATCAGCAACATCTGAAGTTTTCAATGCATTTTTTTTGTTATTTGTTTCTAATTATTTTTGATATTTGATACTCTACTCAATTAAGAACTGGTCTTATTTTTGTATTCTTTTTTTTGTGTGTGTGTGTGTGTGGTACTGGGGATTGAATCCAGAGCCTTGTGCATGCACTCTACCAACTGAGTTACATTCCCAGCCCAAAAATCGATCTTAATTTTCCAACTCTTTACCACTAGTGTATGGAAATATATTTAATTTCTGCATACTAATCTATCCTGAGATCTTTCTAAATTCAGTTATAGTTTGAGAAGTCTTTGACCTTTTTTTTGTTGGTTCATTAGAATTTCCTTAAGGTTCTACCTCTTTCTAATCTTTAAACCTAACATTTTTTTTTATTGAATTGCTTTTATTTCCAGAACTTCCAGTAATGTGTTGAGAAAAGAGGTAAACAAAGAGCGAGGTGTGGTGGCACACACGTGTAATCCCAGTGGCTCATGAGACTGAGGCAGAAGGATCATGAATTCAAAGCCAGCCTCAGCAAAAGTGAGGTGCTAAGCAACTCAGTGAGACCCTGTCTCTAAATAAAATACAAAATAGGGCTGGGGATGTAGTTCAGTGGTCGAGTGCCCCTGAGTTCAATTATTGGTACTTCCCCCAAATCTCTGCCTCATTCCTAGTCTTAAGGAATAAGTATTTCACCCTGTAGTATATAATCCCATCTAGTCAGTGCTGGGGATTGAAGCTAGGACGTGTGTATGTGTACTTACTGACTATAATGCTAGCTCCTCATTAAACTTTTTATAAATGCTATCAGATTTAGGAAGTGATCTTCTGTTTCTCCTTCACTGAGTTTTATCATAAAAGGGTTTATTTTGTCAAATGTTTTGTGCATTAACATGACCTTACTGGTATTTCCTTTATTCTGTTAATATGTTGTACTGCACTGTTTTCTCAACCATTAAACTCATTTAATATTCCTTGTATAAATCTCACTTATTATATTATTTTATATAGTATTGGATTAGATTTTCTCTGTAAAGTATTTTTATACCTTTGTTCATGAAGAAAATTGGTACACAATTTACTTTTCTTGTTAGGTCTTTGCCAAAATTCAATTATCAGAGATATACTGGTCTTATAACACGAGAAGAAGTTTTCCTTTCTTGTGAATTTTCAATTTGGCACTACATCTTTTTTAAATGACTGACAGATGTTACCAATGAAACCATCTGGACATAAACATTTCTTTCTTTTTTTATAAATTTTTTTTGTAATTGTAGATGGGCAGAATGCTTTTATTTTATTGTTTATTTTTATGTGCTGCTGAGGACTGAACCCAGTACCTCACGCATGCTAGGCAAGCACTCTACCTCTGAGCTACAGCCCCAGCCCACTGAGCATTTCTTTCATAATAAATTTGATTCCTTTGACAAAGACTATTCAGATTTAGATTTCATAACTAATTAGTTTTGTTTTATGAGGCATTTGTTCATTTCATCTGAGCTATCAAACTTATAGGCATGAAAGAATTAATTGTAATAGTTTATAATACTACATTTTGAACCTATTGCTATCTGTAGAATTTGTGGCATTATCTCCTTTTTAACTTTTTTTTGGTACTGGGGATTGAACTTAGGGGCACTCGACCACTGAGCCACATCCCCAGCCCTATTTTGTATTTTATTTAGAGGCAGGGTCTCACTGAATTGCTTAGCACCTTATTTTTGCTGAGGCTGGCTTTGAACTTGCGATCCTCTGGCCTCAGCCTCCCAAGCCACTGAGATTATAGGCATGCGCCACAGTGCCCGGCTCCTTTTTTTACTCTTAATGGTAATCTGGATCCTTCTCTTCCTCCACGTTTTTGATAGTAAAATTTATCATATAAATAACAATTTAAAAATGATATTATTCATAAAAAACTAATTACAAATTTTTATAGAAAGTTCAAAATGTTTTGCTTTTATAAGATATTTAATGTAGTTGTTACAATCATTAGTCTTATTGTCAAATAGTTATAAACAAAATAAAATAAAACAAAAAGGCAAATAGAATTACTTTGTTGAAACAGAAAAAATTTCCCCTTGGTACTAGGGATTAAAACTGAGGTCACTTTACTATTGAGCTATATCCCAGTCTCATTAAATTGTCTCAAACTTGTGATTCTCCTGTCTCAGCCTCCCCAGTTGCTGGGATTACAAGAGTGCTGAAATAAAGAGTTTTTAAGGAGGTTTATTCCAACATGGTAGAAATTCAGAGCAGCAAAAGGTCTGTTCTATCCAAGTGGATTCTGTCCTAGATAAATCTTGCCATGGCAGCTCTTTCCATAACATTTTAGTCTGGACTCAAAGTGAGGGTTCCTTCAAGGTTCTTTGTGTACTATGAAGAGTATAGTGTTGTACATTCAGTTCTGTACTAAATCTCCATTAGAAAAAGCATATAAAGATTTTCCTCTAGAGACCTAAGGTCAAAAGGTCTCTCTGATCTCCTATGGTTTTTTTTTTTAAATTTTTTTTTTAGTTGTAGTTAGACACAATACCTTTCTTTTGATTATTTATTTTTATGTGGCACTTAGAATTGAACCTAGTGCCTTGCTACTGTTGAGCCACAACCCCAGCCCCTCCTAAGGTTCTTTTTAAAATGGTGGTACATGACACTGATTCAAGATGATAAGCTACCAAGTGTCTATTATGTGATCAGTGTTCTTCTGGGAAAATAGTGGTAAATGATAGATAATGTATCTGCTCCCACTGTACTTACATTCTAATAGGCTAGAGAAAATAAACAAGTAAACAAAGTCATTTCAGATAACCTCAAGTGCTATGACTAAAATAAAATAAAAGCAGGGTAACTGGATTGAGAGATTGCTGAGGAGGGGTTACTGTTAGACTGATTTATTCCAGGTATTTTTCCTGAGGGGATGACATTGGGGCTGAGATATGAATGATTAAAAACTATTAAAGGAGTGGGTAAAGGAAGAAAATGTTTCTGGTGGAAATAGGGGTGTTATGTTAGACAAACAAAAAGATGACGAAGTTGTTATATGGAACTTATAAAAGATTCAGGAGGGTATCTATTTGTAAATACAAATTCTGAATGATTTAGAAAGTACTGCCAAATTGACTACTTAAATTTGTGTTGGTTGTTATTTTCAATTTCAGGCTGAAAATGAAGTATGTAGAGTTTAATCTCGGGAATAAGATACAAAATCAAAAAGAATAAATTCTACTGAGGGTTTTTATATTATTTAGTAATAACTCTAGCAGATATATTTAGCATGATAAAATTATAAAACACCATCATATTAAGAATATAGCCTTTCCTACCCAAAAGGACCACCTAAGGAACAATTTATAACTGTAAATAGACTTGTCTCTAATCTATTGTTTAGAGAAGCTGCATTTAAACCCTGGCACTCATCCCACATAAGCAGATGAACCATCTATCAAGGTAAAGATTAAATGGTTAACTACTACTGGCTTTGATCACTGTCAGCTACATTTATTATTACCTGACAGAGAAAAATTCATGCAGATTGCTATTATTTTATGAGTTGTTGGGATAAAGAAGTAAGCAATACACTTGCAGTGTAGTTTTTAGATGTGGATATTAATAAAATGTATATGTAACCACAAAATACAAAAATAACAAACTGAGACAGTTTGTATTTTAGGACAATATCATGGGATTTTGCATTAATATATTTCATTATTTTCACATTTGCTGTTCAAATCACTTTGTTACGTTCATTGTGTGTGTGTGTGTGTGTTTTGGTACTAAGGATTGGATCCAGGGTGCTTAACCACTGAGCAACATTCCCAGACCTTTTTTATATTTTATTTAGAGACAGGGGTCTGAGTTGCTAAGTGTCTTGCTAAGTTGCTGAGGCTGGCTTTGAACTCACAATTGATTTGCCTGCCTCAGCCTCCCAAGCCACTGGGATTATAGGCACACACTACTGCACCCAGCTTCCATTTATGTTTTGAGTATTAAAGTAGTTCTTATGACTTTTTTGGCATTTATGGTGTGGAACACATAAGTAAAATTTACGAGGGAAGCATTCGGATATATTAAATAACCCCTGTTCTTTTTTTTTTTTTTTGAGAGAGAGAGAGAGAGAAAGAGAGAGAGAGAGAGAGAGAGAGAGAGAGAGAGAGAGAGAGAGAGAGAGAGAGAGAAAATTTTCATTTATTTTTTAGTTTTCGGCGGACACAACATCTTTGTTTGTATGTGGTGCTGGGGATCGAACCCAGGCCGCACGCATGCCAGGCGAGCACGCTACCACTTGAGCCACATCCCCAGTCCCCCCTGTTCTTTATGCTTTTCTGATCTGAAATGAACTGTTTCTTTCAAAAACATTTCAAATATAAGATGCTACATACTTAAATTTACTAATATAAGGATTATGGAAGTGAGATCACTATTCAAGTAACTAATATGAATGTAATTTTCTTCTCAATGCTTTAAAAAAAACCTCTGACATACATATCATACTCTATGAGTTATCAAGCTTAGTGTTTCATTTCTATGATCAGCAAAAAAAACCTTTTACAGGCTTACAAGATTGACTTTCATAATTTTAAACTTCAAAAAAAAAAATCAGTGATGAATCCTAACATATTATTTTCTTGTTTTCTTAATTATGAGCTGATCCTGAGATTTTTCAAACATTTAGGGAGAAACCAGCCATGTTCAGAAACTGTTCTATAACTGTATTAAACTGTCATGTAAAAAAAGGTTTTGAAAAATCTTAAAGTAGGTATGAGCAGATGCAGAAGCTATACACTAAGGAAAGACGGTGTACTGAAAAGGCACACTAACATTGCTGTGTGAACACGGAAACAACATACCCTCCACTGCCTTTTTTTTTTTTCCTCAGTTTAATGTTTAGTACCTCTTTTTATCTATAGGCTTACGACTGGGCCTCCTCTTCCCACCAAAACATTTGTAAAGTGCATCAAAACTGTGGTCTTAGTTAAGTATGGCAGTAATATCTGGGGCTCTGCCAAGTCCACTTTATAAAATTACCTCTAATTTTATTAGTCTGTGGATAAAAGATTTCGCTCCCTAGGCCTGTCTTTCTCAGGAATAAAACCAGAAAGCTCACCCAAGTCTAGGGAAATTAATGGTACATGCAAATTCTAACAGGTTAATTAACCTAAAAGAATCTCACCTTTATGCATTATGATCTTTCCATATGAATTACCTCTACCTGAATAATGTCAAAAATCTGTTTCTTGTCCCTGAAACCCTGAGATAACTAGAAAGTAATGGTACTAGTATTTCAGGTTCAGCTTGTACAAACACATCTTTTTCTTAGACTCAACTTAAATAACTCCCTTTAAGTATTAGATATTGCAAAAGAGTATTTTTTTTATCTACAGCTACCAGTTTTGGACTTCCATTCACTCCTCTTCAGCTCTTTGTTTCTTGGTATTCATCCCTACCACTCTTTTTGAAATGATTCTGTAATGCTTCCTACTGACCTACAAAATTTAAGGGGCTCTCTACTCAGTCTCTATCCTATTAAGCCACTTTTAAAAGAGTTTAGTTTTATTTTTTATTTTTTTTTAAAGAGAGAGTGAGAGAGGAGAGAGGAGGGAGGAGAGAGGGGGGGAGAGAGAGAGAGAGAGAGAGAGAGAGAGAGAGAGAGAGAGAGAGAATTTTTAATATTTATTTTTTAGTTCTCGGCGGACACAACATCTTTGTTGGTATGTGGTGCTGAGGATCGAACCTGGGCCGCACGCATGCCAGGTGAGCGCGCTACCGCTTGAGCCACATCCCCAGCCCAAGAGTTTAGTTTTAAAAAAAAAAATTTTTTAAAGTTGTAGTTGGACACAATACCTTCGTTTTATTTTATTTATTTATTTATTTATTTTTATGTGGTGCTGAGGATTGAACCCTAAAAAGAGTTTGTTTTTAAACACTTTTTTTTTGTTACTCTTTTCTTTCCAAGATTTGATTACCCTCACTCTGCTTACTATTTTGTTCCTTGTCGATTTCAGCTTGAACCTTGTAAATGATATTGTTCCAGGACTGGTCTTATTCCTTTTCATTGTACATTCTCTCACTTTGAGGCCATATAGTCTCATGATTTAATTACCACCTCTATGAAAATGTTTCCCAGTCCTGGCTGAATTCTTGGTGAATCTCCAGTCAGTCAACTATATTTGTTTCTCTATAGGGATGTCCTACTAGTTTATCAAGCTTAACATTTCCAAGTTCAGAGTTAAGATCTTTCTCAACCCAGTGTTTCTCTGAATTCTCCTTCAAATGAGGCAGGCAAACATTGAGGAAAGAGCAGAGTTCTAAAACTGGATGCCCTGGATTCAAATTATGGCTGTAATATTGACTGCATATCAATTTGCTCATCTTTATTTTGTGTATGTCAGATACAACCAATCCTCAATCAAGTACGACTCTTCTCTTTTATCAATGAGTGCTATCATTATTCCTAGTAGGTAGTCTGGGAAAAGGACTGCCTACTAATTTTGCTTTTCCCCTCATTAATCTAAATGGAAGCCAGGTCCTACAGAAGCTATTCCATAATAACTCCTGATTGTATTTCATCCTTCCCAAAGTTGTAAATTCTACTATTTCAATAGCATAGGGAGGCTCCTTGCCTTCAATCTCATTTAATTCATTTCCATACTGCAGCCAGAGATGGATTTTGGAAGACTGTGATTAATTCTTAATTGTTAAAATATTAACAAAAGTGTGATTAACTCTTTATTGTTAAGTCTGTAGTAACTGTCTGCTGGTTTTTCCTGACAGTACAGTTCACATGAGAGATCCTACTGTATAAACAGCTGAAAGAGGTTCACACTTTAGCTATGCTGTACAACAGCAGCAATGCTGCTACAAAAGTTTCAAATTTTGTAACACTAAAGTTCCCAAGAGAATATAAATAATAATAATGTTCTTTTTAATCACTCTTCATATTTTTCTGCTTTCTTCAGCATGAATGCAATTTAATTCAAAGATAAACTTATGTCTGTCTAGTATTTCCTTTCCTCCTTACTTTTTGAGTATTATTTTTTTTTACTTGTAGTTCTGAGTAAAAGCCATAATATCTGAAATTCTTGGTTCTTTCCATTTAGTCTACTCATATATGTATATTCAACCCTTGGAAGAATTCTAGGCTGCTTTTAGGATAAACTTTATTCACACTGCTTCTTTAACAATATCTACATTTGCTAGTATTTGCTCACACTGACTTTCTAATGAAACAAATATTTTCACAACCACATCTCTTACATATATTTTTTAATACATTCACATATTCTTCAAGTAGTTAAACAGTATAGTTTTCTCTATAGCCTTCTACTAAATTTAACTTCTACCACTTTGAGAAAATGAATTCTGTAATAAAAATTACTACCTTTTTGGGGGAACTGGGGCCGTAGCTCAGTGGTAGAGGACTTGCCTCGCATGTGTGAGGTTCTGGGTTCAATTCTCAGTAAAAATAAAATAAAATAAAATAAAATAATAAAGTAAAAATAAAATAAAATAAAAATAAATAAAGTTATTGTGTCCATCTACAACTAAAATTATATATATAAATTATATATATATATATATATATATCTTCTTATTTGAATAGTACAGTGAAACTTCATATATCCAGAGGTATATTTCATGTAACTCAATCCACTGGGATTTCTTAAGCTTTCTTTCTTAAGCTGCAAACCCAGGAGTACAAAAATCTTTTCAGCATTTAGAATGGTTGTCATAAAGGGCATGTAATAAAATTTGTGTAAAAAATTTTCTCAGTCTATAATCTTGAAGCAGTGCTGACCAAAAGAAATATAAGTTTTCTAAGCAGTTATACCACAGAGGAAGGATTCCAAGTTCAAAGCCAGCCCCAGCAATTTAGCAAGGCCCTAAGCAACTTAGTGAGACCCTGTCTCTAAATAAAAAATTAAAAAATAAAGGGCTGGGGATGTGGCTCAGTGGTTAAGTGCCCTCGTAAGCCCCAGTACCATTCCCTCTGGAAAAAAAAAAAAAAAAAAAAAGAAAGTAAAACAAACAAAAGGGTGAAGCTAATTAATTCAGATTATTATTTCATCAAATATTAATATAAAAACAAGAATATTTTACATTTCTTTCCTCCTCCTTCCAAAGCCAATATATATTGTATATTTATAGGATGTCTCAATTCAGATTTCCACTGGAAAAACTTAAATCTTTATTTAGATTTTATAAAATTTACAATTGAAAAAGTAGATTCACATACCCAACTTGTTTCATACTAAGTTTCCCAATAACTAAAGTAAATGTCAGTGTTTCAATTTAAATTTTAAATTAATTTAAAAATTAAAAACTCAACTCTCTCAGCCATACTAGCTTTATTTAAAAGGCTCTGTGCATTTAAAGCTGTTGGCTAATCTCAAGCAGGTTTGCACTCTGGCTCCTGGGAGTTAAGCTTAATATTTGTGTAAGTTTTGTGTTTGCACACCAATTATTACTGAATTTGCCATTATAATATTGCTCTTATAATAGTTGATTTTATTATTACTGTAAAATAATATGTTTTTCTGGAAACACTAGAAAGTTGGAGGCAGAACTTAACTATTTGGAGACATTGAGACATTGGATTTCTTTTGTGACCTACACCAGAGTAGGGCTGGGATATAGCTCAGTGGCAAAGTGTTTGCCTCACATTCGCAAAGCCCTGGGTTTGGTACCCCCTAACTCCTGTTTCACCCCGCCCCCCAACCCCAAAAATCCAAAACCAAAAAAACAAAACAAAAAAGCCCCAAACAACCTGATACTTACACAAACCAGAAGAGCCTGAAATGAAAGTATTAAGCAGAGAGACTATAATTTTTTTTGGAAGAGTGATATAAACTCCAAATAAATAAAATTAAGTCTCTTAGGTCTGGCAAGGCTCTACGTTAGAGAAGCACAGCATTATTATCTGGCCCTGCCTGACCACTCTGCAGTGCCAAAGAACATGCTAAGATTTCTGCACCTGGTCCTGTTCTAGGGGGCAACATGGTGCTTCACTGAGTTTATGTTTCTTGGTTAAATATTAAAGTTCTGTGTCTATTTTTCAATCCTTCCCTTGTCCCACCTCTGTGTGTGTGCATAAGAGGCATTTTAGTTTCTTCCTATCTGTAGCCCAACCTTAAGTAACACAACTACTTACATTTCTGAGAAATGAGACTGAAGAGAGGTATTTGTTTTCTTTTCTTTTTTTTTTTTTTTTTTTGTGGTGCTGGGGATTGAACCCAGGGCCTTGTACAGGCAAGGCAAGCACTCTACCAACTGAGCTATATCCCCAGCCCTGAAGAGAGGTATTTCTTAAACATTATAGTTGTGTGATAAAGGTACATTGCTAAAAAAGTGCTTCTAATTGGTTAGGGTAAGATTATACAGGCAGGAAAAAAAAATATAGGAGTCTACATTCAGATGGCTTTGCATTACAGTTACACATAAAAATGAAATTCATTGCGATATATTCGTATGGGCATACAGCATAATTTGGTCAGAATGCAGTTCCTACCCTTTCCTATTTCTTCTCCCTCCCCCTCAATCCCTTTTAACTACGTCAGTGTTCTCCTATTTTCGTGAGATTTCTTTTGTTAAAATTCCTTATGCATATGAGAGAAAATATTCATATTTTCTTGACTATCTGAATATGGCTTATTTCACACATCATGATGTTCTCCAGTTCTACCCATTCACTGGCAAATAATATAATTTAATTATTCTTTATGGTGGAGGCAATCTCCATTTTGTATGTATACTAGATTTTCTTTATCTATTTATCTATTAAGGGAGACACCTAGGCTGGTTCTATAAGTTGGCTACTATAAATTGAGCCGTAGTATATATTGGTATGTATGTAATACTATAGTATGCTGATTTATGTCTTTTGGATAAATACCAACATGTGGAATGGCTAGGTCATATGATCAGTCCATTCCTAGTCATTTGAGGAATTTCTATACTGCTTTCCAAAGTAGTTGTACAAATTTGCAGTACTATCAACAATGTATGAGTGTACCTTTTTCCCCCTATCCTCTCCAGCAATGAGTGAGATGACTTCAAATTAAAATGCTTCTGTACAACAAAGGAAACAATTAAAAAGAGTGTGAAGAGAGCATCCAAAGAATGAGAGATCTTTGCACCTCCTTCTCATATAGGGCATTAATATCCAGAATACATTACAGAATTCAACACTGAAAAAAAAACAACCCAAATCAATAAAGGGGCAAATGAACTAAAACAGACCTTTCCCCAAAGAAGAAATGCAAATGGCCAACAAATACATGAAAAAACATTCAACATTCTTAGCAGTCAGAGAAATGCAAATCAAAACTACATTAAGATTTCATCTCACTCCAGTCAGAGTGGCAACCATAATTTTGATTATTTTAGAAATGAAAAATTATTGTACAAGTATCAAGTGTTTTATGAAAATCTAAAATAACTAGCAGCTATTTACTTACCTTAAAAAACTCCTTTTTCTCAATCATCTCATTGCCATCTGCATCTAGCATTTTAAAAGCAACATGAAACCCCGTATGAGGTTCTGCAATGAAGTAAAAATGAATAATTATGTAAATGTTGGTGAAATGCAAGCTATTTGCAGATAATGCTCAAATCTGAAACAAGCCACCTGAGACTATATGAGTAAGTGCTTAAACTGAGAAAACAATGTACTCTTTCTCAATTTTCAAAGGTGGATATTTGGTGTGAAGGCTTTGCCCCTGCTTTGTCTAGCACTTTTTTCATGGGACCTTCTGCTCCACAGCTCTGCCCTTCAATGCAAAATTAACTGAGAACTTTATTTCGTTAGCTTATTTATTTATTAAGGATTTATTTATCTATTTATCTATTTGTTTATTATTGTTTACTTATTTATTATAAGAACTTTATTTCTTATATTCTTATATTTTTTGGCTATATTACTAATGATGATTACTTCTCTTTCTCAGAGTAGTTTAAAAAAATCTTTTAACTTTGTAATCCTTTCAAACTCAAAGAAATATTGTAAAGATAGTAGAAGAGTCCTCACAGATTTGCCACCCAGCTTTTTCTAAAGCCAACATCTCACATAACCATAGCACATTTATCAAGATAAAGAAATTAATATTGATATACCATATGAAATAAACTAAAGACTTTATTTGAATTTCATGTTGCCCTGTTCCCCACACTTATGCTACTTTTCTACTCTAGGATCAAATACCATGCTGCATGTAGTTGACATTTGTCCTTACTCTTCTCCATCTGTAGAAGTTTCTCATTCTTTCTTTGTTCTCTATGACCTTCACACTTTTGAAGAGTACTGGTCAGGAATTTTGTATGTAATGTCAGGTGAGGGTTTTTAATGTTCACAAGTGAAGGTTAACTATGACTCGTGTGTTCAACAAGCCTTCTATTTAGGAAATAAAGTTCTGGGATGCCATGGTGCACGGGCGGTAGAAGGGATAATCTAATATAGTGTTTACATTTTGTAGATATAGAAGCTAAAGTTAATGCACCAGTATTTTTTAATGATTAAGACATAAATGTCAAACTTCAAAAATACTGTTTGGTAAGAAGAGAGAATCCACAAGATTGCTGTAAAAATTATGGAATACTTACTAGTGAGGATTGTAAGCAAGAAAAGATACTCAGTATACGAAATTAGCCCTGAAAGACAGAAAGTAAAAACATACTAAGAAATACATTTTAGATGGCTTAATAGTATCCTCATGGAGATGTTAATACTGAAACTTTACCCAAGTAAACAACAACAACAACAAGACTCCCATAATTTTTACTTTAACTCTCCTAGACATAGAGGAAAAAATTAATAATAGAGTTGAAATACAGTCCTCCTGCTTGGAGGGGGGGAAAGACCTATTTTATCAAGTTACTAGTACAGAGGATGTGAGAACTGTCAAGCAGTGCTCAATTAAACACTATTTCTGAGTATGTCTATGATGGTGCTTCTGGTTGATATCAGCATGTGATTAAATTGGTAGATTCAGTACAGTAGCCTGCCCTCCCAGATATGGGTGGGCATTATTTAATCTGTTCAACAAAAAAACAGAAGAAGAAGGAATTCAGCTTTTTCTCTCCTAAGCTCAGACTGAGGTTTACACTATAGATTCCCCTGATTCTCAGATCTCTTGGCTTGGACTAAGTTACATATCCAGCTGTCCCAGGATGACTCTCTTTTTTCCCCTTTAGAGGTAGGTGTTGACTGGCCTAAGTCAATCACTGATTCTTGTAATGTAGAAACAGGTAAGTAGCTCTGGCCCAAGCTAGTGAGCGGGGTACGTTAGCCTGGTGCCAGGGCCTGGTTTCGGCACAGGCCATGATCTAAGATGGGTCACTCTGAGGTTATCATAGGATTTCTGTTGAGAATGCTAGATCACTAACTTGTGTAAGAAAGTTCCTAAACTTAGGAATGTTGAGGAGATGAAGAGAGTACCTGAAAACTGCCACAAAGCCAGCATTTCAAAAAGGAGAATGTAGTCATTTTTTAATTGGCAGGCCTGAATAAGGTTTTCACATTTGTCCTATAGTTTCCAACATTATAGGAAATTTTGATGATTACATGTCCTCCATAAAATTTTACACATTTCTCTAACTTCTCTATTTCCTACAAACTGACACTTAGATCCAGAGGTGTGCTGAGATTCAGGTTTTTTTTTTAAATATATTTTTTAGTTGCCAATGGATCTTTTATTTTATTTATTTATATGCGGTGCTGAGGATCAAACCCAGGGCCTCACACATGCCAGGCAAGTGCTCTACCCCTAAGCCACAGCTCCTGAGATTCAGGTTTGATTTTTGTTTTTGTTTTTTTTTTTGAACTGGGGACTCAACTCAGGAGCACTTTACCACCAAGCTACCTACAATCCTTTTCGATTTTAAGAGATGGTCTTGTTAAGTTGCTCAGGGGCTTGATACATTGCTAAGCCTGGTCTTGAACTTGTGATCCTTCTGACTCACCCTTGGGAGTTGCTGGGATTATAGCCTGCGCTACCATACCCAGCAAGAATTCTTTTTGGCAAGAATTCTTCAGAGATGATAATTTATATTTCCATTAAGAGACCAAAACACAGAAAATGCTATATACCACTAATATGTACTATGTTAATCAGTTTTTCATTGCTTTTAGCAAAATATCTTAGAGGAAGCAAAGTTTGTTTTGACTCATAGTTTCAGAGGTCCATGGTCAGGTCAGCCTACTTCATTGCTCTGGGTCCAAGCTAAAGCAGAACATCATGGCAGAAGGGTATGGGGGAAGAAAGCTGCTCATCTCATGGTATCCAGAAAGCAGAAAAAGGTAGGAGCCAGGGATACAAGATATAATCTCTAGGAGAATACCCATAGAGACCTACTTCTTCAGCTATGCTCCACTTCCCTATAGTTCCCACTCACTTAGTCTGTTCAAATTAGGATTAGAGTACAGATCTCATAATCATCTAATCATTTTACTTCTGAACACTCCTGCATTAACACAAATCATGTTCTGATAGTAACAGTTAACAGTTAAGAAAAAATGTGAAATCATTTCCAGATTTAGATAATCATAGATACTGTAGAGGAACTAATTTTTAAGGTAATCTTTGAATGATCCAATTGAGGAGAGAAGATGGGTTAAAAAGGTTTTTTTGTTGAGATGAGGTCTCACAAATGTTGCAGTGACTGTATGACCAATGTAATTCTGCAACCTGTACAATCAGAAAAATGAGAAATTATACCCCATTTGATTCAAATGTATGAATTGTCAAGATCATTGTACTGTCATGTGTAACTAATTAAAAAAAAAGAAAAGCTAGTCTTTTTAACAAATGGAACTGAGAAAACTGGAGATATATATATATATATATATATATATATATATATATATATATATATTTTTTTTTTTTTTTCTCTCTCTTACCCTGCACAAAAGTCAAATCAAAATGGACCAAAGACTTAGGAATTAAACCAGAAACCTTGCAATTAGAAGAAAACATAGAGTGTTGGCATTGACTTCCTTAAAGAGAAACTCAAGAAAACTCAAGAAATAAAACCAACAATAAATAAGTGGGATGCTATCAGACTAAAAAGCTTCTGTATAGCAAAGGAAACAAGAGTGTGAAGAGACAGCATACAGCATGGTACAAAATTATATCAAGAATATATATCAAAGATTAATATCAAGAATATATAAACTCAAAAACTTTAATACTTTAAAAAAACATGTAATGAATAAATAAACAAAAAGAATGAAACAGACATTTCTCAAAAGACAGAGATGGCCAAAAAATATATGAAAAAATGTTCAACATCTCAAGCAATCAGAGAAATATAAATCAAAACTATACTCAGTTCATCTTACTCAAGTTAGAGCAGCAATAACCAAGAACACAAATAATAATGTGCTGGTGAGGATGTGGGGGAAAAGGTAAACTCATACATTGTTAGTGGGACTGTAGACTAGTATCACCACACTGGAAAGCAATATGGAAATTCCTCACAAAACCAGGAATGGGTCAGGCACAGTGGAGCATGCCTATAGTTCCAGTTAATTTGGGAGACTGAGTAGGAGGATGGCAAATTCAAGGCCAATCTCAGCAACTTAGGGAGACCCTGTCTCAAGAAACAAAAACTAGGAATGGAAATACCATATGATCCAGCCATCCCATTCCTTGGTATTTATCAATAAGAACTAAAATCTCCATAGTATGTGTTACAAACCATCTCAATGTTTATAGCAGCACAATTCACATAAGCCAAATTATGGATCAGTCCAAATGCCCATCAATAAATAAAAGGATTAATAAACTGTTGTATATATACACAATGGAGTTTTACTCAGCCATAAGGAAGAATGAAATTATGGCATTTTCTGGAAAATGGATAAAAACAGAGAACATTATATAAAGTGAAATAAGTCAGTCTATGAATTTGTTGAAATGAAACTAACTACTATGTATACCTATAACGCTCTAAAAAAAAATATAGATACACACATACATACAAGTGTTTTGGGGCTGGGGATGTATCTCAGTGCTATAGTGATAGAATACCTGCTTAATTAGCATGTAATTTGATCCCCAGCATCACAAAAAGAAAAAGTTGTCAAAAGGAAGTGTGTTTTGATAAAAAATAAAAATCAGATGATGATAATCCATGTTTTATTATGATGTTATAAACAGGTGATGCATTACTTCCAAAATTTACTAAAACATTACTGCTAAATGGATTTGATTTTGTTGATAATACCAATTAATCTTAACCTGGGAAAAATCTATATAAATTACTGAAAACTTTTAATTGAAAAATATTAAGATAAAATTTAGTCCTATGCTTTCATTACACAGAACCCCTAACTAAAATTGTATTCTGAAATAGAATAGTTTACAGTTAGCATGTAATTAGTTTTAGATGAGTATCCATTATTTTCTAGAGAACATTTAGGCAAGATACTGGGCAACCGGGAATATAAAAGTGACTGCATTAATTTTTGGTCTCTGAGAATTTATGATTTAATTAGCAAAGATTAGTATAACAAAATGCAAAAATGAGAAAGAGCACAAACTCTAGTAGATTTGGATATCAGTTTCAAAGAGTAGGGTAGCTACTGAGTAGGAAGGTGTTTAATAGGTGATGGGAGTAAGGATGGTGTTCCATATAAAAGTGACAGGCAGCACATAAACGCACTACCAGTATTTAGGAAGGTTAAGGCACAGGAGAGGGCTGCATGGGTATTTCTTTTTTGAGTAAAGGGTGCTTCTAAAGTCTCTTAATCACTTACCTCATGTTATGTTTTGGATATGGAATAGCCCTCAAAAGCTCATGTATTAGGCAACAAGCAATGTTTAGAGGTGAAATTCTTAGATTATGAGGACTTTAACCTCATCCATCAGTGGACTAATCCATTTGATGGATTAATAATCTGAATGGACTACCTAGTGATAATTGTAGGTAGGTAGGGCATGGCTAGAGGAAGTAGGTTACTGGGTGTGTGGTCTTAGGGACTATATCTGTCCTTGGTCTCTTCCTCTCTTGCTTTCTGTACTTTTGAGCCACCATGAAAAGTTGAGCAGCTTTTCTCCACCATTCCCTTCTGCCATCAATTTTATGCCTGTAAACCATAGATTGAGACCTCTGAAACCAGGAGCCAAAATAAATCTTTCCTTCTCTAAGTTGTTCTTGCTTTGTATTTTGTTCAGAGATGAAAAGCTGACTAACATACCTCAAATGCTTTTTTCTTAAAATGATTTCAACTTTCAGTTTTTATTTTATGAACGTTTCTTGAAAATAATTTTTAATAGAATTTCTAAAATCTTATTGTATTTACATAGTGTTTTATACAATAACTACAACCAGTTCTAATATTCTGCCATTAGATGAAAATTATAATGCTCTCCTTGTCCTTTCTTCCTTCAGGAAAAAAATATCAAATAATTATAAAACAAATGATTGTTTATATTTCTATCCATAGAAATTACTCAAGCTTTTGTAACCAGTAAATATCTTTCTTAAAATCTCAAAACATTGTCAGAAAAGTCATGAAACAATACCTCAAAGCCATAGCTTTAGAATTTTGGATTTAAAGAATGTGCTACAAATCTACTTTGAAGTGCCAAAATAATAAGAACTTCCTAGAGCAAAGCCTTACAAAATCTTTAGCAACAGAGATTTAAAAGGTACTACATATTTTAGTTTACAAATTCACTAACAAAAGGTTATGGTCCAGTAAATATTAAGTCTTACAAAAAAAAAAAACAATAGAAATTATTTGTAAAGTGCTAGACACATGGTAAGAAAACTAAGACTAACTTGCCCAAGGTTACATAGGTAATAATGCTGAGAATACAAATCAGGCTTAAAGCTCATCTACTTAATCATATTTTTTAGGGCTATGTATCAGATATTACTAATATTTAAAATATCTTATTAAATTGCTGACTCTAAAACACCTACCTAGTCTTCATCATTACATCCCAGTAAATTCCTATTGTAAACAATTTAGGAGTCAAACTCTTACAGTATATAGTGATACTCTGGTGCTAGGATTGAAAGGAATGAGGTGAGGTGAAGTGTGGCATGATGTAAAAATGATTAGTTTTTGAAAGAAAATAATACATGTAGAATATAATTATATTCTATGTAGTTCACTAAATAATGATGCACTGAAGAATAAAAGAAATGGCTATTTATCAACAAGAACTGTAATTGTCTTAAGTATGGAGTTTTACATTTTGTCATTGTTTTCTTTCTCTACAGAGCACTATGTGATATTTTCACTTTAAAACTGTTGATTTGAGATCATGGTAAATCTTTGAAATAGCTGTAAAAATTGTCTACATTCAATAAAGAGTTATGAACCATTGATTTAGAAATTACATTTGTTTCTTAATTCTTCATTCCTTCTTCAGACAACAGGAGAGACTGTTACCTGTTATTGCTTTATCATTAACCTTAGGTGAACACCTTTTCTATAATTGTGAAATAAAGAGAGGTTGTGTTAATCAGCATTTAGCCACCGTGACTGAAATGCCTGACAAAAACAACTTAGAGGAGGAAAGATTTATTTTGGCTCATGGTTTCAGAGGATTCTATCCATAGTCAGCTAACTTCAAGGCAGAAATATTGTGACAGAATGGCATGGTGAAAGAAAGCTGCTCAGGTCACAGCAAAGGGGAAGAAGGGGATTGACGGGGAAAGGGGGAGAGGAAAGAAAGGAAGGATGAGAGGGTAGGGATAGGCCAAAGAGAACACAAACCCTTCAGGGTAAGTCCCCAGTGACCATCTTCCTCCTACTAGATCCTACCACCCAGTAGACCGTTCAGCTATCAATGGATCAATCTACTTGATTATCAAATGAATTAATCGACTGATGAGTTCAGAGCCTTTATAATGCAATCACTGCCTAAAATCCCCATCTCTGAACATTTGTGCATTGGGGACTATACTTTCAACACATAAGCTTTTGGGAAGACATTCCAGATCCAAATCATAACAGGGGTCTTTAGATAAGAAGTAACATTATAGCCGGGCATGGTGGTAAACCCCTGTAATCCCAGTGGCTAGGGAGGCTGAGGCAGGAGGATTGCGAGCTCAAAGCCAGCCTTAGCAACTTAATGAGGCTCTAGGTAACTCAGTGAGACCCTGCCTCTAAATAAAATATGAAAAAAAAATGGGGATGTGGCTCAGTGGTTAAGTGTCCTGGGATTCACTCCCCAGGACCAAAAAAAAAAAAAAAAAAAAAAAAAAAAAAAAAAGCCAAATGATAATGAAGTCTCATCATCAAAACCAAACCAACATTCCTTCAGATTTCTGCTCCACACCAACACCTACCCTCCAACTCCTCTGCTCATAGGTCTCTCAAGGGGTCTGTATTTAATTTTTTTTAACATCCCCACTCACTTTCTCAAAATCCTGAAATATGGCTTTAGATACCATTTCCTTACTGATCTGTATTTGCTAACGGATCAAGCACTTCCAGCTGCTATATCCAATGGGCAGTTCTCTGTCCTAGCTTATTCAACTTCATTAATTTACTTGATATTTACTTATTTGACAGCTCCTTCTTTAATATGTTCTCCTCTTGGCCTCTGTGGTAAAATTCTCCTGGTTCTCTTCTACTTATTGGATTTCCTGGCCCTGGTTTCTTTCATGAGCACTTTATTGCTATCTATTCCCTTATATGTTGGTGCACCTCTGAGGCCTTCTCATCTTCGTTAGACTCATGTCTCATCCTTATTTCTCTTATTCCACCTCATCTCCTCTCTCCAGTTTTTAATTAACAATGATGTTTTAATAATTTACCTTAAATTGTTCAAAGAATGAGAATAACTTTTTCATTTTGTTTTATTTTTTAATTAATTTTTAATTTTTATTTATTTATACATACATATGTATTTTTAGTTGTTGATGGGCTTTTATTTTTTATTTATTTATAGGTGTTTCTGAGAATTGAACCCAGCGCCTCACACATGCTAGGCAAACGCTCCACCAATGAGCCACAACCCCAGCCCTTATTTACATTTTTAAAAATTTATTGTTTTAAAAAAACACCTGTTAAATAACATGGTACAAATCTCATACCTTAGTTCTCTAATAATACGTAAGATAAATTATACATGCAACCAAAAAATTAACAGCAAATTAAAATTACCTTTATCACCAAGGTCTCTAAAAAAAGTCGATCCACAATTAGCTGTACGGATTCCTGCCAGTACCTCCTCGATATCCTATAAATATATATATTAAAATCTTTCAATTTGATTTATAAAAGTTCACTATCTTTTAAAAAAATATATTTTTAGTTGTAGGTGGACAGAATATCTTTATTTTATTTTTATGTGGTACTGAGGATTGAACCCAGTGCCTCATGCACGCTAGGCAAGCCCTCTATTATTGAGCCACAACCCCAGCCCCAAAAGTTCACTATCTTACCAAAAACAAACAACACTTCCCCTCCTTTCCCTTACCTTTTTTGCCAGCTTCTTGACTAAAGTTTTACCTGGAGCAAAGAAGAAACAGTATTTAGTACTCATATTCCTTGATAAAACTCAACTGGCATTAATGATTCACAAGACAAACAACTGAATGCTTCTAAAAAGTTTGCAATTTTTAGTCAATATCCTTAAATCAAAATTATGAGCTAAAGAAGTCTAAGTATAAACACAAAGATGCTATAGTTTTTTTTTTTTACAAGTCAATTCCTTAACCATCCTATTTCATACATATTAAATCTTCTTTGACTTATCTTAGTTGTCTGCATCAAGCATTAATCCTTTTTTTAAAAGTATTTTTTTAGTTGTAGATGGACATAATACTTTATTTTTATGTGGTGATGAGGATCAAACCCAGTGTCTTCCACTTGTGAGGTGAACATTCTACCACTGAGCTACGACCCCAGCCTCTCAGACATTAATTCTTGCCACACATAATTTCTTTCTTCACATGATTATTAAATCAATCTCTTTTTGCTTTCATCGATTAAAAAAGAAAAATCACACTTATGTTTTAGAAAGCTGCCTTTTTGGAAACTTGAAAAATCCTTTATGCTAACAACTTGCCAGTCAAATTTAAAAGGCTAGCCAACATGACTGTCCATGCTGAGGTGATATTATTTTTCACAATTTCCTATTGGCTAACAGAGATTTCTTTCAGGTTTTTAGCCACTTTTTCCCCCCCTCTGCCTACAACTTTTTTTTTTTTCTTCCCACGGTTCTGGTGATTGAGCCCAGGGCATCAGGCAAGCCAGGTAAGTGTGCTATTACTAAGCTACATTCCCACCCCACAAAGCACTATAATTCCAAAATAACTACATTGTTTCTTTTACACATATAGAACAGTATTAAAAATTTTGTCTTTTACAGAAGTCATGGGCATCACAAACTTCACCTCTTGTTCTCAAAATTATTGTTATTATTGTTATTGGGTACTGGAGATTGAACTCAGGGGCAAGTGCTCTACCACTGGGCACAACCTTAGCCCTTAACTTTTTTTTTTAATTTTTATTTTTCTGGTTCTGGGGAATGAACTCAGGGGCACTTGAACACTGAGCCACATCTCCAGCCCTGTTTTGTATTTTATTTAGAAACAGGGTCTCACTGAGTTGCTTAGTACCTCATTTTTGCTGAGGTTGGCTTTGAACTCAGGATACTCCTGTCTCAGCCTCCTGAGCCACTGGGATTATAGGTGTGCACAACTGTACCCAGAGATTTTGTTCTCAAAATTACTATACAATTACAAGATCTGTAAAAATTCAGGTGACAAGTTAAAAAAATGAGTGCTTTTAGATGTGCCTTTTCTGTAGTTTCGGTTGCTTAACTCAAGACTATAAATTACTAGGGATGAATTCTATTACAATTGTTGTTCATTAACTGTTAAGATTTTGTTTTTACATTCATCAAAACACTAGTTGTGAACATAACTATATAGTTTTTAGAAATATCTATGATCATGTTTGTGAACTAAGGTGTTAACTATTTTAGGACACTTTTTATTAACTGTTAACTATTATGTGCCAGCCAATGATAAATCTAATTTCTTTTTAAATTAATTTAAAAAAATTTACATGACAGTGGAATACCTTACAATTCATATTACACATATAGAGTACAAATTTTCATATCTCTGGTTGTATACAAAGTATATTCACACCAATTCGTGTATTCATATATGTACTTTGGATAATGATGACCATCACATTCCACCATCATTTCTAACTCCATGCCCGCTCCCTTCCCCTCTGCCCTATCTAGAGTTCCTCTATTCCTCCCAGGCTTCCCCTTCCTATCCCAGTATGAATTAGCCTCCTTGTATCAGAGAAAACATTCGGCATTTGTTTTTTTGGGATTGGCTAACTTCATTTAGCATTATCTTCTCTAACTCCATCCATTTACTTACAAATACCACGATTTTATTCTCTTTTATTGCTGAGTAATATTCCATTGTGCATAAATGCCACATTTTTAATCCATTCATCTACTGAAGGGCATCTAGGTTGGTTCCACGACAACTCTAATGATAGGCATTATATATTATTAGATTATCAGATAGAAAAAAAATACTATTTAATTTACAAATCTAAGTGTTTGTGTGACAAGTATCTTACCTATCTTTATATACAGATGTATATGTATTCTGTTAACTTGAAAGAAATTGATCATGATCATATGCCTCATAAGGCTTTTCTTAAAGTTATGTCACCCTTCTGTAATTATCATGCACACTTTTACTTTGAGACACAGCTAATCTTATCAGTTTTTTAAAAAGAGATTAATCTTTGCACATACTCAGAAGGCATATGTCAGGAAGCAATAATTGACATTTTGAAGGTAGAAGAGGACTGAGAATTTGAGAGAGCAATATAGATGGTTTGTAGGGGTTTTTAAGAAACAAGATGATTTCTAAGAGGTCTTATATTTGCTAAACCAATCTAGGTCTTTTAAAAATCTTTGTGCTTAAAAAGGAAAAAATCCTTCTCCTTGAAACTGAGCAAGGAAAGAAGGTAACGTTTGCTTCTTTGCAACTAGAAGGCCAGCTATCAAATCATTAAGCCATGGCTCAGGAGGCTGAGGCAGGAAGATGGCGAGTTCAAAGCCAGCTTCAGCCACTTAGTAAGGCTTTAAGCAATTCAGAAAAACCTTGAATAATATAAAATATTTAAAATATGTAAAATACTTTATATTTTGAAATACAAGAGGGGATCCAACATGGCGGTGGGCGCGGAGAGATCAAGTCTCTGACCTCTTCAGCTGTGCGGGCATAGGGAGTCATAAACAGTCTAAATGCTGTTTGCTCAGGATCACTAGGCAATGCTGAGCTGACGTGGATCTGGGGAGAACAGTCTGGGCTTCTCAGAACACACACTGAGCCCGGATTGGCTGAATTCAAGCTCCCGTTTGCCTGCTTCCCGCAGACCAACAGCTGTGACTCAGCACTAATCCATCCCGCTGAAACAACTGGTCGGCCCTTCTGATCCTACGGAGGTAAATGCCAACCGAGCCTTCATAGGTAGTGGCCACAGGTTTGAAACGGGGCTTGGGAGAGACAGTCAGGACCCACCCGTTGCATTGGTCACCCGCAAAGGGAAACGAACTATCGCCATTTGCAAGAGATACCACCATGGCAGAGAACTGACGTCACCAGACTGCGGCGGAGGAGATAACTTCATTGAAACCTGCGGCTACAGGTGTGTAATCCCCTAGCCTTCCCTCTCCACACATCGGGGAAACCTTAAGGGCCCCTCCTAGCTCTCCCGTGAGTGCGATAGCCAGACCGAGGGAATCAGAAGTGGTGTGGGACCCACAGCGCAGAACTGCCGGCTACCGCTCCCACCAGTGCTGACAACTGAGGTCTCTTGCACCAGCTACCGGGGGCGTGGCTACTGGAGGGCAAGTAAATTTCGCTGAGGATTCTCAGCCCCAAGCTCTACAAACTTAGGATCTGAGGGAATGGCAAACAGGGAGAGTGTGCCCAGTCGTTCATGAAAACAGGGCTCCCGGGAGCAGCAGACCTGGTGTGTAGCCAGTATTGTGGTGAGCGGCACCCGTGAGAGGGGCCTGGCTAGAGGAAAAGTGGGGAAGTGACTAGACACAAGAGGAGGCCCTAGGCACTCAGGATTGCAGACTCGCCAGTCTGGGAGGAGGAGCTGCTGCACAGTGATTGATTCCTGCGTATTGACAGGAGAAGCTTGGCCTGGTGGGCACAGCTCCACCTACGGGAAGAGAAGTTAATCAAACTCTAAGACTGCATTTATTAGTTTTTTTTTTTTGATTTGGGTTTTTTCTTTCATTTTCATTTTTCTTTCTTGTTGCTTTTTAAAATTTTTTTCAACTTTTTAAAAAAATTTTTTTCTTTTAATTTTAATTTTTTTATTATTATTTTTAAAAATTTTTTTTTCTTTTTTTCTTTTCTATTTTTTTCTTCTTTTGTCTTTTCATTTCTTTTCAATTTTCTTATTCCCCCTTCCTTGAATTCTACCTGCTTACTCTCCTTCTCTTTAGTGACTTCTTCCCTTCCCTTCTAATACCTTTCCTCCCAAGCATCAAATAAATTTATAGGAGTAAACAGTAACTCAGCAGTCAAACAGAACAAGAAGTAACATGAGCAGCATGAAAAAGCAAGGAAGAAAAGGAGTACAAACAATGCAGGACAGCCTAAATATTCAGGAGGACCTAGAGTCATCAGAAAAATGGTCATATAAAGAACTCAAGGAATACCTTAGACAGATGGAATGGAACCTTAAAGAGGATATGAGACAGCAAATTCAAACAGTGAAAGAACACATTGAAAATGAATTACATAAACAGATAAAAGAAGAAGTTAAGCATCTTTATCAGGAGATAGAGATTATAAAAAAATCAAATAATAATTCTAGAAATGAAGGAATCGATAAACCAAATTAAAAACTCAAATGAGAGTATCACTAACAGAGTGGAGCAAGTAGAAGCCAGAACGTCAGATAATGAAGACAAAATATATCATCTTGAAAAGAGTCTAGCCAACTCAGAAAGGCAGGTAAAAAATCATGAGAAAAACATCCAAGAGATATGGGATAACATAAAAAAAACAAACTTAAGAGTTATTGGGATAGAGGAAGGTATAGAGATTCAAACCAAGGGAATGAGTAAACTGCTGAATGAAATAATTACAGAAAACTTTCCAGAAATAAAAAAGAAAACGGATATACAAATTGTAGATGCATACAGGACAACAAGCATACAAAATCACAGTAGACCAAACCAAGACACATTGTTATAAAGATATCCAATATACAGAACAAAGAGAAAATATTAAAAGCTACAAGAGAAAGGAGGCAGATTACATTCAGGGGTAAACCAATAAGGTGAACAACGGATTTTTCATCACAGATGCTGAAAGCAAGAAGGTCATGGAACAATGTATTTCAAACACTGAAAGACAATGGATGCCAACCAAGAATTCTGTATCCAGCAAAATTAAGCTTCAGGTATGACAACGAAATAAAAATCTTTCATGATAAACAAAAGTTAAAAGAATTTGCAGCCAGAAAACCAGCATTGCAAAGCATCTTGAGCAAAGCACTACACGAGGAAGAAATGAAAAACAATAACCAAAACCATCAGTGGGAAGTGCCTCAGTAAAGACAGAGGGCAGGGGAAAAGCTAATCATAGAGAAACAAACTAAATTAAAAAAAAAAAGATAAATAATCAAACATGGCTGGAAGTACAAATCATATATCAATAGTAACTCTAAATGTTAATGGCTTAAACTCTCCAGTAAAGCGACATAGGCTGGTATCATGGATTAAAAAAACAAAACAAATCCAACAATATGCTGCCTCCAGGAGACACATCTGCTTGGAAAAGACATACACAGGCTGAAGGTGAAAGGATGGGAAAAAATATACCACGCACATGGTCCTTGTAAGCAAGCAGGGGTGGCCATCCTCATATCAAATAAAATCGACTTCAAGACTAAGTTAATCAAAAGGGATAAGGAAGGACATTATATACTGTTAAAAGGAACCATTCACCAACAAGACATAACAATTATAAATATTTATGCACCAAATAATGATGCTGCGACATTCATAAAACAAATTCTCCTCAAGTTCAAGAATCAAATAGACCACAATACAATAATTATGGGTGACTTCAACACACCTCTCTCACCATTGGACAGATCCTCCAAACAAAAGTTGAATAAAGAAACTATAGAACTCAATATCACAATCAATAAGCTAGACTTAACTGACATATATAGAATATATCAACCATCATCAAATGGATATACTTTTTTCTCAGCAGCACATGGATCCTTCTCAAAAATAGACCATATATTATTCCATAGGGCAACCCTCAGTAAATATAAAGGGGTGGAGATAATACCATGCATTTTATCTGATCATAAAGGAATGAAACTGGAAATCAATGATAAAAGGAAGGAAGGAAAAATCCTACATCACATGGAAAATGAACAATATGTTACTGAATGATCAATGGGTTACAGAAGACATAAAGGAGGAAATCGAAAAATTCTTAGAGATAAATGAAAATACAGACACAACATATCGGAATCTATGGGACACAACGAAAGCAGTTTTAAGAGGGAAATTCATCGCCTGGAGGACATTCCTCAAAAAAAGAAAAAACCAACAAATAAATGAGCTCACACTTCATCTCAAAGCCCTAGAAAAGGAAGAGAACAACAACAGCAAATGTAGCAGAAGGCAAGAAATAATTAAAATCAGAGCGGAAATCAATGAAATTGAAACAAAAGAAACTATTGAAAAAAATTAACAAAACTAAAAGTTGGTTCTTCGAAAAAATAAATAAGATCCTGTTGTAGATGCATACACGACACCGAGCATACAAAATCACAGTAGACCAACGCCAAGACACATTGTTATGAAGATATCCAATATACAGAACAAAGAGAAAATAAAGACAGACCTTTAGCCATGCTAACAAAGAGAAGAAGAGAGAGAACTCAAATTACTAACATACGGGATGAAAGGCAATATCACAACAGATGCTACAGAAATACAGAAGACAATTAGAAATTATTTTGAAAACCTATATTCCAATAAAATAGAAGATAGTGAAGACATCGATAAATTTCTTAAGTCATATGATTTTCCCAGACTGAGTCAGGAGGATACACACAATTTAAACAGACCAATATCAATGGATGAAATAGAAGAAGCAATCAAAAGACTACCAATGAAGAAAAGCCCAGGACCGGATGGGTATACAGCGGAGTTTTACAAAACCTTTAAAGAAGAATTAATACCAATACTTTTCAAGTTATTTCAGGAAATAGAAAAAGAGGGAGCTCTGCCAAATTCATTCTATGAGGCCAACATCACCCTGATTCCGAAAACAGACAAAGACACCTCAAAGAAAGAAAACTACAGACCAATATCTCTGATGAACCTAGATGCAAAAATCCTCAATAAAATTCTGGCGAATCGGATACAAAGGCACATCAAAAAAATTGTGCACCATGATCAAGTAGGATTCATCCCTGGGATGCAAGGATGGTTCAATATACGGAAATCAATAAATGTTATTCACCACATCAATAGACTTAAAGATAAGAACCATATAATCATCTCGATAGACGCAGAAAAAGCATTCGACAAAGTACAGCATCCCTTTATGTTCAAAACATTAGAAAAACTAGGGATAATAGGAACTTACCTGGACATTGTAAAAGCAATGTATGCTAAGCCTCAGGCTAGCATCATTCTGAATGGAGAAAAATTGAAGGCATTCCCTCTAAAATCTGGAACAAGACAGGGATGCCCTCTCTCACCACTTCTGTTCAATATAGTTCTCGAAACACTGGCCAGAGCAATTAGACAGACGAAAGAAATTAAAGGCATAAAAATAGGAAAAGAGGAACTTAAATTATCACTATTTGCGGGAGGGAAAGGGAGAGAAAAGGGAAATTGCATGGAAATGAAGGGAGACCCTCACTGCTATACAAAATTACATATAAGAGATTGTGAGGGGAATGGGAAAATAAACAAGGAGAGAAATGAATTACAGTAGATGGGGTGAGAGAGAAGATGTGAGGGAAGGGGAGGAGGGATAGTAGGGGATAAGAAAGGTAGCAGAATACAACAGTAACTAATAGGGCATTATGTAAAATTGTGGATGTGTAACAGATGTGATTCTGCAATCTGCATTTGGGGTAAAAATTGGGAGTTCATAACCCACTTCAATCTAATGTATGAAATATGATATGTCAAGAGCTTTGTAATGTTGTGAACAACCAATAAAAATAAAAAGAAATTAGGTCTAAAAAAAAAATTAAAATACAAGAAAGGGCTAGGGACATGACATGGCTCAGGGGTTGAGTGCCCCTGGGTTTAATCCCTGTTAACAAACAAACAACAACAAAAAAAGCCAAAAAATTCAATATCATGTATAAATGTCATACAACAATAAAACCATAAATTAACAAAATAATATAATGCTGGATTGTAGGTAAGAAATAAATTATAAAACATACTAAGGCTGAATCCATATCTTTCTTACTGTTATACAATACAGTGTTTAGCATTTAATCATTTGCTGAACAAATAACTGAAAAAAAATTTAAAAGATTTCATGTCTTCTCATCTGGATTCTAGCCTTCTGGTGGTTATTAACTTCATCTTACATTAGGAAAAAAAATAACAAGAGGAGTTAGGTCATGATATCAACACTGGAGGATTTGTTTTCTCATATAGATTTTTCAAAAAAGCAACTGAGCTCCATGAAAGTAGATTTCAGCTCCTTGTACTTACTTTCAACTCTAAAGAGAGCCAATTAAGCAAGATATTATAAAGTCGGTCCTGCTGTTTTTTTTTTAAACTATAATTCAAAATAGTAACAATGTCAATTACAAGATGTTTGATACTTACATATGGGAATCTGATTATAAAAAATGGAGAAACTAATAATGCAGCTTAGTTTGTGAAATGCATTTTCAAGTTGAAATCAATTAGAGAAATGATGTTAGTAAGAAGTTTGGCAGCACTCTCTTACATGAACTTCATTTTTAGATTAAGGTGAAAAAATGGCAGAAAATACCTATTATCTTTCTTTTTCCTAAGTTAATACACTTTCCCCAAAGTAAGAAGAAGGGATGTGGTGTTTCAAATCCAGAATGGTCTGGGAGGGTTTTTTGGTAGATGGTTGTCTACTTTTATTCCACGTGTTCAGGAAGGAAACTTAAGCAGCAAAATAAGTGGTCCAAAGTCTGATCCACTACACCAGGAGCCATGATCTTTGCCCTCTTGACAGCAATAACAAGGTAAGATCATAAGTATTTGGGAGCCACTTTCTCTATTTATGAAGAAAATCCATCTGTAAACAATCTAATTTTTTGTGTGTTGGGGGGGGCAAAAGAAGAATTTCTGCTTCTTTGGCTATTTTCACATCCACACACATTAAAAATATTCAATCATCTTCATACTTTAATTTTTTTGTGTGTGTGTGTGTGCGCGCGCGCGCGCGCATGCGCGCGCAGGGCAGAGCAAGAACTCCTACTTCTTTCTTTGGTTATTTTCATATTCACACACATTAAAAAAATTCTGTCATCATCTTCACATTCTTTCTTTTTGTGCACTCATATATGGAAATATCTAGAATGGAAAAAATAGCAAAAAAGGTAGACATAAAACTGAGGCTATAAAATTTTATTGTATTGATATGAAATAATAAAAATACATTGTGGGTTGGTTGATTATTTATTTATGTTTTTGCAGGAGGGGGGGCATAAAGCTTTAAGCATTATCATGAAATTTTGGCTCATCAAGTAGAATGTTTTTAAAGGTGTCCACTTATTGTAGAAATTCCACCATGTATTTTTCCCTATTTACAGAGGATTTTAGATATAAAAACTATGTATACATAGCTTGTTACAGGCAAGTAGCCCTTTTTAATACTGAAAATAATACTGTATTTGTATATATTAGGTATTGCTACAGGTCAAACAAAGCCTTGCCTCTAGTCAAAATAGTCATTTGATAATCATAATTATAAAATTATTACCAAAAGTATTTTTAAAAAATATTTTTTAGTTGTCAATGGACCTTTATTTTGTTTATTTTTATGTGGTGCTGAGGATCGAACCCAGTGCCTCACACATTCTAGACAAGCACTCTACCACTGAGCCACAACCCCAACTCCTACCAAAAGTATTTAATTCAATTTCATTATGCTAAGGTAAATAGTTTTTTGAATCATAAACATTCAACAATAGAGATATTTTCATCATTTTCTAAATTTTTCATAAATATATGGAATAATTTAACATTAATATCAGAATTAGTGTGTCAAAGTTGATTACTCCAATACTTGTTTTTATTCAGTCATAACTATTGTGGAAACCAAGGCAGAAATGATGCATTAACAAAACATCTCAACTTGTATCACTAATAAAAGTGGCAAGTAGGAAAAAAAAGAGGGAAATTTAATGGTGCTACTTTCTTTACACAAAATACATGGCATATTTTTGCTGCAGTATTTAAAAAAGTGCAAAAGCATTCTCCAGTTGTATTTTTTTTTCTAGACGGAGACAAATGGTGAACTCCTAAAATGCCTAAAACTGGCTTCCTTGCCAAGTAGGGTCTTGAAATAACATTTAAATGGTTTCAAGAGATAAAAAAGAGAGACCCTGTTTTGCAACTGTAAATAATGTGAAACAATTAATACAAACAATATTAGACACAGCAAATTAATTATAATTTAAAAACTGATCTAAAGCTGGGCATGGTGGCCCACCTGTAATCCCAGTGACTTAGGACTCTGAGGCAAGAGAATCATGTTTGAGGCCAGCCTTGACAATTTAGTGAGACAGTCTCAAATAAAATAAATAAGTAAATAAAAAGGGGAGGGGATGTAGCTCAGTGGTACAGCATCCCTGGGTTCAATCTTCAGTATCAAAAATAAACAAGCAAAACCCCAACCTTACCTCAAGATGAAATACAGAAGCTAAGAAATTACATAGCTTTCTCCTTCTTGGGGGGAATAGATAAAGGAAAGCTTCTCCAAGTAAGGGTTGTTTAAGTCAAGATTTGAAGAGTTAATAGGACTGGACAGTAGGTCCTGCCACTCTTTTCTGTGATGAGAAAGATGCTGAGGTAAATCTTCTTAATGATTTCTAGTTTCCTGGGGAGTAAGGGGTTGGTAATTTGCTAGAAAGTGGGGATAAGGCATAGGGATAGAGACTTTCAGAAACTCAGCATGATGGATCTGAGATTGCTACTCTAAAGAAATAAATTGATTTTGATTTTTGTATAGTGATGCTGTATCCTGTGACTCTGATAAAGTACTTAGTACTTCTAGTGGCTTTATTATCTATAGATCTTTTAAGAATTGCTACACAGCAATCATGCTGTCTACAAATAAAGGCAGCTTTATTTCTTCTATTTATATCTGCAAATCTTACCTTTTTCTTGCCTTTCTGTCCTGGCTAGGTCTTCCAGTTCAATGCTGAATACTAGTGAGAACAGCCAGCCTTTCTTAGTTGCTGATCTTAAGCACACAGCATTCAATGTTCCATTATTAAGAATAATATTGGCAACTGGATTCATATATATACTGTCTTTTAGGACCCAGTTTTTTTAAAAAGTTTTTTTTAGTTGTAGATGGACACATATCTTTATTTATTTTTATGTGGTGCTGAGGACTGAACCCAGTGCCTCATGCATGTGAGGCAAGTGCTTTACCACTGAGCTACAACCCCAGCCCTAGGACCTAGTTTCTTAAGAACCATAATGTCACTTCTACTCATACTCTATAAGTTGAGGTAGTCAAAAAGGTTCCAGAGGAAGAAACACAAGCTCTGCTTCTTGATGGAAAATGACAAATTTCTGGAAGAGCATGTGGGGCCAGAAATATTACTCTAGTCATTTTTGAAAATACAATCTACTATAGCATTTAACTGAATATGGAATATTCTTCCTTTAGTTCTAATGAAATTCTATCTATTCTTCTCAAACTTCTTTGAAGTCCTGACTCTCATTGCTCTCTCTGATGAAACCTTACTACCCTTAAGATAGTATAATACCTAGATCTTACACTAGACTGTGAATTCTATTAATATAATAATAGTATTTGTTTTATTCACCATTGTGTACCCAAGGCTTAACAGTGAGACCAGTAAAAATTATAATAAAATTATAATTTTAATAATTTGTACTGATATATTATTAATTATTAATCTACTCAATTGTGCCAGGAATTGTGCTTGGTTGAGTAGTGTGTCAAATAAGACAGGTCCCAATGCTGTTATACATTAATAGAGAAACTGTATATAAAGCAAGTGTGTGTGTGTGTGTGTGTGTGTGTGTGTTAAGACAGTGGCAGGAATAGGGCATCTGCAGTTATTTCAAGTTGCTGACTTGAGCTGCTTTAGGTATTTCCTAGAGATGCCGAAAAGAGGCAAATACATGGGTCTGGTGATTAAGTGAGAAGTCTGGTCTGGAAATAAAAAGATACAGATATCAGTGTTTGGGGAACAGGGATATCACTGATGTGGATAAGTTCATTAAGGAAGACAATAAAAAATGAAAGAAGACTGCATGAAGACAGAACCTTAAGAATTAACTTTTAAATAAAGACTGGAATTAGTTTTTTTAAATTTTATTTTTTGTAGTTGTACACAATAACTGCATTTTATTTATTTATTTATCTATCTACCTACCTACCTACCTATTTATTTATTTATTTTTATGTGGTGCTGAGAATTGAACCCAGGGACTTGCATGTGCAAGGCTAGCACTCTACCACTGAGCCATAACCCCAGCCCCAAGAAAGGAATAAGTTTTATCCCTAAAACTAAAGAAACTTGAGGGCCCACATCTTATTTATTGCTTATATCCCAGAGTATTTATTATAAATACCAGACTGATCTGAGTTATCTGTTGTATCAGATATGTTTACATATCTACAAACTCCAATCAAAATCCAGCCATTGTAAAGCACAGAGTTAGAACATGTTACTTTTGTAGCAGCCTCTGTTTTATAAATATATTATAGAATTAACTGGGAACTAAATGAAATGCTTCAACTGTGAAATAGGAGAGGCTGGTATGTTTTTGGCACTAAATAAATCTTTTAGGTAAATGCCTCTTGATGCCATATTCTAAAATAGTATAAATTGGTATAGATTAATGATCTTTAAAAAACAAATAGTAAACAGTTCTTTTGGTTTCTCATTAAAACAGAAAAAAAAACCCACAAAAAAATAGAAGCCATATGTTTATGACTATTAGAAAGAAAAATCCAAAAAAAAAAGTTTTATTTTTTTCCTATTGAAATTGGGAAGATGAATCATTTTTTTTTGTATTAAATGCTTTATCTTATTTTACTTTTTATTTGTTATATATAAATCTCATAAAGGAGGATTAAACTTGATGGAATCCCAAAGAATCTCAAATTTAGAATTATTCCATAGAGGTTATTGGAAAAGTAATAATGTGTCTTGGGGTTAGACTATGAAAATAATGATTATTTAAAAACTTTTATTCTATTACAGTCTTTCCTGTAACTCATCTGTTCTTTTTAGTGATTTTGTAAATAGATTCATATAATACGAAGTCCTCTGTGCCTAATTTTATATCATTCAGAAAGGAAAGCACGGGGTTAGAACTGCTTACCTTTGCAGATGTCTCTCAGCAGTGAAAGCAGAAATGAGTAAGTTGATAAATAGAAGTATGTTTGATGAATACAAGAAGAGAAGAGGCAGATTCTTTTTAAATCTCCCCTAGGTGGGTGGTGGTGGTAAAGTCCACCTCCAAGAATGAAAATGAGATTCTATGAGCTTTAAAAACCTGCTTTTTTCTAACTGGGATATGCATACCTTCCAGTTGGGGGTAGGTTAGTGATGAGCCAGGGACAATTAAGTTTTAAGTTATCTGCCACCCTGTGGTTTGACAAATAAGAAAATCTTTCTTGGGCTCCATGCCAGGTGTGTGTGTGTGTGTGTGTGTGTGTGTGTATGTATGTGTGTGTATGTGTGTGTTTACAAGAAATCCCAGAGTAGAAATCATTTGTGTGGAGTGACTGGAAAATTGGATACTTCTGTATAGTGTTCAAATGCTGTGAGAGAGCCAATGATGCCCATGATACTGGTCTATCCAGGTACTATTTTCTGTTCAACTGGAGGAAGGGGAAAATGGGATTTCTTAGTGTTCTTGGAGGCCTACATGGCTAATTTTTTTTTTGGGGGGGGGGAGAGGTCATCAATTTATCACAAATTTGTGCTTTTGAAACTTCTGAATATGTAAAAACTATCTGGCTCCTACACATTAGTTGCTTTCCTGTTTGAATTGTACTACATATATGTTTTAGTTTACCTATCTGCTTAGATCCACAATGAGTTTTCAGATATTAGAAAAGCATATAAAGAATCATGTTTTTATTTAGGGTCATTCTCCATTTATTTTCTTTTTTTTTTAAGAGAGAGAGGAGAGAGAGGAGAGAGAGGAGAGAGAGAGGAGAGAGAGAGAGAGAGAGAGAGAGAGAGAGAGAGAGAGAGAGAGAGAGAATTTTTAATATTTATTTTTTAGTTCTCGGCGGACACAACATCTTTTGTTGGTATGTGGTGCTGAGGATCGAACCTGGGCCGCACGCATGCCAGGCGAGCGCGCTACCGCTTGAGCCACATCCCCAGCCCCTCCATTTATTTTCTAAAGTATAACAATTTTTATTTTTATTTTTTTGAGATGGGTTTGCTATGTTGCCCGGGCCAGCGTTGAACTCTGATCCTCCTTCAGCCTCTCAAGTAGCTGGGATTACAGGTATGTTACCACATCTGACTAAAGTATAATAGTTTTAAAATGAACATTTTCCATTGGGATCAAGGTTGTTTGTGTGTGTGTGTGTGTGTGTGTGTGTGTGTTGGAGAATGAACCTAGGGCCTCAAGGCATTCTAAGTGTGTGCTCTACCACTGAGCTTACACCCTTAGCCAAAGATTAGTATTTTTGTAGCTTTACTGCAATATATTTATAATCCATAAAATTCATCCATCTAAACTGTATAGCTCACCAGTTTTTAGAATATTCAAAGAGTTGTGCAACCATCACCACAATCTAATTTCAAGATATTTTTTATCTTCCCCAAAAGAATGAAAAAGTCTTTAACAGTTACTCCTCCTCTTCCTCTAGTACTCCTAAGAAAACACTAATCTACTTTCTGTTTCTCTGGATTTGCCTATTCCAGGCATAACATATAAATAGAATCATACAATATGTGGTCTTCTGTGCCTAATTTTAACCCTTTTCAGAGTCAAGTGTTAATGCTAACTGGTTAATCTGAATATGATGTCTGACTTGCTTTCTTCACTTGTTTATTACTTGCTTACTTCCAATAAAATATCCCATGTTGCAAGTATAAATAGGGATATGTGTTAGACTGGGTTTCTCTTTCCAGTCACTCACTGACATCTATTCTGTAGCAACTTTTTGCTTACACACTTGGCTAGTAATTAAGAGGTTAACAGAGGCTTAAAACTATGACCTCACTCTAGGGGACAGAAATTATGAAAGGGATCCTGGATGGGGGAAAAAAGCTTTCAAAGAACTGAAACTAAAATTATAGCCTAATAGGCAGTAGAACACAGTTTTTTAGAGGGTGGGGTAGCACTGTCTTTTAAGTTTTCTCTTTAACATTTTTACCAATAATGACAGTAAGGTTTAGCGGCATACACAGGAGCTACAAACATCTGCTTGTTCTATTTTAGAAAATAGTTAAGGTGGGCTGGGGTTGTGGCTCAGCGGTAGAGCACTTATCCTAGCATATGTGAGGTCCTGGGTTTGATCCTCAGCACCACATAAAAAATAATAAACAAAATAAAGATATTATGTCCATCTACAACTAAAGAAATATTAAAAAAAAAAAAGAAAATAGTTAAGGCAAAAACCTACTCTTCTTCACCCAGATACTTTTTGTTTTCCAAAGTTACATAAATTCATTAACTTTTTGTTTTCAGCTTTTAATCATTCAAACTTAGGCTGAATTGTACTTAAAAATAGTATTTGGGCTGGGGATGTAATTCAGTGGTATATATAGAGCTTGCCTAGTATGCTTGAGGACCTAGGTCTGAGCCCCAGAATGCAAAAACAAAACAAAACAAAACAAAAACTTGTTTTTGTGCCTCAAATACGGAAATAATATTGCTCACTGTGACATCTTTAAAAGACACAGAAAATAATTAAAAAACTAAAATCACTCGTAATTAAATGATTCAATAACTGCCAATATTTTTGCATTTTCTCCTAATAAAAAATTACATAAAACTAGGTAAAACTTCAGAGCTTCTTATGTGTAAGCCCCCCACCCCATGTTTTACCTGTATTATATTACTGAATATTTATAGCACTATTACTAGTCAGTACTATTTGCTCTCTCATTTTACTTGGATGGAAACCCAGGCTTGAAATGCTTAGATAACTTTGCCCACAGACACATTAGTACAAAGAGGTATGGCCAGTAGTCAAACTCAGTTTATGTCCTACTCTGGGACCTGTGCTCTTAATGATACTATTTAATTATATCCATTATATTTTTTGCTCATTTACACAGGGTGACTCTAACCATTCTTTGATCCTACTGGGTCCTGTGATTTATATGATTCTACCATCTTTTCATTATTCCTTACTTCCTCATGTCATAATTTCCCACCTGGCCGTGTTTCCATGGTCAAGATTATCTTTCCTTTTTTCACAGGTTCTTGGCTAATCCCAGCCCTACTTAAAGTCAAAACTCTGCCTAATCCATGCTGACACCTGTGCAGCTGAAAAATAGCCACAATCATGCTGAAGTTCTGAATATAATAACTAATAACCTCAAGCAGAATTTAATGAATC
Organism: Spermophilus citellus; assembly: GCF_964194105.1. NCBI lineage: Eukaryota > Metazoa > Chordata > Mammalia > Rodentia > Sciuridae > Spermophilus > Spermophilus citellus. Next base: position 73,634,050 of record NC_138182.1, on the reverse strand, counting down.
TATTGGCAAACATTATGTTTCTCAGTCTATCAACTCTTACAGCTTTAGAAGGCTATTTCTGTAAATCTGCAGTATTTCCCCTTTCTTACTCTCAGCTGATGACTGCTTCCCATTTCACTGGGGAAAAAAAAGAAAAAGAAACAAGATTGAACAACTTCTACATACTCTCATCAGACATCCTTTTTTTTTTTTTTAAAGAGAGAGTGAGAGAGGAGAGAGAGAGAGAATTTTTAATATTTATTTTTTAGTTCTCAGCAGACACAACATCTTTGTTGGTATGTGGTGCTGAGGATCGAACCCAGGCCGCACGCATGCCAGACGAGTGCGCTACCGCCTGAGCCACATTCCCAGCCCCCAGACATCCTTTTTTGAAAAAAATTTTTTTTGTAGTTGTAGATGGACAGCACGCCTTTATTTTATTTATTTTTTTATTTTATGTGGTGCTGAGGATGGAAAAGTATCTCATATGTACATGTTAAGACAAGCGCTGTGCCAATAAGCTACACCCCAGCCCCAGACATCCTTTTTGATAAGCATGGAATGTGGATGGTTAAAGAATGAAGGTCACTGTAATTTAACTATAGCCTAGAAAGATAAAGGAACTCAGTAGAAAAAAACTTGAAAGAAGAGAAAATGGTTTTAGCTGGATAACCAAAGTCTCAAAGGAGTATGTTTCTATGGTTTTTAGTGCACACATGGAGGATTCCAATGCCTATCAAGGAACCAGGGAGAATGACCAGCCACTATCCACTTGAAAGTACCTTGGAGAGATGGTTTTTACATAGCCACATCTTTTGCTATTAATAAAGTGTATTATTTGCAAAAGGCCAAAAAGATAAATACCAGGTAAAAATGAATTTAAGATTTAATAATTCTTAGATTGTTTTGTATCTTTCTGTTCATACACTAAGACCATGGGTCACTGGGTTGGCCCTGTTTTTCTTTGTTTTGTTGTTCATCATGATCCGTAGGAATGCAACCAAGATTATTATCTTTCTTATCCATGATGAAAAATGAAGATGAAGTACATCATATACATAAAGGATGTATTATGTAGCCTGCAAAATTACTGAATTTTTGATTTGGCTAAATATCATCTGACAGTTTAATTGCATTCCAATGAATAATAAAAGCAGAAAATGCTATAATCTCTAATCATGATTTAGTTTAGTTCTTTGAACATAATTATGAAGGCAATAGTCTTTTTCTGCTAAATCTGATATCTGGTTGCAGTCATAAGTAGTTTCTGTTTCCTGCACTTGTCCAGTGGAGTCATACTTTTTTGGCTTGTCCCATAAATTTGTTGGAAACTGAACTTTTCAGATAATGTGGTAACTCTGGGAATTAATTTTTCCCTCCCCCTGGGGTTTGTTCATGTTATTTGCTTCTTTGTTTATTTTAGTGACAACCATCCTTGATCCTACCCACTGGAAGTGTTAAACTCTCTGAGGATGCTCTTCAAGACGGCATAGTTTTGGGTATGCCTACAGTCACCATGGGATGACAGTTTCGGAAGCTTTCTAGGTCTCCTTTTCTGTCCAAGATGTTGAATTCCACTAAGTGTCTGATTATCCCACTGTTTTCATTAATGTCTTGGGACATAAAATGCCCTAAAGATAAACAAATCAAACGTGGGTTCCTCTGAAGGAATAAGTCCCATGGTTGGTGTTTAATATTTGTTATGATCGAAGGCTGGTTCCTTACAGCTGTCTCCCTCCTTCTGTAAAGTAGCCTGTCTACAATTTAGCCTATTATCCTACTCAATCTATCAATGTCCTCCCAATTACCTTCCACCACAATGTATGCCTGTTTTTGAAAGTAGATTTAGGCTTGAATTTCTCCATTTTCTGTTGAAAATGAAGTCAGTTTCTTTGGGAAGAGAGAGGAGTTATTTGTTTTACCCATGCAAAGTTATTTGTTTCTCCCATGCAAAATCTCTGAAGCTGGGGTCTGAGGCTGGAAGTGTGGATAACAGTGCACTTCTCTTTGAGTGATGATCCCATTCTACGAGGTGGCTGGCATTAATCTCAAGTCTTCTTGACTTGCCTTACTTAGTGTGAAAACACTGCCTTATGAGTTGAGATTAGAGCAGTTAGGTCCCCAGTATTCTCAGTGGCACAGAGCCAAGGCAGGACCTCCATTACACAAGTGAGGACTGGTGAAAGAAGGGAACTTTCTCTTCTCAGCTGCATTCTGCAGAACTTTGCTGCTGCAACAAGTAGTTTAGGGGAGGATAAAAAAATTCTGAAGCTCTGTTCCTCCCAGGAGAAAAGCCCACTGACTGGGGCTTGGTGGAAAGGAAACCCTGTGTTTTTGGCTGCTGCAGTTTGGAATGAGTTTTCACCTCACTGAGCTGGGATGGGGTTGAGAAGGGTCAGACTTAGTTCAAATATCCCAGACTCTCCCTTTTATTACCCGATTTTAGATTTTTTTGAAAAGACATTTATAATTTGCTGTATAACCTTAGAATCATTTTCAGAGACTTTAAATAATATTATTAAGTTTTTTTTTTCACCAGTTTCAGTGGGTAGCGGATCCATAGAGCGTCTCATGCTGCCATGATGGAAAATCATTCTCCTCCATTTATTCCCTTTTACTAAGTAAAATTCCATGGTTGAATATACCAAAGTTTATTTATTCACTCTTTTACTAATGACATTTGAACAATTTCCTTTTTTTTTTGCTAATAAAATAATACAACGCTGCTGCTATGAGCATTCTTATATATATGTACTCCTACACAAGGGGCAAGTGTTCCTTTTGGAATGGTAACATAGGTAAAAAATTGTGGTAATGTTTAACTTAACAAAGTAGCTTCAATTTATATTTCCAACTAACAGTGTATAGAAGTCCTTGATGATGTCATCATCAATAATTTATATCATCATCAGCCTTTGTTAGTAGACTTAATTGTTGCCATTCTAACAGGTGTAAAATTCTACCTTTTTGTAGTCACTAATAAAGGTAAACATGTTTATGTTCACTGTTCTTATGTTGCCTCTTCTGTGCATAAAATAGTCTCTTCTGTCAAAAAAAAATTTTTTTTTTAAATTAGGTTGTATAGAGAAGAGATTTTCTTTATCTCCCTACTTGGTTCTTATCTAGACTTTTTTTCTGTTGTTATTGTTCTGGGGCTGGACTTAGGGCTTTGTATATGCTAGGCAAGCACTCTGCCACTGAGCTATAGTCCCCAGCCCTTATATGGGCTCTTTGTCTGGATCTAGGAATTGAATTAATAATAGAAGAGCTGATTAAGACAAAGCATCAAGTTTTACTAAATTTACATGTACTGAATGGAGATCCTCACAAAGTGATATCTGAAGAAGTGACCAAAGCAAAGTAGTTTTATAGCTTATAGACAAAAAATAATGAATCTGTAGGGACTGGGGATGTCCAGTCCCCAGTTGGTAGTGTCTGTTTCACATGCACAAGGCCCTGAGTTCAATCCCTAACACCACCACCAAAAAACAAAAACAACAACAACAAAAAAACCCCAGAAATTTTAAAAAAGAAGAAGAATGACTCTATGAAAGAATGACAGGACAAATGGATCTTTGGACCAAGGTCATTAAGAGATATATTGGGCTGGGGGGATATAAAGAACTCAAAAAGCTAAGAACCGAAAAAACAAATAACACCATCAACAAATGGGCCAAGGACCTCAACAGACACTTCTCAGAAGAGGACATACAATCAATCAACAAATAAATGAAAAAATGCTCATCATCTCTAGCAATCAGAGAAAGGCAAATCAAAACTACTCTAAGATATCATCTCACTCCAGTCAGATGGCAACTATTATGAAGACAAACAACAATAAGTGTTGACGAGGATGTGGGGAAAAAGGCAGTCTCATACATTGCTGGTGGGACTGCAAATTCATGCAGCCAATATGGAAAGCAGTATGGAGATTCCTTGGAAATCTGGGAATGGAACCACCATTTGACCCAGCTATCCCTCTCCTCGGACTATACTCAAAGGACTTAAAAACAGCAATACTACAGGGACACAGCCACATCAATGTTTATAGAGAACAAGTCACAACAGCTAAACTGTGGAGCCAATCTAGATGCCCTTCAGTGGATGAATGGATAAAAAAATGTGGCATATATACACAATGGAATTTTACTCAGCATTAAAAAAGAACAAAATCTTGGCATTTGCAGGTAAATGGATGGCGTTGGAGAAGATAATGCTAAATGAAGTTAGCCAATCCCCAAAAAAACAAATGCCGAATGTTTTCTCAGATATATTTTCACTCATAGTAGGGTAGGGTGGGGGAGCATGGGAGGATTAGATGAATTCTAGATAAGGAAGAGGGGTGGGAGGGAAAGGGAAGAGGCAGAGAATTAGCAAGGATAGTGGAATGTGATGGACATCATTATCCAAAGTACATGTATGAAGATACGAATGGGGTGTCAACTTACTTGTAATAAAAAAATACATGTATAAATACATGAATTGGCGTGAACATACTTTATATACAAAGATATGAAAAACTGTGCTCTATATGTGTAATAAGAATTGTTATGTATTCTGTTGTCATGTACTTAAAAAAATAAAATCAATTAAATAAAAAAAGAATAATGAATCTGTGACAGAATGACAGGACAAATGGATCTTTGGACCAAGGTCATTAAGAGATATATTGGGGGTGGGGGGGGGATTTGATGTAGAAGCTAGTGGAAATAAAGGTGTCTGGAAATTTAAGGAGTCTGTTAATAGGGGCTACAATGAATCACCTCAATTACCAGTCTGGCGATCAAGGCTATTTTCTGGGCTTGGTTTGTGAAGAACACCTCTTCTAAGACTCTTTTATGGTTTGTTGCATGTAGGAAAAAACAGGCCAACAGCCCTTCCTGTAGTTAGTTCTTCAAGTGATTTCAGCTTGAAATAATTAATATAACATTCAGCATATCTTAAGACATCATGTCCTTAAATCCTTCATTTGCCTGTCTTTTTAAAATTTTAATTCTATATATAAATGTTGTCCTGACAATTATATGTGTTATGATAAATTCTGCCAGTTTTTGGCTTGTCTTTTCAATTTCTATATGGCAACCTGTGATAAACAGAAGTTCTAATTTCAATATAGTTGAATTTTATCAATCTTCTATGTTAGTGTTTTTCATGCCTTTAAGAAGGCATAACTCATAGAGACAGATTTTAAATTATCTTAAAATTTTTAAAGCACTCATTTTTTCCATATTAATATCGAATTGTCCTAATATCATTTATTGACTAGTTTTTCCTTTCTCCACTGATTTAGATTTACACTTGCCATCACTGTCATATTATATAAATTATATTTATGCTTGTATGTTCTGGCTAATTTGTTCTGTTGGTAAATTTGTCTACCCCATGCCAATGTCACATGATATTAATTATCTTTATAATAAGGCTGGGAGGGTAACTTCCCCATTTTGTTTCCTTCCCCTTTCAGAGTGTCTTAGCTGGTTCAGGCCCTTGTTTTTCCATATAAATGTTCAAATCAGCTTGTCAAAAAACAAAAACACACACATTCACCCACCCTACTTGCATTATCAATGAAACTGCAATTAGTCTACAGTTAAGAGCTTAAAAACTAGGGTTTCTAGGCTTATTCATGTTTATAGAAATGTGTTTTTTTTCTCATTTATATATTTAATTTCCCTCTAAGTTCTGCATTCATTCCATCTTGCAAATTTTGATAAGATATTATCTTCATTTTTCACTTAATTAAAATATCTCTAAATTTCCCTTATAATTTCTTTTTCGACTTGTGTTATTCAGAAGTGTGTTGTTTAATCTCCAAATATTTTAAGATTTTTCAGCTGTTATTCTAGTTTAATTCTATTATGGTCTAAGGCCATATGTTGTGTAATTTTATTCTTATTATATTAGAATTATATTATTATTATAGTATATAGTTATATAGTTATACACAGTAGTTGGTTTCATTTTGACAAAATTATACCTGCATGGAATTTGATTACAATTTTTGTTCTTCCCCTCTCTTTCCCTCCTCTCCTCCCTTCCCTTACTCTTCTTCTACTCTACAGACCATTCCTTTTCTTGTTTATTTAATGGACTGGTACTTTCTGAATATACATAAAGGTGAAATTCCTTGTAATATATTTCTATATGCATATAACATGATTTTGTTTAAATAATTCCATATTTTCTCCCCTTTCCCAACCCTCTGCCCTCCCTCTTGATCTTCTACTTCACTGATCTTCTCTTCATCTTTATGATATCCGATACCTGCTACTCTTACTTTATTTCCCTTACTTTGTTCTGGCTTCACATGAGAGAAAAGATCCAACCCTCGATTTTCTGAGTCTGGCTTAACTTTACTTAGCATGATATGCTTCATTTCCTTCCATTTATCAGCAAACTCCATAATTTTGTTATTCTTCATGGCTTGGTCAAACTCCACTGTGTATAGATACCACATTTTCTTGATCCATTCATTTATTGATGAGCATCTGGGCTGATTCCATAATAGCTATTGTAAATTGTGCTACTATAAACATTGAAAAGGCTATAGTAGTATACTATAGTATACTAATTTTAGTTTTTTTGCATAAATACCAAGGAGTGGGATAGCTGGGTCATAAAGTGCTTTCATTCCTGGTTTATTGAGGAATTTCCATATTGCTTTCCAGAGTGGTTGTACTAATTTTCAGTCTCATAAACAATGTATGCATATACTTCCCCCCCTCATCCTTGCCAGCATTTGTTATTATTTGTGTTCTTGATAACAGACATTCTGACTGAAATAAGATAAAATCTTGGTGTAGTTCTGATCTGTACTTCCGTGATTGCTAGAGATGTTGAACATTTTTTCATATATTTATTGCTTATCTGTATTTCTTTTGAAAAATGTTTAGTTCTTTGCCCATTTATTAATTGGGTTGTTTTGTGTGTGCATGCGCGCAAGTGTGTGTGTTAAGCTTTTTGATATTAATCCCTTATCAGAGAAGCACCTGGCAAAGATTTTCTCCCATTTTGTAGGCTCTCTCTTCACACTCTTAATCTTTTCCTTTGCTGTACAGAAGCTTTTTAATTTGATGGCATCACACTTATTGATTCTTGATTTATTTCTTGAGCTTTAGAGGTCTTGTTGAGGATGTTGGTCCTTACACATGATTCCTATTCTTGAAAAGTTCCCATCTATGGTCTATCCTGGTAAACGGTTCCAGGTTAGTTAGAGAATGTATAATCTACTATTGTTGGATTAGATCCAGTTGATTGGAGGTGATGTTTTGTTCAGATATATCCTTGGTTTTCTGCTTGATTTGCCCATTACTGAGAGAGAGAGAGAGAGCGAGTCCTTGTAGTTTCTAAGGATATGTTTATCTCTCTTTAGAGTTCTATCAGTTTTTACCTAATATATTTCAATGCTCTACTGTTAGGTGTGCACATACTATGGATTGTTATGTATTTTTAGACAACTATCCCTTTTAAAATCATTTTGCAATGCCCCTTTTTATTGCTGATAATTTTCCTAGCTCAGAAAATCGTTTTGTCTTAAAATAATTATAGCTACTTTGGCTGGCTCCTTCCTTCCATCCTTCCATTCTCCTGTCCTGGTACTAGAGATGAAAGCCAGGGACACTATACCACTAAGTTACATTCCTACATTTTCTAATTGATAAATTTAGATCATTCATATATAAAATGATTATTTAGATCATTCATATATAAAATGTTAATTATTAAGAATAAATTTAGAGGCTTTTAAAAACTTATGTATTTTTTCCTCCATAGAAAAACCCATAGATAAAACAACATTTCTAAGATAGATAAATATAAACATTTGCACTTGAAAAATCCATAATAAGTAAATGCATGGTACAAAGAATGACAATTAAAATAAAGAAAAGCTGTTACCAATTCTGAAAAGCAGGTTTTCTAGCTCTACGGTTTATTTTTTAAATGTAAAAACAAAAAGCAAAAACTCACGTTCCATTTGCTCAAACATTACTGAAAAGAGGAAGTCTCGTGGTGTCATATAATATTCTCCTTCATGTTCTAGTGAAGAAAACTGCATGAACCGCTGTTTACGAAGAGACAGTTTTTCTATTGCTCCATAGTCAACATTTTTCTAAAGGAAAAAAAAAAAACTTTTAAGATTTTTTAGTTAAAAGAAATAATTCAGTTACTTCTAGAATAATCTTTACAGAGTAATTTTCATGTGTAGGTTTGACAACCCCCAAACCTTTAAATCATTCATTTAACAAATACTAAGTGCCTACTTTGTACTGTTTTAGGCACTGGAGGTAGAGCAGTGAACAGAACAATTTAAGGAGAGTTACATTACAGAAAGGGAGAATGACAGGGAATAAATGCAAAAAATAATGTTAAGATGGTGAAAAGTGATATGAAGAAACAAAGAGGAAAAGTAGGTGTAAAGGTAATACTTTAGATAGAAGCTCTTTCTGAAGTGATGGACATTTAAAGAGGCTAAATGATGTGGGATTTGTGAATCATGAGTTTCATGGGTCTCTCTTGAGGGAGAACATTCTAAGCAAAAGTCCACGAGGTAGGCATATATTTGGTGTGCTCAAGAAACAGCAGGGGGACCAATGTTACCAGAGGAAAAAAGGGAGTGGCAAAAGGTAAGTTCAGAGAAATAGTAAGGCAACAGATCATGTAAAGTTGTGTTTTCATAAGGAAAAACTACATCATTTGTAATAAACAACTCTGCTTTCAGAAATACAAGGGAGAAACCATACACAGAAAATGCTAGAAGAACAAAGATGTATAAAATATTGTTAGTGTTAGAGTCTATCTGAGGCAATAGGACATAGATCTTGACCAACTGCTGAAAAGAACAATAAGAATTCTTTCTTGCTAACCTTTCATTGAGCACTTATTACGTGCTAAGCACTTTTACTAATTTAGCATTTTATACAGATTATTAGTAAATCTTCATAATAACTCTGACAATAGATATATAGTAGATATAGCAGAGCCATGCTAAAATATCAGGTCTGTCTGACTCAAAGGGGTTTCAATCTCTTGAGCCACCACACTATCCTCCCAAACATGACTGGGCATTGTGGCTAGGCAGACTGGAGGAAGATGATACAGCAGTTAACATGGATACCAATGTCAGTGCAGGAATCCTGACACAAGAATGTATTATGAAATGTCTGTGAAATCCAAAAGCAGACTTTCATCATGGGTTGCTTTCCTAAGGCAATGCTTGCTCTTAATTGGACCACACATTCTTCCTGGACCTACTTCTCACACTTAGAACTAATCCTATGATCTACCCTGACACATGCAATGTTTAATGATTGCTAATTAAATAAAATTGAGAAAAAGATGAATTTCAGTTGCGTAAAGCTCTTCAAATTCAAAGCCATCAACAGCTCCTTTTGGGATGATCTAAGTCTTTTAATTAATATTAATTCTCTTCTGAATTAGACAATAGGTTGGCAATCATTTTTTAATACCTTTTTGCATTCTGTGAATACATATTCTCTACCAGGATACAGGACAAATACAGGTTATTTGATAATATTGCAAAGATCTGTACCCAAACTCAAAATCTTTAGCTTTTGGTTCTTTGTCCCCTTAAATTTATTATAAAACGTCTAGGGGATGTGGCTCAGTGGTTAAGTGCCCCTGATCAATTCCCTGTGTCCCTTGGGGGGGAAAAAATCACTAGAAAACAACTAAAGAGGCACGTTTTAATTATAAGAGTCGATACTCATCCCAACAATTGGAAATTGAATTTTATTAATATTTTCTGAATATTTTATACATGAGGCAGATATGTACATAGTAAAAATTGATATCTGCACAAAGAAACAAAAGATTGTATTCTAACAAACCGTTATTAAGCATCTGCAGAATAACAATGGTAAATAAGACAAAAATTAATTCCTATGAGAAAGTACTTAGTGCTTTAGCAGTGAATTTACAGAACGTATATGGCTAAGATGGTGAAGAAAGAGTGGGTTAGAGTGTTTTCAGTAAAGGTCATAGAATGTGCAAAGTCCTAGATATTAGAAAAAATTAAAGAGGATGAACATGGGCATTATTATATGAACATTATTAGCTTAGAGACTGTTTATATTTATTATACTAATGTTAATATACAGTTTATTAAGAGATTAACAAAATTGAAAATCTATGCAGAAAAAGCATTCTCAAATTCTTAAAGGTTGGCTCTTATATACTTTCTAATGTTGAAGTTTAAGACTTAAAAAAAAAACAAGAACGGAATTCTTTTTGTATAAATAAATTCTTCTTTCCAAACCTCAACCAACTAAAGGGATCAAATACTCATTTGAGACCTCTCTTCTAGTGGTCTCATAACAAGATGAATCACTGACTCTGTTTTTTGTTGTTGTTGTTGTTTGGTTTTCATGCGGTCCTCTACCTTGTACTAATCTTACTCTTTCCTGGTCTTAATATTCACCCCCACCAAGAAGTAAACACACAAATCTCTCATCTCTCATTTTTTAAAAAAACCTAACATTAATTAATTAATTTAATGTAGTGCTGAAGATTGAACCCAGTGCCTTACACATGGGCAAGTGCTTTACCACTGAGCCACAACTCCAGCCCCCTCTCATTCTCTTAAACCAAGACATAAAAATTGTTTTCTTTCTTTTCAAAAATTAATATAAAGTAGATCAAAGAAGTCACCATAAAAGCTAAAAGTATAGAACTGAAAAAGAAAACAGGGGAAAGCTTTATGACACTGCATTAAAACATTTTAAAATTAATACATGTTAACTGTACATACTCACAGATATACCATTTTATTTAACAAATGTGCATTTCACATATGAATTCAGAGTACACTGATTGCATCCAGCCTCTTCCCTGCCAGCACAATCTCCAGTAATCACTATTTTATCTTTAAGACAACTTTTTTTTGGTTTCCATATGAGAGAGAACACAAAGTCCTTGTCTTTCTGTGTCTGACTTACTTCATTTAACATAATGTTCTCTAGTTCTATCCATTTTGCTACAAATGACAAGATTTCATTCTTCTTTATAACTGAATAGTACTCAATTATATGTATGTATATATATAGATGTATCTATCTACATATATGTGTATATAGATGTCACATATAAAAACTATTCTGAAAGAAATCCTTTTATTTCCTTCTAGAAGGTTTAGTTAGGCCCTAAAAATTCCTCTATCTCCTGTTATTTCCTATATGCCTATATGTAGATATTTGTAACTCACGTAGGATTATATTCTTGAGAAGTCATGAAAAGAGTAAACTGTTCAGCAAAGTGTCATTTTATTTATTTAGATGACTGGGTGGTATGTCATCCTTTTCAATTTCTTCTCTAGTGAACAAGAGAAGGTGGAGAAGGTGAAATTAAAGCTCCCCTTCACTGGTTAATTTCTAAGACAAATTCTGTCAGAATTGAAGACCATGAATTTGTAGTCTGCATCTACTATACCATTAGTAGATGGTGTGGTATAAAACCTTAACTTCAACCCTTCTACCAGCACTCTCTCAATTCCATTTAATACGGCAGCTTTTAATTCCTCCTGCTCCCTGGTATAAAAAAACCTTTTCTACTACCTTAAAACCTCTGACTTCCATTGCCAGCATCAATAATACCTCACCTTTTCCTAATCCTCTCCACTGAATACAAAATAATCCCTCAGAGGTTATTTCCATAGTTGACTTTAATCATACCGCTTCCCTTATGAAATATGTAGTAGATGCCTCATGTCACCATACTACCTTTCCCTCTTTAACCTCCATTCTCAGTAGTAAAACATGTGTACTTAACTATTTACAAATTTCAGAACACTCTAGGCAGAGACAAAACATATGAATTAAGGAGGCAACTGTATAGTAGTAAGTACACACAGTAATAGGTAATGTTTATTAAGTATATAGTATACATAATACAAAGTGCTAACAGCTGTATTCAAATGTTCTCAATCTTCACAATGGCCCTAGGAGCAGACACTGTTTTTATCAACCTCATTTTATAAAGATTATTAAGGTTAACTAGCTTGCCAGATTAACATAGCAAGTACACGACACCAAACCAAATGACAGAACAGGTAGTATAACATTAACCCCAGTCTCATCCACTTCTTACCCTAGTGTTTCTAAGAAAGATATAAATTTGAAAAATAGAAAAAGCAGTGTGGGTATTGACAGTCGAGGATGTTTTCGTGAAAATAGTAGGATTTAAGCTAGACTCTAGAGAATAAATAACACAGAGTAGAATCAGAATTAGCTATTATTTAGGTCCTGGACTAAGTGTTGTCCATTTCCTAAACAGTATGCATTATTTCTCCCATTCAAATTTAGGGTAAGTAGGATGTTCTGAATATGTTTCTTTGCCACCACAACAAAATTTATGTAGAGGAAAAAAGCATTGTTCTGAAATTACCAAAACCTTTCTAATTCCAGGCTGATGAACCAACATAGTTTTATTTGGGTCATCTTTATCACACAGAACTTGAATTTTAAAAGTGTATATTAAAGGACAATAAGAATAGTCAATATGTATTTATATATTTATGCTTATCACATACCTATGGTTCATAGAATTTGGCAAATTAATTTGCCAATGATATTTAAAATCCTTTGTAGGCCTTATCTTGCTTTAATTTATTTTAATAACCATTTTTATCAAATCTTAGATATACTGGATGAATCTAATGGTCAAGAATGCAATAACCCTGATATTATTCCTTAAAGGAAAAAAGATGCTGTATTATATCATGTCTAGGAATGTACTGTAATAAAAACCAAGTCATTTTTGTCTAATTTTTCAAATAGACTGTAAACCCTTAGAGCATACATTACATTTTGGTTTCACCATACTGTGCTTTGCACACAATGGAGTGTAAGTGATACTAACACGGGATTTTAAGAGTTAAAAGGGACGAGATCATCTACTCAATAGCTCTAGGCAAAGGACCAGAAGTCAGTTGAGTTCCACTCTATGCTTGAGTTAACTAGTTTACAACAAGTGGCTATGTCCAAATGATGCGAATTTATGGCACACAGTAATGAATGCAAAATTAAAAAGCACAGTTTACAACCACCCTTTGGTGGGAAATGTAAACTTCGTCTTTGCCTCTTCTTTTCCTTTCTGTTTCTTCTTTCCTTTCATCTGTAGGCTTTTCCTGATGACATGTGTGCACACTCTCCTTTTTTTATTTTCTGTTGTTTCCTTCCTTCCTTTGCTCATAGGTTTCAGGTGACTTTTTTTCATTATTGCTGCTGCTGCTTTCATATTCTGTAAACTAATCATATTGTTTTGGGGGCTACTACTTTCCTTTTTTTTCCAATTTCTTTCTTTTCTTTCCTTCTTTTTCTTTTTTAAAATATTTTTTTTAGTTGTCAATGTACCTTTATTTTATTTATATGTGGTGCTGAGAATCGAACCTAGTACCTCACACATGCTAGGCAAGTGCTCTAAGCTATAACTCCAGCCCTGCCTTCTCTTTCTTAAAGTGGCATATTTGTGGGAGGCTGGGTTTGGTAAATCGAGCTAGGCAAAACAAAAACAAAAACAACAACCAAACTGTTTGTAGTCTTAAGTAAATACAATTAGAAAGTAGTTTGGAGACGATGAGAAGGCATATCAAATGTCAAAACATCAGATATATCTAAAACAAATACAAATGCCTAGCTTAGGCAGAGAAGTTCATTGATTCAGTCTCAAACATTTAAGAATCTATCATGTGTTATTGTTCTGGGAATCATTAGATGAATACCAGGAAGTATCAGCTCTTGTGGAAATTACAAAAAGAGAGTTGGACAACAAATAAACTGTTAAGAACCCTAACTCTGAGGTCAAATTGCTTGGGATTAAAATTTACTTCTGTCATTTACTAGGTATGCAACCTTGGATCAATGATTCTCTACATCAGTTGGCTCATGAAAAATGAGTAAGCTGGAATAAAACTGCTTAGATTTAAATTCTAGCTCTCTCACTTGGGCAAGTCCTATTACCTTCAGTTAAGTGATCTGTAGAATGGAGAAAATAGTAGTATCTATCTCAGAGTGTTTTTTTTTTTTTTTGAAAAAAGCCTTCAATAAAATAATACACACAAACCCTTGCATAATGCCAGCACATTAAGTTGATCATTAACAACATTAACAAAAGTTCTACAAAAGATATATAAAAAAACCGTATATGTGTGTATATATGTATGTATATAGTGTGTGTGTGTGTGTGTGTGTATATATAAAATTCTATGAGAGGGCTGGGGTTGTGGCTTAGCATTAGAGTGCTCACCTAGCATGTGCGAAGTCCTGGGTTCGATCCTCAGCAACACATAAATAAATAAAATGAAGGTATTGTGTCCAACTACAACTAAAAAAATACTTTAAAAAATTCTATCAGAATAGTATCATTACAGGATTTCAAAGGATAAATAGGAGTCTGCCAAGATAGAGAACAATAGTAGAGCAAACTATACTAAAGTTAGTTCTGAGATGTGAGTAGCCACATTCATGATGTAGACAGTCTTCGGGGTGTAAGACAAAATGGATGGAAGTGAACTGTAGAATACTGCAAAGATCATCAGGGATTTTGACCTTTTCTCTTGTTAATCCATACAACTGCCACAATATATGTAAGAAATACAGAAATAGGATATCTGACACCACAGTTCAGCACTGACTCAATCTATATTAACTTGGTTATTTAGTTTAAAAACCCAGCATATTAAAACATTAAATTATAAATGCTTATTCTCTTCTGGTCAGAACATGTTTTTTTGGAAAGCACGGCTTTTATATCTAGAGGTTCATTATCTCCTGCAAAATTCCAGGATATTGACCTCCATGTCCTGAGAGTCAGACTCACACATTTTGAAAACTGGGAATCCTGTATGGTACATTGAACCAAGCCACAAAATAGTGAAATATTTCCTCGTCTCTACCAGTTCATCACTAATAAAGGGTGTAGGCAGAGAAAACTTATATATGGTTTAAAAAAATAACAATTTTGGTTTCTATAAAAGGAGATGGAGACGCACAAAGAAAAATGAAACAAATGTTATCAAGTGTCCTATTACTGATTCCTAAGACCAGAACTTCACAAGAAGTCCTCCCCAAGATTTTAAAAGGCTAGCTGAGCAAAACAAACAAACTTACAAGTAATTATGATTTCTTCCTTTTGCTTTTTCATTGGTTGAGATACAGAATCTCAAGGTTTAGTTCAATTGATTAAAAAACTGTTTTTGAAACCATGAATATGAAAAAGCCATGCAAGAAAATGAAGTCCTTCATCTGTCTGTATACACAAGAGTAGGAGAAAGTAAGGTGGCTAGGAAATTCTGGGCCTGCTGCATCACTTTTTCTTTTTTTGTAACTGAATGAACTGCACAAAATGAAATACTTTTCTGTGAGTTAGTTACACATGAATTTTTATTTCATACAGTGTTTTGTTAACTCATCAGCATTAGACTGGTCCTGACTACACATTCTACTCTCTAGATACTGAACAACTTTTCTGTGTATTTATTGCAACCGATTACATATGATCATAACCTGATTTGCATATTCATTCATCAAATGTTTATTTCCAAATGTAAGGAAGTTTTTTTCTGCCAGAAATAATAATAATCTCATGCTGAATGTATTAGGCCAGTAGAACTATAGCAGTGACACTTGTTTCACCTCTAAGGACCTTCATTTTCCACAAGGGTAAGCTTTCTAAACTTTATTTAATACTTAGGTCATATTTATAATACTCTTTGGGAATTTGTAATTGGTCTTCATGTAGATTAAAGTTGCCTTGTTCACTACTCTTCCCACATGAAGTATCAGGGAGAAAGAGGCCTTATCTGGTCCTCCAACCCCTCTGTTTTGACAGACTGCTGGGAATACCTTAGGACTTCCTATGATTGGGGATTTCAATTCCCAAAAGACTGATATAATTCATTTCAGG
The DNA here is from genome assembly GCF_964194105.1 of Spermophilus citellus. Lineage (NCBI taxonomy): Eukaryota > Metazoa > Chordata > Mammalia > Rodentia > Sciuridae > Spermophilus > Spermophilus citellus. Next base: position 73,618,153 of record NC_138182.1, on the reverse strand, counting down.
TGCAGAAAACTTTGTCCTAGTGCTATGCTTCAAGTCTAATCAGAAGCAACCTGGAAACAAAAAAGATAGATACCTTAACTTTTGTCTTTGTTTGGGGATTAAGGTATTTATTTATTGCCAGAGTTATCAAAAGTTCTGGTTTTAACTCTGTAGAGTGGGAAAGGAGGGGAGAGAGGGAGGGGTTTTTCTGTGAAAAATTTATAAATTATTTATCATAGTTTTTATTTTTCAGAATGGAAAGCAAAACTAGCAATATACAATTGATTTTGGTCAACAGTCTGTCTCCCTCACCTTGTCACTCTTGATCACCAACTGAGTTAGGATGGATGGGTAATACAGGGATGGAAAGAAGTAAACTCTAATTGTAAATTGATTAAAAGAAACAAACCAAATAGTTACTCCAAGGATTGTTTTGTACCATTTTAAATTCAGGTAGTTAAACAACTATTCAGGATTCCTTCAAACTCTCTCCAGTAAGTTTGAAGGGGGGGGGGTATATCTGCCAAGTTTGAGGGGCATGGTGACACTGAGACCTTGCTCATTCTTAGAAGAAAAATAGGGATAAGCCAGAGTGATGTCACAAATTTGTAGTTGAAGAAGAATCAGTGAAAATTCTTAATTGCATAAGACTATATAACCTATTATATTAAGTATAATTCCAAAGCAGTATGGAGATTCCTGGGAAAGCTGGGAATGGAACCACCATTTGACCCAGCTATTGCCCTTCTCGGACTATTCCCTGAAGACCTTAAAAGAGCGTACTACAGGGATACTGCCACATCGATGTTCACAGCAGCACAATTCACAATAGCTAGACTGTGGAACCAACCCAGATGCCCTTCAATAGATGAATGGATAAAAAATATGTGGCATTTATACACCATGGAGTATTACGCAGCACTAAAAAATGACAAAATCATGGAATTTGCAGGGAAATGGATGGCACTAGAGCAGATTATGCTTAGTGAAGCTAGCCAATCCCTAAAAAACAAATACCAAATGTCTTCTTTGATATAATGAGAGCAACTAGGAACAGAGCAGGGAGGAAGAGCAGGAAGAAAAGATTAACATTAAACAGACATGAGGTGGAAGGGAAAGGGAGAGAAAAGGGAAATTGCATGGAAATGGAGGTGCTATACAAAATTACATATTTTTGCTATACAAAATTACATACAAGAGGTTGTGAGGGGAAGGGGAAAATAAACAAGGAGAGAAATGAATTACAGTAGATGGGGTAGAGAGAGAAGATGAGAGGGGAGGGGGGATAGTAGAGGATAGGAAAGGTAGCAGAATACAACAGTTACTAATAGGGCATTATGTAAAATTGTGGATGTGTAACCGATGTGATTCTGCAATCTGTATTTGGGGTAAAAATGGGAGTTCATAATCCACTTGAATCTAATGTATGAAATATGATATGTCAAGAGCTTTGTAATGTTTTGAACAACCAATAAAAAAAAGAAAAAAAAGGAAATTTATACAAAATGAAAAAAAAAAAAGAGACAGGGTCTCACTGAGTTGTTTAGCGCCTCACTTTTGCTGAAGAAAGCTTTGAACTTGTGATTCTCCTTCCTCAGCCTCCTGAGCTGCCGCAATTATAGACAGGTGCCACAGTGCTCAGCTAACAACCTCAGCCCCTCCCCCCATTTAAAAAAATATACATGATAGCAAAATGTGCTCTTTGATTCACTGCATACAAATGGAGCACAATTTTTGACTTCTCTGGTTGTACCCAAAGTAGGGTCACATCATTTGTGCAATCATACATGTACCTAGGTACAATGTCATCTCATTCCAACATCTTTCCTACCCCTTGCCCCCTCTCCTACTCCCCTTTAGTATTTTGAGACTATGTCTTGATAATTTGCTGAGGCAGGACTCAAACTTGTGATTCTCCTGTCTCAGCCTTCTGAGTTGCTGGGATTACAGGTATGTGCCACCATGTCTGGTTGTTCTGTGATCTTAAGGGTTAAAGACAGAATTGGCTTTGGAGGAAGCTCTTTATTTAAGGGAGGGATTTCTTGGTGAGTGCCTTTATTTATTCAATAGTGAGCTCTATTCTATATTCATTTACCCTTATGAAATTCTGAAATGTGTGAAGTAAATGTAAATTCCTGAGCTTGAAAAGAATTCATTTAATTCTGTCAAATTTATCTTCATTCTTGTGATTCTCTGAGGGGTTATTTGGGTACCATTTAACATTATGGTGGATTTACCCAGCAGGTTGGAGGCGGTGGAGGCAGTGGACTGAGAGGATGAGGAGGACGAGGAGACCTCCTGCCTGTGGAACAGGAGAGTGAGTCTTGAATGGAGGGCATTCAGTGGGGAGGAAGGAGGCCAGCAGAAAATTTCTGAGAAAAGCACTGCATGATGGGCATGGAAGGCAGTAAAATATACCATTCAGTTTGAAGATTTTCTTTTCCTGAATGATATTCATGTATGTTATCCCAAAGTCTGTGAAGCTCTCTTGACATTACCTATATATTCTGTCCATAAAAGGAAGAGCAGAATTTCTTCTTTATATAGACATTCCTCTTTCTCTGTATCTTAGTGTATATATTTACTTTTATATAGTTTTTTCCCCTTAGCTTTGGGGATTAATTTCTTCTATTAGCTAATTTTGAATCAATATTTTGGAATTAATAAGAGTGCCTAAGTGTTAAGAACCAGCAAAGAAAGTGAAATAGATATTTTTGACTGAACAATTTTTTTATTGAGCACCTAAGATGTGCTAGGCAGTCTTTCAGTTGGTAGGGTGAATCAGTGAATAAACAGTCACTATACTCATATTGCTTATGTTATAGTGAAAACAGAAAATGAGTAGACTTGTTAGCAAATATACCTTTGAAAATATAGGGGACTTTTTAGCAAATGTGCCTTTGAAAATACTTCACCCTCAGAACTGACTTTATTGTTTTTAAGAAAAAAAGAGCTGAGATACATGCAAGCAATGCTGTTGCTGATGTCATGTGCTTGTTTTAAAGTTTATAATATAAATCACTCACAAGCTAGTAAGGAATATATAACATTAGATGATTACATGACTATAAGTCAAGTTATCCAAAGATTTTTTTTTTTTTTTGGTACTGAAGATTGAACCTGGGCTGCTTAATCATTGAGCAACAACCCTAGCCTGTTTTATTTTTTATTTTATTTGGGACAGGATCTCACTAAGTTGCTAGGGCCTTGCTAAATTCTGAGGCTGGCTTTGAATTTGTGATTGTCCTGCCTCAGCCTCCCAAGTCGCTGGCATTACAGGCATGTTTCACCAAGACCAACTTCAGTCTTTTGAATTATTCAAATGTATGTGGTTCATTATGAGATTCCGCATAAATTCAGAAAAATACCAATAATTTTGAGTGGAGAATCTAATACCTTACATGCTATTGTAAGGAAAACTAATGAAAAAATTTGAGCCCTTCACTGAAACTTTGAGGAGAATCTAAAAATATTCTAGCAAAGAGTAGAAATATCTAAAATATTCTTGCAAAGAATTAGTGGTAAGTGCAAATAATTATACAATATCAAATTTCTTAAATTTGAAGACAGGTAAGTTATTGATGTTTTCATTCCTCTGTATGCTATCTTTGTATTTAATTTAGTCACAATGAAGAGTTTACAGAAGGACTTTTTTTTTTTTTTTTTTGGTATTGGGTATTAGAAAGGATGTTAATAGGTTTATTCTAACCTTGTTTCTCTATTTTCCCCTAAAGACTTTGGTTTCTAAACCACATGTTTTTTCTACCATAGGGGTTTATAAAAACAAAGACCATAACTCTTTGATACTTCCTATATTTTCTTGTAGAATTTCTCTCCTCTGTATGACCCAGTAACTTCTTCTCTTTCCACCTGAAATAAGGTTTGCCAACAGGCAGAAACCGAGGTTTTTAAAATTACTGTTGGTCAAACTGGGAACTCAGCTCAGCTGTCATTGATGAACCCAGCCTAATTCCATCTTAAGATTGGGAGTCATCTTGTCACAAGGTCATGAAAAGTTAATTTCTGTTTTACTGTAAATTACTGTGATTTCTAAACTTGTTTGGAATTCCTGCCCATGCCTTGAACCCACCCATGCCTGGCTTTCCCTGACCAAATAAAAACCCTCTCTGAAACCTCAGTGGTGCCTCATAAATTCTGATGATGGGATCTGAATTTACTCCCTACCTTGAAATATCATGCCATGTAGATCATTAACCTACTATCTGTTTTTGTATTATGCTTGTCAAAATTCTGTTAGCTGTAAGTTCTCAAGACACCCCACCTTTGCAACTTTTTGTCCTATAAAACCTTGTTCCTGGAGGACTGGGGTGCTGATCTTTAGCCCATGTTAGGAGAGAGCTGCTGATCAGCTATCTTTGTGTACACAAATACAAGCTTGCTGTAATTTGATTTAAAAAAAGAAAAAAAAAGTATAATTCCATACTTTTTACTTAGGACATAACATGATTGGTAATCTTTTTCCTTTTAAAACCAAACTGAATTTAAAATGTTGAATAAATTTCTTACAAGTTAATTAGCACCATGTGTTTCTGTAACTTTTTGCATTGTGTGTTGGTACATTTTATGAAGATTTTTTTCCTGGCATTTTTATCCCATTCTAAACTTCTGCAAATTTTCAATTTTTGCTGAAAATACAATATCTATTCCATGGTAACCTTCATTATCAGCATGGGATGATTTTTATTGAGCATAAGGTATTTTTGAATGTATCTTTCCAAATGTCTCTAATAAAATGTATATTTCGCACTGAAAATATATAAATGCTAGAATCAAATACACCAAGGGCAGAAGGGAGATCTAACAGCCTGATAGTGAGGCAGAAGAGAAAAATAATACAGGCAGACATGCTATCAATGGTCTGAACCAAACAAATTTGTTACAACTCCTTAATGGTTCCTTGGTATATTCATGGTGATGATCTTCAGTCACTGAGAAACCAATTATGTAGAGAATATTCTGTTCAAAATGTAGGAAAATGTAAAATATAGTTTTAAAGGTAAGTCTTTCATAAGAAAAACATTTCTTGCTTAACATTGACAAGGCACACCTCTGACTCCACTGATGCAGTAAGTCAGCACTACTGTATGATTTATTAGACATCCAAAGTACTTTGAAGAATGCATGTTACAGAAGAGTACCAATGTTATGTTTATATAAACTTAAAATGATTAGAGATGTGAGTGAAAACAGAATGTCTTTCAAAAAAATACAAGTAGGCATAGTTTGGAGTTATTATAAACATTATTACATGTCAAATAAAACTAAAACACAAGATGCAAATGCTTTCATCTTTCCAATAACATCAACACACACTTTTTAAAGAGCTTACCACTAGTTTAATCCTAGTCATAATGAGACACCATAGGAAAAGCATCTATATTCAATGTGCTGACACAGATTTGGCTATTTCAGGACTTCAAGAAAAATGATTGTTGTTATCTTTTATCTTCTAGGGTTAAATCAGTTGCTTACAAAGACTAAAAAGTACCATAAGGCAAACTGCAATTTTAAGCAATATATTAAGGATACAAATTTCAGTATAAATGTTGCTGCTTGTGTTTAAAATCCTTGTTAAGTACCAAGGATTGTTTCAAGGCTATGAAGAATGTATCAACACTAGAAGAAGCTGGAATCTCCAGGTATTATAAGATTTGCTGCATAAACCAAGTTTTTAGTTTATCCCATGGGCCCTTTGGATTTTTGTTTTTTACTCTTTAAACAACATTATGTACCTTCCTGAAGAGAGTTATCTCTTAATTAAATCAAAAGATCACACACACACACACACACACACACACACACACACATATTTTTTTTTGTGTGTGTGTGGGGGGGTGGGTAACAGGGACTGAACCCAGGGGCACTTAATCACTAAAACACATCCCCAGCCCTTTTTATTTTTTGAGACAAGGTCTCACCGAGTTGCTTAGGGCCTTGCTAAACTGCTGAGGCTAGATTTTGAACTTGTCATCCTCCCGCCTCAGTCTCCTAGGATGACAGGTAAGTGCCAGCTCTCAACAAAATTTATGAGAGCAGTAACTGAAAGTTTTTAAAACATACCCTCTTCCCACAACCTGCAAAAACAACAACAAAAAACAATAAAAACAACAAAACCCAAAAGAACTAAAAAGTCATGCTGAAATTTTAAACTTGTTCTAGAGAATTTTTTGGGTACTGAAAATTTGGACCAAACTATAAGACAACACTCAGACTGAAAACCAGTTTCTTCCTCCAGAGAGAACAATGTGGTATAATGAAAGGGAAGACAAAATTCTGAATTGCCTTAATGGTTAGGGCTACCATGCATGTACAGTGGTGTGCACTGCATGATTCTAAGGAGCACCACTGAGATTGTAGTGATTATGATCATCTAGCAAATGGCAGTAGGGTGTACTGAGGAATGAGTATTTGTTTCTAATTTGTACAAAGGGACCATATGGGCTAAGGTAGCGCTGTTACTGATACCTCCTAATGTGCAGGGGCTGGGTAAGCCACAGAAAAGTACAAAATGTCTTACTTGAAGTTTTTATCATTCATTTAACTTGCTGACCAGCATCAGCAAGTTATATCTTGATTGGGCAGCGCAAAATACTGTATTTATGACTATACAAACCTAAAACCTAAAACTGTAAGGATATTTCCCTGAACTTGAAGGTACCCCCAAACAGAGGAACAAAATGAAACTAAAAGCCCATCCCCATGGGATGGGATAAATCCTAACTTTGTAGAACAGACAGAATTTCCAAACAGTAGATGTAGGCAACAGACTTCTTCCCAACTCTCTCAAATCCTTTAGGCAGCTGAATGACTGAACAGTTGATATAACACTTTCTTCTTTAGCTAATATTTTAATAGATAAAAAAAAAGAGCACTCAGATTAAAACTGAAAAGAGTAAAGAATATATATTCACATTATTTTTTGGCTAGAATGTCGGTTTAAAAGCCTATGCAAAATTTTCTGGGGAAAACAAAGGCAAGAACAAGATGTAACAAATAACAATAAAAACCACATTCTAAAAGAAAATGGGAAAAATTTAAAAAATCAAAGAGGCAATGGATTTTTTTTAACACCAGAGAGCAAAGATGCAAGAGAAATATTTGAATAGGGAGCTGTCCAAGATAAATACCACTATAAAGCTTAAAACACTCTAAATAAACTGTAAAGATTAGAATCAACACTACAGAAAATATATGTACCATCTGAAAATATATACTTATACAAAAATCACATAGAAGGCATAAGAAAAGCAATTAGGGAGAACATTCACCATGTAACTGACCCTAAAGACTCAATATACGAGTAACTGCTGTGCTTTAGAAAGAGAAAGCAAATAAAACATCTATTAATTTGTCACTGCCCTATGTGTACGCATCTTAGGTTTGGGTAATCCTGAACCTCAGGAGAGACCGATCAATTTTAGTCTCTTTTAGTTTTGGACTATGCTGCTCTTATTGCTGTATTCAACCTTTAAAAACCTGTTCTCTCAGGAGTTAATACCAATAAATAAACAGTAGAGAATTAGATTTTACTTGAAGATTTATCCTTATATATTATGTGGGGGAAATAAAAGTAATGTGGGTTGAGAGGTAACAGCATTAAAGCTATTCAACTTAAAAGACTGGGAGAGAAATTTTTTGTCTCTCACTCCAACCCGTTTGTGGTAAACAGTACTATTCCAGAAGGAATGAAATAAACACTATTAATCTTAACTTTTATCTGAATAAGATTTCATAAAATATTTCTACAAATCTTTTCTGTTGGCTAGTGTATACAGTTACATATAAATAACCAATGGACTGGCATGAGAAGCAGCTGCTTGAGGAACTAGCTCCTCAGGAAGAGAGGAAGGGTATGGAATGCAGTGGCTGAGATCAAAGAGCAGCTAAGGGACTGTTGATGGCTCTGTTATCTTAAGCCTACCCAAAACTGCATTTAGAGCCTTCCTAGGTGGAAAGTGGTGACTGGGGGATGAAGTCCTCCTATTAGGACAACGATATGCTTCTCAAACCTGCATCTAATATGTGGGAAAGGAGGAACAGAAGAAATGTTGGGATTTGAGGCTACACTGAACATGTGAGAACCATCCACATGGTTCTAGTTATATATAAAATGCTCCATGGATTTCAAGGATTACTTGTAATGCAGTAAAAAATGTGACAAAGGAATTAAGAGCAGTGAGTGATGTGAACTGGATAAAAGAGATCTTTGAAAGCTGATGACTTCTGTTAAAACATTTCACTAGTTTATTGCCTTTAAAGCAACAGGTGCTTCACCATTCTGTCTCTACTTTTTATCCATGAAGTGACAAATTGGAAAAAATTAGTTCTCTGTTCTTTGTTGAACATTCTTTTGTCTCTGCATTTCTCAGGAAGAAAGTGGGAAAAAGAAAGGGCTTTCTTTATAATGTTATGGCTTCAAAATGTTCACTACATATAGACAAAATATAGTAAGACCTTCACATTTGTGGTCTTTATTTTGGAATTTCTAATACTCTGGATAAAATATAATTGCTTTGTTTTTGAACTTTCTGTGGTGTGATTGAAAGAATATCTTTTCTTCTTAAAGAAAACTTTATAAATGGAAATTTTCACTCATTAGACAGAACTTTCCAACTTTTTTTTCTGACCAAGGGAGATTTATTCTATATGAAACAAAAGACTGCTAGACTAAATTAGAAATATTCACTGCATATACTATGCCTTATGATAAATTCTACAAAATGTCACAGTATTAGCTAAGGAGACAAAGATTTCCTGGGAAACCTGGCAGCTCTGGAAACTATTCTCTCTTGACTTATGAATGCTGTCTGATATAGTGATGGTCCATTCTAGACATCTTTCCAGAGGCTGGAAGGGAGGAAGGGTGGCTTTTCTTAGATAAGTATGGTAAGATGAAACAGTATATGCTTACATACAGTATTTTTCAAAAATCCCATAGTTTCTTTCTCTAGAAGGGTGGCCACTGTCAGAAGATGCTGATGAATTAGGAAATAAATATCCACTCTTTTAGTAACTGCTTTTTCTTTCCTAACTAGCTCACTAGGCAGAAGACTCATTTTCCCTTCCTGCATTGCTACCAAAAGATATGTCATAATTACATGTTTTTGTTTATGCTCTAAATGAAAAGTTAGAATTAGGTTTCAAGTGATTACAAACAAACAAACAAACAACAACAACAACAAAACCCCCAGAGCTTTAATTTAAAGTCTCTCAACATCCCTTTCCCCAAAAAGCACCATCAGTATCATTTACTGCAAACTTAACTAAGTAACATTTTTCTTAAGAAATGGTTTCAGTTACTTTAGCTGGTTTCCCTATACAGGAGAAGGTAAATACTACTTTGTGAATTCTTTCTGCAATTATCCAACATTAACTTACTTAGTAAACATTATGTGTTCTCCTATGACCAAGAATCCTATAGAGGGCTGGGGATGTGGCTCAGCGGTAGCGCGCTCAACTGGCATGCGTGCGGCCCGGGTTCGATCCTCAGCACCACATACCAACAAAGATGCTGTGTCCGCCGAGAACTAAAAAATAAATATTAAAAATTCTCTCTCTCTCTCCCCCCTCTCTCACTCTCTCTTTAAATAAATAAATAAATAACATTTATATTATAAAAAAAAAAGAATCCTATAGAGATAAAATGATAAATAAAGAGCATTTGCTTTCTGGAAAGGCATTACAGAAGGTGGTGTTAAGAGTAGAAGTATAAAAGAAGCAAGGAGCATTTAGCAAATGTGTATATCCCAGAAGGATAAATGCTTAATTCTGATAATTATTTTTCTATGCTATTTATCAACCATGACATTCTGATTTCTTAGTTTTCACAATGAGATGTGCTCCAGACCAATATCTTTCAAGATTATATAATTAAATTTGAATAACAGATCTGGAATCAATCAATTTATCTGGATTGCAATCTCCCCTCTTTGGGCAACTGAGAAGTAGATAAAGAGAAGTAACAAGGAACTTTTATGATAGAAATTATGATCTAATTTCAGGAATCTATATAACCCAAGCAAAAAGACTTCCAGGAAACAGAACTTTAAGGAAGCCTGGAAAAAGAGCTACTATCATAGGGCTGACTTCATAAATGGAGGCTGTAGTAGGAATAACAACATTTAGTACATTATATCATACAGTATGACACAGTATGAAGCAAAGAAGGGATGGCTTAAAGGATACTTCTCTTCCTCCCATCTCTTCTTGAGGAACAGCCACAGTCTATAGCTGTCTTTCATAGGTACTATAGAGGGAAAGCAATTTATTCACAGATTATTTTGTCCTGCTTTCCCCCATGATCTCCCATTCTATGACTTACTCGGACTATCATATCCCTATCCTCAGAAAATGGTTGGCACCTCAATTACTCCCTCAGCCTAAAGGAAATGCATAGAAAAATGGCTTTTTAAAGCTTGTTGAATAGTAATGGCAGTTTGTCCCTCTTACAACAAATCTCCAAGCCCTTTGCAATAATCCTACACAAAATTTGGTTAAAGACTGATTGTTTTGATAAATCTGCAATGTATGTTGATTATATATAAATGAGAATTTTATCTGAAACAAATAGAACACACTTTTATAAAACTTTCAGATAAATGGAAAGATACTTAAAGTTTGAATGCAGAGGCAGATCTGTAAATTCTTATTAAAAACAAAAACTATTTCTTTTTAAAATTTTCATTGGTAATATTATTTTTCAACTGGTCTTTATACAAAATAAATATTACCCTAATTTAAAGTGACAGTCTTAGTTCTGATTATTGCTCATTTCCTGAAATGGATCTGAATTGCTGGGGTGTCCTTAGCTTCAGGATTCACTTGGCTAACTTTGATCAACTTTAGTAAACTTTTCCAGAAGACAGATTCACCACTTACTTGCTTCTCACTGCAATTATGACACTTTACAAGGCTACAACAAACATGTAAATAGTTAGTTGCTTCTTGTCCCCTTTTCAATTAGACTAATTTTAAAAAGATAATTCTGATAGTTATCTTCTCTAGGAGACCTTCCTGGAAATACCCATTTGAGTTATTAGCTGCTTCCCCTGTGAAGATACAGAATCTCAGTAAAGTTTTATCCACTCTAATGACACTCTGATGGAATTGTATGTCCCTTACTATACTGAATTACTCAAGAACAGAAAGTATCTTTTTTTTTGTCCCCATGGTTAACACTATCAAACAGTTCTTAAAAAGTGTGTCACAAATGAATGGACAAATGAAAAGGGAATCAATTCCAAACTCATAGTATGATATTAAAAAACAATGGCAAGTTTTGTTTTTATGCTTATATATTTTAAATTTTATCAATAACATTAAAAATCTTCAGATACTTAGCTATATCCTCTGTTATGTGCAATTTCACCAAGAAGTACACACATGAACACAAAGACCCTTTATTTCCCTTTATTGCAACCACAAATTACTGCACACTGCTAATTATTTTAGAGAATAAAAAATGCCTTCATAAGAAGAGGAAAGAGGTAAATCTATCGACAGGTGGCTGTGTTAATTGTACCAAAGGATATTGCCCTGTTTTTCGCCTGGCATGAACCTTTCAGAAACAGAATCTGCTCTGAAACTAGATTACACCAGCTGTTTCACACTCTCCTGTAAATCTGAATGAATTATCTGATGGATTTCAGGCCTTCTACCATGGCTGGTTTAGGTTTTAAGAGATTTTTTCCCCAGCTTCATTTTGGAGTTCATTGAAAGACTGAAATACAACATTGCTAAGATAAAATTTTGCTATCAAAATATATGTGTAGGAAATGAGCAATAGATGTGAACAAGTATTTTACCAAAATACACAGTATACCAGCAAAAAAAATATGCTAAGATGGGTGCCATTCATATTCTTTTGTAAATTAAATCACTAGTAAATGAAGTAATACAAAGATTACATACTATAAATACATAATTCAAAGAGTAACACACAGACAGGAGTATATAATATTTAGAAAAATTAATTTCTTGTTCAAGCAAGCTCTGTTTTTTATCTGTTTTTAATGAACAAACGTAGAGAAATCATTTAAGACCTGGTAACCATTTGCCAAATCCTGTCTGCTTTTACTTTATTCATATATAAATATATACATCTAAAAAAAAAAAAAAATATATATATATATATATATATATATATATTAGATGTGTGTGTGTGTGTATATATATATATATACACACACACACACACACACACATATATATATATATATATATTTTTTTTTAGATGTTGGTAGACCTTTATTTTATTCATTTATTTATATGTAGTGTGGAGAATTGAACCCAGTGCATCACACATGCTCTACCACTGAGCCACAATCCCAGCCTGATACTTTATTCTTCTCAAGTATTTCATGATAAGATGCCCATACTCTCATTTAGTAGTTTCTAAAGAATTTGTAAGAATGAAAATTTTTAAAATTCCATAACAGCATTTGCTGTATAATCCCTGAAAAACCAGACAGATGGGTTTTTTTGTTTGCTTGCTTTAAGGTAGCACCAAGCACAACTACTGACTCAGTGAAACAGAATTTTCCACTTTATAGCTTTTAACTGCTCCCACTACTAATTCCCTGAGTCACTTATTCCCTTCAACTGTCTCTGCCCTTTTGTCTTTTATAATAGTCGGTATAAAATGGGGAAATGTGAGTTCTATATGTTAACAACTCTGTGAATCACATACCAAGTTAAGCATGTTCCCAGGCAGCATGAGGTCTGTACCAAATATAATGTTCTTTAGGTGCATGCTAAATAAAAATCTTTATTTTGACCCCCTTGAATATTAAAATCTTCTTATACAAGAAAAAAATCGGTGAAAACCTGTAATTCGTAAGTCATTATATACTTATGTTAGAGGTAAGCATAGACAGCTAGTATTTTTCTTTTAAAATTTATTTTGTGAATCTACTCCTGTGGTTTTATATAATCAAGAGAATAATCCAAGAGTTTGCGAAGAGAGTAGAACACATATCTGTAGCTTAGTAGAGTCACTTCTGAAATAATTCAGGCAACTCAATGCTCCAAATCTGAATTGCCAGGGAAGCATCAAAAGGTAACTTGAATATTTGCAAGTTTGGATAGATTTTATCACTTTGTGTAGTTTAAATTAGTTTCTAAACATTTATGAGCTACTATTTAGATATTTTCTTAATTTATAATTTGCATAAAACTTTATGAAAGTAGTATATGTATATGTACATACACATGGCCAATATCAACAATGATTCTGTGAATGTATAATATAGGCAGACTTACTCCTTAGGCTGTGAGAACTTGAATAACCCAACTCAGAGGCTAAACTGTAAACAAGATAAAACCTGAAAAAGTTCCCTTAAATAATGAGGCTTGGTTTTAATAGACAAAGATGTCTTTTATTTATTAAGGTGTAAACAGAACAAGCTAGTAAAATAAGGCTCACAGAATGTGCACTGGTCTAGAATAGTGAATGTACAGTCAGAACAGAAGAGAAGAACTGCTAAGGGATAAAAGGCAAACATCACAAATTATCTGATCTGAAGGAAATACCATCCAAAACCTAGGAGTAACACAGTGATGTGATCAAAACAGTGAAGTGGAAAATAATTTCATATATAACATTTAAAACATCTTATAATGGGAAGAAAGATAAATATTAAGAACCAGGAAGGGACAAGGATGTATTCTAACAATTAAGTGCAGAGACTCTCAACCTTATACTATATAATTGTACTTCTAGTGTTCACAACCTTATGAAATCATATGGGAAACATATATGCATTTTTTTGAAGAGAGGACATATAACTTTTATTATATTATCAAACAGATTTACTACCTATTCAATGATTAAGAAAGATGACAAAATGAATCAGGCAATATGAGTGACAGCATAGTAAAATACAATAATGATTAGTAAAATAAAATGCCTCAATTTTAAACACTGGGCATATCTGAATACTGTATATAGCTTTAAATAACAGATAAATATTAGACCCAAACCCTTTAGATTTGTAATAGTAGAGATCTCTTTTAAAATATTAAAAAGCTTCCAACATGACTAAGTAGGAAATGTGAAATCTATTCATTTCAGGTCTTCTAAAATCATTTTATATTTTCCACCAGCTAAAGCAGGTTAATTAAAATTAAGAATAAATACAACTACTGTTTAGCCAGAATAAAGCAAAGTGCTAAAGGAAATCACTGCTACATAATAATTTCAAGGGCTGGGAGTGTGGCTCAGTGGTAGAGCACATTCTTAGTACCCAAGAGGACCTAGATTGAATCCTCAGCACCAAATAAATAAATAAAAATAAGAAATGAAAGAACAAATGAATCAATCAATATAGTAAATAAATAACATAAAAGTAAGGGAACAAAATGCCCCAAACTAACCAAGATACTCCAATAACAGAAGGCATCAACATCACAGTGGAAGAAATATCAGAGAAGGAGTTTTGAACGTACATAGTTAAACTGATTTGTGAAGTAAAGGATGGTATAAGGAGTGAAATCAGAAAGAAAATACAGGAAGTGAAAGATCACTTCAATAAAGAGATAAGAGATTCTGGAGAGAAAAAAGGAGGAATCCTTGAAATGAAGGAATCAAAAAACCAAATTAAAATTTCATTTGAAAACATCATCACCGACTAGATCACTTGGAAGACATAGAGTTTCAGACAATGAAGACAAAATATATAATCTTGAAAACAAAGTCGACTGTTGAGAAAAGATGTTAAGAGACCATCAATAAAACTTCAGAGGATATAGGATAACTTGAAAAGACCAAATTTAAGATTTACTGGGATAGATGAAGGCTCTGAGACACAAACCAAAAGAATGCAATTTTTTCAATGAAAAAATAATATCACATAATTTCCCCAAACTAAAAAATGAAATGGAAAAAAAATCAAGTACAGGAGGCTTATAAGAACGCAAATATAGAAAATTACAACAGACCCACAACCAAGGCACATTACAATGAAAATGCCTAACATATAGAATAAGGATAGAATTTTAAAGGCTGCCAGAGAAAAACAGGTAACATTTAGAGAGAAACCAATCCAGATCTCAGTTGATCTCTCAAGCCAAACCCTCAAAGCTAGGAGGTCTTGGAATAATATATACAAACTTCTGAAAGAAACTGGATACCAGCCAATAATACTATACCCAACAAAATTAAGCTTCAGATTTGAAGATGAAATAAAATCCTTCCATGATAAATAAAAGTTAAAGAATTTGCAACTAGAAAGCCTGTACTACAAAATCTACTCAATAAGATATTTAATGAAGAAGAAATGAAAACTTAAAGTGAAAATCAGGAAAGGGAGAAACTATACTGAACGAACAAATTAAAAATCAGAAATAAATCAAAAGGACAGGGAACAGAAATCATATCTCAATAATACTACTGAATGTACATGGCCTAAACTCATCAATCAAAAGACACAGACTGGCAGACTCAACAATATGCTATCTCACAGGCAAAGACATCCACAGACTGAAGGTAAAAGGATGAGAAAAAACATCATTCACATGAGTCTTGCAAACAAGTAGGGGTTTCTATGCTCATATCAGATAAAGTGATTTTAATTCAAAGTCAATCAGAAGGGACAAAGGAGGACATTTCACACTGCTTAAGGGAAATATACATCAACAAGACATAACAATCATAAATATTTATGCTCCAAACAAGGAAGCATCTATGTACATCAACAAACACTTCTCAATTTCAAGAAGCAAATGGAGCACAACATAATAATACTAGGTGATTTTAACACAACTCTCTCTCCACTGGATAGTTCCTCCACACAAAAACTAAATAAAGAAGCTATAGAATAATAATAATAATAATAATTAATAATTTAGACTTAACAGATATACATAGAATAGTTCATCCATCAGTGACTGAATACAATTTCTTCTCAGCAGCACATGGATCCTTCTCTAAAACAGACCTTATCTTAGGCCACAAAGTAACTCAGAAAATACAAAAAAAAAAAAAAAAAAAAAATATATATATATATATATATATATATAAAAATATCTTGTATCCTATCAGATCATAAAGGAATGAAATTAGAAATCAACAATAAAATAAAAAATAGAAGCTACTCTTAACACCTGGAGACTAATACACTACTGAATAATGAGTGGATAGCAGAAGAAATCAGGGATAAAATTTAAAAAAAAAAAAAAAACACAGGTAAATGAGAATAGTGATACATCATATAAAAATCCCTGGGACCCTATAAAGGCAGTGCTAAGAGGAAAGTTCACTGCATTGAGCTCATTCATTAAAAGAAGAGAAAGTCAACAAATAAATGACTTAACATTATATCTCAAAGCCCTAGAAAAAGAAGAACAAATCAACACCAAAGAAGTAGAAGACAAAAAATAATGAAAATCAGAGTGGAAATCAATGAAATTGAACAACAACAACAAAAAAAAAATCCAAAAAATTGACATTTTTTTTTTTTTGGTGTTGGGGATTGAACCCAGAGTCTTTTGCATGTGAGGCAAGCACTCTTATCAATTGAGCTATATTCCCAGCCCAAATTGTTGTTCTTTGAAAAAAAATCAATAAAATTAATAAACGGTTAACCAAGCTAACAAAGAAAAAGAGAAAACTCAAATTACTAAAATTCACAATGAAAAAGGAAATATCACAATGGACACTATTGAAATACAGATGCTACTCAGAACCTATTTTGAAAATTTATACTCCAATAAAATAGAAAATCTTGAAGACATCAACAAAATTCTAGAGACATATGACCTACCCAAACTGAATCAGGAGGACATACACAATTTAAACAGATCAATTCCAAGCAATGTAATTGAAGATGCTATCAAAAGCCTACCAAGAAAGATTCTCAGCTGATTCCTACCAGATTTTGAGAAAACAACTAACACCAATCCTCCTCAAATTATTACATAAAATAGAAAAGGAGGGAACCCTTCCAAACTCATTCTATGAAGCTAGCATCACCTTGATATCAAAACCAGACAAAGACATCAAGGAAAGAAAATTTCAGACCAAAATCCCTAATGAACATACACAGAAAAATTCTTAATAAAATATTGGCAAATTGCATATAAAAACACATTAAAAAGATGCACTGGGCTGGAGTTGTGGCTCAGTGGTAGAGAGCTTGCTTACCATGTGTAAGGCATTGGGTTGGATCCTCAGCACCACATAAAGATAGATAGAGAGATATAGATAAATAAATAAATAAATAGATGTGTTGTGTCCATCTACAACTTAAAAAAAAAAAGATAGTGCACCATGATCAAGTGGGGTTCATCCAAGGGATGCAAGGTTGGTTCAATATACGGAAATCAATAAACATAATTCATCACATCAACAGACTTAAAACAAGACCACATGATTATCTCAGTACCTGCAGAAAAGGTATTTTACAAAATACAGCACCCCTTCATGTTCAGAGCAGTAGAAAAACTAGGGACAGTAGGAAAATACCTAAATATTATGAAAGTTATATATGCTAAACCCAAGGCCAACATAATTCCTAAATGAAGAAAAACTGAAAGCATTCCCTCTAAAAACTGGAATAAGACAAGTTGCCCTCCTTCACCACTTCTATTAAACACAGTCCTGGAAACGCTAGCCAGAGAAATTAGAAGAAAGAAATTAAAGGGATACGGATAGGAAAAGAAGAAAGCAAACTATCCCTATTTGCTGACAACATGGTTCTATATTTAGAAGACCCAAAAAACTCCACCAGAAAGCTTCTAGAACTCATAAATGAATTCAGCAAAGTAGCAGGATATAAAAATCAACACCCATGAATCAACTGCATTCCTATACATCAGTGATGAATTAACTGAAAGAGAAATTAGAAAAACTATCCCATTCACAATATCCTCTCAAATAGATTTGGGAATCAATCTAACAAAAGAGGTAAGATCTCTACAATGAAAACTACAGAACACTAAAGAAGGAAATTGAAGAAAGACCTTAGAAGATGGAAAGATACCCCATTTTTCTTGGATAGGCAGAATTAATATTGTCAAAATGGCCATACTACCAAAAGTGCTATATAGATTTAATGCAATTCCTATTAAGGTTCTGATGATGTTCTTCACAGAATAAAAAATGCAGTCATGAAATTCATTTGTAAAAATCAGAGGCCCTGAAGAGTCAATGCAATCCTCAGCAAGAAAACTGAAGCAGGAGGAATCACAATACCAGATCTTAAATTATACTAAAGAGTTATAGTAACAAAAATGGCATGGTATTGGCACCAAAACAGATATGAAGACAGAAAAAAAGACACAGAGACAAACTCACATTAATACAGTTATCTCATATTAGACAAATGTACCATAAACATACATTGGAGAAAAGACAGCCTCTTCAACAAATGTTGATGAGAAAACTGGAAATCATATGTAATAAAACGAATTTAGACCCCTATCTCTCACCCTGAATTCAAAAACTGAACTCAAAGTGGTTCAAGGACCTAGGCATTATATCAGAGAGCCTGCACCTACTAGACAAAAAAGTAGGCCAAAATCTCCATCATGTTGGCTTAGGAGCCAAATTCCTCAACAAGACTCCTAAAGCGAAGAAGTAAAATCAAGAATCAATAAACGGGCTTGAATCAAACTTGTATCCTTTGCAGTATGGCAGTTACAGCTCCATCTATGGGCACCCACTGAGGCTAGGTACAAAGGAGTGTTATACCACCAAAGAGCAGTTCTTTATCAAACTAAAAAGGTTTTTAACAGAAAGGAAACAATCAAGAACATGAAGAGAGAGCCTACAGAATATGAGAAAATCTTTGCTACTGTACCTCCAATACTGTATTAATCTCCAGGATATATAAAAAACTTAACACTGAAAAACCAAATAATCCAATCAATAAATGGGCAAGGGACCAAACAGACACTTCACAGAAGAAGTATGAATGGTCAAAAAATATACGAAAAAAAAAGTTTAACATCTCTAGCAATTAGAGAAATGCAAGTTAAAACTACACTGAGATTTCATCTCACTCCATTCAGAATGGCAATTATCAAGAATACAAGTAACAATAAATGTTGGTGAGGATGTGGGGGGAAAGGTACATTCATTCATTGCTGGTGGGACTGCAAATTGGCACAACCACTCTGGAAAGCAGTATGGCAATTCCTCATAAAACTTTGAATGGACTACCATTTGCCCCAGTTATCTCACTCCTTGACATATACCCAAAGGACTTAAAATCAGCATACTATAGTGACGTGGCCACATCAATGTTCATAGCAGCTCAATTCACAATAGCTAAGCTATGGAACCAACCTAGGTGCCCTTCTATAGATAAATGGATAAAGAAATTTTGGTATATATACACAATGGAATATTACTCAGCCATAAGAATGAAATTATGGCATTTGCCAGTACATGGATGGAACTGAATACTGTCATACTAAGTGAAATAAGCCAAAACCAAAGGCTGAATGTTCTCTCTGATATTCGGATGCTGACTCACAATAGGCGGGGGAGGGAGGTTCACTGGATTGGATGGGGAAATGGGCAGAAGTGAGGGCAGATGGGATTGGGAAAGACAATAGAATGAATAAATTATAACTTTCCTATATTCATATAGGAATACATGATTAGTATAACTCCACATCATGTACAACCATCAGAATGGGAAGTTACACTCCAGGTATGTATGATATATCAAAGTACATTATACTGTCATGTACAACTAAAAAGAACAAATTAAAAAGAAAGACCAAATTTAAAAAAAAGACAAAAAAGTAGTATTAAATAAATAATTCAAGCTTCTATCACTGATAAAATATGATTAGTGAGAAATGAGTTTTTGAAAAAGCCTGTCTCTGGTACATACTAATGATTGTCTTCATTCTATTACAATGGTTTGTTTCATTGTTAAATTCCAATGCTTTCTTATTATCACTCTTTTCTGACTTGCTGTTAAAGTATCTTACACTTATCAATAAGCCTTTCACATATATCTCAACTTGCACAGGACACTAGATCGCTTATTATGTGATAATTAAATGAGCCTTTAGGAGGAGCTCAGATGTTTGCTGTTTGCCTTTTCCTTTGCAGTATGGCAGTTACAGCTCCATCTATGGGCACCCACTGAAGCTAGGTACAACTTTTGACTTGTTCTTCAGTCCTGGAGCAATTCTAGAAATTCCCAGGACCATGGGTTTGAACAGAGGCAGAGAAGCCTTACTAAGGATCTGCTTCTGATTTAAGCTGGTTCTTGTTGTTCTTTTTTTTTTTTTTTTTTTTTTTGTACTAGGGATTGAATCCAAAGGTGCTCAACCACTGAGCTGAGCCACATTCCCAGCCCTTTTTATTTTAAAGCAGGGTCTCACTAAGTTGCTTATGGCCTTGCTAAGTTGCTGAGGTTGGCTTTGAACTTGCAATCCTCCTGCCTCAGTCTCCTGTGCTGCTGGGATTACAGGCATGTGCCACTGAACCTGGCTTAAGGTAGTTCTTAACTGGGCAATTATGACCAAATTAAACTGAAAATGATTTTGTCTTTAAAACATCCAACAGTGTGATTCAATCTCTTGGCATTTACACTACACATACAAAAACACAGGAACCAACCCATGAATAGCTTCCTGTTAGGTATTATGTTTTAACTGTATATACTAGGGAATGAGGAAATGATGTGATAATCCCAAACAATAGATATATTAAATCATCCATGTTTTGTTTTAGAATCCAGAAGAATTTAGAATAATATCTAGAACAGCTTGTGAAAAAATCCTGTGCTTTCAAATTTAAGGTTCATTATTCCTAATTTTAAAAATTGTTTGTGTTTCCAGGATACACACTAGTCAAATGATGAGGACAAAGATGCTTGAAATCTTAAGATATGAGACTTCTAGTAAATAACACATGACATATATAATATATATGGGGAGAGTTTTAAGATTTTATAAGGCCTTATTTCTTAATAATAATTCCAACTTTTACTCTACATACCACACATTCATGGAACTTTCATGAATACCAATGACTAAGCTCTATTAAAAATATAATTCATTAAATATTACTTTTATATTGCAATGGTCTTGAAAGCTGAAAACATTTGATAATCTTATTAGGAGAATATATTTGGTATTTATTTACTCAATTTATACTATGAATATAAATTTAAATTTTACATGTGATTACTATTAGTAGTTTAGGTAATATTTATGCAGTTGTAATTCATAAAATCCCAAAGTTCAGAGTAACAAAAGCACTTATTTGGATATATTATCTACTTAAACAAATGGTTTATAGAATAAGATAAAATAATAATAAATTTTTACTTGGGTTCAACTAAATAAATATCATTGCAAAAGGAAGATTAAATATTCTCCAGCTTTTACGTGACAGTTTGTTTTTCTTTTCTCCTTGTCCCCTCTGAAAAGTACCTCCACAGATTTACAATTGGATATATTAAGTACTCTCCTATTATATAAGGAAGGAAAGTAAGAAGGTCTCTCATTCATGCAGGACAAATAGTTATGCCAAAAGCACAAATTACATCTAATTACAAGGTATAACTTTTTCATAATCTAGCCATTTATACACTTTGATTTTTAACTTCCATTTGGTTTATTAACATCAAAGCTTTGTCATCACTTATCTGTTTCCACAGACATTTTTACCTGAGGCAATAAAGCTAAAAAAAATAACTCCTCTACATTCTTGCTTTAGTGTTGTAAGAAAGCTTTGGTCTTCGTTGGACTTACAATGTTTCATGGTTATTAAACTTCTGTATGTTGCTATAAAGTTTATTGCCCTTGGCATACCACTTTTAAATATAGTATCATTAAACTCAGTGCACTGCACACAAATACCCTAGTATGCCCCAATAAGTACCTAAGTTTTACCTACTGTTTATGTTTTAACATCTTTTTCCCCAAAATAATCACCACAAATATAGGCAGCTTGAAATAAAAGAAAGCAATGCCATATAACGTTTAGGGCTCTTACAGAAGATAAAAGTTCCACCTTACTAATTAGAATTTTTAAATATTCACTGAAATGTAATAGAAAAAGAGGATTTCCTAAGTGAATACATTTTTGTTTTGACTGTTTAAACATGATGGTCAGCCTTCCTTGCTTTTATTTAAAATTTGTGACAATTTATTTTAGTCACAAAATGCAAAATATGAATTCAAAATAGGAATTTAAATAACATCAAAGAAAAAAATCATCTTTGGTATTCTCTTAATATTTCAGAATTTTAATAATTTTAAAATTTAATGCCTCAATATATTACTTGCATTAAATTCATAATACCAAGATTTCTGAAAAATAATGGGTTATATTAATACTTTACAGTAATATTAAAAAAAAAAACAGGGCTGGGGGGTGTGACTCAGTGGTAGAGTGCTTGCCTTACACATATAAGGCACTGGGTTTGAACCTCACCACTACATAAAAATAAACAAAATAAAGGTATTGTGTAGATGGCTACAACTAAAACTCTTATTTAAAAACAAACAAACAAACAAAAAATATAGGAGCTGGGGATATGGCTCAAGTGCTTGTTGGCATGTGTGAGGCTCCTGGTTTAATCCCCAGCACTGTAAAACAAAACAACATCCCAATAAATATAAAAACCCCAGCTCACCAAAAAAAGCCCAAACCAGCTGACTCACTACAAGAAAGCCATTAGAAGTTGTGGCAGTTGCACTACATTTATCATACTTGTTGCATCCAAGCTTTCATAACTCATGAACGCTCCTAAGTTATCCCCTGTTCCCTAACTTTATGGGTCACTCTCCATTAGCAGTTATTACAGATTCCTCTGAAATGGCCAAATTTCCCTGATTCTACTGCCTTATTTTCCATAGCAATTCACAATTAGGTTTTGTTTTTAATAGAAGGAAAGTATGGAATGGGTCTACAGACAGCTTCTAGAATTAACTAACTATACCTTCTACTTTCATTCCCACTGAAATGTAAGAAGTATCCGTGCTGCTAAGAAATATCAAACCTTTCTATTTGTGGCCTTGACTCCCTATATCTCCTTTCTCAAACAAAGCAACCTGTTATTATTCTCCCTTGTCTTGTAATAATTTGTCTTCTTCTGACATCATTTTATCAGCATCAAATGTTCTTTTTTAATCTGTTAACTTGAAATAAAAACAAAACATAACCTGTCCTTGGTCTCTTACCTCTTGCCCATTTTTGCTTTAAAAACCCTTTACAGCAATACTTCTTAGAAAGAAATCTCTTTACTCACTTACTTTGCTTACTTCACAGTCTCTCCTCAAAATATTCAAATTAGATTTCTGCTGCCAGCATTTTATGGGCCCCTGTCTTGTCAAGGTCACCAACAATTTCCCACTGCCACACCCAAAGCTCAATTTTTTCCTATCACCATCTGAGTGGCAGCAGATGTGAACACCTCCTTCATTCAAGTTTTCCCATGACCATATGATGATATTACACACATCATTTTGCCCCCGTCTAATGTTTTTTGGTTAGGCAAATATCACACTTTAAGAGATGAGACATTTGCTATATACGACTTTTTCTATATTTATTTCAAAGTTGCTACAACATACTCATTATATGAAATAGAATCACAGAATTTATTCACAGAATCAGTTATGTTTCTGAGCAACTGGCTACTAGGAAGCATGCAAAGAGTGTGTTCCCCTTTTTGAACCTGCTGCTAAATTTAAAATCAAATTATGACTTGCTTCAAGCATAATCAGAATATTACAGCATATATTCTAATTTTCTTTATGGCCTATATTTTTACTCTCATTTTCCCATCTTTTTTTTCCATTTAAGAAGTGTAATTAGAAATTTTTCAAGACATTCTAAATTTTTCTAATACTAAGGTCTGCATAAATATACAAACATTCAAACATAGTAAAAGGGAAATGCCAGCATTAGTAGTTAGTAGGGATGATATTTACTTTTGTCTTCCCAGTAGCTATTCTTCCAGGCATCTTTTCTCCTCTTTCCAATTATTTGTTTGACGTTTCCGAGACTATGATTTACTGAATCCTATTATTATATCTGTCATTTTGTGTTACCTAAGCCAAAATCCCTCTTCTTTCAGCTCAGCTAATAAAGTGTTGGCTGTACCCTCCCTTCCTAAATCCCCTTTGCCAAAGACAAGGGGAGCAGGGCACAGCATTTTCAAGGTGTAGCTTGCAGAAGTGTGGTTGCATGTAGAGATCAAATATTAAAATACATCGTGGTGGTAATGGATTGAAGCACTATGGGTAAAACTGCAATCCATGAGTCCAAACAGATATAAATGAATAAACAGTGCAGAAAAAAAGGCTCAAAGTATTTCTACAAGAATTCTTACTAATCAATGATTCTGAAATACTTATTAACTTTATAAAAAAGAAACTTGGCAGATACCATCTTATCATGTGATAATAGTAAATATCACCAGTAGAAATTTACATTGTGTGCCTCCTGATACAATGCATTTAAAAGAATACAGTAAAATACATAAACGACAAGAAAACATCACCTAATACTAAATTGAGACATTCTACAAAGTAACTAGCCACTGTTCAGAGATAGGTGAAAATTCTTTAAAACTGTAAGCATGCATAAGATTTACAAATGGATTAAAGCATGGAGGAAAGGTACATTGGATTTGAACTGAATTTAGTCATTTTAAGCACAACTTTAGCTAAGCACTCCACTCATTCATTCATCCATTTACTTACTTATTTAACAATTATTTACTGAGTACCTCATATCAGGAAGTATTCTAAATGTTATTAATAAAATAAAAAAATTAAAAAGCCAAATAGTGATGTGTAAGAATTTTACAACGGTAGTTGTAAGATATTCATAACTAAATGTGGGATTAAGGTAGATGGAATTTCAATGAGTCCTGGATCTTGACTTTCCTTTTTGACAGATTTAATGAAGCCAGACTTAGAACTGTATAGTTGGGAGACAACTGATTTTCTCTCAGTATGAAGACATTTAACTCAAATATGATAATATAAAATTCAGCATTTATAATTAATTTCTATAACAGAATTAACTAAATAAATTATCACTAAAAATTAATCTAAACATGTCAATTAATGATGTGAGACAGTGGCTAGAAGATGATATTCTACTATATTTTTTTCCTTTATAAAAGCCTCAAATCCAAATGCTAGGCAGGTTATAAAAATAAGTAAAATATAAGAAGACTCAATAGACTTTTAAGTCAGTCTTGATAATCAGAAAGAGTTCAATACTATTTATTAATCCTCTAATTATGGTATTTTATCTACCATGATTTGAACATTATGAAAAAATAGCACTTTTTCTTGACTGCTCTTGGCCACCTTCACGTTTCTTTCTCTTGGGCACTGAGGAATTCTCCTTTTGCTCTAAGGGAGATGCTGTTCCTTTTTTGAGAGCTATGTCCATGCCCGTGATTTCCCTTCTCCTAAGGATGAAGATTTTGTTAAACAACGAATGTATATCAATAGAAGTAAAAAAATATATATATAATTGAGTTCTCACATTCTCAGACAATGAGAACAAGGTCATGCCTGCCACTGGGCAGTATGTATTGAGATTTCAGATATGTTTAAAATGTTATGTGTTTGGTAGAAATATCCTAAAATGAATGGAAATGTAAAACTGTGACACTCTAATGAAATCTACTTTTAAAACAATATTTAAGAGTTATTTGGTATTTTTATAAATAGTATTTAAACATTCAGCAAAATGCTATGGGTCAGAATATAAAAAATAGTTTTGAAAGGCTAGTAATGCTGGTAGAGACACTAGATATCCTCATAAGAAAAACACAAATGCTAATTAATGGCACAAATCAAAATACTAATAAAAGTTAAAGAGGATTAAGAAGGCTTCATGGAGATCAGGTCCATGGATGTGATTAGGATGGTCAGAAGGGGATGATGACTCTCTTCAGAGAGGGCTGATAAGCAGTAATTGAGAACAACAGAAACCAAAAGTCAGCATGGATGTCAGTCTTAAAAGTAAGAAAAATGAAGTTGTTCTGAGATGAAAACATTAGAACGTTTCTAAGAATTATGACTGTTGCTGTAATACAAGGTTCTAATAAATAATCTAATATTGCTACAGTCTGCCTCAAACCTATTAAAATGTTTAATAAAAGATGAGATGCTTTAAGTCTACTAAAAATAATTATAATAAAAGATGAGATGGGATTAATGGGCAAAAAATATCAATTTGGAAATATGTGATCAAAATATAAAAATATAAATACAAAAATTACACTAACACACATTAGGTATGTTAGTAGGTATGTTCACATGTAAGGCATTTTATTATGCATACAGAATATTTACATAGATTCACTTTAAAAATATTTTTCTTCTTTCTTCTTATTTAAATAAAAGCGAGCAAAATTAAAACATCCCAAAACACGCAAACATAAAATGCCAACAAAGATTACATGCCAAACATTAAAATTAAACTTGATAACTAAAGTGGAATTGCAATTACACATAAAAATAATTTTATTTACTTCAGAAAAAAAAACACAATACCTCAATTTACAAAGTAACCTTCTCTTAGGATATCAAAAGTGATTCTCCCACAACAAGCCACATTTTCATAAAGTATGAAAGTGTAAGTTTTGCGAAGTATTGTTTTAAAGCATGTTTTCTGAAATGCTTTCTGGTCATAAAAGAATTAGTTATTTACTAAATTTTCTCACTAAGTTTTACCGAAAATTGAGACAGTGGCTAGAAGATGATATTCTACTATATTTTATTGTAATACCTGATGTGTACTGAACTTTAGGGCAAAGATCATTAGTTTATAATCTAATATTATTTTCAAGTTTTATTAGCATTTTCTATATGTAAAACATATAAAAATGGGATTTCTTTCTTTTTTTTATTGGTTGTTCAAAACATTACAAAGCTCTTGACATATCATATTTCATACATTAGATTCAAGTGGGTTATGAACTCCCATTTTTACCCCAATTACAGATTGCAGAATCACATCAGTTATACATCCACATTTTTACATGATGCCATATTAGTGACTGTTGTATTCTGCTACCTTTCCTATCCTCTATTATCCCCCCTCCCCTCCCCTCCCATCTTCTCTCTCTACCCCATCTACTACAATTAATTTCTCTCCTTGTTTTTTTCCCCATTCCCCTCACAACCTCTTATATGTAATTTTGTGTAACAATGAGGGTCTCCTTCCAAAAATGGGATTTCTTAAAGGGTGACTATTCAATTTTGTTCTAGATTTTAAGAAGACTCTTCGATAGAATAGACCTAGAAACCACAGCTGACCCTATGAGTTTTTTAGATCTGCCATAAAAAAAAAAAAAACACAAATTGAGTGGCTTATCAACAGAAATTTAGCATCTCACAATTCTGTAGGCTACAAGTCTAACATTAAGGTATCCCCATGAACATGTTTCCTCTGAAGGGCCTAAGAAAGGACTGAAGACTCTCTGACTCTGACTTAGACCACTCTCCTAGCTTCTGATAGTTCTTGGCTTGTGGTAACACAATTTCAATCTTTTCAGGGTGTTTTCCTTGTGTATGCATGTTTATGCCTAAACTGCCCTTTTAAGGACACCAGGCATAATTAATCAGGGGCCCAATATATTCCAGTATAACTTCATCTTAACTAAAGCATTTGCAATGATCTTATTTCCAAATAAGTCTCATTCTGAGGTAATAAGGGTTAAGATTTCAACATTAAAAATTCTGGGGGAACACAAATTCATGACAGTTTACTCTCTGCTGTGCTCCAAATTCATGTCTTTCTCACATGCAAAATACATTCATCCCATCCCAATATCCCCCAAAGTCTTAATTATTCCAGCATCTGAAGTTCAAAACCTTAGCTACTTATAACAACTGAGTCTCAAATCTCATAATCTACATCATCCAAATTAGCTATAGGGAAAATTCTATTACTTTTTGTCAACCTGTGAAACCAAAGAGCAGGTTCTATGCTTCCAAAACACAATGGCAAAACACTGTAAAGACATTCCCATCTCAAAAGGAGACACTTAAAAGGAAAAAAGGGAGTCACAAGGTTCACACAAGTCTGAAATCCAGAAGGGCAAATTTCATTATTTTAAGGCTTGATAACAAACAACTCTTGTGGCTCTATATTTCCTTGGAGGGTTCATCAGGGTGGTGGCCTGCCCTCAGTCATTCTTCCTTTTTCTTTCTATAGAATTTTTGAAGCTGCTCTCTTTCATATTTCATCTCTTCTGTGTTCCTTTAGTTATATCTGGCAGCATTTCTGCTGAGTTGGTTGAATCTGTGAATCACACATTTAATCTCTACAGAAAAAAGCTGTCCAAACACATCTATAGTATGTGTAGGTCACACTTTTCTCATTTTTAAATAATTTGTACAGGTCAATAATTTTCCAAATATTCAAGTTGTTACCTTTTTTTGTGTAACAATTCTTTAATCTCTCTCTCTGCTCACATTTTACTACATTGAGCAAGGATAAAAATGGGCAGAAATTTCCTCTGCTAAATATCTAATTCAATCACTTACAAGTTACATTTTTTACACAACAGGAAATAATGCAAGTAGGTTGTTGACTACTTTATAACAAGGACTGTCTTTCCCCCAGTTTCCAATAATTGTTCCTCATTTCCATCTGAGATCTCACCAGAAACCCCTAATAATAGTCTGTTACAGCAGCATACTACTTCCTAGTACCAAAATCTGATTTAGTTAAGGTTCTCAAAAGAAACAGAACCCTTAGGATAGATAGATACGTATAGTCTTGCCCCCCCCCACCAAGGGGGGGGAAAAAAACCCAAGAGGAGACATATGGTAGAGCAGGGAGTGGGGGGGGGGATAAAGGAAAGAGATATTTAAGGAATTGGCTCATATGATTGTGGAGATAGGCAAATTTGAAATTTGTGAGGCAGGCTGGCAGGCTAAAACTTGAGTAAGAAATGATGTTACAGTATTGAATCTAAAATCTGCAGTGCAGGCAGGGAAGGCTGGGAATCCAGTCAGGGTTTCTATGTTGCAGTTTTGGAGGTCAAATTCATTTTTCCTCAGGAAACCCCAGTCTTTGCTCATAAAGCCTTCTAATAATTGGATGAGACCCACCTACATTATGGAGGGCAATCTGCTTTAATCAAAGTCTACTGATTAAATGCTAATCAAACTAAAAAGTATTCTTACAGTTATTAAATTTAAACTAGTGATTGATCATACAATCAGATAGCATAGCCTGGCCATGCTGACACTTAACATTAGCTATCACATTGAACTTACCGGCTTTCCTGCCATCAATAAAGATATATCTCATAACCATAAAAATTCATAATTTCATCAATATTGCTATAATTTGGATCCTGAATGCTCCCTAAAGGTCCAAATGTTAAAGTGTTGAACTAAAGAAAAGTTCTTTTTATATATTTATTTATTTTGGTACCAGGGATTGAACCCAGAAACACTTTACCACTGAATCAGATCCCTAGCCCTTTCTTAAATTTTTTATTTTAAGTCAGGGTCTCACTAAGTTGCTGAGGCTGGCTTTGAACTTGTGATCTTCCTATCTCAGCCTCCCAAGTTGCTGGGATTACAGATGCACGCCACCACACCCAGCAAAAGTTCCTTTTATTGGGCTGTAAAAGAATTATTTGATAACTGCAGAAATACAAGGGACAAATTGGATCATATCAAGTGCCCACCTATCTTTAGTTCTTCGTATAATGCAAATATGAAAAAAAAGCTTACTTTGTTCCCTTTATTATATGTAAGTAGTCAAGTGGGGATTTCCCTGTCCCACAAGGTGAAACTCTCTTGGACTATACCAATTATCAGTGTATTAACTCTCAGCCCCTAATCCACCCTTCTTTCCTAAGCCTTACAATCTTGCCTCTCTTTCCTGTCTCCACTCTTACAATTCACTTCCTTACCTTTAAAGCCTGAGTCAGCCACATTCAGATTCTAATGTGGCTCACTCTTTACCTAAAATACTTTTCATAGTAAATCAAAATCCTTCTCTCCCTAAGAGAATTTATAGTGAATTGCTAAGGCACAGACCTTGTTATATTTATATCTTCAGTTGGTGTAAGCAATATTATACAAAGTATGTACCATGAATTTAACTACAACATGAAAATACAGTATTTATTAGTGCAGTTGGTTTTTGCCATATGTTGGGACTATTCTCCAAATTTAAAAATAAATCAGTCAGAGGTTTACCAGTTGAAGCATCTCAATAATTGGAGTAAAAGTGCAATTGATTTTATTAATGCTCTAAAACTGATATTTAGTATTTTTAATGATAGTCAAGGACAAGGCTTGCTATATAAAGATACATGTAAATGTTAATAATATTAATTAAAAATTCAGTCTCACCTGGAGTTAATATGTGAAATATCCCCACCTTTTTTTTTTGGTACTGGGAATTGAACTTAGGGGCACTTGACCACTGAACCATATCTCCAGCTATTCTGTATTTTATTTAGAGACAGGGTGTCACTGAGTTGCTTAGGACCTTGCTTTTGCTGAGGCTGGCTTTGAACTCAGGATCCTCTTGCCTCAGCCTCCTGAGCCACTGGGATTACAGGCATGCGCCATGGCACCCAGTGAAATAGACCCATCTTTAAACTTTTGAGACAACAGTAATAACTACTATTAAAATTAAGATTTCATTAACTCATTTACTCATCTAGTAAATATTTACTATACCTTCTATGTAGCAAATACATAGTAGTCCTTTGGAATACAGCAGAAAAGGGCATGGTCTCTCTCTCTCTCTCTTTTTTTTTTTAAACTGGGCATGGTGTGTCTAGTTCCAAGTGTGTAACTGAGTATATTTAAGACAGTTAATAGCTTAGCTGATTTTAAATGATCTTATATACTGATTGTTTAGTAGTTCCATAAATGCCAAACCATCTGAAGATAGAAAAGGTCATTTTGTTAAATAATACAACTGTGAACTATATTATACTTTACTTTGGCCTTATTTTCTTCTTTTCTCCCCCATCCCCCCAGTTTTGGACCCTATTATTACAATGATTTATATGTAACACAAATGGTTCAGAAAAACTGTATTTTTACTCTGACCTTAAATGCTGTTGAAGGTTTATTTAATGACAAGGAGCTTTGCTTGTTTTCCTTAGTTTTGGTTTACCAATGTATTTTTTCTAGCTTGCAACAACAAAATACAATGACAGCCATAACAACTTTGTTGTAACTTTCTATTGTAATCCCTCCCCTACTGAAATAATTTTTTAATTTTTTTTAATATAACATAGTTTGTCAAGAATGATGCTATCCCTTTCCTAGCAGAATGGATTAAATGATACTTTCTTTGTCTCATCTCTTCTGCCATTTTTATTTGATTTTACTAAGCATGAATCACATATGACAATATTGTAATGACAGTATATTAAAATCTTAAAATAATTTTCAAACATTATTACATGTTTTAGAGGTGGTTTACACAGAGTAATTGAAATGTTGATGAGCTCTAAAGTAAGTTCCAATAAGGATTTTTTTTATAGGAGGCAGTTTATTGCCCACTACATATTTCTGAAACAATACATTTTGTGTAAGACTTCTGTAACTCAGACTCCTTACAAATTTATCTTTTTTAATTCATCTACTCATCTTCCATCAACTTTCCTGAATTATTCCAATAGCTCTGTAACTCCAGTTCTTAATTCATTCCTTTTCCTAACGTCTTGATACTGTTTCCAAAGGTCAAAAACAAATTTGTAATACAGTAATACATGTACTTCTCTCTCTCTCTCTTTTTTTGAGTGGGGGGTTACTGGGTATTGCATTCAGGGGAACTCGACCACTGAGCCACATCCCCAACCCTATTTTGTATTTTATTTAGAGACAGGGTCTCACTGAGTTGCTTAGTTCATTGCTTTTGCTGAGGTTGGCTTTGAACTCAGGATCCTTCTGCCTCAGTCTCCCAAGCCACTGGGATCAAAGGTGTACACCACTGTGCCTGGCACATGTACTTCTTCATGCATTAAATAACATGGTATGGTGGCAGTTTTAATAAGTAATTTAGAAGTGATACTTTGAGATATCTGTAACTATGATAGGAAGATATCTGACACTTCTATTGATGACAAAGTTGGTCACTTGGTCACTATAATATTATGGTAGTTTGTTGCCTACATTCATTATTAAAGAAAACTTTAAATTATAGGTGAATGAAAACAAAAATGCAATTTTTTTTTTAAGCTCCTAGATCCCTTGCATTCTATGCCTGGATCTGGGGTGGAGATGGTAGTGGTGGGGCTCTATCAGGCTTTAAAACTACTGAAATAGTTCCCTACTGTCCTAAAGGTAAAATTCCTGTCACATGGCGATTCCCAGTTATTACTCATATCCATCTTTTGCAGCTCACTTCCTGCTGAGTTAGGTTTTCTTTCAGATCTCTGGAAAGCTATCCCCTGTGCTAGCAACACTCTTTCTCTTTTCTTCCTGGCAAATTCCCAATCATCCTTCAGGTGACCATTTACATATCATTCCTTCAGGAAACCAAGACTTTTAGGTGCTTTCCTAGTACATACCCACAGCATCCAGCACTTATACATACCACAGCGTTTATGACACTGTATTAAAACCACCCTCTCCCAAAGAACTAAACAGACAATTCTCAAAAGAAGAAATAAAAATGGCCAACAAATATATGAAAAAAATGTTCAACATCTCTAGCAATTAGAGAAATGCAAATTAAAACTATACTAAGATTTCATCTCACTCCAGCCAGAATGGTATTTATCAATACAAGTAATAATAAATGTTGGTAAGGATGTGGGGAAAGGGTTCATTCAGACATGGTTGATGGGACTGCAAACTGGTGCAAATACTTTGGAAAGTAGTATGGATATTCCTCAAAAAATTAGGAATGGAATCACCATTTGACCTAGTTATTCTACTCCTCAATATATATCCAAAGAAGTTAAAATCAGCATATTACAGTTATACAGCCATATCAATGTTTATAGTACCATAATTTACAATAGCTAAGCTATGGAACCAACCTAAGTGCCCTTCAACAGATGAATGGATAAAGAAAATGTGATACATGTTGCCATTTACTGGCAAATGTTATAAAGTAATTTCTCTTATGGCTGAGTAATACTCCATTATGTGTGTGTATATACATAGAAGCTCACATTATCAGAGACACATGTGGTGGTGGGGGGGGGGCGAAGAAAAAGTACAGTGGAGTAGGCAAGGGAATGAAAGGATAGGAAAAGGAAAGACAGTGGAATGAATCTGACATAATTTTCCTATGCACATATATGAATACACCACAGTGAATTTCACCATTGTGTACATCCACAAGCCTGGGGTCATAATTAGAATAAAATATATTCCATCCTTGTATAATTATATTAAAATGGATTATACTATCATGTATAACATGAACCAATTAAAATAAATAAATAAAATTGTCCTCTCTCATTAACTGAAAACACATAAGCTGTCTAATTCCTACTTCTTTCATATAGCCTGGCACATAGTAGGAATTCAATAATTGTGGAAAGAAGAAAGGAAGGAAATTCCAACTTATTTACTTTTTCTGACCTGGAATTATACCCTTAATTTCTGTTTGACCTTCACAAGTGCAAGCTGCGGGTTGCATGGGAATCAAAAAAGTATAGTACTCTATTTCTATCTATTCACAATTTATACTGGAAAAATTATTTAGTATGATGATTGAAAGTTAAGAACATTATCACCATTATTATAGATCCCTATATGATAATAAGTAAAATAACAATCAATAATAATACTGATAAATAAAATTGTATCAAGAAATGAAAGATTATTAATCAAAACCAAAAATATTTATCTCAACTATGCACATATGCTCCCAAAGTTGTGGTGGTGAAGGATTAAGAGGACTCTCCCTTAGGGATATCTATCAAAATCAGTGAGGTAGACAGAGTTTTCAAGTTATAGATATACTGAATATCCCATTATTCAGTCACTGTTGTTGAGAGGAAATGTCTACTGTGGCAATCAAAGGATGAGAGCCACTGTTTTAAACTGATCCAATAAGCACATTAAGTAAATGTTCTTGGGGCTGGGTTGTGGCTCAGTGGTAGAGTGCTTGTCTGGCATGTGTGAGGCATTGGGTTTGATTCTCAGCACCACACATAAATAAAAAAACAAACAGAATAAAAGGTCCCCAACAACTAAAAAAATATTTTTTTTAAAAAAGGTAAATGTTCTGCCACAAGACTTTACAAGACAATTGATAAAAGTGGTTTCTGTATCACTTTAGCTAAGCTGAAAGTCACAAAGTTGCAAGGGTGAAAGAGAGAGAGAAAGAGAAAGAATACAAAGTACTATGGATGATGGTATGAACTTTTAGGGTCAAGACAGGAATTTAAAACAAAAATAGGCTAGAAGTGTGTCAGAAAACAATACAAGATAAATGGAGTGAAATCAGTGTACAACTGCTAAAAGGGGGAGGAGAATTCAACTCATCTTCTGGGGAAAGTCTGAATCACTTTGGTTGAAAGGTATGTAAGTAGTAATAGGTCAGAATATGACTACAGGGGTTCTAAGCAATCAAGTTTAGAAATGTTGAAGGCTGGGGATGTAGCTCAGAGGGAGACACTTGCCTACCAGGCATGAGGCCCTGGGTTCAATGTTCAGCACTAGAAAAAAATGCAGATTTTATTCTAGGCAAAATGGGGCACTAATGGTTTGAAGAAGGGTACATTGTAGGATTAAACTGTGGGGAAGATTAATCCAAGGGTTCTAAATAGGGTGAATTAAGAGACTGAGAAGGGAAGCAGAGAAACCAAGTGAATCATAAACAGAACTGCTTGACACAAGATTAGCTGACAAGAAGTCTATGATAAACTACAAGACTGATTCTTCAACCTTCAATGTGCTGCTGAGGGTCGAGCTCAGGGCCTCACAAATGCTATGCAAGTGGTCTACCACTGAGCCACAACCCTAGCCCCGCTATTTGGTATCTTAAATATATTATCAGCCAATAATTAATTCTATTTTACAAGTTCTGCTTTCCTCTTTTTGTTATATTTGTTCCTTAAGATTTTCATTAGAAAGGCACAATGTAAACATAACAAAAATAAAACAGTACTTTTAATTTCCAAAAATTTCACATATATACACTTACACTTTATACGGTATCAGCAAAATGGTAGTGTTTCAAATGTTTTACACGGCAATATCATTTACCTTCAAGTAGGGAACTTGATCTTTACCTTTAACAGATGGAGGTCTTTTCTGCTTAATATTCACGGTCCATTAAAACATTAAGTTTTATAAAAATGTAATAGGATTTCTTAAGAGTTGATAATGAAATCTGGAAATTGTTAACCAGCTAATCTTTAGGGTTAATATTTGAAAAAAGTCATCTACTAAGACAACTTCATGCTATACAAAAGAGCGATCCTAAAATTTTTAGTTATAAAGTTATAAGCTATGTTCGGGTGAGGTATATGACATGCACACCACCTGCAAATTCGAATGTCATTTCACTGACCAGGGAGGGAGTGAGGGGCGCGATGCACCCAATAATCCTGCTATAAGAGCCTTGGACTTAAGACACGCCCACACTTCTATCCACCAAATTCATGGGTTTGAAGGTGTTGGGTTTGAAGTCGGTTGCCTTCACCTTCCCTGGAATCCTTCCCAGCATGGCTGTGTATGGCTTGGCACCGGCCTCGAATGTTCTCTGAGGCCATGGCCAGAAAGAAGCAAGTCCCACCTATCGAGGGACCCTGCGGGGATGTCAGAGGGAAGAGCCTGGGTAGCCTAGCTAAAAAGGCCCGTCGCATACCTGTGCTAAGGCGGGGAGGCTGCTGTCGCGTGCCGCGACATTCAGGCGGCCGTGATGCCAGGCCGCTCCTGCCCCTGCCAGGGTCACGCCGGCGACTGCTGCTGCCAAGGGGCCAGGGCTTGGCACGGCTCGGCGGCTGGCAGCGAGTCCCCGCCGCAATCTTTCGCCCCAGGCCGCTAGCCGAGCGCTTCTGCCCGCAGCCGCCGCCATCTTTGCGGAAGCACTAGAGCGCCGCGCACCGCACCACCCCCCACCTCTGATGACCTGCGAACTCTCGCGTTGCTTAGCTATCGCGAGATGTAGGGGGCCTCAGCCTCGTCTCTGGGTTCTGATCCTTGGGTGCACCTAGGGAAGCAACGCTGGGAGCTGCGAGAGGCTATCCTGGGTACAGGGGCCGCATTCTTTGGCTCAAAATGTCAAAACAGTTCTAACAGGCTTTCCTAATCCAAGCAAAACAAGGTAATACCATCATTGTGTAGATTAGACAATCTGGCTAAGAGAAAATGGATCAAGGACTAAGGGTTGATAATTACAGTGATTCAAGGAACTTCCATTAAGTAGTCAGTCTGATGTAGAGTGTGACCTTTTTTGTTTGTTTGCAAAACTTGAAGATGGCGGTGATTAAATGGCCATAGACTTGGCACCTTTGACCTATTTAAAGGACAACTAGTCATCCTTTGGACCCAGGAGAATGCTGTGTTTGCTGGGCACTGTGGAAGTTGGAGAGGACACTTATTTGCAGTATAAGATAGGCACTTATGACAATAAGTGATTTGTGATCAACGACGGGCATAATCTTTATAGTTGAATCACATCCCTGATGTGGTTGGGTTGTGGAACTGAAAAATTCTGCATCTTTCATAACACTATTTGTTCCAACTCCACAAACCTGCCTATGTTAAGAACAACTTTAAAAAAACAATTTATAGTTGTAGATGGACAGCATGCCTTTATTTTATTTATTTATTTATGTGTGGTGCTGAGAGGATCGAATCCAGTGCCTCACACATGCTAGGCAAGTGCTCTGCAACTGAGCTATAGTCCCAGCCCAAGAACAACTTCTTTTTAAGTATTAACTCATATTTATTGTACAAATCAGTGGATTTCACTATGACATTTTTATACATGCATATATTGTGCTTTAATACCATCCACTCAGCCCCCCCTTCTCTAATAATAGTATTCTCTCTTCTGTTTGCAGGCCTTTCTTGGAGTCTCCACATGTGAGAGAAAACATAGGATATCTGTCTTTCTGTGTCTGGCATATCTCAGTTAACATGATGATTTCCAGTTTCATCCATTTCCTGCAAATAACATGATTTCATTCTTATTTATGGATGCATAATATTCCATTTGGTATATACACACTATTTTCTTTATCCATTCATCTGTTTATGGCTACTAAGGCAGATTTCAAAACTTGGCTATTGTGAATAGCACTGCAATAGGTATGCAGGTATCTCTCTTTGGGGTGCTGATTTTATTTTCTTTAGGTATATACCCAGGAGTGGTATACCTGGATCATATGATAGTTCTAATTTTTTGAGGAACTTTCATACTTATTTCCATAGTAGCTTAAGAATTTCTTGACAATCAGGATTTATATCATGCTATTCAGAAATTTACATGAGCTGCAGATACCTTTTAAAAAATATTTATTTAGTTGTAGATGAACACACAGTATCTTTATTTATTTTTATGTAGTGCTGAGGATTGAACCCAGTGCCTCACACATATAAGGCAAGCACTTTAGCATTGAGCTACAGCCTCAGCCCCTGCAAATACCTTTTTTAAGCCCATTTTAAGTAATATCAATCAGCTTGCCTAGCCTCTGATAAACTATACTTACTTTTTTTTGTGTGTGTATCGGGGATTGAATTCAGGGGCACTCAACTATTGAACCACATCCTTAGCCCTATTTTGTA
Source organism: Spermophilus citellus (assembly GCF_964194105.1). Classification (NCBI taxonomy): domain Eukaryota; kingdom Metazoa; phylum Chordata; class Mammalia; order Rodentia; family Sciuridae; genus Spermophilus; species Spermophilus citellus. The sequence goes on along the minus strand of NC_138182.1, from coordinate 73,580,467 downwards.
TTTTATTTAGAGACAGGGTCTCCCTTCATTGTTTAGTAGCCTCACTTTTGCTGAGGCTGGCTTTGAACTCTGGATCCTCTAGTCTTAGCCTCCCAAGCCATTGGGATCACAGGTGTGTGCCACTGTGCCTGGCTATTGCACTTACTTTTTAAAAATGTGTTCTATTTATGCCACTTTTGTAGCAATCAAATTTTAAAATTTATTTTTTAACTACAATAAAATACACAAAACTTTATCATTTTAAGCATTTTAAGATCAGTGTCAGTAAGTTCAAATCACTTCATTGTGCAACTCCATCTCTAGGACTTATTTCATCTTGCAAAACTGGTAAACATTTTTAAAAATGATCTCTTCCCCATCTGTCTTGTTCACTCCTTCCTATACTCATAGTCCTAACTGTTCTTTCATTTCTGCTAAATCAAATCCTATCCTGGCCTTTTAACTTTGATTTTCTTATGAACTCCCTGACAAAGAACTTGATTTCAGACAATCACTATTTGCTGAATGCTCAATTTAAATTTTGTTCCAACAGTGCTTGATGGTAGCTATTATCCCACTTTGGACTGAAAGCTGGCATCAGATGCAGCAGCACACCTACTCCATGTTCTTATCACCAGGAACCCAGATGTTTTCCCTACTGCAGGTGTGGATGAATACCTCAGTCTTGTTTGTTCTTTTGGTGAGACAGACAACTTGGCTTCATTTTGTAGCGTCTGATCCTTTATTCTTTGCTCTTCACTTTTCCTGAGGAAATTTAATTAACTCCTTGTTCAGTCTCTTAAAGGTTCCTGGCTGTTATAGTCCCTACTAGGAAATGTAGTAACATGGAGCCCACCCAAGTCAAAGGTGCCAAGACTTCTGGTCATATAATCACTGCCATCTTGAAGTTTTGCAAAGCAAAAATAACAACATGACAACAAAAGGCTGCCACACTAAATCTAATTTGACCACTTAATGGAAGTTCCTTGGATCACTTCATTATTATCTATCGTAAATCATTGCTGCCTTCTTCTTGGCCAGCTTATCTAAATTTATCTGGAGTCAGAGATGCCTCATTTTTTTCCCAGCTGATGAAACCACTCTCAGTGTTTCTTTCCAGGCAGGATGTAGATGGACTCAACTTTCAGTGTGCAGACTTGTAAAGCAAACTTCCTGATTTGAATCCTGGCTTTACCAGGATGATCACTGTGATCTGGGGCAGGTTAATCACTCTGAGTCCCAATTGTTTCATCTGTAACCGCTCTCTCACAATTTGGGAGATGATCACTGATTTGGGGCAAGGCATTTAATCTCTGAGTCTCAATTTTCTCATCTGTAAACAACCCTCTCACAGGAGTGAGGCGATTAAATGGCATAATTTATATGAAGTGACTAGCCAAATACCTGACACGTGGCGGTGCTCATGACAGATAAGAGTTCATCTTTTTCAAGTTTTGGCTTACTTCTCCTCTGTGCTCACAGATAAGCTTGAGTGAATATTCAGGATTCCAGACTGCTAGCCCACCTTTACTTGACACTTCCTGCTGTTTCTTTCTTTCTTTATTTTTTAGAGGGAGAGAGAGAGAGAGAGAGAGAGAGAGAGAGAGAGAGAGAATTTTTAATATTTATTTTTTAGTTTTTGGCGGACACAACATCTTTGTATGTGGTGCTGAGGATGGAACCCAGGCCGCAAGCGAGCGAGCCAGCAAGCGCTACCACTTGAGCCACATCCCCAGCCCCCTGCTGTTTCTTATCTATCCTGACTGTGTAGACTTTGGTCTGTTTTCATCTCTGCTGACTTTGGTAATTGTTGGCCTATGTTCTGTTTTTCTGGATTATTGAAATCTAGCTTGTCTCTGTCCTCTGGTGATTATAGGACTTCTGGATATGTTTCAATAACTTGTGGATGTCTTATCTTGTAGTTTATTCTTGGCTTCCAGAAACTACAGTCTTTACCTATTTACTTCAAACTGTGTAATTCACAGTTCCTCTACCCACTTAATGATTCCCAACGTCTAACATTCAGTCATGATCCCAAGCTCAAAATAGATGCATATTCCTATTAGCTCATTTGACATATTTTAAAACATTCTCCCTCAGTTTGACATACTTGTGGATGATAATGTCTTTTTCTTTTTTTCTAGCACCTACCAAGCACAATGCCCAGCACATGTTAGACACCCAATGAATGACTATATGAATAAACATATAGCACAAGAGAAACTCTGTGGTACTCATTTCCAAATTTTTGGCATCATGTGTAAAAAAATATATTATTCCTTTGGTGCAATTTATTTTTCAGGACCAAAGCCTCATTTTAAATCATTTTAAATCTTTTGCTGAAAATCTTTGAACTTACTTGGAAAACTGCTTTGTAATTTGTTTTCACGTTATGTGCCCAGGCTTCTTCTATAAGTCCCACTTAAAATTTAATTTTTTCAAACTTTTCTTCTGCAGAGGAAATAAATCTTTTAATAGAACCAATCTCTAGCCAGCTAACCATTCTAAGTATGAAAATTTCCCTGACAGCTGCTGACATTTGTCTAAGCACATTGACTATATTGGTCTTTTTGGGCTCTGGCTTTGTTCATTTCTTCCTCACCAGCTGTAGAGAAAGTCCTGGGCTGGGATGTGTTTTCAACCATGCAGTTTATAAACTAATTCCCAAATAAGGAGCTGCTGCTTCTCAAGAAAGCTATAAGATCTATCTAGGCTGTTTTAAATATTAATTAAAGAAAACCAGAATGGAAACATGGATAGTTTCAAAATATCAGTCTTAATTCACTAACTCTGTGCCCTTTTCTGTGAAAGGAGGACAAAAGTGATATGTCAAGAAAACTATCCTCAAGGAGCTTTATTCCTATTGGAGGGACTAGGTCTGAATTTCGAAACAATGCCATGTAGTCTTTAACTATTGGGCTGCACAAAGGAGGGAGGGTGTGGAAGGCTAGAGCAGTGGAAAAAAGCATGTAGGGAAAAGAGCAAATCTGATGTGGATCTTAGTGGAGTCCATGGGAGGTTCCAAGACAGGAGGAGAGAGAGGGCTGAGAGTGTAGGGAGGGCTAGTTATGGTGTGTGTTTACCAGGCTTGGAGTGTCTTGGTAGCCAGAAGGTGCCGTGCAGTGATTTTTCACAGCAGGGACAGTCATGCACCACTTAAAATTGAGACACATTCTGAGAAATGCATTGTTAGACGATTTTATCATGTGATCATCAAGAGTGCCAGATAGTTTAGTCTTCTACACACCTGGGCTATATAATATATACAGGGTATATGTAGCCTGTTGCTCCCAATGTCATGATGAACAAAACAAAATGAGATTAAATCATATGCAAGAGAAAATGATTCAATGAAGAGATGTGTGAAGTACAAGATATTTGAAGCTTCTGCCAGTGTAACAGGGCATACTGTTTACATTAAATTTTCTCTAGGTAGGAGTAGCACTCTAAAATAACAATGAAAATATAATAAAATAAATACATAGGAGCTAGGGCTGTGGCTCAGTGGTAGAGCGCTTGCCTAGCATGTGTGAGGCACTGGGTTTGATCCTCAGCACCACATAAAAATAAATAAATAAAATAAATGTCTATCAACAACTAAAAAATTTAAAAAAATGAATACATAAACCAGTAACATAGTTGTCTTTATTATCAAATGTGTACTGTACATAATTGTGTGTGTTATACTTTTATACTACCAGCAGCATATAGGCTTGTTCACACTAGCATCACCATGAACATGTGGATAATGTGGGGCAATATAGCATCATTTGGCTACAACATCACTAGGTGATAGGAATTTTTCCATTACAATCTTATAGGACCATTGTTGTACGTGTGGTCCATTATTGAAATATCCATGTACATGACTGTATATGGAACAGGTGTCAGTTCCTTTGACACTTTGCACATTTGACTTTGGACTCTTGATGTCTCCTTTCCTGCATTCCCATCCACCTGTGGCTGATCTCCTTTGCATCTCACACATTCTGTTCCATGTTTGTCTTCTGCCTACCCAGACTTATGTTGGCCTTTTTTATACACTTATTCATGGGCTTCTCTAAATTATCTTCCCACCTTTGGGCAACCAACACTTTGATTCCCTGAGGATTATTGGTCTTGAAAAACAGAGATCAACTAGTTCTCACTAAGACAGTATTTTTGTATTTCCATTTTAAAAGAAGTTATGAATTCAAATGTGTTTTTATCTTAACATATGTGGGGAAGATAAACAAATTTATAGTCTGATTCTGAAAGATTGCTTACTGTTATAGTACAGAAGAGTGCACATTAAGATTGATTATCTTTGGTGGAGGAGGAAAAAAATCTCAGAAAGATGTGTTTTGGACATTGAATTCAGTACTGAATTAATGGAGTAATCAGCACATGAATGGACACTATAAAGAGCCACTGCTTAGAATAGACAGAGGTTAAACTATATTTGTGGTGGATAATTGTGTAGTGGAAGGTATGAATCACTCTCAGAGGCCCTAGATGAGTCAAAAGAATTGCTAATTATGTCTTTCTGTGCAGTTTGGGGCCATGGGTAAAAATATCTGGGGATCATGATTGATACCAGCATGTGTAGAAATAGGTCAAGATGAAATCTCACTGACAGTGAAACAGAATTGCCCAGAGGAGGCTTTTCTGTGTCTTTCAGATCCTCCTCTGGTTCTCATTCTCATTCCCTTCCCATCATCCCAGTTTACACTCTCATTACCTTGCACTGTGATGATTGCAAGTGTCTCTTAACAGGTGCCTTTACTTCCTGTCTTTTTCTCCTCCCAAGCATTCCATAGGTGCATGTCAGCTCAGTCTTCTTAAAACATTTCTTTCACCACACATCCATTAACTGTGTGATTTCACTTTCCTAGGTCTCTGTCTCCTTGTCAGAAAATGAGGAGATTGGTTTCGGTTTATTTTTCCAGTTCTAAAATTCTTATTCTGGGCCACTCCAAAGTGGCTTTGCTTTTTCTTTTTTCATTTGACAAACTGTATTGAGTGTGAAATATGTGCTAGGCATGGTGCCATGCCTTGAAGATGCAAAGAGAATTAAGATTGAGTTCCCCTCATGGTGCCCAGTTCTAGGATGCGGCCCCACATGTTGAAATGTGCTCCCTTTGTTTAAAACATTAAAAAGTACATAGTTGGGGCTGGGGATGTGGCTCAAGCGATAGCGCGCTCGCCTGGCATGCGTGCGGCCCGGGTTCGATCCTCAGCACCACATACCAACAAAGATGTTGTGTCCGCCGAGAACTAAAAAATAAATATTAAAAATTCTCTCTCTCACTCTCTCTCCTCTCTCACTCTCTCTTTAAAAAAAAAAAAAAAAAAAAAAGTACATAGTCTCAGGTTGGGCATGTAGCTGGGTCGTAGAGTACTTGCTTAGTGTTAAATCCCCAGCCTTGCTTGTCCCCAAAATTATGTACTCTCCATTTATATATGTTTATTTGTTTCTCAAATCTATACACTTACAACTAAATGTTAAAACATAGTAAAAATTTATTTATTTATTTTTTAGTTCTGGGAATTGAATCCAGGGCAAGTGCTCTCAGTACAAAAATTTAACTTTTATATGAAGATGAAATTGTTTTCATAAAAATTTAAATTTTATATGAAGATGAAATTGTTTTCACAAAATAAAATTTAAATTTGTCATTAGAGGTTCAATTAATGTTTTGGTCTCTTTAATGACGTTAATACTATTATGGTGAGATCAATGTGATCAAATTGGCTTCTTTTGCTTGGAAACATTTTCTGAGATAGATAAACAGTGATCTCATATTATGTTCAATTAACTTAGACATTAGTTTTGAATGACTGTCATAGCTCAAAATACATTAATCCAAATGCAAGGAGTAAATTGTTAACTGAAGTAATGAAATCATAATAGGGAATAATTTCTGCTTTTTATTATGAAAAATGCTGAATATAGACAAAATTAGAAAGTTAAAAATGTTGAAAATCTATGCATTATACATCTAACCCAACTTCCACAATCACCAACTCATGGCTAGACCTTCTCCTTTTTACCTCAACTAGATGATATTGAAGCAATCTCCAGAATCACATAATCTTATTTGATATATTTCATCATGCATTTTTACAAGATGAGAACTCAAAAAAAGAAAACTTGTATACCATTTTTTTTGGCTTTTGTATTTCTTAAATAGACACATAAAACTTTATTCAGGAAAAAATTATATAAATTGAATAAAATGCTAGGAAGTTGGAGTAACACCAAAGTTATGGGAAGAAGATTAAAAGTTTATTGTATAAATGTTGCATAACATTTCCACATTTCAGGGAGAGAGGGATCTGTTTTGTAATTAAGTATAATTACAAAAAATAGTAAAAGCATAATGTTTGAAGTTGCAAAAAGATGTTTTTGAAAAAACATTTAAGAAACAAATGTGTATTTCAGGAGAATTTGATTATTTTCAAGTCAGTTATAATATCTCCAAAGTTCTGGATAGCTCACCAAGAAAGAAATTTCTTTTCTTTGTTTCTTTTCCAAGTAAAAAAAATATCTCAAGCAAATTAATGATGGTGACCAGAGAAGAGTTAGGGAAGATAGCATATCCAGGTGAGCAAGGGGAAGGGAGGGGATCAGAACTAAAAAAAAAAAAAATCTAAGGAAATGTTCCTTGCCAAGATTTCAGCATAAAATTTCAAGTCCATGATATGTATTCGTAGTATCAGGACATCCAGAATATCATAGGCTATTCTTAACTGTGCAAAAAACTAAGTTATTTAGTTAGCGCAAAAGCTTTGGTATTATGTTGTTTATCATTCCCTAAAAGAAAAAAAAATTGCATGTCATTGTTCATTCCTTTCCTCCCCAAAGCAGATCCACCATTTAGTTATCTTTCGGCTTCCTCTAAGGTAGTACCACTGTCCTGAGTTTATTTGTCTGATGGAGGCGGACAGGGAAAGACACTGGTATCTGACAGCAGAATCTGAATTCCCACAGAAATTACTCTCCAATTGACTTGGTTGTCCTAATTTTGTTTTGTGCTTCAGAGACTCAGAGAAATATGCTGAAATGGTCACCATTCACTGGTTGTCACAGAAATGACAATGATTACAAGGTAGGAAGGATGTTGAACACCAGACAAGGAAGATGAGGTCTCAGTGCAACAGGTGACCCTCTAATAACTCACAAAGTAGTCTGTACCTTGTGTATAAGCAAGTCGATGGCTGGGGGTATTGATTACTGCTACCTACTTAGCTTGCAGATAAATGATGCAGGTAGCTTTGATTCAGTCTGGCTCATCAAAGGACCACATCCTCTGGTCATGACCATGGTGACCTCTTTCAGTTGTGAGGGCTTCAATTGCAACTTTGGGGTGTTGAAGGGTGGGAATGAGAAGTTTCAGATGAGAGAAAAGACCTATCAACCAGGACATTTTTGACAGAGACAAAGAGAAGTTGCATAGAAACTATATCATTTGAGATCTAGAAAAGCAGATATATCAAAGATATAAAATGCTTCCTTTAAGTGAACAGGTGAAAGTTCTTGAATTAATAATGAATGAAAATATTTAACACTGAAGTTGCTAAGAAAGAATCTTTTATATGTGAAATTGTGAAGAAGGAAAAAGAAAATAATGATAGTTTTGCTGTCACACCTCAAATTGCAAAGTTATGACCACAGTGTGTTATAACTGCTGAGTCAATATGGAAAAGGCATTAAGTGATAGGTTCGGTATTATCGCAGTTTTAGACATCTGTTCTTGGGATGTGTCCCTTAAGAATAAGGAGGAGCTACTGTATTAACAGTTCCATCTACCAGTTGGGAGACATTTTTGTTGGAATTTGGTTCCTAAAGTCTCCAGGTTAATTGACATCATCCATTTGTTCTTTCAGACTGATTAGACTTTAAAACTCACCCAAGATCTTTCTTTTGAATATTTTCTAAGTGGGTGTGGTGGTGCACATCTGTAATCCAAATTGAGGCTCAAGCGAGAGGATCACTTAAGCCCTGGAGTCCAGCCTGCAATCTGGTAAGATCATGGTCAGATTTTATAAAAGTATAGAATAAGAGCTTTTTTAGATCATGCAATTATATCATTTTTTGGCAATGAAACCTTGTAGGGATCCAAATATCTCAAAAATACACCACAAGCACAAATTCCTTCAAAAAGCAGTAACTTTCTTAACCATAAGTGAAACATCACCTTGGCCTTGAAGAGATAGAGTCATTTTTTTCAGTAAGTATATTACTAACAGCTACTTGTCATAGAAATGGGCAACATATACAAGCCACTTATTTTGTAAAAGAAAGTCACAGAACTCACTTTTCAATGGGACAGTTATTGACCGGGTAATTACTGTATGTTCCAAAGAAGTCTCATGGTCACATTCTATCTCATTGTATAGTATATTAAAGCTTCTACAATAAATTAAATATCTTTAAATATCTTGTTCTTATGAAATTAAGCATTGGTGATTTCTTATTCTCAGCACTATTGACATTTTGAGCCAGAACATATATGTAAATATTCATTATTATTTGGTAAGGGGCTGCCCTATGTACAAAAAGGCTTTTTGGAAGAGTATCTTGCTTCTACCCAGTAGATACTAGCTACTGATATTATCTCCCAACCCTGCCACATCTCAACTGTGAAAAGTGAAAGTGTCTCCAGCTGTTGCCAAATAGGCCCCAGGGGCAGAATCAGTCCCAATTGAGAACTGCAATACTGAAAAGTCAGCTCCATGAAGGCAGTGGATTTTGCCTGTTTTGTACGTTCTTTAAATTCCTGATGCTTAGAACTATGCCCAACCCATAAAGACAATTAACTGCTTCTTGAATGAATGAATGAATGTAAATATTACCTTTTATCATTTTTAATATGATATGAAAAGCAATGGCTTTTGTCTTTGTAATTTAGTAACAAATATAAAAGGGAGCTTGTGAAAATTTAAAGTTTAGTAAAATTTTATCAAACACTGGACTGAGTATTGCTGAAAATTTATTTGCAGAGCCTTTATCTTTGTGTTGTGGATTGTTTACTTTGAATTCTTGTCATGGCTCTATTTCATTAATAGCTAATATCTAAAGGCACAATATACAGTTAGCATTTTTTCATTGTTAATGATAGTGGATCTAAATTCTCCAGTTTTTTTTTCAAATAATCCTGAGAATTATCTTTTTTAAATGAACTTTGTCTGATTAGCTAATTGACTTCATCTCATAATAAAACTAGAGAATGAAGCAGGAGCCCTGCAATTTTATCCTTGCTCAGTGATATTTTAGTATCATTTTCAGTCTGCAGTGCTTTTGCAGGACTCTTTTCAAAACCAGTTATCCATCATTGTCAGCCTTATTTTCATGAATACTGGATAATATAACCAGTGAATCCATTACCAGACCCTCAGAAACTACTACGCCTGTCAATACACTGAAAGCTCACAATCAAGTAAGAACATCTCTTGCAACTCCTTTGGGTCATAGAACTCTTTGGTCCAAACACTTTGCTTCTTGTGACATGAGGCCATCTTATCCAGGTGTATTTTTTTCCTTTTGTTGTATTCAAATATAACCATACAAATTCTAACATACTGTTCCTGTTTCACATCTAGTGCATTCTGTGTGGTATGTACATTCCTCTTTGAGAACCACAGAGCTAGTGTATAGTGGATCACATCCAGTCTTCTCAGACTGGCATTCTTAGTTGTAGCAGAGGCAATGTTTATTTATTTAGGTACCCGTGATTAAACTCATGAGCACTTTACTACTGAGCTATATCCCTAGTCCTTTTTACTTTTTTATGTTGAAACAAGGTCTTGTGAAGTTGCTGAGGCTGACCTCAAACTTGTGATCTTCCTGCCTCAATCTCCCGAGTCTCTGGGATTATAGGCATGCACCACCATGCCAGGCTAATGAGAAAATAATATAAGCCCATCAAATCCCATTTTATTTACCTTTTCCAGGGCACACATAAATGACATTTTTCAGCTTCTCTTAAAGTAATGAGTAGCCACGTCATCATGTGCTGCTGGCCAATGGTGTGTATGGAGAATTGGTTTGTAACCATGCTTGAGTCAAGAGCCAGTGTAACTTCCTCCACCTTTTGCTTCTTCATCTGCTGCATTGATATCGGGTAGCCATGTGTACCAGACAATATAGCTGGAGTAGAAGCTGCCTACAGGAGGAAAACTTCCAAGGAGAAACACGCAGCCTGCATTTTACTGTTTTTTTCTGGCTTTAAGAGACTGAAACTTTGTGTTTGGTTGTTACAGCAGCTGTCATGAATTACCATGATATATTGGTAATCTATTAATATGTCTTATCTAAATTCTCCAATGTAGTGCTGTTATTTATTGTATTTCATTGTTATTATTCTGAAGAATGTTGTACAGCAAAATGAAACTCAATATTATATATTTGAAAAGATTATCATAGAGATTGTAGCTTGGTAAATTGTATTGTATGCCCTATTAAGAATTCAGAGAAGAAATTTCTCTTAGTTCTATTAATAATAAAAGATCACTTACTTATGTTCTTGATCTGCTCTTATCTCATGGACACTCTGAATCTTGTAACCGATTGTGTTTTCCTCAGGGCCAACTTTGTGGCTCATGTCTAGTAACCAGATAAGCTTTATAATGTACAGGTGCTTTTTGACTTGCAGTGGGATTATATGCCAATAAAACCTTCATATATTGAAAATATCATTAATTCAAAATTGTACTTAATTCACCTAACCTAAGGAACCTCACAGATTAGCAATACAGCATACTGTAGAGTGTCAGTGGCTTCCCCTCATGATTATAGCGTTGACTGACAATCACTGCTGCTACCCAGTATCAAGAGACTGGAGGATCAGACCACACAGCACTAGCTCTGGAAAAGACCCAAACTCAAAATCCCAAGTACAGTGTCTAGTGAATACATATCACTTCTGTACAGGCTCACACTACCATTCCTGGCTGAAAGAAACATTTTATATCTCACTCAAACACAGATATTGAGAAGCATAATAACCTATGTTGTTATTTAGGCAGAATACTGTTGGCTGTCTATATTGTGGGTTCTGAACCCACAAATCCAACCAACCATAAATAAAAAAAATTTTTAATTGTAACTATATTGAACACAATAGACTTTTTTTGGGCAATATTCCTTAAACCACATACTATAACAACTATTTATATTATTATTATTATTATTTATATTATATTGTACTAGGTAATATAAGTGATTTAGAGATAATTGAAGTATTTGGAAAGATATGCAAAGGCTATAGGCAAATACTTTGTCATTTTTTATGAGACATGGGCGTTTGCAGATATTTATTTCTGTGGAGAAAAGAAAACCTGGAGTCAATCCCTTGTAGATATTCAATTTAGTTCTCTTTCCACAATTGTATAGTGTTTACCGATTTCATGGAAAATCTTTAATGAAGTGAAAGGAGATAGGTCAGAGAGATAGCACATGGAACATATTTTATTAATATACAAATTATTATTTTTCCCTGGTGCAAATACCAAAATTATCAACGCTGCAGAAAAAAGATAATACTGTAACACTGTATTGTGATTTTTTTTCAGAGATGTGACAGTGATGAATTACAGCTCACTCTAAGTGCAGATAAGGCTGTGGCATTAGCCCTATCTGAAGCCTGGCAGTATTAGATGGGGAGGTAGCTATGTATCCTACAGGCCACCAGTTCAGACAGAAGGTGCTGTTAGACTAGATCATTTGCATACTCTCCTGTGGATCTGTGATGTCTCCCTGGGATAGGCTTTGAAAAATTACTATGGCTCTGGGTCCTTATTAGCCAATAACTCCTAAAGGGCTGTCAACAACTTCAGAAAGATACACTATGTTCAAAAGCTTGATTATAATGGGTAAATATATATGGCCCCATATATGTATGTTTGTAACATTTGCATATGTGTGGAAAAATAAATATTTACTTGAATTTGTTTGTATTTAGTATCTTTTTGTCATGATCCTAGACTTAAAATTCAGAAATAAAGGACTAATATTCCATGTATAAGACAGCATATAAAGAATTAAATTGTATAGTATAGATCTGAAGCATTCTTGGTGGTGGTGGGGGAAGTGACCCTTTGTTAAAATTTCACAGAGCTTCTCACTTTCTGAAGCTTTATCTAAGTTTTAAATCCTTTTCCTAGCATGTGTGAGACTCTTCCAAACACTTTCTTCAGAGATCAAAATTCTAAATTTCAGATTGAGTTAAATACATTTTATAATTCGTCCGGCAGCTGTTGGGAGTAAAATGAGAATTGCTTTTTAGGGCATTTTTCTCAACAGAGCAGTTTTGAAAATGAAACCAAATCTTCACACTCCACTTGACATGGGAATTTGAAGTTATTTTTACAGGCTCCACAGCAGTCACTATGTGAAACATTAAAAATGTATTCAAATACAGTAAGTTCATAGTTAAAACAATTTTTCTTCTAACAGCTTGTTCAGTAAATAAAAAACAGGAACACAAATTATATCTTGTTATCACCTTTCATGGTTTTTCATATTTGTGCTTTAACCAAATAACACATTTTCTTGTATAAAATGTTTCTTCCCTTTTAATTATAGCCAGATTTGCTGCCTTGGCAGGTAAAGCTTTTATTAAACTTGAAAGTATGTTTGGTGTAAGTAGGGGATGTGGGAACAAACTCTTAAAGGAAAGTCACATTTTCTATGAAATGCAGTGTGGTATTTAAATATAGTCTTTACTAAGACCTTAGAATATTGAGGGACTGGAATGTTTTCAGGTATTCCTAGTGGAGACAAATATGTTTTTGATTTTACAAAATAGTGACTGTATGAAGTCACTGAAGTCAAACAGAAAAAGGAGGTTAGAGGCTGAGGGCATAGCTCAGGGTAGAGTGCCAAGCATGAAGCCCTGGGTTGCATCCTCAGTACTGGTAAACTTAAAAAAAAAAAAAGCTTCACATTCATAAGCAGATTATGAGAAAGAAATAAGCTAGGCAAAGATGTAAGCAGAGGAAAAACTATCCATTTTCCTTTTTTTTTTTTTTTGGTCTGACTGGAAAGGACTTTGACTCTAGGCAATACTGTGAAGTGGATTACCTTTGTTTTTTGTTATATTTTACTTTCTTCTTCTATTACATTCCCTGCAAGTAGCCTGTGTACCCTTCCTGGAGGGTCTTCTCTGGAGCTGACTGATAACAAATCCATGGTAAAGTCTGTATAAAAGACTTTTTTCAGAAAAGGGTGACTTGCCGTTCCTAATCTCTACTGACTGAGAGGACTCAGGCTCAAACAACAGTTTAACAATCCAGGGATTTAGGTTCATTTACAGTCAGAACTGTTAAATATCAGTTCCATATTAATTCCACAAGTCTTAAAATGAGAGAATTTCTCCTATGTCTGAAACAATGTAAACTTTATTTGAATCTGGTGAAGCAATGAAAACGTGGGAGTTAAAAAGACAATTTGGGCTGGGGATATAGCTCAGTTGGGAGTGTGCTTGCCTTGCACGCATAAGGCTCTGGATTCAGAGATATGAAAAATTGTGTTCTATAGTGTAATATGGATTGTAATGCATTTTGATGTCATATATAACAAATTCGAACAATAAAAAAATGTCCTGGGTTCAACCCCTAGCACCACAAAAAGAAAAAAGACAATTCTGCGTAACCTCATCATGGTTAAATGTGTAATTCCAACGTTGGTCTTTTTTTATATACAAAAGATGATTTGAGGAATTATCATAACTTTTGTGAAATTCTAAAATGTCGTGGACCCTGGTTTGAGAGAAACTAGTAGAAAACCCTCATTTTATATTCATGAATTAATAGAAATTTAAAAAAATTACTGAAACCCAACAAAATGAATGGCATGATCAAAAGTTACATGAATAGATAATGATTAAATCCCCTAGAAAATTCAGGTTTTACTAGTCTCAATTTAGCTTTCTTTCCACCCAATACATTACTTCTAAAATTTAAGTTATAACTAATCAGTTAATTGATGAAGTTTTTACAAATAATTTAAATATTTCATAAAATATAATACAAGCTGAAGACCAGTTTATCACTACCTTTCTAACAAGCACACATACTTACTGGGATCATTGTGGACAATTCTGAAGAGTTTAGATCAGTTTTTTTAATAATGTAATATACATACATGCTATTTGGAACTTTGTTCAAGTACAAATTCAGGTTCTGTAAGAATAAGGTGGAGATTGAATTTCTAAGAAGCTCCGACAAATGTAGCAGGGGTTTAGACTGAGAATAGAAGATATAAAGGCATGGAGTCTGCCTCCTAACCTAAAGCTTAGTTTATGGGGATGAAATTAATGAGCAAAAGTAAGATGACAAATAAATACACTCTGAGTATTTCATTTTTATGTCTTTGTGAGTGATGGATTTTTTCCCAATTAGAAGGAAGCCCCTCCTGATCAGTACTTTTTTTTCTTTTTAGAATTTAGAAATCCACTCTGTACACAGTGGCTGTTAAGAAATGCCAACTGACTGACATTATCATAGGCCACTGGAATATCAGATGAAAATTCCAGGTGGAGTCAGGGTAATTCATACTTGTGATAAAATTCCTTTCAGCAATGGATTATCCGAATGGTTTGATGGTGTTTTTTTTTTTTTTTGCAACTTTATAAATTCCCCAAATATTTTCCACTAGGTAGAATAGGGGCAACAATGCTTCAACACCTGGGACATTCTGCAGATTTCAAGACCAATGGACTGAGTATGTGTAGATTGATGTCTCTAAACGATCTTTGGTCACACTGGTATCTGCAGGAAAGGAAACAGAAGGTGAGGGGACAATGAAAAAGTCTGGACTTTTCTCAAAAACAGTCTAGCACAGTGCTGTCCAATCCAGTGGGCAAGATTCTCTTGTGGCTATTTAAATTTGAATTAATTACAATTAAGTAAAAAGTTTAAATCACATTCTATAGCTGCATTTGCTACATTTTGAGTGTTTGGTGACATGTGGCTAGTGTCTACTGCATTGGACAGTATAGACAGAACATTTCCATCATTTCAGAAAACTCTGTTGGAAGTGCTACTCAATAGTTATAGAAAAAGTGTAAGCTTGATTTCAGTGATGGCTGGAAGTCATAGGAGAATCTTTAAACAGTGATTGCTCTATGATAGTATTTAAACAGGAGGAGAAAGAAATGGAATGGGCAAACATAGCCAGAGTGGTGCAGGTCTTTGGGTACAGGGAAGTGGAGATCTCAATTCCCTGCCAATGAGGGGTAATGAATGTCCTAGCATCTCATACAGGGTCTTCTGACAATTAAATACATACTTTCTCTTTAGAGAGGCAACACATGAATATTGAAGAGGTGAAGTGTGGGAATAAACAAAGATATGGAATATTATTTGCTCATATCATAACCAGTTCTTTCACTTCATTACTTTTTGTTTTCAATGAGCACAGGGTACACACTATGTTACCATACAGATCCAACCTAGAACCCACCTGCTTAGGAAAATTCTTTATTTACCTGAGCATATAGTGCTTGCTCCAATGACACATACAATATTGCTTCATACACATTGTGTCTTTTTTTTTTTTTGAGAGAGAGAGAGAGAGAGAGAGAGAGAGAGAATTTATTTATTTATTTTAGTTTTTTTCGGCGGACACAACTTCTCTGTTTGTACGTGGTGCTGAGGATCGAACCCGGGCCGCATGCATGCCAGGCGAGCGCGCTACCGCTTGAGCCACATCCCCAGCCCACACATTGTGTCTTGAATTTCGTGGCTCCTCTGTGGTAGGCCTATGTTCTTGAGTTACTCAGCTCCGACTATGGATGCCTCATACTCTGGGGATTGGGATCAGAGGTTCTGTTTTTAAGTCTTATGACATTTTCTGATAATTCTATTTCCATGTATTCATTCAACAAGTATTTATTATATACCTACTGGATGCCAAGCATTGGCTGACTCTTCTACTTTCTTGTCTTCAGTGATAGCTCCTTTGTTCTGGTTAGAATTTCAAACATTAATAAAACAAAATTGCCCAGCCAGAACTTAATATTACAAAATATTTTCTAAGTAGAGCAGACCACATTGTTTAGTGTTCCGGGCCAAAGGGGATTAACTTCTATCTCAGAAGGAGAGAACTTGTATAGTTTTCTTCTCTGGTCTAAGATCTCTGATTACTCAACACCCTTAGTCTCTATATCAGCTTCCTAGGGCTGCTGTACAAATGACCACAAACTGGGTGGCTTAAAATAACTGAAGTATATTCTCTCATAGTTCTGGAGGCTGAAAGTAAGGGCAGAGCTGGTTCTGAGGGCTCTAGGGAGGAATCCTTCTTGCTGGTTCTCATTCCCAGTGATGTCTGGCAGTCCTTGGATGCTCCTTGGCTTACAACTGCATCACTCTGATCTCTGTCCCCATCATTACATGACTGTGTGTGTGTGTGTGTGTGGGGGGTAAAATCTCCTTCTCCCTTTTCTTATAAAGATATTGATCACTGGATTAGGGTCCACTTTAGTATGATCTCATCTTAACTTGATTACATCTGCAAACTTTATGACATTTGACCCATTTCCAAATAAGGCCACACTGACTAGTACTGGGGGTTGTGATTTGAACATGCCTTTTTGGAAGAGATAAGTCAATCCACAACAGTTCCTTCAAATCTCCTTCTCCATATATTTTTGCAGTGCTGGGAATCGAACCCAGAGTCTTGTACATGCTAAGCTAGCATTCTGTCACTAAGCTACTTTCCCAGTCACCTTAAATCTATACACACAAACATGTATATGCAGGCCATCAATTTTAGCTCGGATTCCAGTAGTAAGGAAGCAGGACTGAAGAGAGACCCTGTGGTTTAACAAGAGAAGAAATAACATCCGACCCTTGGTCCTTCCATCTCCTCCAGGCAACAGATGAGACAAGCTGTGAGGAAGATCAAAGACAACCCGGGGCCTGAGGGCAGAGTGATGCACATGCTGGACACCCAGCAGATTATAAATCACTTCTAGTGCTTTTAAGTTGCTTCTTCTGCCTTTTATTTTCTTGTACTGCCTTTCCCTACAACTTCTTCTTTTCTCTGTCCTCTTCCCTTCCATTTTTCTGTTCTAACTTTCTGTCATCCTCATTCTTTGTACCTCAAAGCAAGCAAGAAATATATTATGCAATCAAAGGGCTTCCAAAAGACATCTGCATATCCCTATTAGGGTTCTGGAATGTCATGAAATTTTATCATTTATAAACACAGCAAACTTCATAAAGCATTCTTAGAACTCACCAAGGGGCAGATTTTGTCAAGTTCTTTTGTCTGATGCCAGCCAAATTTTGCTTGAACCAGTTTTCTCAAATCCTGCTTTCTGTCTTATTCATTTCCATAACACACAGTAGAATGTACCACAAGTTATTATCAGTATATAGACATAAAAACAAGTGAAGAATATAGGAAGGACAATTAACATTTCCTTAAGATTAAGTTCACTGTGTTATGAAGAGATTATGTTATAATCTGCTGATTCCAGTGAGATGTTTGTTCATTCTTCTTACAGATATTTATGAGGTACCCACTATGAATGAAGAATTTTGCTAGAATATGAAGATAATACAGAAATTAATAGGACACAGTACATGATTTCAAAAACTTTGAAGTTTAATAGGAGAAACACTCATAATAAATAGCTCCAATATAAAATAAAAATAGGATAAATCCTGGAGAAGAGTTTCAATGTGTTTGGGGAGTATTTGGGAGGGGAGATTAAGTATGATGGGTATGTTTTTAGAAGAGGTAGTAGAGTTTGTGCTGGAAATTCAAGAATGGCAAGTATGCCAACCAGTAGCTATTCCTTGAAGGAACTTACCATCCAAGTTACTTGAACAAAAGTGTTGTGTATTGTGGTTGAGTGCAGCAGGATATATTTTTGGAGAAAACCAACACCTGTAGGGTACGGATCAAACAAGGAAAAGAAATGTAAGGATCCAATAATGAGGGGGTTTGCTTTGAATTCCAGGTTGAAATGTTTGGACTTCATTCTTTATTTAGTGAGGAATCATCAACATTTGTAATTATAGGACCATAGTCAAGGGGTCAGGAAATAAAAATCAGACCCAGGACATGAGAAGAGGATGTGGAGAACAAGAGACTTTGAAGCATAAGGTAGAGGAGAAACCAGAAGAATCTGGAGACTGAGAGGATGTTAAAGATCATGGGGAAGTTAGAGCAATTAGAATCTAGGTATTGCCATGAAAAAGGTAGAGGAAACCTAGGGGGAGGCTCATGAAGGGAGAAGAGATGGGGTGGAGAGGGAAGTAACAATTCTGTTTTGGTCTTGTGGAATCTGAAGTATTTTTGGAACATTGCTATGGGGAAGTCTAGTGATAGTAAAAATGTATGTGTGGAATTTTGGAGAGCAGGTAGGCCTACGTTCTTGAGCTCAGAGATGAAGACTATTAACTAAAGCATGAATTTCACAGAAAAAGGATATGTCCAGCTCTTTTTTATACTATAGAAATACTGTATTGTCCACATTTAAAACCAATACATCATAATTGGAGAAAAAGAAACAAAAGCATTAGCATTTACTAGATGTAACTGTGTCTACTGAGGAAGCATACAAAGTAGAAAAAACATTAATAGGGTCAGAAAAGACCTAAGGATTCCAAAGAAAGGAGTGCATATTCTCCTCTTGGTCTAATTTTGAAGAATTAGACTTTTGCATTAACGGGTTCCACATATTTAGATAAAAAATGTGAGAAAAAGTTGAATTTGTACTGAACATATACAGACTTTTTTCTTGATCATTATTCCCTTCACAACAAGATTTTACATAGCACTTATATTGTATTAGGTATGAGTACTCTAGAGATGATAAAATATACAGAAGGATGTGCATAAATACTATGCAACTATTACACTATTTTATATAAAGAACAGGTTTTAAAACCCAAGGGTTGGAGGGTGTCCTGAAACCTTTTCCTCATGGAGACTGAGGGATAACTCTAACTGTTCACTGAAGGAAGTCTTGTTGGGGTTGGGGGCTTATATTATAAAGGGTCATTGAAAGGTTGTAGACTACAACTACATAAAAATATTTCAATCATATTTGAACAGAAAAGTCAGACTAGATGGCTTCTTGAGAAGCCAAAGAATTGGGAAATAATTTTGCTTGAAGTCCTTAAGAACCTCTAATCAAGTGGAAGGCATTTCTAGTTTTATTTAATTTGAGGATAATTTTAAAAAGAGTCATAAATGCTCAATAATGAAATGGGTTTCCAAGAAAAATATGATTGGGCATTTGTTGAGGATATTTCAAAAGCCACTCTTAATTTGGAAAGGAAATTGGCCTAAAGTACATGCTAAGACTGTGTGTGCTTGATGTTGCTTTCAGGATCAGGAGTTCAAGATGGTGGCAGGTACTGTGCTATTTATTAGAATCTAGTTCTTGACCTCTGTTTCCATGGGTAATCCTGTTATCAATTCTCTTAGAACCCAAAGTTAAAAAGACCACAGTAGGTTGCAAATAACCCTAGTGCTACTGTGGTCTTTTTAACTTTGGGTTCTAAGAGAATTGATAAGAAATTGATAAGAATCCTCATGATTCTTATTTTCTAACCATTAACATTTTCAGGTCCTGGGAGTGGAAAATAAAAATGAATGCTTCATTTTGTTTGGATTTTGAAGCAGCCACAGAAAGAAATTTTGTTTAAAAATTATATCTTTAAAATCTTATTCAAGCCAACTCTTGGAGTTTAAATAAAAACTTATCTGAGTATGTCTATGTTATCATAGTTTAAGTTGATATCAATATTTAAAATACCTTAAAATTTGTTAAAATTGATTTGTTAACAGATACATGAAAACATAAAAATTGTTCATATTAACAGGCTTAACACCAACAACTTTGTCCCTATATATGTACTACACTTCTTTATTTAACTCACCTATTTTTTGATTTGAATTTCAATCTCTTCTCTGTGCTTGAAATGTGTGTTTATACTCACTATTCTCATAAAATTAGTCCAATTGTATGTGGCAAAATGAAAATAGTCTTTATCTTAAATAAAAACAAACATAAAACACAACTACTTAGTATCTTTTCCTCCAGTAGCAACTGTATAAAAGGTTAAAAAATAAAACTGTGGTTCTATCATTTGATAGTGTTCAAGCCAGGATTAGTTCAATCTGTAGTCTAATTAGCAAGAGTCACATTTACATCTACTTTTTCAACAATAGGTGGCACTAGTACACAAGTATCTCATCTGCATTCAACCCAACAGAAATATTAAGAAGTAGGAAGGAAAAATAAGATGCTCAAAAAGCTTGAAGGCCCAGAATTCAGTTCTGATGCACCCAGGTGTGTTGGCAAGCCTTGGGAGGTAAGATTGTTCTAGAGCAGGAACACACTATAATCTATGAACTTAAAACCCTAAGAAGCCTAAATACATGAGGTAATTCAGTGTTTTGTCGAGGAGAATGACAAGTAAAACCAGCTTTTTTGGTAGAATGTTTAACCAGAATATCTAATTTCCCAAAATAAATTCTAAAAAAAATGGAGGACACCAAGATTATACCTCTGCGTCCCACTGCAACCCTGGCAGAGGGAGAAGCTGTAGAGAACGTGGGGAAGAGAGAAGTTTAGCCATACGATGATAACTGAATGCCTAGGTACTTAAAAACAAAACAAAACAAAACAAAAAGTGTCATATGCTTTCTGCCTATTTCTTCCTAAAAGGTAAAAAAATAAAATAAAATAAAAATGAGAATATCTCATAGTTGTTTGTGTTCACTCACAGTTTTGCATTTGCAAAACTAGCACACATAAATTTACTTTTATTAAATTCCTCGTAAGAAGACTTAGGTGTTTGTCTCCAGATTGGGGCCAACTATAATCAAACAAAGGCTTCTCTCTAAATAGGCCAAATTTATTTTTAAAACACCATATAAAAGTCTAATTGTTATTAAGTTTTCTCTTTAAATTAGAATCTGTATTAAAATAAGAGCTCAATAATTAATGGATTAATTTAATACCTCTGGGTCTCCTTTACCTTACTTGTAAAACGTAAAAGATGGGATATTTTTATATTCCTCTATTGTTCAATGACCTTAAAATTAAGAATAAATTAGAGCAAGATTTAAAGAAATATAAACACTGGAGATACAACTACCTTATTGTTGTTTGAAAGTTAATCCTTTTAATTTTTCCCTTCTAGTTTATGTTGACAAATTCATTTTTAATCTTTTAAAATTAGACAGCTGCAGGGGTTTAGGATGTGGGTCAGGTGTTTCTGGACTTCATGATCTTTGGAGTAAAAATACATTCCTTTAAAAATATTACTTGATTACCTTTTGCTAACAAAATATTTCTAGTATTATCTGTTGCTTACCCACTAAAGCTGTGATCACTTGTAAAATTTTATTTTTAAAATAAGAAACTTAAAATGAGTAATTCTTCTTAGCAATTCAGTAGATTTTAACATTCATGAATGTTACAAAATCCTTTGGGAGAGGAAGTATTAGAAACATAAAAAACAAACAAAAAGAAAGAAAATAAAACAGAAACACACTCTACTTGTATAACACATGGTAGTTTTCAGGACTAGGTCAAATTCTACTTCTTATATAAAATCTTTTCCCCATAATCATCCAGCTTGAGTGAGTTTGACAATTATCATCTTCATTTGTATATCTGTCTCTCCAAGTAAATCCTCAAGGGATTTGAAGCCCAATTATTGCCTTGTGTATTTCACTGATAACTTTTTGCTCTGCTTTCTCTGTCTTTTCTCGTTAGTGTGATATTAACATATTCTAGATTAATTCTGATCCTCCCTAGGTTTCCATCAGAGAAACTTAGTACCCTTTTTGTACTCGAGAAAATTGTGGTTTCCTTCACTGTGCATTTCTGCTTCATGAGTCCCATTGCTTTCTTCCAGAACTTGATCATGATTTCACACTTGCTGATGGACCTCTCCTGATCTTCTCATTATCACTTGGGTTTATATTTTGACAGAATATCAGAAGGGAGAGAAAATAAATGCATATGTGTAAGCTGTCTTCCATACAGGAACTTAAAGAAGCTTTATGGTTAGTTTGGTTAGAATTTAAAACATTAACGTGGATCAGTAGTCCTTAAAGTTTGGTCCTCGGACCAGCAATATCAACATTACCTGGGAATATTATAGAAATGCAAAATATTGTGTCATCCTGGGCCTACTGAATCAGAAACTTTGGGGATGTGGTCAACTAATCCATATTTTAAGTCCTCCAGATGATTCTGTTGGAGAGTAAAACTTGGTAGCCACTGATTTAGATACTTGGACATTGACAGAGCATCATTTCTTCGTTATCTTCTTTATTTTTGTGTTGAGTTAATTTCTGTTATTTATTGTTTCTTTTTATTTAAATTCTTTTTTCTTACTAACTTCTTTGGTAGATACTTAGATTCTAGTCTTTATTTTTTTCTATAATAAGTATCTGTCTTAAACCTGTCTTTATCTTTTGTGAAGTGCTGTTTTTGCTCTATCCTCACAAGTTTACAAATATAGTATTTCTATTCATAATTTATAAGTATTAAAAATTTCCACTATGATATCACCTGATCCCTTTTTCAGAAGTGTTAAAATTTCTAAATATAGGGATTTTTATTTATCAAACTTTTTCAATGCCTGGTTTCAAATTTAGAGAATGTTGATGTATGATTTATTTAAATGTACTTGCTTTACATTCTCTGTTTTATAAGTGTCCCATTTGTGCTTGAAAATTATAAGTATTTTCTAGTTATAGAATGCATCCTGTATATATCCAATAAGCCAGGCTTGCTTGTTATGTTGTTTGAGTTCTTCTACAGTTAAAGTTGCTATTGTGTTTTTCTTGTCTTGTTTTTTCCTCTTTGAGAAAAATGTGTTGAACTCTCTTCTTCCACAAATACACCTCACTTTGGTGTTATATCATTTATAGATTTAAAAAAATTCTATTTTTCTGCTATTCTAGCAACATTTTCTTGTTGTATTGAGGTATATAAATTTTGAAATGTAATAATTTGGAATTTCTTTTCTATCTCTTTGCTTGAAAATTTTCATGGTCCATATGCCTTAGTCTGATTTTTGAGAGCAGCATATGGCTGTATTTTGCCTGTCTTGGGCATCATTTCTTTGCTATACTCTTTGTTTTTATATTCAGTTAATATAAAAACAATTTATTGGGCAATTTATTCTGGTTATAGATTAGTCCACTTTGAATGTGATTATAGATGCGTTACAATTTGTTTCAATAATCTTACTTGGTGCTTTCTATTTGTCTAGATTTTCCCATGCATGTCTCTCTTTTACATTTAAAACATTGATTTAGGAAGATTTGTTCATTTAATTCATTTTTTGTTTGTCCACTGGTTGGAATTATTGCATTCTATTTTTATGCATGAAATCTTTCTGTGCATACTTACTTTTCTAACATTTCAAGTTAATAGCTCAGCTCACTTTGGAACATTTCAGGTTCTCAGAATACTTCAGCTCTGACCTCTTTTTTCAGCTTACATGTTATTTTCATGTGTTATTTTATTATTTTTTCTTATTTTTAAAAATCAGACATTGCTATTGACTCAAAGACAAACAATTTTTAGTTTAAATAAGTTATTTTACTCTATTCCTTCCTGCATCTCAGTCTTTCCTTCAGAGAACATTGCCCCTTTACCTGAATACATCTTATAAAAGTTCTAGTGGTGTTTATTAGTGCTAAATACTCCCAGGTATTAATTCATCAGGATACCTTTTTATTTCAAATTATTTCAAATACTTTTTCAGGGCACAAAATTCTAGGTTGATAATTATTTATTCTCAGCATTTTGAAGATTTCTGACTACTCTTGCTTCTACTACTGTTACTGAGCTATTACAATCCAATAGTTGGTTCTTAGTGACCTGTCTTTCTGCTCTCTAGGTAGTCATTTTATCTGTAGCTAACAGTGATCGACTAAAATGTGTCTAGATGAGCTCAAGGGCAACTGCAACCGGGTAATATCTCCTTATTCCTTACATTTCAAATGAATAGTGCAGTTTTTAAAAATTGAAGTAGAATTTGCAACATGTATTGGTTCTCAATATTAGTGCAACATAAAAATGATCTGGGAGGAGCTTCCTCCTCCTCCTCCTCCTGTTCTTCCTCCTCCTCCTTCTCCTTCTTCTTCTTTTCCTTCTCCTCCTCCCCCTCTTCTTCTTTTCCTTCTCCTCTTCCCCCTTCTTCTTCTTCCTCCTCTCCTCCTCTTTCTTCACCTCCTCTTCCTCCTCCTCCTTCTTCCTGGGGTTTGAACTCAAGGATACTGTACAACTGAATCATATCTCCAGTCCTTTTCTTTTAAAAAAAATTTTGAGACAGTGTCTTCCTAAGTGGCTGAGTTCTCAGAAAATTGCTGAGACTGACCTTGTATTTCTGATCTTTCTGTCTTAGCCTCCTGAGTTGCTAGGATTTCAGGTGTGTGTTGCTGCATCCAGGTAGAATGACCTTGGAACTTCTGAGCCAGAAGAATGGCAGGAACATAGTCTGAGAGGCTCAACTCACTGTGGAACAGGTAAATTTGGCATAAAATACAATTAAAATTTTTTTCTTTTCCAGTCATTATGCTGCTTTCAATATTTGTGAATTCTTATCTTTAGTTCTGGAAAACTCTCATTCTTTTCAATTGTTGTCTCTTCTCCATTCAATTTTCTCCTTCTTTTCAACTTTTACTTTCCATTCTTTTACTTTCCACTTTCTTGTCCCTATGTTGTGTTCAGAGTTATTTCCTCAGATCAACTCTCCAGTTTGCTGATTTTCTCTTCAGCTATATTTTTTTTTCTGTTTAATATATTGGCTTTTTAATTTTTTTAATAGTCTAAATGTGGCAATTTAAATATCCAATTCTGTTTCTTATTTCTACTGACTCTTACTCATGGTGATTTCTTTTTTTCTTTTGTGAATTTTTTGTTGGAGGTTCATATGTGGTTTGATCTTCATGTATAGAAAATATGGAGACCTAAAGTGAAGATGTTTGTTTTTGCTAGAAGTCAGGGTTTTTAATGGAGTCTTATAGAGTCTCTGGCTAAATTCTTATTCTTTAACTCAACCCCCTCTCTTAGTGATGGATAGGTTAATGTATCCCCAGGGCAAAGCTGCCCTTACCTATACTTATAACTAACTCACTGCCTGTTTTTTCTCCTTGTAGGTTTTCATCATGTATCAATTAGAATAGACTAAGCTGCATTATTTTAATAAGCATTTCCAAAATTCTCAGTGATTTAAAGCAGCAAAAGTTGAATTTCCATCTATGGAAGGTCTCCTGCTGGTCAGAGTACCTGCCTGATCTACTGTGTACTTATCCTCCATGCTGTGACTAAGCTGTCTAGGTCACTTTGATTTTGTGGCTCCACAAGGCCTCTCTGCCTTCATGGCATAAAGGGAGAAAAGAGTGTAGAGAATTCTATGTGACATTTTCACTCTGCCAACTCAAAATTGGGCCCTTGTCATCCTGCTCACATTTAACTGGCCAAAATCTAGTTACGTGACCTCTACAGCTGCAGGAGAGCCAGGAAGTATAGCCCTCCATATGCCCAAGAATAAAAGGAGAAGCAGATACTGATGAGCCCTAGTAATGCCTGCCACATCCAATTACTCTAAGCCCAATGCAAATGCAGCAGTGCAGCAAAAATTGTATTTTATGAGAATTTATTTGTTCCAAAGTGAGAATACTTCTTGGACTATCCATACTGCCATTCTGCTTGATCAGAAGTTCCCATGCCATTTTTTATTGTATGAGGATTTGAGAACCAATAGATGTCACAAATCCTACTTTGATTCTTAAAAATTAAATTGAATAATTTTTATGAGTTGTAATTTAAATTTTTGAAATTTAATGAAATGTATTATAGTGGTGATGAGTTTAGATAGAGACAGTACAGAGTAGTGTATATAATATAAAGAAGACATTTGGAAAATATGGATAAAACAAGATTGGGAAAGGTAAATGATGTTTGGCGAAACTTATAAGGCACTCATATTATATGTACCTCTAATTTGAAGCAATTGAACATTTCCAGATTCTTCTTCCATAAGTATCCATTATGATACTTAGGTGCCATTATTACTTCTAGAAGGCTTAGTATGTATAACCTTAGTGGAATTCGTTCTTTTTCATTCTCAAAGTTATTAATATTATTACTTCTTTCATTGATATTTTGGTGTTATACTATGGAGGTTTATTATTTTTCTTTAAGCCCTGGAATAAGCTGAATTAAGAAGCATAATATAACATGTCAAGATTAACAAAGTTAATTGATATATTTTACTCCAAACTCTAGTAAGGTTTATTAGGATCTCTAGCTCTATGTCTAATGTGAGTTACAGAGGTTTGAATAATTGCTATGTACGCAGCTGGAAGAAACAAGTTCAATAGGAAAGAAATCTCTTACGTCACAACACTATTAAGGAAACAAATATAGAATTACTAGTGTTTAAATCTATTTTCAGGATTTTAAAATTATATGTTGCATGAAAATGCTAAACTCGAAGAAGCTTATTTAGTCTCTAGTTTCTTTGTCTGAGCAGCTGCCAAGGGCTAATGATTATAATTAGTATTATTATTGTTAATAATAATAATTAATAGTAAAGCCTATCTTAAAATGTGATGCTTTTAAAAATAATATTGAAGATGACAGAGTGTATATCATTTTTTCCCTCAATAAAGTTTCAGATTGTAAAACTACATCATAATTACTGTTTCCTACAAAACACAACCCATTTTACTGGGATTATTTCCTCTAGCCAAGATAGTTAAAGAAAATACTTATGGGCTGGGGATGTGGCTCAAGCGGTAGCGCGCTTGCCTGGCATGCGTGCGGCCCGGGTTGGATCCTCAGCACCACATACCAACAAAGATGTTGTGTCCGCCGAGAACTAAAAAATAAATATTAAAAATTCTTTCTCTCTCTCTCTCTCTCTCTCTCTCCCCCACACACACTCTCTTTAAAAAAAAAAAAAGAAAATACTTATAAAAATACGTCAAACTCTTTGGGAGAAGAGGTGCTACCTGGATAGAGGAAAATTTATTATTCTAATATTTGTACTAATGACATGTTTGTTCATTATGTGCATTAGTATGAATGTTTGAATTCTCTAGAAGTTAATTTTATTTTTGAATGACTAACTGACCTTAGAATTTTAAAAGACTTCTTTCTGTGAAAAACTTTCGTATGGGATTCTGCACATTTCTAAAATACCGAGCAACAGTATGAACAAGTTTTTTTCTTAGCACTTAAGTTTGTGCAATAATAGCTGGCCTGCCAACATAAGTGATACCACCCATGTGCCTGGCAAAGGTACTGTATAGTGCCTAGTTATGTACTTTTTTCTAGATAAAGAGTTTACTTTTTTTTTTTAAATACCAACTTGTTATTAGGCTTCATTTAGTTTTCTATAGAATAGACTATTAACAGCAGAGCCTGCCAAGTTAGTCTGTTAATAACTTCTTAGCAAATAATTAGGAAGCTACATTTCCTGCCTTAAACACTCTTTTTTTAAAAACTATCTTTATTGATTAATCGTTTTTCTCTTACTTCCTGTTTTATTGTTTTATTTTTTAATTCTTACATGATGTGCATTCAGTTTCTATAAATGGGAGGAGGCCAGAAAGTGAATCTAATGCTTTTGATTGACATAAAAACAGTGATTTAAAAATGCTCCCTCAAAACTGTCCTCAGGAAATGCTTTACCTCTTGGATATTCTGTTGGAAGGCAGAGGTCAGGTGGTCACTAACCTGATGGCATGGTAGCAATATTTTTAGGGCCAGTTTGTACCTCACACATGTATTTTAATTTATAGAATAATGGTATTGTCTTTCTGGATTGTATTGGTGGCTGTCCATCTTTAGCACTCACCTGGGATCTGGTGTTTTCTATGGCGATGGCAGCAATAACAGCATCATCCCATGGGGAAAGGCCCAACTCTGATCACAGAAGGGGCATTGACATTGCTAATGTACGGAACTGTCATTTCCAGTGGTTTTTCAATTTTGGGAGAGTAGAGAGAACAATAGCTTTGGTAGCACAGGACTAGGGTGAATAGAGAGAAGTAAATGTTTATGGGATGCCACTCCGTGCTAGTGATGTGCTAAGGTCTATAAGTATTACCTCATTCAGTATTACCTCATTCTGATGTAAGACCAAGAACTCCAACTTATTGCCTGACTTCTCTAAGACTGAGTTAAAATTTTGCTTTTCCTATCTCCCAGGATTTTTTGAGGTTCACATGAGCTTATATAGGAGAAGGCTTTGTAATCAAGAGATGCATTATTATTATGTGTTTCTGTTACTGACACTGAGTCAGGAATAGGGCCTAAGACTTTGGTAAAGTCTTTTGCCTTGGGGAGGTTTAAAAAGTACTACTGCCTGGGTTTCACCTACAGAGTTTCTGATTTCATTGGTCTTAGGTGTGTTTTGGGAAATCCAAATTTTCACAAGTCTCTGGGAGGTTTGGGGGGGGTATAGGCAGGGTGTGCATAGAACCATTGCTTTATATCAATAGCTCTCAAAGCGTGGTCCTTGGGACAACAGCATCAGCATCATCTGGAAGCTTAGTAGAGATGCAAATTCTTGAGCTCCTTGCCAGATACTCTGAATCAGAGACTTCAGGGTGGGGCCCAGCAACCAGCATTTAACAAGTCCTCCAGGTGAGTCTGATGCCCACTGATGTTTGGGTGCGGCTGAATTAGACAAATGTGCCAAACTGCAGCCTCAGAGATTCAGCTGCCCTTGTATTTTGCCCTCATCTGACCCCTTCCTCCTCTCTCCTGGCAAAGGGTAACATTTTTGCAATCACAATTCCTCTTGCCACTTTCTGTTCCCTTGTTCGTGTTAATACCTGTATGACTATATTGGTTGCTGCTTCCAGCAAGCCAAATTTGCACCTAAAAATGGGATTTATTTATGCAATTATTTGTTATGAAGTATCCCCTGCATGCCAGGACATGTGCAGGGTCCTGAAAGTGCAACAATTGAAAGAGGAGATGGTCTTCATCCTCACAGAGCTTACAGTGGAAGGAGTCACAGACAAGCAGCAAAGCAATTCAAACATACCATAATAAATGCTATGAAAGAGCTCTTGCCCTAGCTTGTTTTACAAACATAAGAAAATAGCACTATTATTTCTCTGAGGTAAATGATTATAAGACTTATTCAAGGAAGGTTATCTTTTCCATATAATGAAGATATTCATGTACACTGCACACTGATAAAGAGAAGGACCAATTCATTAGATGTGTAATGATAAAGTTATGATGGTTTTAGTATGTTCTAAAGTGGCAGAGCCCAAAAGAAGATAGAGGGAGTATCTAGAAGCCAAGTGATCCCAGATCTGGTCTAAAATTTTAGCAGAGGAGACACTAGGTATAAGCACAGGTAGTTTACAGGGCAATAGTAACTTACAGGTGGGTCTGCTAAGTTAACTCAAGAACTTGAAACTGGGAGGCAGAGCCTATGATTGCAAAGCAAATGAAAACATGACACCATTATATAGCATGATTAACATTCACTTGAGCAACAATTAAGAGGATGAACCTCTTTAAAAATCTACACAGGATTTGGGACATTGATTTGGAGAAACCTGTTTGGAAGTGGTAATGTTGACTTTCTCCACGAGAGGGCGCCTATATTCCTTGTTTTTATTTTTTTTATTTTCTGGATGCAACAATTTATATTTTCATCCTGTCCCAAATTAAATAGAAGAATGACTTGTGTTTTCCCATTTATGGAATTGATTTCATGTCGTTTTGATAGTTCTACTACATTCCAAACAGTTATAACTTTTTCCTTTGGGATTCTGGGTATGATGTTAAGACATTAGAAAAACATGGGCTGTGTTTCTGCTAACAGCATCCTTATAATATATGCGCTGTATGCTATTTAGATTATCTGTAAAAATATCTTCTTCATTAGTGCCTATGAACAAGATCTGTCAGTAAAACAATCATCTCTTAAATATGAATCTGCATATTTGAAAGAATATTTACACAACAGAAAACAACTGGTTGATTCACTTAAAGTCATGAAACAATTGAATGATACATTTTCTTATTACAGTACTATGGAGACATTGCCATGAGCAAGTTCAGGCAGGAGTAACCTGGGCCCTTTTCAAATGACACCCAGGAATAAGAAAGCAGCTGTTTGTCCCAGAGGTGGGCCTAGGGTTGGGGATGACATAGGTAAGAGCGGGTTAAAAAACCTAAAAACCGAAAACCTGTGACTTTTGAATCCAGGATGAAACTGCAAAATAAGTAATAAAATATGCAGAAGGAGAACAAGGAAGCCAAAGTAAGATTTTAATGACATTGGGCAAAAGTATTTGAAAGTCAGTCCTTGTGGTCCAGAGCTCTGACCCCCCCCCCTTTTTTTTTCAGAGCAGATTTTTGGCATTTTCTGCTTTTTCTGCAACAATTCCATTCTTCCTCCCAGCCTCTTCCCTACCTCTCTCACAACCTTTTTCTCCCAAATGAGTGTGACATGGGGACACAGGTCATTCAGGTTAGTTTCAATTCTATTCAGTTTTCTGAAAAGATCACAGATATTAACACTTCTGAGACTAATGATTTTGCTTCATTCTGCTGCAAAAGTCTCTTTCCTCACCAGAGGTAGAGACCTTGGAGAAAAATGAATCAAAACCACTTTCTATGCTACTCTATTATGTTTAAGCATTTTTTTCTAAAAGTTTTATAAGTAGCTAAAAATGCTCAGCCTTTAAATTAACGTGACCCGGCACTCACATGGCTGGTTATGTCAAGCCTGGCTGTGAGATTTGAGATCTGGGGTTTATTTCAGTGGATGTAATCAACAGAGATCATGAATGGGAGGGATGGTTGGGAAGCCCTGAACTTTCTAGTATGCTCCATGTTTGGTCATTATCCCCGGGGTAATTGGGTTGAGAGGGTAGGACCTCTAATGAGCTGCTTCTCTCCCCTAATGGGTGGGAGCCTGGAAATTAGCACAGCGCCTGCTGTTCTACATGAGTGAACTGGGGCTGCTGGAGCCTCCTGCGAGTCCCTCCAGGAAGTTTTAGGCAACTGCCTAATGGTAGCTGCACTAATGGCAACAATTACAGAAT
This sequence comes from Spermophilus citellus, assembly GCF_964194105.1. Lineage (NCBI taxonomy): Eukaryota > Metazoa > Chordata > Mammalia > Rodentia > Sciuridae > Spermophilus > Spermophilus citellus. The sequence goes on along the minus strand of NC_138182.1, from coordinate 73,549,425 downwards.
AGCCTTTTCAGTAAGATCCGTGTGCATCAGTTAGAGACTAATCTCATTGAGCAATGACAGGCCTGCCACAATGTCCCTTCAGTGACCAGCACTTCAGCGTTGTTGGCTAGAAGTACTTTTCACGTCTCCTGGAGGTCGAGGAGCTCCTGAGAGAGCCAAAAGATGCAGAGTGAGACACGAACCTACTCGGTCTGCAGAAACAACATTGGAATAGCAAGTGAAAAAAGAAGGAGCCTTCGCTCACAACCTGTCACCTGCCCTTTCTCATTGAAAAAGTATGGAGCAGAAAGCTGAAGACAGAACCACTTGTCCTCCCATGGCCTCTGACTTCACATTGACAAACTGCAGACACTTCATGAGGAAAAATGGAGGGTCAAAAGACAGAAGAGGGTTCTTGTGATGGGAATTCATAGGAGGGTTGGATTCACTCTAGCGGTGAGTAAGAACTATGCTATGCTATTTAAAACTAATTCTTGGGGCTGGGGAGGTAGCTCAGTGGTGGAGTACTTGCCTAGCCTGAGCAAGGCCCTGGGTTCCATCCCCAGCTCCTCAAAAACAAAAAGAAAAGAAACCACCTTTTTAAAGTGGTGGTGTGCCAATGACCTTGACCTGATCATTGTGCATTGTTTGAATGTATTGAAATGTTAAACAGTACCCCATAAATATATACAACTATTATGCACCAATTAACAATAAAAAATAGGTTAAAAAGAATAAATCAGGGGGGGGGGCGGGAGATGTGGCTCAAGCGGTAGCGCGCTCGCCTGGCATGCGTGCAGCCTGGGTTGGATCCTCAGCACTACATACAAATAAAGATGTCGTGTCCGCCGAGAACTAAAAAATAAATATTAAAAAAAAATTCTCTCTCTCTTTCTCTCTCTAAAAAAAAAAGAATAAATCAGTTTGCCCCCACAAGTTTTAACACTACAAGTGTGACTACTACATGGGTACTGCCACCCTCTATCGAACAGAGCTCCATCTTGTAAAGTCACTAGGAGGTTCATAGAGTCTCATGTGGATATGGTTTGGCTTTACCTCATGTGATAGAATGACAAGGCTTGCCCAACAATGGCAGCATTAACTGGATCCTGGAAGGATGTGGACTCAGGTGACCAAAGTACCTCATGTGCAAAATCCTCATAGGATTGCATCTGCACAGGGTCAGTTCCTGAGAGGGCCTCAGGCATCTTGCTTGCCTCATCCTCGTCCTGGCCCGGAGAAGAATCATGTCCTTTTTAGTCTAACAGATCACAAGTAAGTTTAGTGGCCTAAGTTTTTGTTGTTGTGTTATTGTGTTAAGGTACTAAGGATGGAACCTAGAGCTTCAAACATGCTGGGCAAGTGCTCTACCACTCAGCATCATTTCCAGGCTTCCTGTCTTAAGTTTTAAAGAGAGCTCTGGATGTCATTTTTAGGGTTAAGTGTTCGTCTCAGCCATAGCAAGCAGACTTGAAAATTACTCATAAAATATAATTTCACTAGAAAATGATCCCTTATTCGGTCAAAATGAGGAGACAATGCTGAATTTCAGCTCACAAATGACCAATTTAATGTACACTATTTGTGTATGAAAATAATTGTAGGTGCAAAAAGGGAAGCTACCTTTTAAGCAACTGGCCTTAGGTATGCTGGCATAATAATGCCCAGTCAAGTTGGGTCCTGTAACAAGTGCTTTCTGCTTTGGCTGGAGTCCTTTCATTGGGTAGCTTTAAAGAGGAGGAGGTGCAAAAGAAAACAGCAGCCCTCATTTGCTTTAAGAAAAGAGCTAAATTACATATAAGAGGTTGTGAGGGGAAAGGGATAACAAACATGGAGGGAAATGAATTACAGTAGATGGGGTAGAGAGAGAGAAGATGGGAGGGGAGGGGAGGGGGATAGTAGAGGATAGGAAAGGTAGCAGAATACAACAGTCACTAATATGGCAGTATGTAAAAATGTGATGTGTAACCGATGTGATTCTGCAATCTGTATTTGGGGTAAAAATGGGAGTTCATAACCCACTTGATTCTAATGTTTGAAATATGATATGTCAAGAGCTTTGTAATGTTGTGAACAACCAATAAAAAAAAATTAAAAAAAAAAGTTATGGGACTTGAAAAAAAAAAAGAAAAGAGCTTTCTATTGACTGCATTTTACTCTTCTCTTTGCAGAACTTAGAGATAGCAAGCAGTTCATAAAGTACCTGTTTGAAATGCGAGTTGTGGTTCTCATTAAATATTTGTTATTTTGTTAAGACACTTTGCCTAAGAGCTGGTAAAGTGCTTATAAAATAATGGTTGTTGGGGGAGTTCTAAAATTCTCTGAGAAACTACGTTTTGTTGTTCTCGAAATAGAATGGGAGTTTGCTTTAAGATGGTAGTCTTTATCTGTGTTGCTTTTTAAATCATGGTAGATGTAGGAGATGTGTGTAATCTTTGGGTTAAAAAGCAAATTCTTCACAGGGAAACCTCAACCAAGTCCTTTCTTTTTAAATATTATAATCCATTTTTATTTTAACTGATACAAAAAAACATAAAAGTTAACATACTAATAGGGTACCATGTAATGTTTGATATATGTATACATTGCGTAATGTTTAAATCAGGTTAAACATATTTATCTCATCATATGTCTATCAATTGTTTGTGGCAAAAACTTTCAGAATTCTTTCCTCTAGCTTTTGGAAACCTATGGTACATAATTATTATCTATAGTCACCATACTATGCAATAGTACTCCAGAGTCTTTTGGAGAAATAGAAAAAAGCTCAAAGGGCTTGGTAAACATTCTTTTCCCACATTGACTAAATCTATAGAACGGAACTTGATCCATAATTTAATGGTAATGATGTGAGGAGCAGTCCTTGGGCCACAGAAAACCTGCATTGGAGCAGGATGGTGACTCTTGACAGCCATCAGACTATGAGGACAACATGCCAATTACTGGGGCAAACAAACAGCCCACAGTTTCTACACACCCATCAGGAGATATGAAAAACATTTTTTAATTTAGTGCATTTTTGCTGTGCAATAAATGTATAATAATAATAATCATCACATTTTTATTAGACACTCTGCATTTATGAGCAAGCTTGGTGGTCTCTTTGGGCCTCTGCCAAGGTCTAATGGAGGCTTCATAGTTGTTCATATTCCTCTTTTAGGTTTTTTTTTTCTCTCCCTCTTTTTGCATAATTTAAGGAACAGCAGCAAATCTATGAAGAATAAAGAAAGAGTAAAAGAGGTAACTTTTATTGTATCTGACAGTTAATCGACCCCAGTTTCTCCAACCCGAGGACTTTCTTCTGGAAACCACAGTGCTCTATAACGAAAGTTGAACAGAATATAATTACTCACAAAGGAAAATAAAAACATTAGCATTAGCCTTTAGTTCAAAAATTGGTTTCTGATCCAAGTCTCAATATTCATTGACCTGTAATGCCAAATAGTACACTTACTCATCAATAATGGCACAGCTGGGACTTGGCATGAAAACACTGCATTGGTTTTTAGAAACCAGAAATGAAACATGGTTGAAGGCAGAGTTATTGCCATAACATCAAGGCTCATGAATATAAAATGCCTTAAGTGAGTAAGAAAAATTTGGAAAGTAGCCACACACATTGTTTTATAGAACTTGAAAACTTCTCCCCTTGTATTTGAGCAGGTAACTTTAAGGTGTAATCAAACATTTTTATAATCTGCACAACCATCGTTATATCCTTCATCAGTACACTGTTCAGGTAATCAGACCTAGAACAGAAAGATGAGACAGGGACATTCATTCATTCATTTATCCATTCAACAAATGTTTATTGAGCACTTAGTTCAGACCAGTCCCCGCATCTCCTTCTTGAGACTTGAACATATAGGTGAAAAGGACAAAGAGTGGAGCTCTGCCAAAGTTTGACCTGATACTTGGGTCATGTCAGGGAGCATAACCTACAGAATAAAAAGGTCTAAGGAACCTGAAATACAGTGTAAGGTTTAAAGGTGAGGAAAATGAAAACAAAAATAAGAAAATCAGTGTCTCTTTGCTTGGAAGGACATAATTGAAGTGAGATTTACTGATGGTATTCAAATGCATGAAGAATTGTTACCCTGGGGACCAACTTCACTTGAAGATGGTACAAAATGAACCACACCAAGTACTAGGAAGGAAATCTAAACTCAAGCATGTGGAAAGACGACAACAAGAACTAGAATGCAAGGTCAATGGAAGGAAAACCATAATTCATTAGATGAATTATGTATAGTTTTTCCTGAAACTTGCAGAAGTCTGACTTCTCCAGAGGAACAAAAACACAGGTTGAGTGTCTCTTATCTGAAATGCTTGAGTTCAGAAGTCTTTTGGATTTCAGATTTTGGAATATCTGCATATACATAATGAGATACCTTAGGGACAGGGCAGTTTGTAAACAAAATTCATTTATGTTCCATATGTACTTTACACAAATAGCTTGAAGGTATTTTTAAACAATAGTATAAATAATTTTATGTATGAAATAACAAGGTATAGAATTTTCCACTTGTGCATCTTAATGGTACTCAAAAAATTTCAGATTTTGGAGCATTTTGGATTTCAGATTATCAGATTAAGGCTTCTCTCTCTCTCTCTCTCTCTCTCTCTCTCTCTCTCTCTCTCTCTCTCTCTTTCTCTCTCTCTCCCTCCCTCCCTCCCTCTCTCCTTTCTCTCCCTCCCTCCCTCCCTAGTAAAATATATATTTTACTAGAAATTTTCCCCCTATATGTATGATCAATGTATCTTCTAGGGGAGATCTTTTTGAAATGTTCTTAGAGGGATTTCATCTCTTGAAAGTTAGGCAGGTACTGAGATAGCAGCTAAATTAGTCCAGGGGCAAAATTAGAAAAGGTTTAAGCACAGGTTTATATCAGGGCTTGATGAAGCCATTCCACCCACCTCTGTTCTGTTATTCCTTTATACTCTTGCTTTTATTACTAGATTGGCATTTGACAGATAGCTCCTTGAGGGCTGGGAGTATTTCCCATGCAACATTGGGATCCTTGGCATCTAGTACAGGGCTGAGCATGGAGTTGGCATTGATCCATATTTATTGGTCTGAACTGAATATCAGAAACAGTCATGGAAAGCCTTCTCAGGAATAAGTATAAGAACAATAGCTATGCTAAAATAGCCACTGATTCTGGCAGTTTTTTGGGCTCAACTCCAGAACCAATCTTTTGCCATCTTGGAGCCCTGCTGCCTGCAGTTGTGCAGAGGGGGTACTGACTTCTGGCGAGTGCTACACCTAGTTATAAAGGATATTCATCATGGCATTGGCCAGCAGAGTGAAAAAATATTGACCATCCAGACATTCACAGATAGGGAAAAATTCTTCAATTGCAGTGCCTGGGTATATTCACACCATGGAAACTGAAATGGCCATTTACTAAGAATGAAGCAAATCGGTGTGTTCTGACAGAGGTGGATATCCAGGGTATAGAACTGAGTTTTAAAAAGTGGGCTGCATATCAATTTGTATACTTTGTTCCCATTTAAAAGGAACAACCTTGTGCATGTATGTGGCACTTAGAAAAAGATTTGGAAGGACACACAGCAAGTACTAGTACGTGCCCAATTTTGGAGGATGGGAGAGCTTGTTTATTTTTTACTTCCCACACTTCTGAATTAGTTGAATATTTTACAACAAATACCCTATGCATTATGTACATATACATATATGTTACTATAAAAAAAGGATTCCTTTCCCTCAAGAGAACTCTTCTGGTTTTAATAATCAAGAATAAATACATAACGGCACTAAGTATTCACCGACTAAATGTTTATTTAGTATTTATGAATTCATTAACTATTTGTTTACTTATTTTTGGCCAGTTAAAGCAGAGCATTTCTCATGAAGGAGTGGGGACCTACTTTGCTAGTGGGAAAATCCCATATTCTATGACTAAACATTCTCTCATTTCATTGGGCTTGTATCTGTTTTGGTGGGGAGTAACAGACAGTCCCCAAAGAAGCTCTCTGGGACTGCATCCAGGATGGGAAGCTTCAGTTCAGAAGGACCTCTTTCTTCTTGGTATGAAAGTCCTTCATCTTCATGACTCTATTGTCTCCCCTGGAGTAGGAGTCCTGGCTGTGGGCACCAAAACAAGTGGTTTGCTAAGGTACTCAGAGCTGGATGATAAAATGATACGTTATTTTAGGTTTAAGGAGAATTAATTCAAATGCCTTCCCAATAGAGGTAATGCCTTTCAGTAACCAGTTCTGCATAACCAAAGAAAACTTTTCTGATGATGTGGATTGTTGTAGCTATAATGATACTGCAGCTTCAGTGTCTGTGTTTGTATGTAACTTTTATTTAAGGATCTCAGGGTACTTCACAGGCATTCTTCTCATAATGGTTCTGACTTCTATTGTCCTCAATTTTCAGTACAAGAGGAACAGATTCATAATCAAAGGTTACATCCTGGAAATAAGAACCACTGCTTCTTTAGACTTTGTTGCAGTTCACACATATACAACATTGTACAAGAAGCATATTTGGTCATTAAGATTAGAATGTTAAGCTCAAATGAGGCAGCATTTAAACATTTAAGTATTATTAACAGTTTGGTTTGTAAATTTATAAATTCTGAAAGGCTGGTCCCAGACAATGATGTTAAAATCAATACTTTATATTTTTTTCTTGATGATTAATGTCAGAAATAAATTTAGAAAGACTTTCTTTGATCCAAAACTTTATTTCACAGATAGAGAAAAGTAGCCATTTCTGAAATTATTGCTTGCCTGCCTGCCTGCCCCTCTTCTCCAGCCCCCTCCCTTTTTATTACTTAATTTATTTTGACACAGAGTCCGGCTAAATTGACCAGGCTGGTCTTGAACTTGTGATCCTCTTGCCTCAGCCTCTTGAGTAGCTGGGATTATAGGTGTGTGCCACTATGCCCAGTTTAGAATTTTTAAAAATCATAATTCACATGTCTGGAACTGTTTTGGTTTTTTTTTTTTTTGAGTACCCAGGGTTTCCTTTGATGGTAAGGGTACTCTTTAGAGTATCAACCAATCTCTCCTATGCAATCTTGATTTTCAGCAAAAATAGCAATTGTGAAATATTATTTTGCAAACACCTTTTTACTTTCTCCATTTTATCAATTGTCACTAAATCCTAGTTTGTAATTTAAATGTTTATTATTTAAAAAGTCTCTGAAATTAAGTTTCTATCAATAAATTAAGATAAATCTAAATCATTGTCTTATTTTTCTTTCTCTTTTTTAAAAGGTTATATTTTATTTGGGATTGTTAAATTTCTCAAGAATTAGTTGAGTTACCGCCCTCTGTTCTTCCATGTATTGGAGATCAAATCCAGGGCCTCATGTATGCTTGGCAAATGCTCTGCCCCTGAGATACATTGCCAAACATGTTTTATTTTCTTTAAGTTATTTGTAGGGATTTGAGTGGAGGATCACAATTTCCTTCTAACCACATAATTCTATTTTCTGCTTCTGGGAAGGGAGGACCTGAGAGCACTAAATGGATTCATATTTCTGGGCCAGAATGAGTTATAGCTCGAGGTTTTATAAGAATTCAAGTATATGATAGCAGAGTCCAGGTCAATGACATGTAAGGAATCTTTTCATGGCACTAACTGACCTTCTACCATACTAAAAAAACATAGTTGATAGTATATTGGTGTGTGTCTGAATTAGTTGATTTAACTGATTCCCTATTATTAAACATTAATTTCCAATTTTCCTTCTCTTTATGGTACTTTTATCCCATAGGGTTAATTTTGTAATTCAACTTGAGTGCCATGGGGTGCCCGGATATTTGGTCAAATGTTATTCTGGGAATTTCTAGATATTTTTGGATGAAATTAACATTTAAATCTGTAACCAAGTAAAGGAGATTGCCATCCCTCATGTGTGTGGGCCTCATCCAAACAATTGAAGGCTTAAATAGATTAAAAAGTTTGATCTTTCCCAGAGTAAGAATTTTTCTGCCTGATGGCCTTTGGATTTGGATATGAGTTCTTCCTGGCTCTTCAGCAGCTCCTGATCTTCAGACTTTAACTGGGACATTAGCCCTGTGGACTTTGGATTTGCCAGCCTCTGTGATTATGAGCCATTTCCTTATTATAAATTTCCTTGTCTCTGGTTCTGTGTGTGTGTGTGTGTGTGTGTGTGTGTGTGTGTGTGTGTATACACAGATATACATAAAATCAGAGATAAGCTCTGGATAAAGTTGGAATGGATACATACACACACAATCTTCTGTATATTGCTTTTCTGCCTTTAAAATTGTTCTTGTCAGGTCTTTTGGTGATAGTGACAAAAACTCTGACTAAAACATTTATCTGTTTCTTTACATACGTATCTCATTTTGATTCTGTTTCAGTGGAGAATCAGAATGAAAAAAAAAAGATTTTTAATCTTTCTTTTTATTATTAGCTTCTTCACAGATTTAGTTTTTGAGGAAGTTGATTAAAATTTAATTTTAAATTTTAATCTAGATGATCTAGACTGGGGTGTCTGAACCTTGGCATTACTGACATTTTGGATTGATAACTCCTTGTCTTATGCACTGTAGGATGTTTAGAATCACCTCTGTCCTATGCTCCCTTGGTGCTCTCCCATTGTAATGACCAAACTTGCCTCTAGACACCACCTAACGTTCTCTAGGAACATACCTACCCTGCTTAAGAACTAGTGTTGTACACATATGGCATGAATAAGACCAATTATGTAAATTAGTAAGGGACTACAGCCTAAATATATTAAATAATTTTTCAATTAAAGTAAAGTTTAATAAAGGTCAGTCATAGCAAAATATCTGTGGAGTCTACAGTGTAGCAATCACAGCTGGTCTCTACTCTTTGCCTCTCTAAATTTGACGTTAGTGTTAATAGGGAGCAAATTTTGCTTTTCCTTGACTTCTAATGCCTCTCTACCATGGTTTTTACCATGATTAAAGCAAAAGCCCACCCAGAATAAGAATACTGTCCTTACTTGTTAAGGCATTCTCCAGTGAGAGAATGCTTGCTTGTTTGTCTTTTTAATGATGGAGTATTGTATCAAGTTGGCCTTGGGAAGGAAGGCAGGGATAAGCAAGAGTGTTTTATTTCTTGAGAGGACTGTATTTGGTGGGGTTTGGAATGAGCCGACATACTGGTGTCTTTAAATAAACTAGGAAGTAGGATAAAATAAAGAAATATTGAGACACGTGAGTCCACCTGGCAAGATTTACAGCCCTCCGCTACGCAATCTAGTTGTCATCTAGGTAGATGGGCTTGATGGCTACAATCAGTTTAGGTAAAGGGAAATTGTCTTAGCAATCTATATGGGCTTCATCACAGGCTTCAGGCCTTACAAGCAGAACTGAGTTTGCTCTGAGGAAGAAGAAATTCCACTTGTGGACTGCAGGGCTACTGCCTGCCTCAGAACTGCCAGCCTGCAGGGCTGCCCTACAGATTTCAGATTTGCCAACCAGGCCTCACAGTGGAGTAAGCTGATTCCCTGCAATCAATCTTTCTCCCTCTTCCCTCACTCCCTCTCCCTCTCCCTCTTTCTGTTTCCCTGGTGGTATGGGGCTGATACAGTAACCCTTAATGCTCAAACTGATTTACAATGGGAGAACTACAATCATTGTTATTACCAAGAGACATAATGAGGACAGGACCCTATCTCATTTATTTTGTTTCCTCCTAGAAGCTGTCACATGGCTCTCAATAAATGATGAACTGAATGAAATCATTGTTAGCAGTTATTTCAAACAGCTCTGGAGGATATAAAACAATATCTTGAATGTCTTTGCTAGGAAGTAGGTAATTTATTATGAGAAACACATCATTTAGCTTTTAAAATAAAAAAATATTGTTCATTACAAAAGTAATACAACCACACTACTGAAAACCTGGGAAATAGAGAACAAAAACAAATCAGTGCATGACCCTACTATAACTAATGCCAGTATTTTGGTGTATTTCAATCAGGTTTCCTTCCTGGTTTCTGTATAGAGCTATTCATATTATATTTAAATTATTTCCCACCTGCTTTCCTTCTTGTTATTATTTAGTCTTCATAAAAACATAAAAAACTGAGTTTATTCTTTCTCACTGCCCCCCCCTCTTATTGAAAATAGATTTACTGTTAAGGAAAAATTAATTTATGCTTTTTAATAACATATACCTTTATTGAGCCTTTTGGGGGCTAACAGGCACTAACCTATGCATTTCTTTTTATGCTCAAAACAAGCATGTGACAAATATTATTCTCATCCACACCAGACAGTGAGGACATTGGTCTTGGGACTATTTTTTTTTTTAAGAATTTTGCAGTGCTGGGGTCTGAACCCAAGGATATGCATATGCTATCCAACTGCTCTGTCCCTGAGCTATGTCCTCAGCTTTGGTCTGCCAGACAGGAGAACTTCTGAAGAACATCTCTTTCTACTTTGCTATCCGGTCTCTTTTTTGTTTATTTTACCTGATATTATCTTTCATGGGTGAAGGATCTATGGATCATGTAAGATCATTCCTTTTCAACTTGTTTTGAGAAAAGAATATTCGAAAAGTGTCAACATCTGGCTCCATATTTTACCATCTATAGTGTAAGTGTTTTTCTTAATCTCAGCACAGTGAAGCATAACTTTTTACTTTTAGATGTATTACTATTGATGTCTTACTCTTGTTTATGTTTTCAAATTTAGTTCACATTCCAGTGATTTTTACTGAGGAAAAAATCATGGAGGTTTTCGATCTGGGATTGGTCTTTGTTTAGTATATCATTTAAAATCCACATAATCAGACACATACTTGAGGTGGACAGAAAAATTGCCACATGGCCATCCAACCTAAGTGGACATATGCAAAGAAAAAGAAATAAATAAGTTTTAGTTACTGTTAAAGAAATGTTTGAGGGTTAATAATGAGCATTGTTAGTTGTATTTCTTAGCTTTTTAGGTGAGGTGACTCAAAATGCAGAATTCTCTTCATATTTGAATGTACTCAGAAGTATGAAGAATTTTTTATTGTGCTTTCATGGTGTGTCCAACACTTTGAAATAAACAGCCCATTAAATAAATAATCCTAAATATGACCAGTTAAAACATGATCAAAGTACAGCACGAGGAAGCACCACCATTTTTGGCATTTTTAAACACGATTTCACTTCCTTAGCCTTGAAGTAGCTCCTGTATATTGCAAATAAGAACATCAGACCCACAGTGTAGTTATATAATGTGATGTGGTATGCTGGGTGTGACCATATTTTCCTTCTTTTCTTTGAGCCCGGGCTATTCAGTTATTCCTGAGTAAATGCTTATGTACAACTGTACAACTTGATATTAACTGTGTGTCTTCTGGATCTGACTAGTTCATGAATGGGAGTCCCTTGCCTTCCATCTTGTAGGTTTGAAAAAAAAAATGTGTCAAAGCAGGGGGAGAAGTTTTGGACAAATGAACTTTCTTTCAAGGGTTACCTCATTGCTGACCACAATGTGAAAGACCAGTTCAGCTAGATAGCAATTACCCTTCCAAGCAAAAAGGGCTTATTGGATTAACAAAAGCCAGTTAGAAGAAGATTCTTAAAGATGTCACACGTTCCCTTTGCTGAAAGACTAGCTTGGTAAAGCTATCTAGAATACTGAGAAGCGGGGATAGTTATCTAGAGGTTAATCTATATACCAGCGCAATTCATAGAGTTAATATGAGAGTAGGTTTACTTAGGGTACAATTTTGCTGCTGTATGACTTTTGTAAAGTTTATAATGTTATTTTTAATTTTGTGTTTTCTCCAATCTGCAATCTGGTAGGAAATGGTGCCTGAGGCGATTGCTTCATGAATATTGTAAACTCACCTTTATCAACATATAAAAAGATGGTTCAGTAATAACTTTGAGTCTGCATTCATTCAGTCTTATAAATAAAGACTAATAAAATAAAGACTAATAAGTGTAAGACTGTGGAGGATAATGTTGTTTGATCTGGTGAATATAATCTATTTACTTTTATGTCTTTAAATTGAAGAGAGTATAGAAAAGCTAGATCTCAGAACTCAGAAAAACCCTTCTGGCCTTTCACTTGACAGTTGTACTCAGGTGGTATGACTTCATGAATTCCCTGCTGACTTGGGTACCCTGGTTTACCTACATGGTAAAAGGTCCAGTTGAGATAAGTGAATGTGTAAAACCTTTAAAATGATAAACACTACAATACACAGAGGGTGACTATAGATAACAATGATGTACTGTACATTTCAAGAAGTTAGAAGAAAGGATTTTTAAGTTTTTTTTCTTTTTTTCAGTACTGGTGTGGAACCCAAGACTTCATGCATGCTAAGCAAGCTCTCTACTACTTAGCTATACCTCCAGGCCTAAGGATTTTGAAGTTTTACTATAAAGAAATGATGACTATTTGAAGAGATAGATATTTTTAACCTGATTTAAACACTACACAAGGTATTCATGTATAGTTACACCATGTTATGCCATTAATATGTACAATTTTATGTCTGCGTATCAGTTAAAAATAAATTGCCTTAAAAACACTATGAAGTTAGGCACAGTAGCACACGCCTACAATCCCAGTGGCTTAGGAGACTGAGGCAGGAGGATCACAAGTTCAAAGCCAGCCTCAGTAACTTAGTGAGACCCTGTCCCAAAATAAAAACTAAAAAAGGGCTGGGGATGTGGCTCAGTGGTTAAGCATACCTGGGTTCAATCCCTGGAACCAAAACCCAACCCAACAAAAAACCAAAACAAAACAATAACAATAAACACTATGAAATAAAAGGTAGAATCCTTGGTAGAATAATTATCTCATTTTCAAAAATAAAATATTAAATTACTACATTTGGACAGAATGCAGCTGGTTGAATTAGGCCAATAGACCCACTGTAGCAGCTAGGAAAGACTAGAGAAATTACAAAAATTATATTTTTAAAAGCATCAGAAAGTTGTGAAACACATAGCTACTTGATGAACTAAAATTACAAAGAAAACTGTCCTAAGGTAAGCTGATGATTGGCACCTTCATTTTGACTGTGAGACATTTATTGATTCTGGACACAGGTTGAGGATTGGACTTAGTTCACGCAGAGGTACATATGAAGGAAAATGATACCGGCAAAGCTTTAACTCGCATAGTGTTAGTGTGATGAATTAGAAACTTTGGGTGTTTCAAATTCAGAACTGGATTTCTCTACTAGATATTTGCTGAATCTCTGGGCTTCACAGAATACTGAGGAGTGAGTCTGAAATTTTCTAAAGGCAAATGAAACTTCCACCGTCTTCTGTTCTTAAGAATCAAAGAGCCTCCAGGGGACAAAACCTGCTTCAAGCATACATCTATTTCCCCTTTCAACACATTCGCTAGATTTTGAAGCTTTGTGGGGCAAAGAGGATATAGAGCTTGAAAACCTCTGAAGGGTAGAGATTGATTTCCCACTGTCTTTTAGAATTGAGAAACCTTATGTTCACTAAGATGTGTCGGAGGGGATATATGCCCAAGGAACAGGTACGAACCAAAGGTCTGCTGAGTCTTACTAAAACAGACCTAGTCCTAACCCAATTCAGCTCTTGATTGGATTCAGGTTATTGGCCTCTCATCCAATCTATCTAAAAGAAAAAGAATACATTCTCTGGTAGAATATATCATTATTTGGAGCCTCCACTTTTTAAAATTATCAATTTTCTGTATTATAAACTTCGAACAGTTAAGAAAAAAGGCAATCAGCTTTTTTATTATAGAGTATAAGTGTGAAATGGTATTATTGTTACAAGTGCTAATAGCATCATTCCTTATAAACCTGTAGAAACACAGTTTTATTCTAATTCTTCTGAGACTAAACATTTATATTGCATTTAGGTTATCTAAATACTGCTAGACTACACTTGTACAAATGTAATAAATGTTAATAATTTTTCTATATAGATAAGGAGGAAAACCCAGACAGGTTTTAAAAAATGTATTTAGAATCTTATGTTCACTGTCTTTTATTTTTGAGCCTCTACTTCTATATACAGTATCTGGCATATAATCAGCAATATCTAGAATGCAAAGGGGCAAGGGATGAATGAAAATAAAGAGACAACAACAAAAACAACAATGTAAAATAAACAAACACCAAAAGCACACCGTGATAAGACTATTGGGATCAGAACGTAGGAACATTAAAATGATGTTCAAGAAAAGAGAGATGGAAACAACTGATGGAAATATGGAAAATTCTTCCAGAGAATGTCAATCTATTAAAAAAATTGCATGGACTGTATAGAATTAGAAAAATCAATACCAGGATCTAGTAACCACTATTCTACTCTTCACTTCTTTGAAATCTACTTCAGTTCCTGGCTTGTCACATATACCCAACTCCTTAGAAACTTACAAGGTTCCACAGGATCTGAAGTGTCTCTTACTTGTTCCAAATGATCCATCTCTTCACTTACTCTGCTCTTACCCCTGGCCTCCTTTTTATTCCTCAGTTATTTGAAGTTCATTCCAATTTCTGGTCTTTGTGCTTGCTAATCCCTCCACCTGGAATTTCCTTAGCAAGTTCAGCTCCTTTTTATCATTTCAAGTGTCATCATCACAGATAGCCCTAGAACCAGAGCTTCTGGTCATTTCCACAGGACTCCATTTCATTTTTCTCATGGCATTTACTCCTGTCTAGGATCATCTTGTTTCCTTGCTTATTGTCTGTTTCCCTCCATGGAATGTAAGCTCCATGACAACAAGCAGCTTGGCAGGCAGGAAAAGTTAAAATAGGTTATGTTGGAGAGACCAAAAGAAGGGTGAAGAGAGATGGAAGGAAAGAGGCAAACAAAGACACAGAGGTCACATCCAGAAGCCAGGCAGCTTATGGAGGGGGGCAGGGAGCTGGATATGGCTAAGGAAAGATAAGAGCGTACAGTGGAATAGATCAGAAGTCACTGCATCTTAGGGGACTCCCCAAAAGCCTAAATTTCACATTGTCAGAGCTATATCAATTCATGTACCTGGAGTGCATGGGAAAAATGGTCCATAATTTCTGCAACTGCTCACAAGATCTTTGCATCAGACACTGTCCTTACATGCCTTTCACATAGGAGAATGTAATTATTAAAAATTTAAATGTTTATTTTTTGCAAAATAATAATACATTCAAGAAAATTAGTGAAAATTTAAAAATTCTCTCCTAGCCCTTGTCACACAGCCATAAAACTTTTTTTTTTCCCCCAAAGGCAACCAATGTTAATGTATTTACTTCTTGAGTGATTTCTAGAGCTATTACCTATATGTATGAATATAAAAGGTTTCCGTAAGACACAAATAATGGCATATCATATACACTGGATTTTATTTTTTTCTTAACTATATTATTTGGAGATTAGTCCATATCAGTATTCAAAAGCAACCTTATTGTTTTCCTTTTAACAAGCTTAGTAAGATTGTATTTTATGAATTATAATAATTTGCTTAGCAGGTCATTCTCATGGATATGTGGATTATTTCCAATCTTTTGTTAATACAAAGAGAGCCAAAGTGTGGAATCTTCTGCAAACATGAGTTTGCACATGTGTGCATAGATATAAAAGATAAATTACAAGAAGAGAGATTGGTCAGCCCAAGGGCTGTGCATGTGGAATTTTAACAGATATTACCAAACTGCCCTTCATAAAGGCTGTGCCAGGATTAAAGATTAAATTATCTGTATTAGTAGTGTATGAGAGTGACTGATTTCCTGGAACTCCAACACACAGTGTAGTTTCTATTGCTGCTGTTTGTAGTGCTGGGGCACTGGGTTCTATCCTCAGCACCACAAACAAACAAACAAACAAATAAATAAATAAATAAATAAATATACACACAAATAAATAAATAAAATAAAGATATTGTGTCCATCTACAACTAAAAAAAAGTTAAAAAAAAAACCAACAAAAACACATTTGTGCTGGGCATGGTGGCATACTACTGTAATCCCTGTGGCTCAGGGGGCTGAGGCAGTAGGATCATGAGTTCAAAGTCAACCTCAGCAAAATCAAGGTACTAAGCAACTCAGTGAGGCCTTGACTCTAAATCAAATACAAAAAAATAGGGCTGTGGATGTGGCTCAGTGGTCAAGTGCCTCTGAGTTCAATCCCTGGTACCCCAAAGCAAAAACAAACAAACAAAAAATTTGTATTTCCTTTTCTGGAAACTGACAATTTCATTCTATTATTGGTGTTTTTCTTTTTTCTTTCAACCCTTTAAATATCTTATTCCATATTCTTCAAGCTTGGGAAGCTTGCATGATTTTTGAAAAGAAATATGAGATTTTTTTCTTTGTTCCTTTATAGGTAAGGTGTCTTCCCAATCCTGGCTTCTTTTTAAGATTTTCTCTATCTCTATTTACCTACCTACCTACCTACCTGCCTGCCTATCTCTCCATGAGTTTCACATACTTACATAATTTTCTGTAAGAAGTTTGCTTATAGAAAAGTAAAAGAATAAAATTGGATTAGATTTGAATAACATTATTATAATATTTACTGTGATATATCCATACATGCATACATAATGCACTCATATAATCCTATTGGATCATCTACAGTTTGAAAATGATGTGTCTATGTGAAGATATTTTATTATTTACCTTGCTTAGTGTTTTCTGAACTTCCTAGATTGGTGGTCTGGAATTTGTCATTAATTTTGGAAAATACCCATTATAATTTTATATTTTCTTCCTTCCTTCTCCTTCTAGTGTACCTAATACATACATGTTACGCTTTTATAATTGTCCCACTCTTCTTTTACATTCAGGTACATTTTTTCAGTCTTTTATTTTTTGGTCTTTGTATTTCAGTTTGAGAAGTTTCTGTGGCCATATATTTAAGCTCACCGATTCTTGGCTATGATCATCTAATAATAATCCCATCAAAGGCATTCTTTATTTCCTTTACAGGGTTTTGTTTATTTGTTTATATATTTACTTAACTACTTGAGACAGGGTCTAAGCAAGTTGCCTAGGCTGGCCTTGAACTTGTGTCTCAGCCTCTGAAGTAGCTGGGAGTAGCTGAGGGTACAGGCATGCATCATCACACCTGGTGACTTCCAACATTTCTTTTACATTCTTTCATTTGGTGTCCCTCTCCTTACATTTCTTTACATAACTCATCTATTCTTGCATGTTGTTCACTTTTTTTCCACAGAAATTTTAGCATATTAATCCTAGTTACTTCAATTTTTTAGTGTGGTAATGTTAAGACTTCTGCTGTAACTGATTCTATTCTTTGTTTCATCTCTTCAGACGGTGCTCTTTGCCTTTTAACATACCTTGTAATTTTTTTGCTGAAAGCCAGACATAATGTATTGAACTAAAGTTACTGTGATAGAGGGTCTGAGCATAGATTTAATATTTACGTGGTTAGGAGTTAGCCTGAGTTTACTGTTTGTTGTAGCTGCAGGTGTCAGAGACAAACATTTTCTCTGGCATCTTGGTATCCTGAAGGAGAAGAGTAAGCTCTGGGAATATTTCAAAATAGTTACTCTCCCCTCCTCTTGAGAGAAGTAGGAAGGGATTTTTATCAGATCTTCACAGTGAACTTGGTTGGGCTTCTGGATACAAAACTCAGGGAAATGTGTGGGGTCTTCCAAGACTGGACCCTTGTGAACTTTTAACTCTTAAACATATCCACAAGGAGCCTTCAGCAATTAAGTGGTCCTACTTAGGCTGGCTCCAGCTGTTGGTTTCTCTCTTGTGCTCTAGTAAGCTGTGATTCTATGTATCTGCTTGGGTCTCTCCAGTTTTAAGGGTAGCAGTCTGTCCTGTGACCTCAATTCTCTGATGAATTTAAGATAAAATCTTGATTTTTAGTTTGTTTGGCTTTTCCCTTGTATAGATGGGAGTGATGATTTCCAAGCTCTTTTCATGTCAAACCAGACACCAGAGGCTGTATTTTTTCATTGATTTGTAAGAGTGCTTATCTCTGTAGAAAATTAGTCCTTTACCTTGATATGAGATGTACTTTTTTTTCCCCATCTGATCATTTATCTTTTGAATTGTTTTCCTCCCATTCAATTAAAAACATGTTTTTTGTGTGGTTGCTTTTATTGATATTCTCTTTTAGCCATTTGGATTTTGCATTTACAATTGGTAAGGCCTTAACAACTGAGATATAAAGAAATTCTTCCATTTTTAAGCACTTGTTGTAATTTTATTTTTTGCACTTAAAGATTTGCTCAGTTTGGGTTTTAAAAGAATGAAGAATAAATGCTACTTATTCTTCTCCAGTTGCCCATTCATTTCTTTCAAAACTATTTACTCAATAGTTCCTTTTCCCCCTATTAGTTTGTTATCATATATTGAATTTCCATATTAATTTGGGCCTATTTTTAGAACCTCTATTCTGTATTATTGCTTTATTTGTTATATGCTAAAATGAATAATTCATATAATACTACTTTGTTTCACTTATTGAAGCTTTAAAATATCTAAAATAAGTGTACGGCTAGTTATCCACTCATTTTTCTTGTTGAAAAATTTCTTGTCAATTTTATCTTCTATATTATCTTTAGCATTGTGTCTAATTAAAAAACTTGGTATGTTTGTTTTGATGAGGCTAAGTTTTTAGGTTAACTTAGAAAAAAAGGATGCATATGTCCAAAGTTGAGTTTTTCTCTCTAGGAACATTATATATACCTTCACATTAATTCAAGTCTTTATAATAATAATAATAATAATTATTATTTGGTATTGGGGATTGAACCCAAGCCATAACCTAAGCCCTTTTTATTTTTTAGTTTGAGACAGGGTCTTGCTAAGTTGCCAGGCTGCCTCAAACTTGAGATCCTTCTGCCTCAGCCTCCTGAGTAGTTGGGATTATGGGTGTGCACCACCACCCTGCCTGGCTTCAAGTCTCATTTTAAATCTCACTCCATTAAGCACAAACATACTTAGTAGAATGTCCGAAATACAGGAAATAGTCAATAAATGCTGACTACAAAAGTTCTATACTCTTAACCACAGTCAAACCTATCCTTAGGAACATACTTTCATTTTCCCAAACTACCCCTCTCCATCCCATGTTTCTCACAGTTTCTAAACAAAAGCCCCTAAATAGTTTGAAGCCTTGTGGAGTGGGATGGGGGAGAATGGAGGAAACAGAGATAGAATGAATGGCGGTAGCCATCTATATAAAGTAGTTATACTTTTATTGTTGAAGAGAATGAAAGGATTCTGTGCTGATTTGCATTTTGGGAGGTGGGCCAAGAAAATTAATCAAGAAAGCAGGAGAGATTAACAGAACATTTTTTTTCCCCAAATGCCACCTTAAATTTGTAGAGGACTTTATAGTGTACAGTCCACCTTTACATACCTGCATCTAAACCAATCTTCACAGCAACTCACTGGGGCCCTTGAGGAGGGGAGCCACAATAGCTCAGGGAGTAGGTAGAAACTTGGATAACATATTCCAGATCTGTGGACTCCTACTCTAGTGCTCATTCCTTTTCATAGCAAACTTGACTTCTTGCCATTTATTCCTATCTAGGTTTAGGCACATGACAAACATGATAGAAACACAGGTAGGGAGAAAAGGGGAAAAGGATCACAACATTTTGAGAAGTCAGCATAAGAGAACTGTGGGATTAAAATTAATAGCAGTATTTTTTTTTTTTGCTAATTACCCCCATGGACAGAAGTTTTATGGGACAGCTACATAAGAAATTGTATAAAGTTAGCAACAATGTCTTGAGTGTCTGTTGTGTGCTGCCTGTTTTATGTGTATTTTTTTTTCTTTTATTCCCAACATCAGTCTTTCAAGACAGGTGTTATCAAACCATCTATATACCACATGTCTTTAAAAAGCAAGGCCACAGTCTTTGGAGCTTAACATTTGTACACTAATTGAGGAATACTTGTAAAACACACACATAGGCCTGGATGTGGAAGTTCCACAGCTGTGGAGGAACCCGAGGATGTCAGCCATAGAAGTGGGGTGAGTGCAGGAGAAATGTGATGTGATGACTGGAGAAAGGGAAGGATATTGTTTCTATTACTAAACAGGGAAAGCGACTGAACATTAAGTAACAGATAAACCTGATGGGCAATGGAAAGGGACACAGGAAAACTGCGTGCAGCTGGAGTTATGGATGCAGACGAATTAAACCAACTGCAGGGGAAAAGGACGCCCCGAGGAGCCCTGCTTCTACCTGGAAAAGTGCTCCATCAGCTACTTTGCCCTCTCTCTCTCTCTCTCAATGCTGCATCGCCTTTTAAAGTGACAGTCACGACACTGCGGGATTCAGAAGCGGAAATGGTCTTTGCTCATTGGATGACAGTCTAAATCCAGACCGAAAGAATGTGGTTGGAGACAGCTGGACAGCTGGTGGAAACGGTCCCAGTACTGACTTCAGTGGAAAATGTCCACGTGCTGCTCGTTTCCCTCTGTATCAAGCAAGCTACCTGTCTCCATCTCTCTTGCTTTTGCTTCTCTTCCATCTGTTTTTTTCTTTTTAAAGTAACCAACTTGGTGCATAGTACCCAAGTGGTCGAGGAAGCTCCTGCTTAACCCAGCGCTAATGGTTGCCTCGGTGATTAATGGGAGCTACTCGGAAGGTTTATGAGAAGTGGCACTTCCTTTCCAGCTTCTTGTATCTGCCATCGAGCAGTTAACGTTAAAGCCCGCTCTCTACCCCGCGGATGTGAATGCTGTAAATACCATCGGGCAGGGCTCTCCGCCTTTAGAAACTCGGAAGCAGGACAAACCAAGCCAGTCCCCGGACGCCCAATGACCCCGGACTGCGGCAAAGGGTGTGGGAATGGAAAGAGGGGAGGATCACCAGGCCCCCCTTTCTCCGTTCCCTTTCCTCCGGAGCACTCTTTCCACCCTGGGAAGAAAGGCAAGCTTGCTCCAGGTCTCCAGTACCTCTAGCCCCCCAGAAATCTGCAAATTCATTGCTCAATTTCATGTTCCGGCGAAACCTTTAAGGGCGGAATAGGGCCAACCCAGTCTTCACCTCCAGCCTTTAGCTGACTTCTAAGGCGGGTCCGACTTCTCCCCCATAAAAAGGCTTTGGTTCGCTTCCCCACCACAGGGGTCCGGCGTCTGCTTTGGACTTTGCTTCTCACTCTCACGCCGTCTGGAGCAGCGCTCAAGTCTTAGCAACTTTCACCATCCTGACCAGAGTCGGGCCTTTTCTGAGACAATGTGAACAAAGAGGAGCAGGGGAAAGAGACAAGGGCTCGCGGGCGGGCTTCTGAGCGACTGTGTGTGTATTGGGGTGCGCCGCACTCCGCGTCTCCAGCCACTGGGGATCCGGGCGCCTGCGGGTGGGCTGGGAAACAGAGCGCAACGGGGCCGGGCTCTCAGGCTGGCTCGGCCCGGCCGAGCCCCTTGTGGCCCAGGGCAGAGAGTTTCTTTGTCCCTGTCTCCAGCTGGGCGCGAAGGCAGATGGGCGCGAGCAAAAGCCCGAACCTGGGACTGGAGATCCGCTTCCAAGTGCGGCGCGACAGGACGGAGTAGGAAGGAGCGCCTACTGCCCAGGGCGCCCCGCAAGCGTCTGGCGCCCTGATCTCCAGGATCCGCGGAGGGAGACACTGGAATTCGCCTCTCCCTTCCCGGTGCCAAAATGGGGTTTAGTATGGCACAGCTTGTCCTAAATAGCGTGGTTTGGAGCGCTCTTCTCTACCCTACTCCCCTAAGACGCGCGCGCTAGTCTGGGGCAAGAGTCGAACTCGGGGATAGAGGCGGTTCTCTGGCGCCCCCCCAGCCGAAAGCACCGCGGCCGTGGGGACCCGAGCGGAGGGGCCGGGCCGGGCGGGACCTAAACATAGCCCTAAGGCAAAGATGCCCAGCAGAACTCCCTAACAAAACCGAAAGGGTGGCCACATCGGCAAGTGTGTGTGTGTGTGTGTGTGTGTGTGTGTGTGTGTGTGTGTCTGGGGGATGACTTACATTCAACCGTCTTACCTGAAATCTAGTTTGCTCTTCTGTGTCTGGCTGAAGAAGGAAAGAAAAACTGCCATGTCCATCAAAGCCCATTAAACCATCCCCTTCCCTCAACTCGACTAAGTCACATTTTATAATGCGACGCAAAATTACAGCGTCCACGTGAAAACTAGTTTCCCAGTTTCACTCAATGTAGCGAGCTAGATTTCAGTTTACCAGCTTCTCTTAAGCAGGAGAACTTGGGGTCTCAGGAGACTCCAAGGGTTTCTTTCTCCTGCCTCGGGCTGTGCATCTTTCATTTGCTTTTCTTTATGAAGCAAGGGTTCCTCGGCCGTCTTCCCAGGAAGTTCCGCGCTCTGCTTGGCTGCGCCCCGCCTGCCGCAGAGCGACGCGGGCAGAAGGACGAGCGCTAGGACCGCGGGGATCCCGGGCGGCCGGGCGCTACCTTAAACCCAGCCCAATGCCGCTGCCTGCGCCACTCTGCGCGCCGGCGGGGGCTGCGCAGGAGGAGCGCTCCGCCCGGCTACAACGCTCCGCGAGCCGGCGCGGCAACACCTGTTCGCGGCAGCCAGGGCGGCACGCGAGCTCCCGGACGCGGCTCTCCTCGCTTGCCGCTGGCCACCGGTTCTAAGCCAATGGACCTCTGCCGAGCCTCTCGAGATTTCTGGATACTAGCTTTGGACGCCTAAAGTTTTTGCTTCTTTTTGTTTTATTATTATTATTTTTTTGGAGGGGGGACTGGGAGGGGAGTTTTGTCGCCGCCACAACCGTGAGATTTTTTTACCCCCTTGAAGGATTCATGCTGATGTCTGCAGAGTCGGTTAGAGAGTAAAAACAGCGCATGCCTTCCTGGAGTCAGGATCCGTAAATTCTGACGTAGCCCGTGCATCTTAAAAATCCCTATAATAACGCCTAGGCATTTAAGTTGCTATGGTCATTCTGATCTCAAGCAAATGGAGAAACTACGGATTTTTTTTCCTTATTACGGTCGGATGGGATGAAGACCTTCCTGCCTGCTAAGAGCTGGGGATCTATCTATAGAGATACATAGATATGCTTATCAATATGTCAGTGTGTGAGTATAAAGTGGTGGTTTCTTAGACTATCAGTGGTTTGACCTTGAACCTGTGCCAGTGAAGCAGCAGATTACTTTTATTTATGCATTTAATGGATTGAAGAAAAGAACCTTTTTTCCCTCTCTCCCTGCAACTGCAGTAAGGGAGGGGAGTTGGATATACCTCGCCTAATATCTCCTGGGTTGACACCATCATTATTGTTTATTCTTGTGCTCCAAAAGCCGAGTCTTCTGATGGCTCCCTTAGGTGAAGTTGGGAACTATTTCGGTGTACAGGATGCGGTGCCGTTTGGGAATGTACCCGTGTTGCCGGTGGACAGCCCGGTTTTGCTAAGTGACCACCTGGGTCAGTCCGAAGCAGGGGGGCTCCCCAGGGGACCCGCAGTCACGGACTTGGATCATTTAAAGGGGATTCTCAGGCGGAGGCAGCTATACTGCAGGACTGGATTTCACTTAGAAATCTTCCCCAATGGTACTATCCAGGGAACCAGGAAAGACCACAGCCGCTTTGGTAGGTATACCATTAACCCTATAGTGTCCATACGATGACATGTTGGACTGTAACTACCAAGAAGAAGGTGGTGGTTGGGCGGGGGGTGCGGGAAGGGATCTCTCTTCTCTCTCTCGCTCTCTCTTCTCTCTCTGCCTTGCCAGCTCAGGGGGGGAAAGCCTCCGGAATTGCAGATCTGTCGCTGGCACCAATGCAAGTCTACGTTGAAAGGCCTTTTTTTTTTTTTTTTTTTTTTTTTTAAGAGGGGGCATGACTATGAATATAACACAAGTCCTTAGTTCTTTTGCATCAAATACATGGGAAGATCGGATTTAGGAAGTTTCTTTTGAATGGACTGATTCTACTAGTTTAAAGCTTTAATCATTAACTACTAAGTACTTAAAAATGCATTCAGTTTCCTTAAGGCAGTGAGTATATTATGCTCAGATTAAGATTTCCCCTTTTCCTCTAATAAGTATTCTGCTTGAATTGTAAATTAATTGTATTGTTTATTCCCCCCAAGTGTGTCTGAAAAGCCCGTAGGCGAAGATTGCTGACTGATTGTTCTGTTGGGAGGAGGGCTAAAGTCATATTTTAGACTCTGAATAGCAGGACAGAGGCTTTGGGGAAATGACTTGGGAAAGGACAGAATGCTCACCAGGGGTGTTTGTCCTTCTAGTTATCAAGTTATAACCTCTATTTATTAATTTCTACAGTGTGCAGCCCTGTGTGGGTTTCCTGAATGGTTCTCTGATGTGAGTGTGTGCATGCCCGTGTAAAAGCTGCAAGCTAATTTTAAAGGGCATTCCGAGGATTTCATTTTCCTAGGAGGGTATTTGTGACTCAGCACTGAGGGCTGCAGACTGGAGGGTGGTGACTCTGCCCGTTTTGATGCCTGCACACACGTGCCTGCTGGGGCACCTTTAGCCCTACAGCACAAAGTCAACCAACATAGTCCTGATTAGGGTGGGAGGAATCTAGCTCCCCCCCCCATTACTTTTTTTTTTTTTTTAATTAAGCGCCAGTTTGGGCAACCAGACTGTTGGAAGGAGTTAACTTCTGAGTGAACCCACCTGACAACACTTAAACTAGGTCGTAAAAAACAAAGTCCTGTGGTGATTTTTCTTCCTCATGCTTTAATGCCAGATGTGGAGCACAATCTAAACTACATGTTTAGCTTCGTTGGACTGTAGATGATGCCAGAAGGTGAGAAGGGCTCAGGCCTGAGATGAGGATAGTTTCAGATACTCGAGGCCCAGTTTTTCTCCTTTTGATCTTTACTGAGCCTGAGCCCAAAGCGGTAAATAGTAAATTTCTCTAGCCTTCTTCCCTCACCGCTTAAAAAAAAAAAAAAAGCTCTTCGCTGTACAATTATTAAGTTAAAATGTAACTGTTCTCCCACCGCCCCAGAAGTAAACGTAGCTTCTGGTTGTTGCAAGGGAAGACGGAACTTTACGAAAAGTGCTTTTCTAGCTGGCCGCTTTAAGGGCTGCTACCGTGCTTAGCATTCAGTACCAGAACAACAGGAGGTGGGCGGCCGTGGGTGGGAGAGCGAGTGTGTCCGAGTCCCCAGCGGCCACTAGCCTGGCAGCGCCAGCAGCCAGAGTGTGGCGTGGGCGGCCAGTTCGGTGCGCCTGCAGCCCGAGTCCCAGCCCTCCCGCGCTCGCGGCCGGCAGGTGCGGGCTCGGTCGCCCCGGCCCCGCAGCGCACTAGGCGGCTGCCCGGATAGCTCCGCGCGGTCCTAAACGCTCTCGGTTTCTGACTCCTTTTCCACCGGGATCGGGTGCGCCCCCGATGCTGCCGGGACGACTCGTGTTTGGGGGCGGTGGGCAGGGTCTGACACACTTCTAACCGCATTTAGAGGATCTGAGTTTTCATTTTTGCCCAAGTTCAGTCCCTTCGCTTTCTCTTTGTGTGAGTGTGGGTCTGGCAGTGCTGACAGCCGCCGCCCGGGGCAGCGCGGTGGTTTGCGGTGTGGGAACGGCTGGAGGCGCGCGCCGCTGCAAGAGAGTTGGTGGCGGGGACTGAGGACAGGCTGGAGGTCGGATCCCTGAGCTCCGCAGTCTCATTCCTTGTCCCTCCCCCTCTTTCTGAAGCGCGCAGCTGGGTTTTAGAGAGTCGAAGGGCTCTACGTGGTCCGGGAGGTGGGTCGGGGTCCCTGGGCGAGGAAAGGGTCAGAGCTGCCGGGGAAGGGGTGAGGGACAAAGGGGCCGCGGAGGCGGGCGGAGGGGGCGGTGTGCTATTGTTAACAGCTTTCGAAGAGTAGGGCTCCGCGGGCCGGTTTTTCTGCGCTCCCACTTCAGTGCCCGCCTCTGGGCTGGGGGTAGCCGGCGGTGAGTGCCAGGGTATGGAGGGGGCGCACAGCTGCAGGGGCGTCGCGGCTGGCTAGGACCAGCTTCATTGTGTGAATTTTCCCGGGTGCAGCACGATGGTGCCCTGGTGTGGAGAGATTATAGGATGTTGTAGTTGGGGCTTCTCCACGTACCTCCCCCATGGCTTTTTTTTTTTTTTTTTAATGCAGTCACCTTTAGGGTAGGACGTTTATCACACGAAAGCAAGTCACCAGAAATTCAGTAACTGTCACCGAGGAGAGCAAGGATGCAAGGGTGGGGACCACGCGGGTGGGGAAAGCGAGAGAGGCACGTTCTGGGGTCAGCGGAAAAGGACTACAGGTACAGCGGTCGAATAAGAGAGCATTGAACAAAAAACTAGATCTCCTCACCCTTCCTCGATCCTAGAGGTTGGAGAAAGGTGTCGCCAAGGAAGTGACATCGCTACTCCTTAGGATCTTCGGCACAGTGTGTGTGTGTGTGTGGGGGGGGGGGCGGTGTTTGATTGGTGGAGAGCGGAAGTCCCGGCCCAGGTTGGGGACTGGTGGCGCCCGGGCCGCTACCTAGTAGGTTCGCCCTGTGTCGGTGGCGGGGGAAGGGCGCTAGCGCATCGCCGTGCCACTCACCCTCGTTTGGATGGAGCTGAGTGGGTGGCTGTGCGCAGTGGGGGTGGGGAAGAAGTGTGAGGCAGGAGGGTTATTTAAGTCTTTCATCCGGTTGCAGTGAGAAACGGGCCCCCGGGGTGACAGCAGTGCCGCGGTCTCCCGCTGCTGCCTCTGCGGCAGGTCCCAATATTAGCAACCTCTGCAGCGCGGTGCGTGTGCCGGGAGCCTCCTACTCCTGCCTTCCAGCCCCGCCCAGAAGGAGGCTGCGTCGGCGCTAGGACCCGGAGGCGCGATGCGGGAGGGTGGAGGGAGCTAGCAGGCAAAGGGAGGGGGCTGAGGGTCTGCGGCAGCTCATCGCACCTGGCGTTCCTGCTAGCCGCTGCTGCCTCACCTTTTACCCTCTTCCTTCCCCCAGCAGAGGCCTCCAGCTACTCCCTCTGGCTCCTCCCTGGGGACTTCATCTTTACCTTCAGTTTCAGAGTAGCTTTGGGTGGGGGGTGGGGTGGGTTTACATCTTGATTAAAATAGAAGGTGCATTTTTCTACCTGAAATGGAAGGGCAGAAGGAAACGTGCTGGAAAAAAGATTTTTGCCGCCCCCATGCAGCTGCAGGTGACTGCAGGGGCTGGCTAGCTTGGCTGTGACACAGCAGCAGCAGTGCAGGGGGGTGTGGGGGTGGGGAAGTCAGTGTTGTTCCAGCAGGAGCTGCAGCAGGGACAACTTAGGTGGGACCTTAAGGGAGCCCTTTGTTTTTTCCTTTGAGGGTAGCGGTGTAGAGGAAAGGTTGAGCAAGGAGAAGAACTGGGAATTGTATCTCTAGGTAATAGGCTGGAGGAACAAGCGTCTTTCTTTTATATATTTATGTATTTTCACTTTCAAAGCACTCCAGCCTTGCTAGATGGAGAGGAGAAAAGGATGAGCAGAAAATTGGGGCAATGGTAATGTTGAATAATAAATGGTAATGTTGGACCACCACCTCTTGGCAT